>NC_140594.1:580009869-581439258 GCF_964204655.1 Triturus cristatus
TGCAGCCGCACCCGAGTGCTTCACAGGTCTTTTAAAGACCATTTAAATGTTAACAAAGCTTTGTTGTTTTTCACCCCTTCTTAGAGCCCCTGCATTTCCACTCTGCCAATTGATGGAAGATTTAGCCCCCCATAAATATTTATACATACTAAAGAATGAAAGGAAATGTCTGAAGCTCAGCAATGATTCACTAACAACATCTTGCAGAAAGCGTCCGCTGTGATTGACAGCCACATGAGTAAACAAACACAAGCTCTGCCACTTTTGCAAAGATTGTTCTGCACACCTGAGGCATTACATCTTGTCGAAGGTGGACTGCCGCCACTGACTGGATATTACAGTGCCACAGAGCGCGCTTTGTCCACACCTACTTAGTCAAGGTATGCAAATAATTTAAGACAAATTATGTGGCATAATCCAGCACATTCTGTGACAGTATTATTTCACAACATTTTAACCCTAATTAGTTCTGTCAGGGCAAACGTTTCACCACATTTCCGAAATTTCGCGGGCAGTTTTGTAAAAATCGCGGCATTTTTACAAAACTGCCGATTTCGCGATTTTATTGCAAATCGCGAAATCGCGAAATCCTGGAGGGTCTGCCTAGTAGTGGTGTAGTAATAGAAGTAGTAGCTGTAGTGGTAATGGCTCTAGTAGTAAGAGTATTAGTTCTCATAGTAAGAGTATTACTAGTAGCAGTAGTAATGGCTCTGGTAGCAATAGTTCTAGTAGTATGAGAATTAGTTATAGTAGTAGGGGAAGCTGTGGTGGCGCATCAGTACCAAAAGTACTACGTGTACTAATATTATCTCAAGTCATAACAGTGCTTGTAGAAGTCATTAAGGAGGAAGCATAAAAAGGCCAGGTGTGAAAGCATGATGTTTCAGGAGTGGATGTTGCGATTCCTATGTGTTCTGAGGGAAGCAGGCTGGGGTCAGGTCCTCTTCTGATTGTGTAACATAACTTCTTAGTTTATCATGTGTTCTTTGTGGAACCAGGTATCATAGCGCTATGATTCCATTTAAAGTTTTGAATGTTGCGTGGGACATTCTTTTGTAGAGAAGGTGACAAATGTGTGGTAACTGCCTTTCTTCATCATCAGGTGTTTTGTGTTTAAAGTAAGTCAATCAAACAATCCTGGAAGAAGCATGGAAGAAAAAATGTAGGGTATGAGTAAATATGGCTGTGTAGACAAAGGCCCTCACTAAGAGTGTGAAGGAATTTGTTGCGGGGATACCAGAGGGCCAGAATCTTGTTTTCTGTCCAGTATGCCCACACAAAGGTCAAAGAAGGAATACCTGTACAGAAGCAGTCATGCCAGGTTCTTTCTGCCCACTTTTTCCCAATTCCAGTAAGAACACCGCTGAAAAGTGTCAACAGGAGGGCAGGTAGGAAATGGGAGTGTGGAGATTATAGGAGGTTCGGGACAGGCTGGAACCTATCTGGGTATTGTCTGCTCCTGCTGAGCTTAGCAGGGCCTGACCCCTGTAGCATATAATAGGGGGGAACAACCTTTACAACGCAACTTTTACAACGCACTACCATTACAACGAAACTGTTACAACGCAAGTGGATTTACAACGCATGCAATTACAACGCAAGTATTTACTTCTACTTGCGCTAGATGGCGTGCTAACATTACAAATAGTGTAGTTTACTATCCCAACACCTTCCCTACTGTTAAGTGGACTGGAGTTGGAATAGTAACTTACACTTTTCTAATGTTAGCACGCCATCTAGCGCAAGTCGATGTAAAGACTTGCGTTGTAATGGCATGCGTTGTAAATCCACTTGCGTTGTAACAGTTTCGTTGTAACAGCATGCGTTGTAACAGCACGCGTTGTAACGCCATACATCCTATAATAGGACCTGGTGTTGCTGGGCTAGGAATAATCGGGTCCGGAGACACCCTGCATGACTTCTCAATTCAGGAAGAATCTCAAGACCTGGTTCTTCGACTGAACTGCAGAACCCCCCCCCCGCACCCCCTGCACTCCCCCTCCCCCCCGTGTCTTGAGACCCTAACGGGTGATTAGCCGTGCTCTATAGGAACTCTGATCGATTGATTGATTAATTCAGAGTTATAGCTCCAAGTGAACTCCCACCACTTGTAATGAGGGCAAAAGATTGTGTGAAATGTTGGGTGCTGGGTGCGGCGATCCTTGGCTGCTATAGATTGCTCTGTATCTCATAACTGTTTAACACATGTGGTAGAACACTCTGTAGTGTCACAGAAAATGTGTCTGTGTGAGTACATTTGTGGTTATGCCATGCCAGTGAAAATAAATGTGGGCAAATACACTTTGTTATTGTTGTTAAATGTACTTGTAAACTAGTGCTTATTTTGGTTTCCGGTGCTCGGCACAGGCACTTAATTGCCAAGGCCGACACTTATGAGATGGCGCTTTTTGTCTAATTCAGACATTAGCACAGCAGTTTTTGATTGATTTAATTTGTATTAAAAATGACTGATACCTGCCGACCAAGCCATTCTTATAGCTTTGAGGGATTGAAATAGTCTCAGTTGTCACACTTGTATGTGTGTGATGGCAGTAGTTGTGTTAGTACTGTTGTTGTCAGCACTGGCAGGGGGCAGTGCGTGGTGCAAGCTGCAGTGACCTCTTGATGAGGGCCCGGCACTTATTTTGTTACAAATTAAGCACTGTTATAAGCGTATATTTGCACATTTATACTAAAGTGCACAGGTAAAATTACTTACAAATAAGACATTGCCATCTAAGTAGGATAATTACAGCTATTGTTTCACAGATTTTGTTATAATCACTTTACAGAGTGAAAGTACTGAACCACTACTAGCAGGCTGTTTAATGACATCTTATCTCACTGCATAATTTTAACTCTTTGTGTCCCTGTTCTGCTTAAAAAGACTTGTTGAGAACTTCGGCACATAAAACAGAGTGGCTTAAAACATATAAGCAGATCGCAGAGAGTAACATGCTTTTTATTATTATTGATGGAGGAGAGGACCATAATGACCCATTTGAGGAATTAGCCCATTTATGTCTTGACCCCTCCAACAATCAATAGTAATAAGTCACATAGTATGCTTTTGGAAATATATGTAGCGCTTGCTAATAAGGCTTAGAATTTGACTTTCATTGGGAGAGGTAGTTTTGTAAAAAGAATTTGCTCAACTTTTACCAAAAAATAGTTGATAGAGTGCCAATTTTCATGACCCGCAGCCACATGGGAACAAGCATTGGCATAGCCAATAGGTCTCGGTTTTGGGACCTTTTAAGTATTTAGTTATGCAGCACAATATCCTTGGTGCAACAACATTAACTGTTGCATGGTTAAACACTTATAAGGCCCCAAAGGCGAGACCTATTGGCTAAGCCTAGTTATATGCTTTTGGATTTATTCAACAGTCTACTGCAGTCATTTTTTTTGTGGGGATAACCACCATGCGACGGGGGGATTGCTAATGATAAATCATGGCATCAAAAGGTTCCTGTGCAACAATATTACTGTCTTTTCATGCTGTCTGTGGGTGTTTTTGGAGGAGGCACAAAATGATCAAATGTGAGCATGGGTTACTTTTGCTATGCTTTGGCCAAATGAAGTGAGCAGTACAAATCATGTCTGTAGGGGAGGTGTAAAATTGACAGAATTCTAGTTCAACATATGCTGAAATAGAAATGTAATTTGTTGTTGGGCGGCAGAGGTTGTGTTTGGCTACATATAGATAGAAGTGCAACACTTGAAGTCTGTCACTGTGCACCTATTTCAGTACTTAAATGGGTTAATTCCTCAGGCCGCTGTTGCTGTTTTACTTCAGTTACAAAGACTGACGTGGCATGTCTACTTAAGTATAAGAAAAGTTAGCAGAGTGTGCACTTAGCGCTTGTGAAAGGGTTGTAATTTACTTTGCCTTTGTTTCAGTAATGTTGTCAAGACTCAAACACAGTTACCCTGTGCATAAGTTTATTTTGCACTTCTTTTAGGAACATCTTTGCGGATTCTTTTCATATGTTAATGTTCTTCAAAAGAAAAAGCTTAATGGCAATGTTATTGCTTATTTATTCTGTATTTGTTTGATTTACCATTGTGCAGCAATCCAAATTGTAGTACAAAATCAATGAAAAAGCACAAAATATCACAGTGATGATAGCAGCACAAGAACGCAAGAAAGTTAGAATGGGAAGGAAACTAAACTGACAAGACGGATAATAAATGCTCATGCCCACCCGCTTGCAGGAGCCGCGGAGTGTCGGAGCGAAGGAGCAACATGCGAATTGTGTAACCTGTGTAGCGCCTAGAAACGCTCTGTGTTTGGTGAGCGGGGCACAACTGAAAATTTTACTTTGATGTTTACGGAGCCCATGTGCTTCAAAGTTCCTCCATGAAGCAGAGTGCTGGAAAAAAGCCAGCGGCTGGCCAGAGTGGGTAACTGTGTCAACATGGAGCTCGGCACACGACACGCTCTAATCCGTGAGTCCATGTGGCGATTTAGTCATTAAGCCAGAATCACGCCAGACACTACGCTGGACTTCTTGGAGAGAATAGACAGGTGTAAATATTCTATCTGCAGATTTTAACCGCAGTTTAAGGACCGCATAAAGCACAAGCATTGGCCACGCGGCCATACAAGCAACGCCGCGTGGCCGCAAAATGAAATAAAAAAAATAAAAAAACGCGATTGGTAACGTGAGTTGTCCACATGCACGGACGCGACGGGAAAAAGTGATGTGCACGTTGCGCGCGCTTGTGCTCGTAATAGCAAGCTGGTGGCCGGCCTGGGTAGCACTTTTCAACCACCTACTAAATTTCTCGCAAGAGCAGCGCATGCGCTGACTCTAGCGAGACCTAAAAATGTTACAGGGTGTCCCAAAAATGTGCTGTCCCATTTACTCGTCCATGTGAACCTTGTCTCTCTGGCAAGCACAATCATCTACTACCAAAAAAATCACAAAGGTTTTAGCTTGAGTCAGTAATTAAGGTTATGTCTGATTGTGGATTGAAAATGTGAATTTTGTTTTGCATATGACTTTGCACCGTTTGATGAAACTTAAAAAAAAAAAAAATCTGGGTTATGGATGGATGTTAAGTTTTGTACAGGGAGTGAAACATGAAAGAGGGAGCTGTGAGTCAAAAAGGAGATTTTCCAATTTTTAACTCCTTTTGGAAACTTTGGTCTCCATTACATAAAAAACCTAGAAGTAATGCCCAAAGCTTGATCGCACATTGTAACAACCAAATGAAATGGTTTTGACATCACGATATTTGTAAGAGTACTTCACACCACTGTTTTAAATTTCAACACATACACAAACAAAGAGCTCATACTGCATCCATAGTCGTGCCATTCATAATGTCAATGGTATGGAAATATGTCATGTTACTAGGGAGATCATATATGTCATTTTGGAAGTTGTTATATCAAGAGTGAGATCATGAACATTTCATTTTATGTGCGAGCTATATTTGCTCAGCTACCCATAACTGGTGAATCTGGTGAATTTCAAAGGGATTTCAGTTTTATATTGTAATTCTGACTGATCTTTAACTGTGATTTTATTTATATATATATATATATATATATATATATATATATATATATATATATATATATATATATATATATATATATATATATATATATATATATATGAAATAACATAGTATTTAGTGCAACTGTAGAATAAATACACATTCACACATTTATTACTACAGTGCAAAGGTAAAATTGTAGTTTATTACCACAGCAGAGCGGACTTGAGATTAGGCGCCCACGGTCTTTGCCACTGTTTTACGCTGACTGGTGTCTTTAACAGTTGAGGAGCTGGATCAGTGCTATTTTACACCCTTGGCCAGGGATGAACGGCTGCTTTTTACAGAACATTTAAATCCAGCATGTCTTCACATATCTAACGTAAACAACATAACATGACACAATAATATACACAAAGCAACATAACAGAATTAACCCCTTCAGCGCGGCGCGGATTTCCGCGCTGTGCTGAAGGTTCTGTGCGCGGGCGGGGCCATGATGGAGCGGTTCCGTCATGCGCACAGCGCAACCGACGCGCATGGCGGAACCGCTCCGTCATGCGCGTCGAAGGGGTTAAAGCATTACAGGCCACAACCCAACAAAACATTCAAAACAAACGACAGTGCAACAACCACAGTACAACACAACACATGGCAATAATGCAGCACAACAATATAGCAGCTCAAAAAAAGAGCACGTCACAAGCAAATTCCACATAATAAATGTGCACAAACATTCTTGTCACACATTATCACCTTCAGAAACCGGTATTTACAATACAACGGTGAAAGGTGTTTGCTTTGGGCATTCTTGGGAAACGGGAACATGGATGAAACATGGATGGAGTATGGAGTCCGTCATATGATTCTTCCAAGTGTCTAAAGAGTTCCCTGCAAACAGAATGAGGTGCAAGTGAACCATGGAATGACATAGTGAATAAGAACTATCAGAGACCCTACGCAGTGGGGGAGAGGAAGAACAAAAAAGATGGCTTTGGCGGTCCTGACGAGTGGTACTGCAGGCAATTGAACAAGGGCTGCTCCACTGGAAGATAATATTGTTGAGGGCCATGAAATGGACATGGTAGGGGCGAGGGGAGGAACATGTAGGGGTCACTTTGGACAGACATAATAATACTATTATGACTTGGATTAATAGGATCCTGTTAGATCTGGGGGTCTCTAGTTGGCAGGGTAGGTACCACTGTCCAAGTAGGGACCCTTGCTTCTAGTCAGGGAAAGGGGGATACACTGTTAAGATAACCCCTGCTCACCCTCTAGGTAGTTTGGCCTGAGCAGTCTAGGCTATCAAAGGCAATGTGTAAAGTATTTGTACCAACACTCACAGTAACACAGTGAAAACACCACAGATTTACTCCACACCAGTTTTAGAAAAATAATGTATCTTTACTAAAAACTTTCACAAGACCAAATACTACAGAAAAACCAATATACAATTAAAAAGGTTACTTTAAAGATAGTTCAAGAATTTGCAGAAAGTACTCCAGGATGTAAAAATCAGTGTCCTGCACAATGCGACTCTCAATGCACAAAATGCGACACTCTCGTGCTCAACAGTACCTGTAGTTGTGCTAAGGTTCCCAAAAGCTATAACAATGAAGATGGCAAAGGCGATGCGATACTCCTGAGACCTTGGGGAGGCTTTGCAGCAGCCCTGCTTCACACAGCAGGGGTGGATGCGCCGGCTCCGATCTGTAGGGGGAGGATGCGATGACTTTGGCTTTCGTTACGTAGGTTTCTTAGGGGGAAGCTTCACGCACAGGTACGATGCAACGATCTTCGATGCGGCGCGATGCGTGGCGCAGCGCTGACTTCTGGTGCCGCAACCCTCGATGCGTCACGGGACGGGACTCTGCGTCGACACACGCAGCGACTGGATACTTCCACGCACCGGCAGTGGTGCGGCCCGCAAACTGGTTCTGCGACGACCCTCGCAGCGTCAGGAATCTTCACGCACCGGGACGATGCTCGACGCACTCGGCAATGCGGGGACTCCGGGTGCTGCGATGATGCCGCAATGAAATTCTCCTCGCACTCTCGCTCTTGCGACTCGCAACCGGATGATGCGTCCCTCAAATGGATGATGCGATGGGTACCAGTTACTCTTGTTCACGCTTCTGCTTTCCAGCTCCCAAACACAGCAAAACAACCTCCTGAGGCCCCAAGACTAGGCAAACAGTCCAAGGCAGGTCAGAACTCCCTCAGCAGAGTTCCAGGGGAGCTGGTGGTGAAGTCCTTTTGTTCCTGGGACTTCTTAACAGGGAGCCAGCTCTCCTCAGGCCCTTGGAGATCAGAATCAAAAGAAGGGGACACAGCAAAGTCCTTCCCCTCTACTTGGCAGCAAAGCAAAACAGCAAGCAGGCAGTCTTCTCCTCTTCAGTTCCTTCCAGCTTTCTCCTTGACAGAGGTTCCTTCTTAGTTCCACAGTGATCTAAAGTTTAGGTGTCTGGGGTCCTCTTCTTATACCCCTCCAAGTCTTTGTCTCTCTTTGTTTCAGTGGGGGGATTCCACTGCTCAAACCGGTTCCTGGGTGTGCTCTGCCCTGGAGCACCTGGTTCCTTTCAGAGTGAGGGGCAGGGTCGTTAGACGCTCAGCAGGAGGTGGAGCCTTCTTTGTGCTGGCAGAGGCAGAGTCCTCAGCCTGGCCAGCAGGGGGTGGAGCCGGCATTGTGCTGGCAGAGGCAGCCCTATTCAAAACCATGGGGCTGCTCCTCCCACCCATCTAGAGCAGATCTCCCTATTCACCCTGCTGCTGACTCATCCAGACTCCTGGAGCCACCTAGCCCATCACATGACACCAGTCGGCCAATCTGCACACAGGCACACAGGAAGGTTAAACAGGAGAATAGCTACTTTCTAAAAAGTGCTATTCTCACACAGTGAATTTAAAAACCATCTTTCTAAAAAGATGTATAATTAAATTCCGAACACAAAGATACCAAACTTGGATTTTCTATCTTGCCTTTAGGGGAAGATAGGCATGTAAACAGCCTCCCCCATTCTGTCCTATGGGCAAGATAGCCTGTCAGCAGTGAAAAACGAAAATAGCTGTAATTCACTACCAGGGCATGTTACACACCTTAGTACATGCCCTACCTTTCAGATACACTGCACCCAGCCCAGGGGGGTACCTAGGGCCACCATAGGGATGCCTGACATGTACAGAAAGGGAAGGATAAGGCGTGGTCAGTGGTTGCACTGGCCAGGTAGACATGGCAGTCCTGGACTGCACATAGGCACTGCAAGCAGGCCTAAGACATCATTTTAGTGCTACTCCTGTGGGTGGCACAATCAGTGCTGCAGCCCACTAGTAGCATTTGTACTACCAACCCTGGCACTCTTAGTGCACTTTACTAGGGCCTTTGCAGGTAGAACAAATATGCCAAACATGTATAGCCAATTACATCACAATTTCTCTAGGGAGCACTTGCACCTTGACACTGATCAGCAGTGGCAAAGTGCCCAAAGCATCTATACCAGTAAAAATGACATCCAGCATAGCATCAAAAATACAGGAGGTAGAGGCAAAAAGTCAGGGGTAACCACGCCAAAAGATGCCAGGTCTAACACGTGTCCCCTGCAGCTGAAATGTGGGGAGAACTACCCACCCTCTTGGTAGTTCTCATCACTAAGGCGGAAAAACCTGGACAGACCGTCAGCGTTGGCGTGGTCTGTACCGGGACGGTGTTCCACCGTGAAGTCCATCCCCTGTAGGGAAATGGACCACCTCAACAGCTTAGGATTCTCACCCCTCATCTGCATCAACCATCTAAGGGGCCTGTCGTCTGTCTGAACCCGGAGGTGAGTCCCAAACAAGTAGGGTCTCAGCTTCTTCAGAGCCCAGACCATAGCAAAAGCTTCCCTCTCAATAGCACTCCACCTCTGTTCCCTGGGAAGTAGCCTCCTGCTAAGGAAAGCTACAGGTTGGTCCAAGTCCTCATCATTTAGTTGTGAGTGCACTGCTCCCACTCCATGCTCAGAAGCGTCTGTCTGCACTATGAATTCCTTGGAGAAGTCAGGCGCCTTGAGTACAGGTGCTGTACACATGGCCTCCTACAGGGCATCAAAAGCTTCTTGGCAGGCACTGGTCCAAATCACTCTCTTGGGTAACTTCTTGGAAGTTAGTTCTGTCAAGGGAGCAACAATGGTGCCATACCCCTTGACAAAACGGCGATAGTACCCGGTGAGTACTAAGAAGGCTCTCACCTCTGTCTGGGTCTTGGGGGGTTCCCACGCCCGGATGGTATCTATCTTGACTTGTAGGGGCGTCACCTGGCCGCTTCCTACCTGGTGTCCCAAATACACCACCGAACCCTGCCCTATCTGGCACTAACTGGCCTTGATAGTGAGGCCTGCACTGTGCAGAGCCTTCAACACTGCGCAGAGGTGTTGCAAGTGTTCTTCCCAAGTGGAGCTGAACACAGCAATGTCATCCAGATATGCGGCGCTGAATTGCTCCAGCCCGGACAGTACCTGGTTGACCAGTCTCTGGAATGTGGCAGGGGCGTTCTTCAACCCAAAGGGCATGACACGGAACTGGACGTGCCCCTCTGGCGTTGAAAACGCAGACCTCTCTTTGGCCCCATCAGTTAAGGCAATCTGCCAGTACCCAGAGGTTAAATCAAACGTACTGCTGTAGTTGGCAGCTCCCAACCGATCCACAAGCTCATCAGCTCTGGGGATGGGGTGGGCGTCAGTCTTCGTGACCGCATTGAGCCCACGGTAGTCCACACAAAACCTAAGCTCTGGAGTGGCACCTGGCGCAGCAGCTTTTGGTACAAGTACCACTGGTCTAGCCCAGGGGCTGCTGGAGGGCTCAATCACCCCTAGTTCCAACATCTTAGAAACCTCCTTCTTGATGCTGGCCCTGACCTTGTCAGCCACCCGGTAAAACTTTTGTTTCACAGGCATGCTATCTCCCGTGTCCACATCATGGACACACCAGTTGGTGATACCGGGGGTCAGGGAGAACAGAGATGCAAACTGACCCAACACATGGCGACAGTCCCTCTGCTGTTTTGGGGTCAGGGTGGGCGAGAGGACCACTCCATCCACTGACCCATCTTGCTCCTTAGCTTCCAGGAGGTCAGGAAGAGGATCGCTATCCTCTTCCATCCCTGCATCTGTAGCAAGTAGCATTGTTATTTCAGACCTCTCAAAATGGGGTTTGAGGTGGTTCACATGTAGGACCCTGATGGGGTTCCTGGGAGACCGCAAGTTGACCAGGTAGGTCACTTCACTCTTGCGCTCCACCACCTCATATGGCCCAGTCCACTTGTCTTGGAGCGCGCAAGGCTCCACTGGTGCCATCACCCACACCATCTGCCCAGGTTGAAATTCCACCAGAGTGGTATGCTGGTCATACCACCTCTTCATCTCATCCTGGCTGGCTTCCAGGTTCGCCTGAGCGAGTGTCCTGAAGCGCTGTGTCTGGTTGCGGATGGCCAGCACATAGCTGAACACATCCTGGGGGGTTTTCCCCGGGGATTTCTCCCAACCCTCCTTCACCAGACTGAGAGGTCCTCTAGCAGGGCACCCGTACAAAAGCTCAAAGGGACTGAACCCTAGAGACTTTTGTGGTACCTCCCTGTAGGCAAATAATAGGCATGGCAAAAAGACGTCCCACTTCCGTCTCATGGGCTCTGTCAGCCCCATGATCATGCCCTTCAGGGTCCAGTTGAACCTTTCAACCAACCCATTTCCTTGAGGGTGGTAAGGAGTGGTGAACTTATAAGTTACCCCACACTCCTCCCACAGAGACTTCATATACCTGGAGATGAAGTTGGTACCCCGGTCAGATACCACCTCTTGGGGGAAACCCACACGGGAAAAGATCCCCATCAACGCACGGCCCAACACCGGGGCTGTGGTTGTCCTGAGAGGGATAGCCTCCGGGTACCGGGTGGCATGATCCACCAGGATGAACCTGTTGCCCAAGGCTGTCCTGGGGTCCAGTGGCCCCACAATATCTATCCCCACCCGCTCGAAAGGGGTGCTCACTACAGGAAAAGGCTGGAGAGGGCCTTTGCACTTCCCTCCAGCCTTGCCACTTGCCTGGCAAGTCTGTACTGAGCTACAAAAGGAACCGACGTCCGTCTTCATCCCGGGCCAGTAAAAGTGGGTGGCAAGCCTTTGTCGGGTCTTGTCCTGCCCGAGATGTCCTGCAAGAGGCACGTCGTGAGCCAGACCCAGTAGGAAGTCTCTGAACCCTGCGGGTACCACCAGGGTACGTGATCCACTGGGCTCAGCAAACCTAGGCTCACTGTACAACAAGTCATTCTCCCAGTAGAGAAAGAAGTTCTTTGGATCAGCACCTGCTGCCTGGTCTGCAGCCGGGTGCCGCAGACCTTCAAAAGTAGGGCATGTCTTCTGCGCTCGGCAGAACTCCTCTCTGGAGGGACCACCCTCTTGCTGCCAATGGGTCAACTCAGGTATGTCTCCCAGCTCAGCTACCTGTTCCCCTGGAGGCTCCCGGGCATCCCCCTCAGGGTCTGCTCCTCCCTGGACCGTGGGAACAGCGGGGGTGGACGCACCATGCCCCTTGCCCTTCCTCTTTCTGGCAGGGACCTGGGCCACTGTTTCAGGCTCCAGGTCTGCTTCACAACCCTGTCTGGCTGCCATGGACCGAGTGGTCACACAGACCCACTCAGGCAAACCCAACATCTCCAAATGAGCCTGGCGTTTCACCTCCTTCCATGGGGAACTCTCCAGGTCATTACCTAGCAGACAGTCTACTGGCATGGATTGACTCACAACAACTCAGAGGACCTGAGACCCCCCCCCCCCCACTCAAAGGGAACATGTGCTACCTTGCAAAGTCGCACGGAGTTGTCAGCTGACACTACAGGGTGAAGTACATTGGGAATGATCAGCTCCTCAGGGACCCACTGACACCTGACCGAAGTCACACTGGCTCCAGTGTCCCTGAGAGCCTCCACCCTCTTCCCATTGATGGTCACCCACTGCCTGTACTTCTTAGTGTTATCAGGGACAGTGGTTTCCTGGACCATCTCTGTGTCTCCTAAAGAGACAAGGGCCATAACTGCTAATCCCTCCAAATCACTAGAAATTAAATCCCCACCAAAAGCTACACTAGCTATACCAGGTGTTGGAGCACCAGAGGGTGCCTGGGATTTCTTGGGACACACAGGGGATTTGTGACCCAATTCCTGACTGTGATAACATTTAATGGGACCCCTGTTATCCGACCTGCCCTTAAGGGGCCAGGTTGGTTTGGGCTTTGACTTGGGGGGCTGGGACTGGTTACCCTGGGAACTGTTTTGGGGCCCTTGTGAGAACTCCTTTTGGTTACCCTTGTCCCCCCCACTCTTCTGCTGGGGACCCTGCCCACCTTTGGCTGTGGTACCCACAAAACCCCTATGGACCCTGGTACTGACCCAGTGGTCCACCTCCTGTGCAAGCTCAAGGGGATCAGTAAGCTTGAGGTCTAAAAGATGCTGGCGCAGCTCTGGAACACATATACTACTCAAGTGCTCCCAAATGATCAAATTCAACAACCCCTTATAATCATTCACCTTGCTGCCCTTTATCCAACCTTCCAGTGCACGTGAGAACAGATTTACACATTCTACCCAAGTATGGGACCCCTCCCTCCTGGAGTTCCTGAACTGTACCCTGTACTGTTCTAGGGTTAACCCAAACCTGAGGCATAAGGCCTCCTTCATTTGGGGATAGGTCAGGTTACCGGCTGCTTCCAAGGGCTCTAGAGCACTCCTCCCTGAGGCCTCAAAATGCTTCCAGAGACCTGCACCCCAATCTTCTTCAGGCATTCTATGCATCTTACAAGAAATCTCATAGGCAGAAAACCACCCATAGATATCATCACTCACTCTGTAACTCTGAACCACATCCTTGGGGATATATACCTTACCCCCTTTAACTGGCTGTTTGCTGCCACCATTTGAGCCGTTCTCCACCTCTCTGGCTTTGATCTCCAGCTCCTTCATGCTCAACTCATGAGCCAAAAGCAATTTTCTTTCCTCAAAAGCAAGGGCATTCTTCTTCTCCCCCTTTGCCATTTCCATGTTCATTTTCATTTTCATTACTTCCAGCTCATGTTCTCTGATTCTTTGATTCTCTTGTAACTCCTGTGCTGGGGAGAGACCCCTGCTGGAATGGTGGCTCCCCGCTCCGCTGGTGGGGTTGCCCACTGGCAAATCATTTGCCCCAAACCCATTCCCTTCATTATTATCATCTGCTCCTTCAGCCTCTTTAGCCTCCCACCAGGTTTTCAGAACCTTCTGAAACTCTTCCTTTCTGAAGTTGCTTTTTATGGGACAACCAAAATCCTTGCAGAACCGCTTGAGCTCCTCCACCTTGTATGAATACAAATCCTCAATGGTGAACTCTAGCTCTCCTTCTACACTGGCTGCTTTCTCACTTGGAGCCATGATAATTCAAGAGTTACCTCAAAAATAGAACCAAAAATCAACAATCAGCAGTATGTGGCTGTGTAATGGTCTGCTCTCCTAGGGCCTCATGTAGGTAGCCTAATACCGGTCGGTAACAGCCGATTTTCGGTAATTATACCGTTACCGACCGGTATTTAGGCTTTTGCTATGTAGGGGGATCATTTCTGTATTCGATAATTTACCGAATCGGTAAAATTACCGAATCGGTAATTTTACCGATTCGGTAAATTCCGAATACAGAAATGAGATGTAGGGGGAGTGTGTGGGTGTTGTCTGGAGTCGGTATTTACCACCAACTAATAGTTGGTGGTAAATTAAGAATGGATGTGTAAAAGCATTTTAAAGCGCTTAGAAGTGTGCAATGTGGCAGACATACATGCCCTTAGGGCATGTATGTGTGCCACATGTGCACACATGCAGGAATCAGGGGTGCAACAGGGTGTCAATGTGACACCCTGCCACCCTTGATTGTGCTCCCCCCATTACCGAATCGGTAATTACCGATTCGGTAATGGTAACTGGCTCCCCATTGATTCCTATGGGCCTCCTGGCCCATAGGAATCAATGGGAAGCTAGTTACCATTACCGAATCGGTAATTACCGATTCTAAAATACCGACCCATTCCGATTCGGTAATTATTACCGACGGATTACCTACATAGCATTTACCACTTCATAAATACCGAATCGGTAACATTCGGTATTTATGAAGTGGTAAATGTTAGGCTACCTACATGAGTCCCCTAGTGATGTACACCAATTACTGTGGGTCAAGTACAAATACAAGTTCAATCCTCACCGCTGACCACCAATGTTAGATCTGGGGGTCTCTAGTTGGCAGGGTAGGTACCACTGTCCAAGTAGGGACCCTTGCTTCTAGTCAGGGAAAGGGGGATACACTGTTAAGATAACCCCTGCTCACCCTCTAGGTAGCTTGGCCTGAGCAGTCTAGGCTATCAAAGGCAATGTGTACAGTATTTGTACCAACACTCACATTAACACAGTGAAAACACCACAGATTTACTCCACACCAGTTTTAGAAAAATAATGTATCTTTACTAAAAACTTTCACAAGACCAAATACTACAGAAAAACCAATATACAATTAAAAAGGTTACTTTAAAGATAGTTCAAGAGTTTGCAGCAAGTACTCCAGGATGTAAAAATCCGTGTCCTGCACAATGCGACTCTCAATGCACAAAATGCGACACTCTCGTGCCCAACAGTACCTGTAGTTGCGCTAAGGTTCCCAAAAGCTATAACAATGAAGATGGCAAAGGCGATGTGATACTCCTGAGACCTTGGGGAGGCTTTGCAGCAGCCCTGCTTCACGCAGAAGGGGTGGATGCGCCGGCTCCGATCTGTAGGGGGAGGATGCGATGACTTTGGCTTTCGTTGCGTAGGTTTCTTAGGGGGAAGCTTCACGCACAGGTACGATGCGACGATCTTCGATGTGGCGCGATGCGCGGCGCAGCGCTGACTTCTGGCGCCGCAACCCTCGATGCGTCACGGGACGGGACTCTGCGTCGACACACGCAGCGACTGGATACTTTCATGCACCGGCAGTGGTGCGGCCCGCCAACTGGTTCTGTGACGACCCTCGCAGCGTCAGGAATCTTCATGCACCGGGACGATGCTCGACGCACTCGGCGATGCGGGGACTCCGGGTGCTGCGATGACGCCGCAATGAAATTCTGCTCGCATTCTCGCTCTTGCGACTCGCAACCGGATGATGCGTCCCTCAAACGGATGATGCGATGGGTACCAGTTACTCTTGTTCACGCTTCTGCTTTCCAGCTTCCAAACACAGCAAAATGACCTCCTGAGGCCCCAAGACTAGGCAAGCACTCCAAGGCAGGCCAGAACTCCCTCAGCAGAGTTCAAGGGGAGCTGGCGGTGAAGTCCTTTTGTTCCTGGGACTTCTTAAGGAGCCAGCTCTCCTCAGGCCCTTGGAGATCATAATCAAAAGAAGGGGACACAGCAAAGTCCTTCCCCTCTCCTTGGCAGCAAAGCAAAACAGCAAGCAGGCAGTCTTCTCCTCTTCAGTTCCTTCCAGCTTTCTCCTTGACAGAGGTTCCTTCTTAGTTCCACAGTGATCTAAAGTTTAGGTGTCTGGGGTCCTCTTCTTATACCCCTCCAAGTCTTTGTCTCTCTTTGTTTCAGTGGGGGGATTCCCCTGCTCAAACCGGTTCCTGGGTGTGCTCTGCCCTGGAGCACCTGGTTCCTTTCAGAGTGAGGGGCAGGGTCGTTAGACGCTCAGCAGGAGGTGGAGCCTTCTTTGTGCTGGCAGAGGCAGAGTCCTCAGCCTGGCCAGCAGGGGGTGGAGCCGGCATTGTGCTGGCAGAGGCAGCCCTATTCAAAACCCAGGGGCTACTCCTCCCACCCATCTAGAGCAGATCTCCCTATTCACCCTGCTGCTGACTCATCCAGACTCCTGGAGCCACCTAGCCCATCACATGACACCAGTCAGCCAATCTGTACACAGGCACACAGGAAGGTTAAACAGGAGAATAGCTACTTTCTAAAAAGTGCTATTCTCACACAGTGAATTTAAAAGCCATCTTTCTAAAAAGATGTATAATTAAATTCTGAACACAAAGATACCAAACATGGATTTTCTATCTTGCCTTTAGGGGAAGATAGGCATGTAAACCGCCTCCCCCATTCTGTCCTTTGGGCAAGATAGCCTCTCAGCAGTGAAAAACGAAAATGGCTGTAATTCACTACCAGGGCATGTTACACACCTTAGTACATGCCCTACCTTTCAGATACACTGCACTCAGCCCAGGGGGGTACCTAGGGCCACCATAGGGATGCCTGACATGTACAGAAAGGGAAGGATAAGGCGTGGTCAGTGGTTGCACTGGCCAGGTAGACATGGCAGTCCTGGACTGCACATAGGCACTGCAAGCAGACCTAAGACATCATTTTAGTGCTACTCCTGTGGGTGGCACAATCAGTGCTGCAGCCCACTAGTAGCATTTGTACTACCAACCCTGGCACTCTCAGTGCACTCTACTAGGGCCTTTGCAGGTAGAACAAATATGCCAAACAAGTATAGCCAATTACATCACAATTTCCCTAGGGAGCACTTGCACCTTGACACTGATCAGCAGTGGCAAAGTGCCCAAAGCATCTATACTAGTAAAAACGACATCCAGCATAGCATCAAAAATACAGGAGGTAGAGGCAAAAGGTCAGGGGTAACCACGCCAAAAGATGCCAGGTCTAACAGATCCTAAGAATGTTACTAAGGCTACTTGGTGAGAAGAAAACCTTCACACAAACTACACTGAAGACAAACAAGAACATCCTCTTGTAACAGAGGTTGCAAGTGTTTTTAAAGTTCTTCCAGTTGTATATGTTGTTGGGTGATGTAGGTAGAATGCTCACTGGAATAATGCCTCCATAGTGAGATATCTTCTGGCTGAGCAAGTGAGAGAGTGTGAGTGAATTAGAGTGAGTGAGGGGGAGAGAGAGGGGGGAATGTAATGTTCTGTGAGGCATTTATAAAGCACAGCTGCGACATAGAAAGGTATCCTGGCACTAGAGAGGGAGTGAGTGTGAGTGAGAGTGTAAGAGTGTGTTAGTATGTTTATGCGTGTGAGTTTGCCACTTGCTAGGGCATTATCAAGATCATTCTTCGCTTATGGTCACCTGCTTTCACTGGCAAGTTGGAATTAGGGAGGGCACACGTGGCAAAATGCAGGCCCTGTCATACTGAAAATAATTCTTGGCATATGGCGTCACCTACATCAAAATGCTGATGCTCACATACTGGAGGTAATTCTTGAAACGCATGGCATATTGGAGGTGGGGGAGAGTCCGACTGAGGAAACAAACCATGAGAAAATGTTTGCTGTGAGATATTGGAGGTAGTTTCTGACACCTGGGTCACCCATGGGATATGAGTGGTATCAATGGCAAAACTCTGGTGCTGGCATATTGCATGTAAGTCTTGGCATTAGGGAGGTTGCCGTGACGAAATTGGGCACTGCAACACTGAAGGTAATTCTTAGTATATCGGAGGCACTCATGGCAAATGTTGAAAGAAATGGGGTGAGCCTCATGACTGAACGTAAAGAGTCTGATAGGACCCTATACTCTAAGGCACAGGTAGTGTGATGCAGGGATTGCAAAGAGATTTGGAGCACAGACATAAAGCTCTCGGTCAGAGAGCTGTGGCTTGTGATTTTAAGCCACATAATTCAAACACAGAGACAGATGGTGATCTTTGAAAGTGGTGGGGTGTTCTACTTGCCAGGAGTTCACTCCATTTTTTCAAACTTAGCCTTGTCTTTCCCCTATATATTATGAATTACCTTCATTGTGCCAATGCCACCATTTTGCAATGGGTACCCCCTTATACCAAGCATTACATAAAATATTCCAGTACAGGATTTTTCATTTATATTGCCAATATGCCATGGGTGGCCCGTCTGTCAAACATTACCTCCAGTATTTCAGAGCCAGCATTTTAGCATGGATTACTTTCCCCAAATCGCCACTCAGCCCTAATATGCCATTTCTGCATTCTCTAAGGCAAATAATTACCACCAGCATGCCAGCACCAGTACTTGACATAGGTGTCCTCCTAAGTCAAGTATTACTTCCAGTATTTCTGGGTCTGCATTTTGCCCTGAGTGTCCCGCCTATGGCAATAATTACCTCCAGTGTCCCAATGACAGACGCTCGCCATGATGGACTCCATATTAAAACTTTCCTCCAGAATGTAAGCACCAGCATTTTTCTCCATGGGTCCCATGCCAAGAATTACTTCTAGTAATTCAGGGCCTGCATTTTGCCACGGGTGCCTTTCCTTATGTCAAGAATTATCTTCAATAAGCCAGGAGCTGCATGTTCCCTTGGGTGCCGCCACAACCTCCGAATTATATGGAGTATGCCATGGCCAGTGGCAGACTCACAATCATAAAACACACAAACTCACTCTTTTATAAAGTTGCCATTTTCTTGTCGCAACCATTTGATGCCTGGAGCCTGTTTCCTGGCCCACATGACTAGATGTATTTAGCCTTGGTGTATTCCTCCCAGACAGTTTCACAGTAGAGAGCCTGGGTGTTTGCAAGATGGGCCATCCTAACTTAATGAGTGGAGCGGAGCTGTTACTCTACCACACTTTCACTTCAAAGGCCCTGGCCCAGCTCCCACACAAAGGACTTCACACTAGCCTATTGTATTGGCTATCGATCTGTCACAGAACTCATACGTGAGAAGGTCTACACAAAGAATAAAAGATTGAAGAAATCTATTTTGACCAGTGTATATATTTGTGTCGCCATATGAAGGTACTACTGTCATTTATTGTGCTGATGAAAACTTTTACGTGTGCTATGGATCCTTGCTAATGTTATTTTTGCAGCTGAGGCCGCAGAGTCTGGGGAGGCAGGTGGTTCTCTCCACCTTTTAGCACCGTACAGATAGAGAATATTGAAATATACATTCCGTGGATATACCCTGTGGCGCTGTTTCCCTATGAACAAAACCACCAACCGAGTATCTAGCCTATTGTACCCCCAAACAGACAGATGACTACCCTGCTGCTTTAGGCCTGCCCTGTTGTCTGAGAAGGAAGACTGGACCTTTACCCTTCATCCCAGGCTGAAGTGTCTCCAAGGGTCAGCTGACTGACCTCTGGTTCTTAGCTACAGAGACACAATAAGCTCCAGAGGCCCCTCAGCAACTGCCCAGCTGAACTGCCATAATGGACCTGCACCTAGACCTGCCTGAGTCCTGCTGGTCTCTGCTGGAGTGAGTTCCTGATCCCCAAGAGGTGCATCCCAGGTCCTGGACCCTTGGTGTGACATCAATTGAGTTTCTTCTTGAAGACAAGAAGAAATCTATAGGTATTAGGCTCTTTGCAACCGCGAACAGGGCAGTTAGTGCCTAGATCTTGCCGCCTGTGCAGACCGCCAATGCGAAGCTCTGGTGAACATGATTTATTGCGCTAGAGCGACTGCCAGTGAAAACCGGCAATACAAGATCTGCAATTTGCGCTACAGCATCGATATCCCATGGTGACCACCAATGCGAAACTCCAGCAATGACCGTCTGACAGACAACAGGATCTTTGGCCTACAGCGAAGACCATCCGTGACGTCCGGTCTGCCCTTTATTGCCTCTGCCACCACAAATGAAACTTATGGTGCTGGACTTTAGAAAGCAACTTTTTCAGTGGGACCAACCTGGTCCCGGTATCGTCCCACACTCCATCGTGGTCAACCTGAACTTGTGACTTTCACCTGGTCTTGCACGACCAGATAACCATAGTTGTCGCTTTGTGCTTTTAGGCGCTAAACTTATCATAAATCTTTGAAATTGCATATCTTCGGTTTTATTTAAGTTTTGATTGGATTTTTGTCATTTTAATCTCAAATAATTTATTAAATTTGTCTCTATTTTTCTAAATTGTTATGGGATTTTCCTTGTGCTGTGTTTTCACTTTATTACTGTTGGTGTGCTGCATATACGCTTTACACGTCTCTAAGTTAAGCTTGACTGCTTTTATGCCAAACTTCCAGAGCATTAAGCACAGATTAATTTAGTGACTTTTGTTGTGTACCTTGACAAGGATTGTGGCTATTGCTTGAGGAGGGCTCTCACCCCCCTCAACCAACAACCCAAATTCTCAGTCATTCAATCACACACATACACACACAATGTTTTTAACTTACCTTGCTTCCTTTGCTGGCAACTTGGAGCCTCAGTGGCATCAGGAGATCAGGAATCAGCAAGCCAAGATTCCTGACATAAAGCCAGACAGCAGCAAGGCCAGGTTTAAAAATGGGAAGAGCCACCTCAATCTGTCCCAGTTTCTTGATAGGACAGGAAGCACAGTCCTATAACAAGCTGGGGCAGTTCTGGGGAATCCTGCCCTTGCTGCACTGCATGGCTTCACATTGGCTTCAGGGATGCACTGATGTGCAGACTGACATCCACATGTTAGCAAATATACTGTTTTGACTAAGGCAGGCATAGTAGGTCTGCTAAATATAATGGATGTTGCCTGTGTGAGAGGATCTTAGCTCAACTACTCACCTCGTGGGCACAATCCAGAGATCCACCTATAGAGTGCTGTGTTTTTAAACATCACACTGCAGCTGGATCGTGCCTCACCTCTCTCCCCCCTTAAGAGGAGGCTTAAAGGGCTGTCCTGCACAGTGCGCACTTCATGAACACTGCTCAGTTAAATCGCTAGCAGCAGAGTCAAGGAGCAGCAAGTGGCCACTCACAGAGTGCTCTCATCCCACTGTTAACCTCACATCTCAAAATTCCTTTAACATAACCCCTTCACTTTTTGTATTCTCCTGGATCAATTATTATGTCTCCCTCTCTCCCTGCTGTCGGTTGTTCGTATCTCATGCACCTCAATCTCTCTTTAGATTTGCTGGTGTACCAGACTCTGCCTTTCCAGTCTGTGTCCGTGGAGCCATTTTTGTTCTCCAGTGATCTGTATGTGGCCTTCGCTCAGCCCAGCACCAGTAGCTGTGTCATCCTTAAGTGGGACTATGTAGAGCGCAAGTTGCGTGACTTCGACAAGATCCCAGGTAAGGATAATCCCTCTCTGGGTGTTTAGTAAACTCAACTAGCTAATTTACAGATGTGTTGAGTCAAGGATCAAAGGGTTCTTTTGTGAACATAGAGAAAATATTTTAACCTTTTGAAGCGGTTCTTAAATGTCACACCAAAGTCCTCATTATGAGTGGCCCAGGGGGTTCACCACTTCAGGCTTCTCTAACATTCTTGGTGTCTCTGGATCTAGAAATACAAGGTGTGCACATTCCAGAAACAATAATTATGGGCCCAGAGATACAAGGCTTGGACTTCAGAACATAGCTGCATGAGCTGTTGGCAACTGCTGCACCCCGGCCCTGCCTGCCCACATACTGCAGCAAGAGGATAGCTGTAAACACTGCCCGAGCTGAAACTTGACACACATTTCCCTCCAGCCAATACTCTGCCCCCTACACAACAGCTCTAAGAACAGCAATTATACAATTTACCATCTGCTTCCAACAGGTTCGCGTTCGCGTATGTTATTCCCCATTCTAGGGGGAAATAACTTGTAATCTCCAAATTTAGGTGTGGGGCTATGTTTATCCCTGCTCCCAAACATGGAAACTTTGTAACAAGGGCATTTGTGTTTTATTCAGCACTGCAATTAAAAAATAAGATACAGATAAAACAAATTGCAATGTATTGTATTGTGTTGTGATTGCATTTATAAAGCACTTACTACCCCTGGCAAAGTATTGACGTGCTTTATGCTGGGTACTACACTACTATGTAACCCTAAGTTAGTGGTCAACCTGATGGGTATTAATTATTATTGTGAATTTGTTGGTTTCTGGGTTAGCATTGTGTTCTGAGGAAACTGTTTGAAGTATTTCCTCCAGTTGATAGTGGCGGATTAAGTTAATAGGAGTTAAGTCTAGGGGGTGGAAGAGGTTAGATATTGTGAAATTGCAAGGAGAGGTTACACAGAGGGAGAAATTGTGATTTATGGGAATAGGATAAGTAGATAAGTTAGAAAAATTAGGTACAGCAGGTATGGTTAGTTACAAATAGAGTTTATAAATGGTAACGAGGGTTATGGTTAGTTTACTGAAGTATAGTAGAGAGTAAAGCGGTAGGCATGTGATAGAATAGGGTACACTCGGAGGCCCTAATGTAGGCAGAGGATGAAGTGTAATGAGAATATCATCCAAATAGAAAGTAGGAGAGAGAAAAATCACCATCTATAAACCAGGTTAATTTTCATGCTTGGTTTTATTTTTTGAGTATTGAGATAGGATACAATCTGAGGAAGAATATAGAGTAGAAAGAAAGGATGACATTTGATTACATGCGGACAGGTGATAAATATTTAGTGCGTCTTTGGTTATTCCATTTGTCTGTTGATGGTGTTGATACAATCTGTCCATTTTTACATAGATACTGAGCTTTAATGTTTGACTTCTTACTTGTTTCTTTAACATTGGGCACCGAGTTATGTGTAATGTCTGGATAGCGTTTGTTTAGGTTTGTCTGGTAAGAGTGGATAATATCTGGGTTTGAATTGGATAATTCCATAATGTATTTGTTTTATATAGGGGCATGGGTGGTATGATTCTAGAGGTTTGTGTTTCTCTCTGATGATAGGGATTGTTCGTAAAGGGATTCTGATGATGTCTCTCATCCTTTATTTTACAAGGCCTAGAAGGGTATCCTGCTGGAGGCAGAAAATGAGAATGTGTGGATTCTTTCTAGGATCACATTGAGAATAACCTGGTCTTAACGATCCTCCTGAGCTCTAAGTGATGCTCAATTGCTCTGATCTGATCTTGTAGTTAGGAAATGCCACAGTTTTACAACTTGAACTGAGAAAGTACTGCTACCAACGGTGTTCTTTCTGGAAGCATGAATTATTAAGCTCAGTGCCAGGATGGAAAGTAAATTCCAGGGTTGGAAGTTTTTTGTGATTTTTGATTAAATTAATTTTAACAGCCCTCTGTGTGATGCACAATAGATTGAAAGAGAGTCTTCCTGCTTTCTGGGAGCCACTTTAGTGCCTTCAGGACCAGAGTGATATGGGTTTATATATGTACATTTAGAAATAGACATGAAATAACATGATAAAATGTATTTGCTGTGGATTAACTAGATTTGAATGTGCTACATATACATCAAGTCAGCTGGGGACACAGTGCTTTGGTGCATAGAAAGTGCAGTGAGCATGGCAAAAGATCAATGAAAAAACAAACTGATGGTAGTCAGCTGGGTTAGGGCAATAAATCCTGCTATTTTCTCCACAAATTGTCAAAAGTTTATGCTATGCGGGAAAATGTTATGTTTCAATAATGTTTATTGGTCTTTGTAGAGCACTGAAGGTGGACATTACCACCTTAAAACTGTGACTTAATTAAACAGGAGCTATAACTGCCACCCAGTAAACCCACTCCTCCACACCACTCCCCATTTACCCCATTTCTCCCAGATCCCATCCTCACCTCCCCTTTGCCTCAGACATTTAACACCAGACAGTTTCGAGTTGGGTTGGCGGACTGTCATGAGGCCCATCTCTGGCACAGCTGAGTCTTTCTTTCATGCTCCCCAGATCTTAATGTTGTTGTTAGCTGGTCAATTACATCATCTAGAACTCTGAGCATTCACAGTCTTCTGCGGCAGCTTAGTTCTCAGTGGTTTTGCATTATCACCATCAACAATGATTTCCACTTGCTCCAAAAATGTCTCTCCTTCCCTCCAGCTACTTACACTAGTTTCTCCATCGCCAAGAGCCACAATTTCTTTTTCAAACACATTTTAATGATGGGATGGTCGTAGTGCTCAACAACCTCAAGATCACCAGTTTTGCCACCAACAACAAATGGAATTTCATTTTCTCTGTGTCATGTGTGGGTGATATGTTACTTCAGAAGGGCAGCACAGCGGGATCACGGCTCCACATTTCACTAAGGTTGAACACCGCCTCCGAGACATCTGTGAAGGTGCCCAACTTAGGATATGACCAGAGGATATGTTTACTGGTACTGTGGAGCTTTCATAGTAAAGGAGAGTGGGTATCACTTTACATATTACATATCATTTTCATTTTTAATTGAAAAAATCTGATAGTCGAGAATTATATAGATATAGTCGCTACCTCACAATTCTAAATATCAGGTTTTCAGACTGATAATGTTATTTTTTTTACACTTTTCTAAAATATTTCATACATCAAGCTTATTATCCCGGGCTATTTCAGTCTTGCCACGTATTCTGTTTGTACCTTTGTATTAAAAAGTGCGCTACTTTCTACAAAGAACCCTGAGCTGGCTTAGTCAGTCAGTTTTGTTTATTATAGTCTAGGCATTAAGGCCGAGCTAAAATATCGCTGTTAGACTAAAGAGTTTTGAGAGCTTAGGATACTAGAATCTGTTGTTGAGGAGTTGAAGGAACTGGTGAGGACTGATTTGTTTTTTGAAATCTTCTGATAAGTTGGTGCCATGAAAGCTTTTCATTAGCTTCAGCTGCTATTGTGTGACCACATTCTCCAAGTTGGAGGTACCAAAATCCAGGGAGAAACCTTTTTCTGTGACCTGAAAATATACAGCACACAGCCAGCAATCATATGCACTCTCTGTATTTCTAAAATATACAGTGTCTCATTACATAAGCTACCTTTTCTATACCAGGCGCAAATCAATTCAAGATGACTTGTTTTTTAAACAAGTTCTGATTACTTTTGCAGTATTTTATGTACCTACATAAACGTGTTTCATGTATACATTACATTGCTGTTAATATTGCATACTTTAAAATATTTCACCCATTGAGTAGATTTGGTTGCATTGGTGTCGGTTTCTTCCTTATTTGCCAACCTTATTAACAAAGATTATAGAACTAAGAACAACAACATGTATGTGTAAATACTTATAAATGCTCACACCTTTCCTCTGTCTCTTGCAGCTCGCTCGGCCATCTACTGCAAGCCGCTGGTGGTGGAGTCCCAACTGTTCGTGGTAGTGGCCCAACTGTTCGGAGGTTCCAACATCCATCGATGGGACAGCAATGTGGACAAGTTCATCAAAATGCAGGACATTGACTCACGTAAGACGCGCAAGCCCAATGATGTGGAAGCCTTTTCCATTGACGGTGACTGGTACTTTGTCATTGCAGACAGCTCCAAGGCTGGCTCCACCAGCCTGTACCGCTGGAACCAGAATGGCTTCTACTCCCATCAGACCTTGCACCCCTGGCACCGTGATACTGATGTAGAGTTTGTGGCGGCGGACGACACGCCCAAGCTCATCCTATCTAGTAGCTCCCAGGCCCCAGTCATCTATGAGTGGAACCGATCCCAGAAGCAGTTTGTCCTCCAGGGGGAGGTAGCTGAGATGATGGATGTGCAGACAGTGAAGCACTTTCGGCAGATGAAGGAATCCTACCTCTGCCTGGGTCGCTACATTGGTGACTCCAAGGTAGTGAAGTGGGAGGGGCTGCGATTCACAGAGATGCAGACCCTGGCCTCCCGTGGAGCTATGGTCATGCAGCCTTTTCTCGTTGGCTCACGTCAGTACATGGCCCTGGGGAGCGACTTCTCCTACACGCACCTCTACCTCTGGGATGCTGAGCAGCAGAAGTTTGTGAAAGTCCAAGAACTGGGCGTCCAAGCGCCACGTGCCTTCAGTTTAGTCACTGTGGGGGGCTCAGACCTGGTTTTGGTGCCCAGCTTCAAGGGGGACACTCTGGTGTACAAGCACGCGGTGGTAGATCTCAGCTCATAAGGTATGCTGCCCTCTTTCTCGTTACAAGGTGGAGTCACAAAGACCAATGGATGGTGGACAACTGAATTCTATAGGGTGTGCAATGGCAGACTGCGTATATCAAAGGATGTTGAGTTGTACGTTTTGCAAGAACCGTGGATCACTACATGGCTCATATCAGGAAACATTTTCTAGAGAAAACCCTGTGCCTATCCGCACGTATCGCCCAATTATAGGACATTGACTGGACAGGGTAGCATGCGAATGTTGATAATAAAATGTAAACTGCAAAACGACAATGTGCGGATCAATGTGGAAGTCTAGGACACCATTTGTGGGAACCCTTGATAGTGCGACGGGTTGTGTCAAATCAATGAACACTTGTCATTTGATACAGTATTATAGTGGGGTTTTGGGCTTCTGTCACGTAATAGTGGGGTCAGTGGCACTGTGGGCACATCTCATTTGACAGTGTGTCTAAATTGTTTTCTGGGCACCTGTCGTGTGCCAGGGTTAAGTGAATTACCATCTGAACTCCTCTGATGTACAGGGTATTAGTTGCATGGGCTTTTGTCATGAGTTAGAAGGGACAGAGGGATTCTGGGAAACTGCCCTGTGACAGGTAACGCTATTTCCAAAGGCGACAAGGTGTGCCAGTGGCACTCAGGGTTCCAGCCAAGTGAAAGGTCAGTCATGCTCTAGTCTCTTGAGTTGTAAATGGAATCTTTGTAGGTACCTGAACTCTTGTCACATGACAGGTGCCTTTGGAGAACTTTGGACTCTGTCACGTGATTTGTGGTTTCCATCGCTCTTTGGGCACCCATGATGTGGCGCTGTGACACAGTGGATACATTAACATCACCTTTTGTTATTTGCTAGAGAATCTATGAAGGGCCCTGGCACTTAAACTACAAACCCATATCTTAATTACACACTGTCCTAAGTTTGGACCCAGAGGCTGAAAATTGTAATAAAGGATGTAGTTAACAAAGACCATACTGCATTTACTAAAATGACAAGGATACCATATTCCTTGCCAAATTTGACATATAATACAGCCGTTTAGGTTGAACTTTTGAGCCTAGATATGGAACTGTGTGAACAATATTTCAAGGAAATGTATGTGTTTAGTTATTTGACAAATCCATTTTGTGGTGAATTTACACAGGTAATTCAAGCTTTAGACAAAGGCATGAGAGTGTTGATAAGTGTTAATGGCTATAACCTGGAATTATACAATATTAATAAAGGAACTGAAGAGGATGGCCGCTCTCGCTGTTAATGTCTAACATCAGTCAAACAATGAACTCACAGCATGTCATGGAATGTAAAGCTGGTGTATTTGGCAATACTGAGAAAAACCAGAAAGTATGCTGGGAACACACCAAAGTTCCCCTCGGTTCCCGCCACAACAATTCTAGAATTGATGAAGTAAAAGCTTTCACTAACTTCACAGGGTACATGCTAAACACCCAGAATCCTTTGGTCTGGCCCATGTCATGCAGTAACAGCAACAAAGTGATGGTATGACTGCTTACATTAATCTCAGCAACTGCTGATTGCTCGGGCAGCATTTCAGGCCATCATCTTCACTCACTATACCACTCTAGACAGATATCGGACAAATGCAAATTAATCTTAATCCTGCTACAGTAAAAACATTCCAGCCAGAACTAGCAGACCAGGTCCTGTCAAGATAGAAACCAGACTTTGGTGCTTATGTTTCTGATTTTGGGGTCTCATCAGCGAGGTGTAGCTTGAGTCATGTGACACAGTGAGAACTGGACTTGCTACTGTGCATACCGGTGGCACTCAACCACTGCCTCAGCTTCCTCCAACCCACCAGGCAACTGCTCTCAGTCTCACTCTTCCTCGAGCAAGTACCCCGCATCTGTAGGATCAAGTTAGGAGGCCACTCCTTTTCCTACATGACTTCCAAATCCTGGAAAGACCTTCCTGACCGCATCAGAACCTCCCCATCCCTTCTTGAATTCTGTAAGAAACTGAGTACCTAGCTCTTTGACTAGGAGACCGATCGACCTACTCCATGCCTGGATACCACTCGGGTGATAAGCGCGCTATACAAATCCTCATAACATAACTCGAGGCATCTACTGTAACACCAATGAGGTGATGGAGGGAATGACTGAAATAATTTCAGCCACTGGTGATTGCTTGGGGCTTGGTAGATCTGACTGGACTGCTCCTGCTGGAGCAGTACCAACACTGATTTGCATAAGTGCATATGGTGACCTCTATCTAAAGAGTGGTCTAAAAACAAAACATTTGAATACAATGCCTTCAGAGGATCCACTGTGGTGGTGGCGCCTCTGAAGGAACAGAGAATTCCACCAGGGTCTCACTGCCGCGGCAGAATGGAGGACAGCCCACCAAACACTAAATGAGATCCGAAGTCTCCTAATGACCTGTTTTATTAAGCAAGGGAGTCAGCAGTTACAACACTTTTATATTTAATGAAAGTAATAGAAGGTGCATTACTGATAAGGGGTATAATCTGTCAAAAGAAGAACTCTGGAATCACCAGCAAATGAAGAAAATTACGAGTAGGCCAACCTGGCCACTCATTGTCTGGCCCACCAGCGATTTCGACATGATACTAGTGAATGGAGATGTTGAAAATAAAGCAAATGGAAATGATGAATACCAATTCTACCTATTTAGACCGAAAAGGGTTAAGAAACAACCAGTTATAGTAAAATGAGATATGAACTGTATAGACTAACATCAGAATAAAATGGTCAGGTTAGTTAACAGAGGCCACAAAGACCAGGCAAGAACTGCACCTTACCTCCACACAAGGGAAAGTGTACACAAGATATTTCTAAGCCCAGGAGAGAATGTGCAAGCTCATAAGTCAAAAGAAGGGCATATGTTGGAAGTGGCACTCTGATGAAGCTTCATTGAACCATGTCTCAAAGTGGCATGTTGGAGTCTGGCATCTGGGCGGGAATGAGCAGGACTCTGGGAAAACACTACTCAAAAAGGAAAGAAGTACGTTTCATGTTGGCAGTAAAACGCAACCTTCTATCATATTTAAGAAACAATGGTCAATGAAAGTCTATTGGTGCACAAGAAATCATGCAAGGAAATCGGGAAAATAAACACTGAAGACTATGTTCATCTGGTGTTAAAACTGAACACACTGGGGAGAAATATCCATGCCTCCTAAACAAAAAATATGAATTTATACTGACCTGGGTCCAAAAAAACAAGGTTTTGTAAGCAGCTGGCTCAAACTGAATGATTAGCTCCTTATTCTTAGCAAGATTTGTATACAAGATCTTCCCTTTCCCTTATTCCCTTTGAAATGTACGTGTTTATGTGAAAGCTAAATTTACTTCACTATATGTTAACAAGCACTTACATTTCTTGTGCATATAAAAATGATCTACAAAAGAAAATATTAGTTTATTCTGTTGGTTGGCAGCTCTACCATTATTACTTCTCGCCAAACTGGCGGGTAGGATCCTTTTACCAATACCGCCTCGTTCTTGGAACAGTCCATATCTAACTTTGTTTCAGAGGAGCACAGCGAAGAAATGCTGAATTGCTTCTTGTGGAAAACCAGATATTAAGCTAGGAGGGGAAGTCACAGTCTTCAGGTAAGCTATGACCTGGCACCCACAAATCCCAAACAGTCTGGCTAATATTAATTAAACTGCTTTCTGTGAGGAATATCTGTCTCAGCCTTGATAGCTGGCTCAATTAAGAAGGCTTTCTTCTGAAATATGCATGTAATACATATATAACAGCTGACTAAAACAACAGTAACAATGTAATGTATAAGCTTAAAGTAAAGTAGTTAAAAAATGATGGAAGTCTGATGTAGGGATCAAAGGTTCTAGCAAAAATTGGAAAATGTGAAAATCAGCTTTGACAAAGCTGAAAAGCCAATTTAAAAAAACAGTACCAGCCCTGCAGTGTGTGGTATGGCCACTCGCCTTTGGGCTGTGTGGATCCTGGGGTTGCATTTCAGACTCCTTCTTCTTAGATTTGAACACTGAAGAGCATTGGGATCGACAGCGAGTCATTCATGGTCATCTGGACTCCAGGGGGGAGCTTCATCTGACCGCAGATTCAAAGGGACATCCTGCTGTGAACCCATGGAAATGGAACCATAATATCATCACCTAAATATAGTCTGGACAAAATATTGTGTCCTAAATACCTCTCACAAGAATATTGCCTCATTGGAGTTAATATTAGAAAATATACACTCAATGGAGAGATGTTTTTGTTAATGTTATTTAGGACATAATATTTACATTGACGCTATTTTAGCTGTTGATGTTCACACATACATCTGGTGCGATGACAGTCACAGCTTGTCTGAAAAGCATGAAAGGGGGAAACAAAAGAGTTTTTGAGCCGCATCCAGGAAAGAATAATCAAGAGTGTGTTGAGTATGGCGTGACTGTTCTGGTGATTGGTGACCTGGTGGAAAGCATCAAGAAAATCATGATGGTAACTAGACATAACCCTTAAAAAGCTGGACAAAGTGAAATAACTCAGCAGCCTTGGAATCCCCACACCAACCCACCAGGAGTGTGTGGAACACAAGGTGACTCAGATGTAGTGCTTGTTGAAGGAGGCGGTTCTCAAATGTGGGACGTGAGAAATGAGTGTCAGGGACATCACTGGCTGGCAGGACCGAGATTCTGGAAAACTGAGGTAAAAGGAAGACATCTGGGTGCTGGTGTTTCCAGCTGTGTCTCCTGATTTCTCCCTGATAGTGGTGATGAAATGCTTTTCTGATAGTTCCTCTTTCCTATTAGGGATAAATTAGTCAAACAAAGTTACAAGCTCCTTTCGAGGAACTCTGGCCCTCACATGAATAAACAGTGGCACTGTTAATTGGACGCACAGAGTTCTTAGCATGGAGAATTCCATGATAAAGAAAGTTGCAAAACTAAAACATAACTTACATCTGCAAGGTAGGTAGATTCTCCTGTTTCCTAACCTTAGCTGGGCTACTCCGGCAAGTTGAAAGGATCTTCACTGGTGAGACACAAACTTTCAAACTTTTGTGTTATACTTCGGTGTTGAATCCGGCAAGCTTGAGGGTAGAACCACAGGGAAAGTCCAGTCAGCAGGAGGTGGCACAATTATCCCTGCAGATTGTGACTGGGTCATACAGAGTGTGACATGGAGAAGATTGTTGGTGAGGTATAAGATAACAGTGCTTGAGTCTTCATTTTGGCCTTTAGGACAGTGTAGAGAGATTTGGGTCTTGTTTGAGACATGTGTTAGTTCTAGTATATGAGTTTACTATTGTTTTTCTCATCTGAAACCTCCCGCTTCCTTCCTCTCACCTATTCCTGATCCATAATTCCCATCAATTTCCCCTTCTCTCTGTCTTTTCCCATTACATGTTTACTTGTTTTCCTCATGAGTAATAGGAGGGTAGTTCCACAGGGTGAGAGTCGGCTTCATTGGCAGAACCTGTACCCCTAAGACATTAGGGGTCAGCAAACAGCTACTGTAGCCCTTGGAACAGCTTTGCGGCCCAAGAGATCCAATACTGAGTCTCTCCCCAGTCCTCCGTCAGGCAGATTGGAATTAGATCAGTCACCTGGCAAATCTTTTTTTTCTTTTTAGTGCCTAACTATCTCTCCTTTGAGTGGGCAAGTAGGGTAATAAGAGGCGAAGTCCACACTGTAATTGATGATAGTATCTGAGCAAAACAAACTAAAAAAGAACAACTTCTTCCACTTTTTGTACCCTAGATTTTCAGAAAAGTGACTAAGTTCCTGTTCGATAGATAGGCTTTCTGTCAAATGCTATCTCAGTGTCACTTTCATTGCAGAAAACCAAAATGGCTGCCACGTGGTTTCTTTGTCCTTATGACTTCCTCTCAACAATCCACTACTAATTCTGACCCAGTGACTCCAAGTATGGGTCAAAGAAACTCTTTGCTTCCCGGCCAAAATGCTCACTCATTTTCTAATATGGGACAATCCGCTGTGATGAGGAACAACAACCATTTCAAAAGACCATGCTGTTGTAGGTTCCTTTAACTAGGATACGTGATATGGTTGAGTCTGTAGAAAATTCCTTTCCTTTCCTGAATTGCTTGCGTGGACTTGCCTTTGAAGCGAAGCAATTGACCGTCTCAGGCCAATGGGGAGGCTAGATGTAAAAAGTGGCAATGAATTGTGAACAACAGGAGGAAAGACAATGAATCTGAGTAGCTTCTGATAAACACGTTTGCAATATTACAAAACTTTGAACACTGAGGAATTGTGTGTTAATAAGAATGTGATGGTTCCAATGATGTGTCATAATGATTTAACTATACTCTGCAAGTTTGAAGTTGGCAGTATATTTTTCACTGGCGTCAACCAATTAGGGCTTTAGAGTTTAGATTTTTTTCATATGTGGCTCACTTTGTAAGCAAGCTTTTGGAGCTCTATCCAGAAACCTGGATTTGTTAAAGGCTTGTAATGTTTTTAGGTACAAGGGAGCAAAGGATTTCATACACTCTTATGCCTGATAATTGAACTTTGTGCAACTGAACAAACCTTTCTTGCAGAGTTGCAGCTGGCCTATTAAAGTGTAAATTATATTTATTTCCATTGAGGAGAACATGTATCTGCAGTCTGATGAAGGTGCCCAAACTACTCCGGAGATCAAAAACTAGGGCCTGGGCCTACAAAGCTTTAAAGTTGCTGCTCTGTGTCAACTGGAGAGAGCAGACCTGCACCGTATCTACAAAGAAGTGTCACAGTTTTGCTCTCTCCCTGCCCTGGTGTACTTTCAGCAGCCATGCACCAATGCAGGCATCCTTGCGCCATAGCGCAAACGTGTCTGCATTACGGTCAGCATAGGTTTTGTGTAGGAAGGAGTCACTTCATCCACAAAACCTATGCTAAAAGGCAATTTCCTCTTTGTGTGCTGCAGAATGCAGCACACATGCAAATAGGGAAAAACGAGGAGAAATAAAAATAGTTCTCGTCCTTATCCCAGCCTAAGAGGAGGCGCAGGATTTTGGTGCAAATCTATGTCTCCAAGTCTTTGTAGACTGGGATTTGAATGAAAAAGTATGGGTGGATGCACAGGAATGCCCATACACCTCCCAGAAAATGCCTTCTTGACGCAAATTAATGCCAGTAAGCGCATTGTGCTGCATTGTGTTGCTTTTGGTTGCAAACTAACGCAAATCACAATTTGTATTGTTATGTAAATTCCAACCTATATTTTGGTCCTGGTCCGTGTTAAAAAAAAATAACACAAACCCAATGCAAAATCTTTGTAAATCTGGGCCTTGGTCTATGTGTAAGGCATTGTCCCAGTTTGGTTTTTAAGTTCTCTCTCTACTACATATTGTTTTTTTCGGAGACTACACAGATGTTTAGAAGCAACACAATTCACAAAGTGCAAAGAGGTGTGCAGTTAAAAGTCAGGAGTGGATTCATGTTTGACTGTTAGATATGAGCCACTGGACAGTGATAGCCGCCCCTAATACAAACTCATGCATCAATTAAAGACCTGTAAGGCTCGGGCTTGCCATGAAAAATTCTCACATATTGGTATTTTAGAGTGTTGGGGAAAATCCTGGATTAGAATAATTGTGAGTTGCAACAGCCGGGCTCATCTGAAGGAAACCTGTCCTCGGTTTCGTTTCACTCCATACAAAGACCCAAGGGGCAATTCTAAAGAAGGCATAGTAGGCAAGTATGGCGGCAGACCTGAAAATCACCAGAAAGACAGTACCTCCACTGAAAGAGGCTCAGAGCAAAGGGCGGCTCTGATTCAAGGTCACAGAGTCAAGCACTCTTTTGAACGTTGTAGGATGCGGAAGAAGAAACAGAACTTCAACCTCCTCTATTTAGGATGTAGGGTTCTAAGGGTGACTAAAGAGATCAAGGATATACAACACCAAGTTCAACTCTTGAAGATACTCATGCTATAGACAAAGAGGATAGCAAGATTGTTCCAGGTCATCAGATTACTTGGGACACCTCTGAATACTGTAGGTTTCTCTAGATGATTATTGAATTCTAGGTCCTGAAAAATCAATGACACCTTCAAAGCAGTGAGGAAGATTTCTGAGTTTTTATGCGATGGGGAATTCAAGGCTGCCTTTTAAAGATGGAGATTTCTTGCATTCGATGTCATGAAAAAGAAGGTCAGCTCCCTTATTTGGAACAGACTGAATAGAGATGCCGAGTTCCAAGGCATGAGGTTCAATAGCCACTGGTTAAGATGTTGAGTTCTGTGGATGGCCACACACATCAGGACTTGTGCCTTTGAATGGCTGATGTGGCTAGGGAGAGTAAGCTCTATGTTGAACTTGTGGCTAGTGAAGTCAATTCCATACCTGCCTCTGAAAGACCACTGTTGCTTGGTGGAGCTAATAACATGTCAGATATGTGCCTCTGAAAAGCGAGTAGGGCTAGAAAAGGTCAATCAGTCGATATTCCTCACACTTTGTGCGCCCTCTTTCTCTTTTTCAGCTCACCTGGCAGCCTGTCCTTTTTGGACGATAGGGGGCACTCCTCTTTATTTTTTGTTTCTCCAACTTCAGATCACATGCTCAGCTGGATGAGACCCAAAGTGAACCCACGCCCACACTAGAGTGCGGCCAGTGAGCACCAGCATCTGTGACCAAATGGTGGATAGAAAGCGTGGCTTTGAAATAAGCACAACACATTTGACTCCATATTTCAAGCCAGGAGAAATTATATGGCTCTCATTTCATTAAGGATGCCCACATTAGTTCTCACTGCATGACTTTTGTGCTGAACCTGGAATGGGCTGATTTGTGCTACAAAATACATAAGACGAGTTACAATTGTTGCAAGTTTTGCTGTCACCTACGCCTTCACTGAGGTACTTCTGAAACCCATGAGTGCCTCCCTGTCAAGTGTCCATGTTTGGTTACCTAAGTGCCGTATGACACTAAAAATCTTGAACATCACTGGTCATTTCTAAGATATGGGTCCCTAAACTTTGTGAACCTGTTTGGGGACCAACTGCGCGATGCCACCCCTTTTACTTAGTGCCTTGAACACGGACAGGGACCGGCTGGAGTGAGTACTGGTAAATCCCTTTCATGCCACCAGTGCTCAGAGCCACTTGCACATTGGACAACCCCCTGAAACAGTGCAGTTTCCACTACTATTTAACACCCCCTCCTGATTTTGCAACACTGAGTACACTTTTGGACGGAGTATTGTTGTCTCTATGTGTAGGCCTTGCAGCATTGGATTGAGCCCACTGAGATACCATTTCCTAAACCTCAGTCTGTGAAAAATTAGTTTAAGGACACATATATAATAACTAAAAAGACAAATTGTTGTGACTCGGTCTGGCATGTAGGCACATTGAACGGAGTATGAAAATGTAGACTTGTAGTAGAAGCAAAGAGACCCAACAGAATATAGACATTTTCTAAACCTTGCAATCTACGCCCATCAGACAGCATTGCCCAGGGCTTCCAATGATAAGTAGGGAAAAGTGACTCACAATGCAAGAGCTTAAATTACATTTAGGTTGGGGTCATGCATCAGCTTCAAAAGGTGCAAGCAAGCATCTGGTTTTGTATGTTCATCCATATTTTAAACTCCTACCTTTATCTTTTGAAAATAAAAGTATTTTTTAAGATAAAGTTTTGGCAGGACATTGGCATTACCCCTGTATGTGAGGGGTAAACTAGATCATTCCAAAATACCTGATATAGCACCCAAGACCCTGGGGCAGGGCCGGACTGGGAACAGAAACCGGCCCTGGCAAACTGCTCAGCTGCCCCCCCCCCCCCTGGGGTGAGGGGGAGTGCAGCTGAGCAGTTTGCGAGGGGCGGTTTTGGACGATTTTGTTACAGGGGGCCGATATTGCCAACCCCCGGTAACAAAAACGGCCCCCCTGGGGCCCAAAACCGGCCCCAACCCTAGCGGCCTACCGGGGTAACACCCGGTGCCCACTATGGCCAGTCCGGCCCTGTCCTGGGGCACCAGTGGCAAGCGGCAGTACCCTCCACGTCTACTGCCCAGTAACCATTGACCACTCCAGGACCCAGAGAAGAAGCGTCTATGGCGCACACGGGCCTCACTGGGTATTCAAATTCACAAATGCACACGCCTACTCATCAACACAAACATCTACACACACACACACACACGCAAACTAATAATCTCCAACACGGTTCGTCACAAATACTTTTCTTCACACTTTTATCCTACAAGCGTGCACATACACAATGAGCTTCACAAACTTACACACAAGAAGCTTCAGAGAGAGGAAGTCAAGGAAGAAAAGGGAAAGCTGCAGAAGTATACTGATAAATATGTCAGCCTAGTATTTCTTAATAAGCGAAAGTGATAAGAGTATGTAAGGTAGATGTGTTTATATATTAGTGTGGGCTCTGTGTATTACATGATTACATGATTAGATGGTACCAAGGCATCTTAAGGGACGAGCAGGCACATGCATCAAGCCAAAATGTGCTCGCAAAATTAGCGATTAGCAATTTGTGTGTTTCCCGGGACTTGCAAATTTTTATGGTTTAATCGTTATTGTGTTTAGCGATTATTAGCGAATCGGTATTTTTTCGCTATCTGCGTCATGCATAGGAGATACTGAATCCTTATTTGCGATTCCTTAAAAATCGCAATTAAGGACTCGCTATTTCTGAGCTTGATGCATGTGCCTGTAAAAGCACTGGATTTTTGCCACTGGTGGCAAAGATGAATTTTTTCACCATCATCATTGCCCCTCCTGATATCAGAGAAAAATGAAAGTAAAACGGATGCAAAGCTTTTAACATCTGAGCTGCTGAAGACGAATATACAGACACTTTGTATGACCCTGTCTCCTATGTGCAGTCAGCTGACCTCATCCAAACAATTTAACACCACAGCATGTTTAATCTTCTCCATGAAATGCTCAAAAGATAGGGATAGGTTTGTGCATGCAACTCTGACAGGTGAGAGGCATACTCATAAATAAACATTCTGTACAGTCACATCCAACATTTACATTCAATTAAGGCATAGTCAGATTAGCCAAGGAACTGATAGAAGGGAAAAGAGTGGAGGGGTAAACAAATATTAACAGTCAAGGGAACATAATGAAAGATGTATTGCAGTGCATGGGGTAGAATCATAGTTAGACCAAAGGCATTCATGAAGAGGAGGCAGGTGAAAGAGAGGTGGAGACTGCCAGGAGAGAGTGACCGTCATTGATGAGAAACAATACAGGAGGAGAGAAGCAGCCAGAAAATAAGAGTGGTCAGATAGCGAGATACAGCAGGCCATAATGAATGTATAAGAGGAAAGAGGGACTGAAAGAGGATGCAAGATGATACAGTAAAGGAAAGAGAAAGGAAAGGTGATCAAGAAGGACAGTCCATAGCAAAAGTGGGTAGACAGAGTCAGTGAGTAATGGAGGAGCTCTCTTAAAGAATGTGTATGAGAGAGAGTAAGTGAAAGAGTTAGGGATAAAGAGAGAGAAAGACTACTGAGAAAGGCAGGACAGTTGGCAAAGAGATAAAGGAAAGTGTGAGAGAAATAGGTCAGAGAGGTAAGAACAGAAAGGAGGGACATCTATGGGAAAGAGAAGAAAACAAGGGAAAAAACAGAGAATAGAGATTTGCAAGGTGATGGGAAGACACTAGGAATAAGAACATTGAAAGCAGCCTGACTATGGTATTTTAAATGTTTGCCTTATTTCAAGGAGCAGAGCTCTGAGAGCTTTTACACAAGTTGGCAGTGCTTTCCTACAACTTGAAAAGCATACATTTTAAAGAAGTGCAGTGCACTAATTTTAGTGCTGTTTGAAAAATGGAAAAGCTGTCCATCTTTCTCGCCTAGCAGAGGATCATTGGGATAAAGCTACAGGTCAGAGGCTCAGAGCCATAGGGCCACCCTGCATCAAAACCTAGACACTGACAGTCTGAGCAGACAGTGCCACTACCAGAGTCACAGGATCTGAGCCTGGCTTGGCTCTCCTCTACATTCTCAGACCAGAGCAACATGTGCAATCTACATCTGCGGTAAATGTAATTCTGCTTCAGGTTGGAAATTCTCAGCTGCACTGTGTGCTGGTGGTAATGCAAGGGAGTTAGGCAAGGGTGTGTCCTCGCCCCGACCTTGTTCTGTTTATATGTAAATGGGATGATATCTTACTTGGATGCAGTGCCAAACAATGATGCACCTTGGTTGGCAGGCAAGAAAGTCGCGGCCATAATGTTTGCCGATGACACTCTTTTATTATCTAAGTCACCCATGGGGATACAGCGCATATTGAACGGCTTTAACAACTTTTGCTGGGAACATGGCTTACAGATTAACGTAGACAAAACCAAATTTATGATATTTAATCCCTCATCGCACACCAGACCTCCACCTATCTTGGATTCAGTTTCACTGGAGAGAGTCCAGACATTCCAATATCTAGGTGTTACACTGAGCGAAAACCTTTCCTGGGGCCCTCATCTTGCCAAATCCCAACTTAAATTGACCCAAACAGCGGGGGGAATATTAAAAATGACTAATGCCTCAACATTTAGGCCCATAAGACCAGGGCTTGAAATATATAAATCCAAGGCAAGAGCAGCGGCTTTGTATGGCGGGGAATTATGGGGGCATGCCGCCAGACCTGAAATCACCAAAGCTGAGAACAGATTCCTGAGGCAGCTGCTGTTGCTTCCCCAAAGTACACCCCTTTTACCGCTAAGGCTCAATTTGGGTTTACTTCCCATCCAGGAGGAATTATCCATTAAACCCCTCAGGTTTTGGAGGAGGATATGGACAACTCGCGAACTCTTACAGTACAGAATTGAACTACAGGAAATACTGAGCTTAAGTAAGGCAGTGCATATCCCCTGGCTCTCATATATCAAACAAGAACTACTGACAATGGGCCTTGCAGACATGTGGCATAAACCGGTAATTGCCTGCAGTGAGATCTCAGGGAAAACATTCACTGAGTGCTACAGATTACGATGTTGCAGTGCATGGCTGCACGATTCGCAGAATGGCACTTTGGTAAAATCATTCCTAGAGATTAAATCTGCATATCTCTTTGAAGACTATTTGAATGTGATTTATCCTGCACTGGCCAGGAAGCTTTATATTCAATGGAGGTTCGGTTCTCTTCCATTAGCGAGCCTCACCAGCATATGGTCTATGTCTGGGGACTCTCATTGTCCAGGCTGTGGTGCTGACAAAGAGAATGAATGTCATATTTTATTTTTCTGCCCTTTGTATAGTAGAGCCCGGAAGCATTGGATAATACCAATTTGTAGGAATTTGGGCTTCCGGAAATGCTCAGATGCATTTAGAATCTTTAAATCTGACACTACAGGACACATTGTGTTTGCTCTTTCCAAGTATCTGCATGCTCTCTGGGTAAAAAGGAGTTTCTTAATTTCAAATAGAGCTTAGAACTACTGGTTTTTCATTAGATTCTGAAATTCCAGCCACTGTTTCAATGCAGAATGTTTTATTGTATTATGAATTTATCTGTATCTTTTATGGCTGAAATACTGCCGAAATAAAGAATTATTGATTGATTGGTAATGCAGGTGCATTTACTCGGTCAGTTCTCATTTTTTTGGGGGGGGAGACAGAACCTACCTCTGAAAAGCCATACCAAGCAATGCAAGGAGTCACTCCTACCCAGATTCCATCCGTTGACAGGCATTGTTAAAACAGTTGCCTTTGTTGAGTACTTGCAGGGGCCCCAGTGAACAACGCCCTGTGGGGGCTTCTGTGGTGACCAGGTGGTGCGGCATAATTAACGCTTCTGTGGTAAGGGCCCAATACCCCCAGTGCCTGCCAGTTACTCCATGCCTCTCTTTATTACATCAAGGTAGAAAAAGGGGCTGTTGGTGGGCCCACCTCTTTTTTAATCCCCAGGAATCACAGCTCGTCAGCAGCTGAAGGACGCCAACATGGCCTGGGAGAAAGCTGCTACAGGACCAGGACACATGAAACCCAAATGCAGCCCTATGTCTCTTTGCTGCTTGCCTTCTCTATAGTCTGACTATGATACTGGACTCTTACTGAGGGTGCAGGCTGGATGTGGGAGGGTCCACAGTAAAAACACTGAATTCTGCTTTAGTCATCCACCCAGGCCTACTCCAAGGGCCCTTCACCAACTCCTGCAATTAAAAAAAAACCCTGGCCTGGCTTCCTGTAGAATCAGTGACTTTCTAAAATGTAACAACAATGTGTTACATTTCTGCAGAGCAGTGTCCACCTGTCGCACTGTCTCTGCACAAAGAACAGAGCAAGTTGCAGTCTGCTGCATGATATCAGGACAAGCAAGGTGCGTGGCTGAGGGGTCCCGGGGACCTCCTGCACCATGGGGGTGGGTGGAGTGTTAAGCCCATGTTCGTGCACACACTCCCACACTCCCACACACAAAGTTCTATCATCTGTCTTTTGACCTTCTCCTGGTCACCGCTGTCTTGACTGTTTCTTTCTGCACTCCAGCACTCAGATTCACAGATAAATCCTGGGGTGCCTTTCCTTCCAGGCCTCTCTACACGGGCGAGAAACAAAAGCTATAAATTGCAACTGTTTTTTTTATGTGCACGAGATCTTCACAACACTGCTACCTGCCCAAAGAAAGCCTGAAGTTAAACAGGAACTGATGTGCAGTGCTCGGGCCTGTTGGCCCGATGCTTCAGCACTCACTTCAGGGTGGGCTGAGGGCGCCCCTTCAAGTGTAGGGAAGTGTAGGGGCCCCCACGCACTGCAGGGGCTGCGGGGGCCTTTGTTACGCCCCTGCAATGTGCCCTATACACCATATTTTCAAATCTCATACATCAATCTACTTTAGCTTCCCAGTTCCTCGGTGCTGGGACCTCACCGCTCCACCACAGTCTGATGACATTACGCTTCATCACCATTAATGCCGTATTGCAGAAAAGCGGGGAGCATTTTTCCAGGGACTGGTCGGCCCACGTATATAGGGCAATCAGTTGGGGGGCAGTTCTATTGTGCAGTCTAGGACTATAGAGAGTCGCGTCCCTAATCCCACCCAATACTTCCAGAGCAGAGGACATTCCCTAATAGTGTGTAGTAGCGTTCCCTTTTGTCCGCAGACTCTCAAACATCAATCTGAGTCCACCCTGCCGCCCCTATTTAACAGTCTAGATCTGGTAAAATAGACCCTAAGGAGGTGTTTCAGTTGTACTAATTGACATCTTGCCCATATGGCCGCCTCCCGAGGGTATCTACATGCCGCCCCTCCCCCAGTCATCATCTTCCAGCATACCCAAGCCTCCCTCCCAATTCTCTCAGAGGGCGATCTAATAGGAGAACGCTATTCTGTAGGAGGGTTGATTATAGTCTAGACAATGCGTGATTGGTGAGTGGGGGGGCAGCACTCTGAATTCTAAAGGAGATTTGTCACTCTTCTGGTTCTTGATGGTCATGCTCATTGATCCTAAACCTAGCCTTATTTCTCTGGAAATCAAATCCTCCTCCTCAGGAAGTGCACTTTGTTTGTCTGGGGACAGTACACTTCTCTTGCTCAAGTTCTGCTCCAACATTTGAATCAACATTCTTGGTGTGATAGGATTTGCCATTTTGTTTCTTTGGGGAGTTCTGCCTATATTTCAAGATAGGAAGGCTTCAGTGTTTTCGCTCCTAGCTCAATGATCGACACTGGAAATCGAGCACCATGCAGGAAACAAACCCAAATCCTGAGAACAACAGGTCGGGGTAGAAATCTCGTGGGAAGGGGTATGAAAGAACAACGAGAAGTGTTCAATGTCAATATTGGTAGCGCAAAAGTTTCTTTCAAAATGTACAGTATAAATACAAATTTCAGAAGATAAGCCATCACCAGTACTTCTAACATTCACACATTATGAGTAATCAAATGTTAAAATGTAATTTTAAATCCATTTAAGCAATTTTTCTCCAATGTATTGAGACGTGTAAAATAAACACACAATGTAAGAGTCACGCGAGAACACCGCAAACTGACAAAATACTAAACAGAATGTAGACTTCAGAACCCCATAAATAAATCTGATCATTTAGATCCACATAGCACATTCAAATATTAGAAAAGGAGGCTAGGTCATCTCTTAGATTCTGGTCACGATCTGGCCCTACTCGGCCATCGTAACACAGCCTCCGAGTCAGCCAGGTACATTCATCTTTGATAGTGAAATTTACTTCTCATCTTAAAATATGTTTGTCTGCCAACTTCAAACGCAAGATCGACTCTCTCTAATCATAGCTGTGGCTCCCTCTTACATAGACTATTGCAATGGAGTGTATGTGGGCCTCATAGTCAAACCTTTCGCTAAACTACAAAGAGAACAACACTTTCCTGCTTGCCTCATCGTTTACTCGTGGGATTTGTCCATATCACCCTAACACTAAAATTACTCCATGGGTGGCTGGTCCATTAAATGATTGAATTCAAAACCCTATGCTTGGTACACAAAGTCTTGGGAGGCGCAACCTCCGGATACCTTTCCAAACTCTGCATTCGATATAGCCTAACCAGACTTCGACACTGGACTCCAAGAATCATCTGTCGCTGGTTCCATCAAGACATAAACAGTTTGGGGTCAAGTATCTGCATCAATGAGGCTTCTCCATGTGGGACTCTCTACCCATAGCATATATGTTTTGAAATCAACATCGAGTCCTTCTCCAAACACCTTGTCTCCTAAGTGTTTGTGTCTTATTAGCTTTAAGAAGCCTCGACCACCATCTTCTCCCTCTACCTCTGCCTGTCATATAGTCTTCTGTAACTTCCTTTGGTCGCCTGACTTACAAGAACAACAAATAAAATTAATTAGTCTATTGACGTCCTCTTGAAACATGCTTTCTTTGATGGTCTTTAACTCGATATTTGATAGGAAGACGGTTCTTACTTCTGCAGCGGCAAAGTTTGCCACCAAAAGACTCTTAATAATACAGCATACCATGATCCTGTCCACATTTTGCAGGACCTCTTAGAGAATGACAAACCAAGGAATGAGGCAAATTGAGAGGTTCATTACCAGGTTCGTTTTTCCTCAATTTCCCTCGATGAACGTTGACTAAAGGGCGATCCCAAATCAAGCTTCTGTAGTAACTTTCAGGACTATTACAGCTCCAAAAATGGTAAAATTGTACGCCTTTTTCATATGCTGGTAAATCTTCAAAATTCTCTTTAACTATATTAGAAAAAGATTTGCTTGTCTGGAATATTTTTTCATGTATCCACCAAGGGTATTTTCCCTAGTTGAGAATGTCCAAATGAAACTCCGGTTTGTTATCCCAATCAATCATGTTTTTCGGGTAGCCAGCCAATTGCAACACTGCACTCATTAGATATAGCACAGAACCTCACTCATTTGATATAATAATCCCTCACAATGTTAGGTCAATTCCAGTGTGAGTTAATCAAAAACATTTGTATACAATGCTTTACTAAATTATATTCAAACGTCCATAGATCGTTATGAGTTCCCTTTAATCACATTGTAAGGAGTCCCTCCTTTGCTCTCCGTATTTTCGTTTTTTAATTATCTATATTTACTTGAGTACATTGCTACTATAACACACCTTCGCAAACTTCTTCGAAATATTTGTGGAAATATTGAGTCATTTTTAAAGGATCAATGTACGCCTTATGCAGACTTTTTATTTTTCTCAAACTATTCAATCGGTAAGTGATAAAAGAGCTTGACTACTATTACATAATGACATAGTGTCCCTATGTCTAGTACAGAACTTGGAAGTAATAATTACTTACCGCACTGTGGCAGCAGAGCTACCCTTTGCTTCTCTAAGTCTGAAAGAAGGTTATCCTTCAGGCAAGTCACTTGCTTCAAAGCATATTTGACCTCTGGCCCCCAAATGTACATTTTTTTCAGTATTTGTTTTGTGAATGACTTCCCTTGACTACAATTTATTCTGAATTAGTTCACCATGCCATTTTGGCCGAAAGTCAGAAAGGGACTGGTATTGGAAAAAACCCTGCCTTAAAAAGATATTGTTTGTGTACACGTCCATCAACAGTGGAGTTGCCTTCTTTTTGCATCTAAGTGCTGCCCAACTCAGGGCATATCATTTTTACTGCTGCTTTTTAATGGGCTTCTCTTCCGTTTCATGCACTTTTATTTATTTCACGTAGTTGCATCAGATCTGTTTTTATTGTTCTCTTGCACCTGATACACTTTTCCATTTCCAGTATTTGCATCATACCTCCATTGCATTATGCCTCACAGAAAAAAACCCTGGTGAACCTGTTGCACAGCTTCACCAAATAACCGACTCAGCGAACAAACGCGTAGATTGACTCATATATGAGCCCAATTACACTAAAGCTTGATCAATTGCAAATCGATGTCTTTGATGTGGACTCAGTCCTCTTTATCAAACGATCTGGCCATTTGCTCCAGGACAATGTGCATCTCCTTCGATTCAAGAGCAAAAAGTTGGAATTTTGCTTGAGTAAGAACGGTTTCTCAATGCAGATTGGAGAGGCAGAGAAGGCCATTTCGCCATATCTGTGGACTACAACTCTGGAGACCGTGCTTGGAGCTGGGCTTTTGGATATCTACTGAGCTCTCACTCTAAGTTACATTTTAAAGTCCCATTACAAAATTTAGCAAAGGGTCTACCATTTTGTATTACCTCACTGGTATTGATGAGTATTTAGGAAAAAAATCTCAACACTTTGCTAGTCTCTGTTTAGTCTTAGATACATTTCATCTTCCCTTGATGCCCATCAATGTTACAAAGTATACAACACAGTATGGATGGAATGCATGAATTAATCTCAGCCACTGGTAATCACTTGGGGCCGCATCCCAATCCATCGGTATTTTGCACACCATGCCACCCTAATTTGGGTGTGCCTGGCCTCAAAGGAGCTGCACCTTTAAGAATTACCATACTTAGAATGATCACATACCACAGCGAAGAGCTTATACATTAATGAAGGCTTATTATCCACCAAACGAGCCAGTTGGTCCACCACGGAACTGAGCACGTCAAAATGCAGGTGCAAACAACTGGAAAGAAGGTGGCGCACGAACAAGAATGACACCGACCATGCCACCTTCAAGTTGGCCCTCAACAACTGCCAACACCTGCTCAGAGCCTCAAAAAAGAGGGTCCTCACACACTGCATTGAGACCAGCGCCAAATAAACCAAGGAACTCTTCACCATCATCAAGGAGTTCGCCTGCCCGTCAGCCACCAAAAACTCAATCCCCTCCTCCTAGGAACTCTGCGGCTCACTCTTTGACCACTTCCACAACAAGATAGCAACCATCTACAGAAACTTTGATCCCCAACCACCCGACCTCATCAGCATCCCATCAACCACTGACGCCAACCACCTGCTCACCGCATGGAAACAACTCAGCACACAAAACAAAAGCCCATCCGATTGCTGCCTTCATCAGAGTGCAGGGAAGATACGGCGGGAGGTGCCTGGACACTGCCGATCCGAATGCTGCGACTGCGACCGGAATCTGTGGCGGAAGTCCGGCGCTGCGGACCACTGCCGAGCCTGCCGTCTGCTGGAGCCGCGCCGGGTGGAGTCTGCCTCTACGCGAGTCCCCGGTCGCGGGCCGAGCACCGGCCTGCGCGTTGGGGGCGCTGCTAGCCCCGGTGGAGCGGGAGCTGCCCTGCGATCGTTACCGGCGCTGCTGAGGTGAGGCCCCGGGAGGGCGGTGGACCTGGTCAGCGGCGGGGGCCACGGGAGGGCACAGCCGGACTGCCTGACTGATTGCTGCGGCCTCGCTGAGGAGGACTCGATCTGCGCTGCTCCCTGCGCTGCCGCTCCTGGGGGCGAAGGACAAGGGCTGTGACGCCCGGAGTAGTGGACGACCCGCGCCCATCCTGCCTGTGGGTGACGCCTGGCTGTTCGATCTCGGGGCCTTGCACCATCGCTGGAGAGAGGGTCTGCCAGCCGTGAAACCGACTGGGTGACGACTGACGCTGGACAGGACCTCACATATGAGAAATGGCAGTGGGTTGCAGAGATTATTTGCAATAATATTAGTGAGCTGCTGCTATATTACAATATTGAAAACACGCATCACTCTCCCTGAATATTAGATGGAAAGACATTTAAAATTTGGACTGGTCGGTCTGTTCAGTGTTAGTAACCTGCCCAAAGAAGCCATGAAAAAGCTCAAATTGGACCATAAATTCAAAGCTGTTTTGAACAGGGGCCCCCAAAATATGCCTGGCACGGCTCCCCCAAAATATACCTGGACTTAGGCCCCCAAATCCTCAAGATGTCACTGATTGGATCCCCATCCTGAAAAAATGCCAATTCAAGCTACTGACCCACGCCTACAAAGCCCTTCGCAACCTAGGACCCACCTGCACGAACCACCACCTGAACTTCCACCTACCTCCCAGGAACATCTGCTCTGCTCATCTCGCCCCCGCACAAATACCTCACATCCGATGCTGCTGCACAGGAGGAGGCTCCTTCTCCCACCTCGCCGCCAAATCCTGGAGCACCCTTTCCCTCCACCTCCGTACTTCACCTTCACTGACTTACTTCAGGAAGGGACTCAAGACCTGTCTCTTTAACGGATATCCGCAGCACAGTGCATGGATACCCTCTTGGGTAATAAGATTGATTGATTGACGGATTGAGGTCACAGGTGATACCAACCCAAAGCCCAGGCTCCATTTTGCATTACAAATGGCACTCCTTGTCTTTGCTGAGATATGTTACACCTTTAGGACGACTGTTGTCAGGTGAAGGCACTCCAATTTTGCCTACAGCTTACTTCACAAAACATCCGAAGGTCCGCCTTCCCTGCCTGTTACAGCACAACATAGAATGCAGCTTTACTCCAACTGTCCTTTGTGAGTCATCAGTGGTTTGAACATGAAGGGCCTCATTTATGAGGTGTTGTGGTGGGGCAGTGCCACAGGTCTTCCTGCTGCGCTGCCCTACAACAAAAGAAAAGGGCAGGAATGCGCCATATCTACCAGATACAACTCATTCCTGTCTTTTCCCCTGCGCCGGCGCACAATGGGCTGCCGTGCGCCAACGCAGGCACCTTTGCACCATGGTGCAAGGTTGCCTGCATTGCGGGGATGATTGTTTTTGTGCAGGAAGGAAAACCTTCCCGCACAAAAACTATCTCAAGTGGCTTTTTCCTCTATCTATGTGTGCTGCAGAAGGCAGCTCAGATAGAAAAAGGAAAAACAAGGAAAAATATTGGTATTTCTCCTTGTTGTGCCTCCTTTACGCCTCCCCTGGAGAGGCGTAAGTATTTATTACTGCCTCAGATTTATGATTTCTCGTAAATCTGGGGCAATGTCAAAAAGCAATGGATGTTGCTGGGAACGCCCCCAACAACACCCACTGCATGCCCCTTTAACGCAGAAAACTGCGTTAAAGGGAACAATATTTACGAGGCAGCATTAAGCCAAAAAAAAGTGGCTTAGTGCTGCCTAGTAATATGGAGAAGGCTCCTGCCCCACGGAACGTCACAAAAAGTGACTTACCGGCAGCGCAAGGGGCTGATAATTGAGGCCCGAAGTATCTTATATGTCCGCCTCTTCAACAAACTTACATTAAAATAAGGATTTTACCTTGTCCACCTTGTCGAGAGACGCTGGGGTAACCAGGGTTTTTACCTCGCTCATACACTCCCTTAACCAGGTTTCTTTCTTGTGTTTCAGCTAGGCTGGCAATCTGCAAATGCGAAGCAATTGGACAAGTCACAGGAGCTTATGGAAAGCCAGAGGCAAACATGGCCTTGGGCACGCTGCCCAGAATATGGGTGCCACAATCTCTAATCTATTTTTATTGCGGTAATATGCTCCAACAGGTTAAAGCCGTCTTTGTTCACTTCCATTGCATTTCCTTGTAGAGGAGATACTTGCCCGTTACTGCACGTGCAACTTTGAAATTGGCCAATGAGCAGGAAGAGACGAGGGAAAAGCCAAAAGTCAGACTAACAACGCTTATCCACAGTGGCTTTTACAGTGCACGTGGGAGTGACTTGTGCAGGGTGTGGGTGATATGTGCAGTGATGAATTTAGTGCCCGTGCTTGCAGAATACCGAAATTCCAGCATGAAAACGTAACACACTTAATTTTATTAACTCTTGCTCATAAATCAGCAATTTATATGGTTCTTACGAAACCTCAAGTGTGGTGCGCAATGCCAAACCCTGGTGACTGCCTTTCAGCTCATTGTAAGGTTTTCCACTGTCTGCTATATTACCACTAGCAACAACAGGCATTGGTTTCACAAGAGTGATATAGCGCCCAGAAGCTTCAAGTGTGCTGCCTATTTGCAAAGAGTGCTTCTTTTGCAGTGCATTATGCAACAATGCACACTGCTGTGAGCATGAGTTTTATGCAAATCGATGCATAGCAAGAAATGAAGGGCCTGATATATCAAAGGCTTTACTTATTCTGTGCCTACAGGGAAAAGCTTTGATGCACTAGAGCCCAAATGCTTTGCATTCATGTATCATAAATATTTCAGGAAATGGATGAACTGCATATGCCAAAGATGCACCGCAAATATATAATAGTGTAAAAGCAGAATATATTTTGTGAATGTGAAATTTGAACATAAACACCTAAAAGAAGGCACAATAGGTGACTAAAAAATGTAGGGAGCGGAGCTTAATTATTCTGAATGTGAGCAATGTGAGAAAGTCAAGGACTATAAAATAAGGGGAATATGCAAAGTACGCATGGCTGCTTGGACGTCCGAAAACGGCCGGCCAAGCAGCCATGCACACTTAGTGTGAAAAGTCCTCTCCTCTTCCCACCTTGAGCCCCCTGCCCTGCCGACCCTAACCGAGCCCGCAGCTACCAAAAGTAAAATGATTATAACCATATTATTAATGTTGTTTTTTTCCCTTTTCACTGCTCTATGAGCAGTGGGGCGACGTTCCTCCGCCTTAGCGGAGGAGCCGCCACTGTCCAGTGACCTCGTGCCCCTTTGTATCTGGCTATAGCAGCCATTAAAGTCCCACTCTGTTACCGGCCCTTGCCTTAAGTTCATGCCAATAATGGCAGGTAATGCCTTCTCCAGTGGGCTATAAGCAGGGCCACTGGAATTATGCGATTGTGCGCCCGTTGCAGTTATATGCATAGTTATAAATTTGTCGCATTCGTCACATACTCTATCATTTGCTGCATAATCTGCATATTTTAATGAAAAAAAAATAGTTTTTAGCACAAGTGGTTCAAATGTTACCAAAAAATGTAGTGAAACGTGTTGCTGCGCATTGGAAGGACGTTTGCAAAACTGGACTGGTCACCTTTCTGTTGCTTATTGCTATATTTGGGTGTTAAATTGGTACTAATGAGGTGCAACCAATGCCCAGACAGTGTTACCAAGTTTAAAAAAAATGTCTGAATAATGAAGTACTACATTTGCAAACTGTGCCGCGTTATGCCACATAATTTGCCTTTTCTTGCTGCACAATTTACTAAAACCTGCCGCATAATTTGGCCCTCTCCTGATGCATAATTCCAGTGACCCTGGCTATGTTTCTATTCTACTCAGTGCATATGATGTGCATCTGTCCATATATCAATGCAATACATGCCCTCTGTAGTGATCTATGTATCGCCTGCAGAATACAAGCATGAATTCCCACAGAAGCATTCCAGTTTAAAAAAAATAAAATGAGCATCACAGAGTTAACAAATAAGAACTAGTTGAAGAAAGTTGGTAATTTAGTTACTGTGTAGTGACATCCGTACACAGATCAACGAAACAGATCGGAAAAAAGGCTTCTGTATGCAAAGGCATGTCACACACTTTTTTATGCTCAGTAATTGTTCTTTATTAGTTTCCAACCGCACACAATTTCTGTTCCATAGATCTACAATCGCTTTTCTTTGGAATATTTCACATTTCAAAGTGTGTGTGCCTATATTTATGTTGATGGGATCTACATGTTGCATAATTGCACCTTAATTCTGGACCTTGACTCGCCCCTGAAATGCATCTATGTCCCTCTGTTGGATCGTGACCTTGGTAGTAGCCTTGCTCTCCAGTCCTGATGATGACCTCCTAATATATAAAAGGGGTTTGAAACATCAACACTCTTCATCTAGCAGTCTGAATATGTCATTCATTATGAAATAATCATGTTCTGTCTCCAAAAAATTGAAAACAGTGGGTGTTTTTTAAATCATTATATATATTTTTCCTCTCATTTCATTTGTAAAACACCGATCACTGTTCAGCGTTTTGGCGCTGCTTGACGCTGTGGGCCTGATTCACAAAGGTATTTTACTAGTAGTATCTTTATGACTGCAGAGTCCTATCTGCAGAGACTCCGCAGTCGTAAAGATACTACTAGTAAAATACCTTTGTGAATAGCAAACAATCATAAACTTACATAAAATGTAGGCCCTGATTCAAAAATGCATGTCATTTAGGGGTCGCAGTTGCCACCCCTAGCCTGCCCCTTGCTAGCCCTGCCACTGTCTTTGCGACCCTTGGCCTCAGAGGTGGCAAAATCAGTGCCAAGAACAAAGAGGTGTCATATTATCAGAGTCAGGCTCTAACCTCATTTACTGCTAATTTTAATCACATTAATAGTGAATAATAGTTTATTATTAACTACTAGTGTAATAAAAAGTGGAGTAGCAAGGTCTGGACCTTCACTGTCATCTTAGATAAGAACAATATAATGGTTTTAATGTATGTTGTGTGCATGAACGTGGGGGGGAGAGTGAGTTTGGGTGAGAGATCGTGGATCTGTGTGTGAGTGTGTGTGTTTGTGTGTGCGAGAGTGTGTGTGTGCGTGTGCATGTGTGTGTGTATGTGAAATGAGTGATTAAGTATAAGTGAGTCAGAGTAAGAGTGAGCAAGTGTGAATGAATGATTCAGTGTGAATAAGTGCACAAGAGTAGGTGAAAATGAATGAGTGCACGTCAGTGCTAATGATAGAATGAGTGTGAATAAGTGAATGTAAGTGAGCATGTGTTGTTATGCTTGCAGATCCGCTGTCGGACCTGGCATGCTTCTTGGCTTGTAGAAGCACCCTTGACAAATTGTTGGCACTGGCATACTGGAGGCAACACTTGCATATGGGATACCTCGGCAAAATGTTACTGCTGGCATTCTGTAGGTACATTTTGGCATGGAGCACCCACGAAAAAAATGTCAGTGCTGGCCTCCTGGAGGAAATTCCTGACATAGTTGGCACCTGTGGAAAATTGCTTCTAATGGCACATTGGAGGAATTTCTTGGCATATGGGAAGACAACTGTGGCAAAGTCATGAGGCCATCCATGACAAAATGTGGTCCTTGGCATATTAGACATAACCTTTGACATAAGGGACCTCCATAGTGCAAGAGACGCAATATTAGGAAAACCCTGGCACTGGCATATTGTATGTAATGTTTGTGCAAAAGGGGCACCATGGCAAGATACTGGTCCAAGCGATGGAGATACTTTTTGACATGAAGGGCACCCATAGGACATTTTAAAAACATAATTGGGTGAACTCATGGGTACTGTCAGATTTCAGTAGCTTGGCATACCATGAAAGGGCCTGAATATTTAGTGAGTGTCTTCTTAGAACCTATGGCTTTTTAGCAAATTTATGTGAGATTGTGCATTAAAATGCACTAGTAAATCCCTATTTTTTACAAATTCTTTCAGAGAAGAGAAACCCGCACCTTTAGTTCTCCCGCAGAAGACTATATAATATTAATTATGCAATTATGTAACTTCAGCAATGCTCATTATTGTGATGTCATCAGGATTAAGGTTATGTGACATCACTTCTTGGGATGATACAGGGTCAACGGTCATATGATGTCACTTCCTGTGATATCATTAAAGTCAAAGAGTGTATGGTGTCACTTCCACTACCCCTGGCATTTTGGTGAATCGACGTCCATGAATAACGATTTTCTGTATGCCACTACCTCAGCATCTGTTTGCTATAAAAAACATTTCAGATGGTATACAAATAAGTATTGAGTATAATAAATTGATGTTTGATATTCTTTTTGCATACACAAGCCTTTTGTCTGATCTCTTTTGTTGATCTATTTACTAATGTCATTACACTCTAACTAAATTCTAAATTATTAACTTTCGTCAAACGATTCCTACGGAACCTAGAGCATGATTTCACGTTTGGCGGACGGGTTATCCTAATGCCCTTTTAATAAGGCTGACAGGATACCTGTAACTTTGTGATGGACTAACCTGGCTGTCAAACTATAAACAAGGCCCTTAGTTTTTCATTTTATATTAATTTCTTGGCCACCATATGGAATATTGGGTTCTCCCTGTCTTTCAATATTAATAGGAACTATGTTCACTTACAATTAAACATAACAGCAAAATGTAAGATGAAATTACTCAAACAACTCTCAGTTAAGCTGTTTTTGAAACAGCACATCCTAGTGTTATACAAATGCCCTAATTCAGAGTGAGGCCAAGGCCTCAACACATAATACATGTCTGGTATTTTTCTCTTTCTTTCAATGAGTACAGCACAGCTCTTCATCACTTCATCTCTACAAGCCCAATCCTCCACAATCATGATATATTTTTCCCAGTGGGGAGTTTCACTGTACTATGGGAACCTAAAATGAACAAAGAGAAGGCATGCCAACTTTCCACTGTGAAATCTTTTCTTAGGACTCCTGAATACGTGAGGAGTTACTGGATTATATCCTGTGCGTCAACATTTGATTGCACTGGCCTGCCAGGTCACAATACTGACGCACTCCAACGCGTGAACCCTGTGCCACCTTTGGGCACTCAGTTCTCTCATGGTAGCAAGGGTCAAAGCTTAGTCAAAGCTTAGTCAGAGCTTAGTCTAGGAGGTGACAGGGGACCGGATACAGCGGGACACAGTAAATAACAATCTATGATATTAATGCTTACTCATTGCTTTATCTTTGAAAAAGAATAATACTTTTATTAATAGGTAGATAAATAGCACAGGTAGAGTTAGGCTAAGTAAAGAAAACCAAAAGATGCTGCCACCTTCTGGGACAAAAATATATCCGTAAAAGTAAATACAGCGCTTAAGTGCTCAATTCTACATTTTTCATAACATTTGCCCTTTGACCCGTCTTTAGCCTTTTGCGAGAGCTTTTCTGTGCTGGAGGGGTTCAAGTTGTGAGCAAGGAATGCAGATGCCAAGACTCTGTGCCCAGCAGGGCCACTTGGCCAAACAGTGGTCCGCACGCCTCAGCAGCAGATTTCCAGTCCTAAAGGCAAAATAATGTAAGGGGTCACGACCAAAATTAGGTATTAAAAAATAAAATCCACCATGAAACAACAAAGACTCCAATGCAGTGCCGTAAATGGTGCTCCTCAGAAATTCAGATGTTAAAGTCGATGGCGGCCCTTGGTCTGGTCAGCAGTGTTTGGTAGGGACATAGTAAAGATACAAGTGCTTGTGAAATCTAAATGTAGCAGTGGGTCGGTACCCAGTATGATGTCCCAATAGTGCCTTCGTCTTTAGGGGCCTGTATCTTGAAATTTACTTTTCGTGGTCACAGACACACCTGCTGTAGTCGATGGGGGAACAGAGTCTTATGGAGAAGTCGTTGTTGAGGGTTAGGTCTTGACCATGACTTTTGAAGCCGATATCTCCAGGTCCGTATATGTATGTGGAATGATTCAAACGGCTCTGGAATCAGGACTGCTTTGCCAGCCATCAGGACCAGCCTCTACATGTGTAGTGGAGTGAAGACTGTTGGTCGTTTTGGGGCTTGGAAGGGGAATATAGACTCCTTATGGGCACATGATGAGTTGGATACAGTGCAGCCTCACCATCCGTATGATATATGATGATGCACATACATGTCATGTGATGCTCTTCTTCCAAGTTTTCTAATGATGAAGAAAACCAAAACCGAATGGCACAATCCCATCCTGAGTCCGCTAGAGAAAAGAAAACACAGGACTAACCTATATATTCTAGTGGGCAGGATGGCACAGCAAGAATACAGCCATGCCAGTGCCTTTTGTTCAAACATCCCCTACCCACCGGGTGAGGCTGGCATCAGGGAAGGGATCTGAGCTACTGTGGACAAGGACAGCCTGCTGGAGACCCGCCAACCTGTGAAAAGCGGGTCCTCTGTAAGGGATCTTAAAACCCCTATTTGTCAGAGGTTCATTCATTTATCTCTTTCAACAGAAGAAAGGAGTGTTTCTGATGAAGGCATGGAGCACAGGGTTTGTATATGCAGTAGAGAGGGTTCCATACCCAATACATACCATCTACAAGGGTTGTCAGAATCCCTTTTCAGAGGGTCCTGGGACAAGCAGAAGCTGCCGAGCCTAACTGTGGGGGTTGAGGCCTTTTACTCCTGATGACCCATGGCCCATCTTCCTATGGGGTTCTGAGCAACTGGCCCTAGATTCCCTTCAGTACTTGACTTAGAACTAGCTTGTGTTGAGCTGTCCACAGCTTCTTGAGGGGGAGGTGGATGTTGGGTAGTGAACCCAGATTCACAACTCAAAATACTTTCAGTAGCAGTAAACAATGGTTGTCAAGTCAAATACTTGCTGTTATGAAAAATGGTCCATTTCTATACAAACAAAGAGTACAATACAGCATATGCACTCAATACACACAGTCCCCTGTGGTCAGGGCTCTAGTGTTTAAATGGCCGCTTCCTGAGTTCCACTTTCCTCTCACTAGTGTTAGTGGCTACTCCCCATTCACTATAAGCGACATTCAAGTTAAGCCCCAGTAGTAGTCCAAACTTCAGAAGTCCCACTACGACTCATCCAAAGTCAAAAGTGTTCCAACGCCTTAAGCTCTATGTGGCAGAACAAGTTCTCAGGGGCTTTCCGGCCTTGCAATCAGTCATACCTGCTCCTGCAGGAGTTGCGCTACCAGAGTGCCCAGGAGTGTTTCACTCTCAGAATTTGTAGAGGGCTGCAGCGGTTGCTGATGGCAAGTAGCCATCGCAGCTCTGTAGGGGCAGCGACTGGCATCCATGGTGCTTCCTCTGGTGAGATCGTAAGTTCCTCTATTCCTTCCCAATGGTGGGAGAACGGTTGCTTGGGTTCCGAACCTCAGATGGGGCTCGGGCACACACAATTCGCTATGGCATCCTCTCCTCTCTACGACAGTGGAACCAGGCACCGTCCTTTGTTCTTTTCTGTGGCCAGCTCTGGCAGATGGGCATTATTTTGCACAAGAGTGATGGCCCGATAGGCACTACAGCAACTTCCTCATCACTGTGGCCGCCTCTGGCATATGGAGTGACTGAATTCACTCCGCATCCGGGATATAGCCCAATCAGTACATTAGTCGTGCAATCTTCATGGTGGCCCCCTTTGGCATATGGGATTGCCTACTTTCCGCTGCACATGGGCAGCTGCTTGATCAGTGCAACCATGGTTACCTGCAAGTTGGCCCTCTTTGGCATATGAAATTACAGGTTTTGATTGGCAAACGGGCAACAATACGATGGTGCAGCAGCTGTTTCCTCACAACATGCTAAGAGGGTTCACATGCCAGGATCCCCCCATTAGACCTCACTCCCTCAAAGCGCTCTCCTCTTCCTCACAGGGCACACTGGTCTTGGCAAGCATACAAGCACTAGTGTTCCAGACTCCACAGGCAGGTGATCTTGGATTTCTCTAGATGATGTCCCCTTACCCAGCTGGGAGAGCGGCAGACCCTAGCCTTCAGTCCTGGTCACAAGCAGAAGCCTTGCAGAGGCTTTCCTCCTCAACATAGAGCCTGACTGGCTGCTTGACAATTGACAATTTTGGGGACTGCAAGCTACCCTTCTTTTAGCCTATTTCCAGACAGACACTTACAACATGTCTGAGGGCTGCCATTGTATGCATTTTTAAACTGTGAATTCGACTTGGCAAAATAAACCCCTTGCTAGGCCTAAAACTCCCTTTTTAAAACACATGTCACCCCAAAGGTGGCTCTAAACAGCTGACAGGACAGGGTGCAGTGCATTTACAAAGTTGGACATGTTATTTTAAGCTTTACATGTCCTGGTAGTAAAAAAACTCACAAAATTATTTTTTCACTGCTGTGAGGCTTACCACCGCCATAGGATAACATTGGGTTTCCTTATTACACCTAATAAGGGATAACTTTTGATTGGGAGCAGAAATATAATGTTTGGTGTCTAAGGAATTGTAATTTAAAACCCTCTTTAATGGTAAACTTGGATTGGGTGGAGGAAACATGGGAGGGGGAGGGCGGGGGAGGGGTGTTAGTAATAATAGTCACAATTCTGAAAATGCCACTTTTAGAAAGTTGGCATTTTTTGTCCTAACCATTTGGTGTCTGCAGCCTGTATTGGGGTACATGACTAGGCATAGTTGGCCTTTGTGTATTCCTCACAGACAATTGAATCAAAAGGGGAGGGGAGGAGTTAGGAATTAACTGGGTGATCATCCCTACTTCCCAACTGAAAATCGCTCCACCAACATGAAAGAGGTGACTCATAAAGGGTATGTATGACTACAAAACCTATAGATAATCTATCCTTGCTAATCTCAACAACCATCTGGTGTTTTTGTAGGACTTTTATCCTTAATCTGAGGCATGCTTCATAACAGAATCCTCATGTAAGGACCTATTGTCCTCGGTCTTGCCCCACTGAACTTTACCTTTTCAGACATTTGTTAAAGAAATTTCTTGTAAATCCAAAGGTAAGCGAAGACGAGGCCCAATCCACGTGATGCATCTGATCCGTGCTCCCTCACGGTCAGCCTTAACTTTCAAATTTGCCTCAGTCTCACGCAACTAGATATCCGCGATAGGCGCTTTGATTTTTTAAGCACTATTTTTTACTTTAAGCTTTAAAAATGCATAACTCCAGTTCTACTGATTAGATTTTTCTTATTTGGGGGTTAAGAAATTTATTAAAGAGCTACACTTTTTTTCTAAATTAATGTGAGATTTTTCTTCTGCTTTCACTTTATCCCTGTTCGAGTCCTGCATAAATACTTCTGCATATTGCCTCTAAATTAAGCTTGACTTCTTTTGTGCCAAGCTGCCAGAGGATTAAGCACAGGCTAATTTAGTTACTTTTGTGGTTCACCTTAATAAGGTTTGTGGGTGTTGCTTGAGTAGAGTTTCACTCCTCACAACCAACAACTCGATTTCTCACAGTCCCCTACGAACTGACCTCTGGTGTTGAAGTGCACATCAATTGCTCACAGACACACCACTCTGTTGCAAGCACAACCAAAGGAGAGCACCTTTTCTACGTCATTTTGGGTGTAATTTCACCACAAGGTTACCGGAGTAATGCACAGGAGGCTATTCAATTAAAAATGCAAGACTAAACCCACTAACCAAATAAGAGCTACATTAATCACTAACCATGGGCTCTACAGTAGCATGCAACTTGTCTTAATGTGCTTTAACACCTCACAGGCGCACAAACTGCAATATAAATGCGAATACAAATCAGTATTATTAAAATGGACTGCAGCCATCCCGAATAATGGTTCGAGCATAAAGCAACCTTAGATAGTGTCTTTTTAAGCACACAAATGCAGTTACTGTATAAATAAATAGCAAGTTCCCTTGTTAGGAAGTGTACTGTTCCTTTAAAAGAATTTCAGCCATTACACCCTGGTTGATCCTTGTCACCCTTAGTCATACCACCAGAGGCGCAACTAGAGCCAAATTTCGGGGGGGGGCTGAGCAAAAATTTCGGGGGGGGCTGAGCAAAAATTTCGGGGGGGCTGAGCAAAAATTTCGGGGGGGCTGAACTTTAAGCAATAGGCAGAGTGGAGCTGCAGGGGCTCTTAGAGGGGGTGAAACAACAGCAAGGCCTCATTAACATGCAAATGGTCTTTTAAAGACCTGTGAAGTGCTCGGGTGCGGCTGATTTTTTGCCCGGGAAGGTGTCTCAGCCCGGGCTGCCACACACGACGGGGGGGGCTGAAGCCCTGTGAGTCCAATGGGTATTGCGCGCCTGCATACCACCAAACAGTAAATGTGCAGCATAAAATGAGGTGAAATGGAGAAGCCAAGAGTAGATCAAGTGTCAGCAACGTAAGTACCACATCACAGCCAACTTGTCTCCCTGTGCACAGCCTTACACAGTATAGGCACAACATCGTAGGTTTTTCTCTTTATAAAAGCCAGGCGTGCTTTCTGTGTCAATAGTCCTTTTTCTCTTTCGTTGCTCATCTCTATCCCTCTTCGCTTATCTTCCCCTTCTTTGCACGTCTGGATCTGAATAGCTAAGATTAGCACTCGTTAACGGGCTCAGCCACCCATAAACAGATAAGATAAACGAATTGTTGTTTGTAGCCCAAAAGCAACAGGTGATAGTCCGAATTGGGAGAACTTGTCTTCTCAAACAAGTGTAATAAATGATACGAGTCTTTCAGACAATTTTCTACGAGCCCGGCCACTAGAATTGCGTGAGCATTTACTGCTTTTTAGGTCTCGTGTTTGGCAGCGCATGCGCTGCATGCGCTGTCTCAGCGAGACCTGAAGTAATCTATATGTTGGCTGAAATTTAGTGTAATTTAGTTTTCCGCTTGTGATTGGCTTACCTGAGGCATTGTGTTGTGTTCGTGCTTTCTGTTGGCTGTTGATCCTCCAGTTACTTCCGTATAGTTCCAAAGCAGCGGGGCCTAAGTACAGTTTTCGTCCGCAACTCGCACTTGTTTTAATTAACTGCAGTGTGTCATCTGTTTCTCACGCCGCGTTTGTTTATTTATTTAAGACGCGCTCCCCGTGTTCGGAATAGAACGGCGGCATTCCTCCAGCCCAGCATGCTACTTTCAAGCATGGTCTGCTCCTAGCAAGGCTCTCGTAAAAAGTCTGGTGCGTGTCATAATGTGGGGATATTTCCATATATTTACAAGTTCATGCTCAAATTTGTTCTAGGATTTGGAAATGTCGTCGATGTGGCTTTCGGCGGCAGCAGCAGCACCCATGAGAGCGCCGCATGCCATCTGCCCTTTCTTCTGGGTGCTCAAGCAATTTACATTCAAGCAGAGTGGCATTATTTAGCTGTTATGCAGAATCAAATGATTGGAAAACTCGGAGACATTCTTTAAGTAGGCCAGGGGCAGTCTTTCCAAGCAGGGCGAGGGATTCACATGTTAATAAAAAGCTATAGAAGTGCCTGCCAAGGGAGGCGAGGAGTGTGTGTGGGGGGAGGAGAGATTACTGCTGGCAATCAGGGCCTTCCCCATGTCCGTCTCTCCATTTGAATAGGGAGAGCACGAGGATTACAACGCCTTGTAGTCCAAACTCCAAAGGACTATTCATGGCCGTCACCTGACCTAATTACAGACATCTCAGTCAGTGGTTCGGCTGATGACTATCGGCATCCTGACCCTTCAACTTTCCCACCTCCCACACACATAAAGTTGGCGGAAATTCACAGCGCGTTTTCAGTGCTGCTTCGTTCGATCCTGAGCATGACAGATGCACTGAAAGCAGGCTGTGCGCTGCAGGGCGAAGGAGCAGAGCTGGTCACTCACTTGTGTGTTTACACCCTACAATGAGATGCCCATAGGTCAAATTCAAATGAGAGTGGGAGTGAATGGGAAATGAGAGTGGAGGAATTAGCCCGCCATCAACGGGTTGGTCTCAACCTGGCGTTGCTGTGCAGATTCGGAAACAAATACTGACAAATTCGGTAGGTCTGGCTTTTGTAGAAAACTGAAGTGTGAGTGGGAGTAGACTATAATGATGCATTTGTAATTGCATTTATATAGCGCCCACTACCCCTGATAAGGCGTCGAAATTGGTAAGAGCTAGACAGTGCCTTCACATTTAAAATATTTTAAGTTTCCCAAAATGGGCCAACACACTGCATGCTCTTTGCTAAATACGTGTTTGTGTTACAATAAAAAAGGATAAAGTGCGGTGGAAATGCTGTTGGCAGTGAGGGGCCTCTGTGAGGGCACGATGACGCTCACTTACAATCTTTCACACCACTCACAGCGGAAGATGTGGGTGAGATAGATGGTCTTCTTCCGGTACAGCTTTTATCTGAGGGGCTGTAGCTCAGTGCTAGAGCGCATGCTGTGCATGCATGCGGCCCTGAGTTCGATTCTCCAGCATCTCCGTTTCTTTTGCTACGTAAAATGGATTATGATTTATGTATATTTCTGGGTGACGGTCTACATAGCCATGTATTATTATTACTAAATGTATTATTGATGATAATAATATTCATGGATGTATCGACCGAAACTGATATCCATACAGCTGAATTGGAGCTGATAATGGCTAAAGAAATTAGTAGAATTAAATAACGATCGCTGGCCGGATAGAAAGACACTACCATGTCTGGTTTCACAGTTTCTCAATTACCCACACAATAATGTTAGACAACTCAGTTTCTATATTTTTTTAAAATTCCAAAATCTATAAAAATATAGAAACCCCAAAAATATGGAAATTGAGAGGCAGTGCATAAAAATACAGTCAAAAACAAACTGTGAGAACATGCAGTGAGACAACATAAAAATGTAGGGGTTGGTACTATCGTACAAATTTTACGTTAGTATTCGCTATTGATACATACTACGTCAAACACTGACGAGCATGTATGCCCTCTATCTTCAAGGATTTGGTAGAAGGGCAGTTATCTATCTGGGTATGTAGCTTAGTGGTAGAGCGTATGCTTCTCATGTATGAGGTTCTGGGTTCAATCCCCAGCATCTCCAGCTTTTTTAAATAAAAATGTGCTTTTCTATTTTTTTTTCATTTACACTAATAGATCAGATGAAACATTTACTTTCTTTTCTTTGAATCTCATTTATTTTTCCGGTCATGACCGTTGCAATGCCTTCCGAGCACTAGCTCATTAATGTGCTCCGGTGGCCCCGCGCAAATGCTCGTGTGGCACTGGATGCAAAGACCACAACATATTTAGTCACTTATGGATTTGCACTGATTATATTAGTAGGACACTGTGCCCTCTGCTAAAATGTGCTTTTGTTAGTAGTCTCTCGATAGCAAATCAGCAGGAGTTGTACACTCATTTCATGTACACTGTACTCTATTAGCGACTTCCACCACTACCTGATTAGATATGCACCCCCTTTCTCATCACTTATGAACACTGCTACCCATCTCCCCATAATCAGCCTTAGCATCTCTTACTGACTAGTTAGTGCACAGCACTTCAGTCATCGTAAGTGGCTTCTAGCAGTTAATTTCTCGCTGGCCCATAGCAGATTGGACCCCCACCTACAAGGGGACCCTTCAAGGGAGGTAAGCGCCTAAGCGGGTAGGGTCAGGAACTGCGACTGAGGAGACTGAAGCGCTCCCCAGGCAAACCGACAGTCTCTTAGCACTCCCTCATCATAAACAGAGCTGTCTGACAGCTTTTAAGTAACAAGTCTTTGATTAACCTTCATAGGAAAGCGAGCTCACAGATCTGCGGCGGACGCGGGATCATTTCATTTAGAGTTAATCACTGCTCTCTTGTGCAACATCGGACTCAATCCCAGAGTCGAGCCCGCTCTGTTGAGTTGATCAGCTAAGTGTCAGCGAGAGGCCAAGTAATGAATGAGCACTTAGTCTATGCTGTGCTCCTTCTTGAGCGGAGTTGATGCGTGCTAGCAGGCTGCCAGAAAAACGCTAGCTGCAGTGAAGGACTTACCTTTTAGAGTTGTTTGTGGTATTGAGTATCTTTAACTTGGGTCAGGCACGGCAGCTATTATTTATAGCGCTTAGTAACTGTAATAGCGTTGTATATAACAAGAAATTATCATAAATACTGTAAATATTACTCTTCAGTGAACTCATGCCACTGGTGCAGAATCTCGCACAGGACCAAAAAGGTCCTTTTATCTTAGGTATACTAGTGATAAGCTACTGTAGATGTGGTCTTAATTTATGCATAAACAAATCAGTGCAAAGGTCTAAAGCTTTTCTGCAGAGCCCGCCCCGGGCGCTGCCAAGTACCAATGCAGCTAGTATTGATTTCACCGCATGTCCTTCTCCCACCACCCTATGCTTCTTTTTCCTTTGCCTCATTCTTGATAGGTTTCTGCTTCCTTTCCTCCCTGCTCTCTGCCCGACCCCTCTCGGGCACCATTGGCACTTTGGGGCCACAGCGCATATTTTCCACATCCTCATTGTTTGACCCTCAGCAAAAGAGAGAACAAATATGTGCAATGCAATAGGTCTCGCATTTATGCAAGTTTGAGCTATTGACATTGCAAATGACAATGCCTTTTATTTATGTTTTAAAAACGAAAACAAAAAAAAAGCCATTGTCATTTGCAATGTCATTAGCTCAAACTCGCGTAAATACGAGACCTATTGCATTGCAAATGCTTGTTATTATTATAAAGCATTGAGCATTCGTATTCTAACCTTTATATTATTTTTCTAGTTTTGACTGCAATTAATTCTGAAACCATCCATAAATCTATGGTTTGCACACCAAGAGGAGGGCAGATGTTAATGGAATTGATTCTGGCCCGAGCTCAGCCTTAACGCGCAATGGGTAATAACGAGGCATGGAGCATTTTTTTAGGTCACACCACCATATGTACCCTCTCACCCCCGCCTCCAAACCATTACTCATCCCTTACCCTCACAGTACAACAAAACCGCCTCCAGGATTTGGGATCTGGGTGGGGGCCATGAAGAAGAATGGGGCTGTCCAGAGACTCCCAGGTGATTGAGAGCTGGGTCTGTGCATAATGGGTGGTTTTGTATGGGTGTGAGATGTATACCATACCTATTGCCAGATTCTGACTACTAGCGTTAAATGTGTATTTCTAGAGCGTTAAACCTATAGGTTAGATCTATTTTGTTCTCTCCAGGTCACCCTCGTTTCTCTCGGTCTCCTTCCTCTCTTCCGACTCCACCCTCCTTTCTCTCCACTTCACCTTGCTGTCCCGCTCACTTCACCCTCTACTTCCTCTCACCTCACTCTCTATGCTTTACACAATCCTACTGTTGCTCTACCTTAGCCAGCTGTTTTCATACGTCCCTTCACTTTCTTCAATTCACTCTCATATTTGTCTCACGACACTCTCCTCTCTTTTCACTTTATCTCAGTGGCGGGCTGGCGGCTGCTTCTGGATGGGGTGGTGGGCTGGGGAGGAGATGAAAAAAGAAATAAAATAAACGTACCTTTACCTTTCCAGCTATGCACGCCTCTCCTCCATCCTCACTCGGCATTGGCAGCACCGGAAGCACCCAGGCTACCCGACTTACCCAGCCAATCACGACACTGCTTCAGCAGTGTCGTGATTGGTCTGAGAGGTCTGTTTGGCCGCTCAGGCAGTACCTGGAAGCCTGGGCATGTTCTCCACCCGGTTGTGCAACACAGCCAGGTGGAGAACATGCTAAGTGTGCATGATGGTTTGGCCGACCCAAAAGGGCCGGCCACACTGCCATACGGACTTAGGGAGTGCAAACCGCGCCTCACTCTGCTCTGGTGAGCTCTGCCCTGCCCTGACCTGGCTCCGGATGCCGCACAAGAAAAATAAAATGATGATAAGGTCTTGTTATTATCATTTCTTTTTCTTTTTTTGGACTGCTCAAAGAGCAGTGGGGCGACACTCCTTCACCTTAGGAGGGAAGCCTTCACTGCTTTATCCTACTTTCTCCTTTTTGCAAACTTCTCACTGTGCGTCAGCTTACTCTTACTACACTTCACCCTTCTCTCTCCCCCTCACTCTTCTCTCTCCACCTCACTCCTCTCTCCACCTCACCCATCTTTCTCCTCCTCACCCTTTTCTCTGTTCCGCGCCCTCTTCTCACTCTTGCTCACCCTCCTCTGTCTTTCCGACTAGCCCTCCTTCTTGCCCCATCGCCATCCTCCTTTTGTTCTCACTATCATCTCACTATCCTCCCTCCTGCCTCAGCCTCCTCCTTATTACCCTCCTCTCGCTCTGCTTCACCTTCCCCTCTCTCCACCTCACCAATTTCTCTTGTATCAGTTTAGGACCTGAAGAGCAGCAGCACTAGAATAAGGGCCTCTGGAAATTTGCAGCAGGAGAGAACCAAATTATGCAGCAGGGTTGACTAAATGTTTGCAGTGTAATGTGGGGCAGTATTACTTTATTATTTTGTCATTTTTTTCAACATGGAAAAGGTTTCACCTCAGTGACATGTAAACGTTTCCAAAGGGCCTTCCACTGTGCAGCAACACATCACTGCATTTTTAGTCACATTTGATCCTTTAATGATGGTTTTTGTTCAATTCTGCTGCAGTTGATACATTTTGTGGTAAGTGTGTCAAATCCGTAATTATGCATAAAACGCTGATGCTGCACAATCGCACAATTCCAGTCGCCCTGGCTATAATTCATTTCTGTCTATTCATGGGACAAAATGAGAGACTTTGTTGGTAGAGAATAAATGCACAGTCACCAGTGCCCCAAAGTGGGGTGTATATTCTTACATTCCTTCTATTTATATTAGAGAGCTCCGCCTTCTGCGAGCACCTCAGGGGAATGAGACTAGGCAGGACCGCGGCACCACGCGTTGCCAATCCTGCCATGTAATTGTTGCCATGGCTTCTCTTTTTATAATATGCACTTGCACTGCTCCCATCCATTCTGTATCTGTGTTGTATTAGTGAAACTTGACAAGTCTCTTCACTTAAGAAGAGTGAAGACTTTTCCATTGTCAGAGTGTGTTTGCTTAACATAGTTCCATAAGAAGGGCTACTGGAAATATGTGACTCTGCAGCTGTAGCCTATTCAGCATAATTATGGATTTTCCGCATAATCCTTACCAAGACAGTGTTAACATGTAAAAATGTAAAACTGCCTTTTCTTGCCACATAATTTGGTTAACCCTGCCGCATAATTTGGTTTTCCTCAGCCGCAAACTTTTAAGGACCCCATTCATATGTAGGGAACAGCAGAAAGAAACAAAAAGAAAACACTGCTTAGATGTATATCCTGATTGTATGGGCATTTTCACTTACTTTTCTTGCAATGGCAGTTTCCTACATAAAATTGTTTTAATCTCTTAATTACTGTGTAGCCAGAGCTTGCGGTCTTGATATAGTGGGGGTGCCTCAAGTACCCCTTCTCTTTACACATGCACAGTAATAGCAACCCTCCCGGTGACCTCACCCCAGATACTTAAAATAGCCCAAGGTCTTGGCTACACATTAAAGTTACTCCATTTTGCTTTGATAGTGAGGCTGCAGGCATATGTGATTGTTTCATCAAGAAAAAGAACAGAGCGTGTTTTCTGCTTGCGAACGGGCCTTGGGTGCGCCACGGGGCTATCCTGGGAGAGCCTGACCCACCCTGTAAAACCGGACCCGCGTGCAAACAGGATAGTGGCAACAGCTACTGTTTGCATTTACCTTTTTGCCAATTGTGATCAAAGGTGCAGCAACTGCACTATGTGCCCAAAACCAAAACAAGAAACTATTTTAAAGTATGCTGCAGTGCATAAGGTAATTCCTGCTGGCCACAATATAAGTATGGGACTTGAGCAGGGCTCGTTTCCTGTTATTGTGGGCAGTGCTTTCAATGTACCTATAGAAATGCAGGTACTCACTATTCAGGGGACCTGTTTGCTCCTGAGACTTGCCGGTACTCTCCCATTAAATATATTGTAGCAGTGCTGGGAAGTGCAGGCACTCTCTCATTCAAATACAAAAAGTGCTGGCACTCAGTACCTGCCCATTTAAAGCACTGATTGTAGGGAAATAAAATAATGAAGTCATTCATTTAGTGCTGAACTGCGACAAGTAGTTGTCAGGGACGTGTTGCCACAGCTGAAGTCGGCACTAGTGCTTCCTGGGAAACGTCACGTGGGCTGCTCTCTGCGCGCTGACAAAAAGAATAGTGAGGCATTAAACGCAGACTTACGCCTCCTGTGCGGCTTTTCCAACAAAGTAAAGCACTTAATACCATGGCCCGATTCATGAGGTTTGTGTTGTTGCAACCTAAGGTTAGCAGACACTGGTTTTGCCCCCTTGCATTCATTCAGATGCCAAGGCAGGTGCTCATATAGGGCCAGCATTGTAAGAAATCTGATTCGCTGGACTGTTCCCCAGTGGGTGGGTTTGCCCCTCCATGTTGGTGCTGCTGCTTTCAATTTATTCAAAGGGGTAAAGCTAATAACAAGCACAAACGACCATCTCTTACAAAAAAATGTACAACTTCCCCTTTATAAATCCATTCCTATCTTCTATCCCTACTCCAAACTCCCCCTTTTCAAACCCATTTCTATCCCCTACTCCAGACTCCACTAAATACGCATGAAAGAACACATAACTAACACACCAATGCACAGGAAACAACAAAAAATATATTTCAGTTCTACTAGCTATTAATCTGGGGTTCCAGAGTAGTATGCTACTCACCGAAAAATCGCTTGAAAGCCTCAACAGGGTTGTATGACAGACGCATGCATGGGTAAACTACGCGCGCCCCTACAACGCAGCTCAAACAACTAATGTGTCTTAACAACGCATTCCTTTATCATGCATGCCTTTACCACGCAATTTTGTGGTAAAGGCATGATTGGTAAAGGGATATGTGTGGTAAAGATCACACCCCAGCCCCCCGCCATGAGCCCTAAAACCTGTCCCCACATACTAAAAACTACCCCTATCCCATACCTGCCCTTGAGCCCTACAACTTGCCCCCAAGTCCTAAAAAGGTCTCTGACCCAGCACCCTCCCTCTGCCCTGAGTCTTAAAACTTCAGCTAACCCTGAAATCTGTCCCTTCCCCCGCTCTGCCCTGAGCCCTCAATCAAGGCCCTCACATCCTAAAAACGACACCAACCTCAGCCCCCTAACCCTGAGTCCTAAATACTGACCCCCACCCCTGAAAACTAACACCCGAGCCCTAAAACCCGGCCCCTGCACTAAAAATAACCCTGACCCCTGCTGAGCCCTAAAACTACCCCCACTCCTAAAAACTCCCCCCAACCCCTCTAAACCCAGCCCCAGACCTATTCACCAGATCGCATCCCGGATCTTCCCCTACCTATACTTCCTCTTCCTGTGCCCGCCCGCCCATCCCTGCATCTAGACCACACACTGCCTTAACCACGCAAAGCTCGTAAGCGCTATGTGAATACATTTACAACTACAATATTTAGTGAGGAAGATCTGCCAAGGAGAAGGACCTCTAAGATGCAAGACACAGAGTTCCCCTTCACCAAGGCCTGAACATCATTAGTTTTAATTCCACAAAGGGCTGAAAACCTACTTCTTCCTCTCAGTCTGTGGACCTGCTACAACTTATGGTCACAAGAGTGCAAGGGCAACCCTACAACCTCAGGATCACCATCCCCAACCCGCCCCGATTTCCAACCTCCCTTCAAACTAGCCATAAGAGCTCTGAATCACATGCAATACAAGTGCTACTTAAAAACTCAAAGTAAATTATAAAAACTTGTAAAACACATGTTTTAAGATTATCAATATTATGAAGATCCCCAAGATGGAAAACTAAAATTATTTGTAAGTAACTTTGTGTTTTCACACTATCCAACAACCTTTCTACCAAGGGTTGAACATGGCATTCAGTCCTTTACCATTATGAAACAAAGAATTTGTTGAACTTCAGAAATTGTGGTATGTCGAAATATCAACTTCAGAAACATTGTGGTTAAAATACTGCGTCTAAAATATCGAGGACCAAAATATGAAGCTAAGTGAATTTAGGTAAATATAGTTTTACTATTATTACTCCACATCTACAAACCTTGAAGATATTCATCGTCAAGGTAGATATATGTGGAGTTAAGTTAAGTAAACCTATACTTACTCGATATTTTGTAAGCTCAATGTTCTGAAGTCGATACATGGGTGGAACACCCCAGAAACTATGTCTTTCTCAACAGAAAAATGCATTACAATAGTGTGCCCACTACGATAGTGCTAAAAACCGCGACAAGGAAAAATCCACCAAGGCATAAAAACCTTCTTGGAGCTTGTCATTTTGTTTGGTCTATCCCATGATGCTGTTTTGAGGGTTGTGGATGCTGCACTGGGACAGCAGCAGTGCTTAATTTGATCCGGTGGTTTCCGGGCTCGGCACCGGCACTTAATTGTCAACACTGGCATTTGTACAGTCTGCCAAAAGGTGGTGCTGTCTAATTTACAGATGACCACAACATCAAATTATTAATTCAATATATATTAAAAACGACTATTTCCTGCTGGCAAGGCCATTCTTATAGCTTTGTTGGCCTGAAATTGTTCGAAATGTCAGACTTGTAGGATTGTGATGGCTCATAGTTGTGTTGTTACTATCATTGGCAGCATGGCAGGGGCAATGTGTGGTGCAAGTTGCAGTGGCCTCCTGACGAGAGCCCTGGCATTTTTTTTTTTATACAAATGAACTACTAGACAGCAGGATCAACAAGCATTGGCATAGCCAATAGGTCTCGCTTTTGGGACCTTATAAGTGTTTAGCCATGCAACAGTTGTTGTTGCACCAAGGATATTGTGCTGCATAACTAAATACTTATAAGGTCCCAAAAGTGAGACCTGTTGGCTATGCCAATTCTTGTTGTTTGTAATTAATGCTATTTCAGCCGTTTGAGAGCACGCCGAAACAGGGATTTGCTGAGGATCACATACTTTGATAAGTCTCCATTAGAACATATGCTTAGTGGGACCAGACTACCACAAAACCACTTCCATACCATAAAACTAACCAAATGCGAGCTTTGCATCTAATTGCATCTATGAATACACAAGTAAACATCAAATGAAAACTGACTAAAAAACACAAAATAGTTTAACATATTGACAGCATATAGTCAGGCAAAACTGTTCAGTTGCCTTCAGAACTATAAACGCAAAAAAGACACTCTGTATATGTGATACTGGTACTTAGAAGATGAGATGTCTAAAAGCGCCTACCATAAACACTTGTGCTACTGATCATTTCTTGTCGGCAGCACAAACAACGGGACCAGGTTGCGGAGTAGAGAGCGGGGGGGGGGGGGGGGGGGGAGTGCGGAACAGTGGACCAGCTGTAGCTTTAGAGCAAATGAGGCGGGAGGAGGGAGAGAGCAGACGGGGAGGCCAATGCTAGCTGGTGAGAGAGGAGAGCCACAGCTAATCTCTTGCCTCCACCTACTTCACGTCCGTTCCAGAGGGGCATCCCGGTCCCTTTGCGCATGGATGACTGGACAAGACCAGCGAGGGTGTCTGCAGAGGCACCTTGTGAGCAACAGACTGCCAGCACTGCACAGGAGACGTTCATCTGTTGCCAGGCTCCTAGTGGCGCACTTAGGAAGTTCTAGGGGGAAGGAAGAGCGGTGCAACAGGAGAGGGCGGCAAAGAGTGGTGCTCTAATAGGGGTGAGAGGCTGCTGATGAAACAACTGATCGACACAAACGGAAAAAACGGTGCTGCCTACAATGTATCATTTCGAAGACAAAAATAGCAATATGTTGGCAATGAGATTTCACATTATTTTTCTGTCAATGCACTTTGTAAATCTCTTTAGCTGAAATGCAGCATAAAAACCAGACACTTCGAACCTGGAAGTGTTTACAACAGGAACCCTCAGTTTAATTGGTAAACCGGAAGAGCAGACACGTGGCCTCGCGGCAAGAAGTAAACAAGTGGGAGGGGTGGGGGGAGTGCACGCGCGCGCGCTAAGCCTCATAAGGAAATTGTCGCCGCGCGGCGCTAAAGTGAAAGGAAAATGAAGCTGATGAGGAGGGAGTGGGAGAAGGGAGGGGGTAGGGGAGGGGATTCACGCGCGCGCTGTAAGGCTTAATGAGCCATTACAGAAAGCCAGATGGCAGCTGTGCACGTCGCGCGCACTTGTGCGCGTAACAGCAAGCTGGTGGCCGGCAAAAGCCTGTGGGTAGCACTTTTAAAACCCAGCTTCTAAATGTCTCGAGACCTAAAAATGAGTATTTGGGCTTGCATTTGTGTGACTAAAATGTCTAAATATGAGATTCTTGTACAAGCTTGCAAAGGTTGAAGTGGAGCATCTACAGGAGCCAGCAAGTTGGGACAGTAGGTCAGTCTGGAATACAAAGACAGGCGTACATGAAAGTGCCTGCAGTGAAGAATCTAACCACACATAGGAGCAGACCAATGGAGGTGCAATGCAGTGAGCCACAACTCAAAGGTGCATTATTAAGCCGGCTTCAAGGAAGTACTTGACAGGCCAAGATAGGCAGCTGATCATCCATGATGGACTGATTTAGGGTTCCTAGTGGGTGGATTCAGTGGTGCAATCAGATCCATTAGCTGCAATGGGTTCTGTCCCAAAGATTTACATGCTGACAGCAACAGCTGTCTATAGAAGAAGCATAAAACCCACCGCAACATGCACAAGAGCCATAACTACAAGTGTGAACCTCCCAAAGATACTCATGTCCAGCCAAGACAAGAAGAAACACAGGAGTGATTAACGTGAGTGCAACACAAACATGAAATGTAAGTGCATGTGCACAGTCGCACAAGTGCCTAGAGTCAAAGCAAAAGTCATGAGTCTGAGTGCAAGTGTGCAAGAAAGATCAAGTGGTGTCCTTAACAACATAAGAGCTTGAAGCGCAAGGTTCCGCCGTTAATTGTGAAAAAGCATTCCAAACCTCACAGCAGGACTACTCAGATCTTAAAGTTATGGAAAATTCTTATAGATTTCGAAGAGGATTGTGAAAAAATATGGAAGTGAGAACAATCTGATTTAATGAAAGCTAAGAAACTCTAGAAAAATTTGTAACTTACACTTTTTGCCAATGTAAGCTCAATAAGAAAGGCAGACTAACATCAAGCTAACATCAAGGGTGGGTATAGATGAGCCACAACCTATATAACAATATCCACATTTAAATTGGATGGAAACTCTAGACTGGGAGAAACAAGTCAAGAAGCCCACACCAGTGATGTTCACAATGCCATTGCTCGAGGGAATTACTAGGTGTTGCCAAGGCTCAGAGAAAATGGTGAGACGATTTACACTGGCAAATGGTAGGCGATTTCATGGACACCTTAAGAAAGTCCCTGTTGTTGTGAGTAAAGCCTAGGGTTTTCCAAGTTGAACCCTCAGTAACCAAGCAGCTAAGCCCAGAAACTGAGTGCAAGGGTGAAGGACAGATTCCACTGCTATCCTAGAAGACCTTTTACTGCAGAGCTCTCACGTTTCCAGATCCATGCGGGAGTCTAGGCCAGTCTCCCACTTTGCATTCTGGGACTTGTAGTCCTCTTTAGCTCACTATAACAGAGGATTTCCGGAATGCAAAGTAGCAACCTAGATAGGATGAGCTACACATATGTGGACCAACAATCTTGAGAGTTTTTGGTAGAGCCGGAAGCATTGGCGGAGGAATGCCCAGTGTGTCAAAGAGTTCAACAAAGCACAATGCTTTAAGCTAGAAGGGCATCACCATTAACAGCTTAATAACAATAAATCTCAGGCCAAAACGGGCATTAATCTCACACTTGCCGACCCAAGAGTTTCTCTCAGTAGGTCAACCCATAGGGTGTAAAACCCAACTCCATAGAGAGAGAAGGGCCTGTACTGAATTCCCCAAAGTACTCACCAATGCTGGTGTACCCTTGGCTAAAACCAGTTGGGATTCAGCTTGTTAGGCCTTGTGGGAGGAGGCATCGAATGACTCATGACTAGGCCGACCAATGAGGAAGGGGCTTGGAACCAAGTCAGTAACTCTCACTTGGGCTCTGCTCTTCAGGTCGGTAGCACCCTCAATGTTGCATTGTTTACTTCTGACTAGAGGAAAAGTTGATGAAGAATGGAGAGAATATTACAGGCAGCTTTAAACAAAAAAAATTCTACTAGCAGCTCGACACATTTAAAAAAGATTTATTCACGAGCCATTATATAAGCAGTAACATTGCAGGACATAAAGGTGTTATCTGTGCTTGATGTAGTCAGCTGCCCTGTAATGCAAAAGAGGCATCTGAGGAAATGAGAAGAGAGTGGATGTTTTTTTTGTGAGTTGAGGGTAGCACTGGTGGGTTTTGTAATTTAGTGAAACAGTACATTTGTTTATTTCGTGCTGTGCGATATTCAGTGCATAGAGCCAGTCATGCTACCACAAAATAGGATATAAATGTTCTATTCTCTTTTATAGATATGTTCCATTTCTCAGCTTCTGAACATCAACACTAAAGAACGGCCATCTTTGCAACGGCCACTGCTTCCTGTGAGGTCACATCTCAAGTGCTTAATTTGTGCGGGTGGTAGGCATTGAATTTTGCCAGCATTCATAAGACTTTCACCCAGAGCTAGAGCGAGAAAGGTAGAAAAGGAGATTGGAGGAGGAACAGAAAGATAGGAAAACAGTGGTAAAGAAGCAAGGAGGAAAAGGAACCCTCAAAAGTGAAATAAAGAGGCAAGGAGTGTAGGGTGGTGGAAGAAAGAGGGATGAGGTGGAATCGTGACCAGGCAGCCTTTAGTATTTGACAACTTTGGCATGTAACAGCGCCTCGTAAGAAAGTCATCGGGCAGATAAGTGAAAATAAAGAGTCACACAAAAGTACATTTTGTGTTACTCTTTACTTTCACTTATCTGTTTTTTAAATTTAACAAATTAAGCACTACAAATCACCACACAACCACAGACATTCTCAAATCAGGTCAGTTGTAAATTGTCTAATTTCACAGGAATCAGAAGGTTCAGAAACTTGAATTAGAAACAGAAGCCGGAACCCTCATTCTGGAGCCCAACATCATATCAAATGTGGTGGAAACCACAGGCCCTTAATTAGAATTACCGGCAGCCATTTCTGCTATATTTTGAATTTGTCTGGAGATTGTCTGACGTTTTGAGGAATATGGAAACATTGTTTCTGCCAGTCATTGCCGCAAATCTCCTCCATTAGCAAAAGGGTACCAAACATTTTCCGGAAATGATCGAAGGTGTGCTGAACCGCGGTCGCACTTTCTAGTAATTCCTGAAAATATTTTAATGCAGCAGACTGGAAAAAAAATTGTGGGTGACTCAATTACTGGACATTTTTCTATCAAAAGAACATCACCAGGTTGCTTAAAATGATGAGGATAGCAATCTCGGTTTTAACGCCCTTTTCATGACATGAACACAATATGCTAAAACACTCGTTAGATGAATAATACGAATTTAAGATTGATAACGCTATTTTATATTCATTTTCAGCTTGATCAGGTTTCAGATCCAGTCCATAAATCCTTTGCACTTTAGGGTACAGTAAAGGCTGAATAAGTTAAACTCATTTTGAGGTTGTCTGAATATCCATCAGTCCTGGAAAGTGGCTATTGAAACATATTGTTTTCCATTTATTTTCATTTATTTCACCCTACAATCCCCAGGAGTGGTAAGACATAGTTGAGTGGATTATAGACATTGCTTGTACACACACCTTAACTAATACTATGTTAGAAGTGACCTGTCATACACAATAGTCAGTAATTAATGCGGCTTAATTTGAGTTTCATTGCAGTTCAAGTTAGTCATTTGTCCTTGTAGAAGAGCCAAAATAAATGTTTCTCTGCCCTGAGAGGTGCACCTGATGCAGTAGCAAAAAGACAGTAGGTCTGTGGCTCTAATGAGCCATCTCTAACACAGCCTGGTTCAGCAGCTTCTTATTCTTGCTCAAGTAAATCGTATTTGTTTTTGCTGATATGGACGCAGTTCCATTTGGGAATCTTGCATCTGATGCTGCGATTTGTCTTAAAACAAAGTGAAACCAAACGCATGGTATTTGTGTCAAAATATTCTGTACGAAGCATGAACATCAAATAAAACATACTGAAACAATTGCCCATTCTCCAAAATGAACTAGAATTTAATTTAAAGACAGAGAAATAAGAACACCAAAGAAATATTATCTAGGAAAGACAGCGGGAGCAAGCAAAAAGTAACTCTGACGAAATCTAAAAATGTTTGAACTGTAACAACTGCAATAACATTACCAAAGAAGGTGAAACAGCACACCCAGAAGCAGGTGGTAACAATTCAAAAGAGGGTGTTAAGCAACATGTTAACAGACAACTGCATCTATAGAGTAAAATGAAAACAAAACTCAATGAACATAAGGGAAGCATTAGGAACAAAACGTCAAATATTTAGTAGGGGCACATGTCGATAGGTTCAACCAATAATGAACCCAATTGAAATATATTGTGTTAGAAAAACGATCTCCAGACTTTCAAGGCGATAAAACACAGTATTCAATACCGAAAGAAGTATTTTGGATTAATAAACTACAGACACAAGAACCATGTGGATTGATCATACAGACTGTAATTGTTTTACCTGAGCTATAAACAAGGTAGTGCTTCCCAAGCATTGTGAAGCACAGTTTGGAGCAGTGATGTATGTGAATTATTGGGAAAACAAAAGCTGAGAAACCACATTGGAGGAAACGGAATCATGGAAACCAAAAATTCAATTTTAAGGAATAACAATAAATAGAAAGTTGAAGGAAACATTTTAAAGGAGAGATAATTTTAAGGGAAGCTCCAAACATAATAAACTTGGGTGGAGTTTAGAACTGGAGAGTGCTTTTTGAGTTCAGGGACGGGTAGAGTTTAGCAGTGGTCACAGTTTTTTAGAGCTCAAGAATGGGAGGAATTTAGGTGTGGTGGATTTTAGGGTTCACAGATGAGTGGAGTTTAGGTACGGTGAGGGTCTTTTAATGTTTCAGGGATCCGTGGCATGTAGGGGTGTTGAGGGGTGTTTAGGGTTCACAGATGGGAAGAGTGTAGGGCTGGTGAGGGTTTCCAAGATTCACTGATGTTTAGAAGCAGCGGCAGCCGCTTCATTAGGGCAGAGAAGCACCGCCACCCTGCCACCACCAGTACATAAAACGATAATATAATGGGTTTTAACCCCGTTTTATTATCGTTCTATTTTAATCACCTGGACCCGTCCCCAGAACTCTGACGAGTCTTGGGGCGGGTCCAGGGGATGACACTGCTGATGGGGGAGTGATGGGCATGCCCTTCACTGCACATGGGGTGTTTGGCTGGCATTCTCAGGCTGGACAAACCGCTCATGTGCAGTGAAGCTCTCTCCAGCCTCTTGCGTTGCTGGGGCTGGAGAAAGCAGGCGCAGGCTCCCAGTCTGCCTGGGAGCACAAGTTGCCGATGCTCATGCCAATCCTGAAGCTGCTTTCATGTGAGAGAGCTTCAGGATTGGCCGCAGGGCAGGCTGAGAGTCTGTGTCCAGCGGTAAGGTAAGTTTTCTTTTTTAAATGTACTTATTTATGTATTGTTTGCACCCAAACCCTCCCCACCATACTCCTTTGGCCCAGCCACCCCCCCCCATTTGGCAAGGGACAGGCAGCTACTGGTTAGAAGTTAGGGGTTTTGAAGGTTTTTTTAAAGTTCAGGAATGGTTGGAGGTCAGGAGTGGCGAGGGGTTTTAGGGGTCAGGGATGGGTGGAGTTTATTGATAGAAAGAGTTTTAAGTTTTAGGAATAAGTGGAATTTAGCATGGGTACAGGGACATCTTAAATATATTCTGGGGGCCCTGGGCCGAATGTTTTTTGGGGCCCCCTGTTCGGAACAGCTTTGAATTTATGATTCAACTTCTTGTCTTTCATGCCCTTTTGGCAGGGTCGCTGACAGTGCAGAGGCACACTGATTCAAATTCTAAATGTGTGTACGCCTAAAACTCATGGACAGTGATGAGTTTTCAATATTGTAATAAACCAGCAGTTCCTCAATTTTACTGCCAATAGTCTCTGTGACCCCCCCCCCCCCCCAGTTTCTCATAGATAAGGTCCTGTTTTGACCTAAAAGAATTTTTTTTATGGATTTTGCATGGTGTTGAAAAACATACATTACATTTTCTGCAAAATGTCTGTAAGAGAGTCCCACAGATCACCCATATTTAAAAAACATGGGATTTAAAACAATTCTGCCTAAGAATCAATCAAGGTCATCAGGGTAAGACTGTCTGCAGAACAGAGCTGGCTCTATTATGGGTCCCCATGAACCGCTGGGGACCTGGGCCAGTGCCCATTTTATATCTCTGCATGGGTAGTGATTTTAAGGGTTCAGGGATGCGTGGAGTTTAGGGGGGTGAGGGGTTTTTAGGAGTCAGGGATGAGTGCTATTTAGGGGTGGTGATGGGTTTTGTAGGGCTCAGGGATGGGTCTAGTTTACCAGTGTTGAAAGGTTTTAGGGGTTCAAGGATGGGTGGGGCTTAGGCACAGAAACTGATTTTAAACATTCAAGAATGGGTGGAAGTTAGGGTCATGAGGGGTCTTAGGAGTCAAGGATGGGTGGAGTGCATGGACAAAAACAGTTTTAGGCTTCAGGAATAGGTGGAGTTTAGGATGGTGAGTGGCTTTAAGAAATCAGAGTAGGTGGAATTTAGAACTGGTGAGGGGTTTTAAGGGTTCAGGGATGTGTAGGGTGCAGGCACAGAAAGGGAGTTTTAAGGTTCAGGAATGGGTGGGGTTTATGGTAGATAGGGGTTTTAGGGTTCAAAGGTGGGTGGACTTTAGGGGATAAATGGCATTTAGGGTTCAGGGATGGGAGGAGTTTAGGTTTCAGGGATGGGTGTAGTTTAGATTTAGTGAGGGAATTCATGGCTCAGGGATGAGGGGAGTTTAGGGGGTCACAGATGGACGGAATTCATGCTTGCAGCAGGATTGTAGGGGGCAGAGATGGATAGTGTCTAAGGGATGTGAGTGGGTTAGGGCTGGATGGTCTTTAAGGTTGATAGGAGTCAGCAAAATAAATGCATCTGAAGTAATTGTTTAACAATGTAAAATATAAAAAAACTAAATAAAGTCCTTTGAAGTAAAGCACTGAAATCAAAACCCTCGACAAAAATGTTTGTGAAAGTAAAGCTTCTGAACGTAAGATCTGCAACCATTTTGTTTACACCTTAACTTAAAAAATAAACACACAAAAGCCAATTAATTTTATTAATTGATTTGTAAGAAATGTAAATCACGTTCATCCAGCAAATTTTAGTGAAATGGTTTCTTAGTAATGGTTTTCCATGAAATCCTTTTTCTATGAAATCACAAACAACATGGTGCAGTCCATCTTCCCTTTATGGAGAACAGACTCTCATCACTCTAGATGGCAGTGGCATCTCTAGAGGGAGGTCGGAGAGAGTATGTGAACCAGCTCCATTTGTTAGCTTACAAAGTGCTGCAGGGTTTTTGTCAGTTGGTCCTTAATCTGAGATAGATCAGTAACTAAAAAGAAAAAAGTGCAAAAGTATTACTTTTTTTAAAAGCAGGTGGCGGAAACAACAGGGGTATGGAAGCAATACAGAGGAGGGGCAGAAGGAACCCTAGCATGGAAACAACACACAAGGCGTGGGTGGGGGAAGAAGAAGCAGTAGGGGAGAGAGCAATGTGGAGCAGCAAGAGCATGTGGGTTGGGAGTAGAAGCAATGGGCTAAAGAGGAGGGTGTGGGTTGGGAGGAGAAGCAACAGGCAAGCGAGCAAGTGTAGTGGGCAGGGGTGTTATGCGGCTCCTACGAATTTAGTTGGACTATGTATTAGATTAACAAAACGTCATAATTTAGGTACTGAGCCTTCTTATATCATCAGTTAATGTTGGCTCAATTAGCTATCAGTCCTGCATTTAAACTCCTAAACCTCCAGAGTTATAGATGTTGTTACTAACCTCAAACATGATCGCTCCTATTCCCAAGAAATTAGTGGAAAAAGATCTAACTCTTTCATTTGTCACTTTAGCATGCCAAAGGTTTCACAAAGAGAGGAGACAATAATATATTTTGAAATGTTTATTGAAAAGTTTTAATCCTTGTAAATAAAACATATACTGCAATTATTAGACAGATGAGACACATCATTGTTATAAGCATTATCAGAATGGTGAAAAAGGCAAACAATTCAACCATGTTAATTGTTCATAATGTTACTCCCATCTATCACTAATACTCCTACACTAGCGAGAGCACGGTGGGAGTAGCGTAATCACCCTGTTGGAAGATCTAACCTCATGCCTTGGTGTAATGTCTCAACAAGCCGGCATGGGTGCATCAACAAATGCACTCTATGTCAGTGTGCAAGCCTGCACACATCTGCCTGCACAGCTATCTTCTTTCTCAGGATGAATGTTGGGGCCTGCAGAGCTGCATCTCAGTCACAGCTCTCAGCAGTTTCCATGATAACTCCGGTGCGAAGTGCCTCTCACCAAATTCAAAGCAGACGCTGTTTAAATAATGAAACACCGTTATTATCTCATTCTGCCAGAGACACAGAAAAACATCTTTTAGTTAGTCTGTGGTAAAAGAGTAATCACCTACGAGCATAAATTAAAGCAAGGACATACCATTCTAGTATGTGTGTCCCTGATACTAACAGTGCAGACTACAGAACAACAATGTCTACCAAAAATAAATTAGTGTGTGGCATCTTCTCATGTTAGTGAAAAACATGTTCTAACAACCATCTTAAAAAGATGCTCAGTTAGAAGGGAAAACTAAAATAGCGACTGAATGTAATACCTATAACAAGGGAGATGCACACAGGCAAGAAAGCAAAGGGGGAGGTAAACATGGGCAAGCGCATAGACGTCAGACAACAGAGAGCAACATGGAGTGCAGTGATTGGGAGGTACATGAGGGAGACAGCTGGAAAAAACATGCACTCTCATTAAGGGCTTAATCAAAATGAAAAATATAGTGCTTGAAAAGCAAGCAATGGAAGAATAGAAGCCAGCTAATCAAAAGTGATGGTAACGAGGCAATGCTCTGTAGGAGGGACATACACAAGGCTGACAATCTAGGGAAATGATTAAGAAACCGCCAGTTGAGATTGAAAGGGTAACAACCCAATGGCAAATGATGACTGGGCTCCAAATATCTGTATGTTCCTGGCAAGCTCACAATAGGTCTCTCAACAGACAGTGCTAGCGCTTTGTAGACGGTAAGACATAAAAATAGACACAGCATCTTGCCACACACATTATTATACCCATCCTCTTTCATTGCAAAGAAGCAATTGTTTCAGGAAATGCAAGCATACATATTTAGTTAAAATGTTGAAATATAACTTTATAGGTGTGAATATATCTATATCTACATATACATAGATATATGCACAAATTCATGCAAATCCATATTTTAACATTTTAAGCAAACATGTGTTATGTGTGTGTGTGTGTGTGTGTGTATCTATATATACATATACATAAATATATACATACACACTCCCACACTCCCACCCTACACAATTGCCCTTTGCAAGTGGCCCTGGCAGTTTTATCAGTGACCCAGCGTTTGCCCCCTAAAAATCACTTCTAGGGATGCCACTTCTAGATGGGCTCAATTGTTATTTTCGGCTATTTGTTGTATGCAAATATTTTGTACCATAGTATGGACCTTGCATTAATTCTCATGACAGGTAAGCCCTTTTTAGGTTGAAGCCTACCAGATATCACTCCTGTGGTGCAAACCTTGTTCACCATCACTCCTTGTATTCTTCCATGAGTCCTTGCTTTCTGTACACAGGCCTTTACATTTTGTTCTTATCTTGTCACATTTGCTGTGTGTTCCAAGACAGAGGTCAAAAGTCGGGCTTCCGATGTTGGTGTTTACTTTTCTTTCTCTGACTTTAAAGTGGGACAATTTATGTGACAATCTTGTGGGGTACTGGGAAAGAAAAGGTTTATTCTAGCAGACAACAACATTTAAATGTTTGTAAGTGAACAGCGCAAATATTTCAGAATATATCAGAATTACAAAAGCACACATAAAGCGCATATTTTAGTAATTCGGAAGTGTGATGGAAACAAATATTTTATTACGATCAAAACAAATCAGTACACTAGTTGATTCCATTCCCACACATTGGGCCCGATTCACAGAACTAACTTAAGACAAAATCCTAAACTTACTACCATTTTGGTATTCACAGAAGGCACTTACTCATTTTGGTATTCACAGAAGACACTTACTCACTTCGGTATTCACAGAAGTTAGGACTCCTAACTTTAGGACCCCTAAATGCCTTCTGTGAATACCGAAAGTCTTACAATTAGGATTTTTCTCAGTTTAGGAGTAGTAAAGTTAGGACTCCTAACTTTAGGACTCCTAATGCTTTCTGTGAATACCAAAAGTCTTAAAGTTAGGATTTTTCTCAGTTTAGGAGTAGTTAAGTTAGGACTCCTAACTTCTGTGAATACCGAAATGAGTAAGTGCCTTCTGTGAATACCAAAATGAGTAATTTCCTTCTGTGAATACCAAAATGGTAGTAAGTTTAGGATTTTGTCTTAAGTTAGTTCTGTGAATCGGACCCCTAATTGTTAATGTGCTGTATAGTTTTATCAGTAAAACTGTATGTGCAAATGTAATTGTCATTTCAATTGAAAATATGTTGTCTGTAATGGCTGTGCACTACCACACCATGCATATTTCACCCTACGCTGCTCCACTCTACAACACTTTACTCCACTCTACGCCCCTCAACTCTACCCCCGTTGCTCTATGACACTCTACTTCACTCCACTCTACCCCACCCTATGCCACTCTAGCCACTCTACTCTATGCCACTTCACTCTAGGCCACGCCACCCCTCTCTACGACTCTACTCCACTTTATGCCACCACATTCTACTCTACGCCACACTCTGACACTCCAATCTACGACTCCTTATTCCATTCTACGTCCTTCCACTCTACTTCATGACACACCACTCCACGACACTCTACTCCACTCTTTACTGCTCCACTCTACTCCACTAACTTTTAGCCATGCTGAACAGCAGCTACTCTGGTGTAAAACATGGCTAAAACACATTGGCAAAGCCGATAGTTCTTGTGTAGGCAACACCTATTGGCTTTGCCAATGCTCCTTTGAGCCAGTGTTTAGGACTGCAACTGTGGTAAATTGATTCCCCACACTGTTTCTGTGTGATGCGCCATAGAAATTGACGATGGGCCTGGAGCCCAGGTTTCTCAGTCTGACTTGAATGCATGCGCTTAAACACTGTGGCCATTTGCGGATATCACAGAAATGTTGTATCACCTGATTACAAAAATATGTGAATTACTCCCATTGTGGAAGCTTTAAAGTATGGTTGAAAGGTCCAGACATAAAATTAGTTTTTCAGCATGCCTACACAGTGGCCTCCTGCATATATTTTCAGGATACCTGGTAAGTGCAAATCATTTTGCTAAGGAGTATACAGAATAACAAAGATTAAAATGTATGACTAATGGTGCACTATTAAATATGTAAGACTAATTATATAGTTGTGTACATTTTGAGTTATAATTTAGGTTATATGTTCTCGCTGGAAAACAAATATTATGTAGATTTGAGTTATGTTTTTGATGTTATGTTTTGCTTTTAGATATTAGAATGCTCTCAGATGGAAGCCTCCTGATGAAGAATGTCACAACTCTTTTTGTTTTCTTGTTTTGCTTTGAGCAGCCTAATAACATTAACATCTTAACATCTATGGATTACGTTTTTTCCAAGGAAACCCACAGACACCTCAGAACACCGTCCCAGAATGTTTTCACCTAGTTACATTCCCAGATAATATGGATCTAGCCACCAGGTTTCGAGCATCTAGGATATTGTTCAGATATACTTGTGTTCCACTCATGTAGCAGTGCAGGGATATACCATCCATTGAGCATACAGTTGCATTTTCCAAGCTTTAGGGCCCCCGTAGAGCTTTAGAACTAAGGCCTGAAGCTGCTAACCATTGCTCTTGAGTTTAATTCACTGTGTTCTCTTGTGACCATTCAGTTTGAATGGCTTGAAACTGAACCTGGAAATGAACTCTCCTGAACTCAGCCACTTTACCAATTGTCTCTGTTTTGTATAGGCCCGCATAGAATGAAAAAAGTGCCCGGACTACCTCTTGGGTTGTTTCAATTTGCAGAGATTGGTATTTTTCTCTAGATGGATGCAATCTGAAGATATAGCAACCCATTCTGCACCCAAGACGTCGGAAAAAAGCTGGGCTACTTCCCAAGAAATCAGAGCCTCATTTACTATCCAATATTTGACGTTGCCCAGGTTACACTTTTCCAATGTAGTAGCTACACCAAACAACTCTTTGGGGAACTAACTCTTAACAGGGGTCTGTGCATGGATACTAGGAATTCGTAGCCAATGAAATTGTTGTTTCTGCTTAGTTTTAAAGGCCAGAAGAGTGCAAAATCTCAACTTTTTGGGGTTCTTATTCTGGGGAAGATTAGGATCTAAGCGAAATAAAGCTCCTTCACACATGATCCAATGAAAAGAGTTATCAAAATCTTTGTCTTTGGCCAAGTCAGCATATCTGGTGTAATTTACCAAATGGGCCGCAAAATAATGCATTCTCCAATCTGGGAGGGATAAGCCTCCGTGTTGAGTAGGTAGGGTCAGCTTCTTCTTGCTGATTCCTAGACTGCTCTTTTTCCAAATGACAACAATAAACAGCCCATTCAACCATTGAAATAAAAAAAGTTATTGTACAACACACAGGGAATTGATATAAAAAAAATAGCAGAGGCAGAATATGCATTTTAACTAGTGCCACTCTGCTGACTTTAGAGGTTGGCATTGGCATCTTACTCCACTGATCCAGCAAGTTCTGAATCTTAGCAAGAAAGGTAGGGTGGTTTAAATTGTATAAATCTTCATTCCTTTCGGAGACCCTTATACCCAAATACCTCACTGGCGTTTGCTGATGTATACTCCCCAGATCTTGGGGTAGGGCTGAACCATCAGTGTTAAAAAGAAGGATCTCTGATTTGGAGATGTTGACTCGATACACAGTGAACCTTGAAAATGGGATTAAATACCAAACATTTCTTGAAACACCCTCCTTCCAGGTGTCAAATATAAAACAAGGTCATCTGGATATAGTTTATGTTTTGAAATCCCAGGGGCTGCTGCTTTCACTTCTGAGCCTCTGGCGTACAAACCACTCTAAGGGCTCAATGAAGAGGCCAAAAAGAATTTGTGACAAAGGTCAAAACTGCCTTGTACGCCTGCAAATCTGAAAGGAGTCTAAAACCTTATGTTAGGAGATATTGTGGTGGATGATCCCTGACATATTGCCGCAATTGATATTCTGAGCTGGTTGGAAATCCCATTACTTGAAACAGATAATCCCAGCTCAAAAGGTCAAAAGCTTTCTCAGCATCAATAAACAAGACCACTGCAGGAGTCTTACTAAGATTGAAGTAATCAATTGATTCAGTTAAACAATGGGTGGTATAATAAATTTGGCACCCAGGAATAAATCCAGATTGGTCTTTTCCGATTAGAAATGGCCTACCTTTGGCCACCCTAGCTGCTAATATTTTCATTAAAATGTTATATGCAGCCTGATCAGATGAAATGAATTTATATGCTCCGGATCTTTGTCCTTTTTAAGAAAGCAAGTAAGAAAGCCTTTACGAAAAGAGGAGGGAACGGTGCCGCCCGTCAATACACTTTAAATAGAGCCATCATAGGGCCTTTTACTTCTGAAATAAGATATGGTACCACTCTAATTGAAAACCGTCCTCTCCTGGTACCTTCCCTGTGGGTAAAGCTCTAACCACAGACACTATCTCTGATAATGTTATAGGGCGAGCAAGATTTTGTGCTACTGCACTAGACAGCTTCGCGAGGTAAGTGCCACCTAGAAAACCTAAAAATATTACTCTTATCTAAGGGTTTGTCAGCTGTATATATAGTTCCAAAACGCTAATGGAATACTTCCTCAATTAAAAAGGCTTCTCTCATCAAAGTACCCATTGATGGATCCCAAATTTTATCAATAACATTTTAGCTTGCTGTGCTCTAACCTGGCAAGTTAACAGCTTCCCACTTACTTCTCCTTTCTCATATAATTTTTGCCCATAAGTTCTCTTATTTATAAGTGGCTTCTCTGTCAAAAACTGCTGTAGCGTATGCTTTGCCAGAACTCTCTCCTTAAAATGTCGATTTTCCTCAAAAACAGAGTAGCCCGCACCTTCATCTATGCATTAAAGATTCAGCAGCGAGTAATGCTCTATTTAAAGACCAGCGTTTGGTCCAGGCTGTGCTATTAGAGAAGAACAGATATAAGCTGATAGTGGCGTGATCTGATAGAGAATTTAATATAGTTGAAGAGGCAACAATTGGAATATCCTTAAAAGTAAGAAAATAGTCTATCCTTGAGTTGAGCAATGACAAGAGGAAAAGTAAGTATAGTGCCTTGTCTTTGGGTTAACATCTCGCCAGGGATCAACTAAGTTATTTTTCTTCGTAATCCTCTGCAGTGCTCTTGCCATTTTAGGTTTACGCTGCGGGATAACTTCCCAACTTATATCAACTTTTGCATTTCGAACACAATTAAAATCGCCACCTATTATAATATGTTTGGGGTGGTTGGCCAGCTGAAGAGATAGTTCATATAATGACTGGGGATGGTCAAAATTTGAAACATAAAAATAAACTAATGAATACCTCTCCCTGTTAATATGAATTTCTACCACCACCCATGTACCAAATCTATCCATTGCCACCTGTTCTACCCATCGCTCATACCTCTTGCCGCCAAGAGCTGCTACTCCTCTAAGAGAGGCTGAAGCCAATGAATGACATAAAAACTGGAAAGGCGACCAATTAAAGAAGAAATTCTGGATTTTCTAATGTGTCTCCTTAAATATGCCACAGGCGCCCTCTGCTCAACAAGCCAATCCAGAACTTCGAGGATTGTTTAGGCCGTCGACATTCACAGAGACCACCAAATAATTCCGACTTTTGGTCCCACTTAACATATACATCAGCAAAAGCCCGCCATGCACCCTATCTGTGCTCCCTACTTAACTCACTTGGATTAACCCATCGCTGCAAGAAAACATTTTACATTGTGCAAATACTCTCCCCAGTCCCACTTAGGGGTTAAGGGGGGCCCCACAATTTCCCAAACCCACACACCTGTGCCAATCACTCATTACCACACCCAAACCCTCAGGTAACCACTCCCCAGTGCGCACAACCACCCCTCTGTTGTGACTGTGTCACCCTGCCATGACCTCGCTCCTTCCCTGGAAATGGTGCACTGCTTTCACCTTCCACTGGGCCCTGATGACCCAGACTGCACCCCCTTCCCCACTCATTATACTTAGCCAGGAAGATACTATATTCATTATTGCTTGAAGAAGTATATTTCAACAAAACAAAATTAGCCAATAACCTGCCACTTACATTTGAATAGGCTGTGTCCTGTCTCCACACATAGGGCTGCATACACCCTGTGGTTAGTTTGTACCCAGGGCCAGGAAGGCAGGAATATGTGCACTTCTTCTCTCCATTTCAAAGGCACAACTGGGTATAAATACTGGACCACAGACACTATCTCTTCAGTACACTTCTGGACCTGTGGATACCCTGCCAGGAAGCAGGACTTCTCTGCTACTGAAAGGACTGCCACGCTGCAGGACTGCTGTCCTGCTGTGCTGACCTGCTGCACTCTTGTCTCGTGAGATGGACTGGACCTGCATCTCTTGAACCCAGTGTAATTCCAAGGACCAGTTGATTGACCTCCTGATCTGAACCCTCAGGTACACAACAGACTTCCAACAATCTTGCATCTGCACTCTGCCATCTGTGAGTATATCCTGCCAAGTGGTGCAGCCCAGTCCTGGACAATTGGAAGTGGGCTTAAGGTACTCTGCCAGCCTCTGTGGATCCAGCTGCACTGGCACATTTTCTCTGCTACATGGTGCAGACCCGAGCAGAACTGATGCATCGTCACTGCTGCTTGGATTGGAACCATCGAAAAGACTGGCATTGCTGCCGCAGCCCCTTTGGAACTGCCACTGAGCAGCGCATTCTCGGTGCAGGCTCTCACATCTGTCATCCACAGCGGCCTTGATGAAGGATCCGGACTCTGCATCGCAGCTTTTTGGAACCGATGCACTGCCAGGACTGCGCGCCGCATCCTCAACACCGGACTTCGCATCGCAAGCCCCATCGATGGGATCCTCAAGGACACAGTCCTTCACATCGCAGCCTCACCACATCTCGCAACCGACGCATCGCTTCTGCTGCATGACGCATCTTTGATGTGGATCCTCGCAATGCTCCACAAACCAGGATTTAAGGTACTTTGTTCAGCGGGCCTAACTGGGTCCTTGTAGCCAGCGCTCCATCATGGTCAGCCTGAACTTGTGACTTTGTCCTGGTCCTGTGCAACCATACATCCACAGTTGGTGCTTAATGCTTTTTGGCCCTATTTTTACTAAAATCTCTAAATTTGAATATCTCCGGTTCTACCAATTGGATATTTGTTGTTTAGGTCTTGTTTTATTTATTAAAGAATGTTATATTTTTCTAACTTGGTGTGGGATCCTTTTTGTGTGGTGTTTGCACTTTATTACTGTTTGAAGGGTTGCCAAATACTTTACACATTGCTTCTTAAGTAAGCCTGATTGCTCTGTGCCAAGCTACCAGAGGGATAAGCAAAGGTCAATTTAGGGTTGGCTTGTGCCTCGACCTGACAAGCATTGTGGCTGCTGCTTGACCAGGGCTCACACACCAATATCTTACACTCCCTTAAACATTTATCGTACAAAATAATTACTGTAACTTGGGAAATAAATATTTAAATTACAACAGAATGCAGTGTAGGTAATCATGATCTTCTACTGCCTTTCACTTCAGCATCACAGTCACAGAGTAGTTGGTCAGCATAAATGTTGGCTTCATAATCACACTCCTACTCGATGACTCAAGTATTTCCTTGCTCCATGTCAATCTCGCTGCCTGGGTTATTGACACACATACAATGGGCTGTCTTGACGGAATATCATACAACTACAGGAGGACAGCAAGGGTGTGCAGCGTTTCTCATTCATATATGCCCCACACTTTCAGCATACTAGCTTCCAGCTAGGCTCCAGTATGGCTGTAATATTCAATATTGAGCTCAAGAATGTCAACACACAAGAATATCGAGAACAGAATATTGAGGGACAAATATCAAAAGGTATGTGCATACAGATTTAATATTTATTTAGAGGAAAGATAGGATTCACTCCGTCCTCAGACAACGATAAGAATTCTGACGGCCTCGAGTAATTACATCTCACCACTCTTCCATGTTGAATTAGATTCTTTTTCACCATTAGTACTGGACCTACGGCAATCATCGGTTACCGTGAAAAATACCAGAAGCCTGATGCAGCTTCATCTTGGCGAGGGTATTAAACACCCTGGACTAACAAAAAGAACCTTGAATTAAATTAAAGAATACTCCTGTGTCATGGGCACCCCCACAGAGTTGCTCGTTCCCAGAATTGAATTTAAAAAAAATAATTTAAAAAACGTACCTTGCTGCCGCTGGGTCCCCCGTCTTCGCTCTCCTGTGTACGACTCCAGGTCGGAACAGGAAGCAGGCAGCCAGGCTCCCACCCCTAAGCCAATCACAACACTGCAATGCAGCATTGTCATTGGTCTGAGTGCTGTTGCACAGCACTCAGCCAGGGGCGGGAGGGGTGGGCATGTTCTCCATGCAGGTTGTAATGCAGCCTGCATGGAGAAGAGGGAAGTGTGCATGACTGTTTTGGGCCCGCGAGGGCCGACCAAACAGTCATTGCGCACAGGAGTGTTCTACCACTCCTCCCCTCCTGCTCCGCCCCGCCCCCTCACGTACTGCCGAAGCAGGAGGAAAAAATGAAATCATAATAACATTCAGCTATTGTCATTTTATTTTTCCTTTATTTGCTGCTCCTGGCAGTGGGGCAACGCTCCTCCGCCTTAGTGGAGGAGCCACCACTGACTGTGTGTCTGGCTGTCAGCATTAACCCTAAGCAAGTGCCTCCACTAATAATACGTATGCTATAGACGTAGGCCACGCCTCCAGCTCCATTACATGTGTCTCCTTCACATTTTGCCCATAGACCCAATGTGATTGGTAGCGGAAGCTAACTGCCACTCTTCTGTCTCCCCAAACCAAATGCGACAGTCATAGAGAATAGCTAGGTATCACGACGAATGGTATGGAAGCAAAAAATATAAAGGCGGCGGGCTAGCATCCAAGGAGCTTTTAACAACTGCAGCAAGGCAGAGGGAATGTGGCTTAATGGCCAGAGCGGCCGACTTTAAAGCTGGGGAACCACTCAAGCATCTTGTGATTCTGGGCAAATCATTTTATCTCCTAGTGTCTGAAAAAAAAAAAAAAATGTGTCCGTAGGTAATGCAACGGATGCTCCTGTAAAGCGCTCTTATATACATTCGGGTCGAGATGGCGCTATATATAACAAAAAAACTGATCAATAAGGCAGGCAATGCTCACGGATGATGCACTGCCGCTTCACCTCGAGTCCCAAAATGCTGCCTTGAACACCAATCTGCCAGCCTTGCAGTTAACTGATGCCAGCCTAACTGGCACCACAATAGAAGTTCAGGATGGCACATTCCTTCGAATTCCGTCAAACATGATCCAATGAGGGTTACAATAGTGCCATTGTGGCCGCAGTGCATATTTCAGGCCGCAAGCCAACACAGATTACAAGCATTTTATTCTATGGCTGGCACAGCAGGCGTGGAGGGAATTAAGTGATGTCTTACTCACAGAGCAAGAACATGCCACCATGTGCAACTTGGCAGGGCCTGATAAAGTCTCGCCCAAGTCCACAAACAATGTATAGCACTTAAAAAAAAATGCAAGACGATTCTGAAAGAGTAGGTATAATTCAGCCAGCCAGATGGCATTTATGAGTGGTCTCTTACAAGGGCTGCTCACATATAAACAGAACCTTAGGGCCTGCCCGTCAGTCTTCTTGGCAGAAAATAAGGTTGGTTAGAAATAGTGACGAAAACAGGCTCACTAAATCGGAGTACGGATAAATTGGTGGAGACCTGTCTCTCAAAGGGCCCTGTTCCAAGTCGTACCCACTTGCACTAAGTGGTGAAAGTAAAAACGGAGACACGGCCATCGGATGGGAGAGACATGCAGCTCTTGTGACCGCTGTAATCTAACCAGTGGTCGAAGTGGGGAAAAATAAGTAGGGGAACTGTGGGCGGAGACTCAGGGGGCGGGACTAACCCAAGGTTTGGATTAGTGGGCGGAGTCGGAGGTGTGGCTAGAAATAGCAAAACATACCAATTTTTGAACGTTTGGCATTTCACTGACCAGTTACAGTTTATAACGTTATGTAATTCAAAGAATCAATAAACATGTTAATTTGAGGTTTAATATATAAGTTGTTTATATTTAATTCATTTACAATGTGGGACATGTTTCCAATCACAGAATATTCCAAATACGCTTATAAGTGGAATCATAAGCCATTTGTCTCCGAGCCATGCAGTTTCTTTCATCTGTACTTCTCCTCCCTGTTTCTAACCATTTCTGAACATAAAATTCAGGTTTAAATTCTATGACAGGTGGCCCCACGATATTTATGAACATTGTAGAAGACAGACGATTGATTGATATTCTGTTCCGCAGTGGTGTGAGCACATCATTCATTACACTAAAGCCCCGTTCACATTCAGCAGTTGAGGTACAAAAGGTGTTTATAATGTGCATTAATGGTTTCAGGCTTTCAGAGATGCAATTTTTATTTTGTTTGTACTCTCTGAAACCAAGGAGGTACTGCCTAGTATCAAATACATGCAACCCGATACAAAGGTTTTGTAATTCTCCCTCACCGTATAAGATGTCTACTGGATCTGGCCAATAAACTGGTTGTAGGAGTTTCATTCTATGTACTAACTCTTTGTATTCTATTTCATCATTGTTTGTGGTTGTGCATCTAGAAACATTTGATGCATTAGACATTGTCATCCTTTTTCGCAGGTTATTTGCTAAGCTCCTAAAGAACTGTGCCCTATTGATGCTAACACAGCCTTTGTTCTGTTGCAGTCCTACACCAGCAAACTGCATCCGTTCAGCAGCATCTAATGCAGTTGTAGCAAAGGGCCCAGGTGAATCAGCCATTGATTCAAACACTAAAATCTGCATCTGTATTGAACGATCGGCCTCATATATGGTCATATCACGCCGCTGCAGCCTTCTGGATAGGTCACCCAATTCTGTGAGAGCATCACATAAAATGCCCAAATTTTCAACAAACACCAGGGAGGTTAATAAACGGTTTAAACCAGCATATTTCCTCTGCTCAATGTCACTCCTCGTTGAGTCTTCGGAAGATTCCATGAAATGTTTAATAAGTCCTTTGTAGTTATTCCAAACAGCTCTCACAGATCTTTCACTTGAGGACACCCAACGTACATCTAGCACCTTTCCAATTGCCAGAACTCTTACTTCTACCTCCAGAGCACATTCCCCAAGCTCTCTCTGATTTTTCGGAGCGGCATGGTAGGTGGTATATAGTTTATCAAAAAAACATTTGAGCTGATTAATGCCTGCGACTTCTTTACAAACATCACCCACAGCAAGCTCCAGCTTGTGGTTAGCACAGTGCCATACACTCAACTGTGGATATTTCAGTTTCAGAAGAGTTGCCACACCGGATTTCCTACCTATCATATTGGAAGCACCATCTGAACCAAATGACTTTTTAAATACTCATCAGTAAAACCGTGTCTCTCTAAGCATGCAAGTAAGGCATCTAAGATTAGATCTGCTGCTGTGCTTGGCAACTCAACAAGGTCCAAGAAAAAGGTCAGTGGCTCATTGTGTTTATCAATACATGCTCTTACACAGATAATTAGTGTGGTCAATTTACTATTTGTGAGCTTAGGGACATATTTATGGGAATGGTGGCGCAGGGCAGCACAGCAAGTTACTTTGCTGCGCTGCCCTGCGTCACAGGGAAAGGGCGGGAATGTGCCGTATTTATCTAATATGGTGCATTCCGGTCTTTTCCCCCTGCACTGGCGCCATTTCGACAGCCTAGCTTCAACGCAGGCACACTTGCCCCATGGTGCAAGGGTGCCTCCTTTGCATGCAGGATTGTTTTTGTGCAGGAAGGGGCACCTTCCTGTACAAAAACAATCTTGAGAGGCTTTTTCATCTTTCTATGTGGGCTGCAGAATAAAGCACAGTTTGAAAGAGGAAAAAGCAAGGAGAAATAAAGATATTTCTCCTAGTTATGCCTCCTCTGGGGTAGCGCAAGATTTTGCCGCATTCCCAGGATTACAAGTCCTTGTCAATCTATGAATGCGTCAAAAACCGTGGGGGTTGTGTGGGAGACTTTTATTATTGCAGGAAAACTACTGCATGACAAAGCCACTGCTGCTCTAGGGTGTGCTGCTTTGTAGACCTGCCCGCAAGACTGGTGGTGAACCTGGGTATGAATTGTGGTGGACAGGGCTTCAAGTTTACCCAACTGGCCACCGGTAGGGTTCACCTGCTGGTGCTAAGAGACCAGGGCTTCTAAGGTCTAGTGGGGCCTTCTAAAGTCTATCATGGGTGCTCCCTCAGGAGTAGTCTGATGGACAAGGCATGAAGGCTGAACCAGGTTCCCCAGTTCCAAATTTGGTAGCTCTGGCCATAATGCCACATCCTATCCCCACCGAACACCCTTCTGCCCCACTGAGTGAAACTCGCACTGTCTTCACCTACAACCCAATTCTGCCCCATTATAAGCACCTGGATGTGGCTCATTTCAAATTATGCAGTGCCTGAAAAAAAGTAACAACATTCTGGGAAAAGCAGATACTCATAGGGAATGCAGGATTATGTAAAGCATGCAAAATATAAGCAGGAACGACATGTTACCTTAACGCTTTTACTCTCGTTCAGAAATCAATGAGTATTTTTTGTCTCAAACATTGAGGACATGAATATAGGGCTCCTCCTGTACACATGTGTTAAGCAGGGCTCAGAGACAAAGGAACTCTTCAAGAGAATCTGATCTGACTCACGGAAACCCACAAGGGCTCCTTCTTATCCACAAATTGTGCACTCTTGATTGTCAGCGCCAGGATGCCTGTTAGGTGAGAGTGCGCTTTACAAGTGAGATAAATAAATAAATAATTCTTATTCATGTCAGCCAGCTAGCTGCTCAAACATAGTATAGCACATATGTATTCAAGTGTCCTGCAAAGAAGAATGAGTGCGAGTAAGTAAATGTGGGTGTGAATGATTGAGTGCCTGAATGTAACTGAGCATGAGTGAAAGAGTGAGTGTCGATGAAAGTGAGAGAAAGTGAGTGAGAAGGAGTCACGTAGAGTAAGTGAAACTGTAAGTTAGAATGAGGTAATCAGAGTAGGAAAAAGTGGTGAGACTGAGTGAGTGAGAATGTGATACCGAATGTTGAAGAGTGAGTGCAAGTGAGCAATTCTGAGTAAAAGGGAAAGTGAATGAGAATAAATAATGGGGGTAGTGAGCCTGAGTGAGATAACATGTGAGCAAGCAGGACAAAACACGGGCCTTGGCAAAGTGGAGGTAAATATTTACTTATGGGAGGAACATATTGTGCATCTTGAAAAAAAATGTGGTCAACTCCTGGGGATGTTGTCTTGGCACAGTAATGGCTTTGGAGAGAATTTGTGTAAAAATGGGGTGTTGAAAATAAAATGCAGTATTTGACCCTATAGTTTTTTTTTCAAAATTATCTTGGGAGTAGCAACACCCAGACTGCAAATCCTCCGGGCCCTCCTTTATCTCTTCTTAGTCTTACAAGGCCCAGTAAATCGCACTCTTTTCCAAATCTCTTTCTAAATATTATCACTCTCAAAAACTGTTTTTTCTATGTAATTTTCCTTTGATGGGAAGAGGAGGTTTCTGAGGTGGTAGTATCAGGCAAGTGACACTACTTGGGCTCCCTCTGTTCGAGCCTTCATGGAGGATCCCTCTTCATTGCTACCTCCACCTGACCCCAGACTCCGCAACGCACTCCCTTACAGGCTTGATTATCAACTACTCCTCTCCAGTGCACCTTATCTCACAGCTGACCTTGGGCCCCAGCCCCATATCAGGCACCATCGGGCTCCACTTTCAATTTTTCCCGGTAAAAACATTAGTAAAATCACCTTCAAACTTAAAACATTGAATATAGCAGTAAATATAATTAGCACACACTTTAAAGTATGTTCCACAGTAGCCCTTATGACCCGACTGCTAATTAAATAAACAAAAACAGAAAGGCCATGACAAGGCCGGCTTTAGCGCTGATGCGAAAGTCTTTTTTGGCGCCACACCAATAATCACTGCCATACGCCACAAGTGCTCCTCATCTCCCCATAGCCCCTCCCCCTCATGACCTCCTCCTCGGATTCCCTCACTGCCACCCTCCACGAGTGCCCCTCATTTCGCTGTAGCCCCTCCCCCTCATGACCTTCTCCTCAGAATCCCTCACTACTATCCTCCAGCAGTGCCCCTCATCTCTCCCTAGCTCCACCCTCCCCCCCATGACCTCTTCCTCGGATTCCCTCACTGCCACCCTCCAACAGTGCCCCTCATCGCTCCATAGCCCCTCCCACTACCTCCTCCTCGGATTCCCTCACTGCCACCCTCCAACAGTGCACCTCATCTTTATGTAGCCCCTCTCTCATATGCATTTCATTTGTTGTGTAGCGCTACTCATATCAGTGTAGTGTGTGTCAGTACTTTACACCACGCACACATTATACAGAGACAACGAATCATACAAGTATGTAAATCAGCCTACAGGGAATGTCACATAAGCCAATGAGGATTACAAGGTGTATGAATCACATGTCATCCATACTGGTGGGCAGTTATTTTAAGAGGGTTTGGTCTGGAGAAGCACAAACTCAGGATTTAAAGAGTACTCCAGTGGTTAGGGGTTGGCTTTACTGATAAAAATGTATATCTGCCCAAAGATACTCATTTTAGCAACATTAGAATAATGAAAGACTGGGGAAGTTCCAACTATATCACAAAACAAAAAACGCGAAGTTCTAACTATATCATTCAGGTTTACATGCAGCTCTTTGATGACAGTTCATTGGTCACTGTCCTATGTTAGGATTGTAACTTCTGAACTGCAAGTAACACAAGGATCTCTGTGACAAAGGCAGTAACCCACTGAGCTCTCCACATAAAATACAGTTCATCTGCACTTAGCTACTAACAGAGAAATGATTGCTCTCCAGCAGGATCATTAATACCCAGCGTTATCTGGGCATTTTTTTATTGTCCTATTGTTGTCCTGCATCAGCCATGATAATGATAACAAGCATTTACAATGCAACGGTCTCGGCATTGTTAAAGTTAGAGCTATTGGCATTGCTCATGACAATGCCGTTTCTTTAAATGTTTTAAACTCAAAAACATAAACAAAAATAATGTCATGAGCAATGCCAATAGCTCTAATTTTACCAATGCCGAGACCATTGCATTGTAAATGCTTGTTCCTCCAGCTGACGGATCCGGTGAGTTTGCAGAGAGGGGAAAGCCGAGCGGAATCCTGGCTCACACACGCACACAGCCCTCCCTGCCTCCCTCCCGCATCCCTCTCCCCCCACCCCTCCTCTACACCCTCGCCTCCGTCCCCCAACATCAGCAGAGAAGTAAATCCCACACTTGGGAAGCCTGACACCAGCTCTGAGATGCAGGCTCAGGTCTTAGCTCCAGAGTGTGGAATAAAATAAATGAACGCACACATAAATATATGCATTTGTAAGTGCAGGTATGCGTGCGTCCATACCCTGCATGTCCGCGCGCGTGGACATGATTATATTGCTGCTGTGTGTGTGTGCGTGCTCACACACGCTGACGTAAAGCTACGTGTCTGTGTCTGTAGGCGTTAGATTGTATACAATAAGTATACATATATGCATTGTACACTACTCTGAAGGTAAGTGGGCAGATATGCAGGCTGGTAGCTAGAGATGACGACAGGAAGGTAGATGAGACTTGGTCAGAAAGGCAGTCAGGCCGGTAGGTGGGTAGATGGGTAGGCAGGGTGGCTGGTAGGGAGGCACATACTGATGGGAAGGTAGGTAGGTGAAGACATAAACAGCTAGTGCGGGCGGGCAGGCAGGTGGGTAGATAGAAAGGGGGAGGCTGGCAGGCAGGGCACTAGGTAGGTAGAGGTAGGTGTATACGTAGGCAGATAGTGATGCCTGCAGGATTCTATGGGGAGACAGGCAGGGAGGTCTGCAAGTGGGCAGTCAGGTAGATGGATATGTACACAGAGGCAGGTAGACGGGTAGGGAGGCATGTTGGCAGCTAGGGGATCAGGCAGACTGTAGGTGGCCTACCGGGGGAACTGATGGAAAAAAGAAACAACTAAGCATGTGCAATAAGAACAACAAAATGCATGGCTAAGAATACCCAGTCAGCGTCCACATGAGTTGGTAACCAGTTTTCACACGAATCAGCTCTTCTGAGTAAATAACTTACCTGGAATGAGATATTAATTAAAAACAGAATATTTTCCATCTTTCCACCCAGAACTGGACTTTAGTAGTGCAGCAGGCGGTATATAGTATAGGCATACACTATCATTTTACGAGGCCCAAGTGACATTTCCTGTTTGCTGCGTAATTCTGTGTTACGCTTGTTATGTAACATCCTCGAAATTACTCTATATGCCACATCGCATATTTAGCGAGATTGCACAGGAACAATGTGGACAATCAGAATGCACGCGCCTGCTGTTTGGAGCAGTTGTATTTATTTTGTATTTATTTTTGCGCGCGAAATATCCTTGTCACGTCTAAAACGGATGCGATGTCGCGTTTTATGCTACGCAGGGTTTGTGTTTCAGTAATCACACAGAATATTTTGCCTGAAATTATGCAAAAACAAAGTATGCTAATTTCGCACTTCCACTACATTTTACTTTACAACAGCGAAATCCTTCAAGGAAGGATGAAAACTTCACCTAGAGGGCTTGTTAGCAACAATAACATGCAAAGCTTAATTTTTAAAGATTTGTAAATATATAAAAGGTTCCTTTGTGAGAGATTTGCAGTGGTGCCTAATGATCCACCGACTTGTGAATGTTTATAGACGCTAAATATTGATAGATCGGCACATATTATGCGCGTGCTGCAGGCGCGTCAGTGTTTTCTTGAATGTGTGTAGGAAGCCTTTGTAAATACAGTATATATGCACGCATTTACATATACATTATATAGCTATATGTCAATGCACCTGAATACACAGAAACCTGTATGTATGTCTATATAAAGATTGCCTTGAAGTATACGTGGAGGAGACGACGAGTTCTGTTTTCCCAAGACAGTATTCAGTGCATAATCGATATGGCCACTTCCTGATTTTTGGGCAACCTTCCAGAGTGAGGGGGGGGGGGGAGCTGAGGTTATGTGAAAAGGAAGGATAAAAAGAATGAACGAAGCAAATGGCCCGCATGGGAAGCGAAGGTTCGGAGAGAGAGAGGAGAGAGGAGAGAAAGGCCAAGGCAGAGAGAGCACGAAATAGCTAATAGGTAGGTAGGTAGGTAGGTAGGTTTAGGAAACGAGCGACTGGGTATGCAGAGAGAAAAAACAGGCACAGAGGCGAGAGAGATAAATTGTCAACCACAGTGGTGGGAAAGACATTGAGACAGAGGGATGGGGAAGTAAATGTGACTGGAAGGCAGAGGGAGAGTGAATGAGATAAGGAATGAGAAAGAAAAGGAACCAGATGAGCGGAAGAGATATATAGAAGGGAAAGAAAGCTAGCTAAAAGCTTGGAAACAGGGCGAGAGCGGCCTATAGATGCGGCGAGAAAGAGAACACACAGAAAGAGGTGGGTCGAGAAAAGGAGAGGGTTAAATAGGAAAGACGGGGGGAGAGATAGAACGAGGCAGGGCTTGTGTGGCTTGGATCATTTTGTCTTCCCACTTATCTCTGAGCCGGAGAGCCGTCCCTCTCCCGCTCTGTCTCCACGGTTCTGTTTTTTAATCATCCACAGCGAAACAGGAGACAAGAAGGGTCGGAGAAAAGCGACGAAGCTCATTGGTAGCTCAATGAAGTCACCCTCCCTGTAACCGAGGCACTGGACGCCTAAAATCCAAGGTCTGATGCTGCGCATGTGACTCAATACGTCGCATCAGCTGCCACACATTTCCTTCCCCCTTCCTTTCCATTTCGTGCCGCAGCTTTGTTTTACCGCTGTGCTTGCCTGATCCTAACGTGGACGCCCGTTTACATCCTAGAGAGGAAATGCGGACCCTACGTGTGCCGTCACGTGCTGTCTGTATGTTGTTTCTGTGTATTTTTTCTACCCAGCGAATATCATTTATGTCACAAGCTTGGAATACTAATTTAATAACGTCATCGTGTCTTGGCACTGTCCGCCTGCCAACTAGATCTTGCTGAAGCCCAGAGCTGCTTTGTCTTGTAAAAGGCGGACATTCCACGCGCACTTAGCTGTCGAGCTGCTGTTTTCACGATGCAAACTAAATATGTTTACTTTCATTACTATTTTTGTTTTTGTGTATACAGCAGGGGGAGAGGACGCCAGGAACACCGCCGCCTTTCTCCGAGGCAGAGCAAAAATGCCTCGGAGAAACAGCGTCCTTTTCGGATTCGGGGGGGGGCGTGTTTGTCTTTTCTCTCCTCCAGCCATTGGCTGGAGGAGAGAATGAGACTTTCTTTAAAAAACACGCCCCCCCCGATCCGAAAAGGACGGGGCATGATTGGAGTGACGGGACCTCTTCTCCAATGGCTGGCCAGCATTTACTAGGCCAGCCAATGGAGAACAGGGAAGAAGAGGGGCGGGTGCAAGCCCCTCTTCTCAAAGACATTAAATCTCCGGACTTCCGGTCTGCCGACCGGATGGTCCCGAGACCTAAAAACGGATTAAATGAAGCACACACAAAGTACATGTCCTGCTGCGCCTGTGCAGAATTTAAAAAGAAAAACAGATAGTGACACATTCTCCTACCTACTCCATTAGTCAATCTTAGTGTCGCAGCCTGACGTGATAAGCAGCTGCAGGGGTTGGGAAAGGTGAATCAAAATAAACAAACTTCTTTTCTCCTGCGCTGCATAGAAAAAGAATGTCCACGCAGCAGGACAGTAGGCAAAGGTAACCGCGGCCAAAGAAAGGATTTGTCGCCTTTTGCCATGCCCCTGTTGGAGATGAAGGGGTGAAAAAATAAACAAAGCCTCGTTAACATGTAAATGGTCTTTTAAAGACCTGTGAAGTACTCAGGTACGGCTGCGATAATCTCTGAAACTGTCTGTGTGTGAAGCACTTTGAGCCCCTTGGCGCCTGCCTTCAAGCCCTTACTAGAACCGGGCCTGAATTAGGGCAGTCCCGGGACGCTTTTTTTAAATCAAGAAGTAGGGGAACGGACTAGCATAATTTTTAAAAGTAGGGGCACGCCGTGCCCTTCCGTTCCCCCCCACTTCTAACACTGAATCTAACCGACTTTCCAGAAGGAACCAATGCACTCAGCTGGAGCTGTAGTCAGTGCCGGAGTGGAGCACCAGGAAGGCTTGGGGGAAAAACTCAGCCTTTCCCTTAAGTAATCAGAAGCTTTGCCACATAAGTGCTGACTTGGACCACCCCTTCCAAGATGAATATTGGTACTTTCTGCGATCTGTCGCAGAGTCTGCACATCACTTTGCTTTTGTGGTTGGTAGCATTGGACTTCATGTTCCAGGATGCACCAGCATGCACAGCCAGGGATAGTGTAGTCGGGGCCTCAGCAGAGCTTGGGGGGATCATTGAATCTTTCCCACTCACCCATGGGAGATTCCCAGTTAACAGGACACCCAACCAGCAGCCATCTGTTCTGGTGTGAACAGTGAATAGATACGTGTGTGAAAACGCTGCTGAAGGGTCCAACTGATGGTGGACAGGGCCCGGGACTCATCCAAATTCCTGTGAGATTTTGATTTCTTTAAACAATGCTCTAACAAGCTCCAGTGATTGATTACAGTGAAACTTCTAGGAGGCTCTGATCAAGAATTAAAAAACGATGTATTGTCTATTATGTCTGATGGACAAGTAGACATTAAATCACGTTAATACAACAGGCTGTGGGCACTCTGGGGCTCACAGACAATCCGAAGCTTGCAGAGAGCTTTTGGAGGCATCTGATTGGCTAGCAGCCCATTATGGGCTCTAGCCAGTGGTAGTAGTAGTAGTAATATCTTATTTTTTGATTATTAAAAATCATTACAATCAGCAAGATATACATACAAAATAGAATTCAATTAAAAATATAACATGTAAACAAAAAATAAAAGATTCATCTTCCCTTCCTAATAATATCCAATCAAGATCTACTACTAAGCCTCAAGATAGTTTGTTTGGCTACAAATGATCAACATGGAAAAATAAAAACTTCCATAATCAAATTACATTTAGTACAGTATTGGCTATAAAGTGCAATTGTGCTAGTAAACTTTAAACAGCGGAAACTAAAGTGCCTTGTGCTAGAAACTAAAATTATCAATATGCCATTTGTTACTGTTAAAAACTTTAAAACAATGAATGATGCATAAGAAAGAACCAACCATAGTAAAATTACATTTGAAACGACATTAGCAATAAAGTACGTGTGTGCTAATGGAGGAAATATAATACTTTGTGCTGGCAACATTGATTTACAATATACCATACATCATTCTAAAGAGTGCTTTATAACAGCATAAGCGGGAACGAGAGAGAAGTAAACCATGCGTAACCCTGAAAATACATTACAACACAATAAATAATTTTCATGATAAAAAATGTCTTCACTTCAATTATCAATATTACAAAGTTTCTTTTCAGCTATAAAAATAAATTTAACAAGACGGGAAATAAGACGAACAGTGGCACCATTTAAACATAGGATGATGGCGTTTCTACAAGATCTTACCCCCAATTCAATAAAAATAGACTTTAATATGTTTTTCCTCTCCTCTAGCAATTTGGGGCATAAAGTTATTATATGCACTATGGTTTCCTCACAAGAACCACATAACCTATACAATTTAGTAGGCCACTTGTTTTCCCATTTTGGTATACCATCTTTAGTCGGATATCTCCCGAAATAAATTTATTCTTAATTGAAGGTTTTAAATGGAAAGACAAATATGGTTGGGGTGTCAATTTGCCAAAAGAATTTGCAATTGACCATAAATATTTTTTTTTCCTAAGTTCATCTTTATCTATTATAGTCGACAATAAAATAGCTGATTGGTTGATTGATTTTTTATGATTGGCTGGGGGAGTGAAACGTCACTCTGTCTCTGCAAGCAGTAGTCCGTGGCCGCCGCGAGGCTCGCATTCAGGTAAAATAAGCAGTTTTGCCTGCTACAGCATTGCTAGTATTTGAAAGTGTGAGGTTGGATGCTCGCATAAAACTATACTGTACTTGAATTGTGTGATATTGTGACAGAGGTGCCGCGATTTTCTTTTATTAATTTTTTTAGCAACCGTGGGTAAAAAGATTAACTAGTACAAAAGCCTAGGCCTGGCCCGCCTTGGCACCTCAGAAGAGGACGTCAAAAAAGCGTATCGCAAGCAGGTGCGCTGCGCCATCACCCTGACAAAAACAAGGAGCCAGGATCTGAGGACCGCTTCATGGTGATTGCAGAAGCTTCAGACGTGGTTAGTGACCCCAAAAAACGAGAGTTCTTCGACAAGTACGGTGAAGATAATTATGAAGGGCGTGGGTGGCGGGCTTGGTGGACCCAATGGCCGTCATTCAGTTACACTTTCCACTGCGATCCTCATGCTATGTTTTAGGCCGCAATCCTTTTGATACGTTCTTCAGTGCACGGAACGCAACGAGCACATGGAAGTTGATGACCCATTTGTCAGCTTTGGGATGGGGGTCGGTGGATTCGATAACAGGTTTTCCGCGGGCTCGGCGAGGACGTGATCACGTCAGTAAAAAGCAAGACCCTCCCATAATGTATGCGCTTAAAAGGTATCTTGATGAAATCTACACCGGCTGCAGCAGTAAAATGAAGATTTCTGATAAGCGCCTGAATCCAGACGGCAGAACTGCACACTCCGAAGGACGAGATCGTAACCTTACTAAAATTAAGAAAGGGCACGAAGATTACCTTCCCTAATGAAGGAGATGAAACACCCACAAACATCCTCTCCGATCTAGTCTTTGTTCTGAAAGATAAACCCCATCTAGCCTTTAGAGGGAAGGCTTGGACATTATCCACCCAGCAAAAATCACCCTGAGAGAGGCGTTCTGTGGATGTAACCGTTAATGCCCCGACCCTGGACAGCAGGACCATCTGACAGTCTTCAAGGACGACGTAATTGAAACAGAGAATCCCAGGCGAAGACCTCCTGCCACCCAAAGCCCCAGAGCAGAGGGGCGACCTCATCCTCAAGTCTGAAGTGAAGTTCCCAGACTGAATTCCTCCTTCCTCAAAGGAAGTACTGTAGAGGATACTGCCCGCATAGCCACAACGCGGACAAGACAATCGAACCGGAAAGTTGATGTTTGTTTACAGCCGATATCTGGCAGGAGAGGGTGCTGCATGGCCTGAAGAAAAACTGTAAAAAGTAAGTTATACAGAAATATTCAACAGTAACAATAAGCACTTTGTATTTAAACGGGTTTCATGTTAAGTTTTTATCTACTGGGCCTGACCAAAGTTAGTCTCAGTGTGTGTGAAACTTGGGGTTGCATTTTGGCAAGCTGTTGTTTTTTCACTGATATACAGCGGGTATCATGACTTCACTGTGCACCTAGGGTTAGGTACTTGTAAAATATAAAAAAAATTAAATCCGTATTCGTATAGCGCACTTGAACATCTGCATAGTGGATAAATGTTTGTTAAACGCAATGAGCCACAAAGCAGAGGCGCAACTAGAGCCACATTTCGGGGGGGGGGGGGCTAATCTTCCAGCCATCGGCAGAGGGTGGCGATGCAGGGGCTCTAAGAAGGGGTGAAAACACAATAAAAGCCTCGTTAAAAAGTGAATCAATGGTCTTTGAAAGACGTGTGAAGTACTCAGGTGCGGCTGTGTGTGTCCCCGGGAAGCTGTCTCAGCCCGGGCTGACACACACGAGGGGGGGGAAGGGAGTGGGGGCTGAAGCCCTTTGACCCCAATGGGCATTGCGCGCCTGCCATACAGGGATACCATTTCTCCTAACTCACTGGATGCAGCTGAGTGAGGGGTGTTCTCAATGAGGTGGGAAAGCACTTATTTGTGAAGTGTCAAAGTCGCTATCAGATGTTACTGGAAGGGGAGAGGTTTGAACTTTCCTATCCTTTGCATGGTCTTTTAAGAGGGTTGGAATGTTTTCATTTTTTAAATCATTTCATCTCTGGTAATGTCCATTTTCAGGTGTAAGGGCCTTTGTTTCTGTGGAGCTTCTGAGAATCGTGGACAGTGTCTCTGTAAATCTCGCCTCTTGTAAGTAATCTTCTTAATACAGTGATTAAAATATTTTTTAAAGCATTGCTAGAGTGTTCAAAAGGGTATTTTTTCAATCAGATCGCTCTGAAAAGAATAGAACTGCTGTGACGGACCGTGTGTACTGAGATACCCTTGTGGCTGCAGAAAGCGCGGGCTCCCATCGACCTCATCGCTGCTATTGGAGCAGTGCCTACTGCGCACCTTTACATTAAGGGGAAGAGCAGATTCAAACTCCCTTTCATACCAGACGTGTGACAGAGATGCCAGATTGGGCAATTTCCCTCACAAATGGGTGATATTTTTCCTATTTGTGCGAGAAAATACTCAATTGGCCAGTGCCATATATTTTTCAAGCTTAATTTGGCCCATTGTGCACATTTGTTTAAGCTGCGGCGGCGCCTCAGCGTCAGCACTGCAATTTTTCATTCTTGGGCTGCCAGGCTTGCAAAAAATTGTAAAAGGACACTGGCATTACTGGATAATGGGTAAGAAGGTACCCTAGAGTGAGGCGCCAAGGTGGCATTGCATTTGCGGGACTCACTATGATGATTATGTCTTGAGGAGGGTTCTGTCAGTCTGGAACAGAGGCACGACGCGTAAATTGCACCATTCTCATTGTTCGCTCAGACCCTAAACGCCATGGCAGGACTTCAGGACCCAGATCTGAATGTGGGTGAAAAATATATTTATTTCGAAAAGTGAACGTTGTTTTCCATAGAACACAATAGCTACCTCAATGTACTAATAATGTCAAATTCTGCTATTTGTGATGTTGCAGAATTCTTCATGACAGTCTGGAACTATTTAAGTACTCTTTGTGAAAGAGAACCTGGCTGGATAAAAAAATGGCTTCCATGCTTAATTTGTGTGATCTTAGGCAAATATTCATCAAAACTTTATCTTCATACTCAAGAATGGAAGCACTTTCAAATGCATGCGTTCAGAATACCAGCCGTACAAAAACCTGTTGTTTTTTAATTAATAGACTACAATGTTCTATAATATTCTGTCCACATACTGTGTTCACATGACAACTGTCTTGCCTCTTGGTTCACTAATGGCACGCACTCATTGTGGTACATCATAGAATGTCAAGACTGATGGCGCGGGCAAATCGAGCATGAGGGTTCCGTTTACTACTTATACATTTCTGAAAAACACAATCAGTGAGATTCTAGCTCCGTGGCAGGGCATGAAACAGGCTTCTGTGTATGTAGGCAAGCTAAAGGGGGTCCATTTTTTATCAGTAAATAAATATTTTCAAAACATGTGCCCCTTTATTCCGTAGGCGCATGCATTTATGATGATGCCCGCCCTTGCACACATCCTCATAAATCTGTGAGCCTAGGAAATGGTCCAGTCATCATCATGGCTGTTTGTTTTTCCTCTTATATTCACAATGCTACACAGCATCAGCCAAAAGCTTTTTGCTAATGATGCACATCATGGGCAAAAAGCACTGGCAAAACCAATAGGTCAGATAAGCAAGATCCTTCTCTGATCAGGCAGTAAATAAAAAGAAAATGGCACTGAAATCATTCTGCTCGTGCAGCATTCTGATAATCATGATCATCAAGCATGCATGTGTAAGTGGTGTGACATGCGATTGCATCATCACCTTTAGGTCTGGCTTTAGCCAAGACCTTTTGATTTTACTAAAATAATATTACTTAATGGGGCTTTCCGCCACCTCTATTCACCCATTGGTCTGTTGTTGTGTCATTCCCATTTTGCTGCCACCCACTACAGCATACAGCATGGGGAAGTGGGTCAGCATCATTACTTATAATCCTCTGGTAAAGTCACTTTGAGTAGCTGCAGTGCATTTTTCTCTTTCTCAAGGTGCACATCCACACTCAAGGAGTTTCCTTTAGTACCAGTGTTGCCAGATGTGATTATAGGATACATTTGAAGTGAGCCCCTGGCATATTTCCGCTTTATCATTTCCTATCTCCTTCCAACGCTGTTGTAAATTCTGTTTGAAGTGGACTGCTGCTATTTCATGGCATTTCTGGACTCTCTTTCACCAGTGGTTATTTGATCAACTTTGCCAAGGGAAAAAACACATTTTATGGTGTTTAATTTGCTGTAGTTTTATTGAAATATAGGTGGGTTGTGTAACTTGGTTTTTAGTATCCAATATTTCTTTATACTAAGTACCCTCTTTCCTTCCATTTTCTTTCTTTCCTTTTTGTCTTCCTTCTTTTTTCCTTCTTTCTTTTCTGCCTTTCCTGTTTATCTTCCCTTTTTCCTTTCCTTTCTTTATTACCTTCCTTCAGTCTTTATTTTTCTTTCCTTTCTTTTTGCCTTATTTTCTTTTACCTTTCATTTCATTCTTTCTGTTCATTCTTTCCTTTACTTTATCCATCAATCATCTTTCTCGAGCAGTCAGTTACACATGATTTCTAATGTTTTTCATTTATTTCTTTATTGGTAACATGGATGGTAGATTCGCATTACCTTTATGTAAGCTTGTACTTTTCCAAAGCTCAAATCCTTGTTCTTAGTGTACATCTTTTCTTGGCTTATAGGTCTAGAGTGCCAGCCAGTGTAGCACCAGCTGTGCATTCACAACTTGGCATGAAACAGAATCACTACGAAGCGTAGAGGCAGCATAGAGGTTCATTGCAGCAGGCAGCCGCAACCCTTGATTCTCGAAGAGTTTGGAAAAGTGTAGGAGGAAACCTGTATAATTCAAGATTTAGTGTAATTTCCTAACTGTGAAAAGTCTGTTGCTATAAATAGCTCGGTACAAAAGGGGATGGTGATGAACAGAGCATCAGAACCATTCAAACACTCACACCCAGTCAACAGATCTGGGTTTGATCCATCACCGTTCTTTAGCCCACTCTGCCACCCCAGTTCAGACATGGCCATATGCAAATCAGTCTGACCCCGTGCCTCATGGGAACAGTCCAGCCCGAACTGCCAAGCCATGCCTTCCCTGGACCGGAAACAAGCTTCCTAGGACCGGTTTCTGGCATTTCAGCCGTCTTCAGCCAGGCTTGCTTGAATCCAGTGGCAAAGTGAGCAAGGGACTCACGTCTGAGCATACCCTGCCAACTTATGGCGAACAAAGCGGTACAAAAGGGGGTGGTGATGGACAGAGCTTCAGAACCAATCAATCACTCACACCCAGTCAACAGATCTGGGTTTGATCCATCACCGTTCTTTAGCCCACTCTGCCACCCCAGTTCAGACATGGCCATATGCAAATCAGTCTGACCCTGTGCCTCATGGGAACAGTCCAGCCCGAACTGCCAAGCCATGCCTTCCCTGGACCGGAAACAAGCTTCCTAGGACCGGATTCTGGCATTTCAGCCGCCTTCAGCCAGGCTTGCTTGAATCCAGTGGCAAAGTGAGCAAGGGACTCACGTCTGAGCATACCCTGCCAACTTATGGCGAACAAAGCGGTACAAAAGGGGGTGGTGATGGACAGAGCATCAGAACCAATCAAACACTCACACCCAGTCAACAGATCTGGGTTTGATCCATCACCGTTCTTTAGCCCACATCTGCCACCCCAGTTCAGACATGGCCATATGCAAATCAGTCTGATCCTGTGTCTCTTGGGAACAGTCCAGCCCGAACTGCCAAGCCATGCCTTCCCTGGACCGGAAACAAGCTTCCTAGGACCGGATTCTGGCATTTCAGCCGCCTTCAGCCAGGCTTGCTTGAATCCAGTGGCAAAGTGAGCAAGGGACTCACGTCTGAGCATACCCTGCCAACTTATGGCGAACAAAGCGGTACAAAAGGGGGTGGTGATGGACAGGGCATCAGAACCAATCAAACAAGGCTGAAATGCCAGAAACCGGTCCTAGGAAGCTTGAGGCACAGTGTCAGACTGATTTGCATATGGCCATGTCTGAACTGGGGTGGCAGAGTGGGCTAAAGAACGGTGATGGATCAAACCCAGATCTGTTGACTGGGTGTGAGTGTTTGATTGGTTCTGGTGCTCCGTCCATCACCACCCCCTTTTGTACCGCTTTGTTCGCCATAAGTTGGCAGGGTATGCTCAGACGTGAGTCCCTTGCTCACTTTGCCACTGGATTCAAGCAAGCCTGGCTGAAGACAGCTGAAATGCCAGAAACCGGTCCTAGGAAGCTTGTTTCCGGTCCAGGGAAGGCATGGCTTGGCAGTTCGTTTGGACTGTTCCCATGAGGCACAGTGTCAGACTGATTTGCATTTGGCCATGTCTGAACTGGGGTGGCAGAGTGGGCTAAAGAACGGTGATGGATCAAACCCAGATCTGTTGACTGGGTGTGAGTGTTTGATTGGTACTGATGCACCGTCCATCACCACCCTCTTTTGTACTGCTTTGTTCGCCATAAGTTGGCAGGGTATGCTCAGACGTGAGTCCCTTGCTCACTTTGCCACTGGTTTCAAGCAAGCCTGGCTGAAGACGGCTGAAATGCCAGAAACCGGTCCTAGGAAGCTTGTTTCTGGTCCAGGGAAGGCATGGCTTGGCAGTTCGGGCTGGACTGTTCCCATGAGGCACAGGGTCAGACTGATTTGCATATGGCCATGTCTGAACTGGGGTGGCAGGTTGGGCTAAAGAACGGTGATGGATCAAACCCAGATCTGTTGACTGGGTGTGAGTGTTTGATTGGTTCTGATGCTCCGTCCATCACCACCCTCTTTTGTACCGCTGTGTGGGAAAATAAGCACCTTTTATCATACAATATGGGAATTCCCCGCAATTAAAACCTACTGGGGAACAGTTATGAACACAATCACGCAGGTTAGTGAGGCTCCCGTACCACCTGACCCTAAGCGGTTTCTCCTAAATGTCTGGGAAGCAACAGACCTAAACCATACGGCCCAAGCTTGGGACACATTAAGTTTGGTAATAGCAAAGCGAAACATTGCCAGACCCTGGGGGTCACATACTGCTCCACTGTTGGGAGATTAGTGTAAGGATATGGACATGGCCATGGTGGCCTACATATATTCACAGAGGGTGTCCTAAAAAATGGGAGCGAATGTGGGGAAAATGGAATACATACAGGGGAGGCATCTGTACCCCACCAACCATAGAACCATTTTCTGACGATGATGACTAAATTGGTATAATAAGCATTCACTAATAGACCCATGATGTATATACATTATGATGTTCGACGATGGTTGAAAAGGATACCTAATGAACAGAAAACTGTCGTATTATTGTGTCATGTCGCAAATGTTGCTATTGCAAGTCCTATATCTAATTAAAATAAAAATAAAAAATTTGCACCAAAGGGGAAGAAGTGCCTACCGGAGACAACTGGCATGCTATACTGGGAAAAGGGTAATGTTTGAGGCCGACTGCGATGGAGTGCTGGTAAGATACTGAGAGTTTAATAGTTCTCCCGTGAGTCATTGAGCTGAGGAGCTCATGGATGAAGCACCCACATGCCTGTGAGAGGTCCCTGACCTGACAAAGATGTTGGCAGCCTACTCAGCAAACCCCAAATTTCAAAGACTGTAATCTCTATTGATGACGGTTAAAGAACCAGAAACACATGTCTAGAGATCAGCACTATCTGCGCCAACTGTGGCGAAACACTCGAACACTCTTGAAGCAAGCAAGTAACTGAAACTGCATTTACCACAATGCCAGGGGCGAACCTTGCTGGGAGGTGAAGCGGTGTGCTCCCACCCCTGTTCCTGTTTACTAGTACTCCCGTGAGTCATTGAGCTGATGAGCTCATGGATGAAGCACCCACATGCCTGTGAGAGGTACCTGACCTGACAAAGATGTTGGCAGCCTACTCAGCAAACCCCAAATTTCAAAGACTGTGATCTCTACTGATGACGGTTAAAGAACCAGAAACACGTGTTTAGAGATCAGCACTATCTGTGCCAACTGTGGCGAAACACTCGAACACTCTTGAAGCAAGCAAGTAACTGAAACTGCATTTACCACAATGCCAGGGGAGAACCTTGCTGGGAGGTGAAGCGGTGTGCTCCCACCCCTGTTCCAGATACAGAGCCATGTTTGTCCCAACAGAAGTTTTACCTTCTGACTTAGTCTCTGAAATGGAAGTCAAAGATCCTCAGCAAGGCAGCAGACTGTGGCTGAGATGGGTTCCATGAGACAGATAGCCACTGGACAAAGTCCCTGTGAAGACATTGACCTTTGGAGCCAAGCTTCAAATGTGAGAACTTTAAAATTCGCAACCAAGGAAGGCCCCACACTAGCAAGACACTTTTGGGGCCTTTGCCTAGTGAAAATTTCTACCTTTGGAATTAGTCACTTTTTTAGAGCTCGGATTCCTCCAGAACCTCTGAGTGTGGTAAACCTGAATCTCTGGCCCAGTGGCAATGTACATTCGTCTAACTGACTTGGCAGGTTGGTCCCGGACTGCTGTCGGTTCGCTGGGAAAAAATCCTTGTAAAAGTTTCTAGGTCCCATCTTTTAGAGTTAGGGATGAGGAGTCTACTCTGACACTTATCTAAAGGTTATAGGACCTTGGGGACATTACTTAGAGGTCAGGTCTCACTCCAGGGAATGCAACCAGAAGGGTCCAGGATCGGTCAAGTTGGAACTGGTCAGATGGGCTCTTTAAGAAAGTGAGCTTCTTGCAGCTTTTGTGTCCATGTAGCTTAACAGGATGTCAGCAAACTGACCCTGGACTCCACTTCTCTGCCCTACAAGTGAGAGCCGGTCCAGCCCTTGGGGGTCTCCTCACAGGTCACAACAGCATGTGCAGTCCTTCTGTCTTTCACAGTTCTAGAGGTTTTCTGGAGAGGGTACGGGGGTGCCACACTTTTGCCCAGTACTAGCCTGTGGGTCAGGGAAACTCCTGCCCACTGCCCAACCAATGTTGTAAAAGTTCTCAGGTGTGCCCTTACCCACTTTTGCAGCACTTCCTATGTGGTTTATTGTAAACTATCCCACAGTGCCCCTCTCCACCTAAAACCAATATGGCAGAACCTTTCTTGCCCCATGCAAAGCTCCCTCTCCCCAACACAAAGGTGTGTATATGATAATGGGCATACCCTCACTTATTGTCACTTCAAACCAATTCTGGTGTAGCTCCCCCTCCTACTGAGCTTTGAGAGACTGGCTATGAGGACAAAAGGGAGGCAGCTTAAGTGAGAGCTACATCTACCAGTGAGAGGGTAGGCTTACTTTGACACTCAGGAAGGGGCTGGGCTCCTGCTCAGGGAGAAAAACATCTCTCGCACTCAAGCCCTTTGTCCACAGTCTGGGAGCAATACACAACTCACCACAGGAAATCCATAAACAGTCATGTGACACTGAACACTGGCAGAAAGGCAGATTTGGCTCAAGCAGAAAAATGACAACTTCACAAAAGTGCTACTTTCAAAATAGAAATATAAAATCCGACTTGACCATTAAATTGGATTTAAATTACCATTCAAATAAGTCCTTCATTCTTTCTTTTACCTGTTCCCAAACTGAAGTTATGCATTATAAACATTGCTCTCCATAAGGTGCGTGTGGGCGAGTGTGGGCATCTAACTCACCTTGAGCGCGCAGTGTGGTGTGTGAAGCGCAAAAAGGTGAGTTCAGTAGCAAGTGCCTCCTGCACTTGCTGCATTTCTTTTGGTTAAAGGGTGCGGCTGCGGGGCTGATTGTATGCCTGTGTGAAAGTATTTATGTTAATTGCAGCGCCCATAATGAGCTGCAATTAACATGATTACTTTAACAAAGGCATACAATCTGCCCCGCAGCCGCGCCCTTTTAACAAATGAAAGGCAGCAAGTTTAAAAGCACAACGTGTGCTTACAGGAGATTCTGAAAGCACACTTGTGCTTGTAGACTTGCTGTATTTCTTTTGGTAATAGAGCGCAGCACCCAATCTATTACCAAAAGAGATGCTGTAAGTTTACATGCACGTGTGCTTTCAGAATCCCCTGAAAGCACACGTCATGCTGTTAAACTTGCAGCCTTTCATTTGTTAAAAGGGCGCGGCTGCAGGGAGACATGAAATGTTTGCAGTATTTTCGCTTATTTTATTGAACTAATTCTGCATGTCGCTCACAAGTCTTAAACTGTGATCAACAAACAACGTATCTAAGGCATGTTAACTCCTGCACCAGGGAGGGGGGGAAGAGTATGGGGGGGGAGAGTGCTTCCTTCAGTGTGGGGGAGCCGACAGGAACATCCCACCAACAGGACAGTGCTGCAGCTCGAAGAAACACTGGCCGACCAGTGCCCCTCTCCAGACCTGCAATGAGGCAAGGAGGTTTGGGTCGGGGCCCATTGCCAGAGCTACTCCTGCTCCTGTCTTGCCTTCTACAAGTGGGCTCTTGTCTGAGGCTAACCAGCCCCACCAGCTTTTCTGAAGTATATATAATATATATATATATATATATATATATATATATATATATATATATATATATATATATATATATATAGGTTTCAGAGACGTTATAGTTAGAAATGAGCATTTAAAAAAGCTTTGAAATTCACTGAAAAAAACATAGGTTTCAGAGACGTTATAGTTAGAAATTAGCATTTAAAAAACCTTAGAAATTCACAGAAAAAAACATAGGTTTCAGGGGTGTTATAGTTAGCTGGACATTTCACTCGCACAAAACCATAGAAATTCCTCCGTTATAGTTAGTTTCTGTGAATTTCTAAGGTTTTCTAAATGCTAATTTCTAACTATAACGTCTCTGAAACCTATGTTTTTATCAGTGAATCTCAAAGCTTTTTTAAATGCTAATTTTTAACAATAACGTCTCTGAAACCTATGGTTTTTTCAGTGAATTTCAAAGGTTTTTTAAATGCAAATTTTTAAGTGTAATAGTAGTTATACCTATTTTTTTGGACTGATTTTCTACAGTTTTTTAACTGTTTATTTATAAATATTTTATTCATTAAATAACATTATATATTTTTCTGAAAATTGCAATTTTTTTTTAATTAAAACTGAAATATTGTTTAATTTTTTTGTTTTATTTTGATATTTTAATATATTTATATTATTTTCTAAAAAAAATTCCCACATTGGGTGCGCAGATTCTAGCCACTATTTTAGAAATGTCATGAAGGATCCACGTACGGTGTGCGACGGCTGCGTGTTTTTCAGTTACATCATATACATTTAATATTACGTGATGTGCGCGATTGGTATGCGACCAGTCCGCGACTCCTGCTCCCGCGCATTCACGACACATGCGCATTACGGTACGCGACGCTTGCGCGGTGGCGGGTCCCGCGTGACGTCATATACGTGCTGGGGCGCTGGGTGCGCGATTCCTGCGAAATTTTTTTATGTTCTAAAATTATATGTATGTGTGTTTAATATACATATTAGGGCAAGAGACTATCTAAGATATTCATAAAAATAATATATTTGTACTTATATTAAACTTATATTATTTTTAAATATATTTTCGCGAAGTCGCGTCTGGTGCGTGCTTCGTGAGCGCAGAGTGCGCGGATCCCATGTGACCTAAGAAAAAAAGATTTCATTGGTTCATAAAATTTCCCTCTGTAACTATTGAAGGACCCCACGCATTTTAATCATTCTTGTTGGAGCATCTTTGAAGAGACATCTCTTTTCCTACAAGAACCCTTTTTGCTTGTTTTTTGGTGTTTTTCAAAAAATATCAAACAAAATGGCATCTGGACAGCAGCAGCAGGAGGAAGTATCTTCTGAAGAAGAATTCTTGCAGGAGGTACCACGTCCACAGAGGCCGGAATCTGTTGTGTGGAAAGTCTTCACTTTTCCACCTGGAGAGAAGAAAGTAAATGCGAGAAAGGTGACGTGCAAAATTTGTGACCGAGTCCTGTCAAGAGGCAGTGAAAAAAAATACTCTTGTGGCACTGCTTCTATGTACAAGCATCTCCGGACCACACATCCTCTCAATCTTGCTCGGGAGGAAATGAGGCGAGCTGCTTTGAACCCCTCACCTGCTGTGACAAATACATCTGGAGCGTCCTCAGGAACACCTGCAATAGACATTAGGCCAGAATTCGCCTTTCTCGAGCAACACTGCGTGAAGTGTAAGAAACTTATATGCTTCGGTGAGCAGTCGTGGATGCAGTTTGTGCTGCGCAACGCAACCATCGTTGTTCATTTTTTTTTTTTGGAATGATAAGTAATTCCAAATGTTTCCTGTTTTATTCGTTCTTTTTTTGTTCATATTTTGAAAAAACACCAAAAACGATACAAAATTGTTAAAAAAAATAAAAAACAATACAAAAGAAAAAAAGTTCTTATCAGAACTACCTTATCTGGTTAAAGAAAGAACTATAATTGCAAGGTAATGTGTGAACGTTTGGTTGAACATATGTATACAGCATGATTGACTGAAATAATGCATTAGTAGCGTTTGGTGAATTTATAGGTGAAGATTTATGAGGAAGTACTGCAGCGTGACACTGCAAGCTCTTTAGCTGCACTGCACTGTGGCACTTCCGAAGCACAGGGATGTGACATATGTACATGAATATGTTGCAACTCTGTGCTTCCCTCTGCACTGCTGCACAAACTGCAGCCATGCGGTGACACAGGCACCCTTGCACCATGGTGCAAGGATGTCTGTATTGTGTGGAGATTGTTTTTGTGCAGGAAGGGACACCTTCCTGCACAAAAACAATCAGTAAAGGAATTTTCCTCTTTCAATGTATGCTGTGGAATGCAGCATGCATTGAAAGAGGAAAAAATGAGGAGAATGAAAACAATTCTCCTCGTTGCGCCTTGCTACGCCAACTCTAGGATGGCGCAGAATTCACACACATCTCCAGATTTACGATTTCTCATAAATCTGGAGATGTGTCTTGTTCTATGGGTGTTGCTTAGGAATACCCACAGCAACACCTATGGGACGCCCCTTCAACGCAAAGTTCTGTGTATGAAGGGGTCGTATTTACAAGGAGAGGAAAAAACACGCAGGGTGGCTTTTCCTCGCCTTGTAAATATGAAGGAGTGCCTGGCGTCATCACTACGTTACAAAAAGTGACGTACTGGTGGTGCAGGGTGCTTGTAAAACTGCCCCATAAGTGCTTAGGTATTGGCAGACTGATACAATAAGAACATAGTGCTGGATGGGTGATTGAAGAATTGCATGAGACTGTCAGGAGGTATACTACTCTGCATGGGTACTACTTCAGTATTTAATAGAGTGGACCAATAGTATGTATCTGCTTAGAGATTTGTAGGGATTATGCGCAGAATATTTTATGTGTACTTGTGTTGGTGCCTAGGTCATTTTATAAGAATACCACTAGTAACTGGAATGATGACAGTGCTGCAAACAGAGTGAACACTTAATTTATAAGTGCTTAAGTATTGGTGGAGTGATAGGATAAGTAGATAGTGGTAGATAAGTGATTAAAGAAGTGCATGGGACAGACTGGACGATTCCTACACTGCATGAGTACTAACTGGGTATTTAGAAGAGTGTATCAATAGTATGTAGCTAGTTAGAGGTCTGCTTGGATAGTGCACAAAATATTATAGATGTACTTGTGTTAGTAGCTAGGCCATTCCATAAGTTCATGACTAGTAACTAGAATAATTACAGCATTACAAACAGAGTGTATAGTGAATTTATAAGTGCTTAGGTATTGGTGAAGTAATAGGATAAGTAGATAGTGCTGGATGGGTGACTGCAGAAATGCATGGGACAGACAGGAGGATTCCTACACTGCATAGGTACTAACTGGGTATTTAGAAGAGCGTATCAATAGTTTGTAGCTGGTTAGAGGTCTGCATGCATAGTGTACAAAATATTGTACCTGCACTTGTGTTTTTGACTACGCCATTCCTTAGGTATACGACTAATAGCTGGAGTAATTTAGTGTTGCAAAGAAAGTGCATGCTGAATTTATAAGTGCTTAGGTATTGGTGGAGTGATTGGATATGTAGATAGTGCTGGATGGGTGAATGGAGAAATGCATGGGACAGACAGATAGACTCCTAGACTGCATAGGTACTAACTGGGTATTTAGAAGAGCATATCAATAGTATGTAGCTGGTTAGAGGTCTGCATGCATAGTGTACAAAATATTGTGCCTGCACTTGTGTTAGTGGCTAGGCCATTCCTTAAGTATATGACTAATAACGGGAGAAATTTCAGTGCTGCAAAGAGAGTGCATGCTAAATTTTTTAGTGCTTAGGTACTGGCAGAGTAATAGGATACGTAGATAGTGCTGGATGGTTGAATGGAGAACTGCATGGGACAGACAGAAGGATTCCTAGACTGCATAGGTACTGAGTATTTAAAAGACTGTATCAAAGCTATGTAGCTGATTAGAGGTATGCATGCATGCATAGTGCACAGAATATTGTAGCTGTACTAGTATTGGTGTGTCTATGGTGTCGAGAATGGTAGTCAGTATTTTAGGGTGTGAGGAGGTGCATCAGATGATCACGTAGATGATGTCATCTGTGATTTCATTTGAGATGTCATCGGTGATGTCATCAGTGATGTCACTGACCATGTCATGAGTGATGTAATATGTGACGTCATCAGCAGTGCATTACTTTAATCCAAAAAGCTGGTGGCCATATTGGCCTGGTCACGATGTGAAAATTCAGGAATTGATACAATAAAGAAAAGAAAACAAGTGTTAATATGCACACAATGTCATTTCAGCATATCTTGCCCCGTGACCGCCATACCTGTATGTTCGTCAACGTGACTTATTTATAATAAACATACTTAGAATTGCAAACATCAACATAAACAATGGACTACACATTACTTTAAAGTGAAAGGCTATCGGCCATATTAATCTGGGCACGTTGCGTATTATAATGGTTCTTACACGAAAGAAAAGGAAAAAAAGGGGTGTTAATATACACACACTATCCCTAAATAAAGTTCTAGCGATTATAGTTCCATTCCATTCACAGCTCATTTGAGATGTCATGAGTGATGTCATGAGTGATGTAACTGACCATATCATGAATGATGTAATGTCTGAGGTCATTAGCAGTACATTGCGGGGGCCTAAGTTATAGTTAGCTCAGGTAACTATAACTGCTGAATTTCATTGGTTGTGTATGAGTAAAAAAAAACCTAGAAATTTGTTGAAAAAAACAAAGATTACAGGGACGGTATACGTCCCTGTAATCTTTGTTTTTTTCAGCAAATTTCTAGGTTTTTTTTAACGTTAAGTAAGATGCATATCACAAAGGATGGTGGGGGGTTGGAAGCAGGGCCTGGCATTGTGTGCTGCCCCCACCCAGGCTTGCTGCTCCTGCCTTCCCTCCTCCTAGCCATCCATTGTCCAAGTCCATGTCCCTGCTCCCTTATTACAGCCCTGTGTGGCCGTTGTTCTGCCACTGGCCTTCCCGCCTTCTCTGAACAGATAGCTTGCTGCCCCTTCCACCTCCTCCCTATCCTCTGTTGTCTGAATCCATGGGCTAGCCTCCGCCCTCCTGCCATGCATGGTCTGATGTGCTGCCACTGCCCTCCATTTAGCATGATGCACCAGTCCACTCCTCCTGCCCTCCATTGCCCAATTTTATGCCCCATCATTGACCTCCTGCTTAGCCTCTGTGCTTAGCTTGCTGCCCCTATTCTCATTCCCCCTGCCCTCCGATGTCTTTGTGTATGCCCCTGCTCCATCCTTTTTGCCCACCATGTTCCATGGACCTGCCACTCCTATCTACTCTGAGTGTTCTGTTGAGCTGCCACTCCCCTCCCACCTGCCTAGCATTGTCAGATGACTGTAACCTGTCCCTGCCACCTCCACCCTGTATGTCCACATTCCATGCCCCTATCCCCTTCCTCCTGTCCTCCATGGTCCATTTTAATGCCACACCCTTCTGCCCTCCCTGGTCTGTTGTGCTGCAACTGCTCCTCCTGCCTGACCCGCGTGGTCTGTTGTGAGGCCCCTTCCCCTGAACTCTCTGGTCTGTGCCCAGGTCCTGACCCTCCCTTCTATCCTCCATGGTCCTTTGTGCATGCCCCTGCACCCTCCTTCTTGCCCATCATAGCCATTGTGCTGCCACTAACCCTCCTGCTTGCCATGCATGGTCTTCTGTGCTGCCACGGCCCCTCCCCCATCCCTGTGTGGTCAGCTAGTTGCCCCTGACCCCCTCCCACCTTCCCTCCATGGTCTGTGTGTATGCCATCATTGTCTCACTGTTGCTCTCCATGGTGTGTCTTGCTTCTAGTGCCCATCCTGCCTGACCTCCATGGTCATCTTGCTGCTCCTGCCCTGCCCCCTTACCCCCAGCCCTCTGTTTCCATGTGAAAACCCCTATTCCCTCCCTCCTGGCTTGTCTGTTCCATTGTAATGCCCCTGATCTGTCCCTCCTGCCCTTTATGGTCTGTTATGCTGCAGCTTTCTCGCCTGTCTGTCCATTATGATCAGCTAGCTATCATTGCCTCTTTCCCCTCTGTTCTCTGTTGTCCGTGTGCATGGTCCTGTCCCCTCCCTATTGCTTTCTATGGATTGTTGTGTTGCACTCCCGTCCTGCATGCCCTGTGTGGTGTATTGTGCTGCTGCAAACCCTGATGCCTGCCCTGTAGAGTCAGTTTGGTGCACTTCTCCATGTCCCTCCTGTCCTCTGTTATCCGAGTCCATGTCCCTACCCCAATTCCTCCTGCCTTCCATGATCCAATGTACCATACTTGCTAAGATTCTGAACTTGGTAAGAGGGAGATTTTGAAAAAAAACTGGGGTATTGATTTTACCCTTTGACTTACATTGAAAAAGAGGAGATTGTAGACAGGAGACAGATCATATAAAGCCCATTTGGGCTGAAAAACGTTGGACGTTTCCTGTCTGAATCGGGTCTGTTGGCATTTATGGTTGTACTACCACTGCCTCTTCCTTCTGCCCACAATGATCTATTATATTGCCACAGCCTCTCTTGTCAGTCCTGTATTGTTGGTTTGTTGCCCCTGCCCCCCTTTCCACTGCCCTCCATAGTCTGTTGTGCTGCCACTGCCCTTCCTGCCTGTCCAGTGTGGTCAAATTGTTGTCTCTGCACCCTCCTACCTGCCTTTAATTTTCAGAGTCCGTGTCCCTGGCCTCTGCCTCTCAACAGTATCCCAATGAACAACTAGATTGTTAACATTCTATATTTATTACAAAAGTGTGGAACGCCTGAAGTCATCTTGATGTAATCAAACCTGTAATACCTTGAGCATTTCCTTTAGAAATTACATATATGAGAGGATCTTATTTGCATCACAATTATGGTTAGTGCTCTAAAAAACTAAAATGAGGACATATTTTCTGAGTTTTCAAATAGCGACAAAGCACTTTTAAATTATTTGTTATCTTTATGTTTTTTTATCCAGTTGACCACTTGATTAAATGTTGCACTTAGGGGAGAGGATGTGGTGTTACTTCCAGAGCTGCAGACTTTGCAACTGGGGAACCAGGTTGGAGTTTCTGCTTCAGCTCGACATTCTGTGATTCTGGTCAAATCACTTAATCTCCCCATGTCTACAACCAAAATGAATTTGTTCTTGTGTGATGTAACGAATGCTCATGTAAAGCACTCCAATACCTGACAAGTCTGCACTATATAAAACTGCAAAAACACACACTTCTGTCATTGGGCCACATGCAAGCTACATCTGGGTGATATTTGTGCTACATTTGGGCTCTTTTGCCTCTGGTGGCAATCTTGGGAGATTTATTTGTTATGAAGTTTCCTAATTTCGTCATTTACTGCAGTCTCCTCAGTAGAAAATGCTTTCAGTTTTTTACTTTGATTCCATCAAGAAGGTATTCAGATATGTCGCACATTTGCCATAAATTCTGAATGTTAGCAATGTTAGTAAAGCTACTGCTCACCACGGAAGTCTGCTGCTGGTATTAAATGTGCATGTTTCAGTCTGCATGTCAGAATTTTTTAATGAAATAGAAGAGGATTTGAGAAGTCACTCAAAATGTGCCGTCATTTTTCTTTCTTCAGCACTAATCATAATTTCTATGGCAAAATGAACCCCCTCATTGTGTTCCTTTTTAAATTAAATGTTTTAAGTGTTACCAGTTTATTCCAATCAAGATGGCTTCAAGTGTGCCATACTTTTGTCATAAGTAAGACAGTAAGCGCTCTAGTTCTATGTCAGGACCGGAGGCTCCAATTATGCTTCTCATTTCTTTGCTTTATTACAGCAGCTAATAAAAAACGATCTTTTTTATTCAATAAACCACAATAAACTACAAATCCCATGAGCACCCTGTACTCTATAACCATAGAGACTGTGCCTATATAATGTCCAACCAAGGCACACACGTCCGCTTTCTTTGCTGCTCTGCAGCCAGTTAAGTGCCTCTCCCTTACTACTTTTCTTGTATTTGTGGTGTATGGGTTTTGAGGGCACTGTATTGTGTTTGTGCATAATTATGCTTATATTACATGCCTTATTGTAGGTGAGTTGTGAGTTTGGTTTGTGGCAATTTTGACGAGCGCTCGCGCTCTAAACGGCTCCCTGCTTGCGCGTACCTGAATCGGTGGTACTCCGCAGCGCTCGAGCCGCGCTCTCTTTAGCCCCTCTGGTAGCGCCTCCGGTCGTGTGTCCGGCGGTAGGGGACGCGTCAGCCTCCCCGGCCGGGCACCAGTCGCCCCAGCCTGTTCACAGTGGAGCGGGAGTTCTGGGGGTGAGGACCGCGCGTCTGTGATCGCGCAGAGTCCTATTTTTATCTCTACAGGCGGCCGATACCGTGCATGCGCGGCGGCCGTTTTAGGTGTCAATTTTGTCTCGTTACCGCTACGGAGGAGATCTGCGTGGGAACGCTTGCAAATTCAAATTTCAGCCCGAAGTATGTTCTTCCCCCGCTGACGCCCAAGGCTTCATTGTGCTGAGGGCTGCATAATAACAGCATAGGCTCTGCCTAGAGAGGTTTTTGTGGGCAGGCCCTCCCTCCACTACCTCACGTTTTTGTTGGCTATCTGGCCTGGCTTGCCTGGGGCCATGCCTCTCCTCCTTTACTCCTCTGACCTGTCGCAGCGCTATAGTTCGGTAGCCTCTAACCTACCATGGCCGACTATTGCTAAAAGGATGATTATTATGGAGCGGAGCAGTCGGGCTCCCTAGAGCAGGACCTCGTGGAGGCCCTGGATGCTGGTGTACAGCACTCTGTCGATTCTGCCCTAATGCGGGCTATTGCACCTCTCAAGCGCCACTTAAATAAATATGCGCTGCAGCAAGGATGAATTCCGGCTGCACCCGTCCGTCAAAAAGCTAAAGACCCGAAAGCTTCCAACCCTCACTCTGAGGACTTTGCACGGCTCTCCAAAGCTTTGGCTAATGACCACGCATATGTCGTGCGAGCAGACCAGGCGGAATCTACCCAAGGGGACCAGGGAGACTCCTCCACCGGTACGGATACGGATTCAGATCAGGAAAAGAGTCCTCAACCTGCGAAAAAGCTCAGAAAAGAGCATCCCCCAGAGCCTCCTCAACCCAAGGTTTTGACCTTTGAACTAACGGACATGGTCCATCCTAACTCTACCGCATGTCTCCCGCCGCAAGAGGTGGCGGATTACGTTCAGCCCAACCTCCACCGTCCTTTTGATAAGGATGTCAGAACCCGGCTTCGGTCGGAATGACCCCAGGCCAGACTTGGCGGCTCGGGTCGCGGAAACACCCAAGGTGGATCCGACGATGCTCACCTACCTAAAAAAGTACGCCAAGGATCCCAGGAAAGGCATAGACCGCGCCTGGCTGTCATGCCAGGATAAACTTTTTGACCTTTCAGGCCCCTTAATAAGAATTCTCGAGATGGGATTCCATGCCAAGGAATCTGGATCCCCGATAAATCCTGATGCCCTCATTGGATGGGCGCAGCGGGCGGTGTGCCAGTTAGGCAACGCCAACTGCGCCATGTCGAGCGAGAGGAGGAGGTCTATTCCTCAAGCTGGACCCTAAATTGGCAGAATTGTCCTCGTCAGAGGCGGGTCCCGTGGCCCAGGGCCTCCTCTTCGGTCAACCATTCTTAAAAGAATTGACCAAGTTCGTAACCACCTTCAGTGGCCTGGACAAGGCGCAGGAGTCACTTCGCCACGCATTCAAACCGGTTTTCACCAGGGCCGGATGCAATCGAGGGCGGTCGTTCGGCTGAGGTAACAACCAAGGCACCCCACGTGGCCAGCAACATCACAGAGGTGGTTACCAGGAAAACCCCTGCAATCCTAACTTCTACCCCTCCCAGAGAGCGAGAAACCGGTTCCGCAGGAGAAGGTTCGGTGGCAACCAAGGAAACCATCAAGACGCCAGAACTACAGGTGAGACTAATCCTATGTTCAGAGGTGATCTTGGGGGGACGTATTCAGTTATTTCAACAAATTTGGCACACCCTCTCGCAGGATCCTTGGATTTTGGAGACGGTGCAGGGGTACAAGCTGGAGATGTACGAGACACCCTCCCAAACTTTCCGCCCCTACCCCATACATTTTTCCCAACAAGATCAGACTTTCAGTTTTTCACTTTGGTTCCATCAAGAAGGCATTCAGATGTGTCACACATTTGCCATAAATTCTGAATTTTAGCACTCTAGTTGCTCATTAGGTCACTGTAGTAAAGCTACTGCTCACCAGGGGAATTTTGCTGCTGGTATTCAAAGTGCATGTTTCAGTCTGCATGTCAGAATTTTTTAATGAAATAGAAGAGGATTTGAGAAGTCAAAATGTGCCCTAATTTTTCTTTCTGCAGCACTAATCATAATTTCTATGGCAAAATAAACCCCCTCATTTTGTTCCTTTGCAAATTAAATGTTTTAAGTGTTACCACTTTATTCCAATCAAGATGGCTTCAGGTGTGCAATACGTTTGTCATAAGTAGGACTGTTAGCGCTCTAGTTGTTCTTTAGCACAATCTGGGAAGCTGCAGTAGAACACAAAGGAATCAACTGACAGTCTCTGCCCTTGTTGGATGTACATGTTTTACTGAGAATGTCAGACTTCATTCTCACATGACTGAGAAAGATAATGTGAATTTACAGAAAATATGCTCTCAGTTTAGCTTATAGATCACCTTCCAAACCTCTGTGGGAAAAGCATGAGAAAATTGTTTTCTCTCAAACATGATTCATGATACTTTTGTCATAAGTAAGACTGTTAGTGCTCTAGTTCTTCTTTAGAACACTCTGGGACATTCTGTCATTGGGCTATACTTGGGCTACATCTGTGTGATATTTGTGCTGCATTTGGGCTCTTTTGACTCTGGTGGCCATCTTGGGAGACTTATTTGTTATGAAGTTTCCTAATTACCTCATTTACTACAGTCTCCTCAGTAGGAAATACTTTCAGTTTTTTACTTTGATTCCATCAAGAAGGCATTCAGATGTGTCACACATTTGCCATAAATTCAGAATGTTAGCACTCTAGTTGCTCATTAGATCACTGTAGTAAAGCTACTGCTCACCAGGGAAGTCTGCTGCTGGTATTGATAGTGCATGTTTCAGTCTGCATGTCAGAATTTTTTAATGAAATAGAAGGGGATTTGAGAAGTCACTCAAAATGTGGCCTAATTTTTCTTTCCGCAGCACTAATCATACTTGCTATGGCAAAATAAACCCCCTCATTTTGTTCCTTTTTAAATGAAATGTTTTAAGAGTTACCACTTTATTCCAATCAAGATGGCTTCAGGTGTGCAATACGTTTGTCATAAGTAGGACTGTTAGCGCTCTAGTTGTTCTTTAGCACAATCTGGGAAGCTGCAGTAGAACACAAAGGAATCAACTGACAGTCTCTGCCCTTGTTGGATGTACATGTTTTACTGAGAATGTCAGACTTCATTCTCACATGACTGAGAAAGATAATGTGAATTTACAGAAAATATGCTCTCAGTTTAGCTTATAGATCACCTTCCAAACCTCTGTGGGAAAAGCATGAGAAAATTGTTTTCTCTCAAACATGATATCCCAGCAGAAGGCTTTTTCACATGATAAAATCATCTAAGAACACACCACAATTCCTAAAATGAGTATGGTACCATCAACAAATGATTTATAATGTAATAAAGTCTTAAAACCTTCTATTAACTGCAATGCTTTTTAATGAGGTGCTATCATATATATTGGTCCCAAGATGGCTGCCAACACTTCTTGGATGAAGTGCTGACAGCCAATCAGATCTCACGATGAGATGTGTGGTTAGGCTCCGCCTAGATATATATATTTCTTTTTCCATGAATATTTTAAAAAGTACTGAACGGATTTACACCATTTAACTAAAAGGCACGACTCTGAACCAAGGACTACCTTTTTGCCAAATTTGGTGTAATTCCGTTCAGCAGTTCGGGCTGTAGCTGCGACTAAAGTTTCCTATGGAAAATTGCATGGGGAAAACACGTTTTGGGAACCCCCTTTTTCTGGGGCCCCACTTGACGAATCACCCCGAGACTTTCAGGATGGGAGCGGACCGGAGCTGGCCAAAGGTTTTGAAAATTTCACGAAGATTCGTCAACCGGCCCCAAAGTTATTGGGAATAAAATGTTGCGGATTTCCTATGGAAAATAGGTCCTAACTGTACCTACTGGCGACCGCCAGCAGGTAATATTATATATATATATATATATATATATATATATATTTTCTTATTATTAAATGTAACCCCCAACTATGGTGTTTTATTTAAAATTCTGAGTTTGTGCTTCTCCAGACCAAGCACTCTTAAACTATACTGTCTACCAGTATGGATGACATGTGACTGCTACCCCTTGTATTCCTCTGTTTGATGTAACATTTACTGTACAATGATTTAACCCCTTCGCTGCGGCGCGAATTCCGCCGCAGCGCTGGGGGGATTTGGGGGGGGTTGACGGCGCTGCTGTGCTCATGACGGAACCACACCGCCATGAGTCACGGGTGAGCTGTGCTCATGACGGCGTGGTTCCGTCATGACTCCACCCACTGCGCTAATCGCCCGCACAGGCGGGGAATTAGCACCGCGTGGGAGGAGCGGCCGCCAACGGCCGCAGCATGACGGAACCACTCCGTCATGAGCACAGCGCACCCGCGGCTCATGACGGAGTGGTTCCGTCATGAGCGGGGAAGGGGTTAAACACCTGCAATTGATTGTTTCTGTGTAATGTGTGTGTGATGTAAAGTGCTCTGACACCCTACACCGGTATGAGTGGCGCTATAAACCTAATTTAATTAATTTTTTTAATGTTCTTTTTATTATATTTTCAAGAGAGTGAACAAATACAGAGATGCAGAAATGGAGCCACAATATTGCTCCTTACATGTTTTCTGGCGAGCTTAACAATAACAGAGTTATTTCGGGAAGAGATGTTACACAGTTTAGGGTATTATGTCAGAACAGAATTTCTATCTCCTTACATTTCCCTCTGTACTCTATAGCAACAGTCCTCCTGGGAGATGTTTCAGTGCTCCACACCAAACATAATAAGTAAAAGGATATAGTTTTAAGAGAAAAAGAGAAAGTTTAGGGGTGATTCAGATGGGGGGTGGGGGCTCCGCTCTGGCCCAAATGAAGAAGGAGTTTTCCAGCTGCAATCATATTGCCAACTAGCCATGGTCGTGACGTTTAGCCAGCGTGCTGCATCTAAGCTACTGCAACAGCATCGTCTCCGCTGCCCAGGGATAGAGAGTCTAGGTAACTTAGCCGTGGCACCCATATGTCTTTGGGTCGAGACAGTGCAGGCATCAATTCCCAATAGTCAGACAACTGATTGTGGCAAAATGCTGCATCCTTGAGCCACTCGGCTGTCTTCGGACTGCGCCTGCGGCCCCAACAAATAGCCACCCTTGTTTTGGCCAAGAGCAACAACATAGCCACCAGTTTCTTGTGTTCAGCAGCTAAACTATGCAAATACCCCAACAGGGCCACCAAGGGGGAGCGTTCAATTATAGCATCTGTCAACAGGGCTAGCACCTCAAAAATACATTCCCAGTACCTCGCCACTGCCGGGCACTCCCAGGCTAGGTGAATAAAGGAGGCCTCCGGGGCTCGGCAATGCACACACCTCACTTCCTCACTCAGACAAGCTCTGTGCAGCCTGACAGGGGTCATGTACAATAAACCTAATTAAATGCATCTCAGTGAGTGAGTGGTTATGGAGACGTGAGGTGCACTGTTAAAGGGAGGTGGGGGCACTGTTTAAGGGAGGTAGTGACAGAATCCGTGGCGAAGGTGGTCGCTGGGGGGCGCCAACAAACATTGTTGCACAGGGAGCCACCAGCACTAAAGCCAGCCCTGTGTAGAATGTTCAAATGTTCAGTAGGACCAAATACATCATATGAAACTCTATCCCAAACGTTATCATCTGGTACTGGAACTGCTGTAATGTTCACTAGGGACAGGTCCCTCTGTTTACGGTGGGATGACGTATGTGGTTTCAGGACCAAGTTCACACATTGTACTGCAGAGCATTGTGGGAGGTAATGTCCATTCAGTGGTAGGAAAAAGACAGTTACTATATCAATTCAAATTATCAGGAACAAGATCCCTAATGCAAACCAAAGATGCAACCAAGGGGACACAAAGTAAGTCTTTTTCAGCCAGAGATAGAATTGTCGAAGTCTTTCTATTTTGGAAATGAGTGGCGTTCGCACTCTTTCACTTGGATCTGAAGAAAAGTCATTGAAGTTGATGAAGTAGCTAGACGCAGTTCGATCTATCTTCGGCAGCTCCGCAGTGTTTGTAGAACTGTCAAAAGTCTCTTGTGGAGGCACATTGATACAGATATCATTATTGGGCTGAATTGCAATTTGAGTTATATTTGGATTTTGTTCAATTTCAACTGGTGTTATTCGCACTCCATTATTGGATATTCCTGCACTTTGAGCAGGGGAGTCTCTGACCTTCCTGTATATTAGTGAGGGGAGATCTGCAGCTACTCAGGTCCCAATGCGACCTACTGTTGAGAATCGGCCACATAGTGTGGTTTGATCAGCTCAATGGAGTCAAATCTTCTTTCTTTTTGGCCGGCAAGAGGCGACAGAAGTACTGTTCTTGTTCCTTTGACAGCCAGGACAGGTACAGGTGCTCTGTAAGATCCCCAAACTCCTTCTTGTCCACAATCTTTTCTCTGACCAGGTCCCCAATCTTCGGGACCCAGGCAGGCTGGCCGGAAACGGTTTAACTTCCCTAGTGGCGGTGCGTTTTACTTGGACGTTGCTTTGTAATGCCCGGAACTCATTGAGTTCCAGTAAAACAGTCAAACGATCATTCAATTTAAATGGTTTTGCATCCACCACTGTGCTGGCACAAACGAGGGCAGGTACCCACATTCTTGTCCCAAACAGGATCTCATAGGGGGAACGTCCTCACAAGGGTTTTCTTGGCATGTTGTTAAGTGCCCTCTGGACCCCATACAGGTGATTGACCCAACTGCCGCCCACACCTAATACCCTTGCTGTTAAGCATTGCTTTAGGTCCTGGTTTTTTCTCTCCACCACTGAATTTCCCTCTGGATGGTAGGGGAAGGAGTACCGCAAGGCCACGCCCAAACTTCCCATGGCTTCCTTGTAACCCGTGAGCTAAACGCAGGGCCACGGTCTGAATGTAACGTGCCAATTGCGTATGTCCCGATAAAGACTCGCAAATCCTTTATAACCTCATTCTAAACAATATGCTTGACATCATCATCCTCACGGAAACCTGGCTAATTAGCTCTTCCACCCCTATCCTTGACCTTCTAGTCCTGCCTAGCCACGACATAATTCGTTTGGACAGACCTAAAACAGGGCGGTGGATGTGTGCATACCCCGAAATACACTCTCGGTCTCACAGTCTGACGCTTCCGCTCTGACCTCCAGTGAGTACCTATGCTTCAACATTGCAAGAAATAACTGAACTGTTTGCAAATTACACACTTTCTATCACCCCCGTGGAGACAATCTCTCTTTCATTGAACAATTAATGGAAATCATCTCCTCCAATGATGACACCCTTGTTGCCCAAATCTTCCTAGTAGATTTCAACCTACACTGGTCTAACCCAATAGATCAAGCACTAAATTGCCTCCAATCCTTCATAATGGAACACGAGTTAACACAATACTGTGGGAGCCCAACTCCTAACAGAGGTGAAACTCTGGACCTCATCATTTCCAAAGGAAAAAACATCTCAATTGATTCCATTATCCCTTGCGATTGGTCTGACCATTATTGCATCCTCTTCTTAATTAACAAAGAGGTAGCTCCGAAGAGGGTCCAGCCCAAAAAAATGAAGCAATGGAAGAGAAACTTTAGGAATATAAACTCTAAGGACTTAGCAATGCGTTGTAAAAAGGCCTCGACTCCCCAGTCGGTCATGCCCTCACGGATTTCTATAATTCCACCATCTCTGGCATCATGGACGAAATAGTCCCTCTACAACAGAAAAATGCCTAATCCAAAATATCCAAACCTGGTTCAACGACAACCTAAACACGGAACGTCGCAACCTAAGGATAGCGGAAAGATCCTGGGGAATGGTACCCTCCACGGAATATCTAATTCACCTTAGATCTATCAGGAACACATTCAACAGAAAAATCCAGAATGCAAAGGCTGACTTCTTCAGATCCCAACTAAATCAAGCCAGAAACCGCCCCAAGAAACTGTTTGGAATTGTTAAACAACAATTGGGCAAAACACCGAACAGCTCGGAGCTCAGCGCAGCCTTCCTTCATGCAACGACTTGGCTGCCTTCTTCACCGAACAAACAAAAAGTATCAGTCTCGACCTTGAAACAAAGAGAGCGCTTCTCCCAACCCCCGGGAAGGCTGCGCATCCAGCTCACCATGAGCGGCTCATTCCCTCCAGAGTTAGCACCAAGAACAACACCGCCTGGAACTGCTTCACTCCCCTCAGCGAAAAAGACATTCACAACACTCTACTGGTGATAAATCCCTCTAAGCATTTCATGGACCCGATACCTCCACTAATTTTCAAAGATATCAAGGAGACCTTCATCCCACTATGAACAAGGATCGTCAATGCCTCGCTTTTACAAGGCACGATCCCCGATTCCCTAAAAGTTGCACAGGTCTCCCCCATCCTAATAAAACCTAATGTAGACAGTTCTGATCTCAATAACTTCAGGCCAATCACCACCATCCCCACGCTGGCTAAACCGATTGTAAAATGCATGCAGACGCCAGTCTGTGCATACATGGAGCAGTTTCAACTCCTGGACCAGCATCAATCAGGATTTCGGGGAGGTCTTAGCACGGAATCTGCCCTCACTCACATTAAGGATAACATTCTAAAAATATTAGACCAAAATTAATCTTGCCTCCTGATTCTCCTTGACCTATCCTCTGCTTTTGACACTGTTAACCACGAGAATCTCCTTTCCAGCCTAGAACACAGGATGGGCTTTTCAGGACTGGTAATACAATTGTACACTTTCTTCCTCCACTATAGATCACAAAAAATCAAGATGAATCAAGCCCTTTCCCAACCCTCTGCAGTTACTATGGGGGTTCCACAGGGGTCTGCTTTATCACCGATACTCTTCAATTTATTCCTGGACCCGTTGGCAAATACTCTGAATTCCACAAACATTCTATTCCATATGTACGCAGATGACACTCAACTTTATCTGAAAATCACCTCCCCTGAAGACTGCATCTAACTCAACTCTACCCTTATGAATACTCAAAACTGACTAACTGATAACTACCTCATGCTCAACACATCCAAAACAGAATTCCTTCTCATTGCTCCGCCTAATCACACCCCCAAGATTGGCCCCCTGGCTGAAACACCTTACGGCCTTTAACTGCACTCCCCACATTATCGATTCTGCGAAATCCCTCGGAATCACACTAGATAAGCACTTGAACATGCAGACTCATATCAGCAGTGTAAGCAAGGGTGCTACACACCAGATGAACATACTAAGGAACCTCAAACCATTCCTTCCACAGGAGGATTTCAAGATGGTGGTACAAGCTCTGATACTGCCCAGGATAGACTATGATAGCTCCACGCTATGTGGACTTCCCAAATATAACTAGGCCCAACTAAGAGCATCCATCAATGCCGCAGCCAGGCTGATCACAGGTACAAAAAGAAACAACCACATCTACCCAGCCCTCAAATCCCAAAACTGGCTGCCATACAAAGCAAGAATACAGTTAAAGATAGCCTGTATGACACACAAAGCCATACATCTCAAGACTCCTATTTATCTGACTCAACAACTAGAACTATATGGAGGTTGCAGACATTCAAGAAGTACAAGCTCATTGCTCCTAAAACCACAGATATTCCACAAAACAACGAGTCGCAGAGCCTTCTTAGACGCTGCACCAAAGATCTGGAACTCTCTTACACAAGAAGTACAATTAATTTCTTCCACTGCTTCCTTCAAAAAGGAAGTACAAAAAAATCCTAATGACTACGTTTTTACCTTAAATGGCCCAAGCCCCATTGCTGATTGACTGTCTACTGATTGATTTCCAGATTATTGTGCACCCTTGTTTCGCAGCACTCGTCTATTCTACTCACTTATATATTGAATGTTCTTCTACATGCACCATATCCATCCTATCCTATTTGTAATGTTCACCTATCTTGCTCGTTTTTATGTATACTCTAGTTATGCTTGTCCTTCTCACCTCCTTACCCTCCTATCCTATCTGTAATGCACTGTGATACCTACCTGGGTCACGTTCACGCTATATAAAACTTTCTAAATAAATAAAATAACAGTTCTGGCGTCAGCCGAGCGCTGAGGCCAAACCCAGAGGAATCTGAAGCATGAATCCACTGCCACAAGGATGTACTTGTAGGCCCAATCTGAATTTAGGGGGCCTCAATGTTCCAAATAGATACATGCGTGGGGTCTGTCTGAAATTAGTAGTGGTGTTTGCGGTGGCCGTGCGATGCTTGAACCTTTCATCTGCTGACAGATGTTGCACTTTAGGACATAACCCTTGGTCTGTTTAGACAAACCTGACCACCAGTATCATGGCTACAACAATGAAATCGTTGCAGTGACTCCTGCGTGTGCTGAGCCCAAACCCCTGTGTGCAGCTAGAATTAAACCTAATCTACGATCCATGTCTGGTATGACTCTATCCCCCAATCCTGGAATTTGAGCATACGGTGTGTTTTGCACATCTAATTTATAGGAGTATTTGAGTGGAAAGCCTTTTGGCACGGCATAGCCATTTTTCAAGGCGTTAACAGCTCTCAGTATGTCTCCATCTATCCTTGTGCTACAACGAGTGATTGCAGCAACGGCAGCAGTTCCCACTGTGGCCTTGGCAGCTTCATCAGCAGGTGAATTCCCTTCAACGTGTACACTAACATGCTGATGACTCAAGGTGTGAATAACTTGAGCCCGTGGCATGCATTCTTTCTGCTTTGCCACTTGTTCCCATAACAATTTATGCTTCATTGTGCAACCCTTGGAATCTCTAAACCAATTCTGGCCCCAGTAATGAAGATATTCATTATAAGACTGTACACAGTAGAACGAATCACACACTATCAGTGTGGGGAATTCCCAATCCATATATTGTAGTGCTAGTATAAGGGCTTTTAGTTCTGCTAGCTGAGCCATGCAATCTCCTAGAGACTGTGTAGTTGTATTACTGGGATGGAATTTATGGTCCTGCATACATCCTTTCACTATAGCACATGCTGCACTAAACTGTTGTTTACTTGCAATGGCAGACTGAGCAGAACCATCAGTGTAAATGATGTATTCATATTTCTCTAGGGGCAAGATTTCATTCGGGAGAGGGTATTCTTGTTCGTTTTGCAGGAATGCTTGTGTTTTCAGTGTAGGATCATATTTGTAATCTACGTCTGTTGCAGTGAGAGAATTAGCCCATTGTATCCATCATGGATGCAGTGCTTTTGCATTTGGAATGCTCGCTTTGGTCACAGCTTCTAAAGTTGGTACCGGGGTAACTACTATTATGCGTTTCCCCTGTGCTAGTGCTCGCGCTCTCATCATATCAGTCTGTACCGCTATCAGTATTTTTTCTGTGTTCAGCATTTTGTGTATAAATGTGATTTGTATGCAATTGGGACTGTCTCACCTTCATTGAAAGTGATGTATGTATATCCTGATAAACCCGGGACCACCCGATTACCAAGTTGGTCGAATTCACATGTGTGCAAATGTTTCACTGCAATAATGTCAGCCTGAATGGAACAGAGAGCATCTGTTTGTTCTTGTGTCCACTGATATGCTGTGAAATCAGGTCTGATTAAGTCGTAGAAAGGTCCTACTCTTTCTGTGTAATCCAGAATGTATGTTCTGCCAAAATTTAGAAATCCTAAAATGGATTGCAAACCCTTCAGAGTCTTCGGAGGTTGAAGCAGCACACGCTTTTCTAAAATGTTGGCTGCCAGGCTCTTGCCTTCACTTGATAGCTCATATCCCAAAAACAGGACACTGATATGGGCCATTTTCGATTTCTAGAAATTAAATTTGTAGCCAAAATTGGCTAATCCCACAATTATGTTGTTCACTCTGCACAAGTGATCAACTAATTCATTGTCCGTCAGATAGATAACATCTACATAGGACAATGCCTCCTCATTGCATGTTTGTAATCATTCTGACACTCTTGCTGAGAATAGCCCCGGGCTGTTCTTATATCCTTGGGGCAAACAGCAAAATTGACCCTGAGTGCCGAGGGTAGAAAATGATGTCAAATATCTGCTATCTGGAGCTATATTTTGGCAGAAGAATCCATTTGAGATATCTAATGTTGTTTTATATTTCTTCCACACAATGTTATTCATTAATGTGGCACTATGAGCGTTTTGAACAGCAAATGCTTGTGTGCATGTGTTCAAATATCGGTAGTCTAAAACTAGACGATATGAATTGTCAGGTTTCTTTACGGGAAACAAAGGATTGTTCACAGGGGAGGTGCAAGTCTCAATCACACCTTGGTACTCAAGTTGGTCTAATATTTCTTTGACCCGTTTTTCTGCATCGTTTGTAACAGAGTACTATCTCTGTGGAATTGGAGTAGATTTTAATGGTATTTCGTGGTGAGTAGACTCCATGTCCCATCCTACATGGTTGCGGTATAATGCCGTAGGTAGGGTAGTGCCCACTCCTGCACGTATGAATGTTTTAAAGATTCTGGAATGAGGTCGGAGAAAGCAGGAAAAATGATGCTTTTACCTTTTTGGCAATCCATCACAAATTCTGGCGGCCAATCTTTTTTTGCTAACAGGATATCATATCCAAATGTTAAGTTCTCCCAAAAGAGACCTTTAACTTTTCTTGGGATGTTCCCCTCTATTTAGAGAGTAATTTCGTATAGTCGATCTGGGACACTAACTCTTGTATCCGGTGTTTCCACTGTGATATGTTCATTCAATACTGTTGTCACCAGAAAATTATTCATGTTCTGGTGAGCTATTGTTACTTCTGCCGCGCTGTCTAGCATCATCAGAGCCCATCCCCTGTTCAGAAGCTGAGTCCATAGTAACCTGGGCATGTCTAATTTTCAAGCCAGCTATTTTCTTCTTTTTGAGTTGAGGTTTTGCTTTAGGTTGTTCTTCCTGTTTGATAATGTAATCTGAATTACGATGTGTTTCCCGTTTTGTCTTTGGTCGATCTTCTGTCTTTTGTTCTGATCACCCGTCCCTCTCCGAGTTTTTTGATGAACCCAGAAAGGAACGAAAGGACCGTGTATCAGTGTCCTGATACCTGTCGGGTTTCCTAATGTTATCACGATTTCTAAGGTTATACCTCTTTGCAGAGGACTCCCGTTGGGGAGACCCACCCCTTGATCGTAAATTCTTTTCTTTACTGTTATCTTTACATTACTTGTTATCCCATTTCTTCTTAAAAGAAGATGGTGCTTGCTTCGAGTTGTCCTTGTCTGCAATACCCGCCATTTGTGGTTTCCCTGGTTTGGCTCCCAAACTATCTCTACCTAATGCGGCACAGGTTTCTTCAAGGATTTTTGGTAACTCTTGCTCCTTATTTATAGGAGCAATTTCCCTTAAGCGGTGGTGTATAGCCACTGGTGCTGCCTCTTCTTTTATGTTCCTCAGCATTATTGCAGAGACTTGAGCAAAATTACCCATCAGTTTCATTCCCAAGTCCAGGGCAGGTCCTGCCCATACTCATTCTGTATCTGTTTCAATACTTCTGGAACGACTGCTATAGAAGGGGTACAGTGTTTTCTGATGTATACAGCAGCAAAGAATGTTCCCCAAGTGGTACAATCCTTAATCGAGGAAACCATCCCCATTGGCAAGCAAATGGTTAGCATTCTATGTTTTTCCAGCGGACCCGTATGGGGAAATACTGCTTACTTTTGTGCTATTTTTTGTGCTATCCACAATGGAATTTGCTCCTGTTTGGAGGGAATTGTTCCCATTACTGGTTTCAGTATCTGTGGGTTAACTGTAGGTGTGGTCTGATGTCGACCAACTGGAGCACTTCTCGCAGGTTGGACTGCTAATGTTCGCATGACAAACTGAACAATAAGTCTGTATAGCCGGACTATGTCTTTGTACATTATACAGACATCATCCACAGGTAGTATGTTTATCTTAGGATGTGGAGTGTATGTCACTAAGACCGGCCAGGTCGCTCCTTCTATGCTGAGTGGACCGAGTCTTGCGACAGATGTTGTGTGTGGGAGGGCGCCTTTAAACCAGTTTCTGTATTGCTGGTAAGTTAATGGGACTTCAATGTCTTCGTATGGAATGTATTCTTCCGGTGGTTCAACTACAATGTATGTGTGAAACTATTTAGTCTGTGGATCTGCAGGCGGGAACTGATCCCAAGAATAGAATACCTCTGATCCGAACACCTCGTGTGCCTCAATCACGAATGGTAACACAGCCACCTGTTGCGGGTAACGCCATGTTCTAGTAATTTTATAGCTGCTGCATGTCAGCAGTTTTCCGTAATATTTAGAGCATTTGCAAATCCGTCTTCCCCCGAACCTCCACTGCTACTCGCAGGGTCAGTCATTTTAAAGGAAAAGAGAAGAGTTAAGAGCTAGATTTTGCACAATGTGGGAACTTTTTACCCCTACAAGCTTGTTTAAACCCTCAGCCAATACACAGGGTACATCTGCTCAGCTGAGGTGGATCTCCCTTTTCACTGCAGACGTCTCTGAATAGTGTGAGTAGAACTTTCTGAAAAAAGCACAACTGAACAACTTCTAACTGTTAATATAAGAATCAAACCAATGTTGCCGGCACCATTTCGTGTAGTTCCTAGGCATCCGCAGGACCTGTGCATTTTGGATGACCTAAACTGAGAGTTTGGTGTCCAAACCGATTCCGGACACACTCACAGGATACTTCAGCCGTTAGACCAGCGAGCTCTACAGTGTCACTACCACCCCCCTGTATCCTACAGTGGTGTAGGTAGTTTCTGGCAACCACTGAACATGACAACCCTGATTCCTCTGGGATCGTGGAAAACAGTAAAGTACGTTTTGCTCAGTCACTTGTGCTTACTTATTCTCAGAAAATACACAGGATGGCGATTAGGATGTCTAAGTATTTATTGGTCCAGCGACAGTCTAGTATAAAAGAAGACAGAAGCATACGAAACAAATCGCAAGAACCAATATAGTAAATAGTAGGTACATTTCTACCATAGTGCTAAGAAGATGAACACATACAGTTCAGATAAGATAGTAGTACTTGCATACTCCTATAATGTGCGCCCTACGTGATTTGCCTAAATGTACCTAGCCTAGATATGTAGGTGTAGCCTGTATATGTGCATATATGTATGTATATAGCCAAGAATCCCTTAAGGAAGGTCCTACCCCCTCACCTGATGGTAGAGAATGAAGGACCCAGTCTCTGCTCTGAGGATGATACCCCGCAAGGGATGTCAGACTGCTGCATGTCAGATTCAGCACGCAGGACCCCCGTGTCAGCGTGGATGGAATTTTCCCCTGATATGCAGGGGGGAATAAGGGTCTTATATACTAGAGTGGTCACTCCAGGGTTTCTTCTAGAATGGATATGTTTTGAAAACAATCATAAGTGTTATGAAAAAAATCATAAATGTTTTCCTAAAACAAATGAGATCATGCACAGCGGGCCTGTTGGCTAAGGATGAAAAAAGTGGTGACCCTTATACAGAATAAATATGCAGTGACCGCGGACATGTTTATGTACGTCAGGTACAGAGACTGGGATAATATACCAAGAGTCTGTTCAAGAAGAGACAGAGCAAACTACTAGGTAAAAGGTCACCCGTCCAGAACCGTTACTTTTGTTTGGATGGGACAATGCATGTAAAAAGGTGCACACATGACAGGACTAGCCAAATGAACATGACATGGCATGCATGCTGTGTCTGTTTGAACAATCTCCCATCTTTCCTATTGGCTTCTGTTACTGCCCTTCTTATATGCCTGCTTTTGTTTGGTTAATATGGTAAATTAGTCCTGCGTTTTGGACTGTCCCAGGATACTGCCCCTGTTACTGTGGCAGTACTGTTTTTAATATATGTTGTTTCCTGCGCACTCTATTGTTCCTTTCCATCCGCACGGCTTCACGGACGCAGTGATATTTCCTTCTGTCTGCCCGTTTGTTTGTAGCTTTCCCCCTCCCTCCTCGCGCTACGAGATCTCCCCCTCCCTCCAAGCACACACACAGCTGTGCGTTTCTCACTGCAGAGAGACCTCACACTGTGAATCACCCTCCAGCACTCCCCCACTGCCTGCCTCCGTTTACTTTGGCTACGACATGTACAGGTGGTTAACGCTTTCTTTCCCTCCTGTTTCCCTTGTCCTTGTGTTCAGCTGATGAATAGGTATGTGAAGCCTCACTGCATGCCCTGGCCAATGTTTGCAATAGATGTCTCATCATTTGCTCTCTCTCCTCTAGCCTCTTTCACCCTCCCAAGCCAGCCAGACGGCCCTCACACTCCACTCTAGGCAATGCCACTCCAAGCAGTGAAACTCATGACAATGTCGTTCTAGGCAGCACCTCTCTGCTCCATGCTTTGCCACTCCACGCAATGCCACCCTTGCAGCTCCACTCCACGCAACTCCACTCCATGTAGTGCCACTTTGCTCTATGCAACGCGACTACAAGCAATAACACTTAAGGCAACGCCACTCTATACAGCGTCACTCAAGGCAATGCCACTCTACACAGCGCCACTCCATGCAGTGCCACTCTGCTCCACGTAATGCCATTCCACACCGCTGCATTCCACACAACTGCATGCCACACAAAACCCAACTCCACGCAACGCCACTCCAAGCATTAACACTCAAGGCAATTCCACTCAGTACAATGTCACTCCATACACCGCCACCCTGCTCTATGTAACGCCACCCCATTTTACGCAATGCCACTCCACGCAACACAAATTCACACTACGCAACTGTATTCCATACAACTGCACTTCACTCTACCCAACCCACTCCACTCGATGCAATGCCACTCGAGGCAGTGACACTCAGGGCAATGCCACTCTATTCAGCACCACTCTACTCCATGCAACGCCGCTTTATACAATGCGAGTCCATGCAGCGCCACTCCATGCAATCACTCAATCCATTTGTAGAGCGCACTACTCACCCGTGAGGGTCTCAAGGCGATGGGGGGGTTGCTGCTACTGCTCGAACAGCCAGGTCTTAAGAAGACTCCTGAAGGTCAGCAGGTCCTGTGTCTGTCGCAGGCGGATGGGGAGGGTGTTCCATGTCTTGGCAGCGAGGTGGGAGAATGATCTGTCACTGGCGGTCACTCGTCGGATGCGCGGGACGGTGGCGAGGGCGAGGTCAGTGGAGCGAAGCTGGTGGTTCGGGGTGTAGAAAGTGAGTCGTTCGTTGAGATATGCTGGTCCGGCGTTATGGAGTGCTTTGTGAGCGTGGGTGAGGAGCTTGAAGGTGATCCTCTTGTTGACGGGGAGCCAGTGCAGGTCTCTCAGGTGGGGTGTGATGTGGCTGTGGCGGGGAATGTCGAGAATGAGGCTAGCGGAGGCGTTCTGTATGCGTTGTAGTGGTTTCTGGAGTTTGGCCGAGGTTCCTGCATAGAGGGCGTTGCCGTAATCCAGTCTGCTGCTGACGAGGGCCTGGGTGACCGTCCTTCTGGTTCCGGTGGGGATCCATCCGTAGATCTTGCAGAGCATGCGGAGGGTGTTGAAGCAGGAGGAGGAGACGGCGTTGACTTGCTGGGTCATTGATAGTGATGAGTCTAGGATAAACACCGGGTTGCATACGTGGTGAGTGGGCTACAGTGCGGCTCCCAGCGCGGCCGGCCACAATGAGTCATCCCAGGTGGAGGGGGTGGAGCCGAGGATGAGGACCTCCGTCTTGTCCGAGTTCAATTTCAGGTGGCCGTTCTTCATCCATTCGGCGACGGCCTTCATTACTTCATGGAGGGTGGTTTTGGCGGTGGTGGGGGCCTTGGTGAGGGAGAAGAACAGCTGGGTGTCGTCAGCGTATGAGATGATGTTGAGGTCATGCGATCGGACGATGTTGGCGAGCGTTGCCATGTAGATGTTGAAGAGTGTCGGACTGAGGGATGATCTTTGGGGTACGCCGTAGATGATCTTGGTGTCTAGATCGGAATGGAAGGAGGCGGACACTCTGAGTTCTGCTGGTTAGGAAGGAGGTGGTCCAGTCCAGGGCTTTGTCGCGGATCCTTGCGTTGTGGAGGCGTGTGCATAGGGTGTGGTGGCAGACCGTGTCGAAGGCAGCCGAAAGGCCCAGGAGGATGAGGGCCGCGGTTTCTCCGTTGTCCAGCAGGGCCCTGATGTAGTCGGTGGTGGCGATGAGGGCTGATTCGGTGCTGTGGTTGCTGCAGAATCCGGATTGGGACGGGTCCAGGATGTTGTTCTCTTCGAGGAAGGAGGTCAGTTGTCTGTTGACAATCTTCGATGACTTTCGCCGGGAACGGGAGCAGGGAGATGGGCCGGAAGTTTTTGAGGTCCTTAGGGTCCGCCTTGGGTTTCTTGAGTAAGGCGTTGATCTCGGCGTGCTTCCAGCTCTCCGGGAAGGTGGCGGTTTCAAAGGAGTTGTTGATGATCTTGCGATGGTGGAGCTTGCTTTGTTGAAGATGTGGTGCGGGCAGGGGTCTGATGGTGAGCCGGAGTGGATGGTGTTCATGGTTTTGATGGTGACGTTGACGTGCGTCCAGGAGAGCAGGGGGTCGGTGTGGCTGGGGGACGGTGCAACACCACTCCACTCTAAGTAACGCCACTGGGAGCAGTGACCAGTCAAGTCAACACCACTCCAAGCAGCGACACTCAACCTAACGCCACTCTACGCAGCAAAACTCCACTCCATGCAGTGCCACTCCACGCAACACTACTCCACGCAGCACCACTCCACACACTGACACTCAAGGCAATGCCACTCTATGCAGCACCACTCCGCTCCATGCGACGCCAATCCATTGCACTCCACAAAACTGCACACCTCTCGCCACTCTATGCAGCACCACTCCACTCCATGCAGTACCACTCCCCTCTAAGCAACGCCATTGAAAGCAGTGACACTCAAGGCAACGTCACTGTACACAGTGCCACTCAAAGCAGTGCCACTCAAGGTAACACCACTCTGCTTCACACAACACCACTCCACAAAACGTCACTCCACGCAACACCACTCTGCCTAACGCAATGCCACTCTGCTCGACACCACTCTACATGACGCCACTCAAGGCTGCTCTACTCTACGCAACGCCACCCTGCTCCATGCAACTCCGCTTCAAGCAATGCCACTCCACGCGTTGCCAATGTGCTCTACACAGCGCCACTCTACGCAACTCCAAGCAGTAGCACTCTACGCAGCGCCACTCCAAGCAGTGACACTCAGTACAATATCACTCCAGACAAGGCCATCCAGCTCTATGCGACGCCACCCTGCTCTACACAACGCCACTCCATTTTATGCAGCGCCACTCCACGCAAACTTAATTCACTCTATGCAACTGTACTCCATACAACTGCACTTCACTCTACCCAACCCACTCCACGTAGATCCACTCCATGCAGTGACAATCAAGGCAACGCCACTCTATGCAACGCCACTACGCTCCACACAACCCCAATCCTCTCAATGCCACTCCGCTCCATGCAACACCACTCTATGCAGCGCCAATCTGCTGCACGCAACGCCACACAACACATCGCCAGTGTACTCACCGTAATGCCACTCCACACAATGCCACGCCGCTGCACTCCACACAACTGCACAACGCTCTACACAGCGTTACTCCACACAATGCCACTCTGTTAAAAGGTGTAATCTTTCATGAATGAAGAGATGAGAGCAGGTAGATCGTCAAAGGTTGTTTATTCACAAGTAGGTAGGTTCAACAGCTCAGCCAACCAACTGCCTCTCACTCCTTTCAGTTCCTGTCTCTAGATTCTACCTTGAGCCACAGGAGCTCTCCCATTCTAGAATACTGAGATGTCACCACAAACATGAAGGACAGCTAACTGCCAGATGTACATGAGACAAATAATACATAAATAAATCAATAGGAAATTAAATGAGTAAGTAACTTTACAACACATCTCCCTCAAGAACAGAAAATACCCATATAAACACTATAACATCATTATACTGCATAATCACTCAAATAAGCAGGAGTACGAGAAATTCTATTAGATCTCTTTAAAACCCCAGCAACACGACTTAAGTTCCATACTCTATGATCCGAAGTTCTCACAGCGTTGTCAAAAACCTTAATCACTTTCAAAGGTTTCGAAAATTTGGCACCAGAAACACAGAAACCAGGTCTTATAATCATAACAAAATCACCGACAGAAACCTTAGTAGATTTGACATTATGTCTCATATCGTAATTTTCTTTACTTTTCAAACACTTATAATCTTCCCTTTCTTTCCATGAACTTACATCAGGAAATCCACCCTTGGCGGAGAGAAATTTGTTAACCCAAGGTGGTTCCAAGAAGGTATCAGGTTGTCTCCCTCGAAACAAAAGAAAAGGAGATTTTCCAGTCGTGGTATGAGGTGCAAAACGATACACACTAACTCTCCTAGAAACTTCTTCCTTCCAGTCAAGACAATTCTGTTTTGCCAAAGAGATAGTTTCCTTTAGAACTCTATTAAACCTCTCGACAGTGCCATTAGATTCAGGGTGATATAAAGCACATTTCTTGTGAACAATATGTTATGTTATGTTATTCACTTTTATTAGGCGCACAGCTGCCCCAGCGAAGGGGCGTCCTGGCGCCTGATCAGGTACACAACACAACAGGTCAAGGCCAAGAAAAGAGAAATCAGATAGCAGGGGCAAACAGATGTGTTTTAATGGCGCGTCTAAAAAGAGTCAGGCTGTTTAGGGCGCGAATATGTAAAGGAAGGGAATTCCATAGATCAGCCGCCAGAACACGAAAAGAGCGTCCTCCCATCCCAATACCACAATTAGTAAGAAAATCTTCCATTTCTTTTGAGACAAGTTGAACACCATTGTCCGTCAGTATAGTCAGTGGTATGCCTTGCCTAGAGATAAGTTTTTTTAGAAAATCAATAACAGTCTTTGTATTTGTATTTCTAGCAAAAGAAATTTCAGGCCACCTGGAGTATAAATCCATCACTACAATAATAAAGGTATCACACCCATCGCCATGCACCGGTCCTAAAATATCAAGAGCTATGTCCTTCCAAGGACCACAAGGGCGAGACCTTTTCTCCATAGGCTGAGTCCTGATCTTTAAACTCTTCTCACTAAGAGAACACTGCACACACTCTCTAACCAGACGCTCAATCTGCATGTCCATGCCAGGCCACCAGTAAGTAGCACGCACGCTTTCCTTAGTCTTAGAAATCCCTAAGTGTGCCTCATGAGCTAAATCCAAAAGATCTTTCCTTAAAGACAAAGGTGGAACTAATCTGTGACCTCTCCATAACATGCCTTCACAGCAAGACAACTGATCTCTCACGGACCAAAAATCTTTTACAGATAGACCTCCTTGTTCTTTATTATGCCAACCATCATGAGTAAGATTCAAAACATTTTGAATAACCCCATCTTGACGACAAGCGTTTAACCAAGATTCCTGGGAAATTACCTTGTAATCAATACCACAAACAAAATCATGAGAATGACCAAACTCTGAATCAACATCGTCACCAGGTCGATTAGCAGGGACAAGTCTTGACAGTGTGTCAGCAACAAAGTTATCTGAACCTGGAACATGCTAGACAGAGAAATTAAAACCCTGTAGCTCAACAATCCATCTGGAGATTCTCGGTGAAATTGAATTGATACCCTTACTTGTTAGCACCTCACACAAAGGTTTGTGATCCGTTCTAACTACAAAGGAGGTTCCCCAAAGGAACTTTTTAAATTAAATTTCTTTATTGCCCAGTAGACAGCAAGGGCTTCCCTCTCAATAACCGAGCACCTAGATTCAGCACCCTCAAACTCCTTGAAATAAACATGATGGTGTTGTCAGGTTCTGTGCCACCTTGATATAAAACAGCACCAATACCCTTAAGACTTGCGTCAGTAGAGATGATTGAGCATTTAGTGGGATCAAAATTTTGAAGATTTGGAGCATTCTGTAACCTGAGCTTTATTTCTATAAACTCTTTTTCACACAATTCATCCCACACAAACTTTTCACCTTTTTTAAGTAAATTTCTCATGTTGTAGGTAGCTTCTGCTTCTGCAAAGTTCTTAATACATTTGTTATAATATTCTGCCATCCCCAAGAAGCGAACAAGTTCTTCCTTAGAAGAGGGGGAAATTAGATCTCTAATGGTGTTTACCAATTCAGCCTTGGGAACAACACCCTCAGCAGTTATTGAGTGACCCAAATAATCAATTTTATCAAGGCCACATTTACACTTCTCACGTTTAATTGTGAGATTATGAGCAGAAAGTCTGTCCAACACCTGTCGGACTCTCTTCCCATGTTCTAATTCATCACACCCATAGACTAAAATATCGTCCTGGTAAACACAAACACCAGGTACGTTGACTAACACCTTTTCCATGACTCGTTGAAAAACAGAAGCGGCGGAGACAAGCCCAAAAGGAAGCCTTATAAATCTAAATGTACCAAAAGGTGTAACAAAAGCAGTTAGATCTCTGGAGGACTGGTCAAGCAAAATCTGATGATACACAGATGTTAAATCAATTGTGCTAAACATTTTAGCACCACTCACCATGCTCAACAGTTCTGAGATGTTTGGAAGAGGGTATTTATCTACAAGTACACATTTGTTAAGCTGTCTGAGATCCACACATAATCTCAAAGACCCATCCGCTTTCCTTGCAGCCACCACCGGAGCCAACCAGAATGTTCCTTCCACTTTCTCAATAATGCCCTGTGACTTAAGCTTCTCTAATTCTTTCAGCATCTCGTCCTTAACAGTGAAAGGAACATTACGCACATTACTCAAAACTGGAACAGACCCAGGAGACAACTTTATTTTATGACAATACCCTTTCAAGCACCCCAGTTTGTCGCCAAAAACTTGTGGATATTCCTCCATCAATTGGGTTTGAAGTAAGGCGTGATGATTTATAGATTCAATTGCTTCTCTTTCTTTGAGAATGATAGGAGGAGTGCTGTTAGGATCTAACATGACACCCAGATCTTTCTGATGCCACCAGCTGATAATACGGTCACCCTTCTTGGAGACATAGGCCTTTCCAGACTTAAAGCTACCCTCATATTCAATTAAATCCATGAAATAACCTTTCAATTCAATAGGGTCTCCACCATAAGCTGTGGTTTGGATGTCAGCCTTAAGAAGATTAACTTTTGAGATTAGACAATCATTGAAAAACTTGCTTGATATAATAGTAATTTTTGCACCAGAGTCAAACAACACCTTTGTTTTCTGACCTTCAATAAAAATGTGATCTAACGGTCCATCACTACCAACCTAGACAATAATTTGACCACATTCAAAATCATGTTGCTCATTAGAATTGTCATGGACAATTTCATTCACACTCTGTCTAGAGGATTTGATTCTACAAGCATTCACAAAATGTCCCTTTTTCTTACAGTAACAGCATATAGCATTCAATGCAGGACAGGATTTATCATTGGCCCAGTGACCAGCATTGTTGCATCTATAACATTTATTTTCTTTACTAAATTTGAAACAAGACTTATTTTCCTTTTTCTCTCTTACTTGAGCTTTCATTTGAGTTTCCTTTGACTTTAAAGTCGTGTTAGTGTTGACCAAAGACACCTCTTTATTGAGATCTTTTTTGATCTCTTTGACGCACTCAAGAGAGTGTTCGATTCTTTTAGCTATTACTAAAACTTCGTCAAGAGACGGCTCATCTTTGAGCCATAATTCGTCACAAATCTTTTCTGAGCCACACCCCAACATAAATTGGTCCCTTATTCTCTCATCAATTAATGTATTAAATTTGCAAGTTGACGCCAAACGTCTCAGATCAGTGACATAGTTCTCAATACTTTCCCCTTCCTTTTGCATCCGTCTACCAAAATGGTAACGTTCTAATATTGTACTGATTTTAGGCAAATAATGAGCATCCAGTTTGTAAATGCATATTTCGAACTCATTTAAACTGGCTGCAGCACTGTCGGGAACATCAGGAAGATGGTCAAACACATCCTGACCTTCTGATCCCAGGCAGTGCATAAGTAGCGCTGTTTTCCTCTCTACACTGAGGGAAGTACCACAAACGCGGGCATATCGTTCGAAAACTTTTTTCCACTTGGACCATTTTATGGGTGGATCTCCTGGTGATTGTAAAAAAAATGGGGCTGCCGTAACATTTTGCATGTCTAGGAACTAATGCTCAAAACAACTCAATTACAAGCTTGAATGAGGACAGTTTTAACTAATACATGTAAAGCTTGTTGCAAATATACCTCTGTAATGGGTATAAAGAGTATAAAGAATAACAAAGGAAAAAATCTTAATGTTATTAAATCAAGTAGTGATGAAGAAATGATGTTAACAGCACATGTGTTTAAGATATAGACAGTGCGAAACAATGTGACTTTGATGTAGTACTGACACACAATATCAACAGAAGCTGTGCGTGTCAGCGTGGTGTTGACGCACACAGGTATGACCAATAATATTTTAACCTTGGCTGTGCGCGTCAGCGCTAGAATGATTGTAGCACAGCAATTGTAGATAGCGCTGTGGATCTTTTCACTGTTGTGATGAGTCAGCGTTGACACGCAAAGGAGAAAAGCAGCTGTGCGTGTCAGTGTGGTGTTGACACACGCAAGATATGACCGACGATATTTTAATATCGGCAGTGCGTGTCAATATCAAAAGGATTGTGGCACTATAATTTCAGAAAGTGTTGTGAAACCTCGCGCTGTCGTGATGAGTCAGCGTGGACACACAAAGGAGAAAAAATAGCTGTGCGTGTCAGCGCTAGAATGATTGTAGCACAGTAATTGTGGATAGCGCTGTGAATCTTAGCGCTTCTTGTGGGAAGACACCGTTGACACACAATGAATAAAAGTAGCTGCGTGCGTCAGCGTTAGGATTGTAAGACTGTGATCACAGATCGCGCTGTAAGGCTCCGCGCTCCAAAGTAGATAATTCACACAGTCGAAGCATAAGCTGTGTGTGTCAGCGTTGCTAGGAAACGTAGCAGGCCGAGTAGATCAAAGAACACAGAAAACATCAGCCAATCAGGGTTTAGAGCGTGACCCTGCGTGAAACCAACTTGGAAAACATCTGTTTGGTAGGATGTGAACAACTACGTTGCGTTCCAGTGACGTTGGCAGCAGGATTGTGAAGAGACGTCACCACGCTCCAAAGTCGATAATTCACGCAAACGAAGCATAAGCTGTGCGTGTCAGCGTTGCTAGGAAACATAGTAGGCCGAGTAGATCACAGAACAAAGAAAATGTCAGCCAATCAGGGTTTAGAACGTGAGCATTTAGAGCGTGAGCATGCGTGAAAACAACTTGGATAACGACTGCTTGGTAGCATGCAAACAACTACGTTGCGTTCCAGTGACGTTGGCAGCAGGATTGTGAAAAGACGTCACAGGGGGCTCAAGGAGCAACGGCAACGCGCGTGGAGGCAGCAGGTATTTTAAATAAAAACAAAGTTAAACGCCGTGCGCTCCGCATCAAAAACAAATTAAAAGTCTATATTAACCAACTCTTAAAGTTATGAGTTGAATCCCATCCTCGTCGCCAGTGTTAAAAGGTGTAATCTTTCATGAATGAAGAGATGAGAGCAGGTAGATCTTCAATGGTTGTTTATTCACAAGTAGGTAGGTTTAACAGCTCAGCCACCCAACTGCCTCTCACTCCTTTCAGTTCCTCTCTCTAGATTCTACCTTGAGCCACAGTAGCTCTCCCATTCTAGAACACTGAGATGTCACCACAAACATGAAGGACAGCTGACTCCCAGATGTACATGAGACAAAGAATACATAAATAAATCAATAGGAAATTAAATGAGTAAGTAACTTTACAACACACTCCAAGCAGTGGCACTCGGCAATGCCGCTTCATGCAAATCCGCTCCACGCAACGCCACACAAATGCACACGCACCCAACTATGCGCAACGCCACTCTACACAGTGCCACTCAATGCAACCCCACTCTAAGCAGTGGCTCTCACGGCAACAACACTCAATGCAGTGCCACGCAACGCCATTCCACGCAACGCAACTCCACGCGAAGCCACTCTAAACAGCACCACTCCACGCTGCTGCACTCCACACAAGTGCACACCGCATGACCAGTCGAAGCAACGCCACTCTATACAGCACCACTCAATGCAACCCAACTCCAAGCACTGACACTCCACGCAACGCCACTCCAAGCAACTTCATTCCACACAACACTACTCCATGCAATGCTGCTGCATTCCACTCCACGCAACGGCACTCTTCCAAAAACTTGATCGGTCTAGCTACACATTCTTTATGATTCACTCCCACTTTACTTTAGCCACTCATACCTTCTTTAACTACCACTATCTCTTAATACCATAATCCTTTACCAATAAACAACATACCACATAATTACATTGCACAAATACAGTCTACACCACACACAAATACACAAATAAAAAAATAAACATATTTCCAATACACAACACATACAGTTACTACACTAAAAAACAAAACACATGTAAAAAAAACATTACCATTTACAACGCCAACAGCTCTAACTCTAAAAAATATGAGACCTATTGCATTAGAAATGCTTGTTTTATATCAACTGTTACTTTCTACAGGGAAACCTTGACGGATCTACACAAATGACCCCTTGCTGATTACAGAATTTTGTCTACTTTGCAGAAATAGTTTTCCGGGATTCACCATTGGTTTCACACCCATTTCTACCACTAACTGGAAGGAGGTTGAAATCACAAGACATTGGAAAATGGGTTATGTCCCAGTAAAATGCCAAAACTATGTTGAAAAATGTGGTTTTCTGACAAACGTCTGCCTGCTCCTGAAAGCTGAAAAGATGGTGAATTTAGCACCACAAACCCTTCATTGATACCATTTGCAGGGGAAAAAACAACACTTCCTTCAGCATGCACATTTCCCCATTTCCCCCCAAAAACCCACATTTTAGCTAATTTCTCAGTCTCCCTCCAGGGGACTACACAAACCCTGGTTACCTTTAAAATTCCCAAGATGCTGGAAAAAAAGGATGCAAATTTGGCGAGAATACCTTATATGGACAAAAGGTTATGGGGGCCTAAGCACAAACTACCCCAAATAGCCCCCCCCCCAAAAAAAAATTTGCACGGGGCGGGGAAGGCCTAGCAGCGGAGGGGTTAATGTTATCAATCCCTTAACTCTACCAATGCCTTACTACACCTTTACTCTACCATTTCTTGAAGCCTAAAATCCCTCAATAGTCTCCTGCCCCCCTTGCACATCACACTATAAATGCTTCTCTTTAGCAGGAGAATGCCTCTTTAATCCTGCTCCCAGTGCACTAAACTTTGCCTTAAAAGTCACATTTTTTTGTAGCCGCATCTTTTTTCCATTCTATTTTTTCAAAAGAGGACACTTTTGACACAACTTTTTCATTCTACTTTTTTCACCACGATTTTACCTCAAACACCTAACACTAGCAATCACTGAACTCTGCCAACCCTTTACTGCCCTTAATACTACCCCTTCCATGAATCCTAAAAAACCTTACTTCTCCTTTACGTGCCCTTCCTTGAACTCTGAAAACACCATGCTACCCCTTGTTACTCTTCCCTAAACAACTAAAAAACCCTTATTATCCCTTAATGCAGTGATACTCAAAGTAAGGCCTGGGGGCTGCATGCGGCCCTCCTGACCTCTGCATGCGGCCCTCCTGACCTCTACATTCGGCCCCCTTGGCAACGGATGCACTGGGCTGCTGTTTACTGACTCAGCACCAACATTAAAAAGATGTACAAGGGGGATGATATTGTGGTTAACTTTCGTAACCCTTTGGTAGTAATGGAGATCCTGAGACAAGCTAGCATCAGACTGATTAAAATCAGTTTCGTTAAGATTCTGCCACCTAGTTATTGTTATAGGCACTTTTCAACCTAACATCGTAATGTCGATGGGTTAGCTGCCACAAAGAGCGTTCCTCCTAGACTTCCCTCCGAACCCTCCCAACCGATTGTACCGCTTAATAACAGAGTCACAGTCTTGGGTGGGCTGGAGGACAATGAGTGACAGCCAAGCGAAGAGTGCGAGGAGTGTGAATGCTCGAGTTCCCTGGTTGAGGGTGGTGTATCTCTTAGGCCTATTCCTGCTGTACAATTGATTACTAATGCAACCCAGACTAATCTCCCAAAAGGTCCAGAAGTGATTGTTCCAATGGTAGAAGGTGGTTTAGACCACCCTTGTATTAAATTTCTACGCTGGAATGTGGCAGGACTAGCTTCCACATTTTTGAACGAAGACTGGCAAATTTTTATCTTGAAGCATGATATAGTCTTTATGCAGGAAACATGGGACGAGAAAGAGACAGCTTTTAATGGTTTTACTCGTTTTAGTCTGCCAGCGGCACCGTCTCCAGTGGGAAGAGCCAAAGGGGGGTTGACAGCTTCGTTTAAAGTAAATATTGGCTGTTCTATCTCTCCCCTTTTCTTGGATCAGTGGGAGGCGCAAGTCTTTTGCCTTAGCTGGAATAATATATTTAAGATCTATGTGGGGAATTTTTATAACCATAATTTCTCCAGAAAGGGCGATTGTAATTACCCAGGTCTCTTTGCGGTAATTGATATGCTGGTGGAAAAAGAGGCTAGGGCAGAATGTCCCCTCAATCTGTTGGTGGCAGGGGATTTTAATTCCAAATTAGGGTTTTTACCACCTCTATTCCCAACTATTCTTGAACCATTTATCTGTGATGCAGTTTGCAATACGATGGACACTAGGGGGCGGCTCCTATTTCCCTTACTGGTTGAACGAGGCCATGGTCAATATGATCGCAAACCCCTCCGGCTGTGACATTTTAACTTTTATAGGGAGGGGGCAGGGAGCACTATAGATATCTTCACTTCTAGGAGCATGTCCTCAATCACTAAAAACTGCAAGGTCATAGCCCAGATCTACAGCGACCATAATCCGATCACTGCGCAAATATTGACCTCATTCACGAATCATAAGCCTAAGCTACTATTGCCCCAGGTCTTAAACACAAAGGATGCAGGGTGCAAATTGATCTGGCATACTGCAAACTTGAAGCACATCATGGCCCAGGTAGTTTGTAATAACACGGCATTGGTGAATAGCTGCACCTTGGTAAGTTGCAACTCAGCCATTATCCTAACTCATTTTACAAACCTTTTGCTGTGGATAAAAGAGAAGCTGTCTAGATCTAATGCAGAGCCACGTCACCAAGTTAAATCACGGTTTCATATATAATGTAGATCAGCTAATATTTCCATACGTAGGGCCTTAAAGCAATCCCCTAGAGATCAGAGCGCCATTACAGCTAGCAGGAAAATCTACCAGCAAGCCGTAAAGAGAAGGAAACAGGCCATATAGGAGGAGAAATGGGAATCCATTGTTAGTGCTTGCCAACTAAAAGACCCACAGGCCTTTTAGAAAGTTGTGCGATCCGTTTTATCTCCTCCATCACAGCAAGATAAAGTAACGGTTCAGATGCCAGGGGAGGCTTGGCTTGTGCATTTCTCTGTGACGTACTCCCCTGATGGTGGGGCTGACGATGTACTTCAGCCATTGGGTTTAAACCTGGAGTTTAGTGAGGAAGAGGTTCTGAAAGCGATTATTGTTAGTAGGTGTAAGAAGGCTTCAGGACGGGATGGTGTTCCGCTTGATCTGTTCATGGAGGACCCAGGGTTCTGGACTCCTGTCCTCACTTCTGTATTTACCTGTTTGTAGAATGGGCGTGCCCAGGTCTTGGCGTTCATCTATAATAGTCCCCATCTTTAAAAAGGGTAATGTGCACGACGTTAAATGTTATCACTCAATATCCCTCCTGGAATCCACAGTCAAAATTATTGGGAGCGTAGTCCTGGATCGTTTACTCGACTGGACTAATAAAAATAGAATACTCGTCCCAAGTCAGTATGGGTTCAGAATAAGGGTGGGCGTAGTGGGCGTAGTGGGGCTACGTGAAGCAGCACGTAGTGTGCCCAAATCTACGCACACTACGCGCTTCGCGTAGCCCCACTACGTGCCACCCACCTCCCGCCCGCCCTTCTTTTAAATAATATAAGCAATGAAAAATAAATTAAAGTAAGTCGACTTACCCGTAAGCGCGGCGTCTCCGGGGCTCCCTCTTTCTGTTTCTAATTTCTTCTGGCAAATGCGCATGCGCGGACGCCCGCGCATGCGCATTTCTCGCGAGCAGCTACGCTTCGCCCTCGGCGTGTGCGTAGCGCTGCCCTGCTTCGCCTACTTCCGAAAGTGCGAAGCAGGCAGCGCTACGTACACTACGTGGGCGAAGCGTAGTGCTACGCCCGGGGTTAGTTCAGAAAGGGGCTTGGGACCATTAAGCAGTGCCTCAACCTTCAATTATTTGTGGCTAAATACAAGTATGCTAAAGGAGTCTCCACCCACTTGCCGTTTATGGACATGTCAAACGCATTTGACTATGTATCTAGAATAAAGCTGTGGTCCATTTTAGAGAATATGGAGTTCGATGAGGGGATGGTTTAATTTTTAAGGCTTCTTCACCATGACCTTACGGCAAAAGTTAGGTATGGTAGTGCTGGTGAATGCACAGAACCGTTCAGTATTAAGCAGGGGGGGTGCGCCGAGGATGCGGGGGGTGCGCCAAGGATGCGTGCGTGCCCCAATTATTTTTCTCCTCTATACGAATGATCTGGAAAAAACTCTGGTATCCATTGGGGCAGGCCTGCCGTCTGTGGAGAAAAAGCCTGTTCCAGCACTCCTATATGCTAACGATGCAATGCTCCTGGCAAGGACGGCCAACAGCCTCAAGAGGCTTATTTTTAGTTACGTCAATTTTATGAAAGAGCTGGGTTGGAGACTAATCTTAAGAAAACCTTTAATATGGTTTGCAGACCCAGAAATACGAAAGCATGGACCCTCAATATTGCTGGAAAAACATTAGACAAGGTTAGTTCCTTCCCTTACCTTGGATTGGACTTTGATGAGGGCTGTACTTGGCCTACCTGTATTAAAAATAGGATAATGTGCTTTACCCAAGCTGTTGGTACTACTTCTTTGCTTGGCACGTCCATCGGCAAAAAAACCATTGCGCTGATATTAGAGATCTATAAACGGAAATGCTTGCCAATTTTGACATATGGAATGGGTATTTGGGATTATAGGGATGCCCTTGCAATGCAGACGGAGGAGATAAGATTCTGTCGCCGGTTACTAGGTGTCCCTCCCTCTACCCTGCATTTTTCATTCCATTTGGAGTTAGGCTTGGGATATGTTCAAGACACTATTAATGCTGCACCCTTGGCTCTTTGGTGTTCTATTTGGTATAAGAAAGAAACCGAACTTAATCAGGCAGTCATTAGAGATTGTTTATCTTGTGAGCATGGTTAGGCCATCCCGTGGTTAAAGTATATCAAAGAGAGTTTCTCTGTGCTGGGATGTTCCCACTTGTTTGAGCACCCTAAGACAATTGAGAAGAAAGACAGAAACTGGGTCCAGGACTGTTTTTTTAAAGCTTAAACAAGCAGTAGGGAACTAACGGAAGTGGTTAAACCAGCAGTCCGAGAATATTGCATCATTCAAATGGTGCCAACAACTGCCCAATACTTATTATACGTGATCAATGTGTATGAGAGAACACTGCTAGCAAGGTTCAGGTTAGGCTCCTTCCGTTGGCTAATTTGTTTTCCCCTTGGCCAGTATTCTTCGGATACCATTTGTGTTTGTCCATGTGATGAGCATTCAAGCCAAACCATTTTACACTTTGTCTTCTTTTGGCAATTTTACTTGCCATACACAAGGAAAGTTTTACTACCCCTATTACATAGACATCAATTTTCTCAAGTGTAAAGCCGCCCTATTTTACCTGCTGCAACTCAATGACCACTGAGTATGCCACGCAGTTTCTAGCTTCCTGAAATGTGTTTTAGCCAAAAGAAGGAGCATGTTGTTCTGATAAAATCGTTTTTATTTTCTATTTTATGAAGTGTCGTAGGTCTTGTTTTGTAAAGCGTAAGTTTGTTCCTGGTATCTTACTTTTTATCCATCTTGTTGTCTTTTTTAGCTTTGATGTCCTTGGATTCAAAATGTATGCACTGTCACTTTACATACTGTAAATTATTTTATAATTTTTATCCTTTTTAGGTCGAGGACTACCGGTCTGCCGAAGGCAGAACCGGAAGTCGGAAGATTTAATGTTTCCTAGAGTGGCTATTTAGCCCGCCTCTCTTTTTGCTTCTCCTCCATTGGCTGGCTTCCTAAACGGAGGCCCGCCATTGGAGGAGAGAGCCGTCCCTCCAAATAGGCTCCGTCTTTTTCAGATTCGGGGGCGTGTTCCTTGCTGTTCTTTCCACTTTTTAGCCACGCCCTTTTAGAACAGCAGGAACACGCCCCCGAATCCGAAAAAGTTACGATTCTTCCAGCCGCCTTTGTTGTGCTGTTCTCTGGCTGTGACGATTGTTCTCTGGCTGTGAGGATCTTTTTCTGCTGTTGTGCGTTATTTGTAAGGCATTTTCCTTGTTTGTTTGTCTCGTCTGCCACCGATGATCGGTTTGCTTTTCTCTTTCCATTCGGCTTTAGCAAAGTCAGCCGTCTGTTTACTTGTGCATTGCGGTTTCACTTTTGTGCGATGCGTGTTGCTCTGACTTGTCATTGATAATGGTGTTGCTGGGACCCGTGTGTTGACGTGTTTGTTCCTGCTTGCCTTGTGTTGTTGTTTGCCATGGCTTTGTACGTTCGACGGGTATGCGTGGATTTTTCGTCTTGTCACTCGTCTCGTTTCTAGGTAAACTATTTTCACTTAAAATTATGTCCGCAATTTGTTTGTTTCCTCTCCTCGCCGTTAGTGCTTTGCAGCGGCCTGGAACAGAAAACGAGAGGAGAGTACTCCTCTAACGGGAGGGAGAGCCTGCGCCCTTCCTCCCAGAAGCAGTCCCTCCTTTTCTAGAATGGATGTGGTTCACACTGGTGTTCACGGTAGAGGGGCGCCACGACCAGTGTACAGTGAGTGCTTGGAGAACTGCGCAGGAAAGTGGCGCCGGGCTACACTGTGATCCAATTAAAAACTGAGGCAATCCTCAGGCTTGTAACAAACAATGAGACTGCATTAGGAATGCTGAGCAGCCCCAGTCGGCGCTCTTTATCTTTGCCTTGAATCTCATTCTGTGAGCCTGGTTGTTGTCTTGCTTTGTGTCAGCGAGGCTTGCCTCATCCCGTTGACTGCCTCCGTGAAGCGCCACACACTTTCAAATCCTTCCAGAGCTCTCCTCTAAGAGCTCGCTTGCACCCTCCCTTCTGAGGAGAGACCGCCGGTCTTTTTATGCTCCGTGCCTGAGAGGGTAACAGCTGGAGGCAGACGCGTACACACCTCTGCGGAGACTGTGTACAATACACATGAAAAACACTCCACGCCCACAGCAGACTCGGACGAAACAAAAACACTCCCGTTAGAGGAGTACTCTCCTGATGGAGAGGGTGAAGAACTTTTAAAAAGCACTTTTATTTCATTCTTTGTAGAGCACGTCAAAGGCTCCCAGCTTCAGGCCACTTAAATAGATGAGTAGCATTTCACAAGTCTGGCAGCCGTAGCAATCATATGAATGCAGGCATGTACACGTCTTTAAAAAAAATAAAGAAATTTTAAAAAACACAAGTGATCTACAACTCAGCAAAAAACTGAAGTTCAGATTTTCACACGCTACTCTCTAGGAACACACACTTTAGCTATACAACCATTATCTCAGCGGATTCATAAATCCAAAACACTCACGGTGCAATTGAAGGAAATGTGTAGGTGCACTGGGAAACAATTGACATGATAGTACAGGCCTAGAGCACCAAACAGAAACAAAGACAAGAAACCTCTGAAAGTAGAATCACCTTTAATCAAAATCCCATGACTATAGTAAACAGTTTACCGAAGGGGAGTAAGGAACAATTTAAAAATCTATTGTTCAAAAGAACTCTCTTGAAGCATCGTTGCTGCCACCAGGTACTCAACATAAGCACCTTGGAAAGATGAGCTGCTGAGTGAGCCCTGCTTGTGTCCAAACCCATTACAGGGTGGTGTCAGGCCTCTCTGTGCATCAGGTGCATTAGGCCACTGAGCTAAGAAATATCCCCCAGATCCACACACCCTCTGAACAAGGAGAAGGTTGACACATGTACAGCAGAGCAAGACGGAGAATAAAGACGTTTCCCAAAAGATATCAAACTGACATCCTGTTTCCCAATTTCCAAATCATCTGCGGTTTTGAAATGCTTTTGAGCCACATTTTGCATCTTTGCCAACATGATCCATTCTTTTGAATCTGAGGAGTCAATACCTTTAGAATACACCTGCAATTAGGATTGTAAGAAAATGTGGAGCGGTGCTGCATCACTGCCCCAACATGTCCGAATGATGCAATGTGAGAAGGAAGGCATTTATAATATCATTCATACTGTAACATTGCAACTACAGGTCACTTGCAACTACAAACTAAGCCAGGATTAAAACACAACATGCACAAGAGACTACCTCACAACATCCCTCTCCCTCACTACATCACTGTTTCACTACCTCACTCTCTCTCACTACATAACTCTCTCTACCTCACTACTCCACTCTATCTCACTACCTCACTATCTCACAACTTCTCTCTCTCTCACTCACTACCTCAATCACTCTATCTCACTACCTCACTCTTTCTATCTCACTAACTCACTTTCACTCTCTCTTTCACTACCTCTCTCTCTATCTCACTACATCACAACATCACTCTATGCTTATATATCACTACCTCACAACATCCCTCTCCCTCACTACCTCACTCTTTCACTACCTCACTCTCTATCTCACTACCTCACTCTCTATCTCAATTCAATTCAATAATCTTTATTCTCGGTCATTTCGACCATAAAAGATATAAATGCATAACATTATTTAAAATTTGCAATTTACAACAATTTCTTTTAAAAAAAGATTTTCAGTTACACATAAACTTAAAAATTACATGATTCGAACATTAAAATCCATAATAGAAATAAGCCAGTATCTTGTAACTTTATGCGATACCCCCCTCTTTTAAAATGCGAGATCGTGTGTGCCACATAGCCATTAAATACTTTGCTACAGCAAAGACGATCGGGGGTGACAAGTCAGTTTTAAGGATTCTAAACGCGGGCAGATATCTCCTGAAGCCCATATTTTTGAGAATAGGTAGGAGCCAGAACCTCCTCGCTCTATGGTAGGCTTTACAAAAGAGTAGCACATGTAGATCACTCTCATGAGGATGTGTGCAGGCTAGACACTGCTCTACTGCTGGAGGCTTGGACCAAGAGCTAGTGAAGGCCCTCAATGGTAAAGAGCCATATCTCCAGTGTAGATATAATTTTCTTGCCAGCACGGGACCCATGCCATCTAATACGCTTTCCATTTGGTAGGAATCTTTGAGTTGTATAAATGTATGAGTCAATGATCCCACCCGTGTATTACCTATATCAGTAGTCAACTTCAACTGGTAGTACAGTTGTGAGAGTGCCTTCCGGGAGATCCTCCTGCTTGAGTTAGCAGGGTCAGTCCATAGTTCTGGAAGACCTAAGCTTTCGCATGTGCTCCTTATGTATTTTAGCCAGGGAATGTTACTGGTGTTTGGTAAAGCCAAGAACTCTCGGAGCTCACTTCTATAATCACCAAGATCCTGGCTGCTCCATATTCGTCGCCAAAAAGCTAAGGGCTTTAAACCCAACTCCTCAGCAATTGGCCTTAGACCTAGATCCAATCTGAGGGGAAGGAGTGGGGTACTCGAGGGAAGGGCCACTAACTGCCTAAGAAATTTTTTCTGTGATTGTTACAAGTTTTTACAGAAACATGGCCCCAAAGTTCCGCCCCGTATACAACTGAGCCCCGTGCTTGGGATTTATAAATCTGTATCATAGGGCCCAGTGGGCAGTAGATTGATTTACCCGCCATTCTCATGACACCCCCTGCCTTCTGTGATAGTTTCAGATTTGCCTTAATCGTATGTGTCCCCCATGTCATTTTCTCATTCAGGGTTACCCCCAGATATTCGAATGTGGTAACCCTCTCCAGTCGCACCGTGCCTAACAAAGGGTTGGGGCGTGTGGAGGGGGTAGGGTTCAGGATCATGAATTTTGTCTTGGAGGCATTGATTTCGAGGCCCCTCTCAGTACAAAACTCTAGGAACCCATCGAGTATCCGTTGGATTCCCATGGGGGATTTGGAGAGCAGCAGGGTGTCATCTGCAAACATTATGGCAGGCACCCTGCTGCCATTCAATTTGGGAGCGTCAATGTCTTCTAACCTGGTCAGATGGTCGATGACCCCGTTGACAAAGAGGCAAAACAAGGTGGGTGCGAGCACACATCCCTGCCTCACCCCCCTGTCAACGGGGAATCTTTCAGTTAAGCCCCCCATCCTGCCGCACCTGACCTGCGCAAAATTATCCTGGTGCAGTTTAATCAGAATAGCCAGGATGTCTAACGGGACTCCCAAATCACCCAGGACGCTCCAGAGTTTGAATCTAGGCACCAGGTCGAAGGCGGCCCGTAAATCCACGAATACCGTGTACAGGCAGCCCCCCTCCACAAGTGCCGGCTTCCAGTAAATAAGATTAAGACGAAAAATTTGATCCATAGTGGATACCCCCCTTCTGAACCCAGCCTGAAAAGGGCTCATAGTGGCGGTTTCCTCTATCCAATTCTCTAACCGGTCTAGAATGAGCCTTCCAAAGAGTTTTTGCGACACATCTATCAGGCTGATGGGCCTGTAGTTGGATGGGAGCAGGGGCGAACCTTTCTTAAAGATCGGGACCACCTCTGCGCCCAGCCAAGTACAGGGCACCTGCATGCCCTTTAGAATCGCATTAAATAGCACCAGGAAATAAGGAGCCCATATATCTGCCTCCTGATTAAAAAGGTCACCAGGGAGACCATCCAGGCCGGGTGCATTTCCGGTTGACAAACCTGTTATGGCAACCCGAACCTCCCTTATTGTGAATGGAGCCCCTTCGGTGCAATTATGGGCTAACGGGATGACGCTGAAGCCCCCACGGCCTGGCGCCTCTGTGTACAGAGATTGGAAGTGCTCCTGCCAAGTCTTGGAGGAAATATTTGGCTCTATTGCCGGGACAAGTTCCTCCGAACCTGAGCTGACAATTCGCCAGAACTTCCTTGAGTCCATGGAGGCTAGGGATCTAGCGAGTTCTTCCCATTTATTCTGGTCCCATTCAATCTTGGCGTTAGCAATCAGCCTCTTATATTCGCGTCTCCTAATTTGGATCTCCGACCTGCCTTTGCGGTTCTTAACACTCAACAGGAGATCCCTCCTTGCACTACGGCACATCGCATTGAACCAAGTGCACTGATTCTTTCCACCCCCCCTCCTTGGGCCATTATCAAACAAATCTGCAGATAAAGTTGTTACAAGTTCTTCGTGATGCTGCCAAATTTGTTTGTTATTGGCCTCTGAACTGGGTTTATCACTTAAAAACGCCATATTCTCCAACGTGGGAAGGAAGTTATTATAAAACCGAGGAAGCTTGGCTGTGCTTGCTGCTAATTTTTCCCACTTGATTCTTTTCCTGTTGCTCTCAAGAACTAGGTCTGAGTTTGACTTGGGCAATTCTACTTCCCCGCCGGCCCAGCCAGGGAGGAGAAAGTCCAATTCCAGGGCGTTATGATCGCTATCTTCTCTGTCAATGACCCTAAAATCAGCGACATACGACCAGGAAGAAAGCTGCACTAGTATGTAGTCTAGTCTTGATTCCCTGCCTTTTCGGTTAAATGTGGGTTTGCTCGGGATATCAGATTTAACTCTCCCGTTGCAAGCCCTGAGCCCATATCTCAATGTTAGGGCAGTAATCTGCACTGCCAGTGGGCTCCAAGCTTTTGGCGGGATGGATACGATCGGTGGTACTCGCCATCTTACCTCTTCCTCTAGACAGGCCCCGTCTAAAAGACCTGGTAAAGGTTCATAATGTGAATTCAAGTCCCCACCTACTACAAAAGGGAACCCTTGAGGGAGCTCTGCCAAAAGATCCGCTAGTTTGTCAATGGTAGGGGACTCCTGTGAGATGGTAACCGGCCTCGAGTAGACATTTACCACCGCCAGTGTACAGGAATGGGACCATTCCAGTAGTACCACAAGTATATCTTCTGAATCCACCGGGAAACGTGTGGCCTTACATCCCAAATGGACTCCGACCCAGGTTTCAAGTCCGTCCGATGGACGCCCCCTTCCCCCCCATTTCGCAGGAATGGAGAATACTGCGAAGCCCTGCCTCGCATGTTCCTCTCTTTCCCAAGTTTCCTGGAACATGCATAAATCCTTAGAATCAGTATATTCAATCCATTCCTGGGAGTCTGACTTATTTCCCAAACCCGCCACATTCCATGACAATATTTTTAGTGAGAGGGGCCTATCACTCTGAATAGTGGTGTGGGTACAAACATTCCCATTAACACTGGTCATGGTCTCTATGTGTTTTAGGGGAATGCTTGTTTCTTCCCCCACATTATGACATACCTTACCAGTCGGGTTGCTCAGGGCCACATGGTGTTCAAGGGGATTGGGCGGCTTCGTTTCTTGGCTAGTTTCATCCGCAATCTCCCATACTACAGAGTTAGACTTCCCACTTGTATATATCGGCAGTCAGTCTACCGTGTCTAATTGGCTGTATCTATTCTGAGTTGGAAGATGGAAGTGCTGAAGGGGTCTCCGGGGATGATAGTTTTGCTCGCCTGCGCCCCAATTGCCACCTCTACCGTGGCAAATTTCCCATCCCTCGTCTGCCATACTGGAGGTATAGTGGGCTAGCTCCTGTCTTCGAGAGTTGGGTGGTACTCTCTGTAGCATCGCGCTACAAAGAAGCACAGACACCTTTATGGTTTACCAGGAGCTTTATTCTCTAACCTCTTGTCCCTATCTGGTCCCTTCACTAACTGCCCTATCCCCTCGTAACTCCTCCTCTTCCCCTGCCCTCTGGCTCCGCCCTCACCAGCTACTAGACTGCTGGCTCTATTACATCTCCCCTTTTCTTCATAAAAGAACAGAGCAACAGTGCTCTAGTCCATCTCTTCGATGAGTCTCTTGGGTGGCTGGATATCGCGCCGTGTCCGCAACGATGTGTTCCCAGTGGACACGCTCGGCACGGACTCACTCTGCTGACCTCTGCCCCCCGTATCACTAGGATCAGGTTCTTCAGGTGCTGAAGTGTCAGTCAGACTCACCTCAGGTCCTTTTGTGTCTCGCAAATACCTCTTGACGTGAGATATGTTCCAGGGGATTCTGCATCGTTCGGATTCCGCCGTCAGCATCGTGTCTTTGTGCTGAATGGTTGCTAATGGCTCGTCATGGACTTGAGGATTAGTTTTTTCCTGCTGCTCCTGGCTCGCACATACATGATCACATTCATGCAAGGATGGAGACCTCGCCCTCCTCTTGGCCTTGGCATACGGTTTCAGTCTATCCTTGTCAGGCTTGTCAGTCCCAGCTAGTTCCTGGTGCATGTGATTTGGCGATACCGCTTGCAGAGCACCTTCCCTTCTCAGGAACTGATTTCCCACTGTCCGCCCTAGCATGAGGGTCGCAGGACATTGTCCGGTGGTTGAGTGGGGAGTTGTCCTGTAGGCTCTGAGAGCTTCGTTCAGAGCTGCTTGCATTTCTCCCCTCCCTGCAGTGACTTGCTGCAATGTCATTTTGAGCGTAGTCACAAACCTTTCCATGGGGCCATTCGCTTGTGGCCAAAGTGGTGACACTGTGCGGTGCTCAAAGTCCATGTATTTCGCGAAAGCACTGAACTCGTGACCATTGAATGGCGACCCATTGTCAGTTTTGACTTCCTTGGGAATACCCCATGTTGCAAATATCTCGTATAACACCTTGAGGGTGCAGGAAGCACTTGTAGACGATGTTATTTGTGCAATGGGAAATTGTGAATATTCGTCAATGATGACGACCACATATGTTCCAGACTGCAGCGGTCCATGGAAGTCTAGGGTAACTTCTTGCCACGCTCCACTGGGTAGGGTGGTCATTTGTAGTGGTGCCGGTGGATCGCTTTTGCTAGTCAACTGACAGGGGTGGCAATCTTTCAAGATGGTGTCTTTGGCGGTGACTTCCTGAATGGCGTCCATGTACTTCCCATCAATCAATTGTTTTGATCCTGACGACGGCAGAGGGTGGCGGGACGTGTGGTCAGTCGTGTTCTCCGCCTTCCCCGGTTTGGGAGGTGATTTGGGAGGCTTGCTAGCACAGTTCTTACTGTTATTGACTGTGAATAAGACTTCCACCAGATGCAGACGCTCCGCAGTGGGGAGGCTAAGTAGGCAGTCGGCTTCCGGCCCTTTGATGACGTGTATGACTGCCGGTATGGTGATGCCATCACGGGTGAGGGTTGTGAGGAATTTGCCCAGACAGGGGAGTGGTGTTTTGGACATCCACGTGAAAACACAGACCGGTGCGAAAGTTAGTGAGGGCTTCGGGACCATTTTCTCATATTCCATACTTGGAATATAGTTCAGCGAGGCTCCGCTATCCCATATGAATTTGGTGTCGTGATTCCCCACTCTAATATCTAGGCGTGGATACTTCTTCAGTTGCTCAGGGTCCGCAATCAGGTTCAAGTGTTCCACCGTGTAGATCGAGTCTTTGGAGGAAGATGATCTCGAGTCCCACGATGGGGATCGGCGTCCCCAACGTGACCGGCATGATTCCCGGCTGGAATGTGATGAGCCTGAGGACCGCATAAGTTCTCCTTGAACAGCTCGTGCGTGATGTTTCCGAGTGTCTGAGTGGGATGACCTCGTCGGTTCACTCCGCCTGTGTCGGTGGTAGTCCCCACACATTGCCTCGAAGTGATTGGACCGCCCACATTTCCTGCACCGTTGGCCTATGGCCAGACAGGTGTCCACATGGGGGTAGTCACGTCCACACCGGTAACATCGCTTCGTCCTTTCTGTCTTCCCATCTCTTCGCCTGAGCTCCCTTCTCCCATCCTCCGGACGCCGTTGATGAGATGACATGCTATGCCTCCAGTTGTTCTCTGACGAATATTTCCTTCTGCCACTCGGGCATTCTTGCACGCGGTGCGCTTGCTCATGGCTGATGTTGTGACCTGTTTCAATGGTGGCAGCGTGTTCCTCCGCTTGATCATATATGCGGGTCATGTCTTCAATCTCTTCTAACTCATGGGGTTTCCTCAGTAACCGCCGCCTAAGTGTCTCTGAGTGACAACCTGTTATAATTTGCGATTTGATGGCAGCGTCAGGCGAGAACGTTTCGAACTCGCAGTATCTCGACAGCCGTCGCAACCTAGTGATGAACGCACACATCGTCTCCTCCTTTCCTTGGCGAGCTTGATGGAATGCATGGCGCTCATAATCGACATTTCTTTTGTGAAGGAATTTTTTGTTCAGTGCGTCCCGCACATCGTCATACGTCCCTGTTTCAGCAGGCGGAAGATCCTTTATTATTCTGCTTATTTCTCGGCCTGCGAGATTACGAAGGGCAATTAACTTCTCTTCGTCTTCCGTCACCTTGGATCCCTCAATATAGTCCTCGAAATCCTCTAACCACTCCTGCCACTTGGGGCCCATGCTCCCTCCTGTGGTCACGGTCAGATATTCCGGGGCTCGCAGGTGCGATCCTCCCACAGCCAGGGGCTTCCGTCGTGGTGATGTTGCCATTTCCTCGTTGTCTTCTTTCCACTTCCTTGATGAGTCTAGTTCCGTGATGTGCTCTCGCCAATGCTTGTTTATTTATTCGTGCCAATGCTTGTTTATTTATTCGTGCCAATGCTTGTTTATTCCTCCTTGTCACTGCTTGCTCGTTTGTACGTGCCACTGCTAGCTTGCTCTTGTCAATGCTTGTTTATTTCCTCTTGCCAGTGCCTGTTTATTTCATTTTATCAATGCTTGTTTATTTGTGTTTGCCAGTGCTTACTTGCTCTCGCCAATGCTTGTTTAGGCTCCTGTGTGCCTGACTCCAAGATGGCCGCTCTCCTAAAATCAAGGGATCTGTCTCAAGAGCCTGCCTGACTCCAAGATGGCCGCCGTCATTGCAGACACACGAGGTTTCTTCTCGTAACTCATTCAGCCCTCATCATTCTGGACTCACCAGCGGGCATCTGTGGCAGGTGGCACACCTCAAATTCTGCTCCTCCCTCGCAGCGACCACTCAGGTGAGGTCGGGGTGGGCTCCCGCCTTCGTCTGCAGCTTCCCGCTTTTCTGTTGCGCCGAGCATGCCAAAACTCACGCATCGGGTGTGAGATTAGCCGGCAACAACGATTCTCAGCTCCCGTTTTACCGCGCTCAACGGCGCTTGCTGGCAGGCTTCTAGGGACAGCGTCTCCAACGTCGAGGCACCTTTTCTTGGCTCTGGGACACGAGGCAGGGTCGGGGTGGGCTCCCGACTCCTGTGTTCACCGGTGGTATTCGGATGACACGCGTCCAGCGTGGATCACACTGCAAGGTGATCGATCACTTCAGGCAGGTCCTATTCCTCACCACACTCCTGGGCTCTATAATGGCGTGGGCTTATTCATCCCACCTTCGTCGCCAGTTGTAGCATCGCGCTACAAAGAAGCACAGACACCTTTATGGTTTACCAGGAGCTTTATTCTCTAACCTCTTGTCCCTATCTGGTCCCTTCACTAACTGCCCTATCCCCTCGTAACTCCTCCTCTTCCCCTGCCCTCTGGCTCCGCCCTCACCAGCTACTAGACTGCTGGCTCTATTACACTCTCCATCCTCTTGGCAGCCCCCCGCCCACTCTCTCTAGTTGTGTGTGACGTATATTAATTTCAGGGTTCCCTAGGTATTGGCTTCTGGGATAGTAAATGGCGCCCCTTTTTTTAGAATCTCCCCACCCGACCGGTCTTTGTATCTGGGCCCCCCAGATCTCGTCCTCTCTATCATATGGTAGAGGGGGGTAGAAGAAGGAGAGGGGTAGGGATTGGATAGTGGTCCCCTCTTCCTCAGTGGGCCATCCACATATATGCAGGACGGCCCTTTGGTCTTTAAAATGGACTATAACACAGTCACCGTTTATGGATTTAGTTAGATTACCCAACCACGGGACCCTTCGTACCATGAGAACAGGGCTCACTATACCTTCCGGAAGCGGTCTATATGTGCATAGCCAATTTATCACCTTGTTCTTGAGGGAGATAGTGGATTCTTTGGAGGTAGCGTTCAATTTGGGTACCCCCACCAACACTACAGTATATGGGGCTGCCTCTGGGGGGAGGTGTATTGGTCCAGGGTTTGACCTCTCACTCGCACCCTCCATCGTTGGTTTCACATTATTAAATGAATTGGTAGGAGCAGAATTGCTTTCCCCATTTTGAGCTACCCTAATTGGGGGGGAAGGTGTGTGATTGAGCTGATTTGCATGTTTATTTGGAACATCTACCATCAAGTCAATGTTAGTACTTGCCGACGAGATGGATGTTGCCTGCTGCACTATATGTGAGGCACTTTTAGCCCGATTTATAGGTTGGGGGATCCCCTTTTTGTTGCCCTGTCGGGAACCTTTATTCCACCTTTATTGGATATTTTCAAACTATCGGCTAGTTGGACTGTTGATTTTTCTATGACCACTAGCCTGGCTTCCATTTTCATTAGCCTTTCTTCCAGTGGACTTAGGAGGTTTCTTATAAGGACACCTATATCCGCAAGGGTAACATCCTCCTCAGTATGTTCAAGTAGATTTAATTCAGATTGGTTTCTTGTCTCCCTTTCTGAATTAGAACACATAGCCTCAGCTCTACCTGTTTGCGGTTTTTCCCTAGTGTTTGAACGGGAGCTTTTTGGTAACGTGTTCGTGGGTGGAATTAAAGTGTTTGGCTTTCGCCTACCCTTAAGCCCTCCGCTTTTTTTCGGGATAGCTCCTTCTCTAGTTCCCTTTCGCTTATTCGGTTTGGGGCCTGAAGAGTTGATAGTATCAGGGTCTGGCGTGGGATTCATAATAGATATAGGGTGGGGTTGGGCTGCGGGAAGAGTTAACATGCTAAAATCTACGGAATCACTATGGTCCTTACTACTTGCCTGAGAAATACAGTTTGATATATTCAATGACCCAGAGAGATCAATAATAACATCCACCCCTGTGTCCAACGCAATGAGTTCTGAGCTTACCACAGGAGACTTTGCCTGTGCCAAGGGGCCCATAGACGATCTCCGCACCCAGTCCAGCTCTTGGGATATTCGCCTCTCAAGGAGCGTGATGTCCTCAATTAACAGTGACCCGGCTTTCACAAAATAGTTATCCAATGTTCCCTTTGATGTGGTCGCAAGAGCCGTGGCACTTTTGCTCCTTGTTTCTCTTGTCGACATCTCTGCAAGGTAGGACCAGTAATATCCCTCTAGGGCCGGCAAAATTCCAGGGGGGGGTGGCCCTGGCCCGACCACTCCCGTCCTCTAACGGCCTCAAACGGCCCGCTCTTTGCCCGGTCTTCGTTCTGCTCCTCGTTCCGCGCGCGTTCCGCTAGCGCGAGTGTTGTTGCGGTATACGTAGGGCGGAGTAACTAAGGGGAGTGGGTGGGAAGAGGACCCAGCTGCGCCGATGGTGCTCCAGGCGCTGGGGAAGCTGGTCCTCGCAGTCCCGCCCTCCTCGATGTGCAGGTCTCAGTCTGGCTGGCGTGGAGCAAAGAAACAGGGATCAGGGCACACAAGAACCAAGTGCCAGCAGGAATTTATACCCACGAGCGGCACCCGCGAAGCGGGGGCCGCGAGTCGCTGCTGAGTTACGCTGGTCAAGGGGAGTGGCTGGGAAGAGGACCCAGCTGCGCCGATGGTGCTCCAGGCGCTGGGGAAGCTGGTCCTCGCAGTCCCGCCCTCCTCGATGTGCAGGTCTCAGTCTGGCTGGCGTGGAGCAAAGAAACAGGGATCAGGGCACTCTCTATCTACCTCACTCTCTCTCACTACCTCACTCTCTATTTCAATACCTCACTCTCTCTCTGCTAATGCAATAGGTATCACATATGCAAAAAAAAAGCTAATGCCAATAGAAATGACAATGCCATTTATTTAGGGATACAAAAATGATTAAACAAATAATGAGCAATACCAATAGCTCTACCTATAATATTGCCGAGACCATTACATTGTAAATGCTTGTTAACATGTGTGTCTTATATTGCATGATTCTTTCTTATTGTATGTATCTTTTATGATCTGCCTTTGGGAGATCGAATAAAGACTAATGCCACACAACTTTTTCATTTTACTTTTTTCACCATGATTTTACCTCAAACACTTAACACTAGCAATCAATGAACTCTGCAAACCCCTTACTACCCTTAATGCTAACCCTTCCATGAACCCTAAAAACCCTTATTGCTCCTTTACATGCCCTTCCTTGAACTCTGAAAACACTGTACTCCCCCTTGTTACCCTTCCATAAACAACTAAAACCCCCTTATTATCTATTAATGCAGTGATACTTAAAGTACAGCCCGGGGGCTGCATGCGGCCCTCCTGACCTTTACATGCGGCCTTCTTGGCAACAGCACCACTGGGCTGCGGTTTACTGACTCAGCACCAACATTAAAAAGATGTAAAATAAACAGACAAGCCTTTATTTAAACGTGAATTGATGTTAAAGAAAGGAAGTAACTAGGTTGTCCTGCACGACTAAACTTTAGGAACACCTTCATTTTTAAAGACATGTAGCAGCAAAAGTTAAAAAATATGATATGGTCTCTTCAAAAATCAAAAAGTTTATTTCATTAACATGCAGAATCATTTCACCTTAGTACATCAGATTATATCAGTGCATTGAGAAGTATTTTCTTTTTAAGTGGTAATTTTCAAACAAAAATTCAGAAACATTCATTCTTTCTCCCAACCCTGGTAACAATATCAATATTGAACTAAGAGGCAAGTCAGTTATTTGCACTCTTTGGGTGGCTTGGGTGCCTATTATACATGAACATTATAGTTTATTAAATCAACCACAGTGGAAAGTGTTATACAGTGAAGATCCTGAAGTCATGCATTTTAAGGTTGTCTTACATGCGATAATGAAGAAAAAGGAGTGAAAGTGAAATAAAACAATTGCCTAGGATCACACAATTTGGTAAAGTGGGGAAGTCTGGATAAATCCCAGGTTTTCTGGCTTCACAATGTGAAATTCAGCCACTAGTTGTATATGCTTTGCTTCCCCTATACCCACCATCCTGACACAACCCCCCCCACGACCGCCACCATGGTAGCATCAATGCGGCCCTCAGTCACATCACAAACCAAACTTTGTGGCCCCTGGGAAAAGGTTTGCGAGTACCCATGCCTTCATGCTGCCCATCTCTGAACCTACAAACCCCTCACTTTCCCATATTATCCCTTAACCCTTCGTCAATCCTAAAAACTGTTTCCACCCCTTTCCATAACCCTAAAAAAATCCTTACTACCCCATATGCTATCCTTCACCAAAAAAAACCTTATTACACTTCAAGGCTTCCCTTTTCTGAACCCTAAAATTTGCTTACAACCCCTTTATACACCATTCCCTGAACTCTATAAACCCTTATTACCCTTCAACGCTACTGTAGGAAATTGGGTTACTGATTGAGGAGGGACAAACCCTACTCAAGCAGCAACCAAAATCTTTCAAGGTGAAACACAAGCAAACCCCAAATTAACCTATACTTAACCCTCTGGCAGCTTGCCACAAAGCAGTCAAGCTAACTTAGAGGCATCGCGTAAAGTATTTGTGCAGCACTTGAAAGTGAAAACACAGCACAAGGAACATCCCACACTAATTTAGAAAAATAGAGTAACATTTAAAAATTGCGACCAAAATGACAAAAATCTAATCAGTAAAACCAGAGATAAGCAATTTCAAAGTTGTAGGTAAAAATTGTGCCTAGAAGCACAAAGCACCAACTGTGGTTATCTGGTCACGCCAGACTTGGACAATGCCACAAGTTCAGGCTGACTGTGATGGAGCACAGGCTGGTTACAGGGACTGAGTTAGGCCCGCTGAACAGACTGGTTTGGGGAGCGCTAAGAGATCCCACATCATGTTGCAGTGGGTTCAAGGAGCTGAGAGGATGTGATGCAGAGTTGTGCCTCATCGTTGAGGATACCATCAATGAGGGGCTTGCAACGTGAAGTGCTGCACAAAGATGTGTCAACCACTGGGGTTTCCGAAGAAGTGGCAGGGCTTGGATGTGGAGTCCTGCATTGTCGTTGAGAGGTTTGTGATGCTAAGGCCTGCGTAGAGGATGTGTCGCACAGGGGCGGTTCTGAAAAGACTGCGGGCTGAGATGCGAGGTTCAGCATTGGGATTGCATCAGGATGCAACTGTTCTGAAAGTGGGCTGCAAGGGGTTGTATGTTGTAGTATTTAATTTACAGGCTCTGGGTACATGCAGTGCCGCTTTACGAGGGTCTTACAGGTAAATTAAATGTGCCAATTGGGTGCAAGCCAATTTTCCATCTTTAAAGGAGAGAGCATAAGCACTTTAGCAATGTTTAGAAGTGGTAGAGAAAGCAGAGTCCTAAAGTCAGCAAAAACACTAGGATGGAAGACAAAAAGCTGGGGGGAAACCATGCCAAAGATGTCAAGTCCAACAGCTACTCTTCCATGAATCCTGAAAACCTATTACTACCCCTTAACGCTACCCTTCTTTGAACCCTAAAATCCCCTTTCTATCTATAATGCTACCTTTCCCTGAACATCATCATTCCCTTAATGCTATCCTTTCTTGAATCCAGAAAACCCTTATCACACCTTAGAGCTACTCTTCCCTGAATCCTAAAACCCTTACTACCCTTTCCTGAAGCTTAAAATGTCCTTACTACCCCTTTACCCACCCTTACCAGAAACCTAAAAAACCCTTGCAATGCTAACCTACTCGGAATTCTAAAAACTCTTTACTACCCCTTAATGCCACCCCTCTCTGACCATTAAAAGCTTCTGACATTACCCTTCTCTGCACCATATACAGACCCTCAAGGATTTTGCGATTTGCAAAATAATCGTGAAATCGGCACTTTTGTAACAAGCCAGCGTTTTTTACAAAAGTTCCCGCGAAATCAGAGCTTGGGTGGCAGAAAGCTGCAGCAGTCCTGTCTCCTGCCTCTCAGGGGCATAGTTCTATTACAGACTCTTCATTAATCCTCTTTTAAAGGTGTCATAAGCCTTAAAATTATGTCCACCCTCCCAACATGATAAGTGATTTCCACAAAATCTGATGGGCTCACTGTTCTACAAATATTTCTCACCTTCCAAAAATTGTTGCCCTCTGTTAACATCCACGACCCCACACGCCAAAGACACCTGATGTCACCGTCCTTTGACACTCAATAGTTTTACTGGCATGAAGAGTCACTGAACCCTGGAGAGGGGCATGTGCAGAACAGCGTTTAAAAAGCCCTACCAAAACAAACCTGCTTATAATTTCCTGAATGAATCCCTCCTCTCTCCTCAATGGAAGAAAAGCCCCATCCTTTGATCTCGAGGGGGTGTCGGGTGAGGCAGGCGTCCAAACCGAGCACAGGAAGGCTGCCTCCAACCTCTGCCCCACGCACCAGTTAATGCATGGATTTGTCCTGCCCCCACCCTGCCTGAGCGCAGATATGTTATAACCATACTTGGTTCCCAATGCTTTCACAGACTACATCATGTGAGGACTGTGGAAGGAAGAATATCTATTTGTATACTAGGCTGAGAGACAGCAGCCTTGATCCTGGGATGCTGCTAGTGTTCTCACTTCAGACGAGGCTTGCAGTAATTTATCTCTTTCTACACGCTACTCCATCCACCGGCCCTAACCCCCGTCTTTATCTTTAAAAAGTGCATTTCCCCTAATTTCTCAACACTGTTCCTGATGAGAGACCTCTGTGTACCACTGGCAGGAGGCCGGTTTAGCAACTCATCTGTGCTAGTAGCCGCTGCGGACTGCAAGCACCCCCCCAGCCCTGGAGTATAGTCAACAGCAGGGTCACTACAGCAGCATGTCTTTCAGACAAGCACCGCAAACACAGCAAGAGGATGGATGGAGTGCTAAACCTTTTCAACCACTCACCTCCAGTCACAGATCTGTGTTTCATCTATCGTTCTTTTGCACAACATGCCACCCCAGATTGGACCCAGCCATATGCAAATCAGTCGTGATCCTGTTCCTCATGGGAAGTCTATCCAGAACTGCCAGGTCAGGTCCTCCCTGGATCGGAAACAAGCATTCTGGGACCGGTTTTGGGGTGTCTCCCCTCATCAGAAAGGCTTGCTTAAATCCAGTGGCACAGCGAGCAAGGGACCCACATCTGGGCATACTCTTGGACACTTAGGGATAACATAGCAAACACAACAAAGTGATGGATGGAGTGCTGAAACTTTTCAAAGACTCACCCCTAGTCAAGCGATCTGGGTTTAATTCTTTGTTCTTTTGTTCACTATGGCACCCTATTTTGGATCCAGCTGCTCCGGACCATCTCTGCAAAAAGATCTAGCATTCAGCCAGCAACATTAAGCACACTGGGGCATGTAGTTTTTAGTTTCTCTTGGATTTACCAGGCCCAGCAAGTACTCGTCAAGGCACTCTACCGAAAATAAGGAAGACTATGTTATTTTGGAGCCAGGAACCATTGTTTGTTTTAAACTATTTTATTTTAAGCAGAGTGAGGTTCAAACATTTTCATACACACATATATGCCTAGTGGTTGTGTAACATGCATATACATAGCAACACAAGCTTCATGGGACAACCAAGCAGTTAGTGAGTAAGACCGTTCGGAGTTAGGCGAGGGGCTGCTGGAGAATCTGGAGTTGTTTTTGGATGGAAGGTAGGCTGCCTGGACTCTTCAGCTCTGCAGACTCTTGTCCGGGTGGCACAACTGTGCCGAGCATGTTCGTTGCAGAGGTGCAACAACTCAAACCCCCTCATTTTAAGGTTGAGCCTGGAGTCAGCGCGCGTGTGCTGCTCTGTGAGACTTCTTGTGGTGGAGTAAGCAAATACAAGCTCCGCTCACTCTCTGTCCATACTTGCTATTGGCTTGTGTCATTGCCCTTCGTAAATGCAGGGTTCGGATTTCCTAATAGGTTTGTTAGTTAGTCCCTCCTTGGTATCGCCTTGTCTGCATTTGTCACCTCCCAAAGTGACTGGCCTTTTTATTTCGGTTGTTACATGGGCTGTGTCGTTTAATCTTGTAAGCACTATTTTCTTTATTGCGTTTGTCCTACTTCAGGCACGAGGACGATATTCAGCGCGGGACAATGGCGGCCGCTTGTTTGCAATGCCAGAGGTTTCACATTTAAATGCGAGACCTATGGCATTGCAAATATTTTTGTAATTGGTGCAGAGGGGCACGCACACTTTATCTTTAAGTTAGGGTGTCGCGCCTTTCCTTTGTTCAACATGGTGCAGCTCGTGCACCTCTATTTTTATTAATGACTGTGAAAATCGAATCCGTGGTGTCACAGTAACCTGGCACATTAACTAATTCAGATGAATAAAGTCCTCTGTGCCGGAGAGCATTGCGCCCGGGATCAGGGCAGGGCAACGCTGGGGACTCTGCCGGGGACTGCTTGGGGCAGTTTCCTATGCATCTGGTCGCCAGTGTGTGGGCGGCCTCTTTCTTCTCTGGTATCTGCATACGGCCGCTGACCTCAACCAGCAGGTAATCAGCTGAATCTCCATACCACCCAGAGGGGCGGGGGTGAATGGGCAGAGGGAGCACAGTGTTTTTACAATAACATGCAGCGGCCTGAGCAGCTGAGCTTTCACGTGGACCTCACCTGGCAAAATTATCAATTCTGGACTCAGCTTGTTTAACTCAGCATGGATCTGCACGCAAGCTGGCTTGCCGAACCTTTGCCACTTCCCTGGAGTTGTGTAAAATTACGTGCTGGTAAACAAACCGTGGCAGAGATCTTCCCAGTCAAAAACATGCCCCTTTCAGTAAATACACATACAACGCTTTATATAAATATAATTTAGACATTTTATTTCTCGTGAATGTCAGGCAGTAATTTGTGCTCATTCCAGTGAAACAGTGGTTTGAAACAACTGTGTGTGATCAACAGCCAAATGTAAATGCACTCTAAGAATGAAGCGTGGCCGTCCATATCCCCAGAAGACATTCCAGTTTATGGGTTACATAATGTTTCTGCTGGATTTGGCGATTGTTACATAGATGTTAAACATTGGACAGTAAAATACAGGTCCAGCTAATAAAAACCATACTTTCCACAGATTTAGTAAAAATACCATCTGAAACTAACAGGCACCAATTACCAGCTATAGGACGGGACAGGAATTTTGTTTACACCGGTTCAGAACTTTATAAAACGCAGAAAAATCTGACTTGAAATGTGCAGTTTTTCTGTTTTTAAAAACCATATCTGCGGGTCGGATGTTCTGGTTTGCACAAAACTGCGCTACGGCTTGAGCTAATCCTTGTCAAAAACCGGGCATGTGCCACAAAATAGTGTCGCTGAGTCGATGCATGACAGAAGGAAACCTCTTCTTAAGATGCCAATAACAAAACAGGCCATGTGGGGAATATGCATAGTACATGGATTGAAAGCGTTGTTTGCCCATGGGGGAAGGAGGGGGTAATTTCATTTGCACTCCTTTCTGCAGGTTTGAGAGGAAATCCATTTAGAGGAAAGCTGAATTTGAAAAGGATGCCATAAATGAGATAATTTAGCATTGCCCCCTTCAATGGCAACCCTGCTGAATAGGGCCTGCTGGCCTCTCCTGCCTTGCCTGACAGGCAATGAGGGCCACCCTGGACTTCTTGAAGTTCTCACTTCTATAGAGGGGACACCTCGCATTAGCAAATTGACACATTCAAGAGTTTCTTCCTTGTTGAGATTGGTGTTTTGTTAATCGATTTTTTTTCTTTTTGCTCTCACTCCCGCGGCATGGCGCTTTTACAAACAAGCAATGGTAATGCAATTGGTGTCACATTTATGAGAGTTTCTTAAATGCGAGACATATGCATTGCAAATGCTTGTTTCTAAGAGACACTGAGTAGAACAGATAACCAGCCAAAGCCCAGCAGAATCTCACACCAAATGAGAACAATGATTGCAGCCATCTGTAAGGAAGGCAGAGCACAGAGGCAAGTGCAGATCACAATTCTGTTTAAATACATTTCAGAGCCTAAGGCTAACTATGCAGATTTACTGTCAGCCCATTTGTGAGTAATAATTTTGAAATTGCTAATTTGCTCAGTGATTTAAATTTGGACATGCTATTTTGTGCCGGAACTTGGCTGTCTGATGATGCTATTGCTGTCAGGAGCCGGGAGAGAATCGAATTACAGTAAACCATGGTGTAGGCTTGTAAACAGGGTCGGTGGCGGGAGAGTGGAAGGGTTGATGCCAGTGGTGAGGGTAGGGGTGCCTGGCTCCTGTTCTGGTGCAAGAGTAAACTTGAAGCAGCATTGGGCACCGACGCATCCCCTCTTATCTTGTTTTGGGACCGAGCAGGGGTGCATTGAGGCTTGCAAGAGTGTCTTATGATTGGCCCTGGGGAAATCAGTCCCGCAAGTTCTCTGATTGGCTGCTAGCAACATGAGAAAAATGTTGCCGACAGTCATTACAGGACACGGGGACTTAACATAGCAAACAAATTCTCTAAGACACTTTAAATATGCCTATTTAAAAGTGGAATACTCTACTAAAACAGTTTCCATTGATTCAAGACTGAAAATGATAAGGATTCAAATAAAGTGGCGCAATTATGCCGCAAAATTTCATTTTTTGTGCCGCCCAATTTCAATTTTTGTGCTGCAAAATTTGCAAATCGGAGCCGCAATATCCTGGGGGCGTCTGCATATTCCGTCTTTACTATCATTAATACCATCCTTCTCTGAATCCTAAAACCCCCCAACCAGTCGCCTGCCTCTTTCTCCACGCTATTTTATGAGGTCTATTAATCAGAACTTACTCCCTGGTCTCTTGTAAAGCACTCTTAGGTCTTTGAACCAAGACCGTGCTATATATGTAAAAAAAAAAAAAAACACTTTCTGACAGTACCCTGGCCATTATTAAGCATGAAATCGGGGCAGCTTTTGGCATGGGGAAGCTGAGCCCAGGGCATCAATCTTAAGAGGGGCTCACAAAGCTCTTTGCACTAAGGTTTGGCGTCCATCTTCTTTAACTCCTCTGATTAAAAGTAGTTCTAATCATTTTTCACGTGTTGCAATCGTATCAGCCCACCCATCTACCATTCACCGACACCCCCTCCCAAATAATAACTTGCCACCAGCATTGACCGAGCTAAGTGTGGAGAATTCAGCGGAGTTGAGGGATAAGCAAGATGTTTGTAATCAGATCACTGCTTTGATGTGGCCACTAAAACATTGGCCTGTGAAAAGGGCCCCCATTCCCTTATGTTACACCAACAGCAGTGAGGGCGGATTTTTTCCGCTAGCCCAGCGAGGACTCCGAACAAGGGCCGGGGCTACGTGAAATGCTCTCCGACATAATTTTTCCCAGCGCCTACGAGCTCACGGGTCAATAGAGACCAGTACGTTACAGCGTCCCCGCGCCTGACCTGACGCAAAAAAGCTCACGCGTCAAAGTTGGGGTCTCCGTGCATCAAACAATACCACTGTGTCGTCACAGACTGCTGGCTGGACTACGGCTCCACACCACGTGCGGCTGGGCCATGCTTTCCGGAGCAGAGGACAGGTCTTTTCCGGAGAGGTAGCAGGTACAGTTTCTTCCGGGTCAGCAAGGTTTAGGGAGGGGCGGGTCGTCTGCTTCTGGGCGGATCAAATCCTTTCTAACCAATCGCAGCGCTTACTGGGAAGTACAAACACAAAGACACTCTTAGTACCGCCCCATAACCTGCCAATCAGTTTTAAAACTAGCTTTTCTGAGAACTTCCTCACGTCGGTTACAGTTGGAACTTGGATGTAAAGTCTTGGCAATCTGATATTTTGAGCTCTTTTGACCGAAGGTGAGACTCACGATCTGGACCGTCCTGCCTGATTCGGGGGGTTGACACGTAGGTAAATACACCTTTTCTTCTGTTCATTTCTTGGCCACGTAATTCCGATCCCCTGAACCTTAACTATATTCTGTCATGTATGTTTTTTTAGCCACTAACCATATACATCTGCGCACACCTTCATCCCCTATCTTTTCCCTATATAAACCTGATAGTTTTCTATGGCACGCGCTTTTCTCTTTATACTTTCTACTCGAATCGTAAGGGTCCAGACTACCGTCTGCACCCTTGCTCTTCCAGTCTCTAGCCCAATATGGCTGTACCCGTCAAATGACCATCTACACATACTTTTCCCTTTACGGGTCTCCTGGCGCTAAACACCAACTCGCTTTACTTGACGAACTGCTGTTGGTTTAAAGAGGCCAATATAAATATGTATTCTTTATTCAGCCCTATAGGCTTGCTCTCCTTCTGTGGGACTCGCAAAGCCCAAGTGTTGATCGTCTAGTTCTACTTGTTTTCCTCTTGTTCGGGCCACTTAAATCCAAACACCTTCTTCTCTAACAGTGCCAGTCTTCAATCTCTATATATAACCTTTTCTTTCTTTACTACTTCCTTGGCCCTATAAAGCGTTTCCATTTTCGGCAACGGCTTCTGACCCTGTATATCTCTCCGTTTCTTGGTCTCCTTTCGTATATCGGTCGCTGACCTCATGTACCTGTTCCATTCCTGGGCCAGTTCCCTGGTAATATATGTAAGCTGTGTTTTTATTCCTGTTTTTTGACTCGTTTAGTTTGCTCTCTACTTTACCAGCCTCTTATTTCTCTTATTTCACCCTGTGTTACTTGTTTTTCCGTGGGTCTCTAACCTACCTCCTAAATACTTATAACCACTGGAATTATGTGACCAGTAAGGAACAAATTATGCAGCATGGTTGAATTCATTATGTGGCAATCAAAGGCAAATTATGTTGCGTAATGCAACCTATTTTATGTTAGTATACCTTCATTATTCTGTAATTCCTGCACGTTAACACTTTCTGAGAAAAGGTTTCACCTTATTTGTACCACTCCGACACAGAAATACCAAAATAAGCATGATCAGTCAACCTTTGCAAAGGGCCTTCCACATTTCTGTAGTACATGTTGCTGTGTTTTTAATAACTTGGGGTCGGTTTGAGATGGAAACTATTTCTGGGGCAAAATCTGCAGATTATGCAGCAGATGTTGGATTATTTGGTATGCATATTCTTCCGTTATGAACTGTTCTCCTGATACTTTAGACTTTCCATCTTCGTGTGTCGTTCTTTAAACCGTATGCATCGTACTGATGTGATTTTATTTTATCCATGCTGTATTTCCTTCGCCTCCCATACTTTCTTAACTCCTAAACATCACAATAACTTCAATCCTGTTCTTATTCTCCTTAATCTGTCTATGGCTTTCAACTTGGTGGACCACTGTTTTTCTTCACGTTTTCTTCCCTTACCGTGTCTGGAATTGCCCTTTCCTGGTTTAATTCCTGTCAGCAAAGCATCCTTATTTTTAGGTCTCGCCTGAGCCAGCGCATGCGCTGCTCTGGCGAGACATTTAGTGAGTGGTGCTTTAAAAAGCAGACCGCAGCTTTTTGTTTGGCATAGAGCGTGCGGTTGCGCGCACGAGCAGAGGCGCCATCTGGCTTTCCTCTCGCTCGCCCAAGTGCGCACGCCTCGCTCCGCCTCTCTGTGCATCTCTCGTCCCCCTCGTGTGCACTGAACGTACACCCGCTGGCCCCTGTGCTGCAGAGCCAGCCGCTGTCCTGAAGGGCCGACACTGCTGCCCACTCCATAAAATGACATGTTACAAATGACTGTGGGCGTCATATTGTTACATGCGCGTGTTTCCTGGGTTCCAACAAGTAAATAAATGTTACCTTCCCGGACTCGTCTTCGTCGGCGGCCACTGCTGTCTCTTTCGCCCTGCTAGAGTGCTCTCTTAAAAGGAGGCAAACAAGTCTCATCAGAAGGCGCCTCTGGAGCCCACCAGTGCAGACCAAAAGCTATACCTCATGGCGCTATTGCAATTGTAGCAGCATTTTATTGAATCAAAATTAGTCTTAGATTTCTAGATGCTGGTTTCGTTACTGCAGCGGCTCAGTGCATGAATAGTCCGTTTTTTTTTTTTAGAACCAAGAACGTTGTTCCAGTATAAGCAGTCTAAACATACATTTGATTTAAAAGCATCCCAGGTCTGCGTTTTACAAAATGATTTTATTATTCCCACGAAAGAGGCAGTTGGGTATTTCTAACCTTGTTTCATCAACTCATCAGTATATTGATTCAATTACATAGCTTGGCCAGCCTGGTCTCTGTAACAAAGCCCTTTTACTGCCAGACCTGCTTTCTCGCCAGCCCCCCAATCACAGAAAAGTTAGAATTATTCTGCGGAGTCAGTGCCACCGCAGCATCACTCGGCGCCACCGCAGCATCACTCGGCGCCACCGCAGCATCACTCGGCGCCACCGCAGCATCACGATCACATCAGCGCCACCACAGCATCACTCGGCGCCACCACATCATCGCGATCACATCAGCGCCACCACAGCATCACTCGGCGCCACCACATCATCGCGATCACATCAGCGCCACCACAGCATCACTCGGCGCCACCACATCATCGCGATCACATCAGCGCCACCACAGCATCACTCGGCGCCACCACATCATCGCGATCACATCAGCGCCACCACAGCATCACTCGGCGCCACCACATCATCGCGATCACATCAGCGCCACCACAGCATCACTCGGCGCCACCACAGCATCGCGATCACATCAGCGCCACCACAGCATCACTCGGCGCCACCACAGCATCACTCCGATCCACCGCAGCATCACTCCGATCCACCGCAGCATCACTCGGCGCCACCGCAGCATCACTCGGCGCCACCGCAGCATCACTCGGCGCCACCGCAGCATCACTCGGCGCCACCGCAGCATCACTCGGCGCCACCGCAGCATCACTCGGCGCCACCGCAGCATCACGATCACATCAGCGCCACCACATCATCACTCGGCGCCACCACATCATCACTCGGCGCCACCACATCATCGCGATCACATCAGCGCCACCACAGCATCACTCGGCGCCACCACAGCATCACTCGGCGCCACCACATCATCGCGATCACATCAGCGCCACCACAGCATCACTCGGTGCCACCACAGCATCGCGATCACATCAGCGCCACCACAGCATCACTCGGCGCCACCGCAGCATCACTCGGCGCCACCGCAGCATCACTCGGCGCCACCGCAGCATCACTCGGCGCCACCACAGCATCACTCGGCGCCACCGCAGCATCACTCGGCGCCACCGCAGCATCACTCGGCGCCACCGCAGCATCACTCGGCGCCACCGCAGCATCACTCGGATCCACCGCAGCATCACTCGGCGCCACCGCAGCATCACTCGGCGCCACCGCAGCATCACTCGGCGCCACCGCAGCATCACTCGGCGCCACCGCAGCATCACTCGGCGCCACCGCAGCATCACTCGGCGCCACCGCAGCATCACTCGGCGCCACCGCAGCATCACTCGGCGCCACCACAGCATCGCGATCACATCAGCGCCACCACAGCATCACTCGGCGCCACCACATCAGCGCCACCACAGCATCACTCGGCGCCACCACATCATCGCGATCACATCAGCGCCACCACAGCATCACTCGGCGCCACCACATCATCGCGATCACATCAGCGCCACCACAGCATCACTCGGCGCCACCACATCATCGCGATCACATCAGCGCCACCACAGCATCACTCGGCGCCACCACATCATCGCGATCACATCAGCGCCACCACAGCATCACTCGGCGCCACCACATCATCGCGATCACATCAGCGCCACCACAGCATCACTCGGCGCCACCACATCATCGCGATCACATCAGCGCCACCACAGCATCACTCGGCGCCACCACATCATCGCGATCACATCAGCGCCACCACAGCATCACTCGGCGCCACCACATCATCGCGATCACATCAGCGCCACCACAGCATCACTCGGCGCCACCACATCATCGCGATCACATCAGCGCCACCACAGCATCACTCGGCGCCACCACATCATCGCGATCACATCAGCGCCACCACAGCATCACTCGGCGCCACCACATCATCGCGATCACATCAGCGCCACCACAGCATCACTCGGCGCCACCACATCATCGCGATCACATCAGCGCCACCACAGCATCACTCGGCGCCACCACATCATCGCGATCACATCAGCGCCACCACAGCATCACTCGGCGCCACCACATCATCGCGATCACATCAGCGCCACCACAGCATCACTCGGCGCCACCACATCATCGCGATCACATCAGCGCCACCACAGCATCACTCGGCGCCACCACATCATCGCGATCACATCAGCGCCACCACAGCATCACTCGGCGCCACCACATCATCGCGATCACATCAGCGCCACCACAGCATCACTCGGCGCCACCACATCATCGCGATCACATCAGCGCCACCACAGCATCACTCGGCGCCACCACATCATCGCGATCACATCAGCGCCACCACAGCATCACTCGGCGCCACCACATCATCGCGATCACATCAGCGCCACCACAGCATCACTCGGCGCCACCACATCATCGCGATCACATCAGCGCCACCACAGCATCACTCGGCGCCACCACATCATCGCGATCACATCAGCGCCACCACAGCATCACTCGGCGCCACCACATCATCGCGATCACATCAGCGCCACCACAGCATCACTCGGCGCCACCACATCATCGCGATCACATCAGCGCCACCACAGCATCACTCAGGGCCACCACAGCATCACTCAGGGCCACCACAGCATCACTCAGGGCCACCACAGCATCACTCAGGGCCACCACAGCATCACTCGGATCCACCACAGCATCACTCAGGGCCACCACAGCATCACTCGGATCCACCGCAGCATCACTCGGATCCACCGCAGCATCACTCGGATCCACCGCAGCATCACTCGGATCCACCGCAGCATCACTCGGATCCACCGCAGCATCACTCGGATCCACCGCAGCATCACTCGGATCCACCGCAGCATCACTCGGATCCACCGCAGCATCACTCGGATCCACCGCAGCATCACTCGGATCCACCGCAGCATCACTCGGCGCCACCGCAGCATCACTCGGCGCCACCGCAGCATCACTCGGCGCCACCGCAGCATCACTCGGCGCCACCGCAGCATCACTCGGCGCCACCGCAGCATCACTCGGCGCCACCGCAGCATCACTCGGCGCCACCGCAGCATCACTCGGCGCCACCGCAGCATCACTCGGCGCCACCGCAGCATCACTCGGCGCCACCGCAGCATCACTCGGCGCCACCGCAGCATCACTCGGCGCCACCGCAGCATCACTCGGCGCCACCGCAGCATCACTCGGCGCCACCGCAGCATCACTCGGCGCCACCGCAGCATCACTCGGCGCCACCGCAGCATCACTCGGCGCCACCGCAGCATCACTCGGCGCCACCGCAGCATCACTCGGCGCCACCGCAGCATCACTCGGCGCCACCGCAGCATCACTCGGCGCCACCGCAGCATCACTCGGCGCCACCGCAGCATCACTCGGCGCCACCGCAGCATCACTCGGCGCCACCGCAGCATCACTCGGCGCCACCGCAGCATCACTCGGCGCCACCGCAGCATCACTCGGCGCCACCGCAGCATCACTCGGCGCCACCGCAGCATCACTCGGCGCCACCGCAGCATCACTCGGCGCCACCGCAGCATCACTCGGCGCCACCGCAGCATCACTCGGCGCCACCGCAGCATCACTCGGCGCCACCGCAGCATCACTCGGCGCCACCGCAGCATCACTCGGCGCCACCGCAGCATCACTCGGCGCCACCGCAGCATCACTCGGCGCCACCGCAGCATCACTCGGCGCCACCGCAGCATCACTCGGCGCCACCGCAGCATCACTCGGCGCCACCGCAGCATCACTCGGCGCCACCGCAGCATCACTCGGCGCCACCGCAGCATCACTCGGCGCCACCGCAGCATCACTCGGCGCCACCGCAGCATCACTCGGCGCCACCGCAGCATCACTCGGCGCCACCGCAGCATCACTCGGCGCCACCGCAGCATCACTCGGCGCCACCGCAGCATCACTCGGCGCCACCGCAGCATCACTCGGCGCCACCGCAGCATCACTCGGCGCCACCGCAGCATCACTCGGCGCCACCGCAGCATCACTCGGCGCCACCGCAGCATCACTCGGCGCCACCGCAGCATCACTCGGCGCCACCGCAGCATCACTCGGCGCCACCGCAGCATCACTCGGCGCCACCGCAGCATCACTCGGCGCCACCGCAGCATCACTCGGCGCCACCGCAGCATCACTCGGCGCCACCGCAGCATCACTCGGCGCCACCGCAGCATCACTCGGCGCCACCGCAGCATCACTCGGCGCCACCGCAGCATCACTCGGCGCCACCGCAGCATCACTCGGCGCCACCGCAGCATCACTCGGCGCCACCGCAGCATCACTCGGCGCCACCGCAGCATCACTCGGCGCCACCGCAGCATCACTCGGCGCCACCGCAGCATCACTCGGCGCCACCGCAGCATCACTCGGCGCCACCGCAGCATCACTCGGCGCCACCGCAGCATCACTCGGCGCCACCGCAGCATCACTCGGCGCCACCGCAGCATCACTCGGCGCCACCGCAGCATCACTCGGCGCCACCGCAGCATCACTCGGCGCCACCGCAGCATCACTCGGCGCCACCGCAGCATCACTCGGCGCCACCGCAGCATCACTCGGCGCCACCGCAGCATCACTCGGCGCCACCGCAGCATCACTCGGCGCCACCGCAGCATCACTCGGCGCCACCGCAGCATCACTCGGCGCCACCGCAGCATCACTCGGCGCCACCGCAGCATCACTCAGGGCCACCGCAGCATCACTCAGGGCCACCGCAGCATCACTCAGGGCCACCGCAGCATCACTCAGGGCCACCGCAGCATCACTCAGGGCCACCGCAGCATCACTCAGGGCCACCGCAGCATCACTCAGGGCCACCGCAGCATCACTCCGATCCACCACAGCATCACTCCGATCCACCACAGCATCAGGCAGGGCCACCACAGCATCACTCCGATCCACCACAGCATCAGGCAGGGCCACCACAGCATCACTCAGGGCCACCACAGCATCACTCAGGGCCACCACAGCATCACTCAGGGCCACCACAGCATCACTCCGATCCACCACAGCATCACTCCGATCCACCACAGCATCAGGCAGGGCCACCACAGCATCACTCAGGGCCACCGCAGCATCACTCAGGGCCACCGCAGCATCACTCAGGGCCACCACAGCATCACTCAGGGCCACCACAGCATCACTCCGATCCACCACAGCATCAGGCAGGGCCACCACAGCATCACTCAGGGCCACCACAGCATCACTCCGATCCACCACAGCATCACTCCGATCCACCACAGCATCAGGCAGGGCCACCACAGCATCACTCAGGGCCACCACAGCATCACTCAGGGCCACCACAGCATCACTCAGGGCCACCGCAGCATCACTCAGGGCCACCGCAGCATCACTCGGCGCCACCGCAGCATCACTCGGCGCCACCGCAGCATCACTCGGCGCCACCGCAGCATCACTCGGCGCCACCGCAGCATCACTCGGCGCCACCGCAGCATCACTCCGATCCACCGCAGCATCACTCCGATCCACCACAGCATCACTCCGATCCACCACAGCATCAGGCAGCCCCACCACAGCATCACTCTGGGGGGGGGGGGGGCAGCACAGCATCACTCGGGGGGGGGGGCAGCACAGCATCACTAGATGTTAGCACAGCATCACTCAGTACCACCACAGCATCACTAAATGCTACCACAGCATCACTCAGGGCCACCGCAGCATCACTCAGGGCCACCACAGCATCACTCAGGGCCACCACAGCATCACTCAGGGCCACCACAGCATCACTCAGGGCCACCACAGCATCACTCAGGGCCACCACAGCATCACTCCGATCCACCACAGCATCACTCCGATCCACCACAGCATCAGGCAGGGCCACCACAGCATCACTCAGGGCCACCACAGCATCACTCAGGGCCACCACAGCATCACTCAGGGCCACCACAGCATCACTCAGGGCCACCACAGCATCACTCAGGGCCACCACAGCATCACTCAGGGCCACCACAGCATCACTCAGGGCCACCACAGCATCACTCAGGGCCACCACAGCATCACTCAGGGCCACCACAGCATCACTCAGGGCCACCACAGCATCACTCAGGGCCACCACAGCATCAGGCAGCCCCACCACAGCATCACTCAGGGCCACCACAGCATCACTCAGGGCCACCACAGCATCACTCAGGGCCACCACAGCATCACTCAGGGCCACCACAGCATCACTCAGGGCCACCACAGCATCACTCAGGGCCACCACAGCATCACTCAGGGCCACCACAGCATCACTCAGGGCCACCACAGCATCACTCAGGGCCACCACAGCATCACTCAGGGCCACCACAGCATCACTCAGGGCCACCACAGCATCACTCAGGGCCACCACAGCATCACTCAGGGCCACCACAGCATCACTCAGGGCCACCACAGCATCACTCAGGGCCACCACAGCATCACTCCGATCCACCACAGCATCACTCCGATCCACCACAGCATCAGGCAGCCCCACCACAGCATCACTCAGGGCCACCACAGCATCACTCAGGGCCACCACAGCATCACTCAGGGCCACCACAGCATCACTCAGGGCCACCACAGCATCACTCAGGGCCACCACAGCATCACTCAGGGCCACCACAGCATCACTCAGGGCCACCACAGCATCACTCAGGGCCACCACAGCATCACTCAGGGCCACCACAGCATCACTCCGATCCACCACAGCATCACTCCGATCCACCACAGCATCAGGCAGCCCCACCACAGCATCACTCTGGGGGGGGGGGGGGGCAGCACAGCATCACTCGGGGGGGGGGGGCAGCACAGCATCACTCGGGGGGGGGGCAGCACAGCATCACTAGATGTTAGCACAGCATCACTCAGTACCACCACAGCATCACTAAATGCTACCACAGCATCACTCAGTACCACCACACCATCACTAAATGCTACCACAGCATCCCTCTGCAGCGCAACAGCATCACCACAGCATCAGGCAGCCCTAGCACAGCATCACTCGAGGCCCACACAGCATCACTCTAGGCCACCACAGCATCACTCAATGCTTCTTACACTTTTTAATTACAACTTCTCATCATGCTGCACAGCAGCCACACTTCTCTACTGCACAGCTTGGAAACATTTGCAAAGTCAATAGCTCTACCTAAACACTTATAAGGCCCCCCAATGCATAGCCGATAGGTCTCGCCTTTAGGACATTATAAGTGTTTAGTTATCCAGCACAATATCCTTGATTAAACAACATCAAGTGTTGCATGGCTAAACACCTATTAGGTCCCAAAAGCGAGACCTATTGGCTATGCCAATGCTTGTTGTTCTTGTACTGTGCTTTGCACCGAACACCCATCATGATGCCCGAAACACTACACAGTGGTTGAATAAGAGGCTTCTCTGTATTTTTTGTGCATGGTTGATAGATTGTGAGTTTGTAGAGTGTGAACTTGCATGGTGGGGAGGATGGCAAGGTGCTCTAAACATGTTGCAGTGAACTTATAGCAACATTTTGATGGAAATGTGGTTGGATCTTTTAAGGGACAGTAGTTTTTGTGTATGATTACTTTCTTTAAATAGGAAAATATGCCATTTGTTGTGCGCGGGTAGCATACTGTGGGTTTATAGTGGCCTTTGTGTGTTGAGATCTGTAGGGGTGTTCCAAATGTTTGCTGCGATCTTGTAGCTTTAATTAAGCATGGGTGTCAGAGGTGTAAGATGCTTGAGATGTATTTATGCTTGCTTACCGTCTTCGGACTGTTGTGTATGAAGATATTCCCTTACATTTTTTAGTAAGAATTGGCATTGAGTCCTGAGGCATTAGGTTGTACTGGTTGTTGTTTGTGTGAAGGACAATCCACTCATCACATACTTAACTTGTGGCTGTGCTTGCCCCTCTGTTGCGATAGAGTGGCACTGGGTGGATAGGGTAGGTCCAGAGTAATGTTTTTCCCCTCAGTGGGCACCAAAGCATAAACAATGTGACGTGCTTAGAGACAGCTGGTCCTTTACCATTCTCCTAAATGCAAGTTGGTTGTCGATAAGCTTGGCTCCTTGTACTGAGTTAAAGTTAATGCTGATTCAGCTTTTTCTGAAAAGTGGTTTTATTTAGATGGCGCCTTGTGGGTGTATCATTGTTTATTTAGTTGAAGGAAAAAAGATCCAGTTTCTCTGGATAGCATGCTGTGTGAAGCAGTTTTTTGATCGAGTTCTCTGGCTGGGAGGGCTTGTTTTGCTGGAGAGATGCGGTCACAGAGGGAGGTCTAAATACAAGACTTGCTTGGCCACTTCATTGTTAAACTCATGGGGTTGCAATAGTTGGTAACAATGAACTCCAAGGTAACATGAGTTGGTGTAGTGTAGGCTTAACTTGCACTCTCCAAGAGACCCATCCCAGTTTGGTGTTTCACATAGTTTAGTATCTGGCCCTAACAAAATTTCTGTAAATACTTCTTCGTGTATGTTCCCCCTGCTAACAATTCAATTGCTTTCGTGTCTGTCTAAGATCCGTGCTCTCAGTTGAATGTCTCTCTTCCCTACTTTAGTGTTAGTCCTGCACAAGTAGCATTTTGACCTCCCTGTGTTTTGATTGGATGACTTGTATCCTTCCACTGCTTTCCATTCCAGTGTGTGAGTGACTATTTTTTTTAGCTCCCTGTCTCTTATTGGCACTTTTGCACCCCACCTCTTCATTAAAAATTTACTCACGGCCACTTGCACCCCCTCATGCTGTCTGCCACGATTTTGGCAGGCGACTATTGTAAAATGATTTTTCTTATTTAGGAAAAATCATTTGAAGATGGATATAGCAGATGCATGCACAGATGAAACGGCCATTTTGAAATGATTCTTTCTTAATACAGCGCATGCAGGCTCATGTGTCCCATATATCTTGAAATGGCTTTCTCAGAACCCTGTTCAGAAGGCCAGGGATCAAGCAAGAGTTGAGCCCAGGCCCGAGGGCTGTGGTCTATACTCATGATGTCCCGGGGCCCATCCTACTATGGGTCCTGAGCAACTGGGCCTAATTCTCCTTAAGCACTTGGCTCCTAGTGGTAGTATGGATCAAGCAGTCCAAGGCTTCTTTAGGGTAGGTAGATACAGTGGTGTGATCACAGGCTTATAACCAAATGAACTAGCAGCAGCAATAAATGATTGTCCAGTCAAATACTTGCTTTATGGAAAATAAAGTATTTTTATTTTACAGCTACTACAAAGGGTTATACAACTTCCTCAGTCCCTTGAGGTCAGGGCTCTAGTGTTTCTTAGGCGGTTCCCTGAGTCCCACTCCCTCCTATCTGTAGTGGTTATTCCCCATTCACTATAGACAACACTCAGGTCAATCCCCACCAGTCAGTCTCAAGAGTCCCTCTCCAACTTTGTATTAAAATCAAGTGTTCCAGCGCCAAAGCACTATCTAGCAAGCATGTTCCCCTGGGCTGACTGGCTCAAAATCAGTCTTAATCAGTATTAATATCCAAGTGACCAGAGTCCTTGAGTGCATTCCTTTTGCTGGCGCTAGAACTGCATCATCTGTCTCCAGTAAGTTCTTTGCACGCAGCCCAGGCGTCTGCACTTGGTGAACTTCAAGTTCCTCACGCGCGGTTGTGCAGTTGCAGCAACTGGAGGTACTTCTGTGGTTCCTCCAAGCTGGGTTAGCTCTTTGGTCCTTCCCAAGGTGGGGTTGGATGGGCTTCGACCCGATTGGCCCAGCATATATTTCTTCACAGTGGCCCCTTCTAGCAACAGGGTTGTTGGCTCACTCATAAAGGACATTTTTTCACGGCAGCCCCTCTTGGCACATGGCATGGGCTGCGGCCCTCTCAGTACTGCAATCTACTCATGGCGGCTCCTTCTAGCATACAGGGCCGCCAGTTCCTCACTGCACACAGACGATGACCCTTTTGGCATAGCAACAGTCGTGGCCTTCCTTTGGCATACACAGGTAACTGACTTTCCATGCACATGGGCAATGACTCCATTGGTGCAACAGCCATCTGCTCGAATCTTCATAAGGGAATCCACACGACAGAATTCTCCACGGAACCTCGCTCCAATACTCTCCTCTTCCTTTAAGGGCACAGTGGTCATGGCAAGCCGGCAAGCACTGGTACTCCAAGGCAGGTGATCTTAGATTCCCTGGGTGATGTCCCCTCATCAAGCTGGGAGACTAGCAGGTTTGGCCCCCCCAGTCCTGGTCACAGGCAGAAGTCTTGCAAAGCTTCTCCTCCTCGCACAGTCTGACTGGGTGTTTGACGGTTGACCATATTTGTAATCTCAAGCTTCCCTTCTAATAGTCTATTTCCAGATAGCAGATGTAATTTAGAGTCCGAGTCTTTGAAGTTTATGTTGGGAGTCTTCTTCCTATTGAAGTGCACACTCCTCTGCCCTGTCTTTCTCCAGAAAGCAGTATCACAGTAGGAGCGACTCCAAAGCTGATAGCCCCACAACACAGGCCATGGGAGTGATTGGGAGCTCACACCTGGATGTCAGCCACATTGATATGTATATCAAAAGGTTAGCCCAGGGCCTCGGCCCTACACTTTGTGATTCTCTTAGCTGCCTCATCTTCTTCCTGAGATGTACCCAGGCTCCTTCCTTGTGACCTGTCTCTGAATCAAAAATCACCCTTTGAAGTGTACTGGGGGAGCATGGCTCTCCCTCTCTTCAGTGTGTCCCACCCAGCTCACAGGAATGCAGCAATACACATCATTTAGGGGGATTGCTCCACCACCTCTTCTCATGTTTCATCATGTAGTTCCTGGTCTCCCAAAATGGAACCCAGAGTCAACCATGTATTGTGCTTCTTGCAGGCACATACGCTTCCATAGCATGCATATAACATATACGCCCTGCACAGAACTACATCCTTCGTTTATAGTATCACTCACAGGCACACATACACCCAGCACATGCATCTAACTTACACACACTGCACAATACTGCGTTATCCCTGTATTGCATCATTCACAGACATACATACACCCAGCACATGCACATCACACGTGCACTGTGCAGCACTACACACCAACTCGCTGTAGGGCAAGGGTTAGTCAAGCACACAGCAGTGGAACTTTAAATGAGTGAACCTGCAGGCCTTACTCCAGTCACACAGGTAAAAAGAATGTTATTTTTTTCCTTTAAGAAAAATAATTTCAAGATTGTTGCTGCACATGTATCCTTTTTATTTAGGAAAAAAAGTATGGCAAAGCCAATAGCTCTGCAGCCCTTTGCAATTTGTGAGATGCTTTAGCTTTGCCAATGCTTGTTAGGTACTAGTTTTCACATACCCCAACTTTGTATCCTTCTCCACTTCTGTTTGCAAACTTTGAATACTTTGTCATGCCTCAACACGAATTTCCAGTAAACTCACATTTGCCGATACCAAGTTTTCTAGTGTTGCATTCGAATATACCTAACTGCTGATTCAGCTAAAGAGCTTTCTTGGAGTCATTTTTCTCATGGCTGGCTCACAGTAATTTCTTTCTCCAATACCTGCTTGCCTAATCATTCTCTCCTCAAAGTTTTACAAAACTTTGCTCCCTACTTTATCTTCTGTTTTCTTTTTTTCTTTCTCCTACTTCTCACTCCAAAGCCCTCCATATTGCATCACATTCTGTTGAAATTGCTTACAATTTTTTACGCCCTAAGTACTTGCTTTTCCGTTCTTGCCCTAGCTGTTATTGCTCTCTGATCCCAGGGCCTTGCTCCTGGTTCTTCTTGTCGCTTGCCGTTCTTTCTCATTCATCTTCATTGGAACTCTCCTTTTTTTTTTTTTTTTTTTTTTTTTTGGGATCAGTCTTTCATTTTCCAACCACCTTTTTATTGTTTCACAGTTCTCAAGTTTTACTGTCCCGCTTCTCCAATACATTGCCTTTACAGCCCTCTTTACCTTTGCATTTGTATTTAATAAATGCGCTATAAAACTAAAATGATAAAATAGACCTTCCCCACTCCTGCTGCTGTTTTACTCTGTGCACATGCTTGTTTCTTTTGCTGATCGTTTGACCATGTACTCCGCCCCACTTACTCTGCTAGTGTCCTAAGCTTGTAAACCTCTTCCATTCTTGATCCTATAAATCTGCCTCCTTCCTGTGCCAGTGCGCTGACCTTCTCTCTGCTTTTTCACTAACCTTATAATCCTGGTCTGTCTTTCTGATCTCGTACACCTGCTCGTGTCCTAAGTCATGGCTAAATTAACTCTTGATGTACTTTTTATCTCTAATGTGCATTATTTTCTTTTCTCTCTTCTAAGGTCACAATGGTTTCTTCGTTGATATCCCGAATGGTCATGTAAGTATTTTTTAGCCACAATAACAGTAATTGCCTGGTTGGTGACGGGTACAAAACATCTTTCGCAGCCCTTTACAGAGGAGAGCTGTTTCTCCAATTAGAAGTAGATTATCAGAGCAGTACTTGGTAATAATCTTTGGACCAGCAAGAGGTGATAATTCCGGAGTGAGGAGTTGTTACAAACCTATATGTGAACCCTAGTGGTACACCAGGGCAATAATGAGGTGAATTCGAAGATTTTGTTTCTTCCGAGGTTGGAATAGCTGGGCGTTGCAGATCAGTATTGCATCACTGTAACCGAGTGCTTTCATTGGTTTGGTGTTGGAATAGGGCAGAGTGCAGTGGGACAAAATTAAAGGCACTGTGAAATATACTAGTTACTGAAATAACAGGATTAAATATGTGTGGATTTAGGGTAATTTACTGAGCTGACTTCCGTTGTCCTTGTTGGATCTCAAACCCAAATTCAGGTATATTTCAAAATTAGAGACTGTACAAGCTACAATGGATCCTGTTGTACCTCCATTGAGTTAAAAAGGATGGTGTAAACAGATATTAGTGATGAAGAATGTAGACTTGCCAGCTCACATGTTGTAATGCTGTCATACAATATCTGCTCTCTTCCCACGGTCACCCATGAAGAGAGGATGAACTGGAAAGCCCTACATAGAGTAGCTTTCCAGCATGTGAGTTAGACAACTTATATTTTATTTATTTTAATAGTTTTATAATGGCACAAAATTGACCCTTGCAGGTATCGGAGCGCTTTTACAGAGTTACAGCAAGTAGAGTAGTAAAGATCCGTAATATCACATTCAGTAACAATTCTAAATTCACTAACAATAGAGTATCATAGTTACACCATTAATAACAACATATTGTCATAGTTCAGACCACTGCAAGTACGAGGCAGTGTGGGGGATCAGGGGGATATAGACTTTACTGCACGGAAAGCGCAATAGAAGGTAGCCGGAGATAAGTAATCATGTGAGTGCCAACTCTTCAGCCCTATAGTACATTTTAAAGGTTTTCCATATTTCCTGAGACCGAGGCGGGACCAGAATCCTTTTGTTTTGTGGTTTCTGAAGGGTGGGAGAGGAGTCTCTGGCTGCGATGGGTTCAAAGCCCTGTCCCTCCCACTTTCCTTGTCCCATTCTGTTTCCCCTCCAAGGCTCTTTAGGCACTGAAGCGCTGAAACCTCACACCCTTCTTACAAAGTGAAAACGTTTTCTGTGTTGGCAGATCAGGGAATGAGAGTATAAGTATGCATACTCCTACTTGGAAAAAATGTCTTTAGAATCCTATACCACATACGTGTAATCTGCAAGGGACATGTGCAACCAATAAATTGCTTGGCATGTATTCCAGCTCTTCTGCCAAGGTCTGTACAGGCTTGTCATCAGATGCCCTCACTATTGCAATAGTCCTGGGTCACACTCTGGGAACGGCTTTTATTTATTTTTTTTAAATCTTTTTTTTACTTTGCAGCAACAAAAGAACAAGTTGGTCACTTCGTATACATCATAATCAGTAAATCTCTGGTTACAGGTGTCGACATATTATGGCCAGTAAGACTTGTTTAAAACTGTAGAGCAGTGTCCGTTCAGGCCGTGGTTCCCAGGCCGGACCGGCGGGCCTGCGGAGGCTCACATATGTCCCCTCTGAATGTGTTCCATTTTGACCACACTCCCCCCCCCCCCCCCCCTCATTTTCGAGGGCACCCCCGCACCCTATACACAGTCTTCTCCTGCAGCATACACCAGTCCATGTCTCTTTGCTAATCGGCCAGTTTCGGTGGAGCCGATGCCCCCCCCACAGGCGCGCGATGTTTCTCTTTGCCACCATTTGCCCAAGTGCGACCCAGAGTTTCCCCCTTGCAGGTAAGTTCGTGGGTTCCCATATGTTCAAAAGGCATCGCTTGGCCTCTGGGCGTATGTCCACCTCCCACACCTCCTGCATACAAGACATCACACGCCTCCAGTACCTCCGCACACCCGGACATTCCCACAGTATGTGGAAGAAAGAGCCAGCCTCCCCGCAGCCCCGCCTGCAGAGCCCCTCCCCCCCCTTCCCATTGCCTGCAGTCTTGTGCATGATATATACACTCTATGCAGTATTTTAAGTTGTATGAGTCGAAGTCTTGCCGATATCGCCACCTCCCTCGGGGATGCCAGCGCCTCCACCCACTCCTCATCGTCTATTTCGAGGGGATCAGGAGGATTATTGATCAGTTTAGTGAAATGGCATGTTCCGGCATGTAGCCATCGAGCAGCCTATCCTCGAGTGGGGATGCCTGTGTGGGCCTGGTCCCTAGTGGTATGTTGGCCTGAAGGGAGTGCCTAATCTGCAGATATCTGAAATATTCAGTGTGCGCCAACTCGTACGTGTCCTGTAGGTAGGCAAAGGATCTAACCCCCTCGGGCCCCCACAGGTCCTTGACCTGTGAGATACCGGCAAGGTCCCACCCCCGGAACCCCTTTGTATGTCCTAGGCTGCCCAGTCTTTCAGAAGCCCACAGTGGAGTTGCCAGTGTCAGAGTGTTGGCCCAACCGAGCTTGCGGTGCGCCGCGTGCCAGATCTGCACCGAGTGTTTTGTAGGTCCCGTAAGCAAGTATTTACCGGGCTTAGAGTAGAGTGCAACTTCATAGTTCCCACCCGGGAGTAACCAGCTATCCATCCCGTAACCGGGGTCGTTGCCGTCCCTGTATGTCCCCTGGTTTATCGCCGACAGGTGGGCTGCCCAATAGTATTTGCGGATGTCCGGGAGGGCAATTCCCCTGTCGTACCATCCCAGTGTGAGCTTATGCAGCGCAATCCTAGGTGCACCTGCCCAGAGGAGGAACCGCTGCGCCGCCTCTTAAGCCACGAAATATGAGTTCAGCACCAGATCTGGCTAGTTTTGGAGGGCGTAGAGAAACCTCGGGAGCGCAAACATTTTGAAGAGGGCCGCTCGGCCCAGCAGGGACAATGGGAGTTTCTGCCAAGTATTAGAGTCCCGCTGAAGCCGTCGCAGGGGCGGTAGTAAGTTCCTCTCATACGTTAGCGTTTTGTCAAGTGAGACAAAGACTCCAAGGTACCTGAATCCGCCCTCTGCACAGGTAAGTGGGCAATCTTTGGGAAGCCTGGGGGGGCTGCCATGAAGGACATAGATTTGGGACTTGCCCCAGTTGATGCGAAACCCCGGATTTTCCCCGAAGCTCGCAAATATATCCATGGCTATCACGATTGACTTCCCCCGGTTTGGTTAAATAGAGGAGGATATCATCGGCGTAAAGAGAGATTTTGTCCTCCCAACTGTCTGCCCATCGCAACCCCGTGATGGAGATGTCTTGCCTAATCCATGCTGCGGGAGGCTCCAAGGCGAGCGCAAACAGTAGGGGCGAAAGCGGGCATCCCTGCCTGGTCCCTCTTTCTAGAACGAAGACCTCCGAGACCCTATTGTTAACCACAACCTGCGCCAAGGGTTCCGAGTAAAGCAGACGAACCCATGCTATAAAGAGGGGGCCGAAGCCCAGTTTACGGAGCACCGCTATCATATAGGGCCACTCGAGGGTGTCGAATGCCATGGTGGCGTCAAGGGACACCACCACCGCGTCCTCTCTTATGGTGGGGCACCTCCCCAGTACACCATTCAGGCGTCGGATGTTGAGAGCCGTATTACGATGGGGCATGAAGCCTGACTGGTCTGGGTGGACCAACGCGGGTAGGACGGCGTGTAGTCTATTAGCGAGAGTTTTCGCTAATATTTCGGTTCCGCATTTAGTAGCGAGATAGGTCTATACGAGGAACATAGCTCCCTCGGCTTCCCTTCCTTCAGGATAGCCACAATATTTGCTATGCACTGGTCTCGCTGCAGTATTCCCATATCGTTGCTCTCTTCGAACATTCGTTGGAGGTGTAAACTAAGGGCATCGGGTTTTAGCTTGTACAGCTCGATCGGAAGGCCGTTAGGTCCAAGGGCTTTGCCCGGGCGAAGGTCGACTATCGCACGCTCTAATTCGGCTGCGGCGAGTGGAGCCTCAGGTGCTTCCCTGTTGACATCCGACAGGCACGGCATACGGATATCTGTCAGAAGGGCAATAGAGTCCTCCTCGGAACGATCCGTCCCTTTACTGTATACCCGTCGGAAATGCCTCGCAAATTCCGCGGTGATCTCACGGGGTTCCGTAACCAGAGGTCCTGCCGCCGTTTTTATTTCTGGTACCACTTTGATGGCTCTCTGTTTTTTCTCGAGCCAAGCTATGTGTTTACCTGCTTTATCGCCTTGATCGTAGATCCTACCCGCCTTGTGGTGGGCCACCGCTTGGGCCGTCTGCGTGACCAGCTCCCTATATTCCACAGTTTTGAGTCGCAACTGATGCTGCGCATCAGGTTCACGATCCGCGCACGCCGCCTCTTCCAGCGCCCGTAGGTCAGACTCTACGGAGTTTAGTTGTGCCACCCTCTCCTTACGGCTTCCTGAGATGGCTGATAAGGCCTCTCCCCTAAGCACTGTTTTAAAGGCTTCCCACAGAGTAATTGAGGAGCACACCGATCCGACATTCTGTTCGTAGTATTGCGTCATGGAATGGGTCAGTTTTTCCCTGAGATCCTCATTTTTGAGGTACCAGGCATTGATTGGTAGCACAAATCCCTCCCGGCCCCGACCCAGCGTGATATGTATCAGAACTGGCGAATGGTCCGAGATTCCGCGTGCCAGGTGCGAGGCCTCCCGTATCACCATGTCGTGCTGTAGTGGCGCTAATATATAATCCAGGCGGGAGAATGAGTGATGTGGCCCGAAGTGGAATGTAAATTGCCTGCCCGTGGGGTGCACTAGTCGCCATAGGTCTGTGAGCCCAAAGACATCGAGGAAGTCGGTCAGCCACCTCTGCCCCGGAGGCGTTTCCCTAGGGGGATGCCGGTCCTGAGTCCCGGAGACTACAGGAACGGCTTTTTAACTGCTTTGTAACCCTCATTCGAGCAGCAGAATACTTTTGTATCAAGTGGAATATTTGCTATTTTTTCATAAAACCACATTATTGTATGGCGAGCCTAAATTATGTTCGGTTAAGGAAAAATTTCTAGCAGAGTTTAAAACCTCTATCGGAAAAAGTTATTTCCCAAATGTTTTGTTTTTTGAGACGTTGTCAGTTGTGGGTTAGTAGCTTCTGCTTAGCTTGCTCAGAGGGAGGAGAGACTTGTATACATTGTAACTAATCCTTTATGCAGTGAACACTATCAATAAATTATTTAAAGCTCTACAATTTCTTTGAGATAATCACTCAAATTGTGTTATTTTTCGATTAAGAAATTTCCAGATGCATTGCAAATAAATGTCATGTCCTAATATCGATTTACAACCTGACTTTTCCAAGACCAGGTTAGGTTGATTGATGTATGTGTTTAATAATTGGTGGTTATTTGGAAACCCAAGAAATGTCCTTACTGACTGAGAAGAAGAGAAAGTGGTTGAATTTCAATGCATCTAGTGCCTTCTAATGTCTTAAACTGGGTTCATATTAGTAAGTAATTTGAATATGCAATGTTAAAAAAGCAAACATTTAAGAATGTGTTGTAAATGGAATTGTATGGCGTGAATTATTTCAACAATGGGGCGGTGCACCCCTTTGGAAATGTTCTTTATGAATGGATATTGAAGTGTGTGGTATATGACCCTGTTCACTCCACTTACTTTTGGCTAGAGATATTATACGAATATCTATATACATATTCTGCCTGTGTGTCAGACTGATACCGGCATTTTTCCGCCACTGCATTGAAATGTGTGTATTTAAGGAGTAAGTGTTGCACAATGTATTGATCCATATCACTCCCATGACAACGCATAGCAACGAGCAAAACATTCTGTTTTTTATCTTGAAGCAATGATGGAATAAAATAGTTATGCTTAGAATGTTGCTGTGGTGCTTCCTATCAAATGTACGAGGAAAGGCCGTGATTTTGTCTTTGAAGGATTTTTGTTCGCCTGCACTGTAGGGATCCCGATAGTGCTTGCTGGAGATCAAGATAAATGTGTATTGCAAGATGATTGTGTTGACGTATTTAACTATTGGGTGTGATCTGTAGTTCTTAGTTGAAGTTAGCTGACCGAGCTGTGTGTTTTTTCTGCTCTATAACAGGGGGGTCAAGTGATTGGACTGGATTGTAATTGCTTTGACAGTGCATTGTGTGGCTCCATGGTGCTTAAATAGGTGATTTATGTTTTAACATTACGTTTTGAAAATGTAATGTGTGTAATTAACATTGTGACAAGTAGCATTGTGATGTTTTTATATTGTACCCGGATTGAAATGCTCCTCAACATAGTTACTATGGTTGTGAAGAGCATCTCGTAAAGGTACATGTGTATTTTTTTTAAGACATTTATCCCAAAAACCAACCATATTAGCAGAATAATGAGCAGTGAAATTAATATTTAGAAATTTGAAGATTGTATTGGTTAAAGGACAGGTAGCATAAGTACCATGGGATAGCGACCCTGCCCCCTACTTCTGCTGCACTCGGGTGAGAGCCCCATCCCTCAAACTTTCATGGAACTAACTTGTGCCCTACATGCCATGCCACATTCCCTACCAGCCCCCTTCTTCAGCTAAAAACACATATTTTAAAACCCTTTACAACGAAGCCTTTTATTGGCTTCCCGCACTTCACATAGATAAGTGAAAAGTTACAAATATTCTCAAATTTTAGAACTTCACTTAACAAAAACGTGTATGAAAATGTTCAAAGTTCTGCTGTGTTCCAGTACTGGACTAGCAAGGACTTTGGTCGGAAAAGAATAAGGTACAGTGACCTTTCTGTGTGTGTGTGTTTAATGAAGTTCAAGCAGGGACAGAGATGGGGAATAAGTCTCTTTGGTCAAAATACGGATAGGTGGAATCTCTAAACTAAACCCACCAAAGTGATTGTATTTACATTGTTTAATATGGTTACCCAGGTTTCATGTCTTTAGTTAAACTGTTAGTCTGTCTCTGGGTTCTTTGAGCAAGCTTTTTCCTTCAAGACAGACCTCTGTTTTGTTTCACTAAAGCGGAATGGCCTGCAGACGGATGTGTCTTAAAGGGCATTCAATAATGTGTTCTGTCATGGTGTAAGTTGTGTTATCTACCATTTGTGTAGCTTACTGGTGCACTGATATGCACTTGAAACTGGTGTTTTAAGGTCCTGCTAAATAGCCGGGTCCTATCATGGCAAGCTTGCTGCTGCTGTTATGCGTGCCAAAATTAGTAAGGTATATGAGAGGGATAAAACATTTTGACATAGATTTATTTAATTTTTGAAAACTTAATATAAATGGTTGTGAATCGCAGCGTGGTGAGCGATTACTCCCTCGTTTCTGCCAGTGAGCAAGATGATTTTTGGGGGGATAGCTGTTATTTCATAGTGATCTCGCAGGGGGGGTCTAACGGTTGAGAGAGCTGCTTTTTACCTTTTGGAACCCAGAGTGGTTCTGTAAATTCCTTATCTGGATGGGGTGAGGAGTCTACCGCTTGTTGGCCTAGACTGAGAAGACACAACCTTCAAGTCGGTTTGGTTGAAGCATGGCACATGAGTGACGCAGAGGCTTCCTCTAGAGTGGTGGATTAGGAATTGTTTTTGGTGGTACTTTGCTATGGTTCCTGGGAGACCTTGGTGCGTTGGGCATAGTGGCTTAAAAGTGATCTGGTGGGAGAGTAGACGTCAGTGCAAAGTCAAGAGGGCTGGGGGACTTGTGATCCTAGCTGTAGGAGCATCAAGGCTGCTGAATTTTGAACTTGTTGCAGTTTGTCTCTTTGGAAATTCAGCCCTCGTAGGTAAAGCTCATTCTTGTAAACAAGATGGAGAGCATTTTTTTTTTTTTTTTTTTTTTTTTTTTTTTTAGAATATTCCTCAAATAATTCAGTGCAGGTTGGGGTTCCAGAGTAATGGCTGTGTCTAGGCTTATTGCTAGACTGTTTAATGTGTCTGAGGGAGCTGTTGGTCCGAGATCTATGGCCTGGCTGTGATGTCTTGTCGGTGGCCAATTTCCACATCTGAAGATCTTTGTCTAGGTTGAGTTTAAGATGGAAGTCGTCTGATCTTTGGCAGTGATCAATCAAGGAAAGAATACCAGGGTTTCCACTTGACCTGTATGCCTTCAAAGATGGCTCTCCGTGCATAATGTTCCGACCAACAGCACTTCAATACCACAATATGGAAGTGAATTTGTTTTTATTTCACTTATAAATGATTTTTGTGTTGGCTTATTTTTCAACATCATTTATAGTTGTGTTTATCTATACAGATATAAAAATAAAGTTTCAGTTTTGTCAAAAAGACATATATACAAACCAAAAACACAATATATTGTATGCCAATATACACACACTTTACATCATAGTATTTACTATGTATTTTCCCATATCTTAAATCACGCTCCACTTCAAACACCACACAAACCCATTCACACTGCAACCTCTCATTCTTACCTTAGCCTGATCTCACATACACCTTAGGCTTAGAGTATATTATATCTGATACCACCGAAACGTATGTCGACTGTATGTTTGGAAAACCCCAGTCCACAACAGCAAAAGAAATTGGAGATTGTTCCCGAATATTCTATAAGGTGTATGTGAGTTCAGGCTGGGGTAAGAATGAGAGGTTGCAGTGTGAATTTGTTTGTGTGGTGTTTGAAGTGAAGAGTGATTTAAGATATGGGGAAATACATAGTAAATACTATGATGTAAAGTGTGTGTATATTAGTGTAGAATATATTGTTTATCGTTTGTATATATGTATTTTTGATAAAACAAACTTTTTTTAAATATCTGTATGGATAAACACAACTATAAATGATGTTGAAAAATGAGCTAACACAAAAATAATTAATAAATTAAACAAAAACCTAGAAATTCTATTCCATATTGTGGTATTTGAACTGCTGTTGGTCGAGACATTAGGCACTGAAAGCCATCTTTACCGACATACAGGTCAAGCAGGAACCCTTGTATTATTTTCGTGATTTTCCCCCTCTTCCCAGACATAAAATAAATCCCCAGGGAGTACCTTTTCTCTATTTGGTGAACAATCCAGGGACACGTATTGTGTGCATGGTATCATTGATAGTCTGGAACTTGGCGGTGAGCTCTTAATTTGCTAATTGAAACCAAAGCATTTAATCAATTCAGGGAGACCACTTGCATAGATTTGAGGGATGGGCCTTAAAACACAATCATATCTGAATGTAAAGATGAGAGGTTTATTGTAGTAAAGAGATGATGTAATATACTGGTATATGGGGGCACTTGTAAAGCCTATCAGTCACCTATAACAGTATCCTGGTGCCGGGGAGATACTAAGATGGGTAGGGTTCAGTGTTGCTGAGATTAAATGTCTGAATCGGAGAGCCGGTTGTTAAGGGTGATGTGGTTTGAGTTAGCTGAGAATTAGACTATCCAGACCAAGACTTTGCAGTAATCCCCACATTCCGGAGTCTGGTCAGTAGTCCTGTGTGATGGACGTCGGTAGTGTTCAAGACATTAATTGTGTGCAGCTTCTGCAGTGTGATTATCCCTGGGTTTCTTTGCAAATGGGTGGGATTTGGGGGGGGGGGGGGGGGCAAAAATGTATTGGAGGTCATATTTTATTTTTTCTTCTTTGCTTTGTATTAATATTTATTTAACATACTGTTTCAACATGGGGGTGAACTTCTGTAGGGTTCTTGTTTAAGATATTGGAGTATGCAGCTCTGACTGATTGAGTCTGATGGTGTCTTTAGGCTCAGAAGAATATGTAGGTCTTTTTGCCTTTTCCAGGAACTGGAGGCAATACCATTGCGAACTATTTCTGAGGGGTAGCTTCATTTGAGCAAACTGTTGAGCTCTTGAATTCAAAATGAATTACAGGGCATGATGCAAATGAGAGGCAATAGGAATATATTTCTCCTTGTGTTCATGATGGGTGCTCTTCTGGTGTGCGGCTGGTGGGTGTAGTGTAGTGATGACCTCTGTCCAGGTTTTGTGTTTCTCCTCCATAAGCACCAAAGTGCTCTATTGGTTTCCTAGAGCAGTGGTTCTTAATCGGTGGTCTGGTACCCCTGGGGGTCCGCAAACCTACTCGGAGGGATTGTGACTGCTAAGAAATTTCCCAAGCTGTGTTGTGTCCTGTATCTGTATAGTCCGAAAACAGCATGCCTACTGAATGCACATTATATGCAAAGTACCAAATATATGCAGGTGATTTATATACAATTATACCAATAATGATTATGTTGCACTCTGTGCATACAGAATTATTGTTGCCACTTCATAATGGTTTAATTATTAACCAGGTGAATGGCACTGATTTTATTGACCTCTGAAGAAATTTAGTCTTCAAAGGTTTCACATTTATACCTTGCGGGCGGTTGGAGGAGTTCGAGAACAGTGAACTATTTACTGTTTTGCACAAGGTTCTGTAAAAAAACAAACATGTTGAACGCACAGCTCTCGTACTAGTTGTTCTCGTGGGTTCTAAACCTATGATATGCAGGGTATACGAATTTTTCACAGGAAGACAAGTTCACCCTTTTGAGTATGCAGGATTCAAACTTGTAACCAGGTATTTCAACACACATTTTTGTGAAGTGCATTAACCACCTATGCCACCAGGCTTGTGAGTATTCGAGCCTTATATTTGCTGGTTATACACCGCATATGCACCAGGCGCCTTGGCCATTTTACCAGCAGATATACTTGGCCAGCATACATAGCTGGTAAGCTAACCTGATTGCTAATGGTATAAGTTAAAAGTAACTCTATATGCGCCTACATTTATTAAAAATGCCAGAAATGGGGTTGTCGCTTAAAGGGCGGATCTAAAATTACTTCTTTTGAGTTTAAGCAGCGATGACAACCATAGCTTTGGGGTTTGTGAGGGATGCACGGTGACATTCCACAGTAGACCTCAAATCGAACGGTTCTTTTTGTGGGCTTTTATTTTTCTTGACGCTGCTTACCTAAAATTTCCTCGTTTGCTCCTTGGGAATGACTACGCCACAGGGGGTGCCCGAGAAAATAGATGAAACGGCAGGTGTCTAACCCCTCCCGCCGGGGCAGAGGCCAGGCATCTCGGCTTCCATTCTGCCAGACCCCCGTGCATTGTCTGGCACAGCTGCAATAAATGCAAGCTATATTGTCTTTAAAAAGACCATTGAGGGGTGACATGCTATATTGGTATAGGGCGCTCATGAAGCAAGAGTGACGGCTGCACTTTTGCTTTGGAGTGACTTTCTATTATTGTACGACATCCATACAGCTAGAATTATATTTGCTTCTTTGTAATGGGAGGGTTGTTTGTGCGACACGATTATTTTATTATGACGTGGTTTGCTTCAACATAAGAGGACAACCTGGGACTCAGAGCTACAGTTTCCTACGTCCATGTGTGTCTAGTTAGGCCACCCTTTTTTTTCCTTAAAATTCTGGGATTTGTAATCTAATTTAACCCAGTATAAATCCAGGATTATAAATCCCATAATTCTAAGAAAAAAACCTAGGAGAGGACTAACTAGTTACGTATGGACCTGGGAAACATGACCGCTATGGAACTTTGGAGAGATGTAGCTCTCAGTGCAGGTTGTTTTTTTAACGGGAATTACTTGGACATGATTCACTTGGCTTAAGGCGAAGATGTACTCGTAACTGGCACGAAACTCTCTTCACAATGAAGGGACAGCTGAGACTTTGGAGAGCTCTCCTTATAATGGGAGTGTCTCCATACCGCAGTTATTTCAGCTGAGTTGGGCACGCCAGAGCTCTGTAGAGATGTTCTGATCAGCGCACTGCTGTCATAGTGTGAATTCCTTTTACAGTAAGAATGAGATCTGCATTTTTGCTATGGCTTGTCACTCGATTACTTTCTTCTGGGATGCCTTGCTAGAGGCCTGCTCGGAGGACTTTGGTTAGAGGATTCACTAGTATGTATTTATTTATTTATTTTATTTGTTTGGGTAAACTAGGGCCACTTGAGTAAAGAGTCACACTCGGTGTATGGCAGATAAATCAAAGAAACAGTATCACTTTAACCAGGAAGTGCGGTCCGGGTCTGTAGAGAGCTGTTCTATTGAGTCTTTCCATAGGAATTATTTTACCAGGGAAGGACATCAGAGGGATGTAGATGGATGTTGTTATCAAAGGAGCGTTTTCATTACACGAATTATTGCCACAGGTTCAATCGAGCTGGGGCCGTGGAGCGATGTTAAGATTGAGGGAGTGTTCCATAATGGAAATTATTTCCAGAACAAAGGAGACGCTGGTTTTGTGCCTATATGTTCTCTTTGAGGGGGCGTTTCCATAACCTCTTTCCACCTGGAAGGTCAAACCATGGCTGTAGGTGCCTGGATCGGGGACTGTTTGCATAATTATCACTGGGACGAGCAGGCTGGGGCTGTGTGTAGGTGTTCGCCTGGAGGGAGTGAGTCCCTAGGAGTAGTTATTTCCGCGGGAGCCAAGCCGGGTTCCTGCTGGGGAATGTGTGACTGCCCGCGTAGACGAGCTGTCATAGTGCGAGTTATTATTAAAGGGCGGGGCTCATCCCGGCCGCGCTGAGGTGTTTTTCGCCGAGATTCCTTTCGCAGATTCCTGGTGTCTCTCTGCATGTCTCGAGTTGCCTGGCTTGGCTGAGTCGGCCCAAACCTGCTTGGCATGTGCCTGCGGAATGCTCGCAAGTGCGCTGCTTGAAGGGCTGGGCAGGAGCACTGGGGAGTGTTTTGTCTCTAAATAAACGCAGTGGGTCTGGGCTCTGACCGCTCTCGCAAAGTTTCCGGGACATGCCTCGATCCCACATACCACCTTGGGGGATTGCTTCATAGACACTTTATGTTTCAATGAGATATTAACTTTTATGACTCAGATAGGGCAGTGGCACTAAAACCTTTAAATCTCTTCTCCCCCACTTCAAACGCCCCCACCATGCCACCCACCCTCCGTGTCCTTGGTAGAAAAAAATAAGTATATCGGAACCTCCTAAATGACAAACATGTTTTCTCACAATGATTCGACAAAACCGGGAGCTCTAGACATGTTCAAGTCAAACATAATTATCTCCTTTAGAAATGCAATAAAATACTCGGCAGTCAAAATTCTATTAGCGGCACGGTCATACCAAAAATGTAATGGTATCCACAGCGTGATTCTTTATCAGAAATATAGGGGAGGGACTTTCAAGCTTATTTGGAACTCCCAACTTGACAGTTACTCCCAGCAAGGTCGTGAACGACAAAATACTTTACTGACGGCTCATTACAGAGTACATAACGGCCACTCCGTTTCATTCCACTAAAAACTGCAATACTTTTTTCTGCATGGTGTTTGTCTCCGTTCCCCAGAGCATAATTAGAAGCTCCATTTGCTCAGCCTGCCCCCCCCTTCTTCTGTCCAGTTAAGGCCTCCCAGGGGGGCTGCCCCACAGTTTTAAGACCTCTGGTCTAGAGCAAAAGCAGTCATCTAAAGGGCATGACTTAAAGGGAGGGAGAGAGCTGGATCTATGGCACTGGCACACCTGTCAAGAAGTATACAGACCAGGGCTGCCACATGTAGTCCGGTTGTTTTGACTGCATATGGCATTGATTGCCGCTCGCTTGCTTTACCTGCTGATATATCCTTGAGTGTGTTGACCTGCCGTGAGGGGAGCGGCATCCATCGGGGGAACTTTGCCCAGCGAACTCCTCTGCTAAATCCCGTCGCCGTGAGGGAAACGGCCATAAGAAACTTCATCTCCCAGCATCCCTTGCCCCGGGCGCCTGCCAAGCACGTCATCAGGCAGCGCCGGGGAGGGATTTAAGCCAGCAAATAGACCCGCAGCGCAGAACGCGCGCAGGCTGCACCCGGGCCAAGGGCGGGCCCGTCATTGTCAGGAAGAGGCAGGGCTGCCCCCCTCCCCCGAACGCTGACTGCCTGCTGGTGCACATAAGGTACTGTTGATTAGCTGCTGTTGGTAGGAAGGACGCCATTTGTCGCATAGCATATCTGGCCAAACACTTAATATGGGGAAAAGAATACCAGCTGCGCCCAGGCGAAATGGTAAGCAGAACATGCCTGTAACAACTCCCACTACCCCATTGCCTAGCTTGACAGCCATAGACAACATGCTACAGAAGACTATTGGTGTTGTCGCTACGGCCATCCAGAATACTGAAAGGCGTCTCTCGCTTCCACCGAGCTTGCCCCTATTTATGCATCAAGAAAACTCATTGGATTCCCTGCTTGCTACATCTTATGCGGGGCTTCCAGGCGCAGATTCTAATGAGAACTGTATAATTGTAGATACGGTACCTCCTGGTCATTTTTCTACGGATAGCAGGCTCTCGTCAACCCCTACTATGCTGAGGTCAAGCATGAATAGGAGCTTTGATTCTTCTTTACCCTTAGTTAATGACCAGGCACACTTAGAGAGGACAGGACTATGCCCTGATTTTGATGTGTTAACTATAGACAGGGATAAAAGCGTCAGTATATCGATGCAAACCAGGGGGCAGAAAGCTAAGGGGCAAAAAGCTAAGCGAAAACAGAAACACATAGAGCCAGCGCCGAATAAATACAGAGATAAGGGTGGGCACAACCAACTACGGAGGACCCCTGCCCCTGTAGAGCAAAATAAGGGTAAGGGGGAAGGTCAATCTAGTGAGATGGATTCCCACATTAAAGAAACAAGTGCAGCGTTGGGGTATGAGGGCTTTTGGGGGAGATTGGAGACCCTGATAACCACCCTTTTAGGGCCAATTAACCAACAAGTCCTCAATATAGATAAGAGGCTGAGAGCATTAGATGACCATGTGATAAAATTGGGCATAGGGCACAATTTAACAATTACCAAATTCGGGGATAACTACTGCAGACAAACCCAAAAACATCGTGGTTAGCACGAACACAAATGCCCATACTAATGCCCCCTTGCCAATACCAAAACCGAGCACAAGTAAAAACTCATCAAATGCGGAACTTCCGGGAGGAGCCTAGCGCGCAACCAAGATGGCCGCGTAGGTGCGAGGCTCCCGAGGACCTCCGCGACCTCCTGCATAAATCCTGACAGAATCCTGTCCCAGATGAGGGGACTGTATTTGTGAGCCCGTGCAGAGGTGACGCCCGTTTTCCGTTTTTAAATCGGACCTCGGACACCGGCAGGAGCATCGATTGAGGTTTGCGGCCTTCTCCACGCCGGCCCCCCGTACTAGAGTTGTGGGGCGATCCGGACACAAAGTGAACAACAGCGGCGGGCAAGGCTGGGTGGCTCGCGTACCCCGCACTTTCACTTTCGCTTTTGCGCCCTCCTTGCTGCCAGGCGAGGTTGGGTTGCGGGGCGGTGTGCGGTGCTGTGGCCTCGTTGGGCTGCCCTGCCGGCCCGCCGGCTGCGATCCGCCCTGAGGAGCGGTGGTCGCCCCCCCCCGGAGCCTTTGAACGGGATTGTCTGCCCCCTTTCTGAGGAGATTGGCTCGATTTGGGGATTGCGACCATGGCCACAAAACAAGATGGCGACCGGGCCAAGGTGAAGTCGACCCGTCGTGGCACGGCCCAACAATCCAATAACATGGACCGCTACACCCTCCAGAAGGGATCTCCAGAGGTGCTGCGTAGGTCCCCCACGGGCCCGACTGATGCTCCTGTTCCGCCCACGGACATGACCCTCCGGGACGTCATGGGCGCCATCGCCGAGATGAAGGCCTCGGTGGACCAGCGCTTTGACACTCTGGCGCAGAAGATCGACTCGGTCCTCGTGGACGTGGGCCTCGTGAGAGCCGATTTGTCTAAAACAAATGACCGGGTCGATTCTTTGGCCCACTCTACCTCGGGCCTCACAACTGACGTGGCGGCCCTCCAACAGGAGGTGCGCAGGCTTGGCCAGGCGAGCGCCCTGATGAATCGTCGACTGGAGGATTCCGAGGGTCGGGCCCGGAGAAACAACGTCCGCATTATCGGGGTGCCGGAGGGACGAGAGGCGGAGGCAGCGGATCTGTTCGTGGAGGACCTGGTCCTCACCCACCTACAGCCTCGGGGGCTGAGCAAATTCTTTGCAGTGGAGCGGGCCCATAGGGTCCCCGGGGGTAGGCCTAAGATCGGCGCCCCTCCGAGGCCTCTCATCGCCCGGATCTTCAATTTTAGGGACAGAGACGCTATCCTGCAGACTTCTAGGCTCCAAGGGCCAGTCAGACTTGATAACATGGATATTAATTTCTATCCTGACTTTACCCCGGCGGTCCAAAAACAGAGACTAAGCTTTCTGGGTGTCAAACGTCGCCTACGAGACCTGAATCTCAAATATTCTATGCTTTTTCCAGCTAAGCTGAGGGTGGAGGTAGATGGCCGCACGCACTTTTTTGATCGTCCCGAGGCGGCCGGGGACTGGCTGGACACTTTGCCCGGAGATCGGGGCCGGGGGGGGCGGGGGGGGAGCGGTTGGTGGGGAGGGCCCGCCGGATCAGGACTAAGGGACTAATGGTAGGCCTTGCTCCGGGCTGTGTTATTGTCACCATTGACTGTTAGGGTAAGTTCCCCTCCTGTGGAGGTCGTGCGGGGTCTCTTGGGGGATCTCCCTCCTCCTCTGGGGGACTAGTTAGTTTTCTTCTATGGGGCGACAGGCACACTGCACTTTGGGGGGGCTGTTTGGGCTCATGCAGGGGTGCAGGGTGGGGGGAGTTCTGTTGGGATGGGTGGGTTGGGGTGGGGTGTGGTTCGTTTCTACCGCAAGGCAAACCCTTTATTGTACTGGTGTTTTTGAGTTGCTCTCGGGGGGACAAATGATGGCTTCTGTATGTGATGGGGGGTAGGGACCTGACTTTGTTGTCCTGGAACGTTAACGGGCTGGGGGATAGGATTAAGCGGGGTGTGGTCCTGCAGTATCTGAAACGGATTTCGCCTGATGTGGTCTTTCTGCAGGAGACACACCTTATTGGTAACTCCTTTTGTGCCATGAATCGACGTGGTTATCGTTTGGTGGCCCACTCGGGCTTTACGTCAGGCTCACGAGGGGTGGGCATTATGATCAAGACCTCGCTCCCGCTAGAAATAGACGAGGTGCGCCATGATGAGAGGGGACGCTACACTGTTTTGGTGGGGAGAATGGAGGGCAAAGTAGTCGTCTTTGTCTCAGTGTACGTCCCACCGGGGTTACAGTCCACCACCTTTGCGGACCTGGGGCGCCTCCTTCTTGACCTTCCGGGGGGGCTTCTGGTGGTTGGGGGGGACTTCAACGCGGTGGTTTCTGGGACTATGGATCGTTATCCCCCTAGGGACCTCCCCCGGGCACAGGCGTGGCTGTCGGGCCTTTTGGACACACTGGGATTGGTAGACTGCTGGCGTTTAAAGCATCCCACTCAGCTGCAGTACACCTTCCATTCGGGTGCCCATGGTAGCCTTTCGCGGCTTGATCATATCCTTGTCCCTGCGGCCTATGCCGGGAGGGTGGGGGGGGTGCGCCATCTGGCGAGGGGCATTTCAGATCACTCCCCGCTCCTGTTGCACTTGGATGTCTTCCCGAGGGGGGAGGGCAGGGTAGCTCCAATCAACGCTTGGTACCTGCGCGACCCCACTATTCGCGCTGACTTGATTAAATCCTTGCAACGGTATTTCGAGGAGAATGTGGGGTCAGTTCTGTCGGCTATCTCCCTGTGGGAGGCTTTCAAGACAGTGCTGAGAGGGGAGGCCCTCTCCTTTATTTCCCATGCCCGGAGGCGCGCACAGGAGGAGGTGACCCGGGTGGAGGCCGAAATTACTGAATTGGAGGGTGATTTGGGGAGTGGGGTGACTGACGCTGCGCTCCACGTTTTGCACCTTAAGCAGGCGGCCTATAGGGCCCTCGTCACGGAGGCGGCCAGGGGCCTCAGCAGAGAGCAACAGGGGCGATTGTATGATGTGGGTGATAAGGCGGGCAAGTTGATTGCGTGGCTGGATAAGAAGGAGAGAGCGAGTCGTGTGGTCCCGCTGATTGAGAGGACGGATGGCGTGCGTGTCATTGAGCCGGAAGGCATCGTTTCTTGCTTCGCGGACTATTTCCGCGAGGTATATTCCCCGGTTTCTCCCTGCTCGGAGGAGGATTCCCATGCCCTGCTGCGTGACATCGCGCTCCCCTCCCTTTCTGTGGAGGACAGGGAGTCGCTGGATGCCGCCCCCACCTCGGACGAAATCGCCCTCGCCATCCGCTCGGTCGCTTCTGGTAAGGCCATGGGCCCAAACGGCATTCCTATCGAGTTATACAAGCTGCGACCGGATGTACTGGCACCCCACCTCCGCGCAATGTTCCTTGCGGCCCACTCGCGGGGCTCCCTCCCGCCGGACCAGCGTCTGGCTACCATCGTGGTCATCCACAAGGAGGGGAGACCTCGAGATCGGGTCACATCCTATCGGCCTATCTCGCTCTTGAATGCGGAACCTAAAATCCTCGCCAAGGTGCTCGCCAACCGGCTGGTCGGCGTGGTGGGCGACCTGGTCCACCAAGACCAGTCCGGCTTTATCCCCCATCGCAATACGGCTCTTAATCTGCGGCGCCTGCACGGCGTGCTGGCGCGTGTTCCGTTCGTGCGGGAGCCGGCCATCTTGGCGTCTTTGGACGCCACTATGGCGTTCGACACACTCGAGTGGCCGTACATCTGGGCGATGCTGGCGAAGTTTGGCTTCGGGCCGGGTTTTATCAGCTGGGTCAAATTGTTGTACTCGGACCCACTTGCGCAGGTGGTGGTGAATGGTCGAGTCTCGGCCCCATTCGTGCTGGGACGGGGCACGCGCCAGGGTTGCCCCCTGTCGCCGCTCCTGTTCGCACTGGCCTTGGAACCCCTGGCAGAGTGGCTGCGGTGGCACCCTTCTATCCGAGGTCTCCGTTGGACCCCTGAGTATGAGGACCGCGTGTCTCTCTATGCAGACGACATCCTTTTGTACTTGGCCTCCCCGCGCAAATCACTGATTGTCCTGGTCGATGTTCTGCGCTCTTTTGGCCGCAATTCAGGCCTTGTCATCAACTGGGCCAAATCCTGTGTCTATGTGCTTTCCGGGGAGGCTCCTGTCCTCCCGCGGGGCTGTCCGATCCAGATTGCCTCGGAGGGATTTCGATACTTGGGTGTCTACATTACGCTGGACCCGGTGGCCCGCTACGAGCGAAATTTGCTTCCCCCCCCTCCAGCGCTTGAAGGAGGACGTCGCGCGCTGGCGGCGCTTGCCACTTTCGCCGCTCGGCCGGGCGGCGTTGTTCAAGATGATGTCACTGCCGCGCTTCCTGTACGCTCTCCAGAACACTATGGACCTGGTCCCAGCGCGCTACTTCCGTGAAGTGGAAGGTCTACAGCGCCGCCTGTTCTGGGATGGGAGGCCGCGTATAGCCTTGGCGAAGTTGACGCTCCCGTGGTACGACGGAGGGATTGCCCTCCCGGATATTAAACGGTATTACTGGGCCTCCCAGTTAGCTGCAATTAATCAGGGCCTCTATGGGCCCGCCCTAAACCCGGCATTTGAAATGGACAAGATGCTCCTGCCCGGTGGTGACTACAATCGAGCGCTCTACGCTAGTGTGCCCGATTCCCGCTTGACGGGACCCACGCGTGTCATGGTGCGAGTATGGCACGCGGCTAATGCAGCTATGGGCTGGAAGGACCGTTTGACCCGGGCGTCACCGCTGTATGCATCTGAGAGGTTGGGCTCTCTGTGGACCTCGAAGGGCTTTGAGCAGTGGGACACTATAGGCATCAGTACAGTGGGGGATCTCTGGACGAGGGGAGGATTTAAAACATTCGAGACGTTGCAGGCGGAGTTTCAGCTGCGGGGCAGTGAATACTTTCGGTACCTGCAGGTCCGTCACGCGCTGGGCTCCGTCTTCCCAGACGTGGCCTCCATCCCGGAGTCCTCCCCCCTGGAGGATCGAGTGCTAGACGGCCATGTTCCGGACAGCACGATCTCCCTCATTTACAAGAAATTGATAAATGATCGCTCGGGCTTACTGACTGGCCTCCGCGAGGCCTGGGTTGCCGATGGGCTGGAGTTGGACGACGAGGACTGGATTTCCGCGGTGGCCTCTCCGAAGGAGGTGGCCATCCCGGCTCGCCTTCGCTTCGTCCAGCTTAAGATACTCCACCGGGTGTACATGACGGGGCCAAGGCTTCTGCGTATGGGCTATGCTGAGGACGGATTGTGTAAGCGTGGGTGTGGTGCTTCAGCGACCTTTTTGCACATTTTGTGGGAATGCCCGAGGGTGGAGCGATTCTGGCGTGGTGTGCATGAGGTCCTGCGAGCGGTTACGCATGTCGCGCTATTGCCTGAAGCGAGGAGATGTTTGCTGAATGTGTGGGAACCGACCGATTACTCGGTTCCGCAGACGCGATGGGTGACTCTGGGCTATATGGTGGCTAAACGGGACGTTGCACAGCTGTGGGGATCCCAGAGGTCCCCGGCGGTGTCGGCCTGGAAAGAACACATGGATTGGTGCATGTTCCGAGAAAAGGTGGTGTATGTGGCGCGGGGTAAGCCTGGGGCATGGGTGAAGATATGGGGCCCCTGGAACGCCTACCGAGGGGATATCTGCGAGCCGCCGTTGCTGCCTCCCGCTTCCCCAGCTCCATCCCCCTAGTTTACTCCCTCCCTCAGTTCCGAGCACAGTATTCTCCCAGTCCCGGACCTGTTTCCCTTCCCCTCTCGGGGGTTTTCAGTGGATGGTTTGGGGTCCCCCATTTGAGGAGCACGTGCTGCCACTTTTGATCGTGGGTTGCCTTGCGGGTGTGTGTTTATTTATGTTGTTGTGTTGTATAAAATGAAACCGTATTGTGGGCTCAGAGCCATATGGCCCGCGTTGTGGATACCTCCTGCCTTAGTGTCTCTGTAAAGCTAAGTGCCTCATTGTATGTATGTCATTTGTTATCGTCACTTTAGCGGCCGGCCGGAAGGTTCTAGGCCCATACCTGTATATATTTGAGATTGCAATAAACGGTTTCAAAAAAAAAAAAAATGCGGAACTTCCAGCCAAATGGGCACCCAATCCTAAAACAACTAAGGCAGACACCCCAGAAGGTATGGATGAAACCACTGCCAAAAGCAAAAGGGCACAACCTAGACAAGCTAATAATGATGCCCGAAATCCCCTAAATCCCCCACCAGCTAAGTCGGATCAAACTGCAGCAACCAATATGAAACAGATCCCGGCTCGTATTAGTTTACCCCCAGAGTGTGGAGCCTATGTGTTGCTCCTAGTTAATGTGCCTAAATTGAGGAAGGACCAAGAGGAAAACTTTACAACTCTTAAAAATAGAACCCTCCATTGGTTATCTGGAAATTGTAATTTTCCTATGGAAGGAGCAGGGGAGATTATTCATACCCAAAGAGTGGGGTGGGTGGGCCCGTTGAGAAAAAAGTTTGAGGGGGACTGCATAGTTATAAATTTTAGGTCCCCGCAATGGGCGCAATCCACACTTGCAAAAGCTCCACTGCCCTCACCTTGGGAATACAATACTACTCTGCTCCCTCTGGGATACTTCTACAGGCACTTAATAGATTCCAATTCTAATTTCGGGACTAACCCCCCAGCATATCAATCGGACCTAAATTTCAATATCAGGAATAACCGCCGATTGTGCCACCAGGATCAAAATTCCAATTTTAGGAACGGCCCCCCATTAGGTCACCTGACCGCACCCCCAGTATACCCAATGTCACACCCATTCTTTCCGATTTTGCCCCAGCATATCCCAAGGGAGAGGCTTCACGCAGGGACTAATCAAAATTTTAACATGCCCCAGAATGAGTTGAGGTATATGTACAACATTCCAACTTGTAACCGGTTTGAACACGCCTTTTCAAACCTAGAAGATCAGGATTGACTGGGGAACAGAGAAAGTAATATTGAATGTGAAGAGGTAGTTAATGTCACTGGGGAACATTCACACCTAATACAAACTAATACAACCCAGTCAATGGTAGCGCAGGACGTTACTGTCCTACCCTCAGTCATACGTGAGGATATAACAACCATATCAACTCAACCTAAGCAGAGTGCAAGGGACAAGCTCCCATGTTCCTCTAGTTATTCTGATTTGTCAATCCTTAGCTGGAATGTTGCTGGTTTAGAATCCAGATTGTCAGACCCTCAATGGGTCCAGCTATTGGATGGCAAAGACATTATCCTGTTTCAAGACACATGAGCTGTAGGGAATCTATATATAGAGGGCTACCATTGCTTTAGTGTGACTGCATCCAAGCCTGTTTTCGGTCGTGCAGTGGGAGGACTATTTATTGGTATTCGGACATTGGCGGGTGGAACTATTAAAGATTTATCAGGGGGGAACCCGAATATTCAGGTCCTTGAATTCAAGCGAAAGACTAGGATTTATTTTATTGATTTTTCTAATAATGATTTTAACTCTACTCAATAAGAACTATACAGCACTCTCTAAGACTTTACGACATTTGGGAGCAAATATAGAACTAGAAGAGGAGACGGGGATTTTAATCGGGGGGGGGGGGGTTGTTTAACGCGAAAATTATTAAAAAGTGCTGGCCTGAGGATAATAATTACTTAGATCAAGCTGAACGAAGGGGTATTGACATGCTGAGTGAACACATTCTTAGCAACGCTATGGAAACAAGTCAAACCTCTAGGATGGACTGCGTCCCCACGTTCAGAGGGAGGGACTGCCGTACAAATATTGATTTTATCTTTATGTCCCCTTATTTAGTAGACCGTGTAATAGAATCTAAAGTGATAGAGACATCATTTGGAGATCATAACCCCCTCACAATTACCCTACATTTAGGCCCCAGTCCGGTATATGTTAATTTAAACGGAGCAAGAGTCATCACACCATCTGGCGATGGCCTGCATTTAAAATTAAGGGGAATTGACTGCGGGGCCATACTAGAAAGTGTGAAAAATGAACATCCCAAATTAATTAATTCTCGTTTATCTTTAGATGGTAATAGTCACAGAATAATTACGGACTTTGGCAAACTGTGTTTAGTAATAAAAACTTCTTTGTCAGTCCCACTACCAACGAAAGGGAAAGAACCAAGGTGGTTTGATTCTGCCTGTTCAATAGCAAATAGGGAGCTGCGTAGGGCACTAACCACCAAGCCAAGGAGCACAGCAGAGGTACAGTCAGCTAGGAAATGTTACAAACTAAAAATAGCTGAAAGGAAGGCTGCATTACTGACGGAACAGTGGGAATCGCTGGTTGGAAGTGCTAACTTGAAGAGCAGCGGCCCCTTCTGGTCAGCCGTCAGGAAAATGCGAGACATGGGCAAACCTCTATCCCCAATTAGCTGTAATATAACCAGCAGCACCTGGGAGGCCCATTTCTCCAAAATATATGCTGCCCCTTCCGAGGAAGTAACTATCTCGGCCCCTGGACAGCTGCGCGGCTTACAGATTGACCTTTATGAGGTAGAAGTAGCCATCAGAGAGAGCCTTGGTAACAAGGCCCCAGATCCTGATGGACTCCCTATAGACGTTATTAAGCACAGTCCGGATCTATGGGCACCAATTCTTCTTAATGTTTTTAATAGCCTGTCAACAGTGCCCATGCCCAAAACTTGGGCCACCAGTATTATAGTCCCAATTTTTAAAAAGGGCGATAGATCAGATCCAGTTAACTACCGTCCGATCTCGCTCCTGGATAATACCTTAAAAATTCTCGGGCGAGTTATCTATAACAGGATGGTAGAGTGGACTGAAGATACAGATCTATTGGACCCGTGCCAGATGGGATTCAGGAGCAAGGTGGGTACGGTGGAGCAATGTTTGAACCTAAAGTTGATAATTGATAAGTATAACGTTGCTCGATCGTCCCCTATTTACCTTGCATTCATGGATCTTTCATCCGCTTTTGATTTAGTCAATAGATCTAAATTGTGGACCATGCTTCTTAATTATGGACTGGATGAGGCCCTTGTAAATTTCCTGGCTTACCTTCATACCGATCTTAAGGCGCAAGTCAGGATTGGGATGGGTGGTGAAGTATCCGGAGCCATAAAAATAGGCAGGGGGGTCAGACAGGGGTGCGTTTTAGCACCCCTGCTGTTTATTATTTATATTAATGGCCTAGCTAAAGCACTGAAACAAGTGACTAAAGACGTCCCAATTATCCAGGGGCACCCACTGCCAGTTCTATTATACGCAGACGATGCGGTCCTTATGGGCCGCACTCCAAATGCCCTCCGTTTGCTTGTTGAAACCTTCGTTCAACACATGGAGGCCCTAGATCTGCGTGTAAATTTAAAAAAATCTTTTATTATGCCATGTGGGCCTGGGAAACGAAAGCTCAATACTATACATATAGGGTCAGATAAACTAGAATCTGTAACCTCATTTCCATATCTAGGGTTGGTTTTCGCTGCGAACGGCTCATGTAGTGGGCATTCTGCCCACGCCATGGGCAAGTTCTCAAAAGCCACCAATTCTATATTGAGTCTTTCACGTCCAAAGAAAATAGGCGCCATTAGAGCTATTTTAAATTGTTTTAGATTACAGTGCATTCCTGTAGCCACTTATGGGGCTGAGGTCTGGGGATCGGGGAAAAGTCCCGGTATTCAGCGTGAAGAGTCGTTTTTGCAGGAAAATACTGGGCGCCCCAATCTCATCCTCTGAATTTATTTGTCACAAAGAACTAAACCTCCCCTATGTTTGCGACTTTATTAGAACGAGACCAGCTCTATTCTGGATTAGGATCTGGAGGAACAACTCAGCAACTTTAACACAAGACATTATAAAAGACTGCCTCAAATGTGACCACGGCTTATCAATCCCTTGGCTTGCGGGAGTTTTAAAAACATTGCGTGCCGTGGACAGAGGCGATCTTTTCTCTGACCCATCCAGAATTGAGCCTAAAGACAAGGTTGAGGTCAAACAAGCACTATATGCACTTTTTAATACAAAAAGAATGGGAAGGGAAATATTCAAACCCACCGTTGTTACATACATAGGGAATGATCTGTGTAGGCAACCACTTCCACCCTACCTTACCCTCCCCATGTCCAACTGGGAAAGATCCTTGTTATTTCGTCTTAAGGCAGGCTCTGTGAAATTTTTATTGGGCTTTCCCCTTGGTTATCACCACACAACACAATATAACCCATGTCCGTGCGATGGCATGAGTACACAGAACGATTTGCACTTTCTATTCTTCTGTAAATCTTACTTAAAATATATTAATTGGTTTTTAACACCTTATTTTAGAAAACAAAGACCCCTCTCCTTGGGGGAGTCTTGCTCAATGCTATTCTCCCTGGATACAGATGAATTAATTTTTCGCACTAACACTTTCTTGAGACTAATAACACGCGTACGTAAAATGATGGAAAACCCCTGAAAATCGATTGAGAGCTGTATTGGTTTTTAATAACTATGAAATTGTACTTTGATTTATTGTGAAAATGAATTGCTCTTATTGTTATACATTTATGGATTTTATGAAATTCGAATAAAGGTCTTTTGAACTTGAACTTGATTGCACTGTGCCACTGTTGCTGTGGAATCAGCAATACACAGCTTCAGCATGCTAAAGCCTGCAGTCTTCCCATTGCTTGTATTCTCTGACCTAGGAAGAGACTTGGAACATTTCATGTGCTTAAGGTTCCTGCACCTTTATTGGGTTTACGCCTCCATTATTTTTAAAATATATTTTCTTATTCATCTTCAAGGCAGGTGCAGAGATGCTATGGGCATTTGTAACGAGTCTCATATAGTTGTATGTAGCCCATAAACAAGGTCTCAATACCCTATTTCACTGCCCATTTATAAGGTAAACGAAAGTAAATGTCTACAATACTTGTTATCTACGTTGTGGACATTTACTTTTGTAAAGCGTTCTGAGTCAGATTCTTTGTATAGACTTATCTTTGATGGGAACATTTATTGTTGTAGAGCGCTATGATACGTTCGGGTCTAGCTAGCGCTATATAAAACTCAAATATACAAAAAGTGATGGCTGGCATACTTGAATTAATGGCTGCCACTAGTAATTACCCAGGGCGCGTCCAGCCCATCGTTGATTTTCACCCCATGCCACCTCAGTTTGGACCCAGCTGTATTGTAATTCGTCTTGACCCTGCTCCAATGGAACTGTACAGCCCAAACTGCCACACAAACTCCTCCCTGAACATGAACACAAGCAACCCAAGACCGGTTTTTCCCTTAATAGATCTCATCAGTCGAGTTTAACTTTGCTCCAGTGGCACAGTGTAGACCGGACCTGCGTCTGGGCATACTCATCCCATTCGGGGTTTACCACTGAAGTATTCAAAAAGTGATGAATGGAATGCTTGAATTAGTCTCGGTCACTGGTAAACTATTCGGTGCCTGCATCCCAGTCCATCGTTCTTTTGTTCACCATGCAGTAGTGCTGGAACACTTTACAGAGTGGGTGCACTGCCATCAATGTTACATCACTGAAGTTCTAGGCATTGTGAAAAATGGAAGTGTTGCACAAGGAGCAAAGTGTAGCAAATGCATTTAGCAGGAGAGGGTTATGGGTGTAGGATGAAGCTGTGGTGCTTTTTGGAGAAACTGTTGCATATATATATATATATTTTTTTTTTTCCAATGGTCCGAGCCTTTAGGAGTCACTCAACAGCGTTCCCGTCTCCTCTCCATTCCGATGATTGTTGTGGTAGCCCTACGCGTTTCGAGGCCGATTTGCCTCTCGTCAGGGGCTGGCTGCCATTTTCTGACACACAGAAGTCTCTTATAGGCGTGCATGATTAGTTGATTGCACCCTGGTGGGCCGCGCTGAGCGCGCTATGAATACAAATGCACGCTGGGACATGTAGTCTTTTAAGAGTAGTCTTCACCATTAGTGGGCTCCATGCGCCAGAATTAAAAGCAAATTCTCTTCCTTAGTAGGATCGCGATGTAGAGGCATTCCTTGGTAGGTTTTGGGTCTGCTGTGCTGTCCGGGTTGGGCATAGTCCCAACCTTCAGCCTTGTTATTGTTTAACAATGGTGCTCTCCTCACGCCGGGACAGGGGTGTGCAATATTTTTTCCAATGGTCCGAGCCTTTAGGAGTCACTCGACAGCAAATGGCAGCCAGCCCCTGACGAGAGGCAAATCGGCCTCGAAACGCGTAGGGCTACCACAACAATCATCGGAATGCAGAGGAGACGGGAACGCTGTCGAGTGACTCCTAAAGGCTCGGACCATTGGGAAAAAAAAAAAAAATATATAGATATATATATATATATATATATATATATATATCTATATCACAAAAGCATTGTTGTGCAGCATGTTTATAGACCACACATATTCCATTGAAATGGCCACTACGTTTTCTCTAACAGTTTTACTAAGAATGTGGGGAAATTGGATTTCAGGAAATGAGTAGGTCTTGATTTGCTCTGATCCTATTAAAATCTGTTTCCATCCCACTTCAAAATGATTTTTTTTTTTTTTTAAACATGCTGCTTCATTTTTGGTTTCCGAATGGCTGATGTATGCTGAAGCATTTGTACAGTTCATTTGCATATATTTACATTTTATTGTGCTAGAAAAAATTGCATCCTACAGCCTTTTCTTTCACACCCCCTTCACTCCTAAGGAAAATTGGTGCCTGACCATGAAAATCCTTGCGTGCATCTTTTTCCTGGCAGTTTACTAAAGTGATATGCATAATCCACTTGAATGGGTTTTGCCAGCCTTCTTCATCCATTGTGTGTTTATTTAGAAAGTTTTATATAGCGTGAACATGACCACTGAGGGCATCGGAGCACTTTACAGATTATGCAGCAGGGTGGGTACAAGCAAACAAATATTCAACATAGTGAAAAAATACATAGTCTTAAAATGTCGAACATTCTCGTGAGCCAAGCCGCTTGGCCACAAAACAGTGTCTATAGCCCCAAAGTCAAGTGGGTAAGTCAGACTAAGGCAGATATTTCTTCATCAAGAGCCCTTTAACTTCTATTTTAAAGAGGACAGTGGAAGGGATCACCCTGACTTCGGGGGGAAGAGTGTTCCAGATCCTTGGCGCCATACCTGAGAATGCTCGATTATAGGTCTTTTTGGTTTTTTTTCCTTGAATTTTTGTGGTTTGAGTAAGAGGGTGCTGGCACTTCTGGAGGCTCTTGAACCAGATGAGAGCTCCAGTTTCTGAGCGAGGTACATCGGGGTCTTGAAGTGGATGGCTTTGTGTGCCATGCATGCAATTTTCAGCTGTATCCGAGCTTCATATGGGAGCCATGGCAGGTCCGGAGAGATGTGGTTGTATTTTTTAGTGCCAGTTAAGAGCCTAGCAGCAGAATTAAGGGCCACCCTCAGAGGAGCCGTTTTCACTCTGGGCAAGCCACAAAGCGTTGCACTGCCATAGTCCAGCTTTGCGATCCCTAATGCTTGCACTGCAACCTTTAGGTCATGAGCAGGGGGAAAGGGTTTGAGCTTCCTTAGGATGCTGAGTTGGAAGTTCGCTCCTTTGGTGAGAGAACTGATGTGCTTTTGCATGTTCAGACTTTTGTCTAATATCATACCAAGCGAGGATGCCGAGTCCACGAGATGAGGTCTGCAGTTAAGAGCAGTAAGCTGATTCAACCATTGTTCAATGACTGGAGATTGCTTGTGTGGTCAGATTAGGAGGAATTCTGTTTTTAGAGCATTTAGTTTCAGATGGTTACGTGTCAGCCAGCTTTGGGTTTCCAGCAGGACTGAGTTGAGGAACTGAATGTCCTCAGGGGAGGCGTTCTTCAGGTATAGTTGAGTATCGTCCGCATACATGTGATCGTGAATGCTGGATGATTTCAGAATTTCTGTCCGAGGCTCCATGAACAAGTTAAAGAGCGTGGGAGAGAGTGCTGAACGTTTGGGAACCCCCAGCGTAACCGGTGCAGGATGGGACAGGGATTGGTTCACCTTGAAGCTTTGGGATCTATTCAGGAGGAACGAAGCGAACCAGTTAAGCACAGGCCCAGACAGCCCATCCTGTGTTCCAGGAGGTCAATTAGGTTATCGTATTTGACAAAATCAAATGCTGACTAAAGGTCAAGAAGGATCAGTAGGCACGACTCATTGTAGTCCAGCATTCTTAACGCATCATCGACAATGTGCGTTAGAGCCGGCTCTGTGCTATGGCCCGGGCGGAAACCAGATTGGCATTGGTCCGAGAGTTGAAAATGGGCACTGTGGTTGCAGAGTTGGGCAAGCACACATTTCTCCAGGAGCTTAGGGAAGGTAAGAATGTTGGAGATTGGGCGAAAGTTATGAAGGTCCGTGGGATCAGCAGTTGGTTTCTTTAGAATCTGGGCAACTACTCTTTAATCATTCACATTTTTCTTCTGCCCACTACGGCATGATGCAATGGGTCTGCTCACTTCAACCATTGGCTGACTTTACTGTGAGTGATGACATTCTGTTCTTTCACAAGGAGCACATCCACAGACTAATAGATCTTTAGAATGCCAGGGATTAGTATTGCTATTTGTGATTTTTAAGGCCAGAAAATAATTTTGCGTTAAGCCATTTTCTTTTAAAAATAGATTGCGGGCTTTCAATTGACCATGGAGGTGTTACTCCTTGGGTTAAATTATTATGCCGAATTAGCATGGTGGAACATGGCTGGACCAGCAGGCTGAACTATGTATTTGTGATATATCGTATTACACTGTCCCCTGCATCGTTTAGGTTTACACGTGGAGGGATGCCCACCAGAGATCTCATTTTCAAGGTAAATTAGAGGATTTGGTGAAAGCTTTACTTGCTGTCCAACCTGCCAAAGAGAATACAGGCAGTTGGATCCCAGCTGTTTACCGAAATATGTACTAATCGTTTGGCTCGGATTTAATTAAGCCAGTGTTCACCCCTTACCCCACAAATGCACAAATTAAATTCTGCCATCTTAAGTTTAGCAAGCTGAGCATGTCTAGTCTTTTGGGAAATCTCAGTTTAAAGCCTAAATCCCTTTCTTTTTGCAGCACGCCACTTTGGTATTCAATGTAATCCTCACGAACATGTCACTTACTTCAGTGGGCATGAAAGATGAGCAAGTTATAGTGAGTAAGTGTGCATCAAGCCAGGGAGTCCTCATGATTTGGCTTCTTCAAGGCACTTCACCCTGCGCTTCGGCAGTTTGAAGCCTATAATAAAGCTCTATCGGGGAGCTTCTGTGTCCTCTAGGTAATCGAGTATGGGTGTGCAAAATGTGTGTAATTACACAAAAAGCATGAAATGCGTCCTTGCGGGGATACATTTTAACAAGAACACTGGGAACAATTCCTCGCACGCTGGTCCGATGTGCTCAGTGTAAATTAGTACTTCCAATTGGGTCATTCTTTGTAAATAGTGTATAATTTCTCGCAGTGACATAACTTCGCGCAACAAGAAATTCCCAACTTTAACTGACTTACACCAGCAAAATGTAAATTTCGCCCAAACCTATATTTGAGGTGAAGAGCACAACGTTGTAACAAAGTTATGAATGGAAAGACAGTGCAGACTCTCACTACTTGTAAATGAGTGTGGAGAATAGAAATTAAGTGTATGCTACAGATAGCACATCATAGACCTGCTTTAAACTAGGGTCTTCAACCTGTGTCCAGGAGCGCTGGGTTCCTGTTAGATGCCGAGTGTGGCTTAATTCTTTCAATAGTATGAATACTTCTTTTATTTTGGTGAAAGTCAGACAGAATCTGACCATCCTGGACCTATGTTGTACACGCCTGCTACAAGCAACACAGCTACGCCCACCAATTTAGCATGCTTGACTAATTCACCGGGAAGCTAGAATATGGAGTTAGATTTCTGATTGTTGGCTGATGTGCAAATGTAGCAGTCCACAATTAGTGTATAGACATGGCCAGAATTACAATGAATAAGTAAGGCTCCCAGTTTTCCGTTTTTACTGGGTTTTTTTTTCCCAGTTTTTTTTAAATAGATCAAGTTCAGACCGAAGACAATGTTTCTGGTCTGTATTTATTTTTAAAAGCGGAAAAATACAGAAAATTATGCTTCTTGTGATTGATTCGCTATGCTGTCTTTCGTGAATTTAAAGCCAACAGCTGAGCAGGCAGACAGCATGGGCAGTTAAGCAGGATGAGATTTGCTTTAATACAAGCATATGTTAATGTATAAATGAAGTATGATAATATTTACCTGTGGGTGTAATGTTTTGTTATATTTGGCTGCTTAATTTGCTAAAACGCTACTGAAATCAAAGAGTGCATGGTCGTCAATTAGATAAATATACCATTTTACGACTCCATTTATTCTCAAAACAAAATAAATACTGATAAATATCAATAAGTTGGCCAAAAAATAAATATGGATAAATACAGACGGACATGTTAAAAAAAATAAAATGATAATAATACCATAGAACAGGGAGCCCTAATAAAAAGCCATTGTGAAGAAAAATGTTTGCAGTTCGTCTGTGCCATGATAACAAAATAGCCCTCAGTATCTGATTGTTAGGGGCTACAAAGTATAAGTGTTCACTCTAATCAGTGGCAAAAGTACCAATTCGAGAGCTGCTAGAGCTGACCACCACCTCTGAAATAATAAGGTATGTCCTCTCGATGATAGCAGGAAGCTCATCTTCAGAGAGCCATTGCGTTCTTCGTGAATGATGAGAAAAAAATGCTGTTAATTGATACAGAGCACATCTATACAGTCAAGACTAGGTGGGGATCTTGTGAGGGGGCAAAGAAAAAAAAAATCACATTTTGAAACTACTCCAGGCATGTGTTTGTCTGTCGTGCTCGAAACTAGGAGATCACAATTCATATTTGAGACTGAAGAGGCAAGGAACCTACTCTGTTCTTTAAAAAAAAAAAAAAAAAACTGCATCCGAAACTGAGCTGTAAGAGTAAGATAATTTGCCCTTTTATATGGACTGTCCTACTGCTGCCATATTCCCTAGAGCACATTTTGATGGTACATTCTCAGGCAGATATCTCTTTATGTTAAGTGGAGTTGTCCAAACTTGCCTACCTCCAAATAGGTTTTAAAAATACTATTGGGCTTCTCTTTTTGATGGAAAGGTTTCAACAAACGTACAAGGGGGGGGAGGGTGTGTGTGTGTGTCTGTCTGTCTGTCTGTCTGTCTGTCTGTCTGTCTGTCTGTCTCACACACTGGTAGCAATAGTACCAGCGTAGGTCTTGTTGGGTCGGATTCTCCATAGGCAAGGCATTTTTTACTTTCCTAAAAACTTTGCAGCCATTTAATAAATCTGCTTGAAACTTTCCAATAAAAAAAGTAGTACGTCCACTTTGGGTTCTTCATGGCCAGTTTCATGCAGAGCAGTCCAGTGGGGGCCAATTACATTTTTCCATCTTAATCTCTATTGGGTTTGTTGCTCTTTGATATGAACACAATTGCTCCAAATTTTGCACAAAAATAGAACTGATTTGATGTAATAACGTTCTGTGGTTTTGAGAAACTAGCATTTGAAAAGATGCTGGTGTGTGTGTGTGTGTGTGTGTGTGTGTGTGTGTGTGTGTGTGTGTGTGTTCGTGTTCGCATATATATGTTTCACTGAAACACTTTTGTAACACAACACGTTGGAGGTCCACCTGGCCAGATTTAGGTACCGCAGAACAGGGAAAAATATGAAGGGCATTATGGGGTGCTCCTAACTTGGAGCAGTGAATAATAAATCAGGGGCCCCTGGCACTCATTTTATTATTCATTTTTGAAATATTATGTTCGGTGTCTCAGGTGGGACATCCCTAGTTTATGTATAGTTGGGGGGAGGGAGGTGTATAGGGGAACCTTAAGGCCCACACTACCAAGGAGTACTCCCCTTCCAACACCCATCCAGGGTGCCGTGTGAGCCGTCAATAACAAAAGTGCTCCTGTCCTGCGGAAGCAGTTTAAACTTTTGCGTTTTGTGGGCAGGAAAGGAAAATTAATCTTTGCAGACACCCGCGTCAGGAGTTATTCTCACCCAGGGCTGACTGATATAGTGAAAAGGATTTCTGCGATTTAAATTTGCTGCGAGCTGTATTTCCTCCTGAATATACCCTGATGGAGGTAAACAAGGTGCTGTATTTTTTTTCACCTGTAGAGGATAAGTCAATACTCCTACTTTGCAGGTAATGGGACCACTATTCTTTCACTGGCACCATAGACAACATTTTTCAGTTTGAAGGGACAGGTCTCGCCGATGGATAGTTTCTTTGCCTTTTTAAGAATCTATATGCAGTCGTTTGGCTGATTTCAGTGACTGTATTGCAACTACCGGGCATCTGTACTGCCAAGTTATAAACTGGGATGAAAACTTGGCCCTGAAACTTGAACAGAATGTTTGGTTGGCCCTGCAGCTTCTTGTTGAAGCTGAGCCAACAGAGGATGTAGGAAATAGGTTGGTTAGCCACCACTGCCTTGTCCACCCCAGAGCAAAGGGCACCATCCTGGCCAGGACATTTTCAGCTTTATCAAAGTAGTCTGTATCAGTGGAATGGTGGGGAAGGCATACAGAAAACTTCCAAAGCAGTTAATGAAAAGGCCATTTTGCCACGATCTTGACTCGTGGTACCTAAATACAAAGTTTTAGCTTTTCGCGTTTTCTTCTGTGGCAAACTGAGCTACTTCTGCAAACCAGCAAAAATGTCTCTTAAGACTTCATTATCCAAAATCCATTTGTGGGCTATTTAGTGCAGGGGTGTTCAGAAACCTTTCCTGAAGGGCCAACAATTTATGTTTTGGGGTTTGACGAAATGCAGTTCCAAAAAAGTAAAATAATAAAATAACTTCATTACGATAAACAACAAAAGACTAAAAGCATAACCCGCTTGTACTCTCCTGAGTCATACTTGAAACAAGATGTTAAGATGTTTTTGGTCATGTATAGCTTTCTGTAAGTACCAGTACTTCATGAACATTGGCTTGAGACCACATTTCAAAAGTGTCTTAAGAAAATTCTTGTAAGATTTACTTGCAAAAGTATACGTTGCTTAACAGATCGTTCAGAAATGCAATGATCTTCAAAGATACTTTTAAATGCAAGTTTGGAACACTTATTTAAAATACATACAGCAACATTTTCCACTATCGGCAGCCCTCACTATCCAGAGGTTTCCCAGGACTCCAGGCAGGGATGGGTGAACTCTGTAGGTATCCATTCTAAGATCTATGTATCCCAGACCTCCTATGCAAGAGGTCCTTAAGGAACACATTTTAAGGTATTTCTGTCCCAGGCTCCATGTTTAATGCATTTAACAGGCATATGTACCAGATTTATCCCAAGGCATTGTGCAGAGGTGCCAACCCCCTTTTTGAGGCTTGATGCCACTGCTATAGTTGTAGAAGATTTAGACTTGGCAGCGGTAGGGTGCAAAGGCCACCAGGGGTGGAGAAGAGCATGCTGGCTCTGGGATCCATTGCAAACCCTTCCCAACGTATGCTGACAAAAGTCGTGAGTCACAGAAGGAGCTCCAGACCCGTCTCCTCTAGAAACCCACTGAGCAGCCTTCTCGATCTTCAGCTCTCCTTGCAGACACAAACGCCAGTGAATCTGCAGGACCTTTACCCCATGCACTCCGGCACTCCCAGCAGCACCCAGAGGCACCTCTACCACTTCTAAGACCAGTCTACAAACCCTACCTTTACACTGGATTTACATCCAAAACATGACAGAGCATATGTTATCATTCATTGTGTCGTACTAGAGAACCTCTGAGCAACACCTTGAGAAATTGCACCAAAGACCCACTGCTAGTGAAGTCTTCACCTTCTCCCAGGATGTGAATGCAGCACTTTGCCTCAAGTCTGCAACACACACCTTAGTCATCTATGCTTGCATCAGCTGCTATACAGCAGACAGGGTAACTGGAAACCATCAGCAGGATCCTTGTCACTGCATTGAAGTTGCATCTGCCAAGCAGCAACCAGGGCCCTGCCTGTCATCTGACATTAGCATCCTAGACTCTGTAGCCCAATGCCACACTGTACACATCTCTCAAAGGCACCAGCTACTGAGAAGTACCTAGTCCAGCACTCCTTAAATCACTGCACACCAACTGCAACAAAACTTGCCAAACATACTTCTAGCCCGTCCCCTTATCATGACATGATATTTACTTTTGAGTGCTAAGAAGTGCCTATTCTAGAGTACTTTGAAAATCGTATAGGTTCTGTCGGAGATATATCTGTTAACAACAACTGCTGCTGAGTGATCCCATATCATGTGCAAAACCTTCTACCAGTCCCTGATTTAGCCAACAGTATTTTGCATGTGGGAATTTGAGCCATACTTAAAATATTTAAAGGCAATTCTACAAGTGCCAGAATACGAAGTCAGCGTCTTTGGAGGTGTCAGATGATATGTGGCCACTTGAAACCCATGAATATTCTGTGCAAGGAAAGGGTCCACAACTGCTGCTCTTGTGCAGGGGAATGATATTGCTGATGGTGGTTAATTTTGCTCTTCTTCCACAATCACTGCAAAGAGGCGCCCAAGACCACCATAAGCAAATAGCTGCCAAGAGATACCCATGCCGTGTGCAATCCCTTTCAGCCACTCCTGTTTTTTTTTTTTTTTTATCCAACTGCTCTTTGCATGCTGGAACATTTTGAGATTATACTTACAATGTTAAAAGTAAACCCGCAGCTTCTAGGAGGCAATATGCCACTAGCTAAAAAGGATAGACTGGCTGGTGATATCGTGCATGACCTCACTCACATGTCAGCTTTGTGGGTTCATAAAAGAATAATGAATCCATCTCAACTGTGAATGTATTCAAAGGAAAAGCATTAAAGAAATGTCTGTATTTTTCTAAAATAAAAATGAAGATGGGTAGAGTAGTGGCTAACATCTGTTATTCATAGTTCTGCGTGATTTAATGGTTTCCCCATTCTCCTCTTCACCCGACCTCCAGTTTCATCTCAGTTTCTCTTATTAACTTTCTGTCTCCATCCGTTCTTCACTCATACATAAACAAAGAGACTAATGAAATCATAGCATATGAAGGAGAAGACTCAAAGACAATGTTACATGCTCCAATATAAAGCAGTTTCACATTACACAGTAAATACAGCAATGATCTATTTTTAAAAGGGAAAATGGCTACATTTCAAAATATTGTTTCCACTTCAGAATTGTTAACTTTGCTTTAGTTAATGCTTCTAAACAAGACCTGGTGTAGGCTGGCAAAGGAGACCAGCTGGTTTCATTCTGTTGGACTAACAATAGCAGCAAAATGTGCTTCTCAAAAGTCCTGAAGGGCCTAAAAAATGGCCAGGCTGCGTTTCGCCACAGGTCGTACATTGAGTAGAAGTGGTTTAGTGCATCATTTGAGATGTTCTGTACCCCAGGGAAATGCACTGCTTTGATTGACGGACCCTTTGGAATATACAAATGGCCTTGGCTTCCCCCAGTAAGGTTCTGGGTCTAATAACACCGTGTTTGTTGAGATAATAAATGGTAGTTATGATGTTCCTCTGAATCAGAATGGGTAAGTGAGCAGCCCCTGCAAATTGAAGTAGGATTAAGGTTTGCGCTGTAAACCGGACACCTTTAATAGTCTGGCTCTCCATCCCACTATTGAGGCATCTGCAGCACTTTAGTGAGCATTGAGATTTTAACAGAAAGAAACTCTTGCAGGCGATCGACCTTGACCCACCAATGATGAAGGGATTAAATTGGTACACAAGATGGTTAAACTCGATCTTCCTAACAGTTGTCCTCTGATTCCATTGGTCCTCTAAGCCGCCCCTCTGAGGTCTCCTGTTCAACCTGCTATTTGGAATGGTGTAAGTGCACAAGGCCATGTAGCTCAGAATAGATGAGCCTTGGCTCACTGGTGGCTTATAAAGCTGCAGACATTTGAGAATTTTAGGTGACACTCTCCTTTAAAGACAACACTTTCCTTGCATGGTGTCTAGACCGGGTCGCAGATAGTTTAAAACTTGGATTGGCATGTATATCTGTTTTTTTAAATTTGACCTGATGCCCCAGATTGCTTAGCCTCAACATGGTCTGAAACTCTTGCCACCCACTGAGGCCTGTTTGTTGTAATCAACCAGTCATCTAGCTATGGGTAGATGCAATTTCTCCTCTTCTTCATTTGTGCTATAACACAACCATGCACTAAGAAAATGTTCTGGGGGCTAATTTTATCCTGAAAGGAAAGGCTCTGTACTGATAATGCAGTTTGCCTTCCGCAAAACCTCTGAAACTTCCAGTGTTTTCTTACAATTGATACACATCTTACAAGTTTGCTGAACACACCAAGCCCCATATTTCTAACTGTGGAAAACATTTGATGATGAGACTGCATCCTAAACCTTGCTCTCTTGTTCCATGTGTATGCTTTTTCAATTTCGGTAGTGGTTTGTATTCTTTCTTTGGGTCTTATGACTAAAGTCTGAAGAATCTTTACTGTGAGGATTTGGGTGTATTATATGGTATAGTTCTGCAGCCTTACTGGGGAAAACCCTTGCAAAAACTGTCTTGGATCCAGTCAGGCTCGTTTGTACAAACGTTTTTATAATATGTTTTTATTGGCATGTCAAATATGTAGATACATTGTATACAATCCACAAACAAATCGGATTATCTCATCCTCTTGAATATACATGCCGTTTATTAACATCCCCCTTTCTTCCCCCCATCCCTCCCACCCCGGGATCAGTTAACCTACACCTTGTGCAGGTGACTCCCGACTACCTTGTGCATGGGGGAATCCCTGGATGACCACACCTTCCATTGATGTGTCATTGTGTGTGTGTGTGGAAATCAGGCACACTGTACCCCCAGCATCCGGAGACCCCTGATGTAGAGTGACTGCTGTTTTGCAGCTGTAAGCGACGTCCATCTCCCTTAGTCTACGGGGATAATTCATCTGGCGGTGTCAGTAACTCCGTTAGCATTGCCGCCCATCCCCTCAAATCCTCACTCACTCTTTCGTCCCGTCGTGTTACCTTCATGTGACAACCCTCTGCATTTATCCACTCAGCCATATCTTTCAACCAATCCTCCATCTTTGGATGTCTGGGCGACATCCATCCAATGACAATCAAGCATTTGGCCAGCAGCAGCCCCAACACCTTGAACCGCCTGCTTGTGGTGTGTTTTTTTTTTTTTTTTTTTTTTTTGCAAAACTGTATTAAGCCCAGTAAGCACTGTGATGGTTCCTTAGGGGTCTCCCACCCCGTGATCGTATTAAGTTTCAGAAGGACGGTCTGCCAGCACTAGTCCATGACTGGGCAGCTCCATAGCATGTGCAGGAAGTCCGCCGGCTGCCGTCCACACCCAGGACACTAACAAGCGCTCCTGATGTATGGATTGCAGCCGACTGGGAGCCGGGTATACCCAATGTACTACATTGTGTTGAAGGAGCTTAAACCTCGCGTTAGTGGACGTGCTCTTGACCCCTTCATGGATCTTTTCCCAATCTCCTTCCTTAAGGAGCTTTTCCAACTTTGCCTCCCACTGCTCTTGTATCGAAAGTGCTTTTCTAGGGGCATCCTCCGTCAGGCCCCTGTATATATGTGAAATCAACTGTTTGCCCCTTGCCATCATTAGGATCACTTCTAGCATTCGGGAAGTAGGTGGCACATCAGGAAACGGCGGCCAGATCTCTCGAGTGGCGGCCGCAATCTTTGATTATTGCAAAAACTGTCCAGGGCCCAGATGAAAGGTCTCCAATGCGTCAGTCAATGTTATAAATCTGTTAGGGTAGAGCTCTCCTAGAGTCGCACAGCCACCCCCGCCAATTCTGCAGAGACATAGACCTCTCAATGTCGTTTGTACAAACTTAAGCTCAACCCTGGGTAAATATGGCTTCGAGCAGCAATGTTTGAACAACGGAACTAGTTAACAGTACCAAACCACAAAATAAGAAAGTCGTGCACTAAAAGTTCATAAATATGGACTTTAAAAATATAAACTAGGATGAGCAAAATCCACTAGAGGGTTCCTGAGATGCAGCTGTTTAAATAAATCTTAATTTTTCACCCAACTGCAAACCAGCATTGGCAACCATTAAGTTATTTGGCTACTCCGGCCTGCTTGGGTGACTAAATCCGACAGGAAAAAGGTCTGTGAGGCCAATGGGGTAGATTTGGACAGTTATTTGCCCACTAGGGCTTTTTCCAGTCCAGTTCCAAACTTTACAGCACGGCTGCCATAGACTTCAATGGAGTGGTCCTGGTGCTGTGGATGCAGGAGATGAAGATGCTCCAGGTGCCTTGCGGTCGACGGTGGTGCCTTTGTGATTATTCCTCGGCCCGCCGTTCGGGTGGGGAGACTCTGCCTGTAGAGGTCTCTCATTGTACCTGCTGCTATTGTTCCTAAGCCTGACAGTCGTTCACACAACTCCTGTAGGCAGGCAGAATCCGGTCTGTGGCCAGTGCCCAGCTGAGACTACTGGACCACAGAGTGGAAACTTTTTAAAAGTTGTGTTTCTTTAATAGTGACATTAAACTCGTCCTGGACATCAGGTCCGGTTTAATGCCTTAATTATTTTAATACCTTGCAGTACCCAGCTAGGTAGCCCCATTCAGAAGTTAGCCGGGCTGGGGAGTCAGCCAGTAACCCAGTGTTAACCAATGGGGCTACTAGTCCTTCCACAGCAAAAGGACAATTGCGAAGGGTTGCTGTTAAGGCATATATAAAAATATGTCCCATTTAATAACCTACAGCTCCATGCCTTCGGGCTCTATAGGACTTCCTTAGGGAAGATATGCATATATTGTTAAGGGAAGTGGGGCCTTTGCCATTAGTTTGAATACCAAAGTAGCAGTATTATCTCTGCCCTTCCAGTCTGCAGTGGCAGGCTGGGAGGCATTTTGTACATTGTCACACACAGGGTGGCCCAAACAGTGCTGCAGCCCTCGGTGGACACTGCTTTGCATGCCCTGGGTATCATATACTAGGGATATGTAAGTAAGTCCTTGCCAATTGGGGATTATCCAATTCAACATTTAGTTTGTAATGGGTTCGAACACTGTCACTGAGGTCTGATAAGCAGGCTTCTGTGCACTCTTGAGTCGAAAAGCCAGCAGCTAGCAGCCCAAATGGGGGCAAAAAGTGGGTGGAACCTGCAAAAAGCCTGTTTCCTTACATTTACTATAATTCTTTCCCCCCTGTGAGATGGAGGTATTGCCTCAGGGGCTTGTATTTTTATGTTCAGGAAGGTTTCAATCTACCTGAGTGGTTGCAGGTGTATGAAAGGTTTCTTCCACTATTTCGGCAAATCTCGATACCTAAGGAAAAAGAGGTCTTGCCGGAGCTCTGCTAGAGTGTCTAATGGACACAAATGTGTGTGGCCTCTCAGTGAGTATATTCGACTCCATAGCGTCTCTCGCTAGCACCTCTTGAAAGGTGTGTTATGGTCAAGAGCTGCAATTCTGGATGGTGCACCTGGAGTTGATGTAGGTGTTGTGTTGATGCCTATAAGGCAATAATGCTGACATTCTTTTTCTTCTCTTCTTATATGGGGTGGATCCACTCTTGGAAAATTGGTGGGGGGGGGGGGGGGGGGGGGAGTATAGGCTGGCCAAGCATATCCAGGCATAATTGGACCACTGTCAGTACGGATGGACCAGCAGGCAGAGGTAGTTGCCAACGCCACAAGACTCTAATGGCGGTAGAGGAACTACAGATTTAGTAGGCACTGTCACCACTTTTGAAATTGGAGTTGAAGAAAGCAGAAAATAATTCAGGGTCATCTGAAGGTGATAATATTTGATGGAGCTGGACACTATTTAGAAGCTGGTGGTGAATGTGATGTGAGGGGTATCCCAATCGCCATAGAACACCTGTGCTCTGATGTTGAAGACATCTGTCTTTGCATCAAATGTCTTGAGCTCAAACTATCTAACTTCGAATGGTGTGAAGATTGCACTCCCAGATACAGTGATGACTTTGCTTGATGTCGATGTATTGCAATTATGAGCTGGTTGGGAGTGCATCACCATTTTAAATCTAAGCACTTGACGTTGAACGAGTGCAGCACCTATTTTAGAGTGGCAACGGCTGTCTTTTGTGCCTCCTCCTCTCCCATTACGTTCCTGTGTCGGAGTCGGGGTAGAGATCTGTGTTCATATCGAAGGAACCGTTCACTGGCTTTTCATTTGTGCTCCTGCCCCTCTCTAACTATCTATCTTGAACTTGTCCGGCATTGTGCCGCTAATCCAGGTACCATTACAGTCCTTGAATACCCTAGACCTTTTCTGGCAAAAAGGGCACTCCTCCATAGTGTGGAAATGCAACAGGCAGGCCGCATATAAAGCCTATGGGTAGCTTTTTTTCTTATACAGCAAGGGCACTTGACAAAGAGTGATGCCATATCTGCTGATCCTTGTGGAAAATGATGGAAAGCATTCACAAATGCTTGTCAGAAAGCACTCCAGGATTTCAAATATGTTAAGTAAATCCAAATACGAGTATTTAGAATTTTTTATAACCCAAAACCTGGGGTTAAAACCCCGAGAAGTGTTCAGGGATCTTCCTCACATGAACAGGACCAGCATTGGCAATGCCAATTGATCTGGCTTTAAAGGAATATTGTTTGGTAATGTGAAGCATTACAAGTAGATAGCATGGGAATGGATATGAATTTGTGTGGAAGCAAATAACTGGAAAATAATATTGGTGTAAAGTGAAAAAAGGTCAGATGACAGTTGCAGTGCCAGGGTAGAACTAATCGCCAATTTAGGTTAATGATTACCTTCATTCCACCTGTGCTGCTGCCTGAGAAACGGTACAAAAGGGGGTGGTGATGGACTGGGTGTGAGTGTTTGATGGGTTCTGATGCTCCGTCCATCACCACCCCCTTTTGTACCGCTTTGTTCGCCATAAGTTGGCAGGGTATGCTCAGACGTGAGTCCCTTGCTCATTTTGCCACTGGATTCAAGCAAGCCTGGCTGAAGACGGCTGAAATGCCAGAAACCGGTCCTAGGAAGCTTGTTTCCGGTCCAGGGAAGGCATGGCTTGGCAGTTCGGGCTGGACTGTTCCCATGAGGCACAGGGTCAGACTGATTTGCATATGGCCATGTCTGAACTGGGGTGGCAGAGTGGGCTAAAGAACGGTGATGGATCAAACCCAGATCTGTTGAGTGGGTGTGAGTGTTTGATGGGTTCTGATGCTCCGTCCATCACCACCCCCTTTTGTACCGCTGCCTGAGAAACAACATAAATTATCTAGTTATCTAAGACACTTACAAAATGATAATAATACATTTTATTGGCAATTTTGTCGTACGTACATATCTAGCATATTGCAGACAATGCATCACAATATCGTTCGTATAGAGAGCAGAGATCCATAGAGTAAAAGAGTAAAACCGCATTTTAAAATTCAACAGTTAATACAGGTAATCCTGTCGTGTACGGACAACAATGAGAAAATTCTGTGATATCAACAGTAAGGAGGGCAGCTATTATCTGTACCAAATATCTCAGATGGTGGCCCAATGTAGCAACAAGGATGCCAACAAATGTAAAAAGGTAAAGACCACTTCTGAAACAACATAACCTACAGAAAAGAAAAAAAAAAGGGTGGGGGAGCAATAAAAACAGGGGGTGCACTCGTTCATGATGAAAGATACTGCAAAACAAATGTCGCTGAGCCAGGAAGGGCTAGCGGGGGTTGGTGGAGCAAACCCCAAACAGGATGGGTGTCAGTGAGGGTCGAGAAGAAGAAAGTTAATTAGATAGTCAATGGTGTGGTATGGGATTAGTGGAGGAGGCCATGGCAAAGTGACGGATCAGGCCCATGGCACGTAGTCATGCACTCTACCACAGGCCCACTAGTAGACCGTTTCACTTTGGTATGATGGCCGCACACAGGGCAGCAAGCTGTCTCTAGGGCGATTCCCATCTTGCTCAACGGTGCAGGTAAGCAATAATGGCAAAGCACAGGTGGACACCCCTCGATGTCTCCAGGAGCCCACCACCAGAGTCCCAAATGTCGGTAGGTATCTCATAGCCCCGTGCGACACCGCAAGCGGGCGGGGCTGCCCTGCAAGCAGCTAAAGTGTTTTTGCGCCGCTCCAATCACTGCCAGCGGCCCTGGGAGGTGCACAACCTGCCGTCGCCTGTCGGGCCACAACAATCATCGGCTCCCCGGAGCCCAGCAAGGCATGGCGAGCAGGCGGAGGGCTCCTTGCGTTTCCCGCCACTTGTCATAGGCCGTGCGCCTGGCTCTGTGGCGAAGGAGAGCAGCGGTTGCAAAGTTCATGGAGTGCGGCTCCCCGCCTCAACATCTCCCTGGTTTGTGCCTCTCTGATAACTGCCAGCAGCTTCGGGAAATTGCACAGTGGCTGTCTGCCCCCGGGGGTCATGGCAGCCAAGTCTCGGGCAGTGTGTCAGCAGGGCCAAGGCAACAACCGGGGTCACCCACTAACAGAGGGAGTCTATAGTGGCTCCCCTAGTGCTGGATGGGTAAGTGCGACATGTCTCCGACTCACCGCTGCCAATGAGTGCCGGCATCCCAGTCAAGCGGTGCGGTCACTGGATGTTAGCGGTGGGTGTGGTCCGGGCGCAGAGCTTCCCCGCGGCCAACGCAAGTGTCCAGCCATCTCTGTATTCGACCGCAAATGGTTGCTCCTCACGGCACCGGCCCACAGTGGCACCCACAATCTGACAGGTGACTTGGGGGCTGGATGGCTGCCCGCTGAGGTGGATGAGACGGGATAGTGAGAGAAGCAATGCAGAGCGCTCCTAGCACACTTCCACCATCTTGGCCTCCCTGTTATCTAAGACACTTTAATAGCATTACAGTGTCCTATGTGTCCCCCCTCCTATCCCCCCCTCCCCTTAAAGTTTAAGCTTGGGCAGTTGAATAAATACACCAAATGATCACAGCTGTGTGGAGGGAAAGTACTTTTTGTGGAAGCACAACATCTGTGCCCAATCAAAATGTGCTCCTGGCCCCTCTCCAGTGATGCTCATAGAATTATTAGCTGGGCAGTCAAGCCAGACCATAAAAAATTAACTTAAGCTCTCAAGCGACTGTTGGATTTATTTATTTACCTATTACACACGCATTGATTGTGGAGAGGTGCTATGACTAACAGAAGGCAAAGGCAAAGTCTCAATTGTGTCATCATGCCCTTCTCCCTAAGCATATTACACTGTATATCTGCAGTCATTGTTTATACCATGACTTTTGTTCATGTGTTTTTTTTTTTATAATACAAGCTTTTTGCCAAAAGCAGTGTTTTCTGGGTTGTATTAGTGTAGTGAGGTAAAAATCACAGTGAAGACGTTTTGTGACTACTCGAGTTGTTTCCTGTTCTAAAGTCATTGCAACATGCAATCTGTGAGGCAAGTAACTGTTTTTATCATGTCCATTTTAGTGTAATGTGGTGATGGTGTTTTACCTCTAAACTGTAGTAATGAATGAGTGAATGTACGTTTACTAGCAAAAATGCTGCAAATTTCACTGGCATGGCATACACCTATTGGAAAAGTGTTATATTACCCAGCACACGGTTGGAAATACTTTGCTGCCTACAAAAATGTAATGTGCAGAGCTACCTTTTTCAAACAATTTCTGCGATAAATGTTCACGAATAAGGAAGAAAACCATTTTCGTTTAAATTATGTTTAAATCTGTCCGTTATTTCGTGCTGGGGCAAGCCGTTCTCCAGTACATCCTCTGGGGACATTAATACTGTTTGGGCAGAGAGTCCTTCTGGTGAACACCAGGGACCGTATTACACATTATCATTGTTTGCAGCCGGCGCACCTTTCAAAAGGGGCACCGGGCGCAAACAATGCTAATGCACCCTATTATGATGAATGCGCTACCCTGGTGGTATTGCATTTATTTGAAAACACGTAGCAACTGTCCGTGTTGTCACTGTGCAGACGGCACCTGTGCACTTTCAAAGGGTATTAGAGATCTCCTTGCAGGCGGGTGCAGTCAGTGACTGCACCCGCCTGCACAGGGATGTCTGGGGGGACCACCTTTTAAATGGTGCACTGTCAGTGCGCCTCCTGCGGACTTCTTTGATTCTGGGCCTCTGTCTGTAATATGGCGCAGGTGCAGAGTCAAAGGAAGCACCTCATTTGCATAGGGCACGCCCCTATGCAAATGAAGGAACACCCTCTGAAGGTAGGGCTGACCCAATAAGTGCACCAGCACTCTCAGTATTATAGAAGGGGACGCACCAGAAGCTGTGCCCCCTTCTATAATGCCAAAGTACCTTGGGGGTGCACAAAGTAGGCGCAAGCGCCCGTTGAACCCCCAGGGCACCTTCTGTATGCCAGTATTACAGAAAGTGCCCCGGCCCCGTATTACAGACGGAGGCGCAGAGTCAAAGATGCCCGCAGGAGGTGCACTGACAGTGCGCCCCCTGAGAGCAGCCCCCTGCAGGGAAGTAAAGGGGGTCCTATGGACCCCCAGACATCCCCATGCAGGCGGGTGCAGTCACTGACTGCACCTGCCTGCAAGGGGATCTCAAATCCCCTTTGAAAGTGCAGTTGGGTGCCACGTGCACAGTGAAAACACGGAGCAGCTGCTCTGTGTTTTCACATGAATGCGCTGCCCCCAGAGCAGCTCAAGTTCGCAGCTGCCCTGTGGGCTGCACATTCACCATAATAGGGTACATTATTATTGTTTGCACCTGGCGCACGTTTTGAAAGGTGCGCCGGTCGCAAACCATGATAATGTGTAATACGGCCCCTTGTTTAGAACCTGAATACAACAATTGGCTACTGGCAGGTGACCAATTAACGTTGCAAAGTGTTTGCCATTGCACTGCAACAGAAGTAGAACACTTGTTAGAGTAACTTTGTATTTGTTGGAGGTAGAAACCAACATTCCAGTTGAAATCTTTAAACAATTCTGCTACATAACGCCCAAGGGTGCTAAACCCATAATTACGTCTAAAATGCCCCACAGTGCTGTTTTCTGTAATTTGCGAGCATTATACCGTTTAGGCCGTGAGTGTTTCCCAGACATATTGGTTTTGTTAGTGCTTCTTCATGTTTCATGCTGTGGTTACTGTTGTGTGCTGACTTAAATATGGCCCCTCCTTGCACAAAATGCCTGGTTCATCTCGGATGGCCTGCCTGTCGGCGGTGAACGTTGTAAAGCTCCCATATCCTTTTAAATGGTGTCTTGTTTTTATGGCCTGTCTGTGCACGTGAGCTGCGCTATTTTGAGACTTTGCTGTCATTAATGATTGATTCACTGCTACTCGCTAATCCACCCCTTCCTTTGGAGCGTGGCTGTGGTTCTTGTGAGCCTGTCACTCTGTCCTGCTCATCCTGCAATTACTGGGATGCTAATGACTGAACACAGGATTTGGTAAAGCATTCCTGGCACTTGTTGCTGTCACTCGTTTGGGGGTCAAATAATCTGATTAACAGGTTCCCCTCAGAAAGGGGGTGCTGGTGTAGTAACTCGCATCCTTTTAGAATGTTTTCGGACAGTGTTTATAGTGCTCTGCCTTTTTGCTTACTCCAGTATCTGTTATGGCGTCCATGCCCCATTGTTTCCTCATCCTGGCCTCTTCAGAATCTGAGTCTGGGTGACTTGGACGTAGGAGTGAGTGCTTGATTAATGCACGGCCCTAATGAATCTGTTCGGTTACATTTTAAGTTTTGGCACAGTGGTGCTTTTGTTCCACTAGATTCTGTTAGTGTTAAGTGCAGTGAGCCTGGACAGGAACTATTTTACTTCACTTGCACCAGAGGGTAGCCTAAGTGTTTTCTAGGAATGGGAAAGGGTGTTACAGGCCACTTAAAATGTTCTGCCACCTAAAGGCTCAGCCTGCTTTCAGTTTGATTGGCCCCTAGTGGGAACAGCTATACCCCTGCGAGGATCAGTCTCAAAGGTAGAGGAACTGTTGGAAAGGGGATACTCTCCCCTTTTCTGTGGTCCCTTTCCCTAGTGTATCCCTGCTCTAGGCCACAGGAGGGATATCCTAGTCTAGCGATCGACCCACTAGACCCTAGCGGCAGCCAGTAGCGAGCTGCCCCCAAGGTGCCAGTATGTCTTTTGGGTCGCTATCCCCGTACCCCCCCCCCCCTCCCCCCATCCCATGCCTGGTGCGATGGGGCGTGAGGATTGGGTTGAGAGCCCACCAGACTCCAGCGAAATGCTTAGCAAAGAAAGGAATGGGGTGAGGCTGGCCTGTCCTGGCATCAGACCACCCCTTCCAACCTTGCTGTAGGAAATATTTCGGCCCATCTGTCTGGGAAGGGATGGTGGTCAGGGGGGTCGGGAGTCCTAAAGCTCACTAGACCTCCAGCGATGGGATGCATAGGTACATAAATAATTGGAGGGGGCCTGCCCATCCATGACAAGTGACAGGAAATTATTATAGGTTTTTTTGTTTAGACTGTAGCTTAGAAACCTCAATCTACGTCGGGTGTGAGCGGGGCAGAAATACTTCCTCCTGCTTGGAGATGGGGCCTGATACCTAGATGGGCCAGCACTCCATACCATTCCTTTTTTGGGCCCAAATATTTTCTGTCTAGTGGGTTGTCTGACTCCTTATTATGTTTGCTTTGTTCGCTCTAAGTTGGCAGGGTATGCTCAGACGTGCGTCCGTCGCTAACTTTGCCACTGGATTCCAGCTAGCCTGGCTGATGAGGGGTGTTACCCTGAAAGCGGTCCCAGGATGCTTGTTTTCAGGCCATGGAAGACCTGTCCTGGCAGTTCGGGCTAGACTGTTCCCATGAGGAACAGGGTCAAGATTGATATGCACATAGCAGTGTCTGAACTGGGGTGGCGAAGTGAGCAAAGGAATGATGATGGATTCAACCCAGATCTAATAGTATCTGGGGGTGAGTGTCTGAAACGTTGCTGTGCTCCGTCCGTCATCTTATTGTGTTGATTCGTCCTTGAGGCATGAACCATGCAATCTGGCCAAAGGTTGAAGAAATACTGTCTGGTGCGCGGGGGCAGGGTGCAGTCCAGTGTCAGGATATGCAACCCCCACACACAATTCCTTTTCGTCTCTGGTAGGCTTATTGCCCACTTTAGTGTCATATTAGTTGGATACCAACTATAAGAGGAGTCCTCTCCGCAGGTCTGCAGCCTTGGTACTTTAATGTGTGATTTATGTAAATCACTAATCCAACCAAAGAATGCTTGGTGATGTCAATGGAAAAAAAGTGGGAAGGAAGGCTTACTCATGGTTGACTGCAAACATTAAAAAAAAAAAGAAAACAATTGGGCAGAGGAGGCAACATACAAGCCATGGGAGGGTGAGGAGGGAGCAACACGGAGAGTACAAGGAAAGTGAGGGGATTTTAGTAGAAAGAAGCACACGTGAGCAAGACCAAGAAAACGCATGCACCTGCATGGAACGTTGAAGAACAATGGTAAAAAGTAGTCCATAGAATCTAAGCAACAGAAGGATACAACGTATCTAGTCAAATAGATGGTAAAGAGATTATCCTCCAAGGGAGAGATAAACGTAAGAAGAGGGAAGAAAGCCTTGCAGTAAGAAGCAATCAAAAGGGATTTACAAGAAAGCCAACCAATGATGATCAGTGGGCTGACCCAAAGCCCATAGTAAGTATTGGGATTGTACTCAATAGGTCTTTCGACAAGAGATAGCTAAATTGGTATGTAGGTAAGACCTAAAAAACCATGAGCCAATTTGGTTGTGTTTTTTTCCTCCTAGACTATAATATGGCTGAGCTAGATTACCCCTGAAGGCTTTAGATTGTGCTGTAGTCATTCTGTGGCAGACTGTGAATGAAGTGCATCATCCGCTCTAACCTGTGCAACATCAAAGCTAAGGCCTGGGTTTCCTGTAGCAGTATTTCTAAGTAACTGATGTGGAGCGTAAATATGGTTGACAGAACTGATGGCACTGTCTTGGGTCAAAGGATAAACTTTTGCTGAAACAGCACCCTCCCAAGGACACTGGTAATTCGTGACTTTTCCACAGAGCTGGGCTGAGAGTGCACTTCTCCTTCTGGTCATAAATGGAGACTGAACAGACTTCGCAGAGGCTGCATCCTATTACGAATGAAACATACTCTTTGGTTGTTGCTTATCTTCACTTTACATCTACTGGAGTAACTCACTCTAATAAACTATTCTTCTCCACTACCTCCCTGCAAGAACATTTTTGCTAAAGATCGAATCAGATGCCTTCCTAAAAAGATTCAATCAAAATATTTTTAATATTAAAACTAATTTGCATATCGTTGATCGCTGTCTACCATGGCATAGAGGACATATGGCCTAGAATATCAACCAGAGCACTACCAGTGTTTAGAGGAAGTCTTAACATTTGAGGTCAAATAGAAAGCCCTCCATCACACATGGACTGAGGTTTGTGTGTCGTCGACTGGCTTAGGGAATGTTCCTTACAGAATAATAAAAAATAAAGTACACTGGGCTATTTAACCTCCTAAATGCTGAGGTCCTCACGATGTATGCCCTCACCCTCCGGTGCCCACTACCTTTTTTGGGTATTTGGGGCAGTTTGTTTAAGCTGTCATTTGTTCCACAAAAGAAACCAAGGCCAAATATGCTGTCTTTTTGCAGTCTCGCTACAGATGGATGTGCAGGAGACTGCACTGTATACAATTCTCCACAGAGCCAATCCTTGCTCATGAATGGGGGGCTTTTGTTTCCATCTCGGTTGCCTCATTCTTATTTGTGGCTTTCCTCCCTTTCTGTATTGACCTGCACAGGTCTTGGAATGGAGCTGGGACACTGTGCTCAATTACTTCTAGTTAATCTTTGGTACTTTCTTTAATGACTTTTGGTGATAGAAGCATAGTCTGTCACTTAGAACCACTTAGCTGTCAGTAGGTGGTTCTTTTTCTAGTGAATGAAGCACTCTTTAGTGCTTGCTGTTTAGGTCTGGCGTAACAGCATAGCTCTTGTATACCTTATGTGATCAGCAGAAAAATGTCTTCAAGAAGCACTACTGACAGAGGGGCTTTGCCTTCGCCCATACTGATATTCCTCTGTATAATGTTTGATTGGGCAAAAGTTTGTGTGATTCTACTGAAAATGTTTTATTGCACAGATTATGCTCCATGTGGTGGGCCTGAGTTGGTTATGGTAACAAGCCAATGATCAAGGCTGTCACCCTAATTGGTTCATTGGATGATGCTAAGTCAGAAGCTGTAGGTCTGCTCTGGTTATTATGAGAAGTTGTGACAAAGGCTGTAATCCTGAATTATTCATTGTTAAAAGTATATTTTAAACCCAGCTTGCATTTAAGGGTCTATTGTTATTACCTGTGTTAAGGCCTGAAAACTAGTATTTCCTAACGCAGAACCTGGCCAAATACAATATGGCGGGGCTTTGCATGGTATACTCCTGTAATCAGTACCGTAGGAAGGAATCTCGCATTGTTAACAAACATTATAGGATGGGGTTTTATTTGAGCTGCTTAACAGAAACCATACTGAGTGTTTTTACTTTGTGAACTCTGACAAATGCAATAAAAAGGAGTTTTACATTGCAAAGTGCATCATAAATACTACAGGAGGAGACTTTACATTGTACAGTATTTGAAAAATACAATAGGAATGGGTTTTACATTGTGAACTCTACAAAAGCAATATCCACATTTTGTAAAATACAATAGGAAGGGGCTTTTAAATTTTGAACTGTGAGACAAATACAGTATGGAAGGGTTTTACATTGTGAACTTAGACAAAAGCTGTATGAAGGGCTTTGGTACAGAGATTCCTTTGTAGGTAAGGCCACAGTTGGTCATAGGGCCAAGAGCAGTTGATAAAGCAGCTTAAATCGAGCTTTGTGCACAATTACTAGACACACGTCCCTCACACATTGTACACCCTTTTCCTGTCATATATCTATTCATTTTTTAGTTTCCTGGAAAACAACATGGATCAAACCCTCATTCGCTCAACTTTTATTGAGACTCAACCCCTCCTCTACCCCCCCCCCCCCCCCCCTCTCTTTTTTTTTTAATTTTTAATTGTGGACATTGTTTTTCTTCTACCTTCCTTACGGTCAGTCAGATATAGGTTTCTGCTTAACCTGGGCAAATAAATGTCTCCGCAGAAACGCCTGATGGCCAGGGACTTCATAAAAAGTGCCTGCAGAACTTTCTTGCACTTCCCGGTCTGGTGTAAGGCCTCGCTCTTTAAGCCAAAGACCCAGACAAATGTCACAAACTTCGTACAATGGGCATTATAAATCAACCACCACATTGTTAGATGCCAGCACAACTGTACTGCCGAGACCACCACTGCTCTTTTTGTTGGCAAATACTCTTTTGAATTTCAAGGCAAGGTTGTCCTTTTTGCTCATATGTTAAAGTACGGGCCTCATTTACTTCTGGAAGAGAACCCCACCCACAACTGTAATCTCTGTGATCTGTAACCATTCAGCTCCCAGTTCATAGCTAACTTGAGTTCAGTTTGTTATCGGTCTAGTAAAACCCCACATACTTTTAGACCTGCGGACCACATATGTCTTGCAGGAACACAGGAGGCACCTCTGATGTTTGTTAATTAGTGGTTTTTGAAATCAGGACTACCAGTCCTACAGACTACTGTTCTTTTGTGTCGATTCACCAGAGCATTTAACAGCTACTGAACAGCAGGTCCCTTGCTATCTGGGAAACAGTCCAATGACCTTGTGGAATCTATTCAGACCTGGAGATTCCTTCAGCTATCCCAGATTCTCTATGATGCTGGCCAAGAGGCTACCATTCATTGCATAATTGCGGATCCCAACCGGTTAAATGCTTTCCCTCCTTCTCCTAGGATAATGGCAATCAGCTAAAGGGTGGCCCAATCCTGAACGATGAATCCCTTTCAGCCTGGTGGTTTCAAATGTTTCTTGAACAGCAGGTGTTGTGCTCACTGGTGGCCACCCTTGCTAAGCCCTATATGCACTCCTTGAAGTATTTGCTGAAGCAGTGGAACAAGTATCTACATCAGCGGTTCCAACCTTGTGATAGTCACTCCTCTCCATATTCTCTACCTCTGCCTTCCAACCTACCCGTAGGGTTTATTTCTTCAACTATTGGTGCAAAGTTACTCTTCAGAGCATGTGCTTAGATCTAACTCTTGGTTAGTCTTGTCGTGCAGATCTGATCCAGCCCTCCACTTGAATGTATCAGAACTGAAGGTATTTTTTCTAGTACAGTTGTCAGATCCCTTGTTGTGGTAATATTGTGAACAGAACCACAACTCTCTGTTATGTGAAAGAGAAATCAAAAGGAGACCATATTCACACATTGTTGCCAGGTGGCAGTAAGATGTAGAAGTAGTTGATTGAGCAGGTCTTGTTTCTGCTCGTGTTTCACATGCAGGACTCTGCAATATCTAGTCAGAGACCTTTAGCAGCCTTGTGCACTATCCTTGCAAGTGAAATATTCACTAGTAAGTCCTCAATTCCATCTTTGCTTGCTTGGGATCACCATAGACTTTTGCTACCCGCCTGAATTCGAAATGCACCCAGTTTGCCGTCTGAATTGGCAGGGGCGCTGGTTTCTGGGGAACGGCACAATATTTGGTTTGGTTGTGGCATTATTGCATCCATTGCCTCCAGTGGTCTGATCCAAAAGTTTCTATAGAACATCAGGTATATCTGTTGATCCTGGTGGCTACTAATTGGCCTTCTTAATGTTTGGTTCTCGGACCTGCTTCATTCACTTTAGAAGAGATCAACTCACCCCCCCCCCCCCCCCTCCTAAAAAGGAGAGCCCTCCTTCCTTGAGAAGGGTATGGTGGCGCCTTCCTGACTGTGTAGATGGAGAAGTCGAGTGAGGCACCCTTTGCTGCATAATCCTCTGCTTCATCATAGAACATGAGCACATGGTTTCTGAAGACCAATTCTTTGCCTACCTTGACTCCTCCAGAGATGCTGCTGTCCTCCTCGCTGCCAGAATGCCCTCCACCACAGTGCTGTAAAAAAGCAATGGCTGTAGTTCTGATATTGTGTCCTTCCTCAAGAGATGTACCTGCTAACTTGCTCGGTCGACGATGGAATTCCCTTTTTCTGAAGTCTGGCTGAAAGTCATGTGATGGGCACTTGCTAAGCGCGTGTCCGCATAAGCCGCCTGGCGATATGAAGCATAACATTGTCAAGTGACCAAAGCGTAACATTTATTGATTTCACTTTGATATTCTAAAGCAACGTTTTAAGTTCTTTTCTATTGAGAGTAAGGATGTCTTGCGCTCCCAGTGAATTAATTTTTCTTGGTTGCCATAACCTCCGCTAGGTGCGTAACTGATCTGCAAGATACATACACTTTTAAACTGTACACTATTTTTGATGGATACATCTGCCTGTGGAATCCTCACCTTTAATTGCCCACTACGCCAGCATTTCACGGAAATTCTATTCTTAGCCCTCTCACGTCGACGTCTCAATATCATGGCTCTGCTCCAGACTCTGTATGACGTCACCGGAGCCATAAGAAGACCTTGTTGGTGTCCGTTCCCTTTTTTCCACGCCATCGACACGTCACGTTGTTTTCTGGGACTCTCCATTTTACATGTTATTACTTTGATTCTATCCTATTCTTCGTGTTGCAGTGAAAATGGCTACTTCGAAGAAGTCTGTTTTCAAGCCCTGCAGAGAGTGTGGGGGCCATATGTCCATCACGGACGGACCCCCACGGCGACTGTCTCTGATGTCTTTCTTCGGACCGTGACGTCGAAGGGTGTTTGTGCTGTCGGAAGATGACCCCGAAGGCGCTGAAAGAACGTGAGGAGAAACTCTTCATGTGGCGGGCGAAGAGGGGTCGTAAGAGATCAAAGTCGTCGACCTCGCATACTTCGAAATCGAAGAAGCAAAAGAAAAAAAGAAGGCATGGGTCTCGACGTCTATCATTGAAGGGCAGGGCTTCGAGGTCAGCCTCCCCCGTACAGCGGCGTTGTGAAAAGGATGCCATCCCGCCGTCTCCTTCTCCGCAGGCAACTCCGGACCACTCTCCGGTGCCGATTATCTGGCAGGCAGGGATTCTCCGGCTCCCAGGGAGTCTTCTCCTGTAACTGCGGCTTCCCTTGTACCGGCTCCGATGTCCCCCGGTGCCGCAGCCTCAGCCCCCTGTAGAGCCTTGGATGGATCCAGTCCGGGGAATTTCGGATCCTTATCCTCCTTTTCCAGGATCAGGATCGGATCCTTCGCATTTCCCTAATGCGATGTTTGGCATGTTTGCCAGGGTATCCTACCCTATTGGTGCGCCCTCTGGCCCTGTGGGTCCGCTTGCCTTTAATTTGGGCATACCCCAGCAGTATGCCCAGGCACCTTTTGTGCCTTTCATGCCGACTACTCCATCTTGGCAGTTTCTGGCACCGACTACTCCATCTTGGCAGTTTCCGGCACCAAGGTTTTCAACTCCGATACCTCAATCAACTCTGTTGTCTGGTGTTGGGCCAACGTCTTCCCATATTCGATCCGTGCCGTTGCCCACTTCGAAAAGTCCTCCTTCGCTGCCGGCCCCGTGTGTAACCGGTGCCGCGGCTAGCGTCACCGATGCCGATCCTGAAGCAGCGTTTCAGGAGGGAAGCACAAAGACTCCGTGGATGAATTTAAAGGTCTACGTGAGGTCAGTGGCCTGGATACTTCCCCGGAGTGGGAGCTTTCTTCTCCGAAGGCTTTGCCTTCAGAGGATGTTGTCCCTTATCACTTGGTCATCAGGAAAGCTGCAGACTTGTTCGATCTTCAGTTGCCCTCCGCTGAGGTAAAGTCTAATATTTTGACTGAAGTATTGAATTCTCCTTCCACTTACGTTGAACCTCTGCTGCCTTTCAATGAGACGTTGACGGAGCAGATTATGGAGGTGTTGCAGAAGCCCTTGTCTGCCCCTGCAGTTTCTAGGTCGGTGGCAAGATGGTATAAGCCTGCTCTTGGTGATCCAGCTTTCCTTTCTGCCCATCCTTCTCCAGAAAGCTTGGTGGTTCAGGCTTCTTGTTCCAAGCCGTCGACTGGATCCTTCCCCACCACTCCGGGAGATAGAGTCCAAAAAAGGTGTTCTCCTCAGCAAGTATGGCTCTGAAGTCAGCGAATGCCACGTGTTTGCTTGGAATGTACATTCATGCACTAATGGACTTTGGTAAGCAAGTAGCTCCTAAACGTTCTGAAGATGAGAGTGTTAATTTTCTGGAGGTGCTTTCAGATTCACAAGCAGCAGCCTGTCAGATCATCCAGTCTGATCTGGACACCGCAGACTCGGTTGCCCTGGTGATGGGCTCCTCGGTTGCTACCAGGATGCATGCCTGGCTTAGGTCTTCAGGTTTCTCGCCAGATGTACAGGCTACTTTACTGGATCTACTCTTCGATGGGTCAAGATTGTTTGGAACAAAGGCGGATTCGCCGCTGCAGCGCTTCAAGGACAATAGGGCTACTGCAAGATCCTTGGGCCTGCAGTCCCAGCCCAGGGGCTATGGATACAAAAGGTAGTGGGGATTTGGGAAGGCGGCTTACTTTCGAGGCCGTCTGCAGCCACAGCAGCATCAGCACCCTCTGTTCAGGCCGTACAGTGGAAAAGGTAGAGTCTGTCTGCGGAGAGCTTCTCGACAACAGTCTTCCTCCTCCTCCTCCCCTGTCCCCACCACGGGTACTGCGGGAAATCAGCTCTAGATCCCCCATCTTGGAGCATGCTGGTCCAGTAGGGGGGCTGGGTGTCCCATTTTCTGCAAGATTTGAAATCGGCAGTTTCAGACAGTTGGGTTGTGAATCTTGTGAAAAGTGGGTACGCCCTACCTTTTCAAGAGCTTCCACTTCCTAACCCACCTCACCAGGGCTGGTGTTCAGAGGACCATTTATTACTCCTGCAGCAGGAGGTTCTGGCCTTGCTATAGAAAGGTACGATAGAGGTGGCTCCATTATTTCCTGATCCCCAAGAAGGACGGCCTGTTGACTGATTCTAGACCTCAGGGTTTTGGATTTTTACTTCAGGTAGGAAAAGTTCAAGATGTTGACCCTAGCTCAGGTTCATCTGGCGCTGCAGCAGGAAGACTGGATAGTGTCGATCGACTTGCAGGTTGCTTATTTCCACATCCCTATTCTGAAGTCTCATCGGAAGCATCTCCGGTTTACGGTAGGGTCTCAACTCTACCAGTTTGCGGTCCTCCCGTTCGATCTCACTTCCTCACCACGGGTCTTCACAAAGGTGATGGCGGTGGTGGCGGCACATCTCAGAAGGTCGGGGATTTCGTTTTTCCCCTATCTGGACGACTGGCTGCTCAAACCAAAGTCGCCGGAGATGGTGTTGCATCACTTGCAAGTAACAACGCAACACTGGTTCAACTTGGGTTTCTCGATAAATGTACCCAAATCTCGCCTGGTGCCCTCTCAGCGCAGCCTGTTCATTGGGGCAGTACTGGACACTACTGGGTGTCGAGCTTTCCTGCCTCCGCAGAGGATTCTCTACATTCAGGAGATGATTCCTTTGTTTCACGATGGAGCGGTTGTTCCAGTCCTGAAGGTCCTACGCCTGCTCGCTCTGTTCGCTTCCTGCATGCTGTTGGTCAGCTATGCCTGCTGGCACTTGAGGGCACTCCAGTGATGCCTCAACAGGCAGGGGCATCAGCACAATGGAGATCTCGAGGAGAAGGTCAGAATCTCCAGAGAAACTGCAGTGGAGCTGTCTTGGTGGAGTGTGCCGGGCAACCTGTCTCGAGGAAAGCCTTTTCCACATCTCCACCGGTGACCACAGTGATCACGGATGCCTCCACTCTAGGGTAGGGTGCTCATCTGGGGGGATCTGGAGATCAAGGGTCTTTGGTCTCCGGAGGAAAGGTTGCGTCCCATCAACCTTCTGGAAATGAGGGTGATACATTTGGCTCTCCAAGCCTTTCTTCCCTCCCTTTGCGGTCAGTCTGTTCACTACCGTGATGTGGTACATAAACAAACAGGAAGGGGTAGGGCTGTATTGTCTCCGCAGAGAGGCTCTGCGACTGGTCCTGGGCTCGCGGCCATCAGATTTGTGTGATTGCAAATCACCTGACTGGAGTGCTAAATGTGCGTGGGGACAGTCTCCGTCTGCAATATTCGGCTGATCACGAGTGGCAGCTTCATCCAGAGGTGGTCCATCACATGTTCAGGATGTGGGGGTTGCCTCAGGTGGATCTTTTTGCAGAACGACGGTCAGTGTGTGTTCTCCTGAGTGGCAGTTTTCAATATCCGATGCAGGTAGTGTTGGGGGACGCGTTTCAATTGGATTGGAGCTCGCAACTCCTTTACTAGTTTCCTCCCATACCCTTAATTCCTCGTACTGAGCAAGATTCTCCAAGACCGGGCCCAAGTCATATTGCTCGCTCCGGATTGGCTAAGAATGGTGTGGTACACAGATGTACTTCATCTCTCATCGCACCCTCCGCTCCGTCTCCCTTTCAGGGTAGACCTCTTCTCGCAGTCGCAGCAGCAGGGTCTACACCTCCACCTCCAGAGCATGCATGTTCATGCCTGGAGATTGAACGGGGCAACCAGAGTTCTTTCTCTCTCCCACCAGATGTGGTGGATGTTATTTTACCATCCAGGAGACACTCCACTAAATCTATTTATTCCTCCAGGTGGTCCACGTTTGTGAAATGGTGTGGAGAGAGGTTTGTGAAATGGTGTGGAGAGAGGTATATTGACCCTTTGAAGGCCCATTTATCTGATGTGTTTGGTTTTTCGCTTTCCTTGGCTAAGGTAAAGGGTTATTTGTCGGCCTTGTCGGATTTCCTCTGTTTGCCTGACCAACTGTCTTTATTTAAGTCTCCATTGTTATGAGGTTCATTTAGGGCCTCACCAATAGGTTTCCTCCCACTCCCTTCATTATGCGTCAGTGGGATTAGAACTTAGTACTTACTTTCCTGATGGGTTCTCCTTTGAGTCTCTTCATAACTGCCTGTTGAGGCTTCTTACTTTCCAGACGGTCTTTTTGATTGCTATTACTTCCGCTAGGAGGGTAAGTGAGCTTCAGGCTTAGTTCTAAACCTCAGTTTTTAACCATTCATGCAGAACAAATGGTTCTTAGGACCAGGGCTGCTTTCCTGCCTAAGGTGGTCACTCCTTTCCATCTAGGGCAGTCTATTACTTTGCCTACCTTTTTATCCTCTCCCCCCTCACCCTTCCAAGGAGGAGGAGAGACTTCACAGCCTGGACCCTAGGAGGGCTGTCGTCTACCTGGACAGAACCAGGGACCTAAGACTGGATGCCCAGCTCTTCGTGGGCTTTATTGGACGAATGAAAGGCAAAGCTGTCCACAAACTAACACTCTCCAGGTGGATCATCTTGTGCATCAAACTCTGCTATGCATTGGCCAAGAAGGAGCCTCCTGTAGAGCTCATTCCACCAGAGCCAAGTCACCTTCTGCTTTGGCTGAAGGTGTTCCTGTTGTAGATATTTGCAAGGCGGCAAGTTGGGTTCCCCCACATTTGCGAAGCATTACTGCTTAGATTGGGAGGTTAGGAGGGAAGACCATTTTGCACGCTCTATGCGGCAAAATGTTTTGGTATAGGCAGGTGGACGCCCTCCTCCGGGAGAGGAACAGCTTGGAGATTCAATTCAATTGCTGAGGAATCCACAGGCAGATGTATTCATCAGAAGAACAAGTTACTTACCTTCATTAACGCTTTTCTGGTGGATACAGTATCTCCATGTGGATTCCTTACTGACCCACCCGCCTCCCCGTTGTCCTCCTGCAGATACTGAATATGTTCTGACTGTCTGACATTGTTATTTTATATTTCATTGTCATGTTATACAGTTTGTTGCTAGGAAATGCTTTGGTTACTGGCTTTTTCTTTTTACCTATGTATATACTGTATGTATTTGTGTATATATTAGGTATACTGTGAATACTTGGGTTATGTTGTCGGTCAACACGTTCGCCTCGAGGGCACGGAAAAAATGGGCGAAACTGACGTCCGCACACAGACGAGATGGTCTTTTGGCTTTGGTGACGTCATACGGAGTTGCGAGCAGATCCGTACTATTATGACGTCCTCGTCGACGTGGGAGAGCTAAGAAAGAATTTCCGTGGAATGCTGGTGCAGGGGGTAATTCAAAAGGTGAGGAATCCACAGGCAGATACTGTATCCACCAGAAAAAGCGTTACCGAAGGTAAGTAACTTGTTCATTGTATCAGAACAGGGTCATCCTTATAATTCAATCTTTGGAATAAAGGAGGCCTTAGTTTTGTTTAAATTAGGGAATGGTCCTTCCCTTGTTCTTTTCTCATATCTCATCAGCTGTGGAGGCTCTTCCCAGTTTGAAAGTCAGGTTGGCTTTTATAGAAATGCAGACAAATATATTTTTTCTTTTTAACTTTTTGAGGTAGTGATGAAGGACGCGCATCTGCAAGGTCATAGCTGCAAGCTGGATTACCTCCTAGATTATCATTGTCATGTTCTGCAGGATCCTTTTGTCCAGCCAGTGTCCGAACGCCTTCTACAAAGTGCTTATCCAGCGTCTATGATATTCTTCAAGCACATAACTGTTAGTGATATAATTAAGGTGGCTTGATGTGCTACACCTCATGCATTCTGCCAACATTATGCTGTCAAGGTTTCTTCTTTGAAGAATTCAGTAGATTTTAACAACCCATTTGTAAAAGCTTAATGTGCCTGATGATAAATTCTCCACCTCCCTTTTTTCATTCTCTGTTTCTGTGGAATCTACCTGCACATTGAGAATAAAGCAGAGCCATGAAGTAGGAGGTGAATAGAGTTACTTTTAGAACTCCCCTACACCAAAAGTGTAGGCTCTTTGGCATTATCAGCACCCTTCCCACCAGCCTCTTGAACATCTGCCCAAAATACACATTAACTGGCATATTCTTTTCTAGAAGGGAACTGAAAAGGTTGTGTGGCATCTGTAGGGAAGGTAGGCATGCTGCATATGAGACACTCGCCTCCGTTTTAAAAATTTGGCCACAATTGCTAATGTCACCATATGATGGCAGGGACCTCAATATCCACACATTGATAATTGGAAGATTCAGTGGGCTTTGGTTAACAGATTCCCAATAATGGCAACTTTTACCTCTATAAGTTCATCTCCGTTTTAACTTCAGAAAAAACCTGCCTAATGTTTGGGGAAATTACAAGACACGGTATGGGGCATCGGGTTAAGACCTCTCCTGTCACCAACAGAATTATTTTTAAAAACCTCCTCTCCACTAAACTGCTTGAAAAGTGCGATGTCCAAGTTCTTAATGTGTTAGTTTATGTGCTTTGTGCATTTAGTTTGGTTCTACTTGTTTCTCTTCTCATTCTCAACAAAAGATAGTGTGTATTGAACATTTCTTCCTGGTTTGTGTCCTCCTCCTTTTTTTTTTTTTTCCTTTTTTCCCCACAGTGCTCTAATCTGCTGATGTCCCTTTTCTTATCTTTTTTTTCTCACTGACTTGTCTATTCTCTACTATATGTGTCTTTCTCCGAGGACAGATAATCTCTTTCTTTGAATTAACTCTGCTTTTGTCCTTCCTGGTGGATATGTCCTCTATTTCTCCCCTGAATCATCTCTGTCCTCTCTCCTTCACCCCTCACTCTTTTCCTGTGCCTTTGACCCGATTTGTTGTCTTATCTATATCCATTTTTTCAGAATCCAAATCTCTCCTCTTTTTCCTGATTAGAACATATTTCTTTTCTAATGTCTGGTCTTTCTCCTTTAGTTACTTTTGTACCCTTGAGGCCTATGATACTGTCTACAGTCCTCCTTTGAAAAGCCTTATGTCTACTACTCCTTGGATCTAACATCTTTTACTTCTGACCTGAGCCTTTTCCTTTCTCACCTTATGTACAGTAACTAAGTGTCTGCCTTTCATCTTCTGGCCTTGTCTCCTTTTCTCGTCTGTCTCCTTCAACTCCTGTTCTTCTGAAATGTCTCCTCTTGCTTGTTCTTCACGGTCTCCTATCGTCTGTTTCCTCTGACGTGTGTGTTTCTCTCTTCTGTTAGCCTCGTCTTTGGACTGTTGTACCCTGCCTACACATCATACAAAGCAGTAAAGACCAAGAACGTCCGAGACTATGTAAGTATGAGTGGATGGTTGTTTGGGTTCAGTTAGATGTCCTCTCCTGAACCCATTGTATTATTAGTAGTTTAGTTAATGAGTATGACTGTGTAGGCGTTTTAATTAGAGTGAGAGCTTTGGGAGTGAATATCTTATCACCATTTCCCACTGCTACTGCTGTTGCTATTCTGTTGTGGCTTCATAATTATGACTTTGCATCTACCCTACAGTATGTACGCACCCTGACTCAGGCTGGCAGACGTTTCTGCTTTTCATGAGGCAGCCCATTGTGGTTGGTTGAAGCTTGCCTGGAGCGTTGCATGTAAACAAATTTGAGCATATGCTTGCAAGGTGATCCCAGATCAGGTTGCCATACCGGTTTCCCTAAACCCCTGGATTGCAGCCAAAGGGAAGGGTGGGGCGCCTGCTTCAAAGCATGTGACTGTTAAGTCATCCAGCTTGGCTTCACGCGAGTCCTGATGCTCCTACAGTATGTAACCGCTGTACTTGATCCTAAAGTCCTTCTGCTGTTATCTTTACTATTGTTGGTTTGACCCCTAAGGGTTATTACCTTCGTCCATGCCCCTCTGTAGTTCTTTCCCTCTTAATTAGTGAAGGGCTGTGCGGGCTAGAATTAGGGGTGTGTTAAATTTACATGATATTTATAGTGAAATTTCACAAAATGAATACAAAAAAAATAGTATTATTATTATTATTATAGAGCGAAGTATGGCTTTTGAGTATCCCGCTTGATGATTTTCAATGTAGCATGCATCTCGTATATCGTGTATAATTAAAATTTAAAAAGCCTATTGAGATGCTATCAATCGACTCGCACAGACAATCCCTCACTCAAGCCAGCTAAAATTCCTGTATGCCCCCCAAAAAATATGCAGCATTGAATAATGTGAAATTTTGAGAACTTATGCACACAGCAAAAGATGGAGAGAATGTAAATTTTGACAGTTGTAATTAAACTTTCTGCCAGGCTTAACTAGCATTATCTCATCCCACATTTAATGCATTTTTCTGTTTCTCCATTGTAGGTTCGATGGATGATGTACTGGATTGTGTTTGCCCTCTTCATGGCTGTCGAGACCTTCACAGACCAGTTAATTGCCTGGTAAGATGTTGGACGGTTTGTGGGATAGACTGTGATTTCTGCTGACCTTGTCCCTGGGATTGAAGACAGTCGACCCATGTTGTTGTACCTATCGTTCGCTAATTCACCTGAAATACGCAGGTTGCAGACTTTTTATTTACAGCCACCCCGGGACAGTGAGAATTTTTACCCTTGTGGCACCTCCAATGTGTATAATACAAAGGTATGGAGTACCACAAATATTTTGTCTGAGGTTACCCCTCGATCTGCTGGTGAAGGTCCATTGTTGAACTAATATCTGACATGATTTGCAAGGCAGTTAAGGCATTTATTGATTGCATGATCTCCAAGAGCAAAAAGAGCATGCTAGTGACTCTTCAAAGCCTCATTTATTAATTGTTAGTTTTATGCATTCGAAATCTCCTAAACATCAAAGCATCTGATTTACAATTAAACCAGAGGAGAGTACAGATGAACGGTTTGTTTTCTGTAAAGCAGAATATTGCACCCCTCCAATATTCTACTTTGTCTCTCTTTCGCTCTTTTACCCCCCTGTGTGATTAGAAGGGACTATTAGAATTCAGACACTTGAAATCATCACCTTGAGGGGTCTGTGTATTCCACAGCTGGTCTGGTTGAGTAGAGTGATGGCTTGGGCAAACAAATGTTCTCTGTAGTTGAAAATCTATGTATGAGATCACGGAACCGGAATAAATAAATCAAAGTATCATTTTTCAGAATTTGTTTGGATGCAAAATGCTCTGCTTATTTTTGTTAAACAGAGCCAATTGGTGTTCTATACTAGCACTGTAAATGCTGCCTGCGTGCCTGGAAAAACTACTCTAAAACTCTCCAAAAAACAGGCAAGTGCAGGCTTTCTGCCTGTTGATATTAAGTATTACTTCTGGAAAATTGTACAGGTCGTCCACCTGTATGGATTCCAAAAAGCTCCACTTTCCAAGAGCACATCGCAGAGTCTATTTGGCAGTTAATTTTCCCCCTTTGTAAGCCGGTATCCTTGAACACAACACAGTCTGTGCAGTGGTCCCTTTTTTGACTGAGAAATACATTTTTTAAGTACTTGGCAGCACTCAACAACTAAGATGTCTGCTGTAAAAATGGATACTGGGCAGCCGACAACGATGGCCGCTGCCTAGGAGAGCTCCGCGACCACCAGCGTCTCTCCCTGACAATCCTGGCACAAATCCGCTACCACGGAGAGCATCTGAACCGGGACTGAACGCCGGAAGACTGCAGCCTGCATTGCTGTTGTTCTGGGGCCGGTGCATGAGCTGAACGGCGTGCAACACCGAGGGAAGAGTTTAACGGCCTGCAGACGTGATCACAGCCGGGGACTCTCTTAACACCACGAGGCGCTGTGAGCGGTAGTGATCACCCATCGGAGGAAACAGACGGAGGGCGCCGGCAACACGGACGGGTTGCAGCTACAGAAGCGGACCCGCTCCTGAAAAAGTAAGAACCCAACACAGAGAGCCGGCCAGCGCCAAAGATAATATTACGGAGGCCAGGACGCGCAAGACGACCTAGCTCGGACTCGAGCTGGGCCCCACTCCGACGTGACATCTGCCCGAATAACGGCCCGACACTCCCCGCATTTGATCAGCCGGCAGCTTGCTCCTGAGACCTGCACACGAGGAGATTACGGGCCCAAGACTGGAGCGAGACCTCGCGCCCCAGTGTACGGGACCTTGGCCAAAAGAACGAGCAGCATAAGTGGCCGCAGGAACGTAACGGAGGACCAGAGCCGGCTGAATAGCATGGATGGTGTTGGGAAATGCAGAAGCTAGAAGGTGAGCACTTAAACAAAGCAGAACACAATCGGGCCACATGAGCGTACTCACTGTCGAAACAAGACTTAGATCGTGGTCCCACGCCACTCATACCAGGCGCGATTTTCTGGCAACGCAAGTCCCTTATTAAACGCTGGGCCTAGCCACGATACAGAGACGTGTACAGACCCATAGTAGCACCGGGGAAAGCAGACGGGCAGCCAATGCGAAGGCACCAAAAACACATCCAGGTGCGAGGGGGATAGAAAAAAAGACTTATTTGTGAACAGGCTTAGACTCTGAACCCCAAATACCCCGGGAAGCAACAAGATATATAGCCCCGCCAGCAGACTGGCCACAGTCATAAGCACGGTGAAGACTTACGACACAGCTAGACAAAGACTCTCGAACCCAGACTAGCATTGCGTCAACAACCAAAAACACGTTGACTTGCCTTCTGGTGGGTATTGACTGTGACAGTGCACACTGACAAATAGTGGAGATTGGGGTTGGGAAAACCGAAAGGCCGTGTGTGACAGCTGGTTGCACAGCCGGGCAGCGGGGACTTCTGTCCTCACCCCCGCATAGTTGTTACACCCACCGACAGGTCCAGCTACCATGGGAGGAAGAGGCCAACGTGTGACGCAAACAAATAAACTAGAAAAATACGTCTACCGTGGAGACAAACCACAGACCCCGGAGACTCAAAAGGGAGGTGAGAGCGGCGCTCAGACCGAAAAACCCAAAGAAATAACCTTGCAGGACATAATGTGCACGCTGACTCAAATTCAAACCTCGATTGGTGCAATCTCCACAGACATCCTGCTACTACATGCAGACGTTTCTAAAATCCGTGACAGACTAAAGGAGGTGGAATTCACGACAGCAACTCTGACGACCGATACAGCGACGTTGCAAAATCAACTGCGGGCTCTGGAAAGAGCACATAAACAAATGGAGGCGAAGCTTGACGACCTGGATGGCCGTTCTCAACGCAATAATATCCGCTTAGTGGGGGTGCCAGAAAGTGTGCGCGGCCCGGCTCTTGACCTCTTTGTGGAAGACCTTATCAAAACTAAACTGCAACCACGAGGTTTGTCAAGTTACTTTTCGGTGGAACGTGCTCATAGGGTACCGGGGGGACGACCCAAGCCGGGAGCCCCACCCAGGCCAATACTTGCCCAGATATTCAACTTCCGAGACCGCGATACCATCCTACAGGCGGCACGTATAGCGCCCCCGATACAAGTGGACAACCACACAGTCGCGATGTACCCGGACTACACTGCGTTAGTAACGAAGCAGCGACAAGACTTCTTAGAAGTGAAGAAAGCTCCGGAATAGAGAACTCAAGTACGCAATGCTCTTCCCGGCAAAATTAAGAGTGGAAGCAGAGGGAAAGACGTGGTTCTTCACATCTCCGCATGAAGCTACGGACTGGTTGGAGGGATGGCGCAAACCGCAGAGGCCCCGGAGAACGGAACAGGGACACAGGCAACCCGAAGGCAGATCCGCGGGACCGGACTCATTGGACAAGGGAGCAGCCGGTGATACCTTGACCCACAACGCACAGGGAGACTCAGACTGATCATAATAGGATGTCATTTGTGCCTCTTTAATTCCTTTGAGGTTTGCCTGGACTCTCTACACAGTGTACCTCTTTTTGGTCCAGTATATAAAGAGCCAGCTTCCTCACCTATTACAGGCTAGGCCCTCTACCTGTTATTTATGACCATATATGTACATGGGTATGGGTTTACATATCCCTAGGTCTAGATAACTAGTAGTTTGCATAAGTTGTGATTCCATACATTTTTAATACAAATGACAGAATTTTGTAGCCTAGTTTCTTAAATGAGAATTGTTTTATTCTTTTTGCTGTGCTCTTGCTGGCTCACGCTGTTGGTCGGGCTCATTAGTATGGATTCTGGTTCACCTGGCTTTATTACATTTTATCTGATCTCAGACTGAGCTTTACGCTTGTTTTAATGTTCCAACCAACATGTGTACCATCTTCTCAATTTTTATAAATTGATGTATTTCTAGGACAAGGCCTTCTGTTAAGTACCCTGGCGTACTTGTTATTAATGGCCTCTCTCCTTGAAATTACTTGTCACAGTTAAGCGTTCCTGGCAGCAGTGGGGAACCTATTGGTCCATAGAGCATCACCAGTTCCCAATGCAAACTGGATTTTTGACTTTGGGATTAATTGTAGATAAAAAGACAGTATCTCTAGAATTAGAAGTTCTAGATGGGTGGTTCAAACTCTTCTGCAGTCTGAGCGACCTACGGGGAGAGGAGTTGGCCTAACGGCTAGGGCGGGCGGCCTCGAATCTGGGGAACTGGTTTCGAGTCTCGGCAACGACGCTGAACATCTTGGGATTCTGGGCAGATCACTTAATCTCTCCCTGCCTAACAAAAAATTAATGTGTCCTCATGTAACGCAACTGGTGCTTTGTAAAGCGCTCTGATACCCGATAACTTAGGGTCAAGTTAATGCTATATAAATGTCCGTAAAATAAAACATTTAAAAATACTCCAGCTTATGGAACCTATTGTCGAGGTGTGAAGGCAGAGCACCCTTTCCTGCTCTGAACTGAAGACTGTACAATACAGGTACTCTATTGGTAGGGGGAGGTCCAGGGGCGATGCAAGCTCACCGGTCCACTGCAACGGTGGCACTTTTGTTTTTCTTTGCTTTTTTGCTTTTCCAGGTCACCTGAGCCACAAGGATCCAGGGGTTCCTTGTCCGCCTTCGTTCGTTGAGGCATTCTCCGCAATGATTCTTCAGTGATTAGTTCCTTGTGTATATAATCTCCGGATGCCATGACAACGTCTCGTGTGTCGGCAATCGATATCCTCTTTTTGCAAAGATTTTCTTCTTGCACAGCCTACACCTCACTTGCATAGATTGTTTCCCCTTGAATGTGTTTGCATCGCTTATTTCTACCTCCGAATGCTGATTGTCTTTTCCCCTTTGCATCTGCAGGTTTCCATTCTACTATGAGATAAAGATGGCATTTGTTATCTGGCTTCTTTCTCCATACACAAAGGGAGCCAGTCTCCTCTACCGCAAATTCATCCACCCGGCGCTGTCAAGAAGAGAAAAGGTAAGACTGGACATAGGTAGTCTCACCTTCTCTGTACAATCTCAAATTTTACGTGGCGCAGCTCATGCCTCATTCTTGTCACACTCCATCCTATTCCTGCACTGAGGCCTACACAAGGTGCCCCATGTATAGATCTGACTTAAGTTGAGTGAACTAGCCACAAAACAGTGCAGCACTTTATAAGATGCGAGTACTACAGATAGGCATGGGCTTGTAATTGAGAGGCAAGTGGTGAGGTGGTATCTGGTGACTAAACAAGTGTATGGGCAAGAGATAATGATGTGCGTTTGTCAGCTTCTTGGACAGTACGTGCCAGACCTGAAGTGGGATGGTGTTTCAAATTCTGGGTGTATACCAGAAGGTTTGGAGTCTTGTCTTCATAACACACTTCTGCTGCCCGTAAGTGCTAAAAATAATATGTATATATATTACTATTATTTGATTTATGGAATTGCAGACGATTGAAGGCTGAGCTAGCTTTCTTAGATGTAGGTGTGTGGTAGGCCGTCATTAAAGGAAGTGCTGTTAGCGCTTACATTGCAATTTCTAAGCACTCTATATTGTTACTATTGCTCCCCAAGTTTATGGCACTCAGTGTAGCAATTCAAATAGATGAAAAACGTAATTGGCTGTGCCACAATTGGAACTTGATAAACGAAGGTCACCCCATATGTCAGAAGCAAGCGCTGAATTCACTGGCCCACACAGCCAACTGAAAACCTTGCCTGAGAAATTAAATTTGTGACATTTTAGAGAATTAATCATAAGTTAGTCAGGTAAGTGGAGCGTTTACAAAATAGGAGAAACTACTCTCTTTCTAAGACGTTCACTTCTAATTTTCATGTGTAGGGGGTTACACTCCTCTGGCACCTCTCATCTTTATCACTTAATGCACGTTGTGAAACATAATTTCCGTTTCTGCTGTGTTTAGTTGGGATTTTTACATTGTGACTCCATTACAGATTCATGTGCTTTGCATCATCCTGTATTTAGTGGTTGGCAAAGGGATTCACCACAAGTGTTTCATGAAGTGAAGGAAAGTGCCTGTGCTGTAATAGATCTGAAGCTTTACATCCTCCTTCTGAGACACACAAATTCGTACATGCTATATTGGTAGCTGCTGCAGTACTCATGAAAGTAAATGCTCTGGATAGTTCAATCCAGATCCCACTTTTGTCCCACAAATGTGTTGTCGCTGAGAGTTCAAAACTGCAGGTCATGAGATTCTAGAGCATCCTGTGGCTGCTTATAGTCCATTTTTCGGCAGAGATAGGCTACTATATTATCTTATAAACAGGAGCCCCACAAAGAACTACAGAAACTTTGAAGGATCCAAGCCAAGTAACCATAGTCTACCTGAACTGAAGAATAACAGTTTGGGACATTTTTCTGGATTACTGTGGCGGTCAAGTGGGGGAAAGACTGTGTTAACTGGGTGCTTTGTGTTACTACTGCTGTCCTATGGGCCCCAATATGGTTTCAGTTGGATAAATATATGGACTTTCCACTCAAGTTATGCAGCAGTTCCTTACTCTGGGAGTTTGTGTAGGGTTGGAAGCTTAGAGATTTTAAAAAATAAACCTAAATATACTTATTTCAAAAGGGCAATTAAAATCTACCTGAATGAAACCAAAATGTTAAACATTGTATGGTTGAAGTATGACCCAAACGGTTTTCTGGTGTTTCTTGCTAGATGCTCAATTTTTCATAACACTGACCCAAAGGCCTTGCTTACCGTAAGGTGCTGCGTTTCGGTAGACTCCCTAAACTTCAGGGACCCACTGAAGTTTTGCGTAATATTGTGCTGTTTATTTTATGTTTTATTTTATGTTTGCAGAGCCCACTTATACCGAAGCTTTGTTGCGCTAAATGTGTGAATGCTCCAAATATACTGCAAACTGATATGGAGAAAGGTCTAAAGATAGGAGAATGCTGCTCTAAACAAATTTATAGTTGTTACCTAAAACTCATAAGTCATGGAGGAAAGCGCAGTGTAGTAGGGAAAGAATTAAATTTTCTTACAACCGCAACCGAGAAAGGTTTCAGACCACAAGTAGGGATTCTCACCTTGAAATTGTAAAGTAAACAGAAAGGTGCCAATTGAGTGAAGAGGAGCAGAGGGAAGAAAGTTAGTGACTGAAAAGAGTATGGTGTGCTAGATAGCTAAAAGAAATAACTAACAAAAGTTGTGCTGCTAAAAAAGAATAACAAACAAAAGTCGTCCCACATACATTAGTTTCCAGTCTGCAAATCAGTAAAATTTGGTCGTTTATTATTTTTTTTTTTAAATAATGGATTTCTGACCCAACATTCCTTGATCAGTAGGAACTACCACATGCGATTTTCCGTGACGATTCTGCCAAATCGTAAGATTTAAAAAAAAAAAATGTTTTAAAGACTTGATTGTAGGAGGGGACTGCCTGTCTTTGCTTGGACTGGAAACCCATAATGCACCCAAGGTAAATTCCACTCTGATTTAGTTTGTCCACCATTGTATTCTGATGCAAACCTTGTCATGGGAGACTGACTGGAAACAAAGATATGGGTTTCGCACACAGGCAGCAATCCAGGAGTCCAGCATGCCAGCATAGCCGACAAAACTATACTTTGCTATCTGTGCAGTGCCCTAGAACGTGGCAGTTACTGGTCATACGAGAGACTGTGCAATATTTAATTTCGTCCCCTTGTACCAAAATGTCAGCATGAAAAGCGTGCCCTTTAAATTTGCCCATATTCAACACTCTGTTTCCCCAAATAGACTTAAGGCCAATTACACGTGCCTGGTAAATTGCTGTCTCATTGCAAACACCTGTTTGCATAGGGGTTGCACTTTTAAGTGGTAGGGGTTGCAGTTTTAAGTGGTAAATACCGGGTGTGATAAAATTTGCACCCTCAGTTAAATTTCTGCATGTAAAACCAGCCAAAATTTAAAAGGGGAAAAAGAGTCGGACGTTGGAGAGAAAGGCAGACGCTTGTGCAGTAATAACCAAAATCCAAATATTCTTCTCTATGAAAGCAAAAATACTCCGAATAGGTGCTATTTATCACACCCAATAAATTCTGAATCTCATGGTGTGAGGTTTTATATGCCATTTATTGCTCTAGGACACTCGTGATCAGGCCCATAGTGTGGTGTCTTTGTTTACCCTGAATTAAGCGCCTGGTGCACACAGGTTTTGGCAATAAAAACACTGTAGTGAGTTCGAATCAGAAGCCTTGGGTATAGAAGAGCTGTTTTGACTGAGGTAGCACAAGATAACTGTCGCAGCATTCTCTGAGCTTGACTAGGAGGAGCTGCTCAAGACTTGGATAGGTGTAGAGGGAGGGGTAGAGGAATATAATAACTTTTGTTTTTAAATCAAAGAAATGAAAAAAATCTGACTGGATCCGAAAGTCTTCTTACAGCAGTACCTCTGAGCTGTCGGTAAAGGGTGGCGAGCGACTCTGTAGTGACGTCGTCCACCAGATGTGACGTCATTAGAGTCCATATAAACCCTCCCCTGATGTCAGTTTCTTCCTTTCCACACTTCCATGCGGATTCGTAGTGCGGTACCTCTGGCCATTTTTTGGGCTCTCTCGGCGTTTTCGATGACACACTATGCTTTTTCTGGATATCTTCGAGGCCCTGGGGTCTACAACATCGAGCCCTCATCCTATTTCCATGTGGTGTCCAGGCACCCACCCTTACTCCAAACGGTGCTGCTCGTATCTTCAGCTTTGGTTGTGGGTGCTACAGGAGCACTGCATGACGCTGGTGGCTGCACGATGGTTGACGTCCCCTCGTCGGTCACGGTCATCTTCTTCCACCAAGGACCGGTCGAAGGCCAGCTCCTCAAGTCCTTCGTCCTCGCTGTTGCCAGGTATTTCATGCCGTAGGCGGTCGGCGCTGCAGCCTTCCCAGACCTTACTGCGTCCGTGCAGTGTCCCTGATTCTCCTCCTATTCCTCCGATATCAGAGTGGGTGTCTGTTTCACTCCTTCTGGTTTTTCCCGGCGCCCATCCGACTGTGGCTCAGATGAGGGACTACTATCTCTCTCTTCATGCCATCTTTGGCTCTCAGCCTCCCTCTGGTGCGCCTCTCGGCCCTAAGTAGGTCGGTGAGGCTTTGACGGACTTCACGCCAGCGGGACCGCCCTTGTTGTCAGTGGGGCCCTCTGAATCCGTGCTCGACTTCTTTCGGCTCTGATGCACAGTCATTCGGGGTTCACACTTGTGACACCTATATCAGATCAGTTGGCGCAGACTCTGGCGTCGACAACACCGCTCGTCTCTACTTTGTCTCTTCTCGCCGACGCTGAGGTGTTTTTAATTCCTCTATTGTCAGTATGCCCAGTAATTCATTTTTGTGGTACTCTGAGCTATAATGGTTCGGCAAACATGTGCTTCACAGTTGTCGCCATAAACCATTCATAGGAAATGGGCAGCCACTATGGCAAGGACTTAATATTTTATACATAGGTTTGGGTTCACCAGTCAGAAAATATTAGACTGTTCTTGCGTTAAGCTACTACCATTTATCAAAAAGGGTGTGTATTTAACAGTTATTCAATAAGTGTCTCTATCCCAAAGTCAAAAGACCAGTCTGTGTATATCAATGCTAAAGGTGATTTTATAACCTTTCTAAATGAACTTCAAAAGACCTGTCAACGCACGGTTGGTTAGATGGCATATTGTGCTTAATGCAAGTCTGTTCCCAGGAATCCCAATAAGTTAAGGGTCATCTGGAGGTGAATTTCATACTAGTGTGCATAACTAGTAAGTGGCCAATCACCATGAGCTACAAAATGTCCCACCTTCCAAAAAGTAGAGCAAAATATTGAAGGCCACGAAAGAATTCTGAAAACAAAGTTGCACATTGCTAATCTTCGGGAATGAACAGATCCGATTGACATCAGTGTGAGGAAATGGAAAAAGTCAACCTGTTCTTCCCAATCTACTACTTTAAAAGCCTGGCAACTCTGTTATTCGAGACTGTCCTACCTTCACATGGCAATCTAGCCAGCAATAGATACTGCAGATACTTCTGGTACGCTAGTGGCCATAGGTCTGTTGTGGAGATCCATAGGTCTGTTGTGGAGACTTGTGTGACTCTGGGTTTAGACTAGATGTATAGACCCAATGCGTAATCTCACCATTGAGGTAGAAGATGGGTGTAGTCAACATTTAGGTATTTACATTCATGCCTTGAGAAAAGAGTGGATTTGATTATGTCCTCTTAAGATTTATTTCCACTTTTTATCCAGACCATGGTATGGGAAGGTTGGTTACCACTTAATCAATGCAGTCTGTGAATGTAAAGCAGATTTGGGCTGCAAAAGGAAAGCATTACTTAGCTGTAACCATTGTCTCATTTTTAGATTTATATGTGAGCCTTTCTATGGAGTGAAGTAACCGGTAATGACAGATTTGCATCAGCAACCATGTCAGTTTACACAATGTGTAAAATAGACCAATGTGAAAGTGGGATGCATTTATAGTTCCTTGGAGGTGCCTTCATCCGACATTATGAACATACCTTCCTGCTGTCGATTTTCCACAAAATATTGATAATAACGAGTTGTACTTTTGAGAGCAAACATTAACAGCCTGATTGCAAGTCAAGTGGAACGGATTGCTTTGTGGAAATCTGCCCTGCTTCATTAGAAAAGGCCTATTGTTCTGACACCTGGTTTCCCTTGGCGCGGGAACCGCAGACAGGATTTTACCAGTCAAATTGTGGCCTGTTAAATTGCTTTAGACTTTGACTGCACCAGCATCCAAGCCTGTCTCTGACCCAACATACCATTTTCTGCAACAAGAATAGAGCATGCAGTGCTCCATGCCCACTGACAAACGTTTCACCTTCCTTCCCACCCCTACCTCTCAAAGGAGCCTATGTTCCTTGGAGCAGGAGGTAAATGGGAGAGTTCAACCCCTCGGATTAGGCAATGCAGCAGAATTCCGCATAGTAAGACCATGTCTAAGGTTATTCTGCATTGAAGGCCGCTAACTTGTGATAGTTGGACTTCCAGGCAGAAATTCCAGCTGGTTTAGAGTAATTCCGGATGCCAGGTTTCTCTGCATGGATTTCCATCCTACTTTTATTTGTGGAGAAAAAGGTTCAGCATGCTAATCTACAATAAAGGTAAACTGCCAACCAATTGTTATTGTTAAATAATAATTTCCCTTTTGAAGTTTTTGAATGGTTATATTTTTAAATGTAACCATTTTGGCCCTTTCTGCAAAGAGAAGATTGTTAAGGTGAATACCCACAAGAATTGGGCCAAAGAATCTGATGAGGGAACCTAATCAAAAGGACAGATGTGACTAAGGTTGACCTATTAATTGTTTGCAGTTACAGAAGCGCAGTCCAATCCAATGGTCAAGCTTTTTATTTTTTCATCAAAATCTTTGGAGAATGGTTCTCGATCTGTTACAAAATGAAATATTATGAATCTATCACCGATTCAATGCAATAGAACTCTTAAGAGGTAAGTACTCCAGTCTCAGTCCCATCAATTTTTTATGTGGGGTGTCTTATCGTATGTTAATGGCTGACTTAGTGCAGAAACCCTAAGTGCCTCTGCGCTCTCCCAATCTTCATTCCCAGAAGGCTGCTTTCCCCTTTGTCCGGTTTACTCTACATTGCTGCAGCAGTTTGTCAATTTGTTTTATAGAGATTTTTTTGAGGGGGGGGATGGATTGCTTGTTTAAAATGGGCTTTGTAGCAGTCCTTTAGGATTTCACCTTTTCCCAGACTTCTTTTAGTGATGCTCTTATTGCAGGTATAGTAGCGTTCCCTATTTCCGACATTTGCTCATTTAGGACGTTTGGCTGCTTCGGCAGATGTGAATTCCATGCATGTCCCCCCCCCCCCCTCCCACCTGATGTTCTTACAATTTTTGTCTGCAATTTGCAGGCAGAAATTACTAAGAAGCAGCTACTAGGAAAAGAATATTGTCCTACAAGGACTCATCTCTGTCCCCCTCCACCCCACACCAGATGATGTACTTCTTTAAAACTCGTTTTAAAACATAATCACCTTGCTGTTTCTGAAATCAAGGTTTGCCTCCTTATAAGGCGATCCTTGTTAATTTTCCTAATGATAAGGCAGTGTGCAATTTCAGGGAACTGCCTCTTTCAAGAGGGCTAGATCATTGTCTACATTTTGTAAGACTTAAAATCCTTGGGCAAAACTCTCTTCACAATATTTGCTTCAAACCCAGCAATGTTTTGCTTTCTTCACTTTTAGGTCTTTTGATGCTTGAATTGGCTATTCTCAAGATTTTGCACTATGAATAATTCTGTGAGCAACAAGTTGGGAGTTACTGGTCAGTAACTTTGATTAGTTCTCCGACGAGCCAGACAAATAGTTTATTTTCATAGACTGTTGAAGTAAAGATTCAGACTACGTCCTAATGCTTTTTCTGTCTTGCAGGAGATTGATGCCTACATAATCCAAGCAAAGGAGAGGAGCTATGAGACAATGGTGAACTTTGGGAGGAGAGGACTGAATATTGCAGCTACGGCAGCCGTGCAGGCTGCATCTAAGGTACACAGATAGGGGTGTTTACAAAATGGGGATATGCTTCTTCATCTGCATCAAATATTGCTGTGGACTTAGAGCTACAGCTATGTGCAGAGTGCTTATTTTCTCATATTTCAGGGTCAAGGCGCTTTAGTGGGACGTCTGCGCAGTTTCAGCATGCAGGACCTGCGGGCGATGCCAGATGATACTCCAATACACTACAGAGACCCACTGTACCCTGATGTTCAAGACCTGAGGCGAAAACCCCTGGGTGAGTTCCATATCTTTCTTACCACTATTTGTGCTGTCCAGTCTAGGCCCAGACCAAAAATGAGAGAATTGCTAGAGGTCCTATATGCCATTTCTTTAAGTGGTTGTAAAAGTTCCATAGTACAGAATTATTGGAATGAACAGTTCCCCTCCCTGGATAGTTGGGACCCCTTGGGGAAAAAAACAGGTTATGTATGATTCTAGAAATGGCTACAAGTGTTTAAACACATTTCAAGGCAGAATTTGGTACCATATCAGGGTGGCATCTCAAACACCTGTGGTTAGTGACCCATTCTTCATTCCCAGCCCTTGGTTCTCCATCGTGAGTAAGCCGCAAAGACTGGAGATAGTAGCCCCTTAAAAGTGTTGGCATCTTTTGGATCCGGTGCGCCTTGTGATCATTGTAGGGTTGTAGTCTGTTTTGTGAGTGTAAGCTTGATGTGTGCACTGTGGAGCAGAAGACCTTTCTCCTTTGCTTGAGGCACCAGTATGTTGGGGTCATCGTCATCAACAATCTTTGTTCGGTTTTGCTGGAAAACCATAAAAACACATACACATGTCAGTTAAAATCCGCCTCATTTTTTTTTAATGCGGGATACATTTTTTGATCAAACAGACCGTGAGTATTCGAACATTGTATTATTTAGTCAATAACATCTTCCTCTAACGAACCGCACCAGATAAAAAATTAGCTACATTAAAATCAAGTCATCACATCCGGTAATAACATTAGATAAAGCAGTGCAGGTTGAACTTGAAATAGCAAGCAACTGAACAATATAAAGCTTTCTAAGTGTTTTGTAGAAAGTGCAATGTGTCCAGGATCGAAATACTATCGCAGCTGTATGGTATGAAAGTAGCATCATAAAAGCTACCTCGCGGAACTGCTAATGAATGATGCATTAGGTTCAGTCTAAAACATGTTAAAAGAAATCGGTGATGGTCAGAAATATTGTAAACCAGGTATGGTTCAATTAACATTGTTCTCTGGACTAATACATAGGCTTTGGCAGACGATTTGTCCTTAATTGAAAGTGTTCTCTCACTTGCCTGCCAAACCATTAAACCTCTCTTCGGTCAAGTAGAGTCCTCCACAACTAGAAACCCTGGATGTTCAAAAAACTCAATAAAACCGCACTTAATATAACTAATCCACTAGCTAAATAGTCTTTTAATATTAAACTATTAAAATGCTTATCTGGGTGGACCCATACCGAAATTCATAGGAGTAAAGGCCACAACCTCCATACATCCTCCAAGTAATCCAGCCCTAACTCCTCACGAATGGGGGGTTTTCTTAAACTTATTTTCAAGGACTTGCAGGAAAGTCACATATTCCACCACATATTGCTACCATAGGCTGCGCAGAAATGCATTTTGCTCTATAGATATCAGCCAAGGCTTTAATAGGCTTATGGCCCAGCCCCAAAATAAAGTCGTACATTGAAGCCTTGCTCCTGGAAAATATGTGCCCTCTAGTCCATATTAAGGGAGACCAAGATGTGGAGTAATCCAATAAAACTCCCAAATAAGAAAACACAGGGACATGACTAAGAGGATTGTCTTCGACACAGTAGGATCTAGTCTTAGCAAATCGTGGGCCTACTATCATTATATGGTAGTTGGAAATATTTGTACTTTGGTCAAGGCTATCCATTATTTCTACAAATTGATCAACCAAACCGTCTAGACCCAAGTAGTGCATGAAATAAGAACAGCGCCATCTGCTTGAAGCAGACCAGGGCTGGACGAGAGCTGATTTTAGGCATGTCCCTACCAACCTCTATTAGTGACTTTTTTCTAGTCTGTTAATATATAATAAAAATAAAAACCGGGCCAAAATACAGCCTTGGCGAACTCCCAGGCAAAGCTGAAAGTGCTCAGTGCATTCACCCTCCTAACAAAATCTCATGAAAGCTGCAAGGTTAAACAGGAGGTCTCGCAAAAAAATAAACTGTGGCTCAGCCACCATCTCCAACATAATAGCCCAAAGTTTCTTCCTGTTGACCTTATGGAATGCTATACTGAGATCCATAAATGAAAGATGTAGCACTCCTTATTATGCAATAGTGTACTTAGCAGCAATCTGATACAGGTTAAGGCTCTGGTCAGACCTGGGCGAAAGCCGTATTGAGAGTCAATTAAAACACTCTGCTCTGTTGCCCGTTCAACAAGCCTGTCCAACAATATGCAGCCTCCTATCTTAACTGTAGAGCTGATCAGCAAAATGGGCCTATAGGATTTAGGGTCTGAACGGTTGCCTTTCTTAAAAACAGGGACAATCAGTGGACAGGCTTTGGGGATGTGAACTTTCACTACTGTGATTTTAATAGAGTATTAAAATGGGGGCCCAAAAATCTAAGTTGGACTTTAATAACTAGAGTGGGACCTCATCAGGACTGGGAGCCTTATTTGCGGAGAGTACACGATTAGCATTCTGGACCTCATCTGTTGTTAATCTGATGGGAGTTAGTGCTCTAGCATGTAGCCCGACAGTAAGAGAAGAAACAGGCAAATCATAAATAGATTTAAAGTGCTAGACCCAAACACTAGGCAAGATGGCAAGCTTCAGCACGGGTTCCAAGCTGGTCCAGAATAGAGGGCGATTGACATTTCCCCAAAACCTGGCACTATCCCTGTGATGGCTTTCGACCAAAAGCTAGTCCCAAGCTTAATCTTTTAACAACTTTTATCGCTCCTCTAATGTGTTCTTATGTGTTGGGGTAAATCAACAAACCCACTTCCATATTTTATATCCAGAAACAAGATGGACTGTGGGATTCTTTAAATGAGCTCTATGATAATCTCTGCCTTTCACCCATCCTTGTGTTTGAGTCACCAAAAAAGGAGAAGCTTTGAGCCCCTGTATTTTAGTTCAGTATAGAGATACCCATCAAATACACCAGGAAGTGCTCAAAAGCTGCCTAAATCTGTTAGTATTTCTTGTGTTACTTCCCTATAGATAAAGTCAAATCTTGAAACCAGATGTCCACTTGGAGCACGTTTTTAGATTTAAACTCCTTTAGAATTGGGTCTCTTTGCAACAAGTAGATTGGAAAACTACAGAAGCATTGGATGTGTACTTATGTGGGGTTTCTGCACCTTCGTACATTTAGCTGGCGGTCTACTCACATTTTTGTCCTTTTTCTGATGACTTTGTGCTAGAATAATTTTAATTCAGTAAAGGAAGTGTGGGTTAGCACATGTTTCTGCATGGGCCTATAAAGCTCTTCAAACACATCTTGAAGTGTGTCATGGTTTTTTATATCTTCTGAATGCGAGAGAGGGTGCCTTCTCACACTGAACATGGGTTCAAAAAGGGTTGGCAAGACTAACGATTTTGGGAATGCAGAGGTTAAGAAATGAGTCAGCACACACAACTCTAACTTGAGAGAACTGTGTACAGGAAAAAGAAGACTGCTCCAAACATGCAGAGAAAATTCAGCTGTCGCATTACCCAAGTAGAAAAGTGGCAGGGCTTACTGTCACCCTTCCCCAGGAAAGGAGAGACGGGTGGAGCAGGACTTTCATACACCTGTACCATTCATCCTATAAGAAACATTAGACCTAACACAAAGCATGCATTCAACTCTGCAGATGCATAATCTAGGTGGAATCACTGTGCTCCCAACTGAACCCCCCCTTCCAGCAATAACTCCCGGAAAGTACCCTCTGACCCATCTAACGCAAGTCTGATATTCTATATAATTTGGTACCAGCAAGCATGCAACAGCACACACAAGAATAAAGACACAATTGTGCATGTTTCCTGCTGCTGCATGCGTTCTTCCCATCTCACCATGATACTTCAAAGTTTCCATAGTGCTTATGTTTTTTTATCTTGCAGGAATTTGTGCTTTGACACCTAAAATTTTCACCATTGCTTGAAATACTTCCTGTCTCAGTTAACAAATATACCTCTGAGTGCTTGTTAAGTAGACTAACCGACAGGTTTAAGCACAGACTTACTTTATTTCTACGTTTACCCCTTCCTATTACTCTTAATAATTTCAGTGTGTCACCACATCTTTTAAATTCAGACTTGTTTTGTAATGTTTCTTGATGAGGTGGGTTTGCAGCACTCGGCAGTAGGGAAGTGGGTGGGCAGGTAATTGTGGCTTCACAGTCTTTCTGATTACCATATCCTATGCTCCATTAGGTTATGATGGTCCCACTGACAGACACTCTGGGCAGGAGAGCGACTCCATGGACGAGCACTGGTCTGACTCTGAGGTGATGGATGCCCGCACAACAGCTCGAACCCGGGAAGCTCTTGTCTCCAAACCGCTGAGCAGGAGCCAGAGCTTGCGTGTATCTAAGAAGAAGACGCTGGTTCGAGAGGTGAGGAGCTTACCAGGCGTTACTAGTTGGGCTTTGAGATGAACCTGCAGGGGCTTGAGATCACAGGCAATAGACTGCAGAATACAAGTTCATATCACAGTTTGGTTGACATGAGAGGGTTCCTATCAGAGCTGCCTTTTCCCGATACTGCTGCCCGTGAAATGGTTTTTAAACAATCTGATCCTCATCCATGTAGTGCTGTCCTTGTGATTTATCCTTCAAGAAATTAACCACTATTGGTTTACTGCTGTTCATGGGAGAAGGTTATCATAGGCAGCTTGGACCTTTCCCAGGTACTGACTGGTTAACTGTTGTCTATAGGAAGACACTTATAGTAGTTGGTACCGTTAGCTAACTAACCTGATTGCGTTGAGCAAGCCAGTTATGGGGTCCTTCTTGAACGGTTGCCTTAGCTAGGTAATTTGGCCCATTCGTGGGGGTGGGGGGTGGGTTGGGGCTTCATTTACTGAGCCTCTTCCTTGTATTGCAGCTCAGTTGATCACTAGGCTTAGACTTCCTGCCAGAGAAAAGTTGAGCTGGACATTTAGGTGCTTATACCTATGGTTGAACTCTTACAGGTGGTGTGCTATGATTCTTGCTGCTATCCACATCAATGTTCGTTAGACGTATTGTCGATTGAAATAATGCCTTACACAGGGCTGTTAACACTGGCTGGGCATGTACGAGCTGTGGTTCAATTAAACAATTGCCGCCAATCCTAGAGAAGGGTTCTACAAGCAGTAGGCCTTAACGTATTTTTAACCTTATCAAGGCTACTACAGAAGGTAGAGCTGACTGCATACTGCTGCTGATGCAGTGTTATTGAGAAGCAGTGGCATAGACAGTTAATGTTATTAGGTGAGAGGTACTTGAAAAATGTTGGGGCCCTTACTACTCTCCATGGTAGGGGTTCTTCAGACCTGTGGCTTAATCATATATTACTGCCCAGGCAATTGGGCTGAGCAGAGCTAGACTTCAGCAAGACCTTACTGGGCAGCCGTACCTGATAGTTAGTGATTTGCCGGTATTTGTATGTTCGTGGGGATGGAGTTGAAAGGCAGATGGTTCTGTAAGTTCGAGGCATGTGGGCTGCTGAATTCATATCTGTGCATAGATCGCCGCCTAGTGTTGGGTCCGGATGTTTGCACGTTGTTGTCCTGGAAGAGTCTTCGAAGTATCCTTGGATAGGTGACTCCTCCCCTGGACTACAGTGCGCATGGGCATCCTCTCCATCCTCAGATTGTTTTTTTCCGCCATTGGGTTCGGATGTGCTATCTTAGCTCAAGTTAGGAAAATATTTTGTCGAGGCCAAAAGGCCTTTAGTTCGCGTCGGTACTGTTTATCGATCGGTTTTCGATACCACCTTGTTAGTTTACTAACTTTCAGCACCGACTTTTTTCGCATTTACCTGTCCATCGACTACTTCGACGATGGAATCGAGGACGCCATTCAAGAGGTGTCCGGTATGCAATGCGAAGTACCCCCACATCGACGTCCATCCGGTGTGCAACAAATGCCTTTCGCCGGACCACGACGAATCGACATGCATGGCCTGTGCCCGGTTCCGTTCCAAAAAGACTCTACGGAATCGACGAGCGGCGAGACTCGAAGCGCAGCACGCGGCACCGGCCCCAGCAGACATCTTCAACGAGGCCGAAGATGTCGAAGAATTGGAAGTCTTACCCTCCAGTCCCGTTTCCGAACACGACTCCGGATCGGACGACGTCGACGAATCACTCTTCCACAGAGGTGAAGACGACACCGAGGTAGGAGACGACGAGGAGGCCTTAGGGGCCGAAGAGAGTAGCTCCAATGATGAACAAGGCCTACCTGTTCAGACCGAAGAAAGCCCAGTGCCTCAGTCTACGGCTCCGGTCGAGGGATCGCCTTCGGGCCTTACCCGAGACCCATCCCGCAGTTCTTCGGCCCCGCCCTCGGGCCTGGCCTCTAACATTCAGCGGCAGCCATTAGTGCCTAAACCGGCTGGTTTTCCTTCCATAAAACCGAAACCGAAAGCTGCACCGGTTCCAACGAAACCGAAAACGAAAGTGGCGCTGTTCGGATCGAGGCCTTCCACGCCTTCGACGCCAGCGAAACGCGTCGGCACCGACCGCACCAAGATAGACTTCGGTGCCGAACTTGAAGCGGGCGACGTCGGAGTCGACATACGGAAAAAGGCCTTCGGCGCCGAAAAACCTGCTCGGCTCCCGGCGCCGACGCCACTGACACCGAGGGCCGCACCGCCTGCTGCGTCTCGCATCGCTCCCTCGACAACACCAAAGCCTCACGCATCGAAGACGTCGACGGTCATCTCCGCACCTCGACTCGATGAACCACCGGCGCCGAAAAAGTCCACGGCCACCTCTACGAACCTGGTCGGTGCAAAAGCCTCAAAGGCGCTCCAAGTGCGACCTGTTGCGGCACAAAGCAGCAAAACCAAGACTGCCCTCCAGGACCCGTCGGGTTCCGGACCGATCGAAGCTCCAGCAGCCTCTTCGGTGCCAGCCAACATTACCTTTAGCTTGCCTCCGTCCACAATCCCGAAAATATTCCAACTCAGGACACGGGTCACCCAGACTACGATTACACCTGCTGAGACGTCTCCGTCACATGTCATCGACGCCAACACTGGCAGGATGATTCTCCACGAGCGAAGGATAACTTCGGAACCACCGTTGGACCCTTTCAGGATCCCACTAAAAAGGAAGCTGCCTGTAGAATCAGAACCTGTCCTTTATGAACCTTTCCACTCATCCTACCAGGATCCACAACTATTCTCCCCCACACACTCCGACACGGATGCGTTGGAGGACTACATGGATGACCAAGTCCCCTCCCATGGAGACATAGACCCTGATGACCAGCAGGACCCTGATCACACTTGGGGCGACCCTGTAGACCCAGGTGCACCTCTCGATGCACAGGACCCATAACTCTATGGGGCAAAAACATCTCCCACAGAGGATACTGCAGCGTTCAACGCTCTTATTGAACGTGCTGCAAATAACCATGGGGTGCAGCTTCACTCTGACACCATCGAAGATGACTTTCTTATGGACACTTTTGCATCCTCAGAAAGGCATGTAAAGACTGCCCATGTTGAAAGGAGTCCTCAAACCAGCCAAGGACATTTTCAAGGAACCCACCAGGGCACGAGTGATAAACCCCAGGATTGATAAGAAATACAGATCAGCACCTGGGGATCCTACTTGCATCAGAGGCCAATTACCACTAGACTCCATTGTCGTAGCGAATGCTCGCAAGAGGGCACACTCGCAAACGACAGGTGACGCTCCTCCCCCGGACAAAGAGTCCAAGGTGTTAGAGACCTCTGGCAAGCGAGTTGCCGCCCAAGCTGCCAACATATGGCGCATAGCCAACACTCAAGCGCTCCTCGCTCGCTACGATAGAGCGCACTATGACACATTGGAGCAACTACTCCAACATCTCCCTGACCCCTACAAAGAAGGTGCAGAAATTCTTATCAGAGAGGGACAGCGCGCCACAAATGCTTCCATCAAGTGTGCACTAGATGCTGCAGACACGGCTGCCAGGGCCATAAACACAAGCGTCATGCTGCGACGACATGCCTGGTTAGGAATCTCTGGATTCAAGCCTGAGGTACAAAATAATATACTCAACCAGCCTGTCAACCCCGACTATTTATTCGGGCCAGAGGTTGACACCACCCTTGAAGATAAAAAAGGACACGGACACTGCAAAGTCCATGGGCGCTCTCCAAACTCAGTCCTTTCGGAGCGGTTCCTTTCGTCGCCCCGGAAACAAGGGAGCAGGTAGAGGACAGGGGTCACAACAAACGTATAACAAAGGCAATACACAGACCACCTACGATAAAAACACCCGAGGTGGATATCGTGGCTCCAGTACAAAGGGCAGAGGACGCGGCTACGGCAACACCAGGTCCTCCCCCAAGAACAAGCAGTGACGCCCTCTCCCTTCCTCCCGACCACATAACACCTGTCAGGGGAAGGCTACAAAGGTTCCTGTCCACGTGGAACTCCATCACCACGGACAGGTGGGTCAAAGATATTGTCAAATACAGTTACTGTCTGGAGTTAACCTCCACAATACCACCAAGAAACCGTCCTATGTCCTCAGAGCACTTAAGGCTCTTACAGCAGGAGGTGCAAAGTATGCTTCTAAAAGGCGCTATAGAGGTCGTACCCGTCCACGAGCAGGGTACGGGGGTGTACTCCCTCTACTTCTTAATTCCAAAAAAGGACGGGTCACTCAGACCTATATTAGACCTGAGACCCCTGAACCGGTACATTCTTTCAGAGCACTTTCACATGCTCACTCTCCAGCAAGTCCTTCCGCTTCTCAAGCAGGGAGACTTCCTAGCCACGCTGGACCTCAAGGATGCGTATTTCCACATACCCATTCACCCCTCACACAAAAAATAACTCAGGTTCACTGTTCAGGGGCAGCACTATCAATTCAAAGTCCTTCCCTTCGGCGTGACAACAGCGCACAGGGTTTTCACGAAGTGCCTAGCTACGGTGGCAGCACATCTACGGAGGCAGCATATACACGTCTACCCCTACCTGGACGACTGGCTCGTTCAAGCGAAGTCAGCCCAGCAATGTGCCAGCCACATGTCGCGCACCATTCACCTTCTTCACAGTCTGGGATTCTCACTAAATTACCCAAAGTCCCATCTCCAGCCCGCACACGTACAACAGTACCTAGGTGCGACTATAGACACTCTGGCGGCCACAGCTCAGCCAAATTTAGTGAGGATCAACAGCATGCAACTGCTGATCTCCAAGTTCAAACCTAATCACTCACTTCCAGCGCGAGTGTTTATGCAGTTGATAGGCATGATGGCCTCCTGCATCTTCATAGTCCCACACGCGAGATTACATATGCGCCCGCTTCAGGAGTGCCTAGCACGTCAGTGGAATCAGGCTCAAGGACAGTTGAAAGACCTAGTGTTGGTGAGCGGTCGGGCATACAACTCTCTGCATTGGTGGAATCCACAAAACCTTTGCAAGGGCCGACCGTTCCAAGAGCCTGTCCCACAAATAGTACTGACAGCGGACGCGTCTCTCCAGGGATGGGGAGCTCATGTACTCCACTACACAGTGCAGGGACTATGGACGACACAACAGAAGAAGATGCACATCAACCTTCTGGAACTGATGGCAATCTTCCTGGCCATGAAGGCATTCAAAGTACATCTGTGCAACAAGGTCGTGTTGATCCGGACGGACAACATGACCGCAATGCACTACATACAGAAGCAGGGAGGAACACACTCTCCACAGTTGTCTCATCTGGCTCAGAGCATGTGGAAGTGGGCCATTCAGAGGAACATGTTCCTCATGGCGGAACACCTCCCCGGCAAGGACAACCAGATGGCGGATCTGCTCAGCAGACACAGCCACCAGATGCACGAGTGGGAGTTACACCCATCAGTACTCCAACCGTACTTCCAGCAGTGGGGTCATCCAGAGATAGACCTATTCGCGACAAGCGAAAACGCAAAATGCCAAAGCTTCGCCGCCAGGTTCCCACATCCGCAGTCGCAGGGCAATGCGATATGGATGAACTGGTCCGGCAGATTTGCGTACGCTTTTCCCCCAGCGCCGTTGATACCGCTGGTGGCTCGCAAACTCAGACAACACTCCCTGACACTCGTCCTAGTTGCCCCTACGTGGGCACGCCAGCCGTGGTACACCACCTTCCTCGAACTTTCCGTGGTGCCGCATCAAAGGCTGCGGATCAAACCCGCTCATTTGACGCAGAACCATGGAGAGATTCAGCACCCAGATCCGCAACAGCTGAACCTGGCGATCTGGCTCCTGAAGTCCTAGAGTTTGGCTATCTCAACCTGCCACCTGACTGTATGGACATCATCAAGGAGGCCAGGAGACCCACTACAAGAGCTTGCTATGCAGCCAAATGGAAAAGGTTCGTCATTTATTGCAGTAATAATGACATTAACCCGCTGGACGCATCCATCCAAAACATCATCTGTTACCTCTTACACCTATACCGATGCAATCTGGCGTACACCTCTATACGTGTCCATTTGACCGCAATATCAGCCTATCTGCAAACCAGGCAGCACCTCTCACTATTCAGAGTGCCTGCCATCAAAGCATTCTTGGAAGGACTCAAACGAGTCATTCCACCAAGCCACCCACCGGCTCCAATGTGGAACCTCAACTTGGTCCTCACACGCCTGATGGGTCCACCCTTTGAACCTCTACACTCATGCGAGATTCAATTCCTTACCTGGAAAGTAGCCTTCCTGGTAGCGATCACTTCCTTAAGAAGAGTTAGTGAACTCCAGGCACTAACCGTTCAAGAGCCATTTATACAGGTTCACGCCAACAGGGTCGTACTACGTACCAACCCCAAATTCATGCCCAAAGTAATATCGCAGTTCCACATGAATCAGACTATTGAACTGCCCGTTTTCTTCCAAAACCCACAAACTGTCGCAGAAAGGGCACTCCATACACTAGACGTACGGAGGGCCCTCATGTACTACATCGACAGGACTAAACCCTTCAGGAAGACAAAACAACTGTTCGTTGCCTTTGCCCCGCACCACAAAGGTAACGCCATCTCCAAAGCAGGGATAGCCAGATGGATAGTTAAGTGTATTCAAATCTGTTATCAAAAGGCAAAACGCACATTAACTATTCCACCACGAGCCCACTCAACACGTAAGTTGGGGGCTTCCATGGCTTTTCTAGGAAATATTCCCCTGCATGATATATGCAGAGCAGCCACATGGTCCACTACACACACATTTACAAAACACTATTGTGTAGATGTGCAGTCAAAACAGCAGGCAGCTGTAGGACAGGCTGTTCTCAAAACACTTTTTCAGACCGCTGCAGCTGGCACTGGTAGCCGCCGCTAATAGAGGGCACTGCTATGTATTCTATGCACAGATATGAATTCAGCAGCCCACATGCCTCGAACTGAATATGCTACTTACCAGTATGCATCTGTTCTTGGCATGTAGGGCTGCTGACATTCATATCGCCCTCCCTCCTCCCCGGCGCCTGTAGCAGCTGCAGCTCTCAGAATTACTGTATAGCATGGTCATCACTTTCTGTATCTACTCCATCACTGCCACAATGGCGAAAAACAATCTGAGGATGGAGAGGATGCCCATGCACACTGTAGTCCAGGGGAGGAGTCACCTATCCAAGGATACTTCGAAGACTCTTCCAGGACAACAACGTGCAAACATCCGGACCCAACACTAGGCGGCGATCTATGCACAGATATGAATGTCAGCAGCCCTACATGCCAAGAACAGATGCATACTGGTAAGTAGCATATTCAATCTACTGGATGGTATTTTTTCTAACTACTACTTTCTTGAAACCCTACCACCTCTTTCGCTGATTTAGTCAGACCATCTAGTGGTCTGTCATCGTTAAGGGCAAGCATAACTTATATAATTCTCAGCCATCTAAAGCGCCAAAAGATATCCGCCCCTGGCGAGCCATCTCATCAGAGACCTTTTAGTCAGCCCTTTCCCACAACTATTTTTTTTTTTTTTTTTTAAATTCTTTTTATTTGCAGTTTTCAAAAACAAACTTAAAACAACATCACTCACTATTGTGTACATATGACAAGCAATGACGATACGCCTCCACATCGAGCAGCTCATCACAATTTGGGTACCATCACACGAACTCAGTGCTACACTATCAAGTGCGTGGCATACAGGAGCCGATCGTCCCATCCCGCCCGCATGCGGCCTCGCAAACCAGTTCAGCACCCAAAATAGTCCCCCTGAGAAGTACGGTCATCCCCATCTTGCGTCCGCCTTAGGGAATAGTATCGGGTCACAGCGCCTGCAGTGTAGCTTGCTCCAACCATTGTGTGAAAGGCCCCCAAATGTCCTTAGGTCGGGAACGCAGCGGCATAAGCTCCCAGTACAGGGCAAGTTGTGTCTGACAATAGACTGCGCTCGTGACCCACGCTCGAATGCTAGGTGACGTAGCAACTCCCCAGTGCATCGCAACTTGTCTTCTAGCTAGTAACAATAGCATCGCTGGCAGCTTGCGGTGTTTGGGCTTAATCATGTGCAAAATACCAAGCAGCGTGACCTGCGGGGTGCACGGGATCTGTAGGCCAGTGAGTTCGCATATAATCTCTACTACCCTTTCCCAGAATGCCGACAATGTAGGGCAGTTCCTTGCCATATGCAAAAAGGTGGCGCCATGAGTGTAGCAGCGCCAACATTCATCCGTGTCTCTTAAACCCATTCGGTGCAGTCGACTAGGGGTACGGTAGGTCATGTGCATATATTTGAAGTGGATCAGGCGCAGCCTGTAGTTTGGGGACAAAATCTCAAGATTCTTACAGCACAAGTCCCAATGTTGTTCCGAAATATCCGTACCCAACTCCGCCCCCCACATGCCCCGCGCCGCAGGAAGAACCACGGGGTGACAAGTCTGCATTTGCACATACAAGCGGGATATAAGTTTGCGCCCGGACTCCACAGCTAGTACATTTTCCAAGGCAAGCAGGGCCGGCGGCGGCGCCGGGAACGCAGGAGACAACCTCCGGCACGAGCGACGGAGCTGATAGTAAAGAAGCGTGTCCAGCATCGTCGGGGCCTCTGCATTACACATCTGCTCCGGAGTTAGGAAGGTGTCTCCCGGAAACAAATCGCCCCCAGTGCGGAGACCCAGCTCTTCAGCGCGCTCCCCGGTCTGCATGCTGCGCAGCGGCGGCCACATCGGATTCCCGCGCAGGGGCACAGAAGGTGAATAAAGAAGGTCAAGTCCGGCCCTCCGCCGCAGCCCATCCCATGCCCACCTGAGTGCGTGTACCGGGTCTATGTCCGCGCATCTCCGGGTGTGTGGCACGTAAAGTGCCACAGTCAGCGGCAGCGGTGCTACTCTGTCCGTCTCTATCGCCACATGTGGTTGAAACGGTGTGGGATGCGCCCAGTAATGCAGGAATTGAGCCTGTGCACAGTAAGCATATAAGGAGAAGTCCGGCGCTGCCAAGCCTCCCTGTCGCTGTGGGAGAGTCAGGGTCTCTCATGCCACCCTTGGTTGCTTACCCCCCCCAGGCAAGCTCCACCATCTGCGAGCGTAGCCGCCGCAAAAAATGTGCAGTCAGGGGTAGAGGAATATTCCCAAACAGGTAGAGGAGTTTGGGCAGGATCACCATTTTGGCCACCGCAATTCTGCCAGCCAGCGAAAGGGGCAAGTGCTTCCAGCGGTCGACCCTCTCCTCCACCCAATTCATCACCCGTCCATAATTCTCCGTCCATATTTGCTGTTTATCCGTGCTAATCCAAATCCCCAAGTATCGCACCGGGCCAGTGGCCCATTTCAGCGGGCAATCCGGAGTAAAGCGGGGAGTCCCGGATGTCAGGGGCATAATTACCGACTTCTCCCAATTTATATTCACCCCCGATAATTGACCATAATGCATCAGTTCTCCCGTCAGAGGGGAGAGGTTCGTCTGGGGATCAGTGACATATAACGTGATATCATCAGCATATAGTGATATCGTCAATGCCCTCGACGAGAACCCAATGCCCCTAGCCGCGTGATGCTGCCTGATGCGAGCAGCCAGAGGCTCCGTGGCGATAGCAAAAAGCAGAGGCGATAGGGGACATCCCTGCCTGGTACCCCTCTGAATTGCAAAGGGTGCCGAGACGAGCCCGTTAACTCTCACCCTAGCAGTGATGCCAGTATAAAGCAGTCTAATGTAGCTAATGAAGGCTGCACTCACACCCATGCGCTGCAGCAGCGGAAACAGGAACCCCCATTCCAGGGAGTCGAATGCTTTGGTGGCGTCCAATAGCACCGCCGCAGCCTTAACATGTGGGGCCAAATAGTGTAGTACCCCAAAGAGGGTACGGAGGTTGTGAGAGGTCGATCTGCCCGGCACAAAGCCAGACTGGTCCGGACGGATCATGATGGGCAGCACCGGCTGTAGCCGAGTGGCCAGCATTTTCGCAAAAATCTTTGCGTCAGTGTTAATTAATGACAGTGGCCGGTAGGAGTCGCATTGTTGGCTATCCTTGTCCGGTTTCAGGAGGGTGATGATGACAGCCTCTCTAAGCGACCCAGGGAGCACACCCGACTCGAACGCCTCCGCATACATCGCCAACAGCCGGGGGACCAGGAGATCTGCGTATTCCTTGTAGAACTGCGCCGGCAGTCCATCTGGGCCCGGCGCCTTTCCGGCCGCCAATGAGCCTATGGCCTCCCGCACATCATCAGCCTCAAAAGGCCGATCGAAATAGCCTTGCTGATGCGCATTGAACCAGATAAGCTGTACAGTATCCAAATATTCAGCAAGTTCCACCGGCGTGCGGGCCACCCGCGACCTGTAGAGGTCTTTGTAGAAGGTCCGAAATGTATCCAGGATTTCAGGGGGAGTGCGTACGATGTCCCCTCCCTGTGTCATCACTGAAGAAATGAAGGGAGATGGTCTTTGAGCGCGCAGGGCGAGCGTTCTACCCGGGCGATCCCCCTCACCATATCTACGGGCCACAGCATGCTTAGTCAGGAACTTAAGTTCCCTGTCAGCCTCCTCCTGATATTCAGTGAGCGTTGTGCGAGTTTCGGCCAAAGTGGCCGTCGAGGGGTCCGAGCAGTATTGCACCTCTAAGGAATGCAGGCGATCCTCTAATTTGCCTAGCGAACACCTGATAGTCTTTAGGACCCTGGCCTGCCCCGCTATGCAGTGGCCTCTGATCACCACTTTAAAGGCATCCCACAGCGTGCCTAGGGAAGCGACAGATCCCTCATTCAGCTCAAAATAGTCAAGTATTTGCTGATGAATCTCTTCCCGAAACACCTGATCTGTCAGGGCATGTGGTGGTAGCCGCCACGTGAAGGGTGTGATGTATGGTTTGGGGACATTCAGAGTTAGTTCGACAGGAGAATGATCAGAGAGGGTGCGTGCCCCGTGAGTGACTGCGGAGACCCATGCATGCACCTGCGGGGTTAATAGCCAGTAGTCCAAGCGGGACCAGGCACCTCTGTGCGGGGTGAAGCAGGTGCCTTCTCGAACCGCGGGGCGCAGCACGCGCCATGTGTCTAATAGAGTGTAATCTGTCATAAGGCCACGGATGAGGCCAGCCGCTAGCGGATGATGTGTGCGTGCCACCCCCTCCCTATCCAGCTCCAGTGAAAGTACAGCATTGAAATCTCCACCCCACAAGCAAGCACCCCCACCCAGGGATTGCGCCAGGTGCCAGACATTCCGGAAAAAAACAGGGTCATCAGAGTTGGGGCCATACACATTAATCAAAGTGATCGGCATATGAAAGAGCTGTCCGAGTAATATGATGTATCGCCCATCCGAATCAGCTTGCACCTTGAACGTCTGCCAGGGAAGGCCTTTACGGATAAGAATGGCCACTCCACGGGAGTAGTTGGAGCAACCCGATGTGTGTACCTCTCCCCATCGTGCATGTCTGAGCTTGTCCCCGGCGGCACGAGTCAAGTGGGTTTCCTGTAGGAAACATATATCGATGTGGTGTCGCGTCAAATGTGCATGGGTCAAGCGTATTTTGCGGTGGTCGTTAAGACCACGGATATTCCAGGTAAGGCAGCGCAATGCGGTCAGGGCGGCCTGTGCGTGCATTTCTCATGGAGGCGTGTGGTCACCGAGGGACCCAGAAGAAGGGCCCACCCGCAGGTACCCCGCCCTCCCGTCCTATGAGTCCGCAACCACAATAAGTCTGCCCGTGTCTGGACCGCACCGTCATGTAGTGGTGTAGCCAGAAAGTGTAGTGATGTAGAACCAACCAACAATAACCCCAAACCCCCCCCACCCACTCCAACCCCCCAATCAGGTTGAGATAGCATCCCCCCCCACCAACCCCCCCCAACTGGAATTGTCTTTCAATAGTGTCTCGGGAATCATCCCACAGGGGCGTGGGGTCACCGGCTCACTCCCCAGTCTATCAACGACCGGGTGGCCGGACATCTCCGCCTAGCATTTGAATCAGTATCTCAAGGTACAGCCTGGAAGTCCCTGCATGCTTCTCAGCACAGGTTTCCGCACGGTGCCAGTAGCGTTAATCGTGCATGAACAGCCCAGTCTCAGGGGCGGACCCATCACCCCTTGCAGGTCTCAGGAACACTCAGTGTTGGGTAGAGGGCGCGCGTGTCTTTGTATCATGTTATTCAATGTCACTTAGCTGTCCCATCGGCGGATTTTCATGGTCATCTCTCTTCTCACGTTGCGAACGTTCCGTCTGTCTCGCAAACTTGATCGCGTCTGCCGCCGTAGTGAATACCATGGGCTTCCCTTTATGATGGATCCGCAGCCTGGCCGGGTACAGCATGGCATACTTAGTCCCCACCTTCTGGAAGATTTTCTTGGCCGGTATGAATTCGCGCCGGGCGGCCTGCACAGCCTGCGTAAAATCCGGAAACAAGGAGATAGCCATGTTTTGGAAAGTTAGTGCCCCCTTTTCACGTGCCAACCGCAGGATAGTATCTCTGTCCCGGTAGTTAAGAACCCGGGCCAGGATTGGCCGCGGCGGAGCCCCCGGCACCGGTCGTGGCCCCAGCGTGCGATGTGCGCGTTCAACCAAGAACATGGCCGACAGTCCCTCTCCAAAAAGTTCACGGAACAGTCCTTCAACAAATAGTTCCATATTGCCAATGTTAGTGGATTCGGCAACCCCAATAATTCGTACATTATTTCGGCGGGAGCGAGCTTCCAAATCTTCGTTGCGCCCACGTATCACCTCCAGGACCTTGTCCATTCGCAGCAACTTCTCCTGGGTGTCTCCGTGGCCCTCCTCGCAGTCCGCGATTCTCGCTTCCATCGCCGTGATACGCTCCTCGTGTTTGTCGACCCTGTGCGACATGCCATCCAGCCGCTGGGCCATGGAGTCGAGTTTTCCGTCAATTTCCTTAAGGCAGCCTTTAAGGTCACGGAACATACTTTTGACATCATCGTCCGGTGTTGGGTCCAACTGTGTTTCAGGGACCACCGTCTGCGACTCCGGCACCGCATCGGTGTCGCGGGAAGGCTGTTTCACGAAGGGGAGCTTCCTCTGCTTGGCGTCCGATTTCCCCATGGTTTCCCCCCCCCCCCCCCGAGTGTCCGCAACCTATCAACAATGGCGGTGAGGGGTATCAAGCAACAAGCAGGCCACCAGGAACCCCCTCCGCACGAGGAACTCCGCCAAGTAGGGAAGACCAGGCCAGCATTCGTCCCATTCAGGGCGCGGGTCCGCGTTAGTCGGGTAACAATGGCGGCCTAACCGGCCACTCGCCCAGTAGGCCTCTCCAGCGCAGTGTCTCCCCGGCCCGCAGGCACACGATGGTTAGAGCAGGTCGTCGGCAGGTACCGGTAGCCGGATATCACCTCCTGCGGGCGGGGATCGGGCCCACCCAGCGGGCACCACGGCTTACTTCACCCAACTCCTCACTCCAGCAGGCCCATCGGCCCAGTCACCGGATCAGGGCGCAGCCACGCCGGGTAGGCCCAGTCATTCAGTCCGCCAGCTCGGCCCCCTCCAGTCACCAGTTCTCCAACAGGGGCCAGGTCTCAGCACGGCCGGCAATCACCGCAGCCGCTCGGGCGCCAGTCGCTGGGCTCACCGCGTCTCAGTTGGGTCCACGATAGCCGCCTCGCATCTGCACGATCTCGGCCTTCGACCAGGGCCTCGCGTAGGAGAAGACTCCGCCCAACTCGGCGCCCAAAAGCCGCCCGGCCAGCCCGGCCGAGTAGCTCCGGATCTACGAGGCCGATTTCAACCGCAGTGGCACCGCTAGGATCCCCCGCACCAGGGCACTTCCCGCCGTGTATTTTGATGGTCAAAGAGCAAGGCGAAGGTCGGATTGTCTGACGGATTAGTTGTCCGGCCGGCAGAGCCCTGTTACACGGCGGCCATCTTGCAGCTCGGCTCGGCCACGCCCCCTCCCACAACTATTTATTGACCAATAACTTTCCTAATTCAGCAGCAGTAGCCTTTAACCACTGGATCACGACTTCCCTGGATTGAAAAATTAAAACGTTTTTAAAATAAAGACCAGAGAACCAATCCTTCAGAGCCTTGGTTCTCAAAGGAACTTGGGGCACAGAAGCAATTGTGTCACCGACAAGAAAGGAAATGGCAATTCTATTATGACTCCACTGACAGGGAGACATATAGCCAAACATACGACACCTATAAAGTACTTCTTGCTGAGAGATCCCGATTCTACACCAATGCCACAGAAATTGCTAAAGACTCAATCAAAGAGCTATTCGCAATGGTAAACAAACTTTCACACCCTCTCTTCAATGCTATCACGAACGCCAGCCAAACGTTCTGTAACTCCCTCACTACTTTTTTTGAGGATAAGACAAAGGCTGTGTACCACAACCTCTCTAGTAACCTCTCGGTGGGATAGGCACCACTTTTCAATGCTAGGCCAGATCACCCACCTACAGCTTACACAGCGGATCAAGATAATATCTTCGAGGTCTCACCCACCCTTTCTTTCCTGTCCCTCGCGTTCATTCAAGTTATGAAACTTCTGCACCAAATCCGGTTCCCCTCTTGATCCCTGTCCTCCCAGGATTTATCAACTGGCTCCCGAAATCATAGAGCCACCTCTTCTGACTATTTTCAACCTAATGTTTAAGTTCTGCAGTTTCCCCTCCCTTTGGAGTGATCCCAACAACTACAGGCCCATATTGAGACTGCCTTTCCCAGCCAAATAGTAGAAAAGACTGTAAATACGGAAGTCAACTCCTTCATAGAGACTCATGGACATCTTGACCCAGTTTGGCTTTAGAAGCCGTCATACTACCGAACTCTCCTTGATCACTGCTTTAGAGCAGGTTAGACCAGCAGTAGAGGCCGGAGGGAATGCCGCCTTGGTGCTTTTAGATCTTTCTGCTGCTTTCGACACTGTTAATCATTCCATTCTACTCAATCGACTTACCTCGATTTCAATACAAGGTTGAGTATTACTACTGCTGGAATATTTCCTCAGAGAGCACAATTTGTGGCACTGGAGGACTTTACAACGAAGAGAAAATGAAGGGGATTTGGAGTCTTTCCCCCCCCCTCCCTCCCCTCCCGGGCTCCTCACTGAGCCCTATGCTCTTCAATGTATATGTGCCCATCTCCTCCCCCGGCTAAATTAATTGCATCATTTGGTCTGTCGGTGGTGTTGTATGCTAACGACACACAAATCATGATATCCATGGCTAGTAACCCTGTGGATACTGCCACGCATTTCCACAACTACTTGCTTGAAGTTGGGAACTGGATGGCCTAAAACTGCTTGAAACTCCAATCTAATAAAACGGATGTCCTTCTTTTTAGAGGCAATACCTCCGTTTGGGCACCTACATGGTGGCCTCAAGCACTTGGTTCTCTCTCCACACCGGCAAGCAAGGTTAAGTTACCTTTGACCACCTCCTCTCGTTTGAGGACCACTTTAACACCATAACCAAGGCTTCCTTCTTCAAGCTTAAGCTGCAAAAAAGTATGCCCTCTTTGTTGCTATCAGAAGAAAATGACTGACCCATTTACAGATTGTGCAGAATGCCGCGGCCCATCTGCGCCTAGGCATTCTCAAACAAAAACCGGCTGCACCCATGCTAAAACATCTACACTGGCTACCTACCGACAAGTGCATTATTTTCAAGGCTCTGGGCATTGCCTTCAAAGCCCTCCCCTGAATCGGCCCTTAGTTCCTCAGGTGGAGCTTTCAATTATGTTGCAACTAGATCACTTCAGTCCGCCTCAACTAACTTTTTGGTAGTACCCAAATACATAAGGGCTGGTTGGGGCAGCAGGAGTTTCCTGGTTGGCACAACAAAACTCTGGAACATCCTGAATTGAAACTTGAAACCAGCTTACTGACTTCTAGGAAGGTGCTTAAAACTCGGCTTTTTAATCGATAACTCTTTTGCGGCTTCAATTCCTCAATGAGCCAGCGCCTAGACACCCCTGGGTATACATTTCATTTTCATTTCATAAACTGGTCATCACCAGACACTGTTTGCCATGGAGGGGTTTGTGCCCGATGTGGGTTTCCTGCAAGAGGTTGTCATGCCTGGTTCCACTGCCCATGAGCGTCCCCTATACCAAAGAGTAAGTTCTCACTGAACTTGAAGGACCTGATCCTCCATGATTGACAGGCTCTCAAAATCTGCCAATAGAGGAGAATGTCATGAAATATTACTTGTTGTACAATAAACTATATTCCCTAATACCAGGTAGTGTAGCCGATATTGGGAATTGGCACTTGGATATGAGGGGGTGGGGGAAAGGCTGAAGGTTTGTGTATTAATACTTAACAATCCCTGTTGATTAAGGGTGCATGGTTCTGGTTCGTCAGATCATTCTTCCTATTTTTCCTGACTTTGACCGTATTGTATCCCACCCTACTTGTTCTCTGCCAGTGTCCTGCTCTATTATTGCCCAACTAGGTTTTTTTACACGCCTTTGTTCTTGTTTTTATTTTTTTATTTTTTGTAAAAAAATTATTTAGGATATTTTTCTTCCATCTGACACTGCAATGTGATGTCCTGTTCTCTTGTTTATAGGGCTCTGCGAGGATGGGAAAGGTGCGCACCAAGAAGAAAGTCGTACAGCCAGACCAGGACAGCTAGTGGTCTGGAGACCTGGATGATGAACACTTTTGCTTTTATTGCGGGAAGGGGCCGGGCCCCCTGGTTCAATGTATATCTTGGCACTGATGCTTTTGACAAAAGCTTGCAGTCCGTTACTGAAGACAAGGAGTGTTGTGAGGCTAGAACACTATTCTGTCCGTCTTAATTTCTCTGTTTGAGTAAGTCTCTGCCTCCATGGATGGTGCCTTTTACCCTCCGTAGTCCAGGCTCCGGAGCTGCTTTGGCAGGTAACTTCTGCAGGGTCTTGATCCACCCCACCTCCTCCAACATGCCCCCACCCGTACTGTTGGACCCTGATTGTGTTGCCCATACATATTCTGCTTGTCATCTTTGCGCCATGCACTTCAAGGAAATAGACTGTCTGGCATGCAGTGTTCCCTCGCCCCAGTAATGGACTCCTAGTCTGGATGCTAAACTCAACATGAGAAATGTCACAAGATCCTATTTAGATCAGCATTGTCGCTTCAAAAAGCAATATTTTGCCCAAATTAGCTTCTCAGCTAGCCTCACTCTTCAAAATGTAATCAAGTGCTTTACTACTTGAACTTTGACACTACAATCCTTTGAATTTGTGGATCCAGGAGCATCTAAATAACTAATTACTATGGGGCACAATGAATGTGTTTTGTGAAGGGTTTGCTAATCCTTGGTGTGGTTAACCGTGCAGCACTGCACATGTACTCATCAGTCCCCTCTTGATCTGTTGCCCTCTGTAGGAAGAACTGTGTGGTTACGAAACCGGGTATAAATGTGCTGATTTTTTCTGGTGTGGAATGAAACCATGTTGACAGCGCGTCAAGTTTTGTTCCGGCTTTTCTCCTCCAAGCCCCTCCCCTTCATTACCGCTTGCATGCATCTGTATTCATCCTCCTTAACTAGTTTTCCCCACCTCCTGCTCACTAGCAATTTCCTCTAGCATTTCTGTCCTTCATTTCTTTTTCCTTCCTTCCTGTATGAGTCATTCTCTACTTGTGAACCTCTGCCCCTTTTACTTTCATTTGTGCCCTTCCTCATGTGCACTTCTTGTCCTCTCTTGTGCACTTGTGAACCTACAGCACCCAATTTCCATTATGTTGGTTTTGGTTGCACTCCAACTTGGGGGCCATTAATTTATGTGACTGTTGCATACTTGTCCTATCTGTTTCTAAAGGAAGGGCCCTTTCCACGCCTCTTTTTAAAATCCTCCAGTATCGTGGAGCTCTGGTCGTTGACCTGAATTTTCACTAAATTGCTGGCAGAGTTTCTTTTATGGCATATGGGTTAAACAGCTAGTCATGTGTTTTGTGCCTCTAACCAGCTAAATTTAAAGGGAAGAAGATACTGTTAAGGTCAGAATAGGAACCCCTAAACTGTAGTTTCTGCATGGTTTCACTACAAACTGCTCCCTAAGGAGTCTTGCTGCCTCCTACAAGCATATTTCCTGAAGCTTGTGAGTATGATGAAAATGTTGACCCAAGTGGAAATGATGGCCCGCTGTGTTGTATAGCACTGTCGTTTTATGCAGACATGAGATGAGCCGATGACACGTGATCTACATCACACAAGAGTACTACTACACTGCAGGGTCAGCCGTAATCAGCGGAGGAGATCATCCTTGGGACCAGCGATCCAGTCTTAAAATATGTACTAAACACACAGGTTGTGTTTCCTGTACACACTCCTTCACAACAGCTCTGTGTTGCCTGCCTGAGTCTTCTACGTGTCCTTCTATCCATACGTTTTATAGGTCACTCTTTGTGTGTTTCTGCACCAGCTTTTTATTCCTCACATGATCCTTTTACTTGAAATTGAACACTTGACTGACTTATTCCGTTTCTTCCCATTTCTTGGACCACAGTACTTTTTTAACGCCAAAGTCTATATTGTACATTTTTAAGCAATATTAAACATTTTCCTTTGTTATCGTTGCCTATATTTTACAGTGATTGGTTGTAGGCTGCTCAGAATTTGTTGATTTTATTTTGTTTGTGAAGGGGGTGTGATTGGGGGGGGAGTGGTTAGTGGAATTAAAAGGTGATTCTCTAATTTAAATTAAGTTTATAACCCATTCAAGTTGTCTCCAGTGTCAGCAGTGTTCAAGAGTAGGCTTGTCTATTTTCTTCTACAGTGGCTATGCCTCATAGTTTCTGTACTGAGACAAAGATAGCTATTACAGACATGTTAGTGAAGTGAACATTCAGCTATCTATTGGCGCTTACTCTGGAAAGTGTGGTAATGCATGTTAACTGTAGGTCACATGGTTTTCGATCCACAAAACAAAAGCAGCCACTCCTTTACCAACACTCTTGCTTTCTTTAGTCACTAGGATAAGGTTTGGGCATCACAGAAACTAACAGTTCCCAAGTCCCATTTAAATTCATTACTCATGAAAAATACTCCCTTTAAATATTGCCCAAGGTGCCATAACAAATCGGCACAGAAGGATTCACACGGGAGTGTTGAAACCATTCCATCCCCAAGGATCAGAAGTCTGATAGTTTCCAAACTTGTGGAAAGTTCAAACAAAGGACTTTTAAAGTTTAGGACAAATAGTGCATGGTCTTACTGCCCGCATGTCACAGACAAAACAACTTACCTTGAAAGACTTATTGTTGAGGGCAAGGCATTGCTAGATAAACTGAAGCATTACCCAAAAATCTGTTTATGTTCTAAGAGATACATATAGGCGATAAGAGAGGCAAGAAGAACTACTGCATAAAAATGTTATGGTACAAAGTGAACACATTTGAACCATGTGGACAAGGCAAGGCCAACACAGGTATTTTATAAACTATGGGCCAGATGTAGGTAAAGTCAGTTTTGCGAGTCCTTAATAGCGATTTTTACCGAATCGCTATTAAGGGCTCGCAAAATGGTATGTATGTAGGAATCGCAAAATTAATTGCGATTCCTTAATATTCCTTAATTGCAAATTGAGATTCGCAATCAAGGAATACCATCCCATTCATCTCTTGGACCATAGGAATGAATGGGATTTGTTCACGCAATTTGCGAGTAACCAAGAGGTACTCGCAAATTGCGGGCGCAATTGCAAGGGTTTCAAAAGGACAACCTGTTGCACCCCTGAAATGTGCGTGTGCACATGTGGCGCACATACATGCACTAAGGGCATTTATGTGTGCCACATGGCACTTTGAAAAAAGCAAAAAAGTGTTTTTTTTAAAGGAAATCGCAATATACCACCAACTTGAAGTTGGTGGTAATTTGCGATTCCTTAAGGCAAAATCGCAATTTGCGATGCCTACTAGCATAGCATTTAGGCAATCGCAAATTGCGATTCTCGAAATGCTTGTGCACAATAAGGAATCGCAATTTTTGCGATTCCTTATTTTGCTAGAGGGTATTTGCCTACCTACATTGCTCACAGCCAAATTGGGATCGCAAACGCTGTAATTCTGCAAATTTCAGCGTTTGCGATCGCAATTTGGCTTCCTACATCTGGCCCTATGTCACTTCTGCTAAATACCTCTCAATTGTAACTTTTTTAAAGTATCATATAATGTACCAACAATAGCTGCAGGAACTAGCCACCCTCAACGCACCACGACCTACACCTCGCTGAACAGCAACCAGGGAACTTCAGGGACAATTAGTGTTGAAGATGCACACGAAATATCAGGTCTTATAAGGAGAACAATTGGGAGTGGGCTAGTATTGAGCAAGCACTCTTCTAGTTCTGTCCCAATTGTAATACTATAGCTGCAGCCTGTATTGGTTGCAGATGCACATGCTATGCATACTCCTGCCGTCTAGTGTTGGGCCCGGATTCTGCAAGTTGTTTTTCTTCGAGGAAGTTTTACGATCGGTGTTGTGTGCTCTCTCCTCCCCATCACATGTCAAACGCTTTCTTTGTTAGAAAGTTTTTTTCCTCCATCGTACTCAGATGGACTGCGTTGGAGCTCCGCAGCATTCGACGCCACGCGGCCTACGGAAAACAAAACTAAGACCAGAAGATGGACTACACACCGGGACAGACTTCCCGGCATCCAAGTAGCAAACACAGGTCAACAATGACTGTCTCTGGGTGATGGAGACAGGCAGAACTTTTCTGATGGTGCCCTTGGTGTAGAGCCAAGTATGCCCCTTCCGACACACTTGACATGTGCAATTTCTGCCTGTCTCCAGAGCACAAAGAACTGTCCGCTACCTGTGCATTGTTCAAGAAAACTCTTTGCACAGGACAAGATTGATGCCTCGCACACACCATGGAGCAGGCAGCTGAGGCAGAAATCATCCATGACGGCAACGCAGACAGTGAAGCAAGTGCTCCAACAGGAGGCGGGATGGTCATAGCCAGCTCACACTACATCGCATCTGACACATCGAGGGACGAACATGTTCAGTCCACGTCGCTGATGCCGACTACCTCCCCCGGGCCAAAGACCAAGACGTCCCTATGTATCGTGAGTACTGTTCACTCCTGAGCAAAGAAAATACTACACGCGCCACCACCACTACTCTGCCATGGAGCGTCACAACCCGCAGGTTCAGGCCAACTCTGTGAGCATGCCTCGGAGCTGAGAAGGGACAAGAACATTCTTGATTGTGCATCCAGACCACAACAAGGGGCAGTTCTGGCCCGCTGCCGGCACCAAAACGAAAATCGGCACAGACTGAACTTTCAACACCAAGGCTTCACTCGGAAGCGACAAACATGGTCCACAAAGAGCACCAAGCAAACCCTCAAACAGGCATCGGAGCCAAAGAAACCCACTGCCTCAAGGGAATGGAACCAAAACAGACCTCCGATTCGAGGGTTGAAAAACATCACGGACACTACTAAAAAGAAGAGCATCCACACCTCGAAAGTTTCTAAGCTGCATTCGGTTTCTAAAGACACACCACCGGTGCCAAGGAAACAAAAGGCTCAAACTACCAAAACCACTTAAGATCAGGGGGTGGTATTTGAAGGACTGCAGCAATTTATGCAGGAGACACAAGGAGAGTGCAATGAGAAAAGCAGAGGAGTTAGACTTTCCTCCGCCTCCACCAACAATTGTACCACAGGGTCACTAGCCCTATAATTTTTAGTCCACCTGATTCACTTCAAAGTCACTCATGCAGCAAGAGGGAGAAATAAATACAAGACACTGATTCCCTGGGCACACAGGATACTCAAAATACACCTGACCCATAGCAAGACTAGGATGTCTTCCTACCAGATCAAGACATTAGCCGCATGTGTTTATGAAAGCTTCTTCCCCTGATGACACTTCGTCTTATTATAGTGTCATCCAAAGAGCTGCAGAGTATCATAAGCTCCCAATGAATTTACGGAGGTGGAAAGTGACTTTCTAGTGGAAACACTTTCACACACAGAGCTCACAGTCCAATACTTGCCCATGATTGGATCCATTCTTAATGTTTCCAAGGAAGTTTTCAAGGATCCAGTCAAATCACGGGTCCTGATGCCAACAATTCAGAAAAAGTATAAACCGAACCAATCTGCATTTGTGGACATTCACCTGGAAGGTTCCCTCAGTCACCACTGCCAGAAAATGGGCAGCTGATCAAGGCATTAAAGAGGCACCTCCTCCAGATAAAGAAAGTAAATGAATTGACTCCACTACCAAAAGGGTTGTCACTGGGCATGCTAATCATTGGAAACTTGGATGAAATGCAAGAGATAAAAAAAGCAGGGCATGCTGTTCCTAAGTAGAATGGAGGGGTGAGAAAGAGATGGAAGGATCTATTTGATGAAACCAGGTGTTCGCAAGGAGAAAAGAGTGAAAAGGGAATAGCTCCAATTGGGAGCAAGGGCCCCCACACCCCCCCCCGGAGGGTGTCATGCTTCATCATTGGGCAGCTCCTCTTGGGGCCTGCGCTGCAATGCCCAACGGGCCCCGCGGGGGGGGGGGAGGGGGGCTCTGTGCCAGAGGTCTTCTCTGGTTGCCAACGTGAAGCTAAAAGATCATATTGGGCTCTGTGTAGTGAGTAGCAGTGGGATAATGTGATTTGAAAAAAAGCTACAGGAATCTTCCAAAATGTATTTTATTCGCTGGGTTCCTGTATTATGAGTAAAAAAACAAAAAAGGACGAGAAAATCGTGGCTGAGGAGGGAAAATTATACTTGCTTCAGCTCAGGGTGATGTAGAAGGTGTGCAGGAGGTCGACATGTTTCATGCCCTAGGTTGTCCAAGCGGATCTAGGCATTTCATCAGGACCGAGGGTTCCTCATCTACTCTAAGGGGACAGAATGGGTGTCTGTAAAGAGAGGTCACATCCCCTATAGTCTGGGCTCATGCTGTAGTCCTGTTTGAAAGTGAAAAATGTATTAAAACGAGGTAAAGTAATCTATACCTTCTAGGAAAACACCTGGAGGGGGGAAAGCGCAAGTAAAAACCTGGTTAGACAACCACAGTTACAAGTAGTAAAAAGACTCGAGTGCTTGGGGAGGGAAAAGACTGGGGATGGGCACCTGCGCAGGACATGATATAAAAACTTTAGTGCAAATTCAAAAACTGGACAGAAAGTCCAAGTACATGCAATTCCAAGGAGATAAGTGCAAGAGTGATCCAATGGGAGTTCTGGTAGAGGTACAAGTGAAAGAGAGGCCATGTAAGCCAACAATTGGAGCTCCGGCGTGTAGATTGTCATGTGGGAGAGGGAGCAGCAAGGAAGCAGGTGCTTGTGGCCTGTAAGGAGTTGGCCAGCCAACCCATCGCCTATAACAAAGAAGTCTAGTATGGAGACCTAGTCAGCCTGTATGTGGCGGTAGTGCTGTGCTGCCGGGAGGCAAGGCAGAGGGCTAGCGCGATGTAGGTTGGCGGTTTCATGATGCGTCAGATAGTATGATCTCCAAGGGCTCATTGCTATGCGTGGATCATCTGTAGTTGTACGATGCAAGCGGTCGAGTCCCACGTAATGTGGGAGATACTAGGCACTGGTGTATTGCAGGTGCCGGTCTGGTATGAATAAGCCCCAAGAGATGTGGTTGTCAGGCAGAGAATGGCCAAGGTGAAGGAGAAGGAAGGGCAGCACATTGTCGCTCAAAGGAGGCTAGGCGTATGGCCTACCCGTGAATGCTTCGCTATGGACCTGCCGGTGCACGAGGATGTTAAGGCGGCGGGTGGTGGCAGGAGTCAGTCGCCTCATTAAGCCGGCGCCTCAAGCTTAATGCTAGCACCAAGTAGGAAGGATGCAGGGTGGGGAGAGGGAGGAGGTAGCGGGCGAAAAGTTGGGCGCGGGGTGCAGAGGGGTAGGGGAAGAGGAAGAAACAAGCATTTGCAATGCAATAGGTCTCGCATTTGCAAAAGTTTAAGCTATTGGCATTGTTCATGACAATGCCTTTTTTAAAATCTATTTTATAAAACAAACACAAATAAATGCAATTATCATTTACAATGCCAGAGCGTGTGTTCTTTCATCAATGCACTCTGACCAAAAGCAAGAAAGAAAGGGACAATCAAGAGGAAACCAAAGCATAGGAAGCATTGAAAGATATAAAGAATGGATAAAACCTGCAAGTGACATTAGGAGCCAGGAGGCGTAGGGTCAAAGAAAGAGTCATTGAAACCATGAAGTGCAATCTGGACTAGGCAGGCTTGGTGTACTGCAACCGCAGCCTTCAGCAGCATCAGCAGCGTGCTCTGAAGAAAAACTTTGCGCCTCTGGACTTGCGTGTTTTTGGTTAAGTAAACACTGCGTAAAATCGAGCATACTCTCGGTTTTCCTCCACTGGAAGAGCACTTTACCATCTTAAACTTCATTTTAGATCACAAATTACTACTAGCCCCAAGTTATGCTTCGGTGCACTGAACCCTCACAAGAAAGCAGCTTTTCCCAGCACTATTATTAATTACACTGTATATATTGCTCCGAGTTCCTATAAAGTATATTGAGGATCTGAGTAAAGAAAAAAAAGTGTCATTATTTAATAAGTACTGAAGAATTCAATGACGTTGCATACGAGTCACAGAGAGGTTTTGTTACACAGGAGTCCAACGGGACAATTGCTGCATTCTAGCAGTCAATGGAAAAGGCATCAATTTTGCTTTAAAATGAACTGTATAAAAATGTACTTTTTTTTAAAGAGGGGCAATGCACAAAAATAGAACATTTCAAGCTTGGACATCCACAAGCGATGATCTAACTCCCACCACAGACAATACCAAGACAGCAGCGACATATGCCTTGCGTCTCATAGACGTAAAGCCCGGACTTCTGTTCCAAGACAAAATTAAGTAACAGAGGTCTCCTCCTTAGAGACTTTCAAAGAAGATGCACTAGCCAGTGGGACGTTTTAGAATATCGCCCCCACCTATTGGCTAAAGTAACTTTCAACCAATCCTCTTCATTCAATAAATAGAAACTAAGCATGCTGGGACCTATACGTCCTAGCATGCTTAGTGATGTCAGATGAGCACCACGGCTAGATAAAACTCGCACAGGTGACATTTGGCCACTCACTGCGATAATCTGTGTATGAATCCAGAGTAAAATCACTCAATTGGTTAATGCACTGCTCATATAAATGGAAGAGGTAATGCTACAAGTCCCAGCATTCTTAGTACAGCGGTCTGAGAACTAAAACCCGCTGAAAGTCATCGGTGTCACATGAAGCTAGCTGACAGCTAGGAGCTCACAGTTTTACTCAAGAAAATGTTGCCAAGTAAGATGTGCCAATGTGGACCTGCCGAAGGGTGCAGTTCAAAATAAACTTTGCAAAAAGGCCCGAGTACTGATGGACTGTGCCAGAGAGACTGAGAAGCGGACTCTGAAAGGCCTGTCGGGCTGGGGCAGGGAGCCTCCGCCAGATGTCTTTCTCCACCCTCGTCCCTAAAGCCCTTGTGTAACCGGCACACAGCTGGTGACAACTCTCCCAGAACGACCTCGCCCGTGCTAGGCCTGGGCGATATTCTGTTTGCGCTAGCGAAATTCTCAAATTTCAACTTACGCGAAATTTGCTGATTTTCGTAATTGTTAATTTCATGTCATTGTTGCCCATTAGATATTGCTCTGATCAGAAAGTCTCAGCAGAGTCATTTTTTGTTGCAAATGAGATTTTTTCATGTGAGCTGCACACTCACGTAAAACCAGCCACACGAGATTTGGGCAAGCCACATGGCATATGTAGGGCACCAGGGCACTTCGGAGCCTGGCAGGCCCGAAGCCAACTCTCGGCCGTCCTCTGACGCCAGGCTGTCCAGAGCAAGTGACAGGAAGGGGCAGGACAATAGAAAGAGACATGTGGTTGTAGAGCCAAGGATGGGCCCTATCCACATACGATATGATGCGGGCGGGAGGGCCAATGCAATGAACGATGTAAATTAAGAGATATAGGTAAGGGGGCGAAGGAGAGGGGGTGGGAGGCTAGATAGAGACCGAGTAGTTCAAATGTCAAAAAAGAAACCCCCTAAACATTTTTCTCCGTCACTCTGTGACCTGTTTATTTGATGCCTCTTTCCTGCAGACCCCCTTTCATTTACGTTCCGAGGGTGTGAGAGTGTCAGCACCGGAGAGAGACAGCTGCAGGACAAGGAAGAGTGAGCAGGGAGTGTGGCATAGGCAGAGACACGAGACTGCTTTCAGTAGAGTCAGATAAAGAAACCTTATTGAGTCGAGACATATTCAAAGAGATGATTGACAGAGGGGGTAGAAGGAGAGAGAGAGAGTATCTTAAAAGAAAACCGCCAAAGAGACAGACTAGTCAAAGGGGAGAGTGGATAAAGAGCGATGGAAATAACGGCAGGTGCTGATGAAAAAGACGGCAAGCCAGATCAGTACAAATAGATAGCGAAAGAAGAATGGAAAGAGCTGGATAGATACAAAGAGTAAGAGACAGAGTGGTGAGCAAAGTGAGTGACAGAATAAGCAACAGAGGGAGACGGAAAGAGCCGAAAACACATAATCGTATGCGAGAAAAGGGGGGTGGGGGGAATAAAAAGACGAGAGAGAACATATAGTGCCCACTACAATTGAGAGATGCCTTTCTCATTTGCATAATATAGTCTGCGTGCTCGCCTAGGTTTTTAGTCAGGTCATTTACCATATTAAACTCTCATTGCATTTAGATACTCTTGACAGTTATACCGAGGACGAATCGCGATCAAAGCGAAAGTGATCGTGATCGCTTGGACGAGAGCGCTGTGTGGCAAGCACGTGAGTGGTGCGCGCGCAGCAGTGATTGCCGGCTGCGTGCGTGCACGCTCACGTGCACTGAAGCTTTAGGCCACAGGCAGCACTTGAAAATTCCTAACTACAAAATGTCTCTCCGAGCCAGCGCGTGCGCTGGGCTCAAAGAGACCTAAAAAGGGAGAGCGCCACATGTCAATTCTGTTTGGGCGTGAAAAAGAGGCCGTCCTGTACTGACTTGATTTGAGGTGCTCCGTAGCGCGGGACCTACCTGTGTCTGGCCGTCACCGGGAGTGTCGGGTGGAAGTGGTCTTATCTATGCGTTGGCGTAGGAAACGGGAAGACTAGGGCGTGCCCGTGGACTTGGGGAGATGGAAAAACAGGTGCCATATTGGAATAAGGCAAAAATGTAATTGGTAGGTGCCGTTTTGTAATGGAGTTTATCAAGGATAGAGAGCACTCGTGGAGTTTTAAAAAGCACGTGTGTGAGGTGGGGCTCCCAAAGGAGCGTATAAAGCCAAAAGGATGTAAAAGCATACACAGTAGTGCATACAGGTACTCGAACAGGAAATAAAGTGCAGGACATCCATAGTTCATTCGGCTGGTGATGTTAGTAGGGTAATGGGGGGGCTCACAAGGGGTGTGCGGGAGCCTAGTAACCTGAGGAGGTGGGGAGACAATCCGGCACCTTGGTACACGGGTCAGTGGGATCAAGATGATGCTACTAAGGAGGAGATGGAGGCTGAGGTTAGATGTATAGAAAAAACAAGCACATTGCCAGTGTCTTGGGGGGGGGGGCAAAGGCTTTGAAGAGATGGAGGGGGGCTGGCTTAAGGAAGCGGGGTCCAAAGGGTGCCAAGAATGTTGCACCCAACCAGAGTTGGTGAACCAGCCAAAGTGGGTGGGGACTGTAAATCTAGTAAAAAATGACTGAGTGGAAGGGAGAAAGGAACACGTGCGATAATTGTCAAAGATCAGTGAGATTCATAAAGGGGGAGGTGAGTGTGTTATTGTACCAATGGATGTCTTCATTATGTCCCGTCGGGTGTGTGGCAAGATGGAAAACCCATTGTTGCTCCCCGTTGAAAAGGGCTTGTGGGGTTATATTGGTGTCTGCTTCAAGGATTGTCTAGTATAACTCTTTGGGTGTGTGACCCATCTCTGTGGATTGGGTAAGCATTTTGGTCATCGTCTTCCTGCACCTGATGTTACTACGGTGTTCTATTAGTCTTATTTTCACTGCCCGTATTGTCATCCCAATGTAACGTTTCTGACAGGGACACGTGATCATGTACATAGTTCCTGGTGTTGCAGTTAGTGTGGGACTTCTGGATCCAAGTGTCTGAAGGAGCCAGATTGACTTGTTTGGAAGGTTATGTTAGTGGACATACGCTGCATGAGCCACATGGGTAGTGGCCCGTAACTGGAGGGAGGCCCCAGATTGGCAGTTGTCGCAAGATTTTTTTGGGGAGGTGGGCTGGTGTGTACAACTATGTCTTTTGATATTGGCAGTTCGTTTGAATGTTAACTGTGGGGGTAGCTGATGACATGTTCCCTGTGTGTAAAATGGGCCAGTACTTCTTAATTATCGTTTTTGTTATTTAACTGGGGACTAAAGGATGTAACACAAGTGATGACATTTGTAGTGGCCCGTTCACGTGGTTCCAAGAGACCCTCTCTATTATTGTTTCTTGCCCTTTTGTAGGCCTTTTGCACTAAGTCTTTGGGATAGTTTCTAGCCACAAGGTCTGAGCTCCAGAGACTGGGCCTGTTTTTGGTCGGCAATGGCGCTGAAGTTGCGACGAAGTCGTAGGAACTGCCCGAAGGGGAGGTTATCTCGCAGGTGTTTAGGATGGTGGCTGTTGTATCTGAGCAAGCTATTGCGGTCTGTGGGATTCTTGTATGTCTTGGTAGAAAGTCTACCTTCATTGAGTGAGAATAGACCGGTCTAGGAAGGATATTTCTGTGGTCGAAAAGTTCTTTCTGAATCTTAGAAAACGGTCAAGCGTGTTGATCCACTCACAGAACTCCAAACAGGTGTCTAGTGTACCTTGCCACAGAATCACTATATCATCGATATACCTCCGCCAGATCAGGATGTTGGTTTTGTAGGGGTTGCCGTTGCTCTGGATGTACATATTTTCAAAATTGGCCATCTAGAAGCAGGCCAAGGTTGGGGGCAAAGGTACTACCCATCGAGGTGCCCTGTGTTTGGTGGTACAACTGGTCTTCAAATTGAAAGTAGTTCTCCTTGAGGACCAGGGTCGCCTTTCCATGAAGAAGCTCACTGAGGTATGGCAGGTCCAGTCTTCATCCCTAAGGATAGTCTCTATCACCTCTAGGGTTTCATCCTGGTGTATGTTTGTGTAAAGGGCCTCTACATCTAAGGTGACTAGGAAGTTGACTGAGCTGTCCTCACCCAAACCTTCTAGAAGGTTGGGGCGTGGCCAAGCTGCCGACCGAGATGGCTGTGCAGCTCTGAAGTTTCTCTGTAATACCTGCACAAACTGCAGTAAATTACCCCAATGATGCCCTTCCAAAAGCTGGGGGCGCCTGTACGCAACTATTGAATGCACAGTGAGTGTATAAGTTCCGAATCTGCCGCCAACCGGAAAAGAAGAGTGGCCCGACCCGGTCCTGCGCATTTCCCTGGGCAGAGCTGACCTTGGACTCAGAAGCAAATCGAGGGCCCCATCTTGCAGCCTTGCCGTCTGCCGATGCGGCGGTTCCATAATATGCCACGAGTTCTACTGCACACGGCGCCGGAGCTTCGCTGGAGGTGAGAGGGGCTATAACCATCTGCCCTCCAACCCCCCCCCCCCCCCCCCCCCCTCCAAACACCTAAAACGCTCCCAGCAGTGAGATCCAGTGCTGGTCCACACTAGGCCCGCCCGGCAAAGTTTCCCAGATGCCCTGCGGTGACAGGGTCCGTGGGTGAGCCTGGGATCTGACCGACCTTGCTCACAGACTGGGGGAAATAATCGGCCCGGTCGGGTCCTACGCACATCGCTGAGCGGGCGGCGAGCACCTAATCAGGGCCTTACCAACTGCCAATGTGGAGGTCCTTCACTGAGCCTCGTAATCGACCACACACGACACCGGCGCATCTCCAACTGATTTCTGAAACTCACGAATCAGCAGGTCACTTTACTAGACCCCACGGGCCCCCCCGACTGACTTCCGGGGGCCCTGCGGCTGTGGGGCCTTGAGTAATGCTGTGATTCGGCCACCCGACCGGCTGGGCGTGTGTGAGAGGGGAACCAACACTGATTACGCCCCTATCGTAACTGAGTGCTGGGTGCCCTGTGCCGCTGCGAAGCTAATTTGTACAGGAGGGGGCTCATTACCGCCTAGAATCATCGTGAGACCTCCACAAGTTACACACAGCAGTCTCTCTGCCCACTAATCATCCCCGCGCCACACCACCACATCGAGTAACGCTGTCAGGAGACCACTGGTGAGCAAAAAGAGCGGTGGAACACTGGGAATACGACGACATAGGTGGTGGGCTGATAGAGGTGCTTCGCTGCTACATTTGTGACAAACCCACGACCCTCGTGCTTGACCTACCGCTAGCCTCCCTGCTTTGTGATCCTGGAGGCTACCTGGCATGTAAGATAGCAGGCACACTCAAGCAGATGTTGGCAAGACGGCATGGGCCGTAAAGACCCGAAGCAGTGTATCCTGCAGTTTCCAAAGGTGACAGAGAAGGGTCCTGATACAGAGACAGCCATGGCCACTGGAGGATCAGATGCAAGCCCCTCTGCGGATCAAACAACTTGTCCAGACTTCCTGCTGCAGAAGCTACGAGCTGAATTTAAAGCTTTAGATAGCCGCTTTGATACATTGGACAAGCGCTTAGACAATTTAGGTGCCAAAATCAATGTACATGACTAATGTCTTGACACCGTAGAAGGGAGGGTGTTCGACTTGGATGGTGGATCCGCTCTGTCGATCCTCAGACTCCCAACGGTTTGAAAAAGTCCTTAAAGCTGTAGCAATTACAAATGAGGATTTCGAATCGCGCAGCAGGCATAACAACCTCTGTATCCTAGGCGTGCCGGAGTCGTCCAACACCAGTAGCATGGATCAGTTTGTAGAAAATATTTTAGCCTAAGTATTTGTTAGAGAAGCCTTTACCTCAGCTTTCATAGTAGACTGCGCACACCGATTGCTAGGCCTAACCCTGGCTGCCCGCCTAAAGCTACAATTGCACGCCTCTTAAACTCTTGTGAGAGACACGGCGTTGCGCCTCGCAAGGGAGAAAGGCGCACTTAACTGGCAGGGATCTCTGTTACCCATGTACCCGGATTTCACAATCATGGTAAAGAGGCAAGGTGTAAATATAATGGTGTAAAGGCTACGTTGCGGAACCTGGGACTCCGATGCAGGCTACTGTATCCGGCACGCCTTCGTGTTGACATTGATGTACAGTCCAGAATCTTCGAATCACCTTCAGCTGTACAGGAATTTTGTAGAGGCTCTAAAGGTGGGGGTTACCAGAAAACCAGGGATGCATCCAGATTTACAACGCCACAGGGTTGATATTGCATTTTTGCAAGAGACCCATCTTCCTAGGACTGATGTTGCCTTGTTTGCTACAGCCTGGGGCCCACATAGGTGTTTTACAGGATATAGCACTTATGCACGCGGCACCGCAATTCTAATACACAAACGCCTGCCATTCCAGCTACATAAAGTACACAATGACACGGAAGGGTGATACACCATGGTAACAGGGCAATTAATGGGTCACTGTGTAACTTTGAATATATACACTCCTAACATAGACTGCCCGAAATATTTCCATGATGTGCATTCCCACATTCTGCAAATGGAGAACGAATTTATTTGTATGGGGACGATTTCAACTTACTAATAGATCCACAATTAGACAGCTCATCCGCCTCCTCAGATACTAAATCACAATCACGGCATGCCCTAGGTGATCTGTGCGATCCCATCGGGTTGTGTGATGCTTGGTGACTACGTCAGTCATCCATCCACCCCCACATGCACCCACTACACGGCCCAATATAGGACCTGGACTAGGTTGGATTATTGGTTAATCACCCCCAATTTGTTTACCTGGTACAAAACTATCAACCTGCTTCCTGGAACATACTCTGACCACGCTTCAGTGGTTTTGGAGTTACTTGTTCCTCGGCTGGAAGGTGTTGAGAGGCAGTGGAGATGCCCTGGGCGTGCATTACTGGACAACCTCTTTCATGCAGGCTGCTATTGAAGGCTATTTTGAACTCAACATGGGCTCTGTCCCTACTTGGGCGACGCTTTTGGGAGGCCTTCAAGACCTATATCCGCGGTGTATGCATTTCTAAGCACGCAGGGGTACTGAAAGACCCAGCCACGATAGCGAGCATTGAGCGTAAGTTAGAGGCGTTAGACCGGAACCAAGTCATTTGGCCTGACGCAGCAAGATACAACACCCGACTGACCCTCTTGACAGAATTTAGGCAGGCTGCCGAAAGGGAGAGGGTTTTTTTTTTTGGGACTAAGCATAACACAGCTCGCTGTTATGGGGAGGGAGACAGACCTGGACAGACACTGGCTCGACTTTTGAAACCCCATATAGGACGTGGCTACATCACCAAGATTCTGACCCCCGAAGGCCGGGTTCTCACGAACACACCGGCCCTTAACATATTTCACAAATCTGTACACCTTCCGTAAAGACGATATTTGCTCGGCTCAGGCAGCCTATCTGGTGGAGATTGCGGTGGTCTGGTTGGAAAAATTAATGCAAGAGTTCCTGGCGGAACCTTTTCTAAAGAGGAGATCTCTAGTGCGATAGACTCCATCAATGGATCCACGGCCCCTGCGCTGGATGGCTTTGCAGGCGATTTCTAGAAGGCTTATAAAGAACTCTTGGCTCCGCACCTTCTTAAAGTTTATAATGAGGCCTTGGAACGTGGCGAGTTGGCCCCCACACTGCGTGAAGCTGTAATAATACTGCTTCCCTAACCGGGAAAAGATCCTCGTTCATGTGGGTCCTACCAACCCCTTTCACTCCTAAACTTAGATTACAAAACCTTGGCCAAAATGATTGCGTTACTTCTAGCTCTCCTACTAGACCAAATAATCTTCCCAGCCCAATTGGATTCATCCCTCACAGATCTACCCCCCTCAACTTGAGGACACTATATATCGCCGGATGTTCAAGCTGCCGCAATACTGCTTGACACTGAAAAGACCTTTGATTCTCTGGAATGTTCATTTTTCCTCGCGGTGATTTGCAAGAAGGGCATGCTGAAAGGTTTTATAGCCCTTACTTCTGATGGATACTTCTGCCTGTGGATTCTGCACCTTTTGAATACCCCCTTCGCCAGCATTCCGCGGAAATTCTTTCCTAGCTCTCCCACGTTGATGAGGACGCCATAATAGTATGGCTCCGCTCGTGACTTCGTATGACGTCATCGGAGCCATAAGAAGACCTCGTCTGCGTGCTGACATCAGTTCCCTTTTTTCTGCGCTGTTGACGCGTAACGGTTTTTCTAGGGACTCTACATTTTCTTGGTGATTACTTCTAAGAAGACCGGATTCAAGCCCTGCAGGGAGTGTGGCAGTCACATGTCGATAGCTGATCCCCATGATGATTGCCTTTAATGTGTATCTTCCGATCACAACGTCGAAGGGTGTCGAAGCTGCAAGAAGGTGAATACGAAAGCTCTTAAAGGACGTGAGGCTAAACTCTTTATGGCCAAAGCCAAAAAGGAGAAGAGGGGTCGAAAGTGTGCAAAGTAGTCATCTTCTCACACTTTGAGGTTAAAAAAACACAAGAAATCGAAGAAGAGGCATGGTTCTTGGCGCAGTTCGTCGAAGAACAAGGCTTTGAGGTCGCCTTCTCCAGCTCAGCGGCTTCGAAGGAAAGACTTTGTGTCTCCATCTCCTACTCCTACTCCTTCTCCATGGACGACGCCGATTCAATCTCCGGCTCCGAGGTTGCTGGCGTCGAGGGGCTCTTTGATGCCTAATGGTTTTCCGGCTCCCAGTAAGTCTCTGACGCCCAGGGAGTCTCCTCCTGTTCGTGTGGCTTTGCCTGTGCGGGCACTGTCTTCACTGCCTATGCAAATTCCAGATCAGCCTCAGGTGATACCTGTTCAGGAAGGCACAGAGCCATATCTTCCTTTTCCTGGTTCTGGGATGGACCCTACGCATTTTTTAAATGCGATTTGTGGCATGTTTGCCAGGGCCTCCAATCCAACATGTGCGCCTTTGGGCCCCGTGGGTCCATTGGCCTTTAATTTGGGTGTACCTCATCAGTATGCCCAGCCGCCCTTCGTGCCATTCTTGCCGACGACTCCGACTTGGCATTTTCTGGCGCCGAGGTCCCACTCTAGTTCCTCAGACTCCTTCAGCTGTCGAGTCGGCGCCGCCTCGGATTCGATCGTCACCGAGGTTTGAAACTGAAGGTCCTCCATCGATGACGATGCTGTCGTCACCGGTGCCACGTCTGGCAACGCCGACGCCGATTCCGAAGCAGCACTCTAGAAGGGATGCGCAGAGGCTAATTGAAGAGGAGGAATATAGACCGGAACAGTAGGAAGGAGAAATTGTTGAATCGGTGGACGAGTTTGAAGGTTTACAGGAGGCCAGTGGCTTGGATACTTCCTCTGAGTATGAACTCTCCTCTCCAAAGGCTGGGGTATCACAGAATGTTGCTCCTTAATGTTGCTCCTTATCATGTTGTAATAAGGAAAGCAGCTGAGTTACTTGATATGCAGTTACCCTCAGCTGAGAGAAAATCCAACATTCTAACTGAGGTTCTAAATAAATATTCTGCAGTTTGAGCCTCTTCTGCCCTTCAATGAGACCTTGACAGAACCTATTTTAGAAGTCTGGCAAAACCCATTGACTGCTCCAGCAGTTTCCAGGTCTATTGCGAGAAGGTACAGGCCAGCTCCTGGAGATCCTGCATTTCTTTCATCACATCCGTCATCTGAAAGCTTGGTGGTCCAGGATTCTTGCTCAAAACAATCTTCTGGTTCCTTCCCTACCATTCTGGGGGATAGGGATTGTATAACAATGGAGCAGGCGGCAAAGAAAGTATTTTCATCTGCAAGTATGGCATTCAAATCCACTAATGCTATCTGTTTATTTGGGAGATATATCCATGCTCTTATGGACTCTGTCAAACAGTTAGCGCCAAAGCTGCCTGAGGATGATCGGAATCATTTCCTGGAGGCTCTTTCTGACTCTCAGACCGTGTCCCGTCAAGCTATACAGTCAGGTTTGGACACTGCTGACTCGGTGGCTCGTGTAATGGGGTCTTCTGTAGCAACAAGAAGGCAAGCTTGGCTGAGGCCATCTGGATTCTCTCCTGATGTTCAGGCAACCCTGCTGGATTGTCCCTTTGATTGTCTGAGACTGTTTGGCACTAAAGCTGAATGCCTTACTACGCTTTAAGGATAGCAGAGCGACTGCAAGATCTCTGGGCCTTCAAACGCAGTCTAGAGGATACGGCTACAAGCGGTATTGTTAATTTGGAAGGGTTGCTTCCTTTCGTGGCCGCCAACAACCTCAACAGAGCCAGCAGCAGACTCCTTTGTACAAATTGTACAGGGGTAAAAATAGGGGCCGTCTTAGAGGAGCCGCTCGGCAACAGTCCTCCTCCTCCCCTCCCCTCCCCCACCGTTGGTGCCTCAGGAAAGCAGTTCTAGATCCCCCATCTTAGAATATGTTGGTCCTGTAGGGGGTCGGGTGACCCACTTTCTACAAGATTGGAAATCGATTACTTCAGACCGCTGTGTATGAATGGGTACACCCTCCCTTTTTTATAGAGTTCCTCCTCCTTACCCTCCTCGCCAGGAGGTTCTTACCTTCAATTGAGGCAGATCTTGGACCTTAGGATTTTGAATCTTTACCTCAGGCAGGAAAAGTTCAAAATGTTGACCTTGGCTCAGGTTCTCCTTGCTCTGCAACAGGAAGACTGGAGGGTGTCCATGGATCTGCAGGATGCATATTTTCATCTTCCCATCCCGAAGTCGCTTCGGAAGTATCTCCGGTTCATGGTGGGATCGCAACACTACCAGTTTTCGGTCCTTCCGTTTGGTCTGACTTCCGCACCTCGGGTTTTTACAAAGGTGATGGCGGAGGTAGCGGCACATCTCAGAAGGTATGGGGTTCCTGTTTTCCCCTATCTGGACGACTGGCTGTTGAAAGCGGAGTCTCCGGAGTTGGTGTTGCGTTGTCGCTTGCAAGCGGCGCAACTGTTGTTCGACTTGGGTTTCTCGATAAATGTACCCAAATCTCACCTGGTGCCTTCTCAGCGCAGCCTGTTCATAGGGGCAATACTGGACACTGCTGTGTGTTGGACATACCCGCCTCCGCAGATGATTCTGGACATACAGGAGATTATTCCTTTATTTCATGATGGAGCGGTTGTTCCAGGCCTGATGGTTCTTCGTCTGCTTGGTCTGTTCACTTCCTGCATTCTGTTGGTCAGTCATGCACGCTGGCACATGAGGGCACTCCAGTGGTGCCTCCGCAGGCAGTGGTATCAACACAACGGAGAATCTCGCGGAGAAGGTCAGAATCTCCAGAGATGCTGCAGCGGAGCTGACTTGGTGGGGTGTGCAGGGCAACCTGTCTCAGGGAAAGCCTTTTCAGCCACCACCGTCGGTGGCCACAGTGATCATGGATGCCTCCACTCTAGGGTGTGGTGCTCATCTGGGGGATCTGGAGGTCAAAGGTCTTTGGTCTCCAGAGGAAAGGTTACTTCACATCCACCTTCTGGAATTGCGGGCGATACGTTTGACACTGAAAGCTTTCCTTCCTTCCCCCTCTGTCAGTTCAGGTCCTGAAGGGCAACACTGCCGCGATGTGGTACAGCAACAAACCGGGAGGTGTAGGGTTGTATTGCCTCTGTCGAGAGGCTCTGCGACTCTGCTCCTGGGCTCTGGGCCATCAGATTTGTGTGTTTGCAAATCATTTAGCCGATGTGCTGAATGTTCATGTGGACAGTCTCTGTCGGCGTTACTCGGCTGATCACGAGTGGTGGCTTCATCCGGAGGTGGTCCTTCGCATCTTCGAGATGTGTTTTTTTTCCCTCGGTTGGACCTATTTGCCACTCACGAGAAGGTGCACTGCCATTTGTTCTGCAGTATCCGATGCAGGGAGCGCTGGGGGACGCGCTTCAGTTGAATTGGAGTTTGCAACTCCTTTACGCGTTTCCTCCCATACCCTTGATTCCTCGGGTTCTGAGGAAGATTAGTCCAGATCGGGCCCAAGTCATATTGATCGCCCCGGATTGGCCAAGAAGTGTGTGGTACACATCTTCTTCACCGCTCATCGCACTCTCTGCTCCGTCTCCCTCTCAGGGCAGACCTCCTCTCGCAGTCGCAGGGGCAGGTTTTACACCCCCACCTCCAGAACCTGCACCTTCATGCCTGGAGATTGAACTGGGCATCCTGAGTTCCTTCTCTCTCCCACTGGATGTGGTGGATGTCATTTTATCTTCCAGAAGGCACTCCACCAAATCTGTGTATTCATCCAGGTGGTCCAAATTTGTTAAGTGGTGTGGAGAGAGGACCATTGATTTATCTAAAGGCTCGTTTGTCTGACGTATTGAGCTTCTCTCTTTTCTTAGAACAGCAGGGTTGTGCTGTGGCTATGGTTAAAGGTTATTTGTTGGCTTTATCGGCTTTTATTTGTTTGCCAGATCAGCCGTCTTTATTCAAATCTCCTGTAGTTGAGGTTCATTAAGGGCCTTGCAAATAAGTTTCCTTCCATTATGCCTCAGTGGGATTTAAATCTTGTTGTTACCTTTTTCATGGGTTCTCCATTTGAGCCCCTTCATAGTTGTCCGTTGAGGCTTCTCTCTTTTAAGACGGTTTTCTTGATTGCCATTACCTTGGCTAGGAGGGTTAGTGAGCTTCAAGCTCTTAGTTCTAAACCTCCATTCTTGACCATTCATGCAGATAAGTTGGTTCTAAGGACCAGGGCTGCTTTCCTTCCTAAGGTGGTTACTCCTTTCCATTTGGGAAAGTCCGTTTCCTTACCTTCCTTCTATCCTCCCCTTCACCCTTCCAAGGAGGAGGAGAGACTTCATCGTTTGGACTCTAAGAGAGCTGTCTGCTTTTATTTGGACAGAACAAGAGATCTGATACTGGACGATCAGCTCTTTGTGGGCTATGTTGGGCGAATGAAGGGCAAGGCTGTGCACAAGCGGACTCTCTCCAAATGGATCATCTTGTGCATCAAGATTTGCTAGGCCTTGGCCAAGAAGGACCCTCCTGAAGGTATCAGAGCTCATTCTACCAGTGCTAAGTCCTCTTCTTGTGCTTTGGCTAGAGGTGTTCCTGTTATTGATATTTGTAAAGCAGCAACTTGGGCCTCCCTCCATACTTTTGCAAAGCATTACTGCTTTGTTAGAAGGTGGTTCTGACACTATGGGCAGCCCGGATTTTTAGATTTTTGAGCACCTAATTGTTGAGCTTGTACTGTGGGGGAGCCTCATAAGTTGGGACTAACCCACAGTGAACTCAGGATGTAAGAGACTGCCCTGGCATTTTTACTGGTGTTCCCCTGGCTTGACCAGGCCACTGCGCAGCAGCTGGAGTAAGGGACACTGGGCTGGTTACATGCAGACACATGTGTACATGCGTGTGCACATGTGTACGGGCTGCGCAGGGGAGATTCCTAGCGTGCGCAGTCCAGGAGCAGCTACAAAGTGAATGGTGTGGCAGGACTTGTGCAGTATTGGGTGGTGACATGGAATAGGCTTTATACACTGGAAAGAAACATGCCAGGGAAAGTCAGTGTGTCTTACTGTTTTTTTACTTCATTATTCCCCTATGGGAATGTGGAGCCATGGGCTAGATTAACTTCCATTAGGCCTACAGATTCCAGACACGCGCTTAAATCCACTGTAGAGGATGTGAAAATAAGTATTCTGCAGAGTCCAAAGTCATATTTGTACTGCTTTTGGGTCATCCAGAACTGTCATATTTCTCTGAGCCAGCCATGACCAGACCCAGGCTGAGGACTGACCTCAGCTGGATGGATTGATAACCTTTCTTCCACAAGCGAGGGCCTCCTCTCCATGAAGAGAAGATGGGTGGGGCTACAGGCTCATCCATTAGCAGCTGTCACTGGGTGCCAGGCACCAGGCTGCACCAAGAAGGGAAGGCAGCGTGGGCGGAAGGGGCTTCAGAGACATGTGGCCAGAGACCTTGGACAACTCCATTTTGAACAAGCCCAGAGGCTGGACAAGAAGGAGGGAGCAGGGGCAGGGACGTGATGTGTCGCTGTTTGATAGGACCAATGGAGACTTCCTGCCAGCCCCCTACTCCACTTTTTAAAAGTGCTTGCACAGGAAGAGAAGCTCTCTCTGGGGTGTGGTCTGCTGAGGCTGAAGGTGCTGGATCCTGGCGCAATGGGCAGTTGGAAGGAGACCCCCTGACTGCCCCCAGGACCCTAACAGCACCAGAAGAAGAGCCCAGGACCGGTATGCAGGAGCAGTGGTCTCTGCGCAGGGAGAAGAGAGGCCAAGGAGGAGAGCCAGGCGAAAGGCTGGTGCAGGGAGCCAGTGAAGACAGCTCCCTGCTGAATCCACCCTCTCAGAGACCCCAAGGGTGGAGGAGAGTGTTTGCAGTGGCTGGGGCTGGTAAAGAGGAGCATGAAGTGCCCCATAATGCCTCGCCAGGCATTTGGAAATCTGCCGTTTTGGTGCTTTGTGGCCCCCAGAGAAGGGGGGTCCTCCTCACTTGTGAAAAGGTGCTGGGGGGAGCTGCTGGAGAAGCCCAGTTCCCCTCCTCACCCCCCCCCCCCCCCGCTCGAAGAAAAGTCCCCCCCTCAGTGTCATGGGGACATAAAGGAAACTACCCCTCAAGGGCTCAGCTCGCATTTAAACACCTTCTAGGCTGGAGCTTTTTTTCTACAGCTGAGGGTGTGTGGAGAAGTGCATCATGAAGTGAAGGGCTGAGTTGGAGAAGTGCATCCCCTGGAGGTGAAGTGGTGTAATTGCACCGAAATGCATTTACTAGTGGTTATTTCTTTTTAGGTGGACTGAAAGTCACATGTGTAAAGTGAAGTACCTGTGTAAGGTGATGTTAAGCTAAATGGAGTTATGTTGCTGGACCTTCCTGCTAGGGGATCTGGCTGTATTTACGTAATCCCATGCTTTTACCTGTGATTCCTTTTAAAGTGAAGAGGCGCACTGCAGGAGAAGTGTAGTTGCCAGGAGTACTTCTTTTGAATGGACTGTAAGTCACATGTGTAAGGAGATGTCATAAGCCAAGTGGGGTTATGTTGCCAGACAGTCCTGCTAGGGTGTCTGGCTGTATATGCGTAATCCTGTGATTTCAGCTGTGATGCCTTTAGGGGCTGTAATTGCAATGCATTCAAATGATCAACCAAGGTGATGAGTACTGTCATTCTAAAGTGTGCGTAAACATGGATTCTTGCTGCTGCGCTTAGGTGAAGACCCCAGACTGCTAGCCCTTAAGATATAGAGGTGCATACTTTATGGTCAGTAGGAGATGCTCAGTCAGGGTCATGTGTCACCAAGGCAGGTTTACCCCTTTTTAATGCTTGTTGAGGTAATGGGGTGGGTCGCCACTGGGATGGTGCCAGTGCGCAGGGCCCTCGCTCCAGGTTATGTTCAACTATCTGCATTGGGGTAAAGTTGATGTGCATACATGGGAGTGGTGGTACTAGACCCCACCCCCCCTGCGGGAGGGGTGAAGATGTTATGCAATGTCACAAAGTAATTCCAACAGCTTATGTATATTTGTAAATTGGTGCATAGTATTGAGTAGTGTGTGTGTTTAATAAATGTACTCTTACTTTTATAAAGCAAAGTACAGACTGGACAATCAATGATTGAGTGTTATTTTTGTGCACCTGCAAATGTCGATTACTAGCCCACACCACCTCCCTTGAGTAAGCCTCAGACTGGTCTGCAACGCTACCCTCTGAGAGTCAGGCTCTACATTTGGGTGTTTGGTTCCCAGTGAAGGACAAATGTAGTCATGTTATTTGTGCAGGCCTCACAGATGCTGCCTCGTTTTCCAACATGCTTGGATTCGGAAGTTAGGAGGGATGGCCATTTTGCTCGTTCTGTTTTGCAAGATTTTTTGGTCTAGTCAGGTGGACATTCTCCTCCAGGAGAGGTACGGCTTTGGGATTCTATTCAAAAGGTGAGGAATCCACAGGCAGAAGTATCCATCAGAAGAACAAGTTACTTACCTTCGGTAATGCTTTTTCTGGTGGATACAGTATCTGCCTGTGGATTCCTCACTGTCCTGCCCGCCTCCCCGTTGCCCACCTGTTTCTACCAAAAAATGCTTTAACTGTTTGACGTGAATGCTTTTGATATGTATTTTTCATGCTTATGTTTTAATAGTGGAAAATGCTTGGTCTGTTGCCCTTTTTCTATGCTTTTGTTGTATATGCATTTGTATATATTTGGTATACTGTGCATACGTATGGAAATGTGTCGGTCCTCCCGTTTGCCTCGGTGGCACGGAAAAAATGGGTGGAACGGACGTCAGCACGCCGACGAGGTCTTCTTATGGCCCCGATGACGTCATATGGAGTCGCATTATGATGTCCTCGTCTATGTGGGAGAGCTGGGAAAGAATTTCCGCGGAATGCTGGCGCAGGGGGTATTCAAAAGGTGAGGAATCCACAGGCAGATACTGTATCCACCAGAAAAAGCGTTGCCGAAGGTAAGTAACTTGTTCTTCACTACTGTTTCATAACCCCACTGCTAGACTCTGACTGAATGGTACACTATTGCGGTCCTTTTGCCCTTCTCGCCCCACCAGACAGGGGTGCCCACTCTCACCGTTTCATTAGTGCAATGGACCCCTTGGTTAGACACTTTCAAGAACGTCACCTGCACAGAGGACTGCAGTTCGAGACAGGACCCTTACTCGTCTCCCTCCTATGCAGATGATATTATTCTAGATGTGCGCACCCCGGGGGAGAATCTTGAGCCTCTCATTAGGGAGATTATTCGATTTGGAGTACATTCTAGCTTGGGAATTAATTGGGGCAAGTCTGTGATCTTTCCGCTCACTCCCTGCACTAATAGATGGGATTGCGAATTTCCTCTTACCTGGTGCTCCGATACGACGTGATATCTGGGGATCCACATTCATGCTGATACAGACCAGATCATCAGATTGAATCATGGCCCCACGATGCATACCCTTGAGGAACAAGTCGACAGATGGATAGGCCTCTGCCTATCACTTGCAGGGTGTGTGGCATTGATTAAAATGATTGTTCTTCCAAGATTTTTGTATCTATTTAACAACATCCCGATCCCACTTCCCAACAGCTTTTTTTCTCACACTCCGGTCACATTTGATTAAATTGATATAGGGTGGTAGGAATCCAAGGGTTAGCTGGGACGCTATGACATTACCTTATGCAAGTGGAGGATTTGGGGTTCCTAATTTACAAGTGTATTACCTGGTAGAGCAGTGTAGCTTTGCACACTCCTGGTACCACCCAGACGCCAGATTTCCCTACTCAAAACCCGAGGCTGATCTAGTGCTGCCCGCAACATTACACACACTCTTACCCCAGGTCCTCCCAAGAGACCCCCGGGATATCCAAACTGGCTCCATCACCAGTTGGGCTTTCCAGAAACTGGTTCGAGTTACAGCTGTGACTGCATTATATTCCCTGGACATTTCGATATTAAATAATCCCTGGATTCCCATCATGACAGAAAAAATAGTACAGCGTACGTTAACCAAATTTGCAATTAGTAAGATGGGCGACCTACTCCCTGACGGCCGTGTCTGGAGCTGAGGAAGACAGATTGGGTGAGGCTACATTCATGTACCAATTCATTGTTAGCTGGGTACGCAGTGCACTTAGGACAGCAATCACTGAGTTTCCACTGTCGCTTGCTAAGTTTGGCCTGTTAACCACCGTAATTTCGACCCCTGGGAGCGAGCGACTAGTTTCCAAAATGTACCATGCATGTACGGCACTAGTCCCCGGTAGAGACACCAAGGTCCGAGAGGCTTGGGGGAGGGATTTGGGATATCCCATTTTGGATTCACACTGCGACTTTTGTTGTGAGCAAATTAAAGAAAGTTCCCTAAACAGTAGGCATAGGTTACTACACTTTAAGTTTCTATGGAGGATCTACATGTCCCCAGAAAAATACACAACATTGATCCAAGCAGACCACACTCTTGCAGTAAGTGCGGCGCTCCACATGCAGACTTTGCACATTTAGTTTGGAACTGAGTTAAGATTGGGGCTTATTGGCGCTCAGTTTGCAAAGAATTCACTAAAATGATAGAATTTGAGGTACCTCCGTCTCCAGAATCCGCTTTACTGGGCTGTGTATTACATTTCCCTAAGACTGTCCGAAAATTCACAGCAATTGCTTTTCTGCTCACTTAACGAGAGCCCTTAAATGGGGCTATAAGTCATTACCCACGACTAAGGCCTGGCTTAATAGTTTAGCCTATTGCAATATGAATAGTGACTTATATGCCGACCCCTTACCTTCTGCGTGTCGCCCAAAAGATATATGGGGAACCTTCAAAGCTTATCTAAAGGACACGACTACACCCCCTGCTTCACAACCACCAGACGGCCTGGTCCCCACGGGAGTGGGGTGATACACAGCAGGGTGACCAAGCAAATTTCTGATGTATCTATTGTTAAATACATTTCATTCTGATGAAAGGCAAAAGGTATGTCTATATTAAAGAAGTTTGTCGGGGAGAAAGACTTTGCTTGTAACATGATTTTGTAGGGGGGCAGGTTGGAGGGTGGCGTTCAATTCGAAGAAAGTGGAATGTATTCTTTAGATGACTTTATTCTACGATGTGGCAGTGAATAACAACTGTGAGCTGTGTTATAATTGTGCTCTGGAAATGGAAAATAAAGTTTTTAAAAACCCTCTAGAAGGTTAAGAACTGCAGTGGTATCTTTTAGGAAAGATGGAGTCCTGGTTACTAATGGTTGCAGGAAATGGTTACAGCATTTTGACAGGGGTTCCTATATGAACCCAATCCCTGACACTATGGGTCTCCCTGGTGGTAGTCTGGTTTCTTTGTGAACCTTTAGTAAAGTATCTTAGGGTGATCACTGATCAGGAATGCAGACTCCTCTTTGCTGATCCAGCCCTGTGCTTCTGCCGTAAACACCATGAAAGCTATGTGGTTGCTGAGTTGCCTTGTGGGGTCTTCTCTAATCGGGGTGTAGTGGTCACTGTTAGACAGTTGGCGTTTGCATTCCTGATTGTAGTCCTCAGTGTTCTGGATGACAATAACCCCTCCTTTCTCTGCTGGTTTGACCGTGATGGAGGTGTCATTTCCAAGGGTTTGCATGGCTGCAGTCTCAGCTTTGGACATGTTGTAAAATGGACTCTTGCTTGGACACTTTTCCACATCCTTGAGGGACAGCCAGTTCGAAGGTTAGGACCTCAAGGGGAATCATCCCTGATGCGGGGGTGAAGGTAGAGGGATTGTGGAGGCCCGAATCGGGGGCAAATGCAAGAACTCATGCAACACCTTCTAGAAGAATATAAAAAGCTGGAAGAAGATGTAGTCAACGAGGACAAACTAATTTCAAATGCTACCATCAACGAGCCTTAGATGGAACAGACTGCACTGCTAGGGGCATAAACACATCTGTCATGCCCCAAAGACATGTGTGGCTATGCATTTCTGGGTTTAAACCCGAAGAACCGCAGCATATTATAAATGTTCCAATGCTCTATGGATGTACGGATCAAGGATATTTGTGTATGCGCTCTCCCATACCTTCTGTGGTCAAGAAACTGGTATGATTCTAATTCTGATCGTTCCCACCTGGGCTCATCAACCATGGTACACAAGACTACTGGAGCTCTCCCTAGTACTTAACAAGAAGTTACTCAACCATTCAAATCTTCTCAGACACAGCAAATGCAGGGTGAGACATCCCAAACAGCTCAATCTTGCAATTTGGCTTCTGAGGTCCTAGAATATGAATACCTCAATCTACCTGACAAATGTATGACTTTTATCAAAGAGGCAAGGAGACTTACCACAAGGGCCTGCTATGCAGCATAATGGAAACGTTGTGTGCATTACTGTACAACACAGCACATTAACCCATCTTCCCCAACAGAGCAACAACTAATATGTTATCGGTTACACTTACTTAAGTCACAGTTAGCATGCACCTAAATACACCTACATTAAGCAGCTATTGAAGCATAATTACAAAACGGGGCACACCAGCCACTTTTCTGCATTACTGTAATCAAAGCTTTCATCGAAGTATTAAACCTTTCGGTGCCTTGGTAGTAACGGTTATGTCCTCTGCTGTTGTGCTCCAGCGCCGAGGACATAACCATTATGTCCAAGGCACACCATTCAGAAATACCTCTGCTGTGAACATCTGAGAGATTTCTTTTGAATTTTTCAGTCTCTGGAGCTGGGGGAAGAGCTTCCCAAGGCAATTTTTCCTTTTCAGTGTAATGACTAGCAGCGCGCCAATGTCATTACATTGAAGTGAAATGAGCTGATCGACTTGTTTCCTTTTCACTGCCTATGTGCTCGTGGGGCTATCTCACCCCCGAGCACGTAGGCAGAAAGGAGAGGTACCATTGGAAAGGGGGAGAACCTTGCATTTCCATTGGTACCCTTCCCTGGTGGATCCCTGTTTAAGGATTGCCGCAGGAGGACTATCCCCAAGCAGAGATCCACCACTAGGCACCGGGGGGAGGGGGGGGGGGGAGGAGGAGGAAAGGACCCTTGTGCAAGGGCCTTTGTTTCACCCCATCCCCTCCCCAACTATTTTGGGCATTTCCAGTCTTTCTGCCCCCCCACTACACGAGGGGCAGAAAGCACACTAGGCATCAGGGATTATTTTTATTTCCATATGTAAGGGTGGGGGCTGCCCAAAATGGGTATGCCAATGCCCCGCACCCTCCAAAAAACGAAAGGGACAGTCTTTCTGCACCCCCTGGTGGGCAGATGGGTCAATGGCCCCGATCTGCCGCCCCCTCCCTCAGGGCGGGCAGAAAGCACACTAGACACCAGGGACTTTTTGTTTTAAATATGTAGCGATGGAGGGTGCCTAAATGGGCATGACTATGACCCCACCCGACCAAACACTTATGGGACAGTCTTTCTGCCCCCCCGGGGGTTGGATGGGGCAATAGCCCCAATCTGCCCATCCGGGGGGGGGGGCAGAAAGCCCATTAGGAGCCAGGGATTCCATTTTTATATACATTTAGGGGTGGGGGCTGAGCAGGATGGGCATTCCACTGTCCCAGGGGGTGGATGTGACAATAGCCCACTATCTGCCACCCCAGGGGGGGCAAAAAGCCCACTAGACACCAGGGAGTTTTTGCTTTTAAATATGTAGGGGTTGAGGCTGACCAGAATCGAGAATCGGCATGGCAATGCCACCACCCCACCAAACACATAAGGTACTGTCTTCGTGCCCCCCAGGGTGCAGATGGGGTAACGGGGGGGGGGGGCAGAATGCTCACTAGGAGCCAGGGATTCAATTTTAATGTACATTTAGGGTTGGGGGCTGCCCAGAATGGGCATGCCATGCCCCCACCCCAAACAATAGCCACAGTTTTTGTGACCTCCCCCCCCCCGGGATCAGAGAGCCCACTGAGCACTAGGGAGTATTTTCTTTAGCCGAAGTAGGCGTGAGGCTGCCCAGAATGGGCATGCTAATGCACCCCCCCCCCCCAAAAAAAATAGTGTGTCTTTCTGCTCCTGAGGGGCACATGGGAGCAATAGCCCCCTATCTGCCCTCCCTCGGGGGGGGGGGGCAAGAAAGCCTACTAGGCACCAGAGATATTTTTATGGCCTTGTCAGGAAGCTGCCCCTAGGCAGGGGTCGCATCTGTTTTAGGTCTCGCCAGCGCGAATGCTCTGCGAGGCTTCTAGTAAGGACTTCTAACTCGGACCACACGCTCGTGCGTGTGCTTTTTTTTTTTTTGCTCACATGCTATTGGCCTTTGCGTGTGTCTTTCTAAGGCATGTCCCACCTTCTCTCTCCCCTGGCCTAGGGAGCTCGGGAGCGAGCAGCGGCCCCGCACTTTGCCTGCTGCATTCCTTAAATTCTTTGCAGTGTGCGCACAACACTCGCGGGCTTTTTTAGGTCATCGGAGGCCACGAGTTGGAACTCCTAAAGCAGCATGAAGTTATTGCCTGACTTATGGTACTGTTTAGACGAAAAGGGGCAGACTGAATAAAAGCTGAGCCCGACTGGGAAAACTAGCCAATGAAACACACAAGTCATAACAGGTGTGCGCGTGGGCAGGAGGGTTCACAGTGAAGTAAGGTGTCTAGGCACTCATGCAAGGAGTGGGCATCTTGGGGTGATGTCGTTCAAGTTGTCAAGACCATGCAGGTACTGCCGTGGGCACCCGAGTACCACAACATCGGGGTATCTTTCTGTGTTCGCACGGGAGTGAACGGCTCGAATATTGAGAGACCACACCTCTTAAAAAAAAAAAAAAACTGAGTGTACAAGGGTGACCTAGAAAGATCGATGTTTAGAGCAAACCAGTGTCAACCCTTCTAGCGTCTAGAGGCTCTGTGAATGATCGGTTGCCCAGACGTCTGGTGTAAGTGATCGGCAGCCCACGAATTCGGACTCAAGCCGGTCCGTGCCAGCTTCAGTCCGTTCTTGGTGGATAGACTGGGGGCTAATGCTTTAGGTGAGAGTAACACCTGTTGTGTTCAGCGCCTTGAAATGGCAGACGACACTATAAAATACACTCTATTGTTTTCCTTTAGAAGAAAATATGGTGCAATGGCTAAAACACGCTTTGAAAGTCTAAATCGTCAACATTCGCGCATTCTTCACCTGAACAAATGGCGTGATGTTGGTAAACTTGCAAAGCGTTCAGGCAGTACGTTTGCTGCTGAAAAATGCTGCGATCTTTAAGCCATGTCTTTAAATCCCTGTAAGGCAGACTGGGCCTTTCATCCTCCCCAGGTCGGTAATCTAGCACCATACACTGAATAACAGCTTCACCTGTACAGAGCTTAGAAATTGCATATGTGAAGTATGAGGTGATATAGCAAATAAAGTTATTTCTGTGTGTAGGGCTCTTACCTGACATAAACGCGGCTTCCCTACGTGGGCTTATGGTGTGATCTTGGGCAAAACACATGTTGCCTCCTTGTCATAGCCCCTATTTCTCAAAAATGACAGATCTTTGACATATCGGGAACACCACTTTTACACGCTACACAAAAACGCCGTTGACAGCCCGCCTGTGGGGTAAGTACATGGATTAGGGAACACAGGCCGTTATATGTCCCTCCCTCCCCACCTTATCCGTACTGCTTTTCCAGCTGCGAGCCTTTTTTTTTTTTTCTTTCGCCACTCCGTGCGCTATAACTCTGTGACAGTGAGTTTTCATCCAGCCTGAAACGAGATGCGCCTCTGAGGGGCCACGGGGGACCCCAAGCCCGATCTGGAAATTCATAGTGTTGAAATATTTTCATCACCTCATTTTCGGGTCCACAGTTGCACACTCGCACGTAGTGTTGTGACTTTTGTGAATGATGCTGTCAGTCTGCATCGGGAAACAACAGCTACACAGAGCGAACAGAGACCGCCCCCAAAAAAAGCCAAGCATTGGCATAGCCAATAGTTCTCACCTTTGGAACCTTATAAGGGTTTAGCCATGCAACAGTTGATGTTGTTGCACCAAGGATATTGTGCTGGATAACTAAACACTTATAAGGTCCCAAAGGTGAGACCTATTGGCTATGCCAATGCTTGTGTTATTTTGTGCACACATTTAGGGCATTTCCGCCCACCTTGAGAGAGAGAGAATGAATGAATGAATCTGAATACACACACACTCTAGCACTTGGCTGTCAGTGTTCGTGGATGGCGCTATCGGTCTGCGTGGATGGCACATGTCCATGTCTGGCGGTGTGTGTTGAGTATCGCTTGGCTGGCTCTGTGCGTGGATGGCGCTTGGCTGGCAGTGTGGCTTGCATGGATCCTCCAGCGTTTTATTACCCAGAATCCTCACATTTATCAAACAATTCACACTTTCCCCACATTTCTGTGTGGAAAAGTTGTCTGATCACTAATAAAGAAAGTGTTCGACATGTGCAATGCCTCGAAGGTGAAAGAGAGACGACGCACCAAACTGATCATTAAACAACCTCAAGGAAAAACAACTTGCAGAGTCCGGGCCCAACACTAGATGGCAGGAGTATGCATGTGAATCTGCAGCACTGCACGCTATGAATAGATTCTTACAGGGTAGGTAACATGATCCATTCTTCTTATCGAACCAACACTGGGTCTGCGATTTATGCTCGTACCCCTAAGCATAACAAGATGGCATGTAAGGCCTTTCGGTGCAAAATGACTCTAGGATACTGATGGGCTTTGTGCTGGGCAGACCATAGAATGCAGCTCCACAAGTCTCCTGAGACACAAGACATTTTCAGCCAGGAGAATATCTTCTGTGCTGAGAGTGAAGAAGCAGGTCAGTCGAGCCTTCCACTGTTGCAAGGACACAAGAGCCTGAAGATGCTCTTACACAAAACCCACACCCTGGGCATCTAGCCCTACTCAAACCCGTGAGTGGCATAACCGGCTCAACCTCGAAAGCATCCACTGGCCAGGGCAGAGCACTACTACCAGGGAAGTCTGGTGTTGAGCCCCGAACCAAATTTTAAAAGGCACCTATCTTTGGGTCCAGCTACATCAGGTGAATTCATTCAGCGAAGGGCACAGAGTTGCACCAACCATCACCACCTCCTTGACCCCTAGGCATTGATAAACCTACCTTAGGTCCGGAGTCAGCACCAAGTCAGCCAGCCAGACCTGCACTGAGGTATTTGCTGAAGGAGCTCTCGACTCGGTAGTCGGACTCGAGTGAAGGGCCAATTATAATGCTCCAGTTGCCAGAGATCTTGGACTTGTGATAAAAGATGATCTTCATACACCATTGGATAGGGCAAATCCTTACCAGGCTGTCTTGACAGGAACAACCATACACACCGTTCCAGATCCTAAAAAAAGTAGGTCTACTTTCAAATAAGAACTCTAATGAGACTACCACTCTTTCAATTCCAAAGAGGGGCAAAGGATGGGGCTAGCAGGCAAAAAGTGGAGGCCTATCCAGATAACCCAGTTTACCAGGTTCCATCTGATGTGTGGGTATTTCGCACGATGAGGAAGAAAGCCTCAGCACAGCTGCCTGGAGACGCTCCACCTCCAGAGATGGAGAGTAAAAAGACGGATGCAGCAGAGAAGCATGTAGTGGTGGGAGCTGCCATACAGTTAAAATTGGCAGATTCTGTCAGTTTGCTCTCCTGTTAAGACCCCTACTATTTATAGGAATGGAAGGGTTGATAAAGTACCTCCCTGAGGCTCATTCCAAAAGGGGCCAGGAACTTAGAGATTGAAGGCAAAGGGATTTCCAATGCTAAGATCAGGTATGAGTTCGATACTACAGACACTGCCTCCTGAAAAATCAATACCAGCATTCTCTTAAGGCGCCACGTATGACTAATGATTTCTGGCTTCTAGCCAGGAGTCCAACAACATCTGTTGAGAGAGCCCTTCGATGGAGAGCATCTTTTTAGACAGCAAGTTGACACCATGCTCAAGAAAATTGAGGACACAACCAGCAAAGGCAATTGGGTGCCCTCCAGACCTCTTCACCAGGCCTGCCTTTTGTAAACCCCTGACAAATTGAGGTGCAAAAACATCTTTGCACCGCCAGAGGCAGGTTACCAACAGCAGCAAGGCTTCCAAGGCACACAGCCAAGCAAATCCTAAGGAAAAGACTTCAATAGGGGCGCATCTTCCTAAAAACAGTGACTTCCCCCATGATTCCCTCACAGCACACAACACCTGTCGGGTGAAGGCAGGTTTTTCCTTCCCTACTGGAAGGCAAAAACCTATGATTAATGGGTACTGTTGGTGTACAGCAGGGTTACTGCCTAGAGTTCCACACCACTCCGCCAATCATTTCACCACATTACCAAGTCCCCAGCTGCTACCACCTGTGCCTAAGGAATGAGGAAGTGCAGGCACTCCTTTCCAAAGGTGCCATTAGGCTGGAACCTTCACAGTTAAGGAATCTATTCAGTCTACGTTTAAATCCTCAAAGGATGGACCTTATGCCAAACCTGGAAGTCACGCCTTTGACACACTACAACCTTTAGGTACTCCTCTACATGACTACCCTGCAGGACATCATCCAGTTGCTCCAGATATTCAGCAACTTCATGGCTGCCCTGAACCCCAGGGATGCATACTTCCACATCCCCATACATGTACCCCACCACTGGTACCTATACTTTGTGGTACGTGGACAACACTATCAATTCAAAGTACTGTTATTTGGAGCACTATGGCTCCAGGAGTGTTTACAAAATGTGGCAGTGGTGATGCTTCTGTGCAGAAATGTTATTCATTTCATTGCATAGCTCGGCGATGGCTTGATAAAGAGCAGCAGCAGAGAGCAATGCCTATTGCACGCTCAACAATACCATTGATCCATAGGCTAGAGTTCACAATCCGTGCCAAAACAAACCCACCTCCAGCCCCAGCCAGTACAGCCTTTTTTTTGTTCAGTTGTGATTGCTCTAATGGGGAAAGCCTACACCAGTCAGGAGAGGGTGATGGCATTTCAAAAGCTGCAGTCTTTTTCAGATGGGTTGTCCTTTCACTGAATAAATGCTGAAGAGGTTTTTGGAGATGATGGCTTCATGTATTGCAATTGTAGCACATGCCTAACTGTACATGTACCCTTTGCAGGAGCGGCTCGCAAGGCAATAGAGATAGGCGGAAGGTCATTGTAGGAGCTAGTGCTGGTTAATGCAAAGACAGTGCACTCTCTCCTATGGTGAAACCACAACTTATTGCTGGAGGCATTGTCTTTATCCGCTTCCGTACCTGACCATTACCACAGATGACTCAGCCGTGGGTTGAGGAGCACACCTCCACTGTATAACTTTACAGGGTACCTAGACATTCCAGTAATAGGGTTGCCAAATCAACTTCGAGGATCTATGGCAGTCCGACTAGGATGCAGGGCTTTTTACAAGCTCATTCAAGGCAAAACAGTTCTCATAAAGATGGGCAACTTGAAGATGATGTACTACATGCAGAAACAAGGGGGTATGCACTCGATCTAGCTATATTGGCTAGCTAAAGAGACTTGGTGTTGGACCATTTGCAATCAGATTCATCTCCTTGCAGAGAATCTCCTGGGTGTGGACAAAGGCAGTTCACAAGTTGGAAATGAATTACTAAGTCCTCCAAAGGTACTTTTGCGATGAACTCCCACCATCAATTTGTTTGCCACTTTGCAAAATGACAAAAAAACTTCCCTTCCAGGCATCCACAATCTATGGGTAATGTATTATGGATCAACTGGCTTAAGTATATCTGCTTATGCTTTTCCTCCCCTTCCTCTCATCCTGTATGCGGTCAACAAAATGTGGCAAGTATCAGTGACCTACATCTTAGTAGCACAAGTCTGGGCAAGGTAACCTTGGAACGCCATGCTTCTGGAGATGTCAGTACAGCCGTACTAGAAGTTGGAGTTTATGCATGACCTTCTCACTCCTCATCAGAGTCAGCTCAGGCACCTAGGCCCCAGGAAGCTGAACCTTGCAATGTTATACCTAAGGTCTTAAGAGTATGGATACCTCAAACTTCCAGAAGAGTGTATGTATATCCTGCCTGAGACATGTACACCCACCACTCGCACCTGCTAAGTGGGACTGGTTTGCCCACTAATGCATTGGTAAATACATAGACCCTCTTAAATTCTCTGTGCAGGACATCATGCCTACCCTAAAGCCTGACATCAGGATTTCACTGGCACTAACTTGTCACCATTCTGTTGGTGGTTCCGAAACAACTATGCATTTCATGCTCCTATGCGAAAGATCACTCCATGCAAGAAACACATACCTGAGTCCACTGTTTATAAGTTATAATATCAGGCGCTGCAAGGAGGCCTTGCCCCTTTGCTTTCGATCAAATACAAAAGCTATATACTCACCTGTATCTGCTTATATATTTGCAGCTTGGAGGGTCACGAGATCAACAAGACACATTTAAAAAGGAGGACAGAATAAAGAAAATCACTAGTTTGCACTTTTGACCTTCAAGCCGAAGTAGTAGCTGCAGTTTAAAAACTATCCTGATGTTGCACTAACTGGTCGATGTACTGTCATTTTAAAGTTACCGTAGGTTTGGCGATTCTATCTGCGGCCACTGCCCACATGCTTTAACATTAGATGATGTATGGAGGACCCGTGCTCCCCCCCCCCCCCCTCCTTTATCCAAAAGTCATTCTTCTATCTGCAGCTGGCAACAGGTGTACAGTTATGGAAGGTCATGATACTAACGTGATGACCATTGAGGGGGATCGAACAAAGACCTAAAGTAGTTCAACGGGCACCTTCTGCCATTAAGTCAAGGCACTAATTACACTTTGTGAGAAATTGGGTTGTGGTTGAGTGAGGTGTTAACCCTGCTCAAGCAACAGCCACACTCCCTGTCAGGATGAACCTTAAAAGTCACTAAATTAACCTGTGCTTAACCCTCTGGTAGCTTGCCACTAAAGCAGTCTGGCTTAATTTAGAGGCAACATGTGAAGTATTTATGCAGCATACGAACAGTAATAAAGTGGAAACAGCACAAGAAAAAACTCACACCAATTAAAAGAAATGGGGTACATTTTAATACATTATTTGACACCACAACAACAAACATCCAATAAGTAGAACCAGCGTTAACATTTCATGAAAGTTTAAGGTAAAAACTAGTGCCTAAACGATCAAAGTGCCAACTGCGGACATCTAGTTGTGTGAGACTGGCTCAAAGTCGAAAAATATGGTAGAGCGCAAGTAGGATACAAGAAGTGGATTGGCTCAGCTTACCTTCAGACTTTTAAGAAATTTCAACAAAAATGTCTGAGAAGGTAAAAGTTCAGCTGGGCAAGGCTGCAGGCGGTGTCCGAGGAGGAGGCATCATCACCTGGGAGCCCCTGGACGAAGTCGCTGTGAAGATTTCCACATCCGGACTTGGTCTTTTTTTTGGAAGTTGAAAATCTCCAGCGGTATGAGGCTGTAGCCGATGAGGGCTCCACGAGGCCGAATACCCCTTTTGCTAAGGACAACTGAAGAGGATTTGTTGCTGTGAAGAACGTAGCAAGAGCTGCTGTGAAGCCAGGCCAACTTGCAATGCATATTGGGCGGATAGACAAGCAGGTTGGTCTCAGTCCCCTCTCGGTTCTCAGAGCAGTTTTTATCCAAAATTGTTCTACGTCCCATGTTTTTGGATTTCGGCTATCTGGGCACCTTCAGCACAACTTCCAAGGACCCAGGATTGGGGAGGCACCGTCTGGAGGGTTTGGACTCACTCAGTGGGGTCCAGGTGGATTTTCAAACTATTGGAGCCTTTTTGCTATCTGAGGCTCTGATCAGGAGGCCAGCCAACTAGTCTTTGGAGTCACTCTGGTATTCCTGGGTTCAAGAGCTGGAACAGGGCTCTAGCAGCAAGGCAGTCCTTCCAGGTATGGCAAACCAGTCCTCTGAATGCAGCAGCAGGCAGTCCTCTCTGAGTCCTTCCACAGGTCTAGAGAGTGAATTGAAGAGTGGGTCTGAGGGTCCTATTTTTATACCTTGTGCCCTCTATGACGTAGGAGAAGTTTCTAGAGAATTCCCTTTGAAGTGCTTGGTATTTCCTGCCTTCCCTGTTCTGGCTGCAGCCTGCCTGCCTGAACAATGAAGGGGTGTGGAGTCCTTTGTTATAAGGTAGGGCACATCCTATTGATTTGCAAGTGAGGCTGTGTCCAGCTCCACCCCTCCCCCCCCCCCAATCCGTTCAGTGATGGCCCATCCAGGCACACCTAATCCCTCTATTGTGTGATGGCCTGAACACAAGTCATAAACAAAGTCCAACTGACAACTATACACAGTCCCGTGAATGGGAGATAAATCGGAAAGTACTGAACAGCATGCTCAGACACACGGGGCACACCAAGCATAGATCTATTCGCAAGGCCAGAAAACGCAAAATGCCAAGACTTCACATCCAGGTTTCCACACCAACAGTCCAAAGGGAATGCAATGTAGATAGACTGTTCAGGGAGATTTGCATACGCCTTCCACAGATTAGCCTGATTCCAGGGGTCCTGAACAAGGCCAGAAAACCAGACACGCCATTCATACCATACTCCTCATACTACAATGGGCCAGAGAAACATGGTATTCAGACCTATAAGGGATGTCCAGAGGACAAATCATACCAACCAAAGCAACACAGTACCCGTTAACAATGCTAAATGGAACAGTATGTAACCTAGAACCAGAGACTCTCAACTTAGCAGCGTGACTTTTGAATACCTAGACTTAAGACACCTGCCTCTGCCCCCAACTACAATGGAAATCCTGAAGGAGGCCAGAAAGCCAAGCACAAGGGAGAGCTATATGGCCAAGTAGATTAGATACTTTCACTGATGCAGGTAACACACAAAAAATAGAAACCAGGACAGAGCATGGCACTGTGCTAACATTCCTCATCCACCTACTAGACAGCGGCCTGACTTACTCATCACCAAAAGTCGCATACACCAGAAGAACAACATGGAACAGTCTCTTCACACTACCGGTGGTGAAGAAATTTCTGGAAGGATTAAAGTGGGTGGCACCAGCAAGAACACCACTGACACCAATGTGGAGCCTGAACATGGTACTGACACAAATGATGACGGAGCCATTTGAGCCCCTCGCACAAGACGTTCTTAACCATAAACACAGAGTTCCTAATACCAATCACATCACCACGCAGAGTCAACAAGCTAAAAGTTGTTACGATCCAGAAACTATACCTTAAAATCCACATGGACAAAATTGTTTTACGAACAAAACCCTGAATTTCTACCAAAGCTGGGTTCACAATTCCACATTAACCAAAGCATTAAGCTACAAACTTTTTTCAGAATCAAAGTCGCAAGCCTAAAGGGCACTACACACCTTGGATGTGCAAAGAGCACTCACGCACTACCGGCAAGAGACTTATGCAATTCATAAGGGAAACCAACTTTTCGTCTCCTTTGCCAGGGCAAGTAAAGGTGCACCAGTAATGAAGAGAACAATTGCGTGATGGATAGTATAAACTATTAATACCTGCTACACAAAAGCAGAAAAACCTTTTCCCACACGCTCCAGGGCACACTCATCCAGGAAGAAGGGTGAAACCCTACTGTTCCTTGCAGACGTTCCCATTACCGACTTAGTCATCCCCACACACCTTTGCGGAAAAACTAGTGTGCAGGGACGTTTTAAGGATTTTGGGGGCCCTGGGCCAAATGTATTTTGGTGGCCCCTGTTCGGGCCCGCTTTGATTTTATGATCCAGTCTCAGCTGTTTCATGCCTTCTTTGGTCAAATACTAAATGTGTGTACATCTGATATTCAGGGATAGTGATGTGTGTTTTCATTATGTAACACAACAGCAGTTCACTAATATTACTGCAAATAATCTCTGTCACACCCTCCAATTTCTCATATGCGAGGTCCTGTATTGATCTAAAATAAACTTTTTATATGGATGTTGCATGACGCATAAACACATTTTGTCTGCAAAATGTCTATAATAGACTCTTACACATTAAAAATGAATGATAGAAAAACGCTATTTACAACATTGTGTTTAAAAAAAATTCAAGGTCATGAGAGCAAGACTCTTTAGAACAGAGCTGGCTTTTTCAGCTCCCCCCCCCCCGCCCCCTTTGAAAAGCTGGGGCCCTGGGCCAGAGCCCACTTTGCCAATGCCTTAAAACGTCTCTGGTGGACATCCAGATAAGCAAAGAAGCACAGTTGAGGCAGCGCAACAACACCTTTTTGCAAACTCACCCACATTTTAACCCATCCTTCCCTGGGAACCATATATCGCTACGTAATCAAATGCACAGCATATGAATCCAGAAAAGGATTCATGCTTCAAAAGGAAATGGTTACTTACCAGTAGTACTTTTGCAGCCTAAAGAGCATTCTGGATTCACATATGATCCACTTGCCTCCTTGGAAATGGGGCTAAAGCAAACTGGTGAGGTGAACAATACTTCGAAACAAGGAAAGTTCCAACCAGGACAGGCACCAGTAGCAAAGAAAGAATCTGAAGATGGTGATCATGCACAGGAACGTCTGAGGTGCAGTCTGACATCACACAGGGAATCCACTTAGCACTAAATGGTATTCTATGATGGACACACATAAAAAACAGAAAGAAGGACAAGACATGATTCTGGATCGATCCACTAGATGGCAGAATAGATGTACAGCATGTGAATCCAGAAAACTTTTAAGGACGCAAAACTACTCCTACTAGTAAGTAAACATTTTGTTCCTTCACACATGCATGGAATCATGATTTCTGATGAAGACCTCATGCACCCACCTATTTTTACCTAGACAAAAGTACCTCTTGGGTACTTCTCACATGAGACCCCCCCCCCCCCCCCCCATGCCCGCAGTGAGATTCTTTTTTTTTTAATTTCGGTTTTATCTTTTTATTAAAGGCTGCAGTTTTAATTATTGCTGGTACAGTGTTGGATTCGGTTTATACAAGCTGATTGTCATGGAAGGTGCAGGTATTATTCACTTTCCCGCAGTGACATTCTTGCAGTGACATTCTTGTTAAAGTTGTCAGGTCTGGATTGCGGCTTCCTTTATGTTATGTGCCCACCGACCTCACAGCTATATCTTGGCTACAAAGACCTGTTTGGTAGGGTGACCAAACGTCCCGGATTTCCCTGGACAGTCCCGGTTTTCAAAGGGGTGTCCCAACGCTTTCCTTAATTTTAAGATTATGTCTCGGTGTTTGGGACAAAGGTCAAGTCATCCTGAAAGGAGAACTGAAAGGTGTGCACTCTTTAAGTAAATTGTTTGTTTCTTTTAGGCAGAGCAGTAGGTCGGCTGCAGCAGATGGGGAGACAGAGTGGGGATGGAGGGTAGGGGAGCTCAGGATACTCAGGGTAGAGGTTGTGGCATCGCTAATGTTATGTGTGTGTGTGTGTATATATATATATATATATATATATATATATATATATATATATATATATATATATATACCGTCCTAATTCCTGCACTTATGCATAATGGTGTTTAAAATAAATAAAATTTGAATCTTACCCTGCTGTGGTGCCGTGACTTTCGCCATGAGAGCGAAGGAGGCGAGGGAATCCAAGAGAGAGAGAGTGTGTGTGTGTGTGTAGGTACGTACGTATTTGCATATTTACAAGGCTGCGCAAAATCGGGACAGGTCGGACATAAAAGAAAGACTAAAGGCTTTAGTCCTACTTTTATGTCTGGCCTGTCCCGGTTTTCCCTTCTCAAAATCTGGTCACCCTACTGTTTGGACATATGAGCAACAGACGACAAAATTACCGAGATTTAAGCGTGTCAAATGATGCTCCTGCATTATCCCCTGTGTAGTCGTGCATAAATATATTAAAAGACGTGGCTAAGCCATTTATCGAGGATATTTAATCTAATTTCGCAGAAAAAGTGGTTGGAAAAGCATGTGTTGTGGGTTGAGCACAGGCTGTAAAAAAATGTGTGTGTGTAACCCGCTGACCCTTTTGACTAAACGTTCCATGAATCTGGCAAGGTGTACTTTGCCTTTCATACTACCGATATTGGAGAATACAGCGCCAAATTACATGTGTTTTGTAAAGCGGTAGTTTGAGCCATCTGCGTCTCATATGAGAGTCGAGCTGCAAGCAGTGGCATTGGTATTCAAAAGTGCACTGAGTATAGAACCACCTTACTTGTTTCTGAGCATAGACATAGAGGTGGGAAAGACAAGCCAAGGGTTTCTGGCTTTTCTTTAAGAGTCCGTGCATGAGCCGAGCCCAGAAAATGTTGGCACGTAAACTGTGTAACAAGCACCATATAAAAACTGAAATTCTAGAACCGAATTCTATGTCAGGACAGGAGGCTCCGATTATGCTTTCTCATTTCTTTATTAGAAATGCCCAGCAGCCAATCAGAACCGTTTATGAAACGAAAAAACTACAGTACCCATGAGTACCCGGGTACCACGTGACAACCATAGAGTCTCTCCTATAAAAGGTACAACAGTAGATAGTACGTCCTCTTTCTTTGCTGCTCCGCAGCCAGTTAAGTGCCTTTTTCGTTTTATTACTGTTACATTGTTGCATTATTGTCTGTGCACTACTGTTGGGACGCGCTCGCTTCCAAATTGTATTTAGCTATTGCTACATTGTTGCGCGCTGTCCCGGTTCATTTATTTCGTTTGCTCCGCTTCGCGCGGCGCGCATGCAGGGAGCGTGGTCTCACCTCCCTTGGGCGTGACGCTCGCTCGAGCGTCGGTGTCCGAATTCGGTGGAGTGGGAGAATAGGGGCTGAGAAGCTCGCGCTAGCGCGCGTGCTTCTCTATTTACATAAGAACTGAGGCGGCCGTTCCGCGCATGCGCGGCGGCCATTTTTATTGTTTACAAACCGTGTTTTCACACGGAGCTCAGGAATCGGTTGTTCTTCACACCGCTGCCCACTGCCTCAGCTTCTCTTCAGCCCCATCGACGCCCTTTGCTGTTTAAAGGCCTGGGGCTGTATAATTACGCATAGGCTCTGCCTAGAGTGACTCAGCAAGCCCTCCCTCCACAATTAATTTAATTATTTATTTTTTGGTCAGCCTTTTTTCTGTCCATTAATTGGCTTGCTGTGGGGTTTTTCACTCCCCCTGAATTGTGCCTTTGGCATTATAATATTAATTGACATTAAATTGTCATTTGGTGGGCATTACTTTCACTTTTCCAGTGAAACTAAGAATAATGGAGGAGTATTTTGATGAAGATGATTACTCTTACGAAGAGGAGAGCTCAGGTTTCCTTGAGCACGATTTAGTCGAAGCATTGGACCAAGGAGTTCAGCACTCCGTTACTAAAGCCCTGGTTCACGCTATTAATCCATTGAAGCGTCATTTGACGCAATATGCAAAGCAGCAAGGTTGGTTGCCTTCTTCTCGCTCTTCCAAATCCCCTATAAATCCACACAGGGCGGATTTCAAACGTTTGGCTAAAACTCTAGCCTCTGAAAAGGCTTCCTCCAGTCCTTTGGTAGGCGCTTCTACCTCGGCAACCTGTCACACTGACTCTGACGGTCCTCCTTCTTCCTCTTCTGACCAGGATGTCCCTCCACCACGCAAGAAGGCTCGCAAGGAGCATTACGTGGACGCTCCTACTCACCCACAAGTCCTAACCTTTGAGCCTTCGGAGATATATCACCCCCATTCATCTTCATGGCTTCCTTCTCCTGCAGTAGCTGAATATGTCCAGGCGCACATCCGTCAACCTTTTGAAAAAGAGGTTAGAGCTCGCCTCCGCTCCGAGTGCCCTCGCCCGGATCTTGCAGATCACCTGGCAGACACTCCTGAAATTGACCCCACAATGCTTTCCTATCTGAAGAAATTTGCTAAGGACCCTAAAAAGGGTCTGGACAGATCTTGGCGGTCCTGCCAAGATAAAATGTTGGATTTAATGGGACCCCTCACCAAGATCCTTGATCTCGGATTTCAGGCCAAGGAAGCAGAATCTCTTGTGGATCCAGATGAACTCATAGAATGGGCTCAGAGGGCTATTTGCCAGTTGGGCAACGCAAATTGTGCCATTTCTAGTGAGCGTCGCCGCTCTATTCTTCTAAAGATTGACCCGAAATTGGCGGAACTCTCCACTTCCGAGTCTGGTCCGGTGGCACAGGGTCTTTTATTTGGCCAACCGTTCCTTAAGGAACTTACTAAATTTGTAGCAACCTTCAGTGGTTTGGATAAGGCGCAAGCTTCTATCAAGCGTGCACTTCGTCCGGTTTTTGCCAGGGCCGGACGACATAGGGGACGCTCGTTCGGCCGTGGCTCCAATAACTCCTCCCAGAGAGGTTATCAGTCCCAGAGAGGCGGGGGTCAGGACTCCGGCTACAACACCCGCTCAAACTTCTATCCTTCCAGAAAAGGGAGAGGTCAATTCCGGAAAGGCCGTTCCGGTGGCAACCAAGGTGCTTACCAAGACTCTAATACCTCAGGTGAGTTTGATTTGTTTTTCCGAGGTGGTTCTGGGGGGCAGAATACGTTTTTTTGTTCTCCAGAACTGGCGTCAAATCTCCAACGATGCTTGGGTTCTGCAAACTGTTCAAGGTTTCAAAATAGAATTCTATCAGACCCAACATCAATCCCTCCCCCCTCCTCCTCTCCATTTTTCTCTTCAGGACCAAAAGTTTATTTCGGCAGAGATAGACTCCCTTCTCGCCAAAGGGGCAATCAGGTCAACTGTCCCCCACCCTCACGGGTTTATCAGCAATGTTTTTCTGGTTCAGAAAAAAGGGGGTGGCAATCGTCTGGTCCTCAACTTGAAGGATTTCAACGGAAGTGTAGTTTACAGACACTTCAAGATGGAAGGGATCCATCTTTTGCGCGATCTTCTGCGCGAAGGGGACTGGATGGTTCGGCTCGACCTCAAGGATGCCTATCTTTCCATTCCCATTTACGAGCCTCATCGTCGTTTTCTTCAATTCAGTTGGCAAGGAATATGGTACGAATACACAGTTCTCCCATTCGGCCTCTCGTCAGCACCCTGGTGCTTCACGAAACTTCTGAGGCCTGTAGTGGAATGTCTGCGTGCTCGGGGTGTCCGCCTGATAATCTATCTCGACGACATTCTTCTCATGGCGGACAAACCCCTCACAGTATTAACCCATCTGGAATGGTCTATCGACCTTCTACAATCCCTGGGTTTCCTAGTCAATCCGCAAAAGTCTATCTTGAATCCTACTCAAGTAATCGAATTTCTGGGTTTTCAAGTGAACTCCCTATCCTGTCAACTATTATTACCACACCAAAAGATTCGGTACATCAAGAGAGAATTGAGGTCTGTTCTTTCCAGACAGATTGTGTCCTTGAGGTCGTTAGCACGGGTAGTAGGTCTCCTGGCGTCCTCCATTCAGGCGATATTCCCAGGTCCGCTGCATTACAGAGCACTTCAGAGATTGAAGATTCGTCACCTCCAAAAAGGTCTTCGCTATTCAGATCTGATTCCTCTTTCCGAGGATGCGAAGAGCGAGATGCAATGGTGGTTGGACCACATGGAGGCCTGGAATGGACGAGCCCTGTTCGGCTCCGCTCCGGATCTGGTGATAGAATCGGATGCCAGCCTTTGGGGTTGGGGAGCCAGGTGCGGACCAATCTCCACCGGGGGTCGCTGGTCTCCCCAGGAACTGTCTCTTCACATCAATTGCCTAGAACTTCTAGCGGGGTCTTTTGCGATTCGGTGTTTCTCCCCTCATCAGACCAATTGTTGTATTCTTCTCCGCATGGACAACGTTTCAGCGGTCCGGTATGTCAACAAGTTGGGGGGAACACGATCCAAGATTTTGGCGGAGATCGCCAAGGATTTTTGGCACTTCTGTCTTCAACAGAAGATCACAGTTATTGCCGAATATCTTCCCGGTTGCCGCAATCAGATTGCGGACTGGAACTCTCGCCATCTTCGCGACTTCAGCGATTGGCGCCTTCACCCGCGCATTTTTCGCATTCTCCGTCGGACTTGGGGTCATTGTCACCTAGATCTGTTTGCGTCTCGCCTGAATACTCAACTCCCTCTATTTTTCAGCTGGAGACCGGATCCGAAAGCCCTGGCCACAGATGCATTTCTTCAGACTTGGCCGTCCACTCTGTGCTACGCCTTTCCCCCGTTCATGTTGATTCCCAGGGTTCTGGCCTACTCGAAACGTTTTCAAACGGAGCTGATTCTCATTGTTCCGCTGTGGAGAGCTCAACCATGGTTCCCGGACCTTCTGGAGATGTGTTGTGCGGTTCCGTTCCTTCTTCCCCAGAAGTGGAATCTGTTGCTGGATCCCCTAGGCGATCCGCATCCCCTGGTTCTATCCGGCAATCTCCTACTGTTGGCGTGCCGAATTTCGGGGATCGCTGGTCGCTCCCAGGCCTTTCATGCGACGCTTCCAAATTCATCAGTGACGCCTGGTCTCCCAGTACTCACAAAAGATATAGAGCCTCATGGAAGCGTTGGTGTGACTGGTGTGTTCAGCGGGAAGTTGATCCCGCTTCAGCGGATGTGGCTCTGATTATTAATTTTCTAGCTTCTCTCGCTTCTTCTGGTTTGGCCTATCGTACGGTCAACAACTTCCGTTCCGCCATCTCTGCCGCCCATGTTCCCATTAATGGCAAACCGGCGGGTGAACATCCTTTAATTTCCAAGTTGCTTAAGGGCATTCGTCTAGCGAACCCTCCGTGCCCTAAATATGTCTCGCTTTGGGATGTCTCCATTGTTTTGAGATTTTTGGAGGCTTGGCCTCCTAATTCATTACTTTCTCGTAAACAGCTCTCTGCTAAATTGACTATGCTGTTATGTCTCGTTTCTTGTAAACGAGTGTCTGACGTGCGGGCGTTAGACTTGGCAGGTCGAAGATTTACACCTGAGGGTGTCACTTTTCTAATCTCTAAACGCACCAAGACTGCTACCTCTTCGGTTACTTATCCTTCCTTTCCTCATCATCCCAACCTTTGCGTTGTTCAATGTGTCAAGGATTACGAGGTATGTACTGCACCTTTACGTTCTGATACACAGGGTCAACTACTTATTGCCTTGCAAAAACCTTTTCGTCCTGTTACTCCTGCTACATTAGCTCGCTGGGTTAGATGGCTCTTATCTGAGGCTGGAATTGATGTTTCCATTTTTGGTGCTCACTCGGCTCGCGGGGCCATGGCCTCTAAAGCGTTCTCGATGGGTGTTTCATTACTGGACATCATGAAAACCGCAGATTGGTCTTCTGATTCTATGTTCAAAACGTTTTATTACAAGCCTATCGAACATATTGCTTCTGTTGTGGTGGATCAGCTTTGAACAAGCATAATCGGAGCCTCCTGTCCTGACATAGAATTAAAAATTTGCAAACATTCGTGACAAGAATTTTCAATTCTATTAAGGACAAGGAGGCGAGGATTATCCCACCCAAATTCATGTTTGATTCTCATGTTTATCATTGTCACAGTGGCATTTGATTTATGACAATGCATTGTATTTCTCAATGTTTACCCTTCCCTTTTATTGCCTTCACTCTCTTTATTGGATGAGTATTACGGCTATACTTTTCTTTTCAGGTTCTGACCCGAAATAGTGATTTCTACTGTTTATCCTGTTTACTCCGCTTGGATCATCTGCTGCCTTCCTCTGTTCGGCGTTGCTGTGTTTCTAGCGTCAGGATGATCACCGAATGTGGCTGATGGACTTGGTTCCTGGCTTGCTTCTTTTTCCATTGGATTTCATGTTTTCATGTGAACTGCTCCTCACCAAAGAAAGAGGACGTACTATCTACTGTTGTACCTTTTATAGGAGAGACTCTATGGTTGTCACGTGGTACCCGGGTACTCATGGGTACTGTAGTTTTTTCGTTTCATAAACGGTTCTGATTGGCTGCTGGGCATTTCTAATAAAGAAATGAGAAAGCATAATCCTCGCCTCCTTGTCCTTAATAGAATTGAAAATTCTTGTCACGAATGTTTGCAAATTTTTAATTGAGGGGCATTTATTAAAAGTGACAGTTTTTAAACATGGACTTAAAAATATTAATTTCCTTCCCATCTGACGCCATGGCAACAATGCAATTAATAAATTAAGAGGTGAGTCACTTATCATGTACGCCCTATATGTGGCCTAGATTCTTACGCGGAGCAACATTATAGTCTATTGAAATAGGATACAAGGAAGGTGGTCTTATAGCTCACAACCAGAACTCACAGATTTCAAAGTGCTCTCAAATGCATTGAAGAAAAGAAGGAAATGTGGTGAAATAAAATATTTGCCTAGGATCACACAATTTAGTTAAGCCTGGAAAAATCCTAGGTTTTCTGATTTCTCATTGTGCCATTCAGCCGCTAGTTAGCTATCTATTCCCCTCTGCTGTTCTACATCAAAGATTATTATTTTTTTTTTTTAATCCTTGCACCGTAGGTCAGAGCTTTAGGTTAGGGCAGGCAGACGCCACATTAGAGCTCAGTTTGTTTCGGGCTCGAGGGTCCAAGAGGACATTGGGCAGAGCCAGAGCCACCTCTATTTAATTTCAAATATATATAGGGGACAAAAAGTAAGCTTAGGGTAAAAAGAAAGGCCGTAACATCAAAAGTATCCTTGTAAATCAAAGGCTTCGAAACCAAGCAAGGCATTCTCAAGAAACACTGGAGAACCTGTGGTGGAGCCTGAGCCCTATTCCTATAGGCTAGGACTGGGGAAGGAATGGGAGAGGTCGCTGGACCATGTAGAATGCCAGCCTTATGACTCCTTGGACCGGTGTGAGGATGTGGGTGAAGCCAATAGACTGGACACTTCTCCAGATATTGACATGCTTTCTCCCCCTACCATTGCTACAGAAAGGGAGCTTCATTCGCAATGGTGGTGGGGAAAGCGGCTGAGTCCCTGGGCCTTAGCTTGACCTTGGTGGCAGTCAAGACTAATGTCTTGATGGAAGTACTTCAGCCAGGAGTGTCACATTTAGAACCACTTCTCCCATTTAACTAAACACTTACTGATGTCCTGCTTGAGACTTGGTTCAAGCCCAACACAGGGTTTCCTGTGAACAGGGCAATTGCCTGTTGCTGTCTCCACCCCACTCCTGAGGTCCCCATATTCCTCAGCAAACACCCTATCCCAGAGTGCATACAAAAGGCTACAATCTTTGACTCTTTAGTGTTACATATTGCTCTAATTGCCAAAGTTTCCTGCTATCCCTCAAGTAAATGGCTTCTGACCCTTGGTTCCAAAATTTGTTGGAATACTTTGATTTCCTAGTTTGTAACAGTTTTTTATAATTACATTGTAATTGTCTATATTTTTCCGAATACACTTGGATAATTAGTTCTCGTTACATCGGACTGCATCTTTCTTACACATAATTTCTTGCCAGGCCTATTAAACTAGCCACTTTTTTCTAATTCCTCTTTCTTTGGTGTACCTATTGGTCTTTCCAAATGCTGTCTGAGGTACTATGCTGTTTATATACTTCTAAAATTGAGAACGTTGATGTAAGTTCTTTTCTTCTAGAGTCTTAAAGCACCATGAAAAGTCTAATGTGCGAGAAAGAACTCTGTGATGTATTAAGATTTATTTTAATTTTTGTTGCATTGGTTAGTGTTCTCTCCTGTCATTTTTTAAAATTTTAAAATAAGTTGCTCAACCAATGAAAATTTCTGATATGATTGGGCACTGCTGATTTCATAAGTAAGTCTTAGCTTCTGGTATGTCTCATTGAAACTGACTATTTAATGCCGCCATCCTAAATGATGAGAAAATTCAAGACCTCTAAGGAACGCTTGGATTTCGATCTCTTAGGAAATACTGCTACAGTTATTTGATTAGCCAAAAATAAATCCTCGTACAAATACATGTACTTTTTTTTTTAATTGAACAGTAAGTTAAAGTCCCCTGAGATAAAAGCAACAGTGTTCGGGAAAATGTGTGCGATATAACACAGATCACTTTTAAAAACTTTTAAGCACTTGTACTCCTTACATTTGATCCACTTTCACAAAATAGACTTTTTATTACATTATATAATGTACCGTTTCTTCATTGGAGTATAATTAATGGTTACATGCCACTGTAGAAATTAACATCAGAAAGCCACCAGATGCATGCTTCATTGGTCGCGGCTTCTGCCTGGAAGCAGCAGTGGGTCGAGTGGGAGGGGAAGGGGCATGTGTGGGAGGGGGATATTATTTTTTTTTTTAAAACACGTACCTCCTGGCCATCCAGCTGGCTCACCGCCGCATCTCCTGCGTCCTCTTCCTGGCTTCTTGTGAAAAGCAGGAAGCACCAGGCCTCCCATGCTCCCTGCAGCCAATCACGCTGTGACACGGCGCTCAGTCAGGGGCTGGAAGGGTGGGCATGTTCTTCATGCAGGCTGTAATACAGCCTGCATGGAGAGCGGGGAAAGTGTGCATGACTGGTTTGGGTGGCCCGAGAGAGTTGACCAAACAGTCATTGCGCATTTAGGAGTATTCTACCACTCCTCCCCTGCTATGCAGCCCCGCTCGGCCCCTCACGCAAGCTGCTGAAGCAGGAGGACAAAATAAAATTATAATAACATAACGTTTTTATCATTTTATTTTTTTCCTTACTTTTGCTGCTTTATGGGAGTGGGGCAGCACTCCTCCTCCTTAGCAGAGGAGCCGCCACTGTCAGCTTCATGTTATTTCCGATTGTACTTGCATGAAGTACTGCAAACCCACTAGTCATAGAGTCTTTGCGCAAACTAGTCTCCTGTAGAATTATTTTTACTTAAAACATTAACCAAATATCCTTCTTTCAGTGCTCTTTCAAACCCACGTGCATTCCAAAGTAGGAAAGAAAGGTTGCATGAAGGTCCATAATATAAGGTAACAATACTCAAACTAGTCATTCCAATCATCCATTTACTAGGCATGCAAAACAATTTGAAAGCTTGGGATAAACACTTTGGGGCAAATCAGGTTTTGTAGAGAACACAACTCTATAATTTACCTTCTCTTCTTTTAAGTTACATTTATAGTACCTATCCATTCCTAGTGATTTGGAAGGAACGAGAACTTTATTTGGGGCTAGACCATGGCTATTCATTAGAAATACTGGGTGACGTGGGCGATGTCACTTTCTGGAACAAAATTAATTTTGATTCTAACAAATTTGCATAAACTTTCACGATGTAATCCTTTAAATAGATTAAACATCACTAAAACACAACTTAAGTACTGCTTCTGTGCTATGGTTTCTGTCTGAACGAGAAAAGCGCGCTCTGCTGTCTGACGTCGTTTTGTGCTGGGCACATTATGTTTTCTAGCGCCACGACACCCTACTGATAGTAACTGTGCTTCATAAATATTTTTCATTCCTGGATATAATACTCAATACTGCTGCTCTAACTGGGAACATCAACTGTATCCATAGTTCCGTAACCGAGGATGTCTGCAGTGAGCCTGGGGGAGAGACGGGTTGCTGGCCACTGATGTGAGTGCTACTGACTTTCTCTCCTGTTTGAGGCTGATCATCTTAGTTTGGTTGTTTGAGGCGAGGTGTGGGGGAGGGGGTGTTTGTGAGGTGGGGTGCTTTTTAGGTCAAGCCTGGGCAGCGCATGTGCTGCTCTGCGAGGCATGCTTTACTCGAGTATTGAATTGAAGCCCCGCCCACTCTACGCCCATATTTTTCATTCATAAATGCTGGCTTCTGATTCCTTAATAAGCTTGTTAGTCCCTCCTTAGTACCCCCTTGTCTTCATTTATTACCTCCCATGAGGACTGACCCTTTTACTTTGGTTGTTACATGGTAGGTCTTAATTAGTCTGTAAGAAATATTTTCTTTAATGAGTTTCTCATACTGCAGGCACAACATGCTTTCCTGCAACATTCAGCACTCCATGCACGCTTTCACTTCGATGTCTGTGGACCTGCTTCACACACTTTCCCACAGTTACAGTGGGCAGTTTTCTGCCGCTAAAGCGGCGATAATTTTAATGCAATTTCTGGATAATATGCCCCATAGTTCTTTGTTTCACTCTGGATCCTCAGTGAAGCTGTCATAATGAATACCATTTCTGCTTTGAACTGCAAAAAAAAAAAAACAACAAAAAAAAACCAGCTTGCGCAACCCCAATCTTGCCTGGTGTAAGACCTGTCGATATTTGAGATGGTACAAAAGGGGGTGGTGATGGACGGAGCATCAGAACCAATCAAACACTCACACCCAGTCAACAAATCTGGGTTTGATCCATCACCGTTCTTTCGCTCACTCTGCCACCCCAGTTCAGACATGGCCATATGCAAATCAGTCTGACCCTGTGCCTCATGGGAACAGCCCAGCCCGAACTACCAAGCCATGCCTTCCCTGGACCGGAAACAAGCTTCCTAGGACCGGTTTCTGGCATTTCAGCCGTCTTCAGCCAGGCTTGCTTGAATCCAGTGGCAAAGTGAGCAAGGGACTCACGTCTGGTCATACCCTGCCAACTTATGGCGAACAAAGCGGTACAAAAGGGGGTGGTGATGGACGGAGCATCAGAACCAATCAAACACTCACACCCAGTCAACAGATCTGGGTTTGATCCATCACCGTTCTTTAGCCCACTCTGCCACCCCAGTTCAGACATGGCCATATGCAAATCAGTCTGACCCTGTGCCTCATGGGAACAGTCCAGCCCGAACTACCAAGCCATGCCTTCCCTGGACCGGAATCAAGCCTCCTAGGACCGATTTCTGGCATTTCAGCCGTCTTCAGCCAGGCTTGCTTGAATCCAGTGGCAAAGTGAGCAAGGGACTCACGTCTGAGCATACCCTGCCAACTTATGGCGAACAAAGCGGTACAAAAGGGGGTGGTGATGGACCATCATCCCCTTTGGTATCGCTTTGTTTGCCCTAAGTTGGCAGGGTATGCCCAGACGTGGGTCCCTTGCTCACTTTGCCTCTGGATTCAAGATAGCCTAGCTGAGGAGGGTTATGAACCCGAAACCGGTCCCAGGATGCTTGTTTCCGATCCAGGAAAGACATGGCTTGGCAGTTCGGGCTTGACTGTTCCCATGAGGCACAGGGTCAGACTGATTTGCATATGGCCATGTCTGAACTGGGGTGGTGGAGTGAGCTAAAGAATGATGATGGATTAAACCCAGATCAGTTGACTGGGGGCGAGTGTTTGATTTGCTCAAACGTTCCGTCCATCATCCCCTTTGGTATCGCTTTATTTGCCCCTAAGTTGGCAGGGTATGCCCAGACGTGGGTCCCTTGCTCACTTTGCCTTTGGATTCAAGATAGCCTGGCTGATGAGGGTTATGAACCCGAAACCGGTCCCAAGATGCTTGTATCCGGTCCAGGAAAGACATGGCTTGGCAGTTCGGGCTGGACTGTTCCCATGAGGCACAGGGTCAGACTGATTTGCATATGACCATGTCTGAACTGGGGTGGTGGAGTGAGTTAAAGAATGATGATGGATTAAACCCAGATCAGTTGACTGGGGGCGAGTGTTTGATTTGCTCAAACGCTCCGTCCATCATCCCCTTTGGTATCGATATTTGAGATGTGCCAGTACATCCGGGTCATTCAACGAGGAGGAGGTACCTACAAAGCTGCCAGGGTTTCAGATTGCTATGTGTGACATTTTCACAATTTCAGTGTAATTAAGAGTGACATTTCAATGACTGTGAGTGACACTTTCTCTCAACCAAAATCAAGATATGAAGACGAGGTATACATATAAATACCAGAAATTACACCCATCTGAGCAAAAAGAAACTCCAAGAAATGTTGTAAACCGCAGCAAAGCACCAGAAATGCAGAGGCACTGTGGGACCCGACTGTACCACACAGGATGTGAGACCATACTGCCTGCAAATGACCTCATCTTCTATAACGCCCCCCCCAAAAAAAAAAAACAGAGTAGATCTCCCATAGGTAGACTTAAGTAGAACCACGTGCCTCATCCTATCTCTGCAGGAACTGATCAAGCTGTGCTGAGAAGCCCGAGCGCAAACTGTCACAAACAGTGTACCCCCCCCCGTACCATGTGACACTCAAAGCCACCTTCCGGCACAAATGTCACCTCATTAGGCGGGTTTTGTGTACTGTGTATTTGTTAGTACAGATGAGACAGACTGGCCTTTCCTGTACCTTTGCAGAGTTACCCCTACAGAGAAAACAGAGTGCAGTCGTAAGGACCCAAAGTAAAATACAGCTTTTGAAAATTATGTATCGAAAACATTAGGACCAAAAGCTATTACTTTGAAAGAAATGCTTTTAAATATTTATTTTTACCGAAAATATCATTTTTTTAAAAAAAACAAATAGTTAAAAACAACAATTATTCTCAATATGTTTTGTCGTACGGTCGGTTGTATTTACTGTGTTTATCCTGGATACGTGTAATTTTCTTTTTATTCTGATTCAGTTAGAGATTGTAATTGTTTTGTTGTATACAGGCAAGTTGAGAACCGAGAAAGTGAAATAATGAGTTATCTTTTGAATGTAGTAGAGATGGGCGAGCCACTGAAAGCTCAAACCAGGGTTGAGCCTGAAGCCTGGCTCTGGCTTAGCTCGTGGTCCTGTTGGAACCTCGAGCCGAACTTCCATGTGACTTCTGCCCGCCACCCTCGCACTACCCAGGATGTGTTGTTCTAGTCAGAGCTGCTAACTGGGGGACCGGTTCGAGTCTCGGAGTTGGATCAACATCCTGTGATTCTGGGCCAATCACGTAATCCTCCAACGTCAATAAACAATGCAAGTGATCTTGTCAAATGTACCTGGTGCTCATGAAAAGCACTCCAGTTTGTGCTAGATTTCAAAAACTGCAGTAAAATGCACAAAGAGGTAAAAACAAAGCCTTACCATAAGAAAAGACAAATAGTTACCATTGTCTGGCTAATTTGAACAAAGTGAAACCAGAAAACCTAGATTATGGCTTCACCGCTTAAATTGTGTGTTCTTAGTCAAATATATTATTTCACCAAAACTATTTTTTTCGATATTATGGCTTTTGAAACCACTTTCAAATATGAGTTCAGACTACCAGTTGTACAAAACTATCACTACATGCTAAGGCTGTTCTTGGCGTACATTTGTATTGATGATTCACAATTAGTCAATAAAAACGTTCTTCAGGTAGGGTGGCAAAATCGCTGCACTTGCCTTAATGAGATGATACTACCAGCGTCATTATTACAGGAAGGCTTTTCCCTTTTGTTTTGACAAGCATGTATGAAGCTTCCTTTGTGTTTCTTCTATCTCAAATTTCTCATAACAGTCAATTTTCATTTTTCAATCGCAATTGTAATCCACGACTTTTGACCTTTATCACGATTTATACTGTTTTGTTACTTATTTCTATGAGCCTTTCAAATATCCCACAATCAATGCCGAGCCACTTGGGCTCCACTGATGGTCGATTGGTCCCCAAACTACGTTCACTTAAGTATCGCCTGGTTGAGTACTTCGAAGCCCTGGAACATTTCGTCTTGGGTCCTCTTTTTCTACTTTAACTACCTAAAATGCCCCCCATTAAGAAAGCGTTAAGCTCCCTCTACCTGGCTTCAATTTTACTATTTTCATTAAATACCGCCCTCAGTGTAAAACCGTTAATATGGGCACACGTGCAAATATGGACTTCACTTCACCAAAAACAAAGGGTTCACAGTATGAAAGTGGAAACGGTGTCTCTCTGAAATGTACTGATGCAGAGCAAAAAGTAATGAAGGACATGGACCGTGTCAATTACATACGAACTAGATGGCCCAGGCAACGATAAAGAAACACATATTTCCTCTACTGTATGCCATTATCTCGCTTCATTTGGTGGGGTACAGGGGTGAACTCTCTATATCCTTATATCGGTTAGTTCCATCTGTGCTGTCCGTCTCCCGTTAAGCATAAATGCATGTGTGTATCTGTAAAGCAATAACCGGAAAACATTCTAGAACAAGCATTGGCATAGCCAATAGGTCTCGCCTTTGGGACCTTATAAGTGTTTAGCCACGCAACAGTTGATGTTGTTGCACCAAGTATTTTGTGCTGGATAACTAAACACTTATAAGGTCCCAAAGGCGAGACCTATTGGCTATGCCAATGCTTGTTTTTTTTTTGCATTCAGCTGCATTACACTGAAGATGGACAGCTCAAGTTTGAAGCATTTGAAAGCTGAACTTGTGGAGTCTGATCTGTTTAACGAACGGGTTTTTACCATTAGTACAACACAGCAAGATTTGCATATGGGGTGTTCAAAGAAGACAGGCTGTGCAATAGATATTCAATTTGTAATGTGCCAGGACTTCTGAAGGCCTTACAAGATGCTTGCACTGGTCCTGTGGAGATGTGCTACATATGATTAGTCAAAAATCAAATCCACCTAATTATAGTGAACGGGGTTTTCAAAATCATATTTTCAACTTCCCCTATATTAAACAAGCACAAGTTGTGCTTGTTATGGTGCGGGCGGGAGGGGTGCAGCGTTCCCACCGCAGCCTGCATCTCCCTGCGGCGCTCGTTCTGTAATCGCCTAGCCTTTTGCAAGGAGGATGCAGGCTATGGAACCAGGAGTACCGGGGAAGTGTAGCAAACGAAAGTGTGGGACTGATGTTTGTCAGCACAGAGAGAGAACACCCGCAATAAAAACGCAACCCCCTTCCCATCTAGGAGACAATGAGCAGGGTGGGCAGCAGCACAGTGACGCCCCTCTTGACCCAGCATGCAGCCTATTAGAACACTCCAGGGGCGTAAGACCTGGCAAAATGGAGTATCATTTTTTTTTGGGGGTGGCACTGTTTCTGAACCTGTCCAGATGATGCTGTACTTGCCCCTGATAAACACCAGGGTGAGAAGCTTTGAGTGAACGCAAACTCTCCTCTCTGGTAAAAGAGCACAGCGCGGGTCTGTGGGAAGAGTGGGCATACACTGTTGTGCGATAAACCTCCCCGAAATATCAGAAGGTGTAATGAGTGACATCTGGATTCAAGAAGGCTTCGAGCTCGCCACCGAAAAGCCCTGAGCTGAATGTGTTACCAGCAAACATTCGACCAAACTACCCATCTCCACAGCACTGTGCCACTGCCCCCTCCCCCGCCAACCCCCACCCTCGTCTCAAGTCTAAATCCGAGTAAAATAGTAGATGAAAAGCTTGGAGCCCGTGCTCCGGCCCATTTGGGTATCTCGCAATTATCTACTGGAACCCACTCGGGTCAGATGGACCTTTTTACTTGCCCAATAGCGTGGAGGGAAAACACAATTATCAAAATTTCTGTCCGCAAGTTGCCATAATCAAGGACTCGAGACCTAATCTCTTGGCTCTCTGGTTTTTATTATCAGCATAAAGATTTGCAGATACAAAGTCCTCAATACGAGGCACAACAAGTACATAGGCACTAACACAAAAGCTACTCTACGGAGAATCCGCATACGGCTAAAAATAACTAAAAGTACAATCTCTAAAAGCATGAGGTAGAACACCACCAAGCAAATGTCGATACTAGGGACACTGAACCATACCATCTCTGTCCCTACTCTGCACTAGATGACATCCCTACTTAGCAATCCCTTGAGACCCTCATCGAATAAAAGGTGTCAGAGTGAAACTTCATAAGAAGTCTTCACTTAGAGAGCTTTGGTCTAAGTTGCCCCCTCTATCCCTTCGCCTAGCCTTCCTCTGCTCTGGGCTGCTCTGATCTGCCTCCACCCTCGGGGCGCTGTCCCTAATACAGAACCCCAAATCCCAGAACACGCCCTTTGCGCCTCCTCTTCTCCGGGGTCGACTTTCAGTACTTTTCCACAGAGCGCTGTCCAGTTCCATCGTCCATCGCTTGGCCTTGAGTCCCAGACGCCATCCGCACTAGGAGTTACGATTGGCACATTCCAATACACTCCCATGTCTGGCTTTTACTACATAAGTCAATTTGTGAACAAAGAGCTTCTCTACTAACGAGCAACTGTCCTTGCACCTGGGGTGAGATCATGCAAAGCAGACATTCTTCACATCTTTTAAGTTGCAATTTACTACAGCCTAAAACCTCTACTGGAATAAATCCTTTTTGGCCTATTGCCCTTGGCTAACATAAGAAAATACCAGGCCTTTCGCCTCAACGATATATGCGAATTCTGGCCACTACTTCGGTTACACAAGCAGGTTTAAATCACAGTATTGACATTTACGTCTTTCTTTCATGTGTGGTCAAACTAAACAGTCCACAGACACGAAGTCTAAGTTACATTTCTAACATCACATTACTTTTCATAAAGGCTAAACTCTATACATTTCTCTAATACCTTTACAATGTGCTTGTACATAGCTAGCACTTCTATGGAAATCGATATAGGTTATACAATTCATAATACATTGCACACAAAATACCTGAGCACACATTTGATTATATGCGGGTGCCGACTAACAGTGAATATAACGCACCCCTACAATTTTCAAACTTTTAAGCGCTACATCAGTTCCCCCCTTTGATGACATCCGTCATCACACCATTACATTTCTCTTCTTTAGAACTGATTTAGACCGCGCTAGTCATAACTTTGCCATGTCGAACTCCATCCAGTTTCTTAAGACTCTCATATTGCTGCTCCTGGAGCTTCGCCATCCTTTTCTCGTTTGCCTTAAGAGCCCTTTCAACCTTGCCTCCTTGATACCACTTCCATGCCTTCACGCATCCCCACAAACAAATCACGCAAACCACAGCAATGATAATCGGCTTCAACACTGATCCCAGAAATCCTCTTCCCAAATTCGCAAACCAAGTTCCCACTCTTCCAAATCCTAATCCAATCTTCTCCCACACATTCTCCTCCGTCAAATCCATAATCTCCTTGTGAATAGTCGTGATGTTATCTATGTACTTCCCTATCTCCTTCGTGTTGTCTGGAATATATGTGCAACATTCCTGAACCTTCAATAATTTGCAGACTCCGCCCTCTTTGGCTAATAATACGTCTAAAGCAAGGCGATTCTGCATAACCATATTCCGTATCGACAACATCTCTCCAGCCACCAACAACAAAGATCTCGCCGTGTTCATAGACAACTCATCAACCACAGTCGCCAACCTCCTAATCTTCACATCATTCAATACCACACCCATACTAGGTATCATTGCTCCGTATATGTCCCCAATCACTGCACCGGCGTTCGTAGCCCTACGTTTCCTAGACTGTCGCTTCGTCTCTAACAACTCCAAGTCCTCGGTGTGATAGATCTTCGGGAATATGATAGCCAAATAGCATATGCCATACCAATTCGCAGGTAGTCTGACATAAGCATTCTTCCCGCATACATAATATACTGTCGGAATTACCTCTATTGGACCTACCATAAAATTCTTAGCAGAAGCTTCCACTGTAAAGGTCTGAGAACAAGTGCTATGTCCTACTGCGACCTTATCCGTATCGGATTGAGGCCGTCCAATACACAAATTCCCTCTCTGTACCTCATCTAACGCTATTGGTCCATAACTTCCCTTGGATCTGTGAGCCCTCTCCTCGTCTGTCCAATCTACTGGGCTATCTCCGGTGTGTCGTGTCTGGGTCAACTGTCTGTATCTGTCCTCTACCTGGTCTATGAATTTCTTCTCTATCTCAGATAACGCACATGTCAGGTTATTCCTGTGAGCATGCGCCGTATCCAACTTCATAGTCGGTCTAAAATACTTTAGGAGTCTGTCCTCTTTCTTGCTAGAATCATATTTGTTCAAATGCTTGATTGCTGGAACTTCAGGAAGTACCGTGTCAAAATTTGAAAAGAAATACTCGAACTGTCTCCTGTCATAAAATAAACTGAGCAATAAACTACAAGAAATCCCATATGTCAATGGGAGATGATGATACTTGATACCCTCGTCCACTGAAGCAGGCAACTGCATACACACATAGCAATCCTTCACATCCATCGCATCAACATACTCATACAGCAACCTTGCATACGCATTAAGCTTGAAATCACCCTTTGACAAATCCATGTGGAGTCTGCGATCATCCCTCAACTTCGATATTTCCTGTTCTCTAATACTGACACCACTCTGCCCTGGGGTAATAGGTGTGGGTGCTCCCTGAACCTTCCCCTCTTGCCTGTGAGCCACCATGTATGAACTTATCACTACCGCAAATATGGTGACTATCACAACTCCTACCAATGTGCCTATTATCAATTTAGCCCTACGATGTGGGTTTGCAGGATCTGCCATCTTCGGAATGTACTCAGTGTCCAATACAGTCTCTGAAAGGGTAAGTCTCCTTCTCATTAGTGTCTCTTTCGTGAACTTAGGCAAACCTCCCTAACTTTTCTTCGTTCTATAACGGAAAAATCCCTAATTTTGTTCTTCTTCCGCTCGGATCTAGGTTATCTTCTTCTCTGCTTGCAACCTTCTCAAATCAATCTAACATAAGCGCTGGCCCCAACAGTTCCAGGACTCCCTGCAATATTTCGAGCTTAAGAATGATCAGTTCCTGTGGGTCTGGCACAGTCGTGAACGTCGGGAACTCCAAATTGTCCAAGATCATACCTCGAATAACACTCAGGAATGGCGGACTCGGAATATGAATCGTCAAAATTCCTTCGATCTCCAATCCCGGAACCTTCAGCAACACTTCCACTCTCTGGAGCGGGACACTGTTGACCAATGTCATCGACCTCAACCTTCCCGTGCTCGGTAACCCTGGCATCAGTCACTTGATATGCCCACTCTGGTGAAGCGTACTTCCGACTTGGCACTCGAGTTCTCTTGGACCTTCTCACACCACCTTGAGGATTCTCCTCGTCACCTGATTCTTCTTCGGGTTCCTCCGAAACTGGTGCAAGGTCTGTGTCCGGAGCCAACCTCAGGTTTACCCGGTTCTGTCTTGCGGGCCAAACCCTTTCTGCTTCGGTAACACCTCCGGTCTTCCCTTCAATACCCTGTGCACTGACCTCCTCTTCTTCGGCAGAACTTGATTCTGTACTACCCACTGCACCTCTTGCTCTTTCGCCGGTTTCTGGGTCAGTACTCCTTTCACGCTCTTCCCCAATACGATTCAGTGCACCAGCAGCCGCTTCAGCAACCCTTACAGCTTGACTGGCCCTCTCAGGAGGCTCTGTCGGCTCACTGGGATCTTTGTTCTCGAGAGGGGCTGTATCTTCCAAGGGTGCTGGGACTCTACGGGTATGAGAAGCATGCACCCAGTTCGGTAAACCTCCACACTTGACAGCTGTGTTCGTGACAAGGATCACTTGGAAAGGGCCGCGCCACCTAGCATCCAAACAACTCTTCCTCACGTGCTTTCGGACTAGGACCCAATCGCCTGGGTCCAAGTCGTGGCACCGGTCACTCGCAGCTGGAACAGTTGCTGTCTGCACCTGCTGAGACACAGAACGGACCACGTCAGCAAGGCCTTTACAATAGTCCAGGATCATATCATCAGTGATATTTATCAGAGCAGTGGCAGGTATTGCAGGCAAACGCATCGCTCTTCCCATGAGGATTTCATGGGGAGACAACCCAGTCCTTCTATCAGGCACACTTCGGAGGCTCATAAGGACCAAAGGTAATGCATCAGGCCATTTCAGAGACGTAGACGAACACACTTTCGCCATCCGAGCCTTCAGAGTTCCATTCACCTGCTCCACTATCCCTGAAGCTTCTGGTCTATAGCTACAGTGTAACTTCTGGTCTATATTCAGAGCAGCACAAAGCAACTTCATAACTTCGCTGTGGAAATGAGTTCCTCTGTCCGATTCAAAGGACGTCGGGAACCCGTACCTTGGAATGAGTTCTCTCAATAATAGTTTCGCTACTGTGAGTGTGTCACATCTGCGTGTAGGGTATGCCTCCACCCACCTGGAAAAGACACATACTATCACTAATATGTACCTCAACCCATTACACTTCGGCATTTCGACAAAATCCAACTGCATCCTATTGAAAGGTCCCCCTGACCTCCCTATGTGGCTCAAAGTCACAGCGGTTCTTTTCCCTACATTCATCTGTTGACAAGTGACACACCTCTGGCACACAGTTTCAGCCACTGCACGAAACTTCGGATTGTACCAAGTCTGACGAAACACTCTCATCATGGCATCCCTACCCAGATGTACAGCACCATGTATCAACCTCGCCATGGGATTCAACAAACTTTCCGGCAACACCGCTCGTCCATCATTCGAAACCCATATATCCACATCTCCCTTCTCACATCCAGCTCGTATCCAGCTGTCACGTTCCTGATCCGAGACCCCTTCCTGAAGCTGTTTCAGTTCCTCCCATGAGTCGGCCATTGCTAACATCTGACCGTACACCACCTCCTCCCCAGTTTCCTCGACGTGGGTCTCAGTGAAATTGCATCCCTGTTCTGCACAGAATCGGGCTACTTCATCAGCGTAGTTATTTCCCAACGAGACGAAATCATTTCCCTTTGTGTGGGCAGCACATTTAACAACAGCAATTTCATCAGGACCTTGCAATGCTTTTAACAGTTTCCGTACATGTTCACCATTTCTTATGGGTGAACCTGAAGACGTCATAAACCCTCTCTGGGACCATAGCTGTCCGAAGTCGTGAACCACACCAAACCCATACTGGCTGTCCGTGTAAATAGTTACACGGATCTTGTCGGCTGCCAAACAGGCACGAGTCAAGGCAATGAGCTCAGCCACCTGCGCGGAGTGTACTCCTTCTAAACAAGCGGCTTCAACCACACCCGTGATGGTGCATACAGCAAACGCTGCTCTCAATCGACCGACACTGTCTCTTAAACATGAACCGTCTACAAAGAAAATCTCATCTGACACTGGGAGCGGTTCATCGACAATGTCAGGTCTCAGTTTGGTGCATAGTTCAGTCACATCGAGACAATCATGGTCCTCACAATCTTCATTATCATCTATAATTGGAACAGGTAACAATGTAGCAGGATTTAAAACAGCACACCTCTTCAATGTCACATTATCGGCTGCAAGGATAACTTGCTCATAACGAGTCAGCCTATTATTCGTGAGGTGCTGCGTTTTAGTCCTAGTCATCAACAATTCAACAGAATGTGGCACATGTACAGTAAGAGGATGACCCATCACAATGCTCTCACATCTCTCGATGCTGACACCTGTTGCCGCAACGGATCTGAGACATCCGGGCAACGCAGAAGCTACTGGATCTAAAGTAGCTGAGAAATAAGCAACTGGTCTACGGACACCTCCATGATTCTGGGTTAACACTGCTAATGCGCAACCTTCTCTTTCGCAGCAGAATAATGCAAATGCCTTGTTGTAATCCGGCATTCCCAACGCAGGAGCGCTACATAAGGCTTCTCTCAGCCTCAGAAATGATTTCAAACAGTCGTCGTCCCATGGTACCGGATCACTTACATCCTTTCGCGTCAACCGCTGTAAAGGCTTCGCTTCAAAGGAAAAGTTTGGGATCCACTGGCGGCAATAGCCCACCATTCCCAAAAACATTCTAACTTCCCTCTGTGTCGAGGGAACTGGCATCCTCAGAATGGCATCAATGCGATCTGGAGACACTTTCCTTTTACCCTTCTCAATTCTGTGCCCCAAATACTGTACCTCAGGTAAACAGTATTGCAGCTTGTTTGGAGACACCTTGTGACCGTTCTCTCCCAGGAAATTCAACAACGCAATGGTATCGACCCTGCAAGCGTCTTCTGTCTCTGACGCAACAAGCAGGTCGTCAATGTATTGCACCAAAACAGAGTTTTTCGGCAACACAAGACCTTCAAGATTCTTCTTTAAGAGCTGATTAAAAATTGACGGGCTCTCCGTATACCCCTGTGGGATACAACACCATGTTAATATCCGATTCTCTAACCTAAATGCAAAAAGAAATCTACTTTCTTCATGTAGGGGAATCGAAAAGAATGCCTGACACAAGTCAATCACTGTGAACCATCCAGCTTCGCATGGGATCTGGAACAATATCACAGATGGATTCGGTACCACTGGACAACATGGAACAACTATGTCGTTTATTTTCCGCAGGTCTTGCACTATCCTGAACTTCCCACTTGGTTTCTGCAGTCCCATAATGGGTGAGTTACATGGACTACCCATGATCTCCACCAGTATTCCCTGCCTAATCATAGACTCAATCACAGGTTTGATCCCTGCAATTGTTTCAGGCGACAGTTTATACTGGGGTGTTCTCGGGAATTCCGCGTTTGGCTTAACCTGTATCTTCACTGGTTCCACTCCCCTGACTAAGCCGATCTCCTCTCCGCTTAGATCCCACACATCGGTCGATACAGACTCCCTCAAATCCGGTGGAAGCTCCTCCACTGTCAAAGCCGGGTACATTTCCACACACACCCGCTGATTTGCAACCTTAAAGGTCGCGTCATCATCCCTTGTCTGTACCTCTACTCCCTTCGGAGTACAGTAGATTGTGCAATTGAGCTTACACAGCAAATCTCTTCCCAACAGACAAACAGGACTAGAATCGCACACCACGAACTGATGTCGATCCCTAAAGTTTCCTATCCTGACTGGAATCGGTTCCGTTAAGGGGCTCACTAGCCTCTTATTCGCCACTCCGACCACTTGTATGCATTCCCCCGAAAGGGCTACCCCCGGAATTACTGCTGACCTTATAGTTGACCTGGTAGCCCCCGTATCTACCAAAAAGGTAGTAGGGTGTCCATCGAGTTCTGCTTCCACAAAGGGTCCTCTCTGATCTACCTCTAGAATAGCCCTAAGTAGGCAATCATCATCCTGACCTAAACTTAGCTGCGCCAGCAAATCTGCATCCCTCTCCTCTCCCACTTCGAACATGGGCATCTGCAAATAAGTCCGAGCTCCCTGCTGTATGTTCTGCATCCGGGGTGGCTGGGGAACCTGCACCTGCGAGACGCCGGTCCCCCCTTGCATCATTCTCGGTACAGTCACCGTCTGTACCTGTTCTGCCCCAGGGACCTGGCCCATTCCTCCCTCCATCTGCGGCTGATTATAGGGGTTCAAGGGACACTCGCGCCTCCAATGTCCCACCTGGTGACACTGGTGACAAGCAGTCGTCTTCTTCAAGATCGCTACATCTATGCCTGTCCTAGGGTCAACGGGCCTCGGCCTTCCCTGACCCTGCGCGCTCTGATTCCCTGTCTGGTAGTTTCCCTGTCTCCGCACCACTGGACCCCCATTCGGCGGTCCCTGAGCAGCTTGCATCTGAATGAGCAATAAGTTATCCTTCATCTTCTTGTGCTTGGACTCAATCTCATCCGTGCAGTACCTAGCATACCGCAAGATCTCATCTACAGGCTTATTCTGCCAACAGATCAAATGCTGCTGTATCATGAGACTGACTTCGGGTTTCAAACCCAGCACGAACTTAGACACAAACTGTCCCATGTCCTTCGTTTCCAGCTCATCTAAACCACTGTACTGCTTAAAAGCCTTCAAAAGTCTCTCATAAAATTCATGTACTGTCTCCTTTGGCTCCTGCACTGTCCTGTCTATCTTCACCCAATCGATGTCCTGGGGTGAAACCTTCGATTTCAACCAGGTAATCACCTTATCGTACAGCCTCATTACCACGGGCGACGGACCATTTGTAACTATGTTCCTATCAGGCTCATAGTCCGGCCAATCAACAGCAATTTTACATGCGTTCCACAGATCTCCCGGAACCACGATATCGAATAAGGTGTTCAGATCTATCCACAACACCTTCGAAATTTTAACGAAACGCTCAACTTGCTTGTACCACTCTGCAGGCTTCTCCCTGAGCCTGGGAAAATCATTCGTAAATGATGCCAAATCCCCCCTGCTCCATGGTACATGCACATATCCTCCATTCGCCACCTCTCTCAAGGGAAGGATCTTTACCTCCTGCAAATCTCCTTCAGAGCTCCCTCCTTTCGCTCCCCTAGAATTCCTTTTCCTAGCCCATTTCTCTTGCCATTTGTCAAGCATCAGCCATATTCTCATAGCTACAATCAGTTCCTTAGTATGTGACCTTAGACCAACAACTCTTTTCTCTTCCAATTCCCGCTCGGTACAATGCATCCTATGGCTCCCTTGTAATGCTCTAGTCTTGGATAGATCCACCCCATATTCTCTAGCCAAACCCGCCAGTTTCTCATGTGCCGCTCGTGCTTTACGAGTCACATCTTTTGCTACAAAAAGCAATTCATCTGGAGTATATGTCACTACTCTCTCAAGAGGTAGGTTCCCATATATTATTTCATCCGCCTCTGCTTTAAGTCTTACTACATCTATCATTCCTGCCTTCAAGGTCCCTTTCAACACCTGACAACTTGCTCCACGTCCCTCATCATACTCGCATTCCGGTTCCTGCTCTCTCCTTTCTTCTGGTGGTTCTCTGGGAGCAGAATGGCTCGTAAAGGCAACTGGGGTTGTCCCCGCTCGGCCCATATTCCAGCTCATTTGCTTCTTTGGCGGTACCCATGACCCTGAATCTGATCTCGACTCCATCAGAGTCCTCGGCCTCACCGGTCTCTCGTCCTCTTCGCCCCTAGATGTGTCTGACACCGCTGCTAATGGTGTACTCCATTGTACAGGGCTTGGAGGTCGGGCCGTTGCCCCTTCCAACTCACTTTCTCCGCTTTCTCTCCTCGCTCTTTCTGCCACTCTTTCTGACCTCTCTCTTTCTTCTGATTCCGGACTGTATATCGACACAATCGGTCCAATGGTGACCGGTACCCTTAAGGCATCCGGTAACCTCATCTCTCTTTCAATCCTCCCACTAGACTCAGACTGACCCTGTGAACTCGCGGTTTCAAACGAAACCAACCCTTCCACTCGGGTCTCAGGCTGGATTGTTACCCTCCTAGAGTCTCCCCTCTCACCCCACCTATCATCCGCTTCATCTGGATTATAAGGGGGTGGTCTCTCGTCTAGCAATCTTTGCAATACCCCATCATCAGAATCACTATCTTCCTCTTTCTGTGCTTTCCCATGTCTTATCCCAGTCTCCTCCATTAGCGCGGGATACAGTTTCGCTTCCTCAATTGTCTGCACTCTCCATCTTTTCTCCGCTGCGTCCCACTTGGCATCCTGAAATGCCCTAATCGACTTCCTCATTCTCTCCTGACTTCTTCCCTTTTCCTTATCATGCGCTGCTCTAATCCACGCATGTAATGCTTCAAACTGTGCTGGTCTTGGCAAGGGTTTTAAGGACCCCATCACCGTCTTCAGTTGGTACAGCACTGCTAGTCTAAATGAGCCATACCTCGGGAAAGCTAGTTCCCCTTCGCCTTGTGTCATCTTGTGCCAATTCTCGATCCAAACTATAGTATGTAACCCCACATTCTGTGCCATGTAATGTGCCGGGGTATCCTCGGGAGGGGCTTCTTCTCCCCCACGAACAACCACATGCTTATCGCCTCTACACAACTCTCGCAAAGCCCTAAGGCACTTCATAATGAGCAAATTCGATCTCGCGCTCTATTTACTTCTTGTTCCCGAATCCTCCAATAACAGCGCGACTCACACCAACCGGCCTATCACAGCGCGACACTCTCTGACGTCACCTTCCTTCGTTCGCAGCAGTTCCCTTCCCCAAACTCGTTTCACGCTTACTCACGTCCCATTCACACACTGAAATAACCAATTAAGTTACTTCTCTGGCTGTCCGTCCACAGCCTCTGACTGTTCGTCCACAGTCTCTCGACCTTGTTGACCTCAATTGGCGCCCGTCTGCCCCCGTCCGGCCAGACAGATCGCCTCTGATAGGTTACTAACACTCCGATCTGCACACCACAACCCACGACCAGCGTTAAGTTGGCATACACACACGCATTCGCTCCCCCTATCTCGGTCCAGGTGATCGATGGTACCTCACGATCTCCTTTGGGTGGTCAACAAAATCTATCTCAGGTGTCTTCTACACCACAATTCCCGGGCTGCGCGCGCTCACAGCCTGATCTCACAATCACACGACATACACAACAACTCCGCAAGACATCACACAACAAATCAACACCGCAATCTACAACATCTCATTTTCATACTCACTCCTGGAACTGCTGCTTTCGGCCGTGCTGCTACTCGCCGTCGATGCTCATCTGCTGCCGTCTGCTGCTCGCCATCTGATGATTCAGCATCACTTATCGTCTCTTGGGCCTCAAGGGTCACTTATCCTTATCTAATCTTCCCTCGCTATCAGTAAGAAACCATCCTCTGCTACCAACTGCTCCGGCCCATTTGGGTATCTCGCAATTATCTACTGGAACCCACTCGGGTCAGATGGACCTTTTTACTTGCCCAATAGCGTGGAGGGAAAACACAATTATCAAAATTTCTGTCCGCAAGTTGCCATAATCAAGGACTCGAGACCTAATCTCTTGGCTCTCTGGTTTTTATTATCAGCATAAAGATTTGCAGATACATAGTCCTCAATACGAGGCACAACAAGTACATAGGCACTAACACAAAAGCTACTCTACGGAGAATCCGCATACGGCTAAAAATAACTAAAAGTACAATCTCTAAAAGCATGAGGTAGAACACCACCAAGCAAATGTCGATACTAGGGACACTGAACCATACCATCTCTGTCCCTACTCTGCACTAGATGACATCCCTACTTAGCAATCCCTTGAGACCCTCATCGAATAAAAGGTGTCAGAGTGAAACTTCATAAGAAGTCTTCACTTAGAGAGCTTTGGTCTAAGTTGCCCCCTCTATCCCTTCGCCTAGCCTTCCTCTGCTCTGGGCTGCTCTGATCTGCCTCCACCCTCGGGGCGCTGTCCCTAATACAGAACCCCAAATCCCAGAACACGCCCTTTGCGCCTCCTCTTCTCCGGGGTCGACTTTCAGTACTTTTCCACAGAGCGCTGTCCAGTTCCATCGTCCATCGCTTGGCCTTGAGTCCCAGACGCCAGCCGCACTAGGAGTTACGATTGGCACATTCCAATACACTCCCATGTCTGGCTTTTACTACATAAGTCAATTTGTGAACAAAGAGCTTCTCTACTAACGAGCAACTGTCCTTGCACCTGGGGTGAGATCATGCAAAGCAGACATTCTTCACATCTTTTAAGTTGCAATTTACTACAGCCTAAAACCTCTACTGGAATAAATCCTTTTTGGCCTATTGCCCTTGGCTAACATAAGAAAATACCAGGCCTTTCGCCTCAACGATATATGCGAATTCTGGCCACTACTTCGGTTACACAAGCAGGTTTAAATCACAGTATTGACATTTACGTCTTTCTTTCATGTGTGGTCAAACTAAACAGTCCACAGACACGAAGTCTAAGTTACATTTCTAACATCACATTACTTTTCATAAAGGCTAAACTCTATACATTTCTCTAATACCTTTACAATGTGCTTGTACATAGCTAGCACTTCTATGGAAATCGATATAGGTTATACAATTCATAATACATTGCACACAAAATACCTGAGCACACATTTGATTATATGCGGGTGCCGACTAACAGTGAATATAACGCACCCCTACAATTTTCAAACTTTTAAGCGCTACATCACCCGCGATGAGACAAAGTATGCGAGGCTTGCCTTTAAATCCTCGGTTTAAGGAGGTCGATGCAATATCTCGTGTAAGCACAAAATCTGCTCCGAGACGTCCCTGCACTCTCGGGGCTGCTGCCTTGATTCAGAATTGCTTTCTTTTTGTTAACGAATCCACTGCTTGAGTCAGACTTAAAAATAGATCTGAAATGAAGATTGTACCCGTAGGCAACACCCCCCTTTAAAATACTGGAGCGAAAAGCGCCTCCTCTGCTCCCCGGGCTCGGGGGTGGTGTCATCGGGAGCGAGCAGTGGCTGTGGAGCAGCATGCCTGAGGGCCACCCTGCCACATCGTCTGGACACTGGCTGTCTGAGCGAGGGGCGATTACCCATTATACAAATAAACAAAATTAAAGTTAAAGCAGCATGCGGCAGCACAAAGCAAAGGCACGCAGCCGCCAGGTTTACTGTGAAGCGCGCTGTGGGTGCATTGTACAAATAAAAATAATTAAAATGAAAGCGACGTCGCTACGTGTAGCGAGCGCTTTTTGTAAATATAAAGTGCCCATACAATAGGTGCTGACATCATATTTTAAGTTAAAGCGCTGTGTGGCGCAAGCGCCTTTTGTAAATATAAAGCGTGACCTTCTAAGCAGCTGTAGCCAAGGCAGGGGAACAAGTCTGAAAGAAAAGAAGCGCGCGCGCGCCTCGCGCTGAAAGTTAAAAATAAACAAGCATTGGCCGCGCGGCCGTGAAAGTGATGCGGCCGCGCGGCCGTGAAGCATGACGAGAGAGGAAAGCCAGATGGTGCCAGTGCGCGTAACCGCAAGCTTTAGGCCACAAGCAAAAGTGTGTGGTGAGCTTTTTAAAGCCCCCTTACTAAAAGTCTCACCAGAGCAGAACATGCGCTGGCTCAGGCGAGACCTAAAAAAGGATATATGGAAGGTCATAAGATCCTTTCTGGACTGGAGTCGCATTTCCTGTTTTACATGAACCATGTTTTAAAAAGAGAAGGGAAATCCAGAGAGAAAATTACTCTTGTTAAATGATTTCCCTTCCCCTACAACGCTCACCTGGCATGACGTCATTCTGTAACTTCTCCACTAGTGAGAAGAGAGCAGTGTGAGCATGCGCACAGGATGTGACTGATGTCACTGCAGTCCGGAAAAAAACAGACCGCCTGTGCCAGGGCACAAAACAGAGCCTGATAGAGACCCGTTTCAAGGCCCCCTTTAAAAAACTGCCGGTGCTCAGACCCAGCCCACTTAAAGCCCTGTATGGAACCAATGTGCACGATACATCCTTATGTTGTACAACGATCCCACGGGTAGAAATTGAATTGTCTCTGTCTGGGTTTACATATTCCTTGGAACGGTTCTCCACAGATACACAATGGAGTGGAATGCAATGCACAAGGATGTAAGAGGCAGATCTGTGCAGCAGGAGCAACAACCTTCTATGCCAACTTAACAGGCAAGAGTGTCTGAAGAGCCAGTGAGGTTTTAGTAGTGGGCAGGGCAGACTTTAGTGCTGGTGGTTCTGTATCTGAAAAATACAGCCTATCATCATACATTCAATTGTTAACCTCTTACATGCATTTTCTACAGAAAGCACAAATTTACACTTATTTTTTTTGTACCTCGTTAGGGTGTTTTAAATCTTTGTGCCAGGTACCAAATGGGCTTCGCAAACAAATGATGGACGGAATGCTGAATAAATCATACATCCACCCCCAGTCAAGAGATCTGGGTTAAATCCATTGTTCTTTTGCTCACCATCTCACCCCAGTTTAGACCCAGCCATATAAAAATCAGTCTTAACCCTGTGCCTCATACGAACAGTCCAGACCGCACTGCCAAGCCAGGTCCTCCCTGGACCGGAAACAAGCATCAAGGAACCGGTATCAGGGTATTACCCTTCATCAGCCAGGCTAGCTTGAATCCAGTGGCACAGTGAGAAAGGGACCCACGTCTGGGCACACCCATCCCACTTAGGGTGAAAAGTGCAACGCAAACAAATGTACCAAATGTGGGCCTCTATCACCATCATTACTACCACAAGTTAAGCAAAATAAAGCTGACGCACTGGCATCTCACCACAGGAAAACCTAGAGAGGAATTTTTAGGAGCAAAAAAAGATAAGTCTTAAGGGCCCAAGAAAGGTTTCAAGGTTAACAGTTTGACAAAGAGCTGCTGGCAGCTGATTAATGAGAGCAGCATCAATACAGAGGAAGCTCTGAGGTGAGAGTACTTCAGTTGTAGGCTGAAGAAAGGGGGGGCACCTCAGCACATCACTCCTGCAGAGGTTCTAAAGAGCATTCACCATGGCAGCATGCCTGTAATTGTAATTGCATTTATATAGCGCTTACTACCCCTGACGAGGCGTCAAAGTGCTTTTCAGTGAGCAGCACGCTACCCTGGAACCCTCAAAGGCTTAGTGGTGAAGTAGTATAGGGAAATATGAAATTAATTTGAGTGGTGGACATGGGAGTCTGTTAGTTGGATTGAAAAGAATAGCAGAGGGATAGAAGAGGGAAGGGTCTAGAAAGAGTTTATTTGCAGAGCTTAGCAGCAGGAGCAGATCTGAAGCCGACCCTTCGATGCTCCTGGAGCGCTCTTTAACTCTTGTGCAATAGCAGACTGTATCCAATGCATGGCTCTTGGTCTTCCCTCATGGCCTTTCTCGGAGGACCCTACAATACATCTTCTCGGGCTGGCTGTAACCAAGGCAGGTCTATGCGCCCTCCTTTGTCGCTCTTGGTTGGATCCTAGAAGGCATTCATCCTGGCTGCATGTTGCTGCTCCGCTCTCTCTCCCGGGCAGCTCTAAGCATCAGTGTGGCTGTGTACCTGGTCTCCATGGCTGAGTGCTCACATCATTTACCTTGGCTGGCTGTATTCAGTGCTCACCAGTCACTACAGAGGGAATGCACAGAGTGTCTGTATGGTGCGCATCAAGGGCGACTCCTCTCCACTCCTAGGTGGATCCCATAGAGACCCAATTCAATCAGGCACCGCAAAGAAATGTACATTGCATGTGTCCTATCCCATGCCTCTTATTTCCATCACGCGCCTGGTCATAGTGACCTAAGACAAGATAAGAGCACCACTCTGTCACTCATGCACAACACCAAATTGCTTCCTGAATAGGCTACACTGCATTTTAACACTCTGCCAACTAAGCACTGCCCCACTGTGTAACATACTGCCCACCAGCTAAAGCGCTTCAGCACCTACGCACCCTAGAAATGCAAGCAAACTACAATACCTTAAACAGGACCCCCTGAGCCTCTGGGAGATTGTGCAGGCCATGGTGTGCCCTCTTACCCCTCTCATGTTTGGGTGGCCATTGGATTTTGCTCCTTAGAGATGAGTGAATCATGGAAAGCCCCAGTCAGATGCCCGGCTGTGGTGCAGCTCGAGGCTCTCCAGGACTCGCACCTCATTCACGAAGCCCCCAACCACCCCCTTCACCTCTGCAGCAGATGTGGCGCTGGCCAGCCGCGCTGTCCCAAAGTCTTTCCTCATTTTGAAATCCCACCCCCATTCAGAATTGAGTTCCTTGATCTGGAAGATGTAGTGGAGTGCTGTGAATAGGCTGTACTCCACACCCTCACCTTGATCAGTCATTCAATTGTTTTTTATTACCCAGCACATAATGACAACTTTGTTTTTTATGTTTGGCCAAAATTAAGTGCTGTCTGTGTGCAGCTCAACTCTGCATTTCACCTGTCTCTGTGAAAACAGTAACTCTGCAAGGGAGACCTTTGCCACAAGAGCCAGAACTGCCTTTGTTGACCAGCTGAACCGACCCTGATGGGGAGGCAAGTGATAGCAAAATAAAACAAAATGGAATCTCTTGCCTTCCCATAACTTAGTACTTGTTTTGTCGAAAGACTTGTTGTGTCGGCTCAATTTAACATATAATATGTGTATTTATTTAACATGGTGTATTAATTTAGCTCCTGAAAGGAGCACAAAGCATTGTCCTGTGCTGTTCGCCAGGAGAAGAACTCCTTCCAGTGTGTATCCAGGAAACTTGTGTTCAAATCCCAGCTTCTCCACTTGATAAAATGTTGTGATCTTATGAAAATCACTTTACTGTGCCTCCTTTTAATTGAAAGTCAACTCTGAGACGGCCTTGTAGAACTTCACTTCAGGATATATGCTGTATAAAAGCCTCACTTATGTAGGGTTTAATTGGCAACGTTGGTCCACATACAACAACCCTGGCCATGTATGAAGTTCACAGGACAAAATGACATCCCTTCACTTACTCACAGCAGTGTGGTCTGGGCAAAAAAGGCAAGAAACGGTTCATGTTTAAAAAACATTACTTTTAACAGATGTCAACGCAGTGATATAATGTAATGTACCATAGTGAAACAGAAGGATTCAAGAAATAAACTATTCTTAATTATTTACTCGGCATTTGGTGTATCATTTACATGGTAAATCACCCGAAGTCTTGGCTTGGCTCGTTCTTTGGTTCTTAGAGCCAAGCCCAACTCGGGGCTCGGCTCACTCTATTCATTTGCTGGTCAACATCTAGTTCTTCGTTTGGAGGGCTTGCAGGCCAGGGGCTAGAAGCCGCATTTGTGGAGTGTGTGTTCTGTGTCTGTGGGGGTGCAAATGCTGGACGGCTATTTAGGTCTCGCCTAGCGACGCAGCACATGCGCTGCTCGCCTTGGCGAGATCTATTGTTGTCAGTTTCTTGGCCGAAGGGGGACAGGAGATGTGCACGGCCGCCGGACAGGAGATGTTCATGCTTACAGCCTCTCTTTCCGCGTTTCAGGACAGAAGATGTGCACTGCCGGACAGGAGATGTGCATGTGTATGGCGTCTCTTTCGGCCACTCGTGGGACGCTGCTTTGTGATGGCGCACGCTCCTCGCAAGGATCTCGCGGGCTTGTTGCGCGCGCACCACTCACGGGCTTCTTTAAAGTTGTTTTAGTGCTTTTCTATTGAAAATGTCTGTTATTATATGTTTATGAAAAATTGCGTGATGATTTACGTCCATGAACTGATATATTCTGAAATGAATTGATTGATTGATTATATGAAGAAAAATGGCGGGCATACCGTTTTGTAGCAAATATTGACACTCCCTGTCTCCTGCTCGCCGTGCCTGCCCAGACAGGAGATGTGCACGCCCGGACAGGAGATGTGCATGCGTACGGCGTCTAGTGCTAAGAGAGAAGCGTGCGAGCCACAGCAACAGAGCCAGCTTACGGTCACACATGCCTGCGGCAAGACTGTGGCCACGCTGGGACATGAGGTAGAGATCCCCTCTGTGCTCAGCATTCACCGGTGAGTACTGACTCCTCCTCCTGCCCCTAAAGCACTCGTGTATGATTTGAGGCCTAATAAACGAAGCGCCGCTTTCTTTCTGGCTGCAGACATGCCCGAGCTGTAACTGACTCTACCTCATCCCTACTGGCGCTTCACAGGCGCCAGGCCATCCAAACATTGGCAAGTATCCATATAGGCTGCCTGGGCATAGCAGTGACCTCGCCCCAGCACTGCCGGCCTTTGAGCTTTAAATAAAAAGCCCCCATGTTTTTGCTGGCCCCATGACGACCCCCCTCCCCTAATATTCAGCTGGCTTTGCCCCTCCTACTACAGTGAGGACCGTCGCCCCATCCAAAAGTCACGGAAGAGCCACGTCCTCCTATTGTATGGATGGGGCATGTGACGGAGCACCGAATGTATGTAAATCTATACCTGGACGGGTCAAAGGTCATGGCAGGGGCCACGGGCCCTCCCTTTCTGTAGCTCCTCGCTCTCTGCTTCGTGCCGTGGGGTGCAGCTTGGACTGTTTGCCAAGATGGGCCGTCCTAAGGCCCATGTAGAGGCTGTCACTGCTCCCCCTCCCCGTCCCCCCAGCATTCCCCTCTCCCCAAGAAGAGCTTCTCCTGCAGCTCTGACCGACCACAGCAGAGCACTGTACAGAGACTGCGTCGCCAACAACTGGTGCTGTTCTAACCGTAAATGCAACAGTAATGCATGGCCTGTGCTCTTCTACAGATGCACACATGTATCTGATGTGGGCACTACTGGGGTGTAGCGCCTGGACCCACGATTCAAGCCCCACCCCCGGCAGTACTGAGAGCTGTAGAGAAACTGGTGGGAGAGGGACAGGGCGTTGCCTTCGTAAAATGGTTCGCAACAAGGTTTTATTCAAACACTTAATTAAAAAGTGGAGAGTTTCTTCTTTATAAATATAACTGCGCCGCACTTGCCCCGCAATCCATCATCTGGTTTAAAATTTGTAGACTTTAACAAAAAACAAAAAAATCTAGCTCAAGCAGATCAGAAGTTACTAAAAGTGTCGTCCTCCGGATGCAAAACTGCGCCAGGCACTTTAGAAACTTAACCGACACCTTCAACGATTTAATGATGAGACCAGGCATTTAAAAATTTGACCATTTTGCCCAGACAATATAAACATCCACGTCTGATGCATCTAAGCAGGGCTTTTGTCTCCACTAGGGGAAAAACTGAAATTCTTAAATGTAAATCTTACAAGGTGGACAGAATGATTCCTTCTCTGTCCTGGTTTCTTTTCCTCGCTGTTAACACTAATTCTCGTTCACATCAGAGCATCGGCTATTTCAACAGTGCACTCAGACTGTAAAACAACTACAAACATGTTGCATAGCTTTTAGATCCAGTGTCTTTAATCCTAAAGTACTTCCTCGTAAGACAGGTACCACATAAGTATTAAATATAACTGCCGTTCCATGGAGCTGTTTTTATTGGGAAGATGTTCTCATAATGTGCCTTTCCGTGCCCTATAATTTAGTCAACCTGCTGTACAACTTGGTCTTCCTCTGTCACATAATTCCAGACATCCCACCCATAACCTCAATAGAATATTATGCTCTCAATATATATAGATTGCAATATGTGTCCTGTTTCAAACACTTGACTCAACTCCTCATGAAGACAAGCATTTGCAATGCTATAGGTCTCGCATTTGCGAGCGTTTCAGCTATTGGCATTGTAAATACCAATGCCTTTTATTTATGTATTTTGAAAACCTGCAAGTGGTGCCAATACAGTGCCAATAGCTCAAACGCGCATAAATGCGAGACCTATTGCATTGCAAAAGCTTGTTTTTATCCGGTTTGGTGCTGACGAAAACCCAAATGGCTCTATCATGCGATGCCGGAGAGGCGAATTAAGGACACACCAGTCACGTAGGAGTGACATTTTCTGGCACGTATGTGATTGAAACAAGTTACCGTAAGATGGCAGTAGAGGACTAAAATTGTGGGCACGACAAATGCCATGCGCCATGCTCTAGACTAGAGTGGTGTTGGTTGTGTACAGCAAACGACAGTCCTTGGTTTCTGTCAACATTCGACTTTACATTTTAGTGTGTCAATGGCATTTTTTTGTGTTAACACCTTTAATAACAGCATGCGGCACTCGAGGGTCTCGAGGTAGCCAGTTAGCGGTGGCTAAAGGTAAAACTGACATATAGAGAAAACCAGGAGCGGTGATGTCAAGCCCCTGATAGGCCGTGGCCCCAGACAAACACAGCCTCGTGGCCCAGTCAAACACTGCCCGCGGGTCAACTCTCGCACCAGGAGTGGCGAACCAGCATGGCACTTTAAATGCTGCGCCATGTGTTGGCAAGCGCCAAAATACAAGGCAGCACACAGTTTGATCTCAGTCGAGTGCATCGATTCAGTCCCTCATAGCACTTGCGTTTGGCTCCACAGGTCAGTACCTTTCTTTCAAAAGTATTTTGGAGACGTGTGTGCATTACATTTTCTACGACCATCATTCTCACTCTTTTTCGTATGTGCCACCCCAAACCGTCAGGAAAATCGGTTAGGGCTACACACTGGCCACTGTCGGACCTCAACATTTTGAACAGGTGCAGCACCGAGCCAGGGGGGTGGGGGGTGGGGGGGAATGGGCACTGAGCATGGTGCGCGTGGACTCCACACCTTTTCGTAGAGGTTGGCACCTGTCTGTTTAGAGACTAGTTAGTGGTGCTGTGGCGAGGCTGCTCCAAATAACAATGACCTACTATGTAATGGTTACTTCTCAATACAAGGTACATCAAAGAATCAACACAAACAGTAGGTGTCCAACTGACAGCAGCAGGACTTTCACAATGCTGACTTGGAATATCACCGCATCAAGAATGGCATCTCAACTCGCATATTCACTCACTCATCCACCTACGCATTCACCTCAGTGACTTTAGCACCCACTCTAGAGACCTGTCTGTACATATATCGCTCGTCTTACCTGTAGATATTCTGTGAGTAATGAAATTAGCACTATCCTGTCCAGTCAGATCTGTTCTGTGGAAAATGGAAGACTGCACGTATTGCCTTCTGTGAGAGGAGGAAGCTTGCTTTGCTACTGCCATATTGTTCTGGTTATGTGAAGAAGTAAAGCTTGCACTGCTGCTGCCCAGTCTGTACCTGTCCTGTGATGGAAAAGCCTTGTGTTTACGCTATCCTAGCTGGACCTGTCCTCGGAAGTTGGGAAGCGTGTACTATTTCTGCCCAAGGTGTATCTGTTCTACGAAGAGGGTTCTTTCCAGTGCTATTACTCCATCTTATGAAAATACAAAGGATATTTTCAATGCACTTGTATAGCATGCCCGGACCAGTTAGAAGCCTTTGCTGGACCAAGGGCAAAACTAGTTGAGGGCCCCTCACCCAGAGGCTCTGGTTTCAAACACAGCTTCACAGCTTGACCAAACTGTGTAATCCTGGACAATTGATTTTCTTTTCTCTGTCTCCTTCTCCAAGAACATCACATTTGAGAGCAGCTTGAAAGAAAATCAGTTCAGGGTGTGCACTGTAGAAAAACTCTCTTATATTGTTTCATTGACAGTAGTGTTGCTTCATCTATAACAGCAATAATGGCCTTGTATAGGTAGCACAATACAACTGACTTGCCTCTTGAGTCACTAATAAAATTGCCATCAGGCAGAAGGGGAAAAGAATGTGATATCCATCCAGGATACGAATTGCACAATCTATTCAGGAAACCTGGTTTCAATCCTGGCTTCCATGGTTGACCAAACCGTGTGGGTAAAGCAAAAGGTCTCCCTAATTCAATTAAGGCCCTAGAGGAGGGAGAGGACACAGCAAAATAAAGTAGAAACCTCTAAACCGGCCTATACACTTTTTATATTGATCTATTCAGATTCTGCATTACCCGATCAAAATGTCAAAAATAAATTACATTTCGTTTTCACCAAAACACTGTCAATCCATTTTGGTTTTTAGACAAAAGACAATTTTTATTATTTCTTTTGTTGTGTTTTATAATTTACATATAACTTGAAACAGAAAAAAACATTTTTTTAGTTTTACACTTATGGATTTTGATACAAACAAATTACATATTTTATATAAGAAAGAAACATCCTAGACATCTGTAATATACAAAAAAAACATTTACTGGTCACTCATACTTGCATTAATACAATAAGGGGTAGAAAGGAAAATGTGAGAGAGAAAAAGAAATAGAACTCTTGAATTGGTCAGATTTCTCAAATAGACAGAGTGAAAAGATTGTCAGTTTTCAATATCTCTGTATTGGAAGTAATGTCGCGGTCAACGCGCGTTTCAGTGGAAAAACCACCTTCTTCAGGACCAACTGCAAAGTGTTAGAGGATGAGGTACACGTGAATGATGTCTGGGTGTCTGCAAGATAAACAAAGGAAATGGCATTGACAAAGGGGCGGGAATGCAAATACTTTCAAAGGAGATTACTTCCTATTAGTCTGAGAGCGTGCTCATCATGCTTCATAGAAGTGTGTGGAATAGAGCCACAAAAGTCATACACTCTAGAGAAGGATATAAAACATCATCCAACTCATATAGAACCCATTGGTGTTATGAGGGTGAGGTTTGAAAAGAAATAGGTGCCATAGGGAAACTCCAGATGTGGAGTGCCAGAGAAAGACATGCAATCCCACAGGGGATACATCTTATGGTAGCTACCTTATGGGTCATCAGGCAAAAGGCATGAGACCCGCTGTAAAAGACGTCTCTGTCATACAGTGCAACGATAACATTTTTCTGGAAGAGAAATGGTTCAAGTTATGCATCCTGATCTGGTATGGAGTTGGAAGTGGCTGTAACTAATATGAGTGCCACAGTACCTTGGCAAGTTAAAATATGGAGATGCGTTTTCAGTCCGAAGTTAGTTATATTATCTCCAAGTATATTGCAAAATCGACTGCGGCAATCCTGCAAGAACAAATAGACTTTTTATCAAGCCCTACCCAGTTAGTAGATTTAAAGGGGTCAGTGGGTGCCGGGTGTTTGAATACCTTTTCAGGACAAGAGTTAGTTCTAAAAAGGGAGGCCAGGCAAAGGTCTTGATTACGTGCCTCTCTGTATATATGTAATAAATACTGTTCATTTAGTTTGGGTAGATTTTGTGTTCTCTATGGAAAAGAATAGTCTCTAGGGGACCCATATTTCTATGGTAGCTGGATTTGTCTAGAACCACCCATCTAAAGTCTTCTCTGTATGTCCTGCATCAAGAAAATGGCGAGTGAGCTCAGTATTAGATTTCTTACATTTGAGTGAACTCTTATGTTCTATCAACCTAGTTTTAACTTTCCGGGTAGTCATGCCCACATATTTCAACTTGCAGGGACATTGGATCAAGTAAATGACTGTCTCTGAATTACAATCAGTATGGCTCGTCAATATCCACGGTGTTTTCAGTTCCAAGTCAAGTTGTGATGTGCGTGTGGTAAGATGGCAAACCATGCATGTGCCATAAGGGAAATACCCTTGGACAGGTAAACTCGTCCAGATAGCCCGTCAGTTGTCTGTGGTGTGGGTCAGACTAGGTCTAGAATGCACTAACATGTTATCTAGATTTCTAATGCATTTAAAGGCAAAAAGGGGTCTCTCACACACCTTTTTGCCCTTATTCAAAATGTGCCAGTTGGAATTGATCACTTTTTTTATCGTGGCACTTAGGTGACTGTATGTACTCACACACACCAGACGATTGGATGGAGACTTGTCATGGGTCTCTAGCAATGCCTCCCGGTTGTTATTCCGGGCCCCCTTATTTGCCCTCCATACCAGTTGGGAAGGATACTAACTTGTCAAGAGGTTCTCGCTGAGATTGATTGCATGTTTGTAGTATGTAGTGAGTTCAGTACAATACCCCTCAACCGCAAAAATTGCCTCCCTGGGAGGTTATCCCGGAGGGCACGAGGATGAAAACTTCTATAGTTCAAAAGGGCATTTCGAGACATGGGCTTCTGCTATAGCTCGGTATATATCTGTCCCTCTTTAGGATATAATCTGAGATTGAGAAAGGGTAGTGACTCATTACTAGAGTCACAAGCAGTGACGGCCCGTGTAGGGCGTTTTACCGGGGCGGTGACGTGGCGCAGAGGAGGGGCAGGGTGGGGGGTTGCAAAATGCGGCAAACGGCCGATTTCAGGTAAGTTACGAAAAAAATTAATAAAACGAATTTCGTTGCGCGCGCTGCATCGCATTTGGCGATGCAGCGCGCGCAACGAAATTCGTTTTATTACGAAAGCATTTTGGCCACCAACGGTCGAAGGAACCAGTTAACAAATTGTGACAATGGTTCTAAAACAGAACCAATGCCAGAAACAATCGGGCGACCTGGTGGAGGACTGTGAGTTTTATGTATCTTCCGCAAGATATAAACTGCCAAAACCTTTGGGTGACTGGGTGTGAGAAATTCTGCTTCATTTTTGGTGATCAACCCAGCTTCAGCAGCCTCCGTGACGAGTCGGCAAATAGTTTTCTGAAGTCTCGGTGTAGGGTCATGCATTATGGGCTTATAGTATTTGGTATGTTGTAACTGCCGCAAACACTCTGCACGATAAGCAGTGGCATACATCACGACAGTTGCTCCCCCTTTGTCAGCTTGTTTGATAACAATAAGAGGGTCTGATTCTTCTTTGTTCATGTTAAAGAATGGTCTTGACTTTTTTCGGTACTAAAGGACAGTAAGACGGCTTTTTCAAAAGACGCCACCTCAAGAGATAGTTGTTGTAGTATTAGTAAAAAAGTGGACTTGTTCCTTATGCCCGTATTGCATAGATTTTCTGGCCTATTGTCAGTCGAGTTCTCAAAGAAAAAGGATGGGCAAATTTCTCGGAAGAAGGCAAAAAAGTTCCTGGTGGGTTTTGAAGTCATCCCCATATAGGTAGGTACAAAACCTAGTCCCTTCTCGAGAATATTTGTTTCTAGAGGGGTCAGAACTCTCTGACTTAGATTGACTATTAGGTCATTGTGGCACTGGTGGATGCGCCCGTCATACTCCGCGTGATCCGTTGTTCCAACAGGGCATCCCACTGTACCTGGGGTTTCTGTTGTTCCAGCCGCATGTCTTCTGAGCGACCTTTGTTGCCTCTACGTCGTCCTCTTTGACCCCAGTCTTGGCCTAAAAAAGGTACTTGATATCCTGGTTCTTGATATGGAAATGGTTGGAGTAAGGGAAATGAGGGTTTTCATCCACAACATTGTTGTGCCCTTCCTTCATCCCTTTTCTCACTGTTTTCTAACTTTTACATTTCTACACTATATTCGGTGTGAGTTATGATCTGATGGAAGTAGTATAGGATAGATTTTTCTATGTTGTAGTGTATTCTTCCTTGAGAGCCACTTGTGTGAGATACACATTTTGTACATCATGCTACCTCAATTTGGACCTAGCCGTATGGATATGGAATAGGTCAATTCATCATGTTTAAAGGGGGACTAAAGGCACTTTAGTACTGGTTAACAGTGGTAAAGTGCGCAGAGATGTAAAGCCAGCAAAATTTAAAAAATCCAGGGTGACTATGCACAGAAGGCAGATATTTTGCAGAAACCTACTAATTTGCATGTTTATCATATCGCTTTGCATGTCTAAAGGAGTGGTAGGCCTGCATCATTGTATGGTTTACATAATTAACACCTTGGATTGTAAATATAATGTATGTGCTTGTATAAACAATACACTATTTCCTGAACATTACATAATGATTGTGTGCACATTATAAATGACAATATTTTCATATGCTTGCTGCATACTATTTCTTTTTATTTGCCAACCACACTGGTCACTGAATAGCAAACACCTTGGCGAGTTGGCCTGCTTGCATTATACTATAGTTTGACTCCGAATATTTGAGCGGGTGGAGACAATGACGGGGGTCACAATGACTCTTCAGTTTGGAGGCTCTGTTTTCTCAAGTACTGGGAGAAGTCCCTTCCTATGAAGCTTAGAAGTTGTTGTTAGCTCCCAGAGGTAAATGCTTTGGATCTTTTGCTCAAGGTACCTGTTCACAACTGCAAAGTTATGCTGTGAAAAGTGATATACAAAAAGTGATGGATGGAATGTTTGAATTAATGTTACCCACTGGTAGTTACTCGGGCCACATCCCAGTCCATCATAATTTTGCACACATGCCACCTCAGTTTGGACCCAGCCATATGCAATGAGTCTTCACCCTGCTCCAATAGGAACAGTCCATCCTGAACTGCCTGGCTAGATGCTCCCTGAACTGGAACACAAGCAACCCAGGACCGGTTTCACTGTAATTACGGCTCGGTAGTCGGGTGTAGCTTAGTTTCAGTGCACAGAGAGCCTGGGTTCCACATATGGGCATACAAGGTGCACCTAGGGTGTCACATGGAAGTATACAAAAAGTGATGGATGGAGTGCTTGAATTAATTTCAGGCACAGGTAATTTCTCAGGCTGCATCCCAATCCATTATTTTTTTGCACACCGTGCCACCTCAGTTTGGACCAAGCCATATGCAAATCAGTCTTAACCCTGCTCCATTAGTAACATTCCAGCCCGAACTACTAGGCTGGGTACTCCATTGACCTGGAACCCAAGGGCGTTCTCTGTTCTGTTCAAAGAGGACCTGGCTTGGCAGTTTGGGCTGGGCTCTTCATATCTGAGCAGGATCACAGCTGATTGGCTTATGGCTGGGCATAATCTGAGGTGCCATTGTGGGGAGATAAATGATAGACTGAGATGTGGCCTTGAGTAATTAACAGTGGCTAAGATTAATTCAAGCTTCCGGCTCATCACTTTTTTGTATACTTCAGCTTAAAAGTACTATTTTACATTTTAAACTGGTTTGGAGTTTACATTTGAAGTTTTATTTAGCAGATTAGAAATAGCACTTAAAACGCGATTGTAAAAGAGGATGCTCGTGGCTGCAATGCTTTCAGTTTTCTCATGTGGGATATGTCCATGTAACCAGTGGGTTTGTATGTAAGATTTCAATCCCGTGACCCTTTATCGTAAGTGGGACAAGGCAGGTATTTGCATATAAAGAGACTATTTTCTGTAAGGATGGCCTTTTCTGAAATGCAATGGGCTTGAAGAAGCCTTAAAAAGCTACAGTAGCCTTGGACACTGAGGCTAATAAGGAATATATTGGCACATTTTAGCTTCAGTCTGTCATGATGTAGACCCTGGTACCCTCAGGTAGAGCATGCACACACTGAAATCTGCAGCTTTCATGCTGAACCTCAGTCTGTTAAAAGTCAGTCACAGTGAAAGTGCACAGAGGCAGTCTAGAGCCCCCGGGCACAACCACCTGGCTTCTAGCACCATGGACAGTCAAAGCCTGTCCACTGGTAGTATTTCCTCCTTTATAATAGCTCTCTGGTGTAAGAAATCCAAAAATAGATTCACTTTAAGATTTCAGCCTACGTCAGAGGTCGTAGGGTTCTCCATAAGCACCCACCTTCAGATCAAGCGCCTAGACTGCTATACCACGGGGAAACTAAGGTGGTATCCAGGAGATACGTTCTATCCCTCCCTTGTTAGACATCAGGAACCTCCTACCACCCTCTTGCCCTTCTCTCCTTCCTTAGCATTCACTATTCCCTTTCCTTATCCTTCCTCTGCACATTGCTTCACATCCTCACTCTCTGCCTCCACCTTGCTGTCGTCACTCTCTCCCCCTGTCTCAACTGTCCGGTCTACTTACTCTCACTAACCTCCCTCTTTCTTCCATCTACTCCTTGTCTCAGCCCTTTCTCCCGTCTTTCTCTTCTACTTTTCTTCCACATGTCTCGACCCCTCTAAATGTCTTCTGCTACTTCTGTCTCTCCCTTATCTTAAGCATCCTTCTTGTTGTCTCGCACTTCCATCTACTTTAGTGTCTCATGACTTTTCTCAGACTCCTCTTACTTCTCCTTATCTTTCTCTTCCTGTCACACTCTTTCCCTTCTCTTACCCCTTCTCTCTCTCCCTCTTACACACACTTCCTCTTTTTAGGTCTTGCCTGAGCCAGCGAGCATGCGCTGCTCTGCGAGGATTCTAGTGAGGACTTCAAACTCTGACCACACGCTCGTGCGTGTGCTTCTTCACGCTATTGGCCTTTGCGTGCGTCTTTCTAAGAAAGACAGCACGCAATTGGCCAAAGGCGGGTGCATGTCCCGCCTTCTCTCTCCCCTGGCCTAGGGAGCTCGGGAGCGAGCAGCGCCTGCTGCCATCCTTAAATTGTTTGCAGTGCGCATGTGCGCACCACTCGCAGGCTTTTTTAGGCATAATGAGGGCAATCCTCGCATTTGTGTTGCATGTTTCTTTAATGGTCTTGTATTTGCAGGTTCCTGAGCAAAGGTACCCTTCTTGGAACTCTGCGGAGCATTGCGCTGTCTACCATTTACCTAATTACTCTATTGGCTGTGGGGTCCTTATGTATATTCATATGCAGGCAGAAGCACTGCTGTTTTCATTTCCTTGTATCTTTTTTTTTCTTAATATGGACCAGGTTTTTTATTTACTGTACTGGGGCACAAGGATTTGCAAATAACCCTCAAAGAAACACAGCAGTTTCCTCCATCTGCTATCCTATACACTCAGCTGCTGCTGTAATTCCCTTCTTTGTGTGCTGATATGTTGCTGATGAACTGTTGGCGACTTATTCCATTTGAGCGAATAAACGAGCATTGCCGTGCTTCTGCAGCTAAAGTGATATTGGGTGACAAGCAACTGAGCCCTCTAGCATCAGACCAGTTGGTGCGGTCATTCAGGTACCTTAGTGTTGTGAATCTGTGTATGGAGGGCATCAAGTGGGCGTTCCCCTTGCAGGTATCTTACATCAATTGCTATTTTTTTCACTGAAATCTCTTCTTTTGCTTTTTAACCTACCTTGTCTCAAGCTGTGAATCCGAAAAGGTTGTATGTGCCTGTCTCTGCCATCAAGATGGCAGAATGCAGATTGCATATGAGGGGGCTTTCTTTGTTTTTCACGAACTGCTCATCATGAGCTGGGCTACTAGGGGTGCCTGTTGTCCACTGAACATGTGTTGCACATTCACCGGGCTCTCTGCAGTCAGTGGAGAAGATGATAATACTCTGGTTTATGTTTTCAATTTCATGCCAAACAAATGTTCACATGCTACTGTGGTTTGGACGCAGGCAGCTCATAAATAGAGCACCTCAGCTTTTTTTTGGTCTTGCCTACGACAGCGTATGTTCTGTTGCTGCTGACATATTGTTTTGTATACAGTGGGCTTACAATCCGCCCACAGCATACCACTGGTTGTTGGCGTGGATGCATCTACTGATGGGAAATGTAGTTCTTGTGGATGCATCTCATTATATGCGTATATATAAAAAAATGAAGACTTTTAAAAAAAGAGCTGGCAAGCAGGTTGACGTCGGTATCCGCATACATGCAAGAGATTGGGACCCGGGGGGACCGTGGCGCGAGCCGGGTGTCCCCCTGGGACGTTTCGCGCGATGGTACAGACCACGCAGCGAGTTACGTAGTTAGGTAGGGGGCGGGGCTTATGTTTTCACGTGAGAGAGGCGGTTGGGCGGGAAACGAGTGCTGAGGTAACGAGACGGTTATTTTTTGTGCCGTTTTTGCCTCAATTAAGTATTTAATCTGTCATTTCATTGGCGAAGCTTGTCATGGCTGACAACTCAGCTGTTCAGAATGCGCTCCGTGTTCTGTATGAGGCAGGCCGTGTGGACTTACTGGCCCCCGGTGTTCCCGACTTAATGTCTTCAGCTGTGAGGCGCCCGAAGAGAGTGGCGGCGAAAGGTGTGAGCGACGCTGTGGCAGCTTGTCTTCCTGTCAAAGGCCGTGTACAGGAGATTGCCACCAGCGGTGAACTCGCTCCTTTTTCAACTAAGGAACAACGCGACAGGCCTGCTCGTTTGAGCGCCCATTCCCGGCTCCTGACAGCGCGCTGCGCCTCTGCACCATCAGTCACGGTGAGGGAGTCGGGGGAGGTCTCAGTGACTCGGGTGGGACGAGCTCGTCGTCGTGTCAGCGCCAGGGGAGGCGCGGTTTCTAGAAGCCTGCCTGCATCATCACGCAGAGGTATAGGTGGGAAGGGGAGGGGAATGTCTAGTGAGGGTGCTGATATTATGTTTATTGAGTCCCCTTCTCCTGCAAAACGGGCGTCTTTGAGGGGCACAGAGTACTTTTTGAACAGACCCGGTAACATTTCTGGGTATAATATTGACTCTGCAGCTTTGGTGGACTATCCTAGCGATAGTGGGGGGAAGGAGGAGGTTTTTCAAGAAAGGTCATCTTTTTCTATCCCTTCTGAGGCTTGTGGGGAGCGCCTAGCGAAGGGAGCTTATTTTGGTAAGCGTTTATCAGTTTCTGGGGTGTCCCCTTTACCTAGAGGCCCCCCTGGGACCAAAGGTGTTTTTGCTCTTACATCAGCAGTTGGCTTGGGGCAGGTTACTCCTTCTTGTCTCCCTTTGGGTGAGGATGTGTCAGAGACTATGGCTGCAGTTGTACAGAGGTCATCAGAAGATGCTGGGCCCTTGCAAGAAGATACTGTTATTAACCCTTCAGACATTGTCTCCATTTTCCCGGCTTCTCGCCCCCCTCCTTGTCACCCGCAGGTGGATTTTGCTTCTCCTTTTGGTCCTCAACATGGTCAATGGATTTGGGTTGAGCATGCTGTTCCTGACTCGTCGGAGGCGGATGCTTCTAATCATGTCTCTGGTCATGGTTAGTTATCGCATTCTGGCACGAGCGGCGAGGAGGCGGTAGGTTATTCAGGCCAGCAGGCAGCTCAAGTTTTTCCTCGTAAAGCATTTCAGAAACAGGTTTCGCCTTTTGGTAACGTGTCATTTTCATCAAGCGGATCAGGTGCGGATCTTAGTATAGCGGCCGGGCTCTCTAATCGGAGGCCTGTGACCAATTGGGAGTTTTACGATGGTGGGGTGGGTGATGGCGAAATGCCAAGTACAAGCAAGGATGTTTTGGAATCTTCAGAGGTGCAGGGTATTCGAGGTCTGGGTTATTTTGATGGTACTGAGAATGTTTTTCCAGAAAAGGATCTTGGGGGGTAATGGTTGTTGTTCCGAACATGTTCCTTTCGTGCCTTCAAAGGGTGCGGGGGCAATCAATTCTGCTAGTGTCTTACAGAAGTCAAGTGCGCATTTCATGTCGGATCAAGAGCGGCATCGCGATTATCAGCGTCGTGATGATCCTCGGGAATTTCAGAAGCGTGCTGCACAACTAACGTCAGGGAAGCCTCATTGGTGGTCTGCTTTGTCAAAACCTTTGGTAGGCAAACTTATGCCGGGCTCGGTGGGGGTGGACGAGTCAAATACGTCTAATGTGTTGGGGGTTGGTTTTGGTGGGGATACAAGGGACAAGGCTTTTCGAACATCTATTTCTGGTAATGCGGACAGTTCCAGCAAATGGTCTTCTTTGGGTAGTGGGGTTGCTGAGGTTGGTCCGGCTGGTTCAAGTCAGGTGAAGGTTACTGCTAGGACTCAGCAGAAGCTTCCTTATATGGGTCTTGCCATCCCATTAGGCATACATCTGTCAGTTAACACCAAGAATAAGATTTGGCTGCATGAATTTGTCGACATTTTTTAACTCCTTCATAGGGATATCCAAGCCAGAGAAGGGTCCAAGGAGGAGGAATGGGGGCTTTCTAGGCGGCCCAGGGTCCCAAAGTCTATAGAAAATTGGACTGCAGCTTTTTTGATATATGCTAGCGTGTATTGTGAGAGGTATCCGGACAGGGCTATTTCATTGTTTAAATATATGGACACCATTCGTAAGGCACATTTGCAATTTGGGGGCTATGCATGGCTTAATTACGATGAAGAATTTAGAGCGCGGATCAGTATGTTTAAAGATAAACCGTGGGGTGAAGTAGATCAAGAGCTTTGGTTGCAGTGGATGTCCTCTGCTCAGCCGCTTGCGTCAATGCATACTGCAAGTGGTCTGCCGATTATATATCGGCCCTTTCTGCCTCGCCCCGCTCCAGTTGGGGCGGGGGTTACAGGTAGGGGTCACTTGCCGACGCCAGGTGCCTGCTGGAATTTTAATCGGGGCTCATGCATTAGGCAATTCTGTAGGTTCAAACACGAGTGCTCTCAATGTGGCGGTAGACATGCCATCACCCACTGCTTCGCTAAACAGCCTCAAGGGGGTTCAGGGAGTTTTCCAAAGGGTGGCGGGGGATTCCCTCAACTTATGTCAAAGGGCTCATACCCCAATTAATCTGATGCGTTTGCTGCCTTGGTTGGAAGTTTATCCTGATTATGAAGCTGCGTCCAAACTGTTTTGGGGTTTTAAAGAAGGTTTTCGCATTGGCTACCAAGGGCCTCGTTATCACCGTTGGGCTGACAATTTAAAATCTGCTAAGGAACTGCCTCACGTGGTGCAACAGAAATTGGAGGCAGAAATGCAAGCTGGTCGTGTAGCTGGGCCTTTTAATCAATGCCCCTTGGAAAATGTGATAATATCTCCGTTGGGGGTAGTCCCTAAAAAACGGGTTGGTGAGTTCAGAATGATTTTACACCTGTCATGGCCGGAAGGCCAATCTATTAACGATTTTATTTCTTCTGAGGATTCCAATGTCTCTTATGCGTCTGTGGATGATGCTTTGAGATTGGTACGGGAGGTAGGGGCTGGTGCAGAATTAGCAAAATGTGATATTCAATCGGCCTTCCGTTTACTCCCTATCCATCCATCGGATTTTGAATTGCTAGGTATGTTTTTTAATGGAGCTTTTTACGTTGACAAAGTACTTCCTATGGGGTGCTCAGTGTCTTGTGCTTTGTTCGAAACATTTAGCATGTTCCAGCAATGGTGTTTTTCGGTGAGGAGTGGCCACACACATGTCTGTCATTACTTAGATGATTTTATGTTCATTGGCGATGCACACCTCAAACAGTGTCGTAAAGGTCTCGAATTCTTTCAGGACTTGGCTGAGGAGTTTGGTGTTCCGCTGGCTCCTGAAAAAACGGAAGGTCCCTGCACTAAGCTCGTATTTTTGGGCATAGAGATAGACACGGTAACTATGATGGCTAGTTTGCCAGCTGTAAAGGTAGAAGAGATCAGGTCTTTTCTTTTGGAGGTTCTTGGCAAGGATAAGATTGAGCTTCGGCAAGTCCAACGGCTTTTGGGCTATCTGAATTTTGCTTGTCGGGTTGTTAGGGCAGGCAGGACTTTTTGCAGAAGGTTGGGTTTTGCGATGTCTGGAGCCTACCTTCCTCACCACAGAATTCGTCTTACCAAAGCCATCAAGGAAGATCTTCTGGTGTGGTTAAACTTTTTGTCAGATTTCAATGGAGTTTCTTTATATTTTCTTGGTGACAATACTATTTGGCAGATACAGATTTTTTCGGATGCCTCTGGGGCACATGGTTTTGGACTTTTTTGGGAGGGTCGTTGGTGTGCGGAGGCATGGCCACGCCATTGGTTATCACAGGGGCGCAGTATTGCTTTCCTTGAGTTGTTTCCACTAATTGTGGCCCTGATGGTTTGGGGTGTGGAATTCAGTAACAGATGTGTAATGTTCCACATTGATAACATGGCTGTGGTTCAGTTCATAAATAATCAGAAGGCCAAAGATATACGGGTTTTGAGGCTTTTGCGTTTTTTCATGTTACTCAGTTTAAAATGCAATATTGTTTTTCGTGCAAGGCACATTCCAGGTGTCAATAACTCAATTGCAGACGCCTTGTCTCGTTCTAATTGGCAGAAATTCCGCAACTTGGCGCCTGGTGCAGACACCTACAAAACTCCAATCCCGCAAGACATCTGGGTGCTGGGGGAATGAGGATCATCGATTTGGTCGAGAAATCTATAGCCCCTGCTACTAGACGCACTTATCTACAGGCTTGGTCTGAATTTTTAACTTTTACGAGATCACACTGTTTTGAAGGCCCTTTAGTGGATTCCAAGTTCTGTATGTTACAGTTTGTTTTATATTTAGTCAATAAAGGTTTATCACACACAACCATTTCTGGCAAATTGGCTGGGATTTCTTTTTATGGACAGCTATGGTGGGGTCAAGATTTAGTTGGGGATGTTTTGTTGCGGCGGATGCTAAAAGGTTTGAGCAGGGAGCGAATAAAGTCCGGGCCCTTACGAGAACCTATTACTTTTGGGCTGTTACAGCAGTTACTAGTTCAATTGCCTTTTTGTTGTTATGACCTTTGGGAAGTTTTGCGCTTTCGTCTATGTATGATTTGGTTGTTTTTTGGTGCCTTTCGTGTTTCAGAATTATTGGGGTTGCAAGGACAAATGGGGATTCGGTCCAGTGAAATTGATTTTCAACGTGGGGTGTCAATCAAGTTATTTTTGAAGAAGTCTAAAACTGATCAATTGGGCAAAGGTGTTTGGGTTAAGTTGAGTGGTAGTGGGGTTCAAGGATGTTGTCCTATTTGGGAATGGGATTCATTTGCAGGTTCCCCTGATTTCATACATGGGCCCATATTTTTGCATCAAGATGGGACAAAAATTACTGATGCTCATTTATTGGCTGTTTTACGCAAATCCTTGAAGAGGATTTGGAAGGACCCCTTACTTTTTGGAACTCACTCATTTAGGATCGGGGCAGCTACGGAAGCGGCTAAATTGGGCTGGGACTGGGAGGACATTAAGAGGATTGGTAGGTGGAAGTCTGCATGTTGTTCTCGTTATGTCAGACTATGATAACTTATCCGTTTGCTATGATGCAGGCTAACTTTTGCTTTTTCTGCCTAGGTAGTGCCATCAATTCTTTTTCCTCAAAAATGCGTACTTGGATCATAGGTCATTCCTTCGTCAAGTGGTCTGCTGTTTTTGCAGAACGGCTGATCTACGGCAGGTCGCTCGGACTTCCTAGCGAAGGCCACGAAGTTCTATGGAAGGGTAAAGGTGGGATGAGGTGGAGCAAGTTGTTTTCTACGCTATCTGAATTATCAGCTGAAAGAGGTTTTCCAGACTTGTTAATAATACATTTAGGTGAGAATGATCTCGTACCTTTATCTGGGTTATCGCTCTTGAAACAAATGCAATTGGATCTAGCAGTCATCAAGAACAACTGGGTGGGTACGTCTCTGGTGTGGTCCGAAATTATTTATAGACAACAGTGGAGGGGGCCCCGCAATCATTCAGCCATGGAAAAAGCTCGCAAAAAATTAAACCGTGCGATGAAAATTTTTTGCAATGCAATGGGTATTCAGGTTTTGTCTCATGATAACATTACCAGTGTCGAGCATCATCTTTTTCAGGAGGATGGGGTTCATTTATCCCAGATAGGTCAAGCCTACTATATGATGGAATTAAGGGACTTGCTGGCGGGTTTTTGGAATGAGAATCTTTGGTGTGATCATCTTTTAAAGTAGAATATGTTGGTTTTGAGCAATTTTCTTTTGGTGGGGGCCAGGAAAACTCTTTTGGTTTTCCTGGGTGGCGGTTTTTTGAGGGTTTGGATAGTCTGGAGCGGGCTTATCCTTCCCTCTGGGGCGGGGGGAGGGTGGAAGAAAAGCTGGACAGGTAAACCAAAATGGTCAAAAAGGAAATGATGCCATTGGGGCAGTACATGGGGTAATTTATGGTAAATTTTGGTTGGGGTATTTTTGGAATTGTTTGTGGCAAAAATGTTTGGGAAGCAATTTGATAATATTGATATTGTCTCAATAAGTGGTTCTTGGTTACCTGTCCTAATAAAGTGACCTTTTTTGCTAAGTCAAAATTTGTGTGGTCTGTCTTATTGCGCGATATGTGTTTTCCCCTTTGCATACCGTTCTTAAACATGTGTTTCTGGGGAACAAATCCCCCCTCCCCCCCACATATAAAAAATACGATTATTTTGAATATCTCCTTGTGACATAAAGAAAGCTATGTCCCGCCCATAAATCCAAAGCTGTAATAAATCTGTGATACTTTGCCGAGTTAAGCATATTTTGTTTTAATTTAGAGAGGCTTAGTTTTGTTGTGCCTGTTAATAAAGCCATCATGCCCCGGGCGACAATTAAGACTACAGACTTTGCTTTACTGCCTCTGTTTCTCTTTACTATAAAAAAATAAATCACGAAGGGGCTTAGAAACTATGCGTGTCAAGTACATATTCCTGTCGTAATCCCCAGAGGGATGTCCACCATTTATGTAATAGCTGACAGATACTGGGCACATAGAATCTTGGCTTAGTCTTGCAATTTATAAATGTTATCTTTTTTGGTCTTTACTGCATTAACAAACATAAAATTGGCAAACAACCCCTATACCTTCTATTTCTAAAAAATAAGTAAACATCTTTAATGTGTTGTATTGCCAACTTTAACGTGGCAGTGCAGTCTTAACTCTTGCTCAATGTATTCCACGTTACACTCCGCGAAACAAAACACGATTTAAAGAAACTGTAGCACACTGCACCGCACAACAACGAGGTTCCATCGGGGTCGCATTACCATCATAAATCAGATTTTTTTTTATCGGTATCAATTAGAAAAACATTTAAAAAGTTGAAAAACACGTCATATGAAAAATGCATAAGGTATAATTGTCCAAGAATCACAGGATGTTCAGCCGACACCGAGACTCGAACCTAGGTCCACAGTTCCAACGCCAGAAGCGCGCATTAGAACTTCTCTACGGCTTTCCGGGGCACAAATGGACAGATTGTGGTGTTCGTTCCTGTATATTATTTTGGAGTAGAACCTAGATCTTCGGAGAGGAATTGAGCCCATATGGCCCCAGGCCGAGAAAAAGAAAACAGGTTAACTAAAATGTGTGGTGGGGGGGGGGGGGGTGGAGAGGCTCTGATGAGGCGGTGAAATCACAGCGGGGTGCTTTAGAGGCGCTTCATTACAGGGCAGAGGTGGGGGCTCTGACATGTGTGATGCTTTAATGGGCCTGTAAACAGAAAGCCCGGCCATTTGCTATTCTTGAGCTGACTTATTGGTATTTGCCATGGTCGCACTGTGTGTCAGCAATACAGTGGTTAACGTATGAAGTACTACTGAAGGAGCACCACACTTGGTGTATGCAAGAATCCCCTCAGACTCTCCGCACACAGAGGCCACATAATCTTCCATGCACTGAACAGGGCACAGATTCCCGACTAACAATGAACCAACCTTCAGCACAGCACAGCATAGTAACTGCACATGTGCTATCTTAAGTGTATTTCTATAGCATATTGCCAGCATCACAACTTGGCTTTCTTGTTTTCGCTCATGTCTCTCCCTATCTCTCTAGCTGCAGTGAAAACACCAGCTCATACTTTCAAACCACATACAAAAGGGTGGCTAGGACGAGGCTGTGCAATGACCCCTTGCATTTTCTTCGCATTTGGGTCATTTCATATCATCCACCTCCACTCCCCCCTCTACACCTCCGCTCCCACCACCACCTCCGCTCCCCCCTTCCTCCCTGCACCTTTACTCCCACCTCCACCTCCACTCCCTCCTCCCTCCCTACACCTCCTCTCCCTCCACTTCCACTCCCTCTACCCTCTACCCCTCCTCCTCCTCCACTCCCCTTTCCCTTCCCTCCACCTCCACCTCCACTCCCCCTCTCCACCTCCACACCCACCACCACCTCCACCCACCCTCCCTCCGTGCACCCCCTCTCTCCCTCCCTCCACTTCCACTCCTATCTCCCTCCACCTCCACTCCCTCCTCCCTCCACCATCCCACCTTCACTCCCCCCTCACTCCCTCCACCTCCCTCACTCACCCCCTCCCTCCACCTACACTCCACCCTCCCCCCCCTCCCTTCCTGCACCTCCACTCCCCCTCCTCCCATCCCCTCCCTCCCTGCACCTCCATTCCACTCCTCCCCCCCGCACCCCCTCCCTCCCTACACCTTCACCCCCCTCCCCCCACTGCCCCCCTTCCTTGCATAAACAACAAAACTAGAACACATTTTTGGTGTTAATTCTGGTTTTTATTAGGATACTTCAATTGTATATAATGTTTTCTAGGTTATATATAAAGTGACAAATGGTTATAACACTTTCTTAATTATAACTTATAACTAGGCTTTCCTGTTTTCAGTTTCTATTTTTGGTAAATTCTGGTGGTGTTTTTTCAGTGTTTTCCAGTGAATTCAATACCTTCAAAAAACAGTGGTTATCAGTGATTACCCATTTCCGCGCCATTACAAACAACAGAAACAGTGTTTTTCCGGTGTTTATGCAACGTTTTGCTTTTATTATTGCTTGCTTTCTGCACTGATAATGCATGACATATAGAAAGTGTACGCACAGTGTATGTGAGGTACAAATACATTTTTACAAATCAGTACACCATAAAATACCTTCTTCAGTGAGTCTTTCGTCATGCACACTCACTCTTTCCTTCCCATGTAAACTTCTATCTGTGAAAAGGCCCTCTCAACATTGACGGATGCACGATTGTTTCACAGGAAGGAGCATGTGCTCCAAACCATCAAACCAGGGCCGCAGCAGGCTGTGGCCAGATCATGGCTCAGACCAGGGCACATGGGAAGGGTTCATCCACAGCAGAGGCAAGGAGGGGCCCTCAGTGAGCACCATACGGCTGTCCTACTCTAGCGACAGCTCTTGCGCATGTTTTACCAAATGTATTTGCTCCCGAATTCTCAATTCACCTCTTGATTGCAGTAACATTATTACTGCTGGGGGCCCTATCCCCCAAAGGTAATGCCCAACTGTAGATTAGGGCCTCAGTAGGGTCTGTCTACAGCATGCACCTCTACCAACCCTGCGGTCATACACAACAGAGTAGCTACTTACTCGATGAACCAGAAAGCACCTTGGGGCCTCTACAAGAGGTAGGAGAGCGCTATGGCAGCACGATTGCAGTGACATGCTGAATTTGTAAGAGCAATATCAACATATGCCTCTTAATGTTCAGTGGAAATTGGTATTTTGTGCTCACTTTGTGACTGCGTCAGCTTTGTAGAGCTGCTGCCAGACTGCTAAGATCACAGCATAGTGCTACCTGACTCTGAATACCAGTCTCAGGTAGCTCAGGGAGTGCAGCAGACCAGTCAGCAATGTATGTCTGATGGTGCTGACATAGTAGCTACACCACACAAGGCCTAGTTGGATCCCTAGTCTGTCTGCTTTTCTGACACATTTCAGCTGGAGACCACTTTGCTAATGTAGTCCCCGAGGGTACGCCAAGTGTCAAAGTACTGTGCAGAGCGACATTATATGGTCTCTCCATGACTGGGCTGGTACGATCACAATCTAGTACCACCTGACTTAAAATCCTTGTTCCTCATAGAGCTGAGACAGGAGTGTAGTCACCATAAAAACACCCACTCTATGCACAGGCCCACAAGTGAGGCACCAGCTATCTTGTTCAAACATCTAGTCTTCTGGGTTTTCTGTTGCCGCCAGAGAGGCTGTTTGTTCCAGGAATGGACCCTGATAGAGGCTGGTCAAGGAAAAGGGTTGACAATGATCCGACCATAGTTGCCAGATGTGTGTATGAGCTGAACATGGATAATACATTTGGAGTTGTTCAGTGCAGGGAGCTCCAAAGAGATGCAAGGCACTGTGCCAACAGATCTAGATTCAAGGTACACCATTAACATATATAAGCACTCTGCCAACAGATTAAAAGTGTAGCAGCATATGAAAGGTGCATTGCTACAAATACAAAGGCTTGTTACGGAACCTCGTTTGTTGATGCCAGATGATGGCGTGGTTAGACATCGGTAGCAGCCACCATGTCCTCTCAAGGAACGAGTCAAGTACTTAGAGCTCCGAGACACTCCTACCCCTCTGTGGTCTCGGTGGTGACTGCTGGAGGGTGGACAGCATCACTCACACGCTTTATCACTGAGGCCTTGTGAGAACCACTTGATGAGATTCTGAAATGCTACTTTGGGACAGAAAGTGGCAAGTGTTCTTTCAAAAAACTAGCCCGCTTGGCCCATAACCAGCCCACCCACAGAACCTTCCTTCTTCCCCTCGCCTATTTATGCAGCTTTCTGGAGAGATTTGCCTTCGGTAATTATCAAGTGCAGTTACAGGAAATGTAAATATGTGGGGGCGGGGCTGTGGTCTTTCTTCCTAAGTGGTGCTGAGCAGCCAGGCTGTTAATTTTAAAATTGTTAAAAGGCACTGAGCCACCTCTCTGTTACAGGAAGAGGGAAGTTTTGTGCTCCAAACCCCCCAGCACCACTCAAAGGGATAGCATAGGAGACAGAATTTTGAAACCAAATTGTGTACATAAAGGCAAAATGTGCGTGTGAAATGGGTCCACGGTTGCAGCTTGACAGCCACCTGCCCCATAATGCCCTTTCTGTAAGCAATAAAGCGGCCCTTTTGTGACTTTCCCTATATTTGAATGTACCCCTTTTCAGTGCCCTTATATAGAATGTGCCGCTTTTGAGGTTTTCTCTTTAGCTATGAAACAGCTAGTTTTGTGCTCTGCTTGCGTGTTATAAAGATCTTCTTTTGGGGTTGCCAGCATATTGTTTAGCACTCCTATTATGACCTAGCCATATTTCACAACTAACCCCCCAATTGTTATTTACGTGGATATTGTGAGGTACTCCCTTTTGTGACATGCCTCGATGCTACAATGCTCGCCTAAGTGACTTGCTTATATGTTGCACTACACCCCTATTTTCTGACTTGCGTGTTTATTATTTTTTTGTAGTAGGGATTCACTTCCCTGCTGTGTTTGTATGCTTGGCTTGTGTGTATACTCTGAGTCCAATGCGGCTACCTGCTTAATGTGGCCCTGAGGACACCTCAAGGTACTGTAGAATGTACAGATGTCAACTTAAATGTACCAAAGCTCTGCCTGCACACGTTATTAATATTTCCTAACCTCAGGTTTTTATTCACGCGGCAAAAACAGGCGAGGTTTATATTGAATTCTATTTATATGAGAGGCAGGGGATAAAAACAAAATACAAAGAATGTTGAAATACTGAGCCAACCAGTATTAACCGTACATGTCAACCCTCCCGATTCAGGCGGGAGACTACCGATTTCACGGCTAGTCTCCCGCCTCCCGATTCCTGCAAGCAAAACCCCGATTCCTCTGGGTTTCAGCAGACAGGGCTTGGTATTGTGTAACTTGTTAATTCTTCCAGCAATAGTCAGAGTGGCGAGCAGAGGCTCTAGAAGGGGTGAAAAACCAACTAAGCCCCATTAACAAGCAAATGGTCTTTTAAAGACCTGTGAAGTACTCGGGGCGGCTGTGTGTGTGCCTGGGCTGCCACACGGGTGGGGGTTGGTATATGCACTGCCAGCAACCTGCCAGGCCAGTGAGTACAGAACACTTGCATCACCCTCTCTCTGCCTGTCATTGCGCTCCATGCTTCTGAAAGGGAAGAAAAAAACGTGCATTTGCGTTTCAAATGTCCAGTCCTGCAGCAGCACACTTCCAAAGCCCGTACATGACAGTATCCCGATTCAAGGCCCCATTCTCCCGATTTTCTTAATAAAATCTCCCACTTTGCGCTTCTGAAATGTTGGCATGTATGGTATTAACAAACATGTTAAACCCTCCGTCTTGTAAAACGTACATAAGATTGATGAAATGCTGAGCTAACCATTACCAACTAAAACATGCTTTGCCTTCCTGGAAGACGTAGATAGACTGCTGAAATGCTGATCCCATGATGCATAACTAAAAGGACCCATCCATACCGCAGGACGAGCATAAGCAGCTGAAATGTTGAGCCAGTTTTAACCACTGAATCACGTTGCACCTCCCACAAGACGCACTAGTGCTTCAGCTGTCTTTGCCTCGAGCCAGCAGCCCAAAGAAGTATCCTGGCCAGTGAGGCGAGCCGAGGGATTCCTTAAATTATCTGATTAATTTAATGACCTTGTCACCTTCACATAAGGTTGCATGCCTCTGTGTAACATGAGCCCCGATTTCAGTAAATGCCCCAAGGGATTAACTGAACCGAAGCCATCGTGCTGCGTACGGTTCCTTTCCTAACAGCAACACGGAGCCAGCAGCGATTCCAAATGAACAATTTGCGAACTAACCCCAGAGCTTAAATGTTGCACAAATAAAAATAGAAAAAAGAGTAGTGAATACGATTGTTGCATCAACAAAGAAATAGAGTGGTTTTAATTTGTAACAGAGCCATCAGTCGGGGGTTCAATCAAGTACCTTTCCTCAGATGTTAACGTTGAGGACTTTGCTCCCAGCAGAGAATGGACCCCCTGGAGGGACAAATGCGCCTCTCGTAAATGAAACTGGGGGCAGGAGAGGAGGAGACTCACTGCACAGCTAGAAGCACTCCAATTAAGTGACCAGAAAGCAGAGCTGAATTGTGATCAAGGCGCCTGCTGCAGTTATGTGTGCCTCCGGCAGGCCCGATTCGAGTTAGGCGAATGCATAGATTTTCTTTTGCCAAAGGTGAGATTAGTCGGCATAGGACGGGAGCGGAATGGTGAGCAGCAAAGCTACGGACACTGGGAGGGGGGCGGTATGAGCAAGCATGGCCAGGGATAGCAGGAGGAGGGGGGAAGGGAGCAAAGAACACCATGAACAGCGGAAGGAGGGTGAGATAGTACATTGGAATTACCGATGCGTAGCTTGGGTGCTGTTTTGTACTGCTTTGGCTCCCTCAAGTGGCCAAGCAGTGCAACAAATGTGAAAAATCAGCGATACTCGGTTTAAACCGGGTCAGCTGATTTGCAGCCGGTAGGGTAATGTCGAGCACAATCGGTTTTAACCGACTTCCGGACAGCCTACTTATAACTTTTAAACATGCTGCACAACATTCACAATGCTCTGCAACACATAGTAAAAATGTTAACAAAGCCAATAGCTCTCTCTAAACACTTATAAGGCCCCAAAGGCGAAACCTATTGGCTATGCCAATGCTTGTTCTTCTTACCATTTTCTTCTTTCCATTCTCCCTCCTTTTGTGTCTTTCTCTAGCACCCTTTCTTCACTTTTTAGGTCTCGGCTAGGCAGCGCGCATGCGCTGTCTCTCCGAGACATCTAGTCATCCATATGGGTGCTGAAACTCCGCCCATTGCGTGTTAGTTTCTCGTGGCTTGCGATTCGTTAGCTTGCGCATTCTTTTTGTTATCAGCCTCATTATTGATTCTTCATGCCATACATAACTTCCATTCATTCCGGAAGCAGCACGGCCTAACTTCATTATCCTTAAGCTTACACATCATAATTGTTTTGTTTTTTTAAATAGTGCGCATTAACATGCGCGTGCATCCCTGCCGCCGAGCGCAGTCCCGGACTCACCCCTCCCCGCCCCCACTGCTCCCTTGTTTACCGAGCGCCCTGTTTATCTTAGTGCACATAGCACGTCTGCAGTTGTTACGGCAGACTTTTATCGCCGAGTGTGGGAGGTCTTGTTCCCGCGAGCCTATTGATTCATTGTGTGACCTTCGGCATTTGTGAGCAAACACAAGTGATGGTGAAAATGAATGTGCATCAGACGGTGACTGAATCGAATAGTGTGGAAGTGGAAGGGCTAGATCAGACCAAGAGGGCAGACAGTTTCAAGGCGGGTATGTTCAGAAGTTAATAGCAACTTGAAGAGATACTGTTTGGATGTTTGCGGTGTAATATATACGTAATTTGCAGTCCTGGGTATTCCACAATGGGATGCCTTGATTTCCTTCAAGTGGTTTTATGCCCTTCTTGTGTAATGATTCGTATAGGGCGATACCGTGACGCTGATGCTTGTTTGGAATTGAAAGTGCTGAGAGAGTGGAATTTTTCAGCTGCTGAAAGAGCCGTAGAAGGCGATCTAGACATGACTGGGGTACTTGTGGATGCTGCGAATGACAGCAGTGTAATAAATGAAGCAACAATGATTCACCCCCTGTTGACAAACTGCAAGGGCCGCGGACACGTGCAGCAACACGCACGCAAACACACAGGCAACACTGATGTGCAAACAGGCACCACGTGCAGTGCCTGTACACTGTGACACTTCTTTGCTGGCAGCCACACAATCCATGTGCAGTGCCCGTGCACTGTGACACTTCTCTGCCGGCAGCCACACAATTCATGCACTCACATTGGCACGGATGCATGCACAAGTGACACTCGCACAGGCAGACTCTGGGACACTCCTACACAACGACACGAGCGGCAGTACTAACGCACTCAGCATGTGTTGCCTACATAGAGTGCGCACCAAGGCACAACAGTTCTGCCCACCATGCTCTTACGCAAGTACCGCAACTGCAGGATACTCACACCATCGATGTGAGTCTCACATTGCACAAGCCAACTTATGGCAGGGTGACAGGTACTCACTCCAGCGCGCAATAAATATATATATATTACCTACTGGCGGTCGCCAGTAGGTAAATATAGTTAGGACCTATTATCCATAGGAAATCCGCAACATTTAGAATAACTTTGGCGCCGGTTGACGAATCTTCGCGAAATTTTCAAAACTCGTGGCCCGCTCCGGTCCGCTCCTATCCTGAAAGTCTTGGGGTGATTCGTCAAGCGGGGGCTGAGAATTTATTTTTCTCCTTAGGGACCTTTAGTCGCAGCTACAGCCCGAACTGCTGAACGGAATTACACCAAATTTGGCAGAAAGGTAGACCTTGGTTCAGAGTCGCGCCTTTTGCTTAAATGGTGTAAATCCGTTCAGTAGTTCCTGAGAAAATCAAAAGTAAAGTCACATATATATCTGGGCGGAGCCTAACCACACATCTCATCGTGAGATCTCATTGGCTGTCAGCACTTCATCCAAGAAGTGTTGACAGCCATCTTGGGACCAATATACATGATAGCACCTCATTAAAAAGCATTGCAGTTAATAGAAGGTTTTAAGACTTTAGTTACATTATAAATCATTTGTTGATGGTACCATACTCATTTTAGGAATTGTGGTATGTTCTAAGGTGATTTTACCATGTGAAAAAGCCTTCTGCTGGGATATCATGAATCATGTTTGAGAGAAAACTATTTTCTCATGCTTTTCCCACAGAGGTTTGGAAGGTGATCTATGAGCTAAACTGAGAGCATATTTTCAGTAAATTCACATTATCTTTCTCAGTCATGTGAGAATGAAGTCTGACATTCTCAGTAAAACATGTACATCCAATAAGGGCAGAGATTTTCAGTTGATTCCTTTGTTTTCTACTGCAGCTTCCCAGAGCGTTCCAAAGAACAACTAGAGCGCTAACAGTACTACTTATGATAAACGTATGGCACACCTGAAAGAAAAATTAGGGCACATTTTGAGTGACTTCTCAAATCCTCTTCTATGTCATTAAACAATTCTGACATGCAGACTGAAACATGCACTTTCAATACCAGCAACAGACTTCCCTGGTGAGCAGTAGCTTTACAACAGTGATCTAATGAGCAACTAGAGTGCTAACATTCTGAATTTATGGCAAATGTGTGACACATCTGAATGCCTTCTTGATGGAATCAAAGTAAAAAAACTGAAAGTATTCCTACTGAGGAAACTGTAGTAAATAAGGAAATTAGGAAACTTCCTAACAAATAAGTCTCCCAAGATTGCCACCAGAGACAAAAGAGCCCAAAGGTAGCACAAATATCACCCAGATGTAGCCCAAGTATAGCCCAATGACAGAATGTCCCAGAGTGTTCTAAAGAACAACTAGAGCGCTAACAGTCTTACTTAAGACAAAAGTATGGCACTCCTGAAGCCATCTTGATTGGAATAAAGTGGTAACACTTAAAACATTTAATTTGCAAAGGAACAAAATGAGGGGGTTCATTTCGCCATTGAAATTATGATTAGTGTTGCAGAAAGAAAAATTAGGGCACATTTTGACTTCTCAAATCCTCTTCTATTTCATAAAAAAATTCTGACATGCAGACTGAAACATGCACTTTGAATACCAGCAGCAGACTTCCCTGGTGAGCAGTAGCTTTACTACAGTGATCTAATGAGCAACTAGAGTGCTACCATTCAGAATTTATGGCAAATGTGTGACACATCTGAATGCCTTCTTGATGGAACCAAAGTAAACAAGCATTGAAAATGCAATAGGTCTCGCCCTCGTTTAAGTTAAAGCAATTCTGTTTGTAATTAGGTGGCTTCTTAGCTTTGCTTTTATTAGTGTTTTTCAAACTTTCATGTACATAACATGCATATGCATGCATATATGTATATGTATGCATGCATTTATATTTGTATTTATATAGATATGCAGATTATATATATGTTTATATATGTATGTGTATATATATATATATATTACCTACTGGCGGTCGCCAGTAGGTAGTTATAGTTAGGACCACGTTTCCATAGGAAAACCTCAACATTCTATTTTGAATAACTTTGGCGCCGGTCGACGAATCCTCGCGAATTTCTCAAAATAGGTGGGGCGCTACGGTCCGCTCCTACCCTGAAAGTCTCGGGGGGATCCGTCAAGCGGGGGCTGAGATAAAAGGGGGGTCCCAAAACGCGTTTTTCCCATGCATTTTTCCATAGGACCTTTAGAACGACCTACAGCCCGAACGGCTGAACAGAATTACTAGAAATTTGGCAGAGAGGTAGTCCGTAGGTCAAGGAAGTGCCTTTTGTAGGTTTGGTGTAAATCAGTTCAGTAGATTTTGAGAAAATAGCCTTTAAATCAATATATATATCTGAGCCAGCTTACGGTACGCTTACCGTACGCTTACGGTAAGCGTACGGTGGCGTGCGCGAGCGCGATTCTGATTGGCTCTTAGATCTTAGTAAACATTCGAATCGGCCGAAACCAGGAAGCGGCGGCCGCCATTTTGTGTATTTCACTCTGAAAAAAAAGAGTGAAAACAAGGAAAGGGGGCAATGAGGAGAGTTACAGACCCCCTAACAATTGTAAGGGGGTCAAAGAAGGACAGAAAAGTACAAAAAAACATTTATTGATTTTAAAAAAAATCACGGGGTACGCGTACGGTAAGCTCACGGTAAGCGTACGGTAAAAAAAATAAAAATAAATAAATGAAAATCAGATTTAAGAGTTTAGAAATTAGGGAGCTCTAAAAAGAGCTGTTGTGTTTATGGAGTCATTTTTTTAGTGGTACCTACAAGTAAGTACCGATGCAGAGTCTAAGGTTCAAGAGGAAGACTCTGTTCCCTTCATCATTGAAGTGCACACCATCTCCTCTATAAATGTCTTGCATGTCGTAACGCAAGTTGTTGTGGTAAATGGCACCCATACCATAGTCACTGAGGAAAGCAGAAACAGATTTGTTGACGTGCTTTCTTGCTTTGTCAATCTGTGGACAGAAATGATTGGACCAGTTCCATTTTTGCCTTTGGCATATGTTGGAAAACACAAAGGCAGTTTTAGGGAAAAGTGTAAACAGTTGTGCAAAGGTGTCCTTCATAAGCATTTCCAGACCTACCCCAGTCAAAGTGCCTAGGTCATTGCCACCACAGTGCACTATTATGAGGTCAGGGTGTTGGATTTGAATGAAGGATTTCACCAATGGCATCAATTGGTGCCACTTTAACCCTCTCTGACCAATCCATTTAATGTCTACATTTGGCAAAGCAAGGTCTCTCACCATATCTGTTTTCTCTGCAAACTTTTCACTCCAGAAGACATAGCTGTGCCCTACAATCCACACTGTGAACATCTTCAAAGGAGAACTGGATGCACTCAGGAGGTGTCTTTCAGTAGAATGGCAATATGAAAAGAAAGACAGTTTGGAAATGGAGGCATACATATTTTTTACAAAACAAAAAGAACTGATTAGCTGTTTCATACCATTCTAGAAAAAAAACTAGGCTGTATGTGAAAATTAATAGAAGCATGTTTTGTATTGGTACAAAAAAATGTGTAACCAAAGAACAGTACTATGGATTTGCAGTTAGGATTGAAAAGTCAAGCACTCTTGCTCTGTGGAATTGAAACATTGTGTGTCGAACTTCTGACCTAACTGCACACAGCAGTGTTCCATGAGCTGTTGCTATGGTAGCAGGCAGAAGTCAAGTTGGGGGAAGGGTACTAGGCAGAAGTCAAGTTGGGGGCAGGGTACTTTTGGAAAAGGGTTGGTTTTCAACCAATAGAAATGTGTCATTACATTTGAAAAAAAGGGGGAAGCACTGAGATTTGAAACTTACATGTATATGTGTGGAAAAATAGAGGGAAAGTTTGCCATTATCTGGTTCTGCTGAGAGGAGAGAGGTGTACAGAACAGAGATCCTGGCTCTGATAATCTGCTGTTTGAGTGACACATTTCTTTCACAACTAACTAATTTTAAAGGTGAGTTTACAGTTTGAGAGGGGATGTATGTGGTAACTTAAGAAATGAATAATAGAAATGGGAATTGTTTTTGTTGTAGTTACACATGGTGGATTCATAATGTGTCAGTCTGTAAAAGAGATTTTCACTTGGCCCGAAAAAAAAAGAGCAGTAAGTGTGCTTTCAAATTGGCAAAGAAATTTCGTTTTGGCACTAATGTGAAAACATGACTCTGTGTCCATAGAAGAATTATAGGCAGAAATTTATTGCGTCTTGCTCTGGTGATTTCACAGTTGCAGTAGATGGAAAAGAGGAGCGAATTTTTGGGGGAAGAAGCAGAGGCTTAGCACACACCCATGTGCTTGCCATGTATAGTCATGCACAGTAATTAGAAGCGAGTGGGGTTTTCAGGTTTAAGTCTGTAATGCAAATACATTCAGCATCACTAAGGCTGGTTGCTCCTGCTGGAGTGTAGGCAGTCACAGAGAATACACACGGTGGTGGTCTGAAAAAAAAACAGCTTGGACATGTGCATTTAAATAAATTTAAAAAAAAGGTTTCAGAATGTGTCAGTCTGTAAAAGTGATTTCAAAGTGTAAAAAGAGATTTTCACTTGGCCCAAAAAAAAAAGAGCAGTAAGTGTGCTTTCAAATTGGCAAAGAAATTTCGTTTTGGCACTAATGTGAAAACATGACTCTGTGTCCATAGAAGAATTATAGGCAGAAATTTATTGCGTCTTGCTCTGGTGATTTCACAGTTGCAGTAGATGGAAAAGAGGAGCGAATTTTTGGGGGAAGAAGCAGAGGCTTAGCACACACCCATGTGCTTGCCATGTATAGTCATGCACAGTAATTAGAAGCGAGTGGGGTTTTCAGGTTTAAGTCTGTAATGCAAATACATTCAGCATCACTAAGGCTGGTTGCCCCTGCTGGAGTGTAGGCAGTCACAGAGAATACACACGGTGGTGGTCTGAAAAAAAAACAGCTTGGACATGTGCATTTAAATAAATTTAAAAAAAAGGTTTCAGAATGTGTCAGTCTGTAAAAGTGATTTCAAAGTGTAAAAAGAGATTTTCACTTGGCCCAAAAAAAAAAGAGCAGTAAGTGTGCTTTCAAATTGGCAAAGAAATTTCGTTTTGGCACTAATGTGAAAACATGACTCTGTGTCCATAGAAGAATTATAGGCAGAAATTTATTGCGTCTTGCTCTGGTGATTTCACAGTTGCAGTAGATGGAAAAGAGGAGCGAATTTTTGGGGGAAGAAGCAGAGGCTTAGCACACACCCATGTGCTTGCCATGTATAGTCATGCACAGTAATTAGAAGCGAGTGGGGTTTTCAGGTTTAAGTCTGTAATGCAAATACATTCAGCATCACTAAGGCTGGTTGCCCCTGCTGGAGTGTAGGCAGTCACAGAGAATACACACGGTGGTGGTCTGAAAAAAAAACAGCTTGGACATGTGCATTTAAATAAATTTAAAAAAAAGGTTTCAGAATGTGTCAGTCTGTAAAAGTGATTTCAAAGTGTAAAAAGAGATTTTCACTTGGCCCAAAAAAAAAAAGAGCAGTAAGTGTGCTTTCAAATTGGCAAAGAAATTTCGTTTTGGCACTAATGTGAAAACATGACTCTGTGTGCATAGAAGAATTATAGGCAGAAATTTATTGCGTCTTGCTCTGGTGATTTCACAGTTGCAGTAGATGGAAAAGAGGAGCGAATTTTTGGGGGAAGAAGCAGAGGGTTAGCACACACCCATGTGCTTGCCATGTATAGTCATGCACAGTAATTAGAAGCGAGTGGGGTTTTCAGGTTTAAGTCTGTAATGCAAATACATTCAGCATCACTAAGGCTGGTTGCTCCTGCTGGAGTGTAGGCAGTCACAGAGAATAAACACGGTGGTGGTCTGAAAAAAAAACAGCTTGGACATGTGCATTTAAATAAATTTAAAAAAAAGGTTTCAGAATGTGTCAGTCTGTAAAAGTGATTTCAAAGTGTAAAAAGAGATTTTCACTTGGCCCAAAAAAAAAAGAGCAGTAAGTGTGCTTTCAAATTGGCAAAGAAATTTCGTTTTGGCACTAATGTGAAAACATGACTCTGTGTGCATAGAAGAATTATAGGCAGAAATTTATTGCGTCTTGCTCTGGTGATTTCACAGTTGCAGTAGATGGAAAAGAGGAGCGAATTTTTGGGGGAAGAAGCAGAGGCTTAGCACACACCCATGTGCTTGCAATGTATAGTCATGCACAGTAATTAGAAGCGAGTGGGGTTTTCAGGTTTAAGTCTGTAATGCAAATACATTCAGCATCACTAAGGCTGGTTGCCCCTGCTGGAGTGTAGGCAGTCACAGAGAATACACACGGTGGTGGTCTGAAAAAAAAACAGCTTGGACATGTGCATTTAAATAAATTTAAAAAAAAGGTTTCAGAATGTGTCAGTCTGTAAAAGTGATTTCAAAGTGTAAAAAGAGATTTTCACTTGGCCCGAAAAAAAAAGAGCAGTAAGTGTGCTTTCAAATTGGCAAAGAAATTTCGTTTTGGCACTAATGTGAAAACATGACTCTGTGTGCATAGAAGAATTATAGGCAGAAATTTATTGCGTCTTGCTCTGGTGATTTCACAGTTGCAGTAGATGGAAAAGAGGAGCGAATTTTTGGGGGAAGAAGCAGAGGCTTAGCACACACCCATGTGCTTGCCATGTATAGTCATGCACAGTAATTAGAAGCGAGTGGGGTTTTCAGGTTTAAGTCTGTAATGCAAATACATTCAGCATCACTAAGGCTGGTTGCCCCTGCTGGAGTGTAGGCAGTCACAGAGAATACACACGGTGGTGGTCTGAAAAAAAAACAGCTTGGACATGTGCATTTAAATAAATTTTAAAAAAAGGTTTCAGAATGTGTCAGTCTGTAAAAGTGATTTCAAAGTGTAAAAAGAGATTTTCACTTGGCCCGAAAAAAAAAGAGCAGTAAGTGTGCTTTCAAATTGGCAAAGAAATTTCGTTTTGGCACTAATGTGAAAACATGACTCTGTGTGCATAGAAGAATTATAGGCAGAAATTTATTGCGTTTTGCTCTGGTGATTTCACAGTTGCAGTAGATGGAAAAGAGGAGCGAATTTTTGGGGGAAGAAGCAGAGGCTTAGCACACACCCATGTGCTTGCCATGTATAGTCATGCACAGTAATTAGAAGCGAGTGGGGTTTTCAGGTTTAAGTCTGTAATGCAAATACATTCAGCATCACTAAGGCTGGTTGCCCCTGCTGGAGTGTAGGCAGTCACAGAGAATACACACGGTGGTGGTCTGAAAAAAAACCAGCTTGGACATGTGCATTTAAATAAATTTAAAAAAAAGGTTTCAGAATGTGTCAGTCTGTAAAAGTGATTTCAAAGTGTAAAAAGAGATTATCACTTGGCCCGAAAAAAAAAGAGCAGTAAGTGTGCTTTCAAATTGGCAAAGAAATTTCGTTTTGGCACTAATGTGATAACATGACTCTGTGTGCATAGAAGAATTATAGGCAGAAATTTATTGCGTCTTCCTCTGGTGATTTCACAGTTGCAGTAGATGGAAAAGAGGAGCGAATTTTTGGGGGAAGAAGCAGAGGCTTAGCACACACCCATGTGCTTGCCATGTATAGTCATGCACAGTAATTAGAAGCGAGTGGGGTTTTCAGGTTTAAGTCTGTAATGCAAATATATTCAGCATCACTAAGGCTGGTTGCCCCTGCTGGAGTGTAGGCAGTCACAGAGAATACACACGGTGGTGGAATGAAAAAAAAAAACAGGTTGGACATGTGCATTTAAATAAATTTAAAAAAAAGGTTTCAGAATGTGTCAGTCTGTAAAAGTGATTTCAAAGTGTAAAAAGAGATTTTCACTTGGCCCGAAAAAAAAAGTGCAGTAAGTGTGCTTTCAAATTGGCAAAGAAATTTCGTTTTGGCACTAATGTGAAAACATGACTCTGTGTGCATAGAAGAATTATAGGCAGAAATTTATTGCGTCTTCCTCTGGTGATTTCACAGTTGCAGTAGATGGAAAAGAGGAGCGAATTTTTTGGGGAAAAAGCAGAGGCTTAGCACACACCCATGTGCTTGCCATGTATAGTCATGCACAGTAATTAGAAGCGAGTGGGGTTTTCAGGTTTAAGTCTGTAATGCAAATATATTCAGCATCACTAAGGCTGGTTGCCCCTGCTGGAGTGTAGGCAGTCACAGAGAATGCACACGGTGGTGATCTGAAAAAAAAAAAAAGCTTGGACATGTGCATTTAAATAAATGTTAAAAAAAGAGCAGTTTGTGTGCATTCAAAATGGCAAAGAAATTTCGTTTTGTGACTGTTGTGAAAAGAAATGTAGTAATATATTTAAATACAATAAAGGATTTTTTTTTTAGTTTTTTTCAGGTATTGCTGAAGAACAGTGAACAAAATTTAAGATGCCTACAAAATCTCGAGTTCAAAAAACGCTAAAAAAAAAACTATATTTGAGGACAACTGGAGGACCAAAGTTAGTAGAAGATGCTGATGTTGGGAAAAAGAAAAAATCTTCTGGTAAGCAAAAAAAACAATTCCTAAACAAAATATTGAAAACAAACAAAAATGTACAAAATGTCTGTTCTCGGAAAAATGTAACAAAACCTACAGAACAGCAAAAAATTGAGGATTTAGTTAATGCAAATATACCTTCTGCAATTGAAAAGTTTAACATAAACAGAAAAACAGCATTTAAAGAGATACGTAGAAAAATGTTTCAGAGAAGAGTTATGTCCAATTTGATAAAGGATATAAAGAAATATAAGCAAAAGGCTAAATATTATAAGAGAAAAAAAGAAATTGAAGCCATTGCAGCAAAAGCATTAGAATTAAAAAGGAAACTATTCATATTAATTTTGAATAGGATGCGTACATTAGATAAAATGGTTAATGTACTGAAATCACAAAGCAAAAGCAAAAGAGTAGTGAACAGAACAAACTTTTGTAAAGTGTTTTTAGGAAAGTGGATGCATAGTTCAAGTAGTGAACCTTTTTTTAATGAAGAGAGCTATTTTCAAAGTAATAGTTTGCTGCATGCAGTTGACACCAGAGGTCGTTCATACGAAGTAAAAAATGGTTGCATAATGGAGAAGGAGATAATGGTTCCAAGAGATGAGGTACAAGTGATGGCAGATGAGGCAATGGGGAGACGTCCTAAAGCCCCAGTGTACACTTGGAATTGTAGTAGTATTTGCACTGTGCGTCAGGAATCTATTGACAGATTTCGAGAGTTTCTAAGAGAATATAGTAAAAAAAGTGTAAAACAAAAGATTAAGGTGCTTCAAAGTCTGGATCCATGCAGAGTGAGAGAGAATACTGGTTTGCAGGGTCATTCTCTTGCTTGTCTATCTAGAAAAGTGTGCAATAGTGTTTTCCATCATTTTAGGATGCTGGCTGTTCATCATACTGAAATGAGAAAGTTTGTGAGACGGTTGTATTTTGCCAAAAGTCCAGCAATAAAGTTAAATGAATTGAATAGGGCTCTGTTCCGAGGAACGGTATCAGATGTAGAGAAGGTTGTTGATGAAATTCAGTTTTGTTACTTTGGTCCTGAAGAAAACAGTGCAGAGAAGGACACAGTAAATGAGGCAGAAGTGGAAGAGAATGTAGAACCCTCTGTAAGTAACACATTTAATGATCACATAACAAAATTTGCAATAGTCTCTAATGAAAGACCAAATGTTACTTGTATTTGTTGCCGCAGAACTCATTATAGAAAACAAACTAGGAATGTTGATCTCTACAGAAAGAGTGAAAATGAAGATAATTATAAGTGGATGGATTTTGCCACATATATATTTCTTGAAAATTGTTTTGAATTGGGTGAAGATCAGCGTATTTGTAAATACTGCTACAACAAGTTAGAGGAAAATAGAATGCCGACCAGAGCTGTACATAATAATTTAGAATTGGATGCTATTCCTGCTGAACTTTCTGAATTAAATACATATGAGTCTATACTCATTCAATGTGTTCATCCGTTCCAGACCATAGTACGTATGGAGCCCAAAACTGGTAAATTACCTCCTTCAGATTTACTGAGAGGTTTAAAAGGTAGAGTGGTGTATTTGCCCTTGGATTTGAAAAAAAATATGGAAACTATTGATGCAGATACTTTGGAAACTGAACCATTAATTATTCTGGTTAATGGTGTCCCTACAAAGAATAAGAAGATTTGGCAGGAGCTGGTAGATGTGCGGAAAGTACAAAGAGCAAATTTGTATTTGAAAAAAAATAACAAATGGTATGAATCAATTTATATACAAGAAGAAGAAGAAGAAGAAGAAGATTTACAAGGAGACACAGAAACACCAACTGGACAAATTGAAAAAGTGGACAAGTCAAAGGAAGAAGAAATTTATGAACATTTTAGCATACATCCTCTCCATTCGAAAGAAGTTATGGGAGACAATATTGATCTCTTTCAGATGAAGAAAGCAAAAGGAAATCCCGTGAGTGTATGGGAGGAGAGCTTGGAAGCTCGATGTTTTCCCCAGCTGTTTCCTACAGGAAAAGGAGGACGATACGATGAACGTCCAGAACAGATTCCAGCTTCTGAGTATCGGACTACAAGACTATATGCTGAAGATCCCAGATTTCGACAAAGTATCCCTTATTTGTTCCATCTTTTATTTGAAAGCGACTTGTCTGCACTGTCTTATGCAGTAAATCACATTTTAAAAAGTGGAGTACATTTACAAAATGTGTCTGCTAAGGATTTTATGGAGAAAGTGCAGCACCGAGATGATCATTTGGAAACACAACTGATCAATCTGATGGCTTGTCAGCGTGGGACAAATGAATATTGGTACCGACGCCATGGTGAACTAAAATGCATGTTACGCAACTTAGGAACACCAACATGGTTCCTTACCCTAAGCTGCGCCGAGTACGCTTGGGATGATTTACTGGATTTTCTACGAGAGGCCAATTCAAACATTGAAAACATCGAATACAAGACAGCAGGAGAACTGTGCTCATTGGATCCGGTTAATGTTTGCAGATATTTCAATCATAGATTTGAGGCTATGATGTCCTTCATCTGCAATAAAAAAAATCCACCCCTTGGAGAAGTAGTGGATTTCTTTTGGAGAAAAGAGTACCAGGCAAGAGGTGCTCCTCATATTCATATGCTGCTGTGGATCAAGGATGCCCCAAAGTTTGGAACAGATACTGATGAAGCAGTGTTATCTTACATTGAAGAATATGCAACATGTGCTATACCTAAAAGCACAGAAGAGAACAAGTTAAAGGAGCAAGTTCTACGTTTCCAAAGTCATCGGTGTGGAAAATACTGTCGACGGAAATACAAGAGCAAAGAAAAATACTACACTAAATGTCGATTTGGATTTCCTAGACCTGTTCTTACAAATGGAAGAGTCAACAGTTTTATGTCAGCTGTGAGACATACTATCACAAGAAAATCACCTAAGAATACCTACAACCTTAAAAGAAAAGAAGAATCAAAAAATATAAATGACTACAACCCAGTCATTTTATCCATGTGGAACGCTAACATGGATATACAGTATGTTGCTGACAATTCCATTGCTGTTGCTCGATATGTAACGTCTTACATTACGAAATCAGAAAAAACAGAATTGAAGGAAATGTGGGAAGAGATTTCTCACGAGAAGACTGTCAGTAAGAAGCTGTACAGTTTCAGTTTGAAGATGTTATCGCATCGAGAAATTGGATCCTACGAATGTTCAGATAGGTTATCTTCTGCAAGTCTCTACTCGAAGTCAAGAAGAATAATTTGGGCAAGTTTAGGCCTTGCAGCAATGAGAAATCGGGTACTGAAATCTGTTGGAGAAATTGAATATTTGGCTGAGAATGACCCAGAAAGTACAGACATATTGAAAACAAACATGTTGGACACATATTATCCCAAGAGAAGTCATCATCTGGAGAACATGTGTCTCTATGAAGTGCTGCAGAACTACATTTATTCACGGAAAGCTGCAGAAGACATCAACAGTGGAAAATATAAAGTTGTTGGTGAAGAAGGATGTTTGGTGAAGCAAACCAAAGGAAGTTTGATAAATCACCGGAAGCTGAGTTGCGACACTACCGACAAGAAAGAATTTTACTACTTGGCTCTTTTACAGTTGTTTAAACCATGGCGTACAGAGGATGAACTACTGGGAGAATTCCAGAGCTATGAAGATTCTTTTAATGCTTGCAAAGACAGCATACAATGCAGTACATTCTCAACTTATCTGCAAATGTTAAATGAAGAAATTGAACAGGAAACTACAATTGCAGCAGAAATAGCTAGAGACAGTTCTCAGGACAGCCAAAGTTCAGGAACATACAGTCAAGATCCCCTAGGACAACCAATCGTTGAAAATGAAGCATCAATAGCCATGAATGAAGTGGAAACGGCTATGAATCAAGCTCAAGAAGAATTTATAGACTTAGAAAATTTGGAAAGACAACTGAATCAAGAGCAGCAACACATTTATGAAGAGATCAAAAACAAAATTGATCACGGATTTCTACATATCAAAAAAGAGTGCTCATGCACATCATTTCATCCAATCAGGATGTATGTAAGCGGACAAGCTGGCACTGGAAAAAGTTTCCTAATTAAAGTCATCAGAAGCTACCTAAAGCAAAAAACGGATTCTACTTTGTCTTGTGTGGTTACTGCTCCAACTGGGTTAGCAGCATATAACATAAAAGGAATCACCTTACATCGTTTGCTAATGTTACCAGTGGAGCATGAGAACAAAATACAATTCAACAAGCTAACTGGAGAAGCATCCTTAGAAGTGTCAAGAGTATTGAAGAAGATGCAAGTTCTCATTATTGATGAGGTGAGCATGGTATCAAACTTAATGCTTGCCTTTGTGCATTTAAGAATGCAGCAAATTTTGAAGACAGACTATGACGTGTTATTTGGTGGAAAACACGTCATAGCTTTTGGGGATCTTTTGCAACTTACTCCAGTTAAAGGACAACCAGTGTTTAATACTGTGACACATGAAGACACGAAGAAGTCATTGGGAAGCATTGGAAATACAAATATTTGGTCCTTCTTTGAGTACAAGGAACTTACAACTAATATGAGGCAAGCAAACGATGAAGAATATGGAAGTATTCTGAAAGATATCAGAATTGGACTACTCACAGAAGTTGGCAAAAAAGCATTACAGAGTCGGCTGTTACATAACTTATTTCCAAAGGAAGAAATAGTTGCAGAGAAAATATACAAGAATATTGCAGAAAACAAAAGTGTCATCTGCTTAATGCCAACTCTACGTGAATGCTCAATATTTAATGAGGAGCTTTTGAAATTGGAAAATGAAGACATCATGAAATTGGAAGCAGTGGACAAAATTGAGGATGGAAGAATTACTGTCACAGTAACAGGCAAACTGAAAAATAAATTGGACTCACTAGAGAAGAATATCTCCAAAACAGCAGGATTAGAAAAAAATCTATATGTTTGCATGAACTGTAGAGTGTTTTTAAGGAGAAATTTGGATGTTGAAAAAGGCTTAGTGAATGGAGCGATGGGAAGAGTTGTGGGTTTTATTAATTATCAGAAAAAAGATGGAATTGAATGTTTAAAAATAAAATTTGATCAGATAGAGGAAGTTAAAGACATTTGTCGTTGTTCAGTTCGTTTCATGCTTGTGAAAGACTTATATGTACGTAGGAAGCAGTTTCCGTTTTCACTAGCATATGCTGTAACTATCCACAAGTCTCAAGGATTGACTGTAGATTGTGCATTTGTGAACATTGGTTCAACTGTGTTCAAAGAAGGTATGGCATATGTAGCTTTGTCACGAGTCAAAACATTATCAGGTTTATTCATGATTGACTTTGATGATTCAAAAGTTAGTGCTGATACAAACTGTGTAAAGGAGTATAATAGATTAAGAAGAACCTATGCTCCTCATTTAGGTCAGTATCCTGTGTTGGAGAAACGTGTAGTTTCTCGTAAAAGGAGAAATGAGAATATCTGTAATGAAGATGTAGAGAAGAGGAAAAAAAAGAGGAGTGATGTAATTGCAAGCAAAAAGAATAAGGAAAATGAAGAACAGGTTGTAGGATGTCATTTTGAAAATAGCTCTGGTGTCAACTGCTACGCTAATGTAGTGCTGAATGTTGTATTTTATCTGGAAAGTTTGCAAGAGCAGATAATAGTAAATCAGGGAAAAAGATTCTGTTCAGAGCTCAGTCTCCTTTTTCAAAAGCTGAGTAAAGATAAAACTCAAATAGAAAGTGCTACTGACATTAGAAAACTTTTAGATGTATGTTCAGGACGAACACAGTTTTCTCAAAATGTACAGCAAGACGCACAGGAATTCTTGTTGTTTTTTCTTCAGGTAGTGGAAGAAGAAGGAGTTCCCATTGACATTTTTTTTGGTCTCTCTTATAAATGGGAACATAGTTGTGAAAATTGTTATAATATATGTGGCTCTATTGTTGATAATGAAAGGTTTATTTATTTGACATTGCCAGAGAGTAAAACAGTCACTTTTGCAAAATTAGTTAAAGATGCTAATCATAGCATGAAATGTGGTGAGTGTAATTCTGACATGTTTTCAACATTAATTTTAAGGGAATACGGACAGTATGTAATTTTAATGATGCAACGATGTAGAGCTGATGGTTCAAAATTGGATACTTTAATAAAGAAGTTTACAGGACAGCAATTATCAATTTCAGGAAAAACTTTTGTAACTGTTGCAATAATTTTCCATGATGGACCTACTGTTACTTCTGGACATTACACAGTTTATCTTAAATGTGAAAAAGGCTGGACACTGTGTAATGATTCCCAATTGATTTTCAAACAACGTTTGCCTTTTGATTTAGCAAATTCCTATCTAATCTTTCTGAAACCTAAATTTTAGAGAGACTTGGCAAGATCTGGACAAAATAATTTTACCATTTTACTGGATTACCATTGCAATTTTGTAGAAAAAATATTTTTTAAAATTATCATTTGGCCTAAAGGAAAGATAACCAATTGTAATGTGGACTTTTTAAATTTTTAATGCAATTTTGAAAAACCAATAATTTAGAGATAATCGGTAACTTCTGCACATTTTAAATTTTGGAATGCTATTGGACTGCCATTGGAAATTTTTACAAAAATGATTTAAAAAATTACTATTTGGCCATGTGGAAAAGTAACCAATTCTATTGTGGACTAAATAAATTATTCAAAAAATTTTTGTGAACCAAAATGTTACAGAGAATCGGTGAGATCTGGACAGATTAAACTTTAGAATTTTAATGGTTTTCCCTTGGAAATTTATTCCAGGGAAAAAAAAAAATACAATTTGGCCTAAAGGAAATAAAATCAGATGTATTTTGGAGTTATTTGAGATATAATATTGTGATTATACTCCTGAAACAAAAATATCAGACGGTATTTTAAAGAAAAAAGTATTGTTTTTAGATGATATTTTTTTAGAATAATATGCATTTCTGTAATGATAAGTTTAAGTGAGAAGAGATTCTGGGCTTTTTTAATACAATCTTTGAGATTGTTATTTTTTTTTGCCCGCTGTAAAATGATGAATGCAATTGCTTTCACAATTTATAGTGAAATGCAATATATTCTGAAAACAGCAAAAATAAGGCAAAAATATTTTTGGGTAAAAAATGTAAATATGTGTACTGTATTATAAAATGGTTTAAAAATATTAATACTTTTTTCTTTTTTTTCAGATCGATATAGAAAATTTTCGTAAACTACAACCATTTAAAAAACTATTTTTTAAAAAAACAAATGAATAAATATTTTTTTCAGTGAGTATGGTAAGTCAATAGTAATAATTGTAGTCTCTCAAGGACCTTGTAATGTGAAAAATGATTTTTAGTGTTTTTTTTAAAAAATAAAAAAAAAGGTACGCTTACCGTACGCGTACGGTAAAAAAAAAAAAAAAAGTTTTTAAAAAAAAATGTAAAAAAAAGATGAAAGATAAGGTTGGCTCTTAAAAGAACCGTTGTGTTCATGCAGGGACAGAGGAAAGGAACCATGGGAAAATCATTCAAAGCTACAAATGTGCTGATCTATTTTGTTATTCACTAGGGAAACACTGGTCTCCCTATAACAAATTAGAGCTTTACAAAATGTGCAATGAATATCAACCTTCCGAAATCGAGGGTTCATTTCCAGAGGGCCAGCAAAAGGAGATTCTCCCCCCACAGATGAAGGGCTCACCTGAGCTGCAGAAGAAGGAGTAAGCTCTGCAGGTGATGGTCCAGGCTGAGCTGCTGTGGATGTACTGGCTCGTCTTTCTGAAGAGTTACCTCCAAAAAGTTGAGCATGTGTCCTTTTGTGTACATCCTTGAGGTGCCTCATCATGGTGTGATTCCCAAAGGAATACTTCCTGTCAGGATTACCTCTAGAAAGTACACGCTTACACAGCTTGCAAGTAACTAAGGGTGCATTCACCTTTTGCTGGCCTTCTGGAAAAGTAAAATAATCCCAAACATAAGAAGGCTTTACTTTCCTCGCTCTCTGCCTCAAGACAGTGCTGCTGGTGCTAGCCTCACTCTCAGAAGAGCTCTGCTGTTCTGCCATCGTATCCCAAAGACAAACCAGCTCCTTCTCCCAAGGGATCACAAGCAGAAATGAGGGGAATGGGTGTGGTGTAGGAGAGTTCTAGAACTGAAAGTAGTTTCAACCAATCAAAAGTTGTGTTTCATGATCACATGACCTACCGTACGCTTACGGTACGCTTACGGTGCGCTTACGGCAAAAAGTACGCGTGCGCGTAAAAAAGACACGCGCTTGCGCGCATGCGCATAACAGTCATTTCCCGGCACTTCCGCGTAACGTGCGCGTGTTGCGTAAGCGCGCACGCGTCCCACGCGCAGTACGCGCGCTACGCAAAGTACGTAACTATACGCAAGCAGCGTAGATAGATTACGGACGTTGCGTGAACCGTACGCTTACCGTGAGCTTACGGTACGCGTACTATAAAAAAAAAAAAAAAAAAAAAATAATCTAGAAATAAATTTTACTTGTTTATTTTAAAAAATTTATATAAAATAAATATTTAATGATTTTAAAAAATTAAGCATAGTCTTTATAAAAGGTAAAAAATTAAATTAAAAATATGTTTGAAAAAAATGAAGAAAAAAAAAAAAAAATTAGCATTTAAAAAACCTTGCAAATTCACTGAAAAAACCATGGGTTTCACACACGTTATAGTTAGGAATTAGCATTTAAAAAACCTTAGAAATTCACTGAAAAAACCATAGGTTTCACACACGTTATAGTTAGGAATTAGCATTTAAAAAACCTTAGAAATTCAGTGAAAAAACCATAGGTTTCACACACGTTATAGTTAGGAATTAGCATTTAAAAAACCTTAGAAATTCAGTGAAAAAACCATAGGTTTCACACATGTTATAGTTAGCTGGACATTTTACTCGTAAAAAACCAATGAAATTGCCCCGTTATAGTTAGTTCAGCTAACTATAACTCGCGCGCCCGCAATGCACTGCTGATGACGTCACATATTACATCACTCATGACATGGTCAGTGACATCACTCATGACATCACTGATGACATCTCAAATGACATCACTGATGACATCACTGATGACATCATCCTTGTGATAGAGTGGCAGACCTCCTCTCACCTTAATATAATCTTTGATACACACATTCAAAAATAGAGACTAAAAATTTCAAAACAATGGACATACCAATACCAGTTACAACAACCTCATCAGTAATTCAAAGATCCACATACACATCCACTCATTCACCAACAGTCCTACACAGTCACTCATACATGTACTCACTCATCATATGTACTCATACATCTATACATCCTGTTACACAATGCCACTCATCCATAGAGTTACTCACACACATAGTCACTCATGCTAAAAAAGAATAAAACATACATTTACTTGCATATACAGTAATACACACACCACCATACTTACTTCTACGGAAACTTACACATACTTAGTCTTTTAAACAATCACTTATAGAAACACATACTTATTCATACAGGAACTCTTTCAATCTCTCCCTCTCATATATACTCACATATATACACCAATACTCACATATACTAGTTTAAAACATATGTAGTTACTCCTGAAGACACTATTGAGACAGTCATTCACTCACTAACACACCCATACACACACTCATCCACCCATACAGTCCTGCACACATGCTGTCTTCAACACATACAAACAGTGAGTCACTCATTCATGCATCTATGCACTACGTAATACCCCCCACCGTACCATGCAGACACTCAGACTGATACTCAAAAAAACAACTAATAACCTATATAGACACCCATGTAGCTACTCACCAACCCATGCAGCCACTTATACACAAAGTGAGAGATACACTTAATCAGTCAGTTACACAATCAATTTTTCAAAAACAAATCATCCATTTAGACACTTATATACCCATTTATTCTTCCATCGACCTTGAGATATACATATATAAAACATATTTAATTTTCAGAAAAACCCACATTCACTGGATGATGTCATCAGTGATGTCATTTGAGATGTCATCAGTGATGTCATGAGTGATGTCACTGACCATGTCATGAGTGATGTAATATGTGACGTCATCAGCAGTGCATTGCGGGCGCGCGAGTTATAGTTAGCTGAACTAACTATAACGGGGCAATTTCATTGGTTTTTTACGAGTAAAATGTCCAGCTAACTATAACATGTGTGAAACCTATGGTTTTTTCACTGAATATATATATGTATGTATATATATATATTAATTCCAGCTCCAAAACACCAGTCAGTTGCACTCGAACGGGTGCACGCCAAGCGGTAATGGGACTTTTCGTATGATTACTACCTTTTCTGAAAATGCCAATCAACTTAAGAGAATATTGCGAAAAAATTGGCATATTCTACTCACTGATCATATTATAAGAGAGGATTTACCATCAAATCCATTAGTCACTTTCAGTAAAGCAAGGTCAGTGGGAGATCATATGATCCATAGTTACCATGATGTAGAGCCTGTTAGAACATCTTTTAAAGCACTCAATGGATTTTATCCAGTGGGAAGTGCAAAGCCTGCAAAAAGAGTAAACACACTTTGTCGTATGATGTCCCTGGTCTCAGTACACCAAGAAAGATTACCAAGTTTCTCACGTGCACCACCCCTTATGCTATTTATTGTTTGGTCTGTCCATGTGGGCTTCGTTATATCGGAAGCACAATCCATCCGGTTAATATACGGATTTTAGAACACATGAGGGCAATTAATAATGTTGATGAATCATACCCGGTGGCGAGGCATTACAATAAGACACATTGCCGGAATAGGGATCTTTTGACGTATTTTTGTCTAGATCACGTACCGTCCAATCCTAGGGGTGGAGACAGAATACAGAAATTAAGGCGTTTAGAATCACGCTATGTTATAGACCTGCAATGTAGGAGTCCTCTGGGTCTGAATAGCAGTGAGTAGCTCGCTGTACATTTGGGATGAATATGTCATAACATTGAATATGCAATCAGAAGATGTAAAATTCTAAATTTCTGAATCTCTTCCTATTTCTTTTAATTGCATCATTTATGAACATTACGAAATAAATGAGAAATGTTTAGTTGTTGATGGATCACATTACATTAAGATGTTGTGTAATGGTATTTCTGGCAGAATGCATAAGTATAGGCCCATCTGTGGGCGAAATTTTGATTTTTTGTATGACAACAGTAGCAATGAATTCATCATTTGTTTTTGGTTTTGCCCATTCAGGGCTTGAATGAATTGCTAATAACGATTAATTCACGTTGTAATGTTTAAGAAATGCTATATTTATTGCATTTTAGTTCCGCTTTCAGGCATTCAAGGATGGCGGAACGATGAGAACTGTTGACGTTTTCATGAATGGTCCTTTTTCTGTTGCAATACCGGATACCACCAATTAATTTGTATATATCAATGAGATATGGCCGCGGCATTTCGTGCAGAAATTGACAAAGGCTAAGTGCCGAAACGCGTCTTGCTTGCCCGGAGTTCATGCATAAAAAAAAAAGAACTCTCCCCCCGCGAGTGCTGTCTTCTGTTACGGGTACGATTACCCGATGGAGCTGTGAGCTGAATATACAGATGAATAATTAGAAAAAGGAAATGGTATATATATGCACTTTAATGAAACAGCATGGTTCCCAACCAATAGTAGAAAGATGGGAAAAGAAAAACTAGAAACATAATAAAAAGCACTTGCTGATTATTTTGTAAATAGGATGAAAGATTAAATGTATTAATATTTGATTTTCATTTATAATTATATGTGATTATTAAGTGGTTACATGTAAAAACACTTATGATAAAATAATAAGTGTTTGTGTTGTCGAAAATACTGTATTAAAACAGTTTTTTTTAGAATAACAATGGAGAAAACAGGCAGAATGTAATGGAGTGAAAAATATTACAAAATGGTGCCAGCATTTCCCTACCTTTTACCATACTGATGAAATTTGATAGTCCCTCATCTATGTTATGTGTGTCAAATGCTTTCTTTAAAAAAGAGAAACAAATGGTTGTTCACTATTATAAACAAGGTGGCGAGAGGCCATCGAAACGCGTTGATGTGAACTCATCAATAAAGAAAACCGTATGAAAAAAAAAACCCTTGGAGTGCAGTGTGGTTGCTGTTGAGCTGCTCGTAACCCTATGCTGAATGTTTAAAGACGGGGCGGCCATCTTTTTATCTGCACCATCGGCGTTAAGGAAGCACGCAAGAAACCCGTCCGTATTATTTTGTTTAAAGACAGGCGTGCCCCCTGAGTGACCTCGTTTGGATATTGCCGGCCTTCGGAAAGGAGAAAGGAGCCAAGACTGGGAAAAGGTTTTCTTCGATTTCCGCGATCGGAGGATTGCGGAAGAAGTTAAAAACACCCGACAAAAGGCTCCGGTAAGCGTGGCAAAAGTGGGAGTGCTCAGGAGCCGAATCCGACACACTGAACTGTTACGAGAGGGAGAACTTTTGTGATTATAAGCTCAGTGTGAAAGACAAGGGGAAAACATCGGCAGTTAAAATGAGTGATGATGAATGTGCGGCACGTGAGGAGGAAGCTAAAAAGCTCTTTGAAGATACGATAACCACACATGAAAAGAGCAGGAATGTTCCTAATGTGGGAGGAGCTAATGATTTAACAAAAGTTACATGACTTTGAAAAACTAAAGAAAAGAGAAATATCTCGATGGTGGGAGGTGGCCTCCCTAAGGCAGTATTTACAAGTGGGAAGAGTCCCGAGAGGATTGCGAATTATGATCACGTCCACATATGAGAACCCCCATATTGACATGTTGAGTGAATGGGCGGAGAATAGCGCCAATAGCTCAACCAATATGATGCGCATATTATTAATATATGCAGAGAAGGAACGTGGAGAAATGATGGAGAAAATCAAAGAATTAAACGTTATCTTTGAGAAACATGCGGAAAAAGGAAAAATAGAAAAGTTTAAATCTGATCTAAAAACACGACTTGAGAAATATGAGAAACGCATCAAGGACAGAAAGGCCACGAAATTTATACGCGACCGGCTCGATTATGAGGCAGGAAGAATATACACCTTTGCCAAAAAATTTGATTCTGTTAGACGTAAGCAAATCCAAAGTGGGGTTGCGATACAACAAGATGCCACATATAGTGAGCTTAGCTCCGATACAGGCTCAGAGCAGGAGTCAGAAGAACAAAGAAGAAAGGGGCCAAGCGATGTTCGTCTGGCAGTAACAGATGAATTCCGTTTTTTACAAATGGAACTCCAAACAGATCATCGACCTTCGAGGGGTCGCGGAAGGGGAAGAGGTGCAGGAAGAGGAAACAGAGAAGGGGAGGAGAAGGATGCAGGAGGAGCACCAGAATGGCAAGTAAAACGCTCTATGCGTTCGAACACAAAGAAATCGACAAAGCAATGAAAATGGACAAGACCATTATAAATTTGAGCACTATTAATCTGACAACGAAGGAGCAATCTGTGTTAGAATTGGGATTATCATACTGCGACGATAATGAATTTAATTATCCCCATAGTCGAATGGACTTGTACCAGTGTGTGCGGAAATTAAAACTTGCCAAAATATTTGCTAATAAGCGATTTGAAAAATCCCCCACAGATCAGGCTCAAACTGTTCAAACAACAGATCTGAGCGGCCTAAATGCCTTGGATGCTGGAATCTTTGGTGACTTGATGGAACTTTGCAATGAGACTGAATGTGCTTCTATAGACTCTTCGCAGACAGTAACTTCAAACAAAGAGGAAACATTTGTGTTATTGAGTAGTGACCATACACCATACACCAAGTTTTTACCACAAACAGCGCGAGATAACTTGGACGTTTTCTCTAAAAGTGTTACAAAGGATCTGAAATTACTATATAGCAATTTAGCAGAACAAAAAAAGAAAATAGATCCTAAAAAAGTAACAATACAGCAAACAGTGGAGAAGTTAATTAAGGAAGATGGTGTATTGGTGAAACCTTCGGATAAGGGAGGTAACGTTGTATTATGGGGACGAGAACTGTATAAAAAAGAGGCCCTTACTCAATTAAATAACATTGAATGTTATAAGAGGATTGATATGCGAGAGTTTATTTTGGTAAAAGAACAGTTCCACGCCAGATTAGATGCATGGAAGGAAGAGGATTTATTAAACTGGGATGACTATAAATTTATTAAACAAAATAATCCAACTCTCCCGGTTTTTTATATGCTCCCGAAAGTCCACAAGAATGCTGTTTCACCCCCAGGAAGACCTATTATTTCTTCATGTGGAAGTCTCTTTGAGAATACTTCAAAGTATATAGATTATTTTTTGAACCCTATAGTGAAGACCTTAACCTCTTATATCAAGGATTCAACTGATTTTTTAAAGGTTTATTTGATATAAGATGGGATGAGAATAGTATGTTGTTATTCACGCTCGATATTACCACTCTTTACACGAGCATACGACACACTGATGGTCTGAGGGCGACTGAATTTTATCTAAATAGAAGATCTTTGAGGTTTTCCAAACAGAATGAAATGATTTTAGAGATGATGTGATGGTGTCTAATCAGAAATATGTTTTTGTTTGGAGAAGAAATGTTCCAACAAGAACAGGGAACGGCGATGGGCACCTTCTTCGCCCCCAGTTATGCCAGTTTACATCTTGGCTGGTGGGAGGAGCAGGTGCTCAGGGGTCCGTCATTGGAACATTGGAATGACAATTTACTTTTGTGGGTGCGGTTTATTGATGATGTTTTCATGCTGTGGCAAGGCACGGAAGCATCAATTGAATTGTTTATTAATGAGATAAATTGCAATACACTTAATTTGAGATTCACTGGACAATATAGCAAATCCTGTATAGACTTTCTGGATATAAGAGTAAAAGCAGCTAATGGGAAACTAGAAACAACTATTTTTAGGAAACCTACCTCAGGGAATACGATCCTACATGCTGGGAGCGCTCATCCTGCCCCTTTAATTAGAAGTATCCCCTTTGGGGAATTCTATAGAGCTAGGAGGACATGCAGTAGCTTTGAAGAATACCTAAAGGTTGAAGAGGAAATGAGTCAAAGATTCTCACAAAGAGATTACTCACAGGATGTGATAAAGGGGGTAGCCCTGAAGGCAAGAAAACTTGACAGGAAAAAAGTTTTATTTGAACCCTCAAAGTCAGAACAAAGGAAAAAGAGAAATTTCAAACAAGGACAAAATGATTGCAGGTTTATTACAACATTCAATAAAAACCACAAAGAAGTTAGAACTATTTTAAACAAACACTGGCATTTGGTGAAAAATGATGCAATCCTTGGCCCAAAAATGAAAAAACATCCTGAGATCAGTTTTCGTAAGTCGAAATCATTAAAGGATCGTATTGTGAAAAGTAAATTTATTGAAAGTAAGAAATCAGGACCACCCACATGGTTAACACGGAAAATGGGTTTTAAAAAGTGTTTTAAATGTAAGGCGTGCCAGCATGGAGTAAATCGGACGCATTTTAAGACATCTTTTAATAAAACCATCAATATTAGAGGCTTTTTAACGTGTAGATCAAGTTTTGTGGTCTACGCCCTACAATGCCCCTGTCCAAAAATGTACATAGGGAGTACCACCTTACCAGTGTTCCAACGAGTTTTGCAACATAGAAGAGCGATTGTGAATAAAGATAGAACGTATCCAATCGCAAGACACTTTGAAACATTCCATCAAAGTGATCCAACAGGTCTACAATACAGTTGTATTGCGGAGATTCCAAAGAAAAGACGGGGAGGAGATAGAGAGAGGGAACTCCGCAAACTAGAAACCTATTATATTTTGGAATTCGACTGTAAGGAACCACAAGGCTTGAATGTAGATGAAGACCTACATACTTGTCTGTATTAAGGAATGCTGAGGTTGCCAAAGAAATTGAAGTTAGAAATAAAAAAGTCAAAGTAACTGAAAGAAGTAGGGAAGAGGGAAATAAAAGATAACAAAAAATAAATCCCTCCCGAAAAATATTAAAGTAAGAAGTTGCCGTACATTAAATGGACTATTTTTTCAAAGAGGAAATGAAATTGTTTTTAAATGTAAAGAGGGACTCAGATATTTTTTTGGTGGTTAGGTTAGGAGCATATATATAATGAAAAAATCTTTTAAATTTATAGGTTTAGAGAATATAACTTTCCCATAAAAGAATGTTTTGAAGTGATTTTTTTAATTGAAAAAATAGAATTCTTCTATTTTTTAAGTAATATAGGTACTTATTTTACATAAGCATTTTTTAATGTTATGCAGTACTGTATGTGAAAATCAATATTAATGTGGTAATTGTTTACATTGATTAACTTGAAGCACTAGCACTTTATTGAGAGGGATCTGAACCTAAGAGTATATGTTTACACTAAATAAGCACTAGCACTTTGTAAACAGATGAATAATTAGAAAAAGGAAATGGTATATATATGCACTTTAATGAAACAGCATGGTTCCCAACCAATAGTAGAAAGATGGGAAAAGAAAAACTAGAAACATAATAAAAAGCACTTGCTGATTATTTTGAAAATAGGATGAAAGATTAAATGTATTAATATTTGATTTTCATTTATAATTATATGTGAATATTAAGTGGTTACATGTAAAAACACCTATGATAAAATAATAAGTGTTTGTGTTGTCGAAAATACTGTATTAAAACATTGTTTTTAGAATAACAATGGAGAAAACAGGCAGAATGTAATGGAGTGAAAAACATTACAAAATGGTGCCAGCATTTCCCTACCTTTTACCATACTGATGAAATTTGGTAGTCCCTCATCTATGTTATGTGTGTCAAATGCTTTCTTTAAAAAAGAGAAACAAATGGTTGTTCACTATCGTGAACAAGGTGGCGAGAGGCCATCGAAACGCGTTGATGTGAATTCATCAAGAAAGAAAACCGTATGAAAAAAAAAGAAAAACCCTTGGAGTGCAGTGTGGTTGCTGTTGAGCTGCTCGTAACCCTATGCTGAATATATATATATATATATATATATATATATATATATATATCTATCTATCTATCTATATATATATATATATATATATATATATATATATATATATTCAGTGAAAAAACCATAGGTTTCAGGCGTGTTATAGTTAGCTGGACATTTCCCTTGTACAAAACCCTAGAAATTCCCCTGTTATAGTTAGTTCAGCTAACTATAACTCGCGCCCCCGCAATGCACTGCTGATGACATCACATATTACATCACTCATGACATGGTCAGTGACATCACTGATGACATCTCAAATGACATCACTGATGACATCACTGATGACGTCATCCAGTGAGTATGTGTTTCTGTAAAGTTTTAATATGTTTACTATATATAGGGAAAGGCCTGTTGAAGAATGAGTGGGTGTACAAGTGTGTGAATGGATGATTTTGTAGGTGTGTAACTGACTCTATAAGTGAGTCATTAAATGTATCTTACTACAGACTAGTGACTAAACTGTGTGAATGTCTGTATGTGTCTGTGTGTTGGTGTATAAGTGGCTGCATGGTTTTGTGAATAGCTATATGAGTGTCTATATGGGTTATTGATTGGTTGTCTGAGTATCTGTATGGGTGCCTGAGTGTTTTTGTGCGTAGGCTCTGTGTGACTCTGTGCATAGATGTGTGAGTGGGTGATTCTATGGGTGCATGGTTTTAAGAGTGCATCTGTGATGAACTGTATGGTTGAGTGAGTGTATGTATGGGTGTGTTAGGGATTGAATGCATATCTCAGTGGTACATTTGTGACTAACTACATATGTGAAAGGCAGTATATATGTGTGTAAGAGTATATAAGTGGGTATATGTGAGAGTGTGTGATTGTGAGAGTGGCTGTATGGATGAGTGTGTGCTTGTATCAATGATTGTATAAGAGCTTAAGAATGTGGTACTATTTTTATGAGTAAGTGAACTTGAGTGTGTAAAACTGCATAGGTGAGTAAATGGGAGTGTAATTAATTATTTGCATGACTGACTAGGTGTGAGAGTACCTCTATGGATGATTGGTGGTGTGTGAGTGTCTATGTAGGTGTATAAATGCATATGATAGTCTTGTACGGAGTGACTGAAAGTATGAGTGACTGTACAGGTGAATGAGTGGAGGTGTATGTAGACCTAAGAGTTAATAAGTGGATATGTAGTTATTGGTATTGGAGTATCTATGGTTTTGAGAATGGACGTCTGAAATTTTGAGTTGGTGTATCAACGGTTAAATTAGGGTGTGAGAAGATGCAGTAATTTATCACATGGATGACGTCATCAGTGATGTCATTAGTGATGTCATTTGAGATGTCATCAGTGATGTCATCAGTGATGTCACTGACCATGTCATGAGTGATGTAATATGTGATGTCATCAGCAGTGCATTGCGGGGGCGCGAGTTATAGTTAGCTTAACTAACTATAACAGGGGAATTTCTAGGGTTTTGTACGAGGGAAATGTCCAGCTAACTATAACACCCCTGAAACCTATGTTTTTTTCAGTGAATATATATATATATATATACACATACATATATATAAATGCATATGCATATATATGCATATATATATGTTCATATGTGTGCGTGTAGAGAGAGGTAGAGAGTGGTAGAGGTGTAGAGGTAGAGAGGTAGAGGTAGAGAGGTAGAGGTAGAGAGGTAGAGAGTAGTAGAGAGAGAGGTAGAGAGTATAGGATGAGTAATAGAGAGTAGAGAGCAGAGAGTGAGTAGTAGAGAGTGAGTAGTAGAGAGTAGTAGAGAGTGGGTAATAGAGAGTGAGTAGTAGAGAGCAGTAGAGAGTGAGTAGTAGAGTAAGTAGTAGAGGGTAGTAGAGAATGAGTAGTAGAGAGTAGTAGAGAGTGAGTAGTAGAGTGAGTAGTAGAGAGTAGTAGAGAGTGAGTAGTAGAGAGTGAGTAGTAGAGAGTAGTAGAGAGTGAGTAGTAGAGAGTGAGTAGTAGAGTGAGTAGTAGAGAGAGAGTAGTAGAGAGTGAGTAGTAGAGAGTGAGTAGTAGAGAGTAGTAGAGAGTGAGTAGTAGAGAGTGAGTAGTAGCGAGTGAGTAATAGATAGAGAGTAGTAGGGAGTAGTAGAGAGTGAGTAGTAAAGAGTAGTGGAGTAGAAGAGAGTGAGTAGTAGAGAGTAGTAGAGAGTGAGTAGTAGCGTGAGTAGAAGGGAGTAGTAGAGAGTGAGTAGTCGAGTGAGTAGTAGAGAGTAGTAGAGGGTGAGTAGTAGAGAGCAAGTAGTAGAGAGTGTGTAGTAGAGAGTGAGTAGAGAGTAGTAGAAAGAGTAGTAGAGAGTAGTAGAGTAGTAGAGAGTGAGTAGTAGAATGAGTAGTAGAGAGTAGTAGAGAGCGAGTAGTAGAGAGTGAGTAGTGGAGAGTGAGTAGGAGAGAGTAGTAGAGTGAGTAGTAGAAAGTAGTAGAGAGTGAGTAGTAGAGAGAGAGTAGAGAGTGAGTAGTAGAGAGGAGTAGAGTGAGTAGTAGAGAGTGATTAGTAGAGAGAAAGTAGTAGAGAGTAGTAGAGAGTGAGTAGTAGATTAGTAGAGAGTGAGTGGTAGAGAGTAGTAGAGTGAGTAGGAGAGAGTGAGTAGTAGAGAGAGTAGTAGAAAGTAGTGGAGTAGTAGAGAGTGAGTAGTAGAGAGTGAGTAGTACAGAGTAGTAGAGAGCGAGTAGTAGAGAGTGAGTAGTGGAGAGTGAGTAGTAGAGAGCGAGTAGTAGAGAGTGAGTAGTAGAGAGTGAGTAGTAGAGAGTGAGTAGTAGAGAGTAGTAGAGTGAGTAGTAGAGAGTGAGTAGTAGAGAGAGAGTAGTAGAGAGCAGTAGAGAGTGAGTAGTAGAGAGTAGTAGAGTGAGTAGTAGAGAGTAGTAGCGAGTGAGTAGTAGAGAGTGAGTAGTTTAATTTAAAAGGAACCCAATGAGGGGGTTCATTTTGCCATAGAAAGTATAATTAGTGCTGCAGAAAGAAAAATTAGGGCACATTTTGAGTGACTTCTCAAATCCTCTTCTATTTCATTAAAAAGGTCTGACATGCAGACTGAAACATGAACTTTCAATACCAGCAGCAGACTTCCCTGGTGAGCAGAAGCTTTACTACAGTGATCTAATGAGCAACTAGAGTGCTACCATTCAGAATTCATGGCAAATGTGTGACACATCTGAATGCCTTCTTGATGGAACCAAAGTAAACAAGCATTGAAAATTCAATAGGTCTTGCCCTCGTTTAAGTTAAAGCAATTCTGTTTGTAATTAGGTGGCTTTTTAGCTTTGCTTGTATTAGTGTTTTTCAAACTTTCATGTACATAACATGCATATATATGCATATATGTATATGTATGCATGCATTTATATTTGTATTTATATATCTATGCAGATTATGTATATGTTTAAATATATATGTATATATATATATGCACAGACAATATTCCACAATGTTTGTAGAAAAACGAGCCACTCCAGTCCAAGGTTTAGTTAATGTTGCGGGTTTATTTGGCAAACAAAAAGACGCGTTTCGATCTCAGCCGAGATCTTGGTATATATATATATACACACATACATATATATAAATGCATATGCATATATATGTATATATATATATGTGTGCATGTAGAGAGAGGTAGAGAGAGGTAGAGGTGTAGAGGTAGAGGTGTAGAGGTAGAGAGGAAGAGGTACAGAGGTAGAGGTAGAGAGGTAGAGAGGTAGAGAGTAGTAGAGAGAGAGGTAGAGAGAGGTAGAGAGTAGAGTGAGTAATAGAGAGTAGAGAGTGAGTAGTAGATAGTAGTAGAGAGTAGTAGAGAGAGTAGCAGAGAGTGAGTAGTAGAGAGTAGTAGAATGAGTATAGAGAGTGAGTGAGTAGTAGAGAGTGAGTAGTAGAGAGTGAATAGTAGAGAGTAATAGTAGACAGTAGTAGAGAGAGAGAGTAGTAGAGAGTTGTAGAGAGTGAGTAGTAGAGAGTAGTAGCGAGTGAGTAGTAGCGAGTGAGTAGTAGAGAGTAGTAGAGAGTAGTAGAGTGAGTAGTAGAGAGTAGTAGAGAGTGAGTAGTATAGAGTGAATGGTAGAGAGTAATAGTAGACAGTAGAAAAGAGAGAGTAGTAGAGAGTAGTAGAGAGTGAGTAGTAGAGAGTAGTAGCGAGTGAGTAGTAGCGAGTGAGTAGTAGAGAGTAGTAGAGAGTGAGTAGTGGAGAGTGAGTAGTAGAGAGTAGTAGAGTAGGAGAGAGTGAGTAGTAGAGAGAGACTAGTAGAGAGTAGTAGAGAGTGAGTAGAGTAGGAGAGAGTGAGTAGTAGAGAGAGACTAGTAGAGAGTAGTAGAGAGTGAGTAGTAGATAGTAGTAGAGAGTAGTAGAGAGAGAAGCAGAGAGTGAGTAGTAGAGAGAGACTAGTAGAGAGTAGTAGAGTGAGTAGTAGAGAGTAGTAGAGAGTGAGTAGTAGAGAGTGAATAGTAGAGAGTAATAGTATACAGTAGTAGAGAGAGAGAAGTAGAGAGTGAGTAGTAGAGAGTAGTAGCGAGTGAGTAGTAGCGAGTGAGTAGTAGAGAGTAATAGTATACAGTAGTAGAGAGAGAGTAGTAGAGAGTGAGTAGTAGAGAGTAGTAGCGAGTGAGTAGTAGAGTAGTAGAGAGTGAGTGGTAGAGAGTAGTAGAGTGAGTAGTAGAGAGTAGTAGAGAGTGAGTAGTAGAGAGTGAATAGTAGAGAGTAATAGTATACAGTAGTAGAGAGAGAGTAGTAGAGAGTGAGTAGTAGAGAGTAGTAGCGAGTGAGTAGTAGCGAGTGAGTAGTAGAGAGTGAGTAGTAGAGAGTAGTAGAGTAGGGGAGAGTGAGTAGTAGAGAGAGACTAGTAGAGAGTAGTAGAGAGTGAGTAGTACAGTAGTAGAGAGTGAATGGTAGAGAGTAGTAGAGACTAGTAGAGAGTGAGTAGTAGAGAGTGAATAGAAGAGAGTAGTAGAGAGTGAGTAGTAGAGAGAGAGTAGTAGAGAGTATGTAGTAGAGAGTAGTAGAGAGTGAGTAGTAGAGAGTAGTAGAGAGTGAGAAGTAGAGAGTGAGTAGTAGAGAGTAGTAGAGTAGTAGAGAGTGAGTGGTAGAGAGTAGTAGAGAGTAGTAGAGAGTGAGTAGTAGAGTAGTAGAGAGTAGTCAGTCAGTGTCAGTCAGTGTCAGTCAGTGTCAGTCAGTCAGTCAGTGTCAGTCAATCAGTGTCAGTCAGTGTCAATCAGTGTCAGTCGATCAGTTTCAGTCAGTGTCAGTCAGTGTCAGTCAATCAGTGTCAGTCATTGTCAGTCAGTCAGTTTCAGTCAATCAGCGTCTGTCAGTGTCAGTCAGTGTCAATCAGTGTCAGTCAGTGTCAATCAGTCAGTGTCAATCAGTCAGAGTCAGTCAGTCAGTGTCAGTCAGTCAGTGTAAGCTAGAGTAGCTCTGCTGACCTGGATCTCTGGCTCTAAAGCAGCTCTGCTGACCTGGTTCTCTCCCTCTAAAGCAGCTCTGCTGACCTGGTTTCTCTGGCTCTAAAGCAGCTCTGCTGACCCAGTTCTATGGCGCGAAAGCAGTTCTGCTGACATGGTTCTCTATCTCTAGAGCAGCTCTGCTGACCTGGTTCTCTCCCTCTAAAGCAGCTCTACTGACCTGGTTTCTCTGACTCTACAGCAGCTCTGCTGACCTGGTTCTCTCCCTCTAAAGCAGCTCTGCTGACCTGGTTTCTCTGGCTCTAAAGCAGCTCTGCTGACCCAGTTCTATGGCGCGAAAGCAGTTCTGCTGACATGGTTCTCTATCTCTAGAGCAGCTCTGCTGACCTGGTTCTCTCCCTCTAAAGCAGCTCTACTGACCTGGTTTCTCTGACTCTACAGCAGCTCTGCTGACCTGGTTTTATGGCTCTAGAGCAGCTCTGCTGACCTGGTTCTTAGGCTCTAGAGCAGCTCTGCTGACCTGGTTCTCTGGCTCTAAAGCAGCTCTGCTGACCTGGTTCTATGGCTCTAAAGCAGCTCTGCTGACTTGGTTCTCTGACTCTAGAGCAGCTCTGCTGACCTGGTTCTCTGGCTCTAAAGCAGCTCTGCTGACCTGGTTCTCTGGCTTTAAAGCAGCTCTGCTGGCCTGGTTCTCTGGCTCTAAAGCAGCTCTGCTGGCCTGGTTCTCTCGTTTTAAAGCAGCTCTGCTGACCTGCTTTCTCTGGCTCTACAGAAGCTCTGCTGACCTGGTTCTCTGGCTCTAGAGCAGCTCTGCTGACCTAGTTCTTAGGCTCTAGAGCAGCTCTGCTGACCTGGTTCTCTGGCTCTACAACAGCTCTGCTGACCTGGTCCCTTGGCTCTAAAGCAGCTCTGCTGACCTGGTTCTCTCCCTCTAAAGCAGCTCTGCTGACCTGGTTCTCTCGCTCTAAAGCAGCTCTACTGACCTGATTTCTCTGGCTCTACAGCAGCTCTGCTGACCTGATTTCTCTGGCTCTACAGCAGCTCTGCTGACCTGGTTCTCTGTCTCTAGAGCAGCTCTGGTGACCCGGTTCTTAGACTCTAGCGCAGCTCTGCTGACCTGGTTCTCTGGCTCTAAAGCATCTTTGCTGACCTGGTTTTATGGCTTTAAAGCAGCTCTGCTGACCTGGTTATCTGGCTCTAGAGCAGCTCTGCTGACCTGGTTATCTGGCTCTAAGCAGCTCTGCTGACCTGTTTCTCTACCTCTAAATCAGCTCTACTGACCTGGTTCTTTGCCTCTAGAGCAGCTCAGCTGACCTGGTTCTATGGCTCTAAAGCAGCTCTGCTGACCTGGTTCTCTGGCTCTAGAGCAGCTCTGATGACCTGGTTCTCTGGCTCTAAAGCAGCTCCGCTGACCTGGTTCTCTCCCTCTAAAGCAGCTCTGCTGACCTGGTTTCTCTGGCTCTAGAGCAGGTCTGCTGACCTGTTTCTCTGGCTCTAAAGCAGCTCTGCTGACCTGGTTCTCTCCCTCTAAAGCAGCTCCGCTGACCTGGTTCTCTGCCTCTAGAGCAGCTCTCCTGACCTGGTTCTCTGGCTCTAAAGCAGCTCTGCTGACCTGGTTCTATGGCTCTAAAGCAGAGCTGCTGACCTGGTTCTCTGGCTCTAGAGCAGTGCAATATGTGACATCATCAGCAGTGCATTGCGGGCGTGCGAGTTATAGTTAGCAGAACTAACTATAACGGAGGAATTTCTATGGTATTGTACGAGTCAAATGGCCGGCTAACTATAACACCCCTGAAACCTATGGTTTTTTCTGTGAATATATATATATATATATATATATATATATATATATATATATATATATATATATATATATATATATATATATATATATATATATATATGTTTCCAAAGAGAGTTATACCCATGGCTGGCACACCCAGGAGAAGTCCAGCTCCGAAATCAGCGAAAAGCAGAGGCACATTCCCCACACTGCATCTCAGGTCCGACGCGTTTCGAGTGTGACTCTTCCTCATGGACCCATAAAAACTGGCAACAGCTGTGTGGAACAAATCCTGCCCTCTTTTATTTCGACATCTCGTGAGTGCTTGCTCCAGTGGGCAGAGATGCTTAGTGGGATTTGTAGTTCAATCAGACCCCAGTGGGTCACACGCTGCTGGCAGTCTGTAAAAAGAATAAAGCAGGAAATTAGGATTGTCCTTATGCAGTCGCTCGAACAATCAACAGAGGGTCCCCTGTTCCGCCTCATGACTAATCGAAAGCAGAGGCAGACCCGCTGTTTCCGCGGTGGTGCCGCGCCGTGGCCGGGTGAGCCACTATTATGTTTCCAAAGAGAGTTATACCCATGGCTGGCACACCCAGGAGAAATCCAGCTCCGAAATCAGCGAAAAGCAGAGGCACATTCCCCCCACTGCATCTCAGGTCCGACGCGTTTCGAGTGTGACTCTTCCTCATGGACCCATAAAAACTGGCAACAGCTGTGTGGAACAAATCCTGCCCTCTTTTATTTCGACATCTCGTGAGTGCTTGCTCCAGTGAGCAGAGATGCTTAGTGGGATTTGTAGTTCAATCAGACCCCAGTGGGTCACACGCTGCTGGCAGTCTGTAAAAAGAATAAAGCAGGAAATTAGGATTGTCCTTATGCAGTCGCTCGAACAATCAACAGAGCGTCCCCTGTTCCGCCTCATGACTAATCGAAAGCAGAGGCAGACCCGCTGTTTCCGCGGTGGTGCCGCGCCGTGGCCGGGTGAGCCACTATTATGTTTCCAAAGAGAGTTATACCCATGGCTGGCACACCCAGGAGAAATCCAGCTCCGAAATCAGCGAAAAGCAGAGGCACATTCCCCCCACTGCACCTCAGGTCCGACGCGTTTCGAGTGTGACTCTTCCTCATGGACCCATAAAAACTGGCAACAGCTGTGTGGAACAAATCCTGCCCTCTTTTATTTCGACATCTCGTGAGTGCTTGCTCCAGTGAGCAGAGATGCTTAGTGGGATTTGTAGTTCAATCAGACCCCAGTGGGTCACACGCTGCTGGCAGTCTGTAAAAAGAATAAAGCAGGAAATTAGGATTGTCCTTATGCAGTCGCTCGAACAATCAACAGAGCGTCCCCTGTTCCGCCTCATGACTAATCGAAAGCAGAGGCAGACCCGCTGTTTCCAGTACAGTAGTAGAGAGAGAGTAGTAGAGAGTGAGTAGTAGAGAGTAGTAGCGAGTGAGTAGTAGCGAGTGAGTAGTAGAGAGTGAGTAGTAGAGAGTAGTAGAGTAGGGGAGAGTGAGTAGTAGAGAGAGACTAGTAGAGAGTAGTAGAGAGTGAATGGTAGAGAGTAGTAGAGACTAGTAGAGAGTGAGTAGTAGAGAGTGAATAGAAGAGAGTAGTAGAGAGTGAGTAGTAGAGAGAGAGTAGTAGAGAGTATGTAGTAGAGAGTAGTAGAGAGTGAGTAGTAGAGAGTAGTAGAGAGTGAGAAGTAGAGAGTGAGTAGTAGAGAGTAGTAGAGTAGTAGAGAGTGAGTGGTAGAGAGTAGTAGAGAGTAGTAGAGAGTGAGTAGTAGAGTAGTAGAGAGTAGTCAGTCAGTGTCAGTCAGTGTCAGTCAGTGTCAGTCAGTCAGTCAGTGTCAGTCAATCAGTGTCAGTCAGTGTCAATCAGTGTCAGTCGATCAGTTTCAGTCAGTGTCAGTCAGTGTCAGTCAATCAGTGTCAGTCATTGTCAGTCAGTCAGTTTCAGTCAATCAGCGTCTGTCAGTGTCAGTCAGTGTCAATCAGTGTCAGTCAGTGTCAATCAGTCAGTGTCAATCAGTCAGAGTCAGTCAGTCAGTGTCAGTCAGTCAGTGTAAGCTAGAGTAGCTCTGCTGACCTGGATCTCTGGCTCTAAAGCAGCTCTGCTGACCTGGTTCTCTCCCTCTAAAGCAGCTCTGCTGACCTGGTTTCTCTGGCTCTAAAGCAGCTCTGCTGACCCAGTTCTATGGCGCGAAAGCAGTTCTGCTGACATGGTTCTCTATCTCTAGAGCAGCTCTGCTGACCTGGTTCTCTCCCTCTAAAGCAGCTCTACTGACCTGGTTTCTCTGACTCTACAGCAGCTCTGCTGACCTGGTTTTATGGCTCTAGAGCAGCTCTGCTGACCTGGTTCTTAGGCTCTAGAGCAGCTCTGCTGACCTGGTTCTCTGGCTCTAAAGCAGCTCTGCTGACCTGGTTCTATGGCTCTAAAGCAGCTCTGCTGACTTGGTTCTCTGACTCTAGAGCAGCTCTGCTGACCTGGTTCTCTGGCTCTAAAGCAGCTCTGCTGACCTGGTTCTCTGGCTTTAAAGCAGCTCTGCTGGCCTGGTTCTCTGGCTCTAAAGCAGCTCTGCTGGCCTGGTTCTCTCGTTTTAAAGCAGCTCTGCTGACCTGCTTTCTCTGGCTCTACAGCAGCTCTGCTGACCTGGTTCTCTGGCTCTAGAGCAGCTCTGCTGACCTAGTTCTTAGGCTCTAGAGCAGCTCTGCTGACCTGGTTCTCTGGCTCTACAACAGCTCTGCTGACCTGGTCCCTTGGCTCTAAAGCAGCTCTGCTGACCTGGTTCTCTCCCTCTAAAGCAGCTCTGCTGACCTGGTTCTCTCGCTCTAAAGCAGCTCTACTGACCTGATTTCTCTGGCTCTACAGCAGCTCTGCTGACCTGATTTCTCTGGCTCTACAGCAGCTCTGCTGACCTGGTTCTCTGTCTCTAGAGCAGCTCTGGTGACCCGGTTCTTAGACTCTAGCGCAGCTCTGCTGACCTGGTTCTCTGGCTCTAAAGCACCTTTGCTGACCTGGTTTTATGGCTTTAAAGCAGCTCTGCTGACCTGGTTATCTGGCTCTAGAGCAGCTCTGCTGACCTGGTTATCTGGCTCTAAGCAGCTCTGCTGACCTGTTTCTCTACCTCTAAATCAGCTCTACTGACCTGGTTCTTTGCCTCTAGAGCAGCTCAGCTGACCTGGTTCTATGGCTCTAAAGCAGCTCTGCTGACCTGGTTCTCTGGCTCTAGAGCAGCTCTGATGACCTGGTTCTCTGGCTCTAAAGCAGCTCCGCTGACCTGGTTCTCTCCCTCTAAAGCAGCTCTGCTGACCTGGTTTCTCTGGCTCTAGAGCAGGTCTGCTGACCTGTTTCTCTGGCTCTAAAGCAGCTCTGCTGACCTGGTTCTCTCCCTCTAAAGCAGCTCCGCTGACCTGGTTCTCTGCCTCTAGAGCAGCTCTCCTGACCTGGTTCTCTGGCTCTAAAGCAGCTCTGCTGACCTGGTTCTATGGCTCTAAAGCAGAGCTGCTGACCTGGTTCTCTGGCTCTAGAGCAGTGCAATATGTGACATCATCAGCAGTGCATTGCGGGCGTGCGAATTATAGTTAGCAGAACTAACTATAACGGAGGAATTTCTATGGTATTGTACGAGTCAAATGGCCGGCTAACTATAACACCCCTGAAACCTATGGTTTTTTCTGTGAATATATATATATATATATTTTTATATATATATATATATATATATATATATATATATATATATATATATATATATATATATATATATATATATATATATATATATATATATATATATATATGTTTCCAAAGAGAGTTATACCCATGGCTGGCACACCCAGGAGAAGTCCAGCTCCGAAATCAGCGAAAAGCAGAGGCACATTCCCCACACTGCATCTCAGGTCCGACGCGTTTCGAGTGTGACTCTTCCTCATGGACCCATAAAAACTGGCAACAGCTGTGTGGAACAAATCCTGCCCTCTTTTATTTCGACATCTCGTGAGTGCTTGCTCCAGTGGGCAGAGATGCTTAGTGGGATTTGTAGTTCAATCAGACCCCAGTGGGTCACACGCTGCTGGCAGTCTGTAAAAAGAATAAAGCAGGAAATTAGGATTGTCCTTATGCAGTCGCTCGAACAATCAACAGAGCGTCCCCTGTTCCGCCTCATGACTAATCGAAAGCAGAGGCAGACCCGCTGTTTCCGCGGTGGTGCCGCGCCGTGGCCGGGTGAGCCACTATTATGTTTCCAAAGAGAGTTATACCCATGGCTGGCACACCCAGGAGAAATCCAGCTCCGAAATCAGCAAATAGCAGAGGCACATTCCCCCCACTGCATCTCAGGTCCGACGCGTTTCGAGTGTGACTCTTCCTCATGGACCCATAAAAACTGGCAACAGCTGTGTGGAACAAATCCTGCCCTCTTTTATTTCGACATCTCGTGAGTGCTTGCTCCAGTGAGCAGAGATGCTTAGTGGGATTTGTAGTTCAATCAGACCCCAGTGGGTCACACGCTGCTGGCAGTCTGTAAAAAGAATAAAGCAGGAAATTAGGATTGTCCTTATGCAGTCGCTCGAACAATCAACAGAGCGTCCCCTGTTCCGCCTCATGACTAATCGAAAGCAGAGGCAGACCCGCTGTTTCCGCGGTGGTGCCGCGCCGTGGCCGGGTGAGCCACTATTATGTTTCCAAAGAGAGTTATACCCATGGCTGGCACACCCAGGAGAAATCCAGCTCCGAAATCAGCGAAAAGCAGAGGCACATTCCCCCCACTGCACCTCAGGTCCGACGCGTTTCGAGTGTGACTCTTCCTCATGGACCCATAAAAACTGGCAACAGCTGTGTGGAACAAATCCTGCCCTCTTTTATTTCGACATCTCGTGAGTGCTTGCTCCAGTGAGCAGAGATGCTTAGTGGAATTTGTAGTTCAATCAGACCCCAGTGGGTCACACGCTGCTGGCAGTCTGTAAAAAGAATAAAGCAGGAAATTAGGATTGTCCTTATGCAGTCGCTCGAACAATCAACAGAGCGTCCCCTGTTCCGCCTCATGACTAATCGAAAGCAGAGGCAGACCCGCTGTTTCCGCGGTGGTGCCGCGCCGTGGCCGGGTGAGCCACTATTATGTTTCCAAAGAGAGTTATACCCATGGCTGGCACACCCAGGAGAAATCCAGCTCCGAAATCAGCGAAAAGCAGAGGCACATTCCCCCCACTGCATCTCAGGTCCGACGCGTTTCGAGTGTGACTCTTCCTCATGGACCCATAAAAACTGGCAACAGCTGTGTGGAACAAATCCTGCCCTCTTTTATTTCGACATCTCGTGAGTGCTTGCTCCAGTGAGCAGAGATGCTTAGTGGGATTTGTAGTTCAATCAGACCCCAGTGGGTCACACGCTGCTGGCAGATGTAAAAAGAATAAAGCAGGAAATTAGGATTGTCCTTATGCAGTCGCTCGAACAATCAACAGAGCGTCCCCTGTTCCGCTTCATGACTAATCGAAAGCAGAGGCAGACCCGCTGTTTCCGCGGTGGTGCCGCGCCGTGGCCGGGTGAGCCACTATTATGTTTCCATACATATATATATATATATTCACTTAAAAAACCATAGGTTTCACACATGTTATAGTTAGCAGGACATTTCACTCCTAAAAAACCATTGAAATTCCCCCGTTATAGTTAGTTCAGATAACTATAACTCGCGCAACCGCAATCCACTGCTGATGATGTCACATATTACATCACTCATGACATGGTCAGTGACATCACTGATGACATCACTGATGACATCATCCTTGTGATAGAGTGGCGGTCGCGCGAGTTATAGTTATCTGAACTAACTATAACGGGGGATTTCAATGGTTTTTTACGAGTGAAATGTCCAGCTAACGATAACATGTGTGAAACCTATGGTGTTTTGTAAGTGATATATATAAATAAATAAATAAATAAATATATATATATATATATATATATATATGTGCCAGGCTTCCTCGAAACAGGCAGCAGTGTGAATGAAATCCCAGAGTAATGTGGAAACGCATGCGCTGTACGTCTAGCTCAGAACGTTGTGAGGGACGGTATACCAAGGTGTGCTATACAAATCACATTTTGTGCAAAATAGCAGCAATATTTATTTAATTATATGTGTGGGTGCACGCTGCAGTGTTATATAAAGCCACATTTCACAGGCAGTGGGTTTTATTTCAAGGTTCCAGTACAGTATGGATTTTTTATATTGGGGAGACCTACATTCATTCTGATTTCCTTCCTGCAGCCATTTAATGTATAACACGATAGTGCATTTAGATAAAGATAGGCCCAGACCACTCTATAGAACTTCACCATAGCCCACTGTTTAATTATCAAGCTGTTCATGAAAGCTAAGCAAAATCTGACCTTTGTAATTACAATCAGGGCCTCTTGTTGGATGAACATAGCAGGAGCAGCTTCATAAACTCTTCAACATAATCCTTTTCAGGTGTGCAAGCAGCAGTCTATTGATGAAAGATGAACGTTCTAATTGCAATTGGGGCACCTTGTTAGTAACAGATTTAAAATCCTGAATTCTACCAGCAGGATGAAGATTTTTGAAAAGGCAAGGCCTCTTTTCTCGAAAATAGTGAGCTATTAATTACATAACTGTGTTTCTCTCCTCTTTACAGCAGACAATCAAACAGTGTACTTAAGAATTTTACTTACTGCTTACAATAAACGTTTCCCTGTTTGAAAAAAAACATTGTTTTATTGATAATTATGGTAAATAAACAAGTAATCTAGAACACATAAGGGAGGACATGTAATATGTTCTTATATTTTCACCTCATGGCTTTGTTGACATATACAATGTTTATAATGTCAACAGAAAGCTTTAATTAGGAATATGTGACACAGTTACCAGTTTTGTATGCACTATTTTGAGGAGGCAATGATGCCACCACTCTTATGGATCTATCTCTGTCCCCACAGGAATGCATTTTCTTTAATCTTCAAGAACTTTGGCACCATTTGACGGCACTGCATGAACTTTTAAAACTCTTAATTCATCCATATCAACCCAATCCTGGAGAGTTTCCTGACAGTCTGTAAATTGGGACAGATGTGAGGGGGTCCCAAAGGTTAACAAGCATTGGCATAGCCAATAGGTCTCACCTTTGGGACCTTATACGTTTTTAGTTATCCAGCACAATATCCTTGGTGCAACAACATCAACCGTTGCATGGCTAAACACTTATAAGGTCCCAAAGCCGAGATATGCCAATGCTTGTTCTGTATCTCTCCTATATTTTCCAGGGAAATCTTGTTCATATATGATGATCCAATGTCCTGTAAAGTGAAAGGTGCTCTGTCATACAATATATTGCTTCCCTGTGGCTTTTTACATTGTAACACATTCTGTTATGGCTTTTTATACATCATGTTGCATTATTGGCATTGTAATTTCACTCTTTGGATTACCAGTTTATACGCCTGAAGTGCACATGATGGTGACTAAAAAGCTAAGTTTATGACTGGCAAATTGACTCAAACTTAGCAGCTTCGATAATTGAAGTAACTCACTAGTCTTGTGCAAGTGGTCAGAGCCCCTTGCTGGAGTAAGACAAGTGGTAAATTGTTGCTTAGCAAGTAGTTCAGTGGACACCTTCCTTTCAGCCTGCAGAATAGCATTTTTGAATTCCAAACTAACAATCGTGACTGGAGACACTTCGACTTCCATAGTTTCCCTAGCATATATGTGTCAGCCATGACCCTACGAGTGCACATTCTCCACAGAGTGCTGAGTCTACAAGCCATGAGTTACTGTGAATGTGCACGTATACTGTGTTTATCTAAAAGAAAAACATGTTTCTATGAAATCACTTCCATTTTGGAGTATGTTGCTTAATTCCCTACTTCACACCTGCCTGCGTGACGTAGGTGTAAATTTAGAGTCTTAGACTTGCTGTAAAATGCACTGCCAATTTTTAATAATGCCTACAATTGTGTGTTTGTTCAGTGTACTGCCAGGGCGCTCCCATGTGACTGCTTATTTCAGCGAGCTAAAGAATGATGATGGATTAAACCCAGGTCAGTTGACTGGGGGTGAGTGCTTGCAATGTTCAACACTCCCTCCATCATCCCCTTTGGTTTTGCTTTGTTCGCCCTAAGTTGGCAGGGTATGCCCAGACGTGGGTCCCTTGCTCACTTTGCCACTGGATTCAAGCTAGCCTGGCTGATGATGGCTGATTAGCCAGAAACCGGTCCCAGGATGCTTGTTTCCGGTCCAGGGAAGACATGGCTTGGCAGTTCGGGCTGGACTGTTCCCATGAGGCACAGGGTCAGACTGATTTGCATATGGCCATGTCTGAACTGGGGTGGCGGAGTGAGCTAAAGAATGATGATGGATTAAACCCAGATCAGTTGACTGGGGGTGAGTGCTTGCAATGTTCAACACTCCATCCATCACCCCCTTTGGTTTTGCTTTGCTTATTTTCGTGACACAAATAGGACTGAGTGAAATCCCTGTTACACTGGTGTAATCTCGCTAATTTTGCATCACGCTTTTTCCATTAAATTCTCAAATGTATGCCGTTATACCATGTGGCCAAATTACTGCTCACAACAGAGCAACTTTAACAACCAGAACCTGAGTGTCTATTGTTAGTGGTATATATGTTTTTGAGCTTTTTTCTAGAACAAAAGACATCGTCTCATCCAAAATGAACACAAGGAAGCATTTTACACAAAAAATATAGTGCTAAATGCCTGTTTTGCATTTTGCTTAATGTTGTGCAATTATAAATAAGCTAATTAAATAACTTTGATACACCTTTGGCGACTGAAAATGTAGCACCAATATAATTTGCAGTAGGGAATCATGTCTGTGCCCATAAAAATCTGTAGACTGCAATTCTGCGATTGGAAATCTATCTGGGTGCAGATGCAGCTTTGACTTGTTCGAGTTTCAATTGCGTTTGCAGAAATTTAAAAATATAATCTCCCTTGTTTTCAATGCTTCCAATTAAAGTGAAAGGCGTCGAGATTTAACTATGCATAGGAAATGGTTTGAATGTATAATTGCATGATATTTAAGCCCACTTTAATTTATTGCTCTGATAATGTTACTGAATTTACTGGGCTTTCTGTGTATGCATCAATTACTGGTTGCATATACAAACAATTGGTGTGCATCCATAAAGGCGAAGGGGCAGATTTATGTTTCCTGACGCATCCCTGCAAATCAGCAGGGATGCGTCAGGAAAGATGCGTCACGCAAGTTTACCCTTGCGCCACCACAGATGTGCCGCATTTCAATGCAGCGCATTGTGGCGCAAGGCTAAACAGATGCGTGACGCATCTGATGGCATAAGGGCGACGCATTGCTGGAGTCGTGTCGCAAGCACAACGCAACTCCAGCAATGCTCAGGGGCTGCCCATACCTAACATGCTGCGTCATGCCTTACGCCTGCTTCAAGCAGGCGCAGGGTTTTGACGCAGCAGCGTCGGAAAAGTGACTCAGTGAAATCTTATAGATTTCACTGCGTCACTTTTCCGAGGCTTTTTCCGGCGGAACGCCCACCCTGCATACATTAAACCTGACGCAGGTTTATTGTAGCGCAGGGCTTTACAATGTGACGCATCTCCCTAGATGCGTCACGTTGTAAATAAGGCGCAACATGGCGCATGGTTTACGACGCCGCTGCGTCACAGAAGTGACGCAACAGCGGCATAAATGTCTCGCAAGGGGCTTGTAAATCTGCCCCATAATGTATAAATATACCACATTACCTTGAAGTCTTAATTTAACTGATCATAAACAAAACATTTTGGTTTCCATGCTTAATCGGTGGTTTATGACTGCAAAAGCTATGCCTTGCATGTGCTCTACAATGAACTCAGTCAGTTTGACTCAGCAGATTTTAGGAGGGACCAGGAGGACTCTGGAAAAAAGGGGCTCAGTGTTCTCAAATCTCAAGGAAGAAACTTCTGGTGCAAATAAGATGCATGCTGCTGGCTTCCTTGGCCTTGAGGTATTGCACTGATATATTTTCTATAAATTATTTGTTGACAACAGAGAAGTGTTTTTTTTACAAACGAATTCTGATCATCATAATTTCGATTGTTTCCAGAATGTATATTTAAAGTGAGCTTTTGTAGAGCATAAAATAATATTTTAAAGTGTGAAAATGTAATTCCGACTGTGTTCAGAAACACCACTCCTAAATGTTTAGCTTTTTCAGGCCATCTGAGGACAGTTTGAATAGTAATTGCTGTTGTCAAAAAGCAGTTAATTTGCCAACCCTAGAAACAACTTTTGTAATGTAGGTTTCATAATCTGTTTTTCTAATTCCTAAAGCGGTTTCAATGAAAGCAAACACTCGCCAGAGGCCGCCCTGTTTCCAGTGTGCTAATATTGTGATTTCTCAATTACTAAAATCACATCACAAGAAATCACACCTGTCTTTGGCTTTTCTGAAGTAAAGAGTCTGACCACAATGATATCACCAAAGCAATACCAATCTGTAGGCACAGCACTTAGAAGTGTCTGGTAGGAGCTATTTGTTTATGCATGCTTGAAGCATATTTCACCTCCAGTGGCCACACTACCTCCCCCGGTGAGGCTGACGGCCAGTGATTGACGCTAGAGAGGGGCTCATGAAGCCTCCGGTCAAGCACCGAAGGCTTCCACCACCTACTGTTTTGTGGGGGCAGAAGTGGAATTGCTTCCACCCCACACCTCTTCCTGCCCATCTGTGATGCCCATGCACCATACGGTGCAGTGATGTAAAAGATGGGAAAGTGAAACTAGTGGACACCATTTTTGCCCATTGGTTTCACATGCTGATCGGTGCCATTGGCATAACTATGCCTCCCCAACACCAATCTGTGTGGGAGAGTCAGTGTTGGAAAGGGAAGAACCTCCCCTTTCTTTTTGCTTTCTCTCCCTAGTGGATCCCTGCTTGGGATTGCCCTGAGAGTATGATCCCCAAGCAAGGATCCACTCCAATAGACACCTGCAATGTCTTTGGGGTGGGGAGAACCACCCCCGGCTTGGGTCTTTGCTGCGCTCCCCTTCCTGGGTCCTGACACCCTTTATATACCCAGTCTGCCACTAGGGGGAGGGGCAGGAAGCCCACTATACACCAGGGATGTGTCACTGGAAGTGGTGGGAGCGGCCCATCTTGGCATTCGGCCATGCCCTTACCCCACTGGGATAATAAAGTCTTTTTGCCCCTCCCTTTCCAGGCAAATTGTTGTTTTTTTCAAACCACCCCTGAGGAGCGGTAGGAACCCTTCCAACTCCAGAAAAAAACTGCTACTGGATCAAAAGAAATGGGAGTAATCAAGTCTACAGTCTTTTTGCCTCCCCCAAAATGGCAGGTTGAGGGGTTGCTCCCAATCTGTCCCCACACTGTTTGGTTAGAAATCCCACTAGGCAAGTTTTTAAAAAAATGCGTGGAGACTCCCCATCCTGGCATTGGGCCATACCACCACTCCAAAAAGGGCAACACAGATTTACAGCCACCCTCCCCCCCCCCCGGCCCACTTGTGGGTTTGCCCCACAGTAGCCCTCCCTTGGGCAGCAAACCCACTAGACACTGGGAATTTCGAAGTGGCACCTAAAAAATGGGGGTGGCATTGGGTTATACCCCCACTACAGAAGGGGTAATAGAGCCTTTCTGACAAATCCCACCCAGGGGACAGATAGGAAATTTTCCCCAATTGAGGCTTTATCTTTAATCTGCCCCTGGGGGAATGGTAGAAAGCCCATTAGATACCAGAGATTTTACAATGTGGTAAAAAGTGGGTTGGGTGTGCCACTATGGAACTGGGCAGTTACCCTACCATAAAAGGTGAAGTATTCCATCTGTCCACAAGGGGGGTAGATGGACGGTTTGCCATGATAAGGGGTTTGCTCCCAATCTGACCGTTGGTGCGTAGAAAGCCCACAGGACACAAGGAAAAAGTAGTAAAAAAACAGATGAGGTTCAGATTGCCTGCCCACCACCCCAGAATGAACCCAACAGTGTTTCTGCTCCCTCAGGGGTTTATTACTTTCATTGAAATGTTTTAGGATTTAGAAAAACAGATTATGAAACCTACATTACAAACAGTTGCTTGTAGGGTTGGAAAATTAAGTTAATTGTTGACAACAGCAAATACTATCAAAATGTCTGTAGATGGCCTGAAAAAGCAAAACATTTACAAGTGGTGTTTCTGAAAACAGTGAGAGATACATCACACACTTTATTATTTTACACTCTTAAAAAAGCTCACTTCAGATAAAGATTCTGGAATCAATTAAAATGCCATGATCAGAATAAAAAAAAAACACATCTCTGTTGTCAACAACATTTAAAGAACATATTTCCGTGCAGTTACCTCACTACTCAGGAGGCCAGCAGTTTTTCTCTGCACCGGAAGTTTCTTCTCTGAGGACTTCAGAATACTGAGCCCCTTGTTTCCAGAAGCCTCATGACCTCTATCCCTGCCTCCTAAAATATGTTGAGTCAGACAAATATACTGCAGGCCAAACCAAACTGTGAACAGTAAAGTTCACTGTAGAGCCCATGCAAGGCAACGTTTCTGCAAACATAAACCACTGACTATGCACATGAACCAAAATGTTCTATGTATCAACTAGCAACATTAAGACAGCAAAGCAGAGCAGTTTATTTTCACATCATGGTTTTATGGGTGCACAGCAGTTTTTTAGGATGAGCATTCAAGACCTCTTGTATATACTTCAGTATATACTTATGTGTGTATGTATTTTGTGGGCTCTGGAGATCAGCCCTAGGACTTGTCTACTTCCGCTTACAGATTTATTTTTCTGTTCTACTGCCTCAATTTAACTGTCTTGATAGAAAACGACCAGTAGAGGTCAGTAAAAAATCAGAATTCCTTTCTGCTGAGGGACCTTCTTTTTAAAAAAAATTCTGGCAACTGCCTCTATTTTATTTTCTTAAAAGAAAACGACCAGCAGAGGAAAGTAAAATACCAGAATCACTTTCGCATTCTCTAGATTCCAGTCCATAGAAATTGTCTTCCACGAGCACCCGTAGACAATATTATTTTCTTCAAATATTGTATTTTCAGTGAGATGACCACCGAAGGCCCTGATTTTATATTAAAAACAGAGCTTTGGACTATACCATTTCCCGCTGAAAGGCAATATTTCTCTCGATGTGTTCCCATACCTGGCATGTCTCGCAGTTTGGTGCTTACTTTCCTTCCATGTTAAAGAACAGTAGATGTTTCAGCACCCAGGCTAATGTGCTGCATAGCTAAATACATAAAAGATCCCAAAGGCGAGACCGATTGCATTGCAAATGCTTGTTTTATATATGCAACCAGTGATTAATGCTTACACAGCAGAGAGCAAGCAAAGTAATAGATTTTTTTGACATGTTAACATACAACTCTGTAGACCAATAAAATACAGTGTGCATATATGTTATGTCTAGACAAAAAGAGAGTTAGGTAAGAGAAGGGAGAGACAAAAGGAGGGGAAGACATTTAGAAAAGCAGAGACATGAGGTAAAATAGAGGGAGAGAAAAGGCAGGAGAGAGGGTTGAGACAAGAGAGTAGATGGAGGAAAGAGAAGGGTTAGAAGGAATGAGTACGCGGACAGGTGTTCTTCTTTCCGCATCATGACTCCAGCGATGTCAGTCAGGGCTCGTTGGAGACCATGGAGCGGGCCTAGACACCCATGGATGGCGTCCAGTTTGATAGCCATGAGGTCGAAACCCACCCGCACCTGCTCTGCCATCTCCCTCTGGCCCTCCAGCACATGGCGTTGGAAGGCCGTGTGTTGTTCCTGGGGGTCTTGGGAGACTGCCAGCGCCGTGAGTGCCTCCTGCTGGGTGGTTTGGGTGGTGGGTGGGGTCTCTTCGATGTAGCTGGGAAGCCCTGATCCTGGAGGTGAGTCGCGGATGATGTCAATGATGTCTAGGAGGGCTTGTGCGTCGATGCTGGGGTTGTCCTCCTCGGCATCAGTGAAGAGGGGCTGGAACTGTTCTGCAGGGGGTGTTGACGGTGGCACTGCAATGTGAAGGGGTGATGGTGTATTGCAATGTGTCCACATGTATGTAGCCACATGGTACATGTTGACATTCAGACAGCATGGCATTGTACATTGTGACAGTCTATAGATCTGGGCGATGACCCAGAGTCATTGAGGGTGTGCACTGTGCTCAGCTTGATTGTGCATGTGTGCCATCGTGGCCATCTCCACCCGTCCCCCCAGTACCTGGTAGTCACTCACCCTGTTGCGGTTGTTTGTGTCCTGTCGAGCAGTGTCCGGTACCCGACGCCGGCCCCCCCTCCAGTCTGCATTGCTGCCTTCTGGTTGGCTGCGTTTTTCCCCTTGGTCTTTCGCTTGATGTCATTCCATCGCCTCTTGACCTCATCCATTGTCCTCTTGTGCTCTCCGACGGCATTCACCTTGTCCACGATGTCCCGCCATATTCTAGTTTTGGTGCCCAATGACACGTTCGAGGTGACGAACAGTTGTTGATGGTGTTCCATCACCTCCGTGACTATGATCCTGTCCGCCTGCGGACTGAACTTTGTCTTCTTGGTCCTGCCAGGTGTGTGTTGCAGGCCTGGCGCTGCTTATCGCTGATTTCCTCATCGCGCTTTGGCCAATCGCAGGTTTTTTTGCGTTGGGGTTTGTGTTTTTATCTCTGTCGGGGTGGTTGTATCGCGAGCATTTGCCGCGGTTTCGGCAAACTATCGCATGGGGCCGCCTTGTTGTGAATTCCATGTTGACACGGGGTTATTTTACCGCGATAGGCTGCGATGTGTAAAGTTGCGTTAGCATTTTTTGGTGATGTTTAGCACACGTTCTTGTGAATATACCACTAAGATTCTACGCGAAGGCCTGGTTTTGCGTTGTATACTAGAGCTGAATGAAACTTGGTGCAAACAATGGGCAAGTGGAATCCCACACATAGGGCCTCATGTAGGAAGCCAAATACCGGTCGGTAACGGCCGATTTTCGGTAATTATACCATTACCGACCGGTATTTTGGCTTTTGAGATGTAGGGGGAGAATTTCATGATTCGGTATTTACCGAATCGGTAAAATTACCGAATCGGTAATATTACCGATTCTGTAAATTTACCGATTCGGTAAATACCGAATCATGAAATGAGATGTAGGGGGAGTGTGTGGTGGGTGTGGGGATTCGTTATTTACCACCAACTAAAGGATGGTGGTAAATGACGAATAGGTGACAAAAAGCATTTTTGTGCACGTTTAAGTGTGCAATGTGGCAGACATACATGCCCTTAGGGCATGTATGTGCGCCACATGTGCACACATGGCCGAATCAGGGGTGCAACAGGGTGTCAATGTGACACCCTGCCACCCTTGCATGTGCTCCCCCATTACCGAATCGGTATTTACCGATTCGGTAATGAGGCATACCTTCCCATCAATGGGAAGGTATGCCTCATTACCGAATCGGTAAATACCAATTCGGTAATTACCGAATTTTTCCGAATCGGTAATATTTACCGACTCATTACCTACATTGCATTTACCACTTCATAAATACCGAATCGGTATGATTCGGTATTTATGAAGTGGTAAATGCCAGCCCACCTACATAAGGCCCATAATGTGTAATTTCTGTAAAATTTCACATTTTATACAGTTTACCCTCGGCCGGTTGTCCTTGCTACAAATTTGCGCTTTATATACAAATTTGATGCAGGACACCATTTTCGTGCCTATGCTCTGTGGTGCAATGCTTAGTTAGTATCACGCTAAGGCAACATCTGTTGCGACAATGTGGTTGATGAATATCTTCGATGCACGATTCTCCGTAACTATGACACTACACTAACCAATTTTTCACCATTTGCGCACTAGACGCCTAGAGATTTTCACTTCTGCCCCTTTTATAAAGAGGCTAAGAATAAAAACAGATTGGAAACAGGAAGGGAATTCATCAAAAATCTTCTCTGTGTCTTCTCCAGGAAAATTCTGACATTTCTTGGCAGGATGTAATCGCAAGATTCCAGGAAAACGTTCTTCCAAATCACAATACGAATTTGCCTTGATGCCAGATTCCATGTTGCCTCAGTAAAGCAAGTCTTGTCAGGTTGCCACTTTCCATTTTGCCACATGGTCACTTCCCACATTGATGCAAAATCACACAGGGGAAGCAACGCACTCATTCGCTTGCACACTAATTGATACAGGAGATACATTCAGGCGCAATGAGGTCCACAGAGGCATATTCACTCAGGCATACAGCTACTTACACACAAACTCACAGGTACACTTTTTGCACACAAGAGAAACACACACTCAGAGAAATCTCACCTGTTTCTGAATCCCTTCGACGGCAGCCAGTGGCAATGACTCCTCTGTGCCTTGATCGTGGCTCTGTCCTGAAACAGGGCAAGCCAAAGGTGTCTAAAGAGGTCCGCCTAGCTGCAAGAGTGCTCCAATTCTGGCAGGAACACTGTCTTTGATGCAGAAGTATGCAGGTTTGAAATATGACTATTATCTAAAACTCCAGTTTCTTCACCTGTTCTAAACCTACCTGCCGTTTTTAGGTTGAAGCTAAAGACATCTTGAAGACATTCAGAAAGCTGACCTAGGAATGCATTTTGCCCGTTGCTTACCATTGGTTTTGTGGTTGTAACTCACATTTTCTGGCTTTCTATTTGCTGACTTCATTTGCTGTAGGCTGTCCAGCTTGAGTTTGTCCCTTCCATTGACCAAACCTTGTTTACTATATTCTTTCGCAAACTTGTTTTCTGTAAACAGGCTTTTACCTTTTTTCTTGTCAAGTCACATTTGCCATACATTCAAAGACAGAAGTCAAATGTCAAGCTCTTTCTTCCGAGGGAGCTTGGTGTTTACTTTTCTTCCTCTGACTTCAAAGTGAGCGATTTTATGTGACAATGCTGCTGAGTATCAATGTAAAGGACAGGGTATAGAATGTTTTTTTTCTAGCACAAAAAAAGGTCTGTGCTAAAGTTTCAGAATATATCAGAATTAGTACAAATGAAGCACATTTTTTGTAATTCCAAAGTGTGGTGGAAACAAATATTTGAATATGATCAAAACAATAAAACTGTATTTCAGTGCAAACATATTTTTCATTTCAACTATGCCCTTCAACTCTGTGCCACACCACACCACTCCATTCTATGGCACCCCATTCCTCTCTACTACACGCCAATCCACTCTACACCCCTCCATGTAAGACGCTCTATGCCACTCAACTTCACGCCAATCCAAGTTACGCCACTCACACCGCAACACAACACTCCACTCTACGCTCTTCCACTCCACATGGCATCATCCCACCAAACAAGAGACATCATTCCACCAAACACAAGACTTCATCCAACCAAACATCAGACATCTCACCAAAGAAGAGACATCATCCCACCAAACATGACCTCATCCCACAAAACACAAAATATCATCCCACAAAACATCAAACATCCCACCAAATAAAAGACATCATCTCACTAAACACAAGGAATCATCCCACAACACACGAGGATTAATCCCACCAAACACGAGACATCATTCCACCAAACATCAGATATCCCATCAAAGAAAATACATCATTCCACCAAACATGGGCATCATCCCACCAAACATGGGACTTCATCCCTATAAACATAGGATATCATCCCTCCAAACATGAGAAGTCATCCCACCAAAACTGAGACAGCATTCCAAAAATACAAGAGATGTCATCCTCCAAACATGAGACATCAACCCACCAAACATGAGATATCACCCTACCAATCATGAGACATAATCCCACCTAACATAAGACATAAGCCCACCAAACATGAGACGTCATCCCACCAAACATGAGACATCATCCCTCCAAAAATGAGGCGTCATCCCACCAAATATGGGGCATCATCCAACCAAACATCATGCATCCCACCAAAGAAGAGACATTGTCTCACCAAACAAGAGACATCATCCCACCAAACATGAGACATCATCCCCCCAAACACGAGACATTATACTACCAAACACGGGGCATCATCACACCAAACAAGAGACGTCATCCCACCGACTACAAGACATCATCCAACCAAACAGCAGACATCTCACCAAAGAAGAGACATCATCCCACCAAACATGAGACATCATCCCACAAAACATGAGACATCATCCCACCAAACATCAGACATCCCACCAAAGAAGAGACATCTTCCCACCAAACATGAGGACTCATCCCACCAAACACGAGGATTCATCCCACCAAACACGTGACATCGTCCCACCAAACATCAGATATCCCACCAACGAAAAGACATCCTCCCACCAAACATGAGGCACCATCCCACCAAACATGGGCATCATCACACCAAACACGAAGCTTCATCCCACCAAACATGAGGCATCATCCCACCAAACATGAGACATCTCACCAAACATGGGACAGCATTCCTTCAACCAAGAGTCTGCATTCCTCCAAGCATCACTCTGTTTGTAATACTGTATTTACATAGGTTTAAATAGAACTGTGAGTCTTACAATTTCAGGACAAGTTGTATCCAGGGTGATAGAAAAATATATTTTATATATACTTGTAGCAGAGCAAAACAGTAATACTTTATGGATAAGCAATTTACACAATATGCAAGCAGCAACATATGAAAAAAAATTATCATTCACCATTTGAACGTTAGGCAAGCGTGTTGCAGTCACCCCTCCAGGCATGAGACTGCAACTATAGATTAAGTCTGAAGGTTAGGTAAGCATTTTGCAATCACATATTTGCCTATGTTTGGCACAGTGCCAATCAAGAATAATGACTGTATATTATGTTGCAAAAACCAAAGGAAATGATGGACGGAGTGTTGAACATTGCAAGCACTCACCCCCAGTCAACTGATCTGGGTTTAATCCATCACCGTTCTTTAGCCCACTCTGCCACGCCAGTTCAGACATGGCCATATGCAAATCATCCTGACCCTGTGCCTCATGGGAACAGTCCAGCCCGAACTGCCAAGCCATGTCTTCCCTGGACCGGAAACAAGCTTCCTAGGACCGGTTTCTGGCATTTCTGCCGTCTTCAGCCAGGCTTGCTTGAATCCAGTGGCAAAGTGAGCAAGGGACTCACGTCTGAGCATACCCTGCCAACTTCTGGCGAACAAAGCAAAAACCAAAGAAAATGATGGACGGAGTGTTGAACATTGCAAGCACTCACCCCCAGTCAACTGATCTGGGTTTAATCCATCACCGTTCTTTAGCCCACCCTGCCACCCCAGTTCAGACATGACCATATGCAAATCAGTCTGACCCTGTGCCTCATGGGAACAGTCCAGCCCGAACTGCCAAGCCATGTCTTCCCTGGACCGGAAACAAGCTTCCTAGTACCGGTTTCTGGCATTTCAGCCGTCTTCAGCCAGGCTTGCTTGAATCCAGTGGCAAAGTGAGCAAGGGACTCACGTCTGAGCATACCCTGCCAACGTCTGGCGAACAAAGCAAAAACCAAAGGAAATGATGGATGGAGTGTTGAACATTGTAAGCACTCACCCCCAGTCAACTGATCTGGGTTTAATCCATCACCGTTCTTTAGCCCACTCTGCCACCCCAGTTCAGACATGGCCATATGCAAATCAGTCTGACCCTGTGCCTCATGGGAACAGTCCAGCCCGAACTGCCAAGCCATGTCTTCCCTGGACCGGAAACAAGCTTCCTAGGACCGGTTTCTGGCATTTCAGCCGTCTTCAGCCAGGCTTGCTTGAATCCAGTGGCAAAGTGAGCAATGGACTCACGTCTGAGCATACCCTGCCAACTTATGGCGAACAAAGCAAAAACCAAAGGAAATGATGGACGGAGTGTTGAACATTACAAGCGCTCACCCCCAGTCAACTGATCTGGGTTTAATCCATCACCGTTCTTTAGCCCACTCTGCCACCCCAGTTCAGACATGGCCATATGCAAATCAATCTGACCCTGTGCCTCATGGGAACAGTCCAGCCCGAACTGCCAAGCCATGTCTTCCCTGGACTGGAAACAAGTTTCCTAGGACCGGTTTCTGGCATTTCAGCCGTCTTCAGCCAGGCTTGCTTGAATCCAGTGGCAAAGTGAGCAAGGGACTCACGTCTGAGCATACCCTGCCAACTTCTGGCGAACAAAGCAAAAACCAAAGGAAATGATGGACGGAGTGTTGAACATTGCAAGCACTCACCCCCAGTCAACTGATCTGGGTTTAATCCATCACCGTTCTTTAGCCCACTCTGCCACCCCAGTTCAGACATGGCCATATGCAAATCAGTCTGACCCTGTGCCTCATGGGAACAGTCCAGCCCGAACTGCCAAGCCATGTCTTCCCTGGACCGGAAACAAGCTTCCTAGGACCGGTTTCTGGCATTTCAGCCGTCTTCAGCCAGGCTTGCTTGAATCCAGTGGCAAAGTGAGCAAGGGACTCACGTCTGAGCATACCCTGCCAACTTCTGGCGAACAAAGCAAAAACCAAAGGAAATGCTGGACGGAGTGTTGAACATTGCAAGCACTCACCCCCAGTCAACTGATCTGGGTTTAATCCATCACCGTTCTTTAGCCCACTCTGCCACCCCAGTTCAGACATGGCCATATGCAAATCAGTCTGACCCTGTGCCTCATGGGAACAGTCCAGCCCAAACTGCCAAGCCATGTCTTCCCTGGACCGGAAACAAGCTTCCTAGGACCGGTTACTGGCATTTCAGCCGTCTTCAGCCAGGCTTGCTTGAATCCAGTGGCAAAGTGAGCAAGGGACTCACGTCTGAGCATACCCTGCCAACTTCTGGCGAACAAAGCAAAAACCAAAGGAAATGATGGACGGAGTGTTGAACATTGCAAGCACTCACCCCCAGTCAAGTGATCTGGGTTTAATCCATCACCGTTCTTTAGCCCTCTCTGCCACCCCAGTTCAGACATGGCCATATGCAAATCAGTCTAACCCTGTGCCTCATGGGAACAGTCCAGCCCGAACTGCCAAGCCATGTCTTCCCTAGACCGGAAACAAGCTTCCTAGGACCGGTTTCTGGCATTTCAGCCGTCTTCAGCCAGGCTTGCTTGAATCCAGTGGCAAAGTAAGCAAGGAACTCACGTCTGAGCATACCCTGCCAACTTCTGGCGAACAAAGCAAAAACCAAAGGAAATGATGGACAGAGTGTTGAACATTGCAAGCACTCACCCCCAGTCAACTGATCTGGGTTTAATCCATCACCATTCTTTAGCCCACTCTGCCACCCCAGTTCAGACATGGCCATATGCAAATCAGTCTGACCCTGTGCCTCATGGGAACAGTCCAGCCTGAACTGCCAAACCATGTCTTCTCTGGACCAGAAACAAGCTTCCTAGGACCGGTTTCTGGCATTTCAGCCGTCTTCAGCCAGGCTTGCTTGAATCCAGTGGCAACGTGAGCAAGGGACTCACGCCTGAGCATACCCTGCCAACTTCTGGCGAACAAAGCAAAAACCAAAGGAAATGATGGACGGAGTATTGAACATTGCAAGCACTCACCCCCTGTCAACTGATCTGGGTTTAATCCATCACCGTTCTTTAGCCCACTCTGCCACCCCAGTTCAGACATGGCCATATGCAAATCAGTCTGACCCTGTGCCTCATGGGAACAGTCCAGCCCGAACTGCCAAGTCATGTCTTCCCTGGACCGGAAACAAGCTTCCTAGGACCGGTTTCTGGCATCTCAGCCGTCTTCAGCCAGGCTTGCTTGAATCCAGTGGCAAAGTGAGCAAGGGACTCACGTCTGAGCATACCCTGCCACTGGATTCCACCAAGCCTGGCTGAAGACGGCTGAAATGCCAGAAACCGGTCCTAGGAAGCTTGTTTCCGGTCCAGGGAAGACATAGCTTGGCAGTTCGGGCTGGACTGTTCCCATGAGGCACAGGGTCAGACTGATTTGCATATGGCCATGTCTGAACTGGGGTGGCAGAGTGTGCTAAGGAACAGTGATGGATTAAACCCAGATCAGTTGACTGGGGGTGAGTGCTTGCAATGTTCAACACTCCGTCCATCATTTCCTTTGGTTTTTGCTTTGTTCGCCATAAGTTGGCAGGGTATGCTCAGACGTGAGTCCCTTGCTCACTTTGCCACTGGATTCAAGCAAGCCTGGCTGAAGACGGCTGAAATGCCAGAAACCGGTCCTAGGAAGCTTGTTTCCGGTCCAGGGAAGACATGGCTTGGCAGTTCGGGCTGGACTGCTCCCATGAGGCACAGGGTCAGACTGATTTGCATATGGCCATGTCTGAACTGGGGTGGCAGAGTGGGCTAAAGAATGGTGATGGATTAAACCCAGATCAGTTGACTGGGGGTGAGTGCTTGCAATGTTCAACACTCTGTCCATCATTTCCGTTGGTTTTTGCTTTGTTCGCCAGAAGTTGGCAGGGTATGCTCAGATGTGAGTTCCTTGCTTACTTTGCCACTGGATTCAAGCAAGCCTGGCTGAAGACGGCTGAAATGCCAGAAACCGGTCCTAGGAAGCTTGTTTTCGGTCCAGGGAAGACATGGCTTGGCAGTTCGGGCTGGACTGTTCCCATGAGGCACAGGGTTAGACTGATTTGCATATGGCCATGTCTGAACTGGGGTGGCAGAGAGGGCTAAAGAACGGTGATGGATTAAACCCAGATCACTTGACTGGGGGTGAGTGCTTGCAATGTTCAACACTCCGTCCATCATTTCCTTTGGTTTTTGCTTTGTTCGCCAGAAGTTGGCAGGGTTTGCTCAGATGTGAGTCCCTTGCTCACTTTGCCACTGGATTCAAGCAAGCCTGGCTGAAGACGGCTGAAATGCCAGAAACCGGTCCTAGGAAGCTTGTTTCCGGTCCAGGGAAGACATGGCTTGGCAGTTCGGGCTGGACTGTTCCCATGAGGCACAGGGTCAGACTGATTTGCATATGGCCATGTCTGAACTGGGGTGGCAGAGTGGGCTAAGGAACAGTGATGGATTAAACCCAGATCAGTTGACTGGGGGTGAGTACTTGCAATGTTCAACACTCCGTCCATCATTTCCTTTGGTTTTTGCTTTGTTCGCCATAAGTTGGCAGGGTATGCTCAGACGTGAGTCCCTTGCTCACTTTGCCACTGGATTCAAGCAAGCCTGGCTGAAGATGGCTGAAATGCCAGAAACCGGTCCTAGGAAGCTGTTTTCGGTCCAGGGAAGACATGGCTTGGCAGTTCGGGCTGGACTGTTCCCATGAGGCACAGGGTCAGACTGATTTGCATATGGCCATGTCTGAACTGGGGTGGCAGAGTAGGCTAATGAACAGTGATGGATTAAACCCAGATCAGTTGACTGGGGGTGAGTGCTTGCAATGTTTAACACTCCGTCCATCATTTCCTTTTGTTTTTGCTTTGTTCGCCATAAGTTGGCAGGGTATGCTCAGAAGTGAGTCCCTTGCTCTCTTTGCCACTGGATTCAAGCAAGCCTGGCTGAAGACGGCTGAAATGCCAGAAACCGGTCCTAGATAGCTTGTTTCCGGTCCAGGGAAGACATGGCTTGGCAGTTCGGGCTGGACTGTTCCCATGAGGCACAGGGTCAGACTGATTTGCATATGGCCATGTCTGAACTGGGGAGGCAGAGTGGGCTAAGGAACAGTGATGGATTAAACCCAGATCAGTTGACTGGGGGTGAGTGCTTGCAATGTTCAACACTCCGTCCATCATTTCCTTTGGTTTTTGCTGTATATTATGTTGGTCATCTTTAACATTAGGGCTAGTAATCTCAGGAAAAGCACAGGATCTACTGGGTAAATATGACATCAAAGGACACTCATCTGTTTTGGTCTATTTTTTATAGGCACCGTTGACATGGGCATCAACGTGTTAGTAAGGTCATCACGGTAATCTACGTCAGTCCACCATTTCGTTATTGTTGGGGAAGGCCCACATGTCCATGTTATTGCATTTTTACTCATGGCAAGGAGCAACAGATTGGCAATTAGCTGTCTTCTGCGACGTGGGAATCTTACCCACATACCCCACACCTGTGCTACGTGTCCATTTGATAGTCTGTAATGTTACTAATGGTATAAAAAATAGACAGTGCCAGGCCAAATTAATAAAATCAGCCGTTCAATATTTAGTGTGCACACCCACCCAGCATGCTCACAACCACCATATATGCCCCATACTCTAGATGTGCGTAATCCACAGTAAATGCACCTTTACGGCACATACACATTTTACATGAAAACTGGGCATTACAAAAGCAATAATTCACTCTAATGCTAATTAGGAGGAGACTGGCATCTCAGATCTACACCAGGCATCCTATCCTGTGGACAATGAAATTATGCGGCAATGGAGAGCAAAAGTATGTAGCAGGGTTGACTAAATTTGGCAGTAACAAAGGCAAATTGCCTTCTCATCTATCTTCCATAATCCAGTCCTTATCTGCAAGACTTCATGTACTTCCTGCCGAACCTGTTGCCTAACTAGCTGACCTGTAAAATTCTCCCAACATGGCCATCACTATCCAGCAGCCAGTAGATAAGGAAGGAACACCAACATCACTTCTCTTCATTTGTACAAGCTCAAATAATGCAAACAGATACCCATATATATAATCAATCCCAAACACTGGTCAGGAAGGTGGTAAAAATAGGACTGTGGCCCATCTCCCTTTTACCTGCAGCAGCCAAAATCTTGGAAGGATTGGTAAATCGCCAGCTCTCCTCCTTTCTAGAATCTTATGGCCAGTTGCACGACTCATAGGCTGGCTTCCGACAAGGTATGAGTACTGAAACTGCCTTATTGGAAGTGACGGAATATATTAAAGAACATTTTGGCTCTATGATGGTGATTATGTTGGAACTATCGGCAGCATTCGATACAGTTTCACATGCCATACTTTTGGAAAGATTTAGTTTGGATGACATACAAGGCACAGCTTTGTTGGCTGAAGTTGTTTTTTAGAGGCTAGATCTCAGCAAGTGTATCTTCATTGTAGGAGAGTGGCATCGACTGCATAGTTGCCCCCAACTTTTTGCTGACGTTTTGACTGTTTTTATGACTTTAGCCAGGCTGTGGCCCTGCTATCCAGGACCCCAGCCTATCTGCTTCCTCTGTTAAACGATGTGAGTACCCTAGGTACCAACCAATTGGATGCTGAGGGTGCCCTGACAGTCCCTTGTAGATGGTACCCTAGGTACCCAGGGCATGGGTCCCTCAGTAGGCCTACCAGGGCTGCAGCACTTATTGTGCCACCCTGGGACAGCCACACAAACTGACACCACCAGACCACTACTGTAGTCTGGGTAAGGTGGTGCTAGCACCCCTTAGAGGGATATAGGTACCCTATATCCCACCCCATTACAACACATGTACTCTCATAGGTCACCCCTATAGCAGGCCTTGCTAATCCTACAGGGCAGGGTGCTGAGGTATGTGTGAGGGGGGACCCCTACATGAGTAGGGCCTCTCTGCAACCTTCGTAAAGTCGTTACTGGGTTGTTTGTAGTGTAGCCATACCATATACACTTAACCGCATTATAAGTCTATCGCGATACCGCGATAACTCGAGAATGGCTACACAGAACCATATCGTGTTTGGTGTCAAACATGTAGGAAACATACACCCAGTCCAACCAAGGGCATGAGGGTACGATTCCCCCCTGCTAGAGGGGCGATATGGGAAAAGCGGTAGAATTTAGACACCAGTTTAAAAGTGCACAAGTATCACAAAATGGCTACTGCCCGCCACCTACACGACCCTGGCTGGCTGTTGCTGGGGAAAACCCCAGCCTCGCCAGCTGGACAATAGGGCTCCTGTGGCAGGGAGGTGCTAGCATCTCCCCAGACAGGATAATGTGGATTGGAACAGGGTGGGTGCACCAAATGTCCTTTCAGAGTTGCACGTAGGCAGCTGCAGAGACATAATTCTGCATACACCGCTTGGAACCGGTTCAGGGGCATCCTGCACCTCGCCCAGGCGGGAAACACACAAAGGGGAGAGGGTGTAGCCACCCTTTCCCGCCTCACCACTCATTGGTGGACACTACTCTGGATACTCCCCTAATCTTGGGGATAAAGGTGAATAACGTGGCCCCAGAGCCTCAGATTAATCCAGGACTTCAAAGAACTGACTTTCGACGAGCTGCTGCCCAGCTGACTGAAGAAATCTCCCTTGGGATAAAGGAGTTATCCCCCTGCTTGGCAGGTACCTGAAACACTGCAAGTGACCCGGTTGGGACTTCGCTGCTCTAACGAACTTCGACGACTTCCAGCAACCTTGAGGTGGGTTTCCTGAGCATCCCAGAGGCCAGTGAGTGTGCACAGCAAGGCTGAGCACCGTGGACCGCGTGGGTGCCGAGATTCCCGCATACCCCAGGGCACCGGCCACCTCTTGCATAGCACACGACCCTGACCAGTGGGGAAGTTGTGCTTTGGCCCATTATTGAGCCAACCACCAAGCAGCATCCGTGCCAAAGATCAGCGCCCTAGCCCCTTCCGGTGGCCCGTGGGCTCCCTTTTACGCACTCCATTTTGCTGCCTTCCGCGGTCTCTTGTCTCTCGACTTGTGGGCCCTGGCGGAGGACAATCTCAATGACTAAGAGTTCCCCTGGTTGCTCCAGGCCTGCTCTATGCTCTCTCCAAAGGAGAGCACCCTCAGACCTCGTGGGTCTGCACCAGCAGCTGCTTTGTTTATCTTGTGTGGGTTGCAGTGGCCAAGGCTTAGTGGATCCAATCCGGACACTAACACCGCTGCGACCCTCATCCGACGTGGGACAGTTGCTCTCCAGAAGCTGGCCTTCCTTGAAGCCTCCCGGAGCCCGTGACTGCAGAGCCAAGCTGCACTCTTCTCCACCTGAAGCGCCCGACACTGCAGAGCTCCTTCCTGCGAGCTCCCTGGTCACTGTGCCGTGACCCAGACTCTGTCCCCTCTGCTTTCAGGTTCTTCTCTTCAACTTCTACATCTTAGATCTTCACGACATCATCAACGCTTTTGTCTAGCAGCAGATTTGCCTTATTTTCCATTGAAAATCAGCCCGCGACCCGACACCAGAATCGACCTATGCACCCGGCTTCCCTGGGGCAGGTAACAGTGGTACTTCGGTACTCCCGTGGTGGTGGGCTCTCTAAAGGCCTAGGTCTAAAGTCTTAACTTTGTACTCCTGCTAGAAGTGCCTTTAATCTTTAAAAAGCAAACCGCGACATTCTCCGTAGACTAACATTGGGATCCCGATAGCAGCTCTTTGCACTGCACGCGTCTCCCGTGGGTCCCCTTCCTCATAACTGTGGGTGGATTCTAAAGGGGCAAGCGATCCTAAATGCCCTAGGCATTGTCTGTAGAATTGTCGTGGTTCTTATACCACTTTTTTAATATATGGTTTGGTCCCCCCTGGGGCCCATTGATTCCATTGCTAACTATTGTATCTATCAATGCTTGTTTGAAATGTACTTTTGCCTCTAGCCTCATAAAGAGACTTGTGGGATTCTGTTTAGAATAAATACATATATTTTATATATATACCTGTGTGGACTACTCTTTCATTTGGTTATTCAAGAGGTTATCTATGGTAAAACAATAAGCTTAACACTCCTTCAAGACTTAGCCTGAAGGCTGCTCTCCACAGCTACCACTAGGATAGCTTTCTTAAAAGGTTGTCTTTACCTATCATCAATAAGAGTCGAATTGGACTGGTGCAAGGTGGCCACTATAACTAGTGACCAGCATATGCCAGGCCAACTTCTCACATTGGTGTGCAGCGGTTGGATTCAAGCTTGCCATTGTTTTACCAGATAACAAATTGAATTTCTAAAGTGAAAACCACTTGGTACCAAAGGTACATATAAATTTAAGCTTAGAATATAATAAGTTCTACTGAACTTAGGAGTTGTGTGTAGAGGGTTTAGCAAACCTTGACTGCAACTCAAGAAAGGAGTCAGTAGGCCACACTTAGTGTAGGTAGATACACCACTATCACTACACTAGAAAATGTCTTTAGGTTCAGGTGCCCATAAGGCTCTGGAAGGACCCCAAAGGGTTCCAGTCGACAAATATGATCATCTCTCCTTTGCTGATCTTAGGGAAATGTGCACCTTTAGGAAACTGAAGACAAACAAAGGTGCCAATACTCAACGCCTCAGGGAGATCCTGCTCATAGCAGACTTTAAGCAGACTTTAGGGTCTGATGTGGTAGATAGGTTGGGTGGGCACCCCTCAGAAGAGGACCCTCCTAGAGAGGACTCTGATGAGGACCAGGAAGAGGATGAAGATCCTGACCTGGAAGAACCAGACCACTCATAACATGGACGTGATGGCCCAGAAGGCACTCTCTCCATCCCTAAAGGGAGAGTGGTGGATCCAAATAGAAGGAACAGATCCCCCTCAGAGGGGTCCAACCATTCTAGGAGATCCAAAAGGACCTCTGCCTCTCCTCAGAGGAGAGAATCCTCCCAAGAGAGGAAATGCAGACTGATCCAGTTTGAGCGGGCAAGGCTACAGCTCAGGAGAGAACAGTTAGCATTAGACAGGGAGTCCCTGGAGCTTCAGAAAGCTTCAAGAAAGTGGGGTCTAGAGACCCCTGGTGGCAGTAATGAAACCCCTAGAGTTAGAGAGAAAGTCCCTGACAATAGGAACCTCCACAAGATTGCGCCCCCCTATCATACAGGGGATGACATCCACAAATGGATCTCTGCTCTTGAGAGGGCCTGTAAGGTACAGAGGGTCCCAGTAGAGCAGTGGGCAGCAATCCTGTGGCTCTCCTTTGCAGACAAAGGTAGACACAAGCTCCTCTCTGTAAGAGAAGAGGATGCTGATGATTACTATATCTTGAGAGATGCTTTAATAGATGGGTTTGGCTTAACCACTGATCAATACAGACTTAAGTTCAGAGATACCCAAAAAGCACAGAATCACGACTGGGTAGATTTTGTTGATTGTGCTACCAAGGCACTGGAAGGTTGGTTAACTGGCAGCAAAGTGAATGATTATCAAGGATTGTATAATCTCATAATGAGGGAGCAGATTCTTAATAATTGTCAGAACCAGCTCTTACATCAGCACCTGGTGGACTCTGATCTGACCTCTCCCCAAGAATTAGGAAAGAAGGCAGACAAATGGGTCAGAACCAGGATTAAGCAGAAGGTCCAGCCCTTGGGGGGTGCAACTAAAAAGGAAGATGCCAAGAACTCTGACAAGGGTGGGGAAAAGGGAAAAGACCAGCAGTCTTCAAAAGGCCCCCAAAAAGCAGCAGCTGACAATACCCAAAACAACAAATCCAAGCAGCCAAGGAAGCAATGGTGTAAAGTCTGTAAACAGAAAACACATTGGACTTAAGACTGCAACAAGGCCAAAGACTCCAAGAGCACCACACCTGCCCCTAAGGCTCCTGTTCCCCCTAGTACAGTTATAGGTGTTGGTGCACAGAACAAGGGCATAGTAGGGTTGACCCTGGGATCCGGAGAGGACTCTGGCCTAGTGAGAACTCCTACTCAGGCTGTTCTAGTTTGTGATGGGGACTTTTCCCTGTTTGTGAGCCCCAGTGGTCTGGGCAAATACAGACAACAGCCAACCATAAATGGAAGGGAGTCATTAGCTTACAGGGATACAGGGGCTAGTGTCACTATGGTGACTAAGGACCTTGTAGACCCCAGCCAGATCATACTTGGAGAGATATACCAAGTGACCAATGCTAGCAACGTTAGTACAGACCATGCTCTTGCTGTTGTGAACTTCTCCTGGGGAGGGGTAACTGGTCTCAAGAAAGTTGTGGTGAGTGCAGACCTACCTGTTAAATGTTTACTAGGGAATGATTTGGAGACCTCAGCATGGGCTGAGGTGGAGCTAAGTACCCATGCAGCAATGTTGGGTATACCAGCAGAAGTGTTTGCCCTGACAAGGTCAAAGGCAAAGCTGACAGGAACTGAACAGGCCTTGGATCCTGGAAAAATGGACCAAGGACCTTCCAAGAGGAGGAGTAGCAGGGGTAAGGCAGAGCCTTCCCCCCAGGATCAGTCTGTAGAGACTCTTTTAGCAGAAGAGGATCTATCTCCTGAAGAAGGAACTGTCCCAGAGAAACTGGAACCTGAACAGGTTGAGTTCTTGGGGGCAGGGGGACCTTCTAGGGCAGACTTGAGCCTGGAGCAGCAGAGCTGCCCCACTCTTGAACCCCTCAGACAGCAAGCTGCTGCTGAGGCTGCAGGGAATGCCAGTGGGTCCCATAAGGTATATTGGGATGAAGGGCTCCTTTACTCTGAGGGTCGAGACCCCAAGCCTGGTGCAGCCAGGAGGTTGGTCATACCTCAAAGGTTTAGGGGCTTCCTGCTCACACTGGACCATGATATTCCCTTAGCAGGACACCTGGGCCAAAACAAGACTTGGGACAGAATTGTCCCTCACTTTCATTGGCCCTAGATGAGTGAAGACTGTAAGAGCTTTTGCAGCTCTTGCATTACCTGCCAGGCAAGTGGCAAGGCAGGTAAATCCACAAAGGCCCCCCTGATACCATTGCCTGTGGTGGGGGTGCCCTTTGAGCGGGTGGGGATTGACATTGTTGGTCCCCTGGACCCACCAACAGCATCTGGGCACAGGTTCATTCTAGTGGTAGTGGATCATGCCACTAGATACCCAGAAGCTATTCCCCTTAGGACCATCACAGCACCTGTGGTAGCAAGGGCCCTCCTGGGAGTCTTTTCCAGAGTAGGGTTTCCTAAGGAGGTATTGTCTGACAGAGGTACAAACTTTATGAGTAGTTACCTGCAGGCAATGTGGAAGGAGTGTGGGGTTAACTATAAGTTCACCACCCCTTACCACCCACAATGCAATGGTCTTGTTGAAAGGTTCAACTAGACCTTAAAGGGTATGATCAAAGGGCACCCAGAAAAGCTTAGGCGAAAATGGGATGTTCTTCTGCCCTGCCTTCTCTTTGCATACAGAGAGGTGCCACAAAAGGGGGTTGGTTATAGCCCCTTTGAACTTTTGTTTGGCCATCCTGTTAGAGGGCCACTTCGTCTAGTGAAGGAGGGATGGGAGCAACCTCTCAACCCCCCTTAACAGGACATAGTGGACTATGTACTTGGTCTCCGCTCCAGGATGGCTGAGTACATGAAGAAGGCAACTAAAAACCTGGAGGCAAGTCAGGAATTACAGAAAGCCTGGCATGACCAAAAGGCTGTCCTGGTGGTGTACCAGCCAGGACAGAAGGTATGGGTGTTGGAGCCAGTGGCCCCAGCAGCTCTCCAAGATAAGTGGAGTGGACCCCATACCATTTTGGAGAAAAAGGGAGAGGTTACCTACCTGGTAGACCTTGGCACTCCCAAAAGTCCCCACAGGGTACTTCATGTCAATAGGTTGAAAGCATATGTGGACAGGGCTGACATGGGCTTGCTCATGGCAACAGATGAGGGACAGGAGGAAGAGAGTGACCGTCTCCCAGACCTGCTCTCTAAGAACCCTGACGATGGGTCAGTTGATGGAGTAGCCTTGGCAGGCAGCCTCACTGACCAGCAGCAAGCAGACTGTAGACAGGTTCTACAGACTTACAGACATATGTTTTCTCTGACTCCAAGTCAGACCACCTGGTGCACTCACGAAGTGGACACTGGGGACAGTCTGCCTGTGAAGAATAAGATCTACAGGCAACCTGACCATGTCAGGGACTGCATAAGGACAGAAGTCCAAAAGATGTTGGAGTTGGGAGTGATTGAGCCCTCAGATAGCCCTTGGGCTAGCCCAGTAGTCCTAGTACCAAAACCTCACACCCAGGGTGGTAAGAGAGAGATGAGGTTCTGTGTCGACTACAGGGGACTCAATGCAGTCACTAAGACTGATGCTCACCCAATTCCCAGAGCAGATGAGCTCATAGATAGATTGGCCTCAGCCAAATATCTGAGCACATTTGATCTGACAGCTGGCTACTGGCATATAAAGTTAGCTGAGTCTGCAAAAGCCAAAACTGCATTTTCTACCCCTGGTGGGCATTTTCAATTTATTGTGATGCCCTTTGGTTTGAAAAATGCACCTGCCACTTTTCAAAGGTTGGTGAACCAAGTCCTCTCAGGCCTGGAAGACTTTAGTGCAGCATATCTAGATGATATTGCTGTCTTTAGCTCCACCTGGGAAGATCACCTGATCCACCTGAGGAAAGTTTTGGAAGCCCTGCAAAAGGCTGGGCTCACTATCAAGGCTTCTAAGTGCCAGATAGGGCAGAGTCAGGTTGTATACCTGGGTCACCTTGTAGGTGGAGGCCAGGTTCAACCACTTCAGAGCAAAATCCAGACCATCATGGACTGGGTTGCTCCAACCACCCAGACTCAGGTTCGAGCTTTCTTGGGCCTGACTGGTTACTATAGGAGGTTGGTAAAGGGATATGGATCCATTGTGACCCCCTTGAATGACCTCACCTCTAAGAGGATGCCCAAAAAGGTTCAGTGGACTGTCAGCTGTCAGAATGCTTTTGATGACCTAAAACAGGCAATGTGCTCTGCTCCAGTGCTCCAAAGCCCCAACTACTCCAAAGAATTCATAGTTCAAACTGATGCTTCAGAGGTGGGGGTAGGTGCTGTGTTATCACAACTGAATGAGGAGGGCCAGGATCAACCAGTAGCTTTTATTAGCAGAAGGTTGACCCCCAGAGAGAAACGTTGGTCAGCCATAGAGAGGGAGGCCTTTGCTGTGGTCTGGGCCTTGAAGAAACTGAGGCCATACTTGTTTGGCACTCACTTCATTGTTTAGACAGACCATAAGCCCCTCCTATGGCTAAAACAGATGAAGGATGAAAACCCCGAACTACTCAGATGGTCCATTTCCCTACAGGGGATGGACTATACAGTGGAACATAGACCTGGGAGCAACCATGCCAATGCAGATGGCCTCTCCAGATATTTCCACTTAGAACATGAAGACTCAACTGGTCAAGGTTAGTATAATGTCCCTGCGTTTGGGGGGGGGGGGGGGGTTATGTAGGAGAGTGGCATAGACTGCATAGTTGCCCCCAACTTTTTGCTGACGTTTTGACTGTTTTTATGACTTTAGCCAGGCTGTGGCCCTGCTATCCAGGACCCCAGCCTATCTGCTTCCTCTGTTAAACGATGTGAGTACCCTAGGTACCAACCAATTGGATGTTGAGGGTGCCCTGACAGTCCCTTGTAGATGGTACCCTAGGTACCCAGGGCATGGGTCCCTCAGTAGGCCTACCAGGGCTGCAGCACTTATTGTGCCACCCTGGGACAGCCACACAAACTGACACCACCAGACCACTACTGTAGTCTGGGTAAGGTGGTGCTAGCACCCCTTAGAGGGATATAGGTACCCTATATCCCACCCCATTACAACACATGTACTCTCATAGGTCACCCCTATAGCAGGCCTTGCTAATCCTACAGGGCAGGGTGCTGAGGTATGTGTGAGGGGGGACCCCTACATGAGTAGGGCCTCTCTGCAACCTTCGTAAAGTCGTTACTGGGTTGTTTGTAGTGTAGCCATACCATATACACTTAACCGCATTATAAGTCTATCGCGATACCGCGATAACTCGAGAATGGCTACACAGAACCATATCGTGTTTGGTGTCAAACATGTAGGAATCATACCCCCAGTCCAGCCATGGGCATGAGGGTACGATTCCCCCCTGCTAGAGGGGCGATATGGGAAAAGCGGTAGAATTTAGACACCAGTTTAAAAGTGCACAAGTATCACAAAATGGCTTCTGCCCGCCACCTACACGACCCTGGCTGGCTGTTGCTGGGGAAAACCCCAGCCTCGCCAGCTGGACAATAGGGCTCCTGTGGCACGGAGGTGCTAGCATCTCCCCAGACAGGATAATGTGGATTGGAACAGGGTGGGTGCACCAAATGTCCTTTCAGAGTTGCACGTAGGCAGCTGCAGAGACCTAATTCTGCATACACCGCTTGGAACCGGTTCAGGGGCATCCTGCCCCTCGCCCAGGTGGGAAACACACAAAGGGGAGAGGGTGTAGCCACCCTTTCCCGCCTCACCACTCATTGGTGGGCACTACTCTGGACACTCCCCTAATCTTGGGGATAAAGGTGAATAATGTGGCCCCACATCTTCAACAAAGCCAGCAGCATCATCGCACCCCATCTCCGGGAAAACCTTCAACATCTCCTTCGAGACAGCGACCTTCCCGGAGAGCTGGAAGCATGCAGAGATCAACGCCTTACTCAAGAAAAAACCAAGGCGGATCCCAAGGGCCTCAAGAACTTCCGACCAATCTCCCTGCTTCCATTCCCGTCAAAGATCATCCAAAAGGCCATCAACAAACAACTGACCAACTTCCTTGAGGAAAACAGCATCCTGGACCTGTCCCAGTCCGGGTTCCACAGCAACCGCAGCACTGAAACTGCCCTCGTCGCCGCCACCGATGACATCAGGTCCCTGCTAGACAACAGAGAAAACGCGGCCCTCATCCTCCTGGACCTGTCAGCCGCCTTCGACACGGTCTGCCACCGCACACTACGAACACGCCTCTACGACGCCGGAATCCAAGAGAGAGCCCTGGACTGGACCTCCTCCTTCCTCTCCGGCAGAACACAGAGCGTCCGCCTCCCCCCCTTCTGCTCCAAAGCCACCGAGATCATCTGCAGCGTACCCCGGGCTCATCCCTCAGCCCAACGTTGTTCAACGTCTACATGGCACCCCTCACCCACATCGCACGACGGCACAACCTCAACATCATCTCCTACGCTGACGACACCCAGCTGATCCTCTCCCTCACCAAGGACCCCCACACCGCCAAAACCAACCTCCACGAAGGAATGAAGGACGTCGCCGACTGGATGAGGAACAGCCGACTGAAGCTGAACTCGGACAAAACGAAGGTCCTCATACCCCAGATCCACCCCCTTGGCCTGGGACGACTCCTGGTGGCCGACTGCACTAGGAACTCCCCCAACACCCACCAACCATGCGCGCAACCTAGGGGTCATCCTCGACTCTACCCTCTCCATGACGAAGCAGGTCAACGCCGTCTCCTCCTCCTCCTTCTACACCCTCCGCATGCTTCGCAGGATCTTCAAGTGGCTCCCCACCGAAACAAGAAGGACGGTCACCCAGGTCCTCGTCAGCAGTAGACTGGACTACGGAAATGCACTCTACGTAGGAGCCACGGCCAAACTCCTGAAACGACTTCAACGCATCCAGAACGCCTCCGCACGCCTGATCCTCGACATCCCTCGTCGCAGCCACATCACACCCCACCTGAGAGACCTACACTGGCTCCCTGTCAACAAGAGGATAACCTTCAAACTCCTCACCCATGCACACAAGGCACTCCACAACACCGGACCAACGTACCTCAACAGCCGACTCTGCCTCTACACCCCCACCCGCCAGCTCCGCTCCGCAGACCTCGCCCTCGCCATTAAATTACTTTAGAAAACCTGATATCCACACATTAACCCTTTACTGCTCAGTTTAATGCCCCTTGGCATAAACTACTAATTCAGCACTGTACATATGTGCCCTTTTTCCACAACCCAACAGAAATGTACTCATTTGCCTTGTTTCCACAATGCCACAACAATGCACATATTTACCACAATGTAGCACAATTCATTGACACACTGAAGTGTGTGTATAATACATATGCACACATATACAGAGGCAAATAGGTTCACTGTAACACACAGGCAGGTGCACATAAACAGGCAAACAGTACAAAAGCACAGTCTCTGGCAAGCAACCTACCTTGCCAGTTTGCTGCCTGACACATAGATCTGAACAGAGATATGCAGGCAGAGGAATGAATGCACCCCATACCGAGAAGCTGGGGCATTAGCAGAAGGGTAGATAGATATGTGGTGGATAGGCAGAGGTTGACAGGAAAAGGGTTAAGGAAATCAGCCTTCTGCTATGCAACACACCCAGTGGGAATGGGCAAGCCTAAGTGAGTCCCGCCCTCTCCATGTGTTAGTACCTGTGTGTGTGGAGGGCTTGAACCCGGTTCCTTCACCATGCTCCTCCTTCATGTACCACCAGACCCAACAATGACAACCAACAGTGGCCAATGCAGCTAGTTAACTGACCCACGCTGGACTGTCAGTCTAGCATTGAGTGACAGGCAGTCTGTGCCTCACCTTGCCCCTGCTGGTCCCCAATTCCCTGGTCCTTTACCCCAGCCTCCAATTATTCTCCCCCTGCACATCCCTTCCCCATTCCCTCCCTCCCCTTCCCTTCTCTTCCCTTCCATTCCCTCCTATTCACCTGCCTCCTCCTCTTCCATCCCATTCTCTTCTCTTCCCTTCCATTCCCTCCTATTCACCTGCCTCCTCCTCTTCCATCCCATTCTCTTCCCTTTCATTCCATTCCCTTCCCATCTGTTCCTATCCCTTCTGCTTCCTTTCCACTTCCCTCATCTTCCATCCCCCATCCCTGCACAATTCCCTCCCCCTTCCACACACCCTTCCTCCTTATTCTGCCTTCCTTCTCTCACCTCCCTTCACCCTTCCCTTGCCCTTCCCTTTACCTCCCTGCCCCTTGACTCCCCCACCGCCCCACTTCTTTCCTTTCCCCTCTGCTCACCTTCCGTTCCCTGACCTTCCCTTCCACCTTCCCTTCACCAATCTCGTCCCATCCCTTCCCGTTCCATTCCTCACACTCTTTTTTTCCTTGCCTCCCCAACACTCCCCTCCCCTCTTTTCTTCACTTCCCCTTCTCCTTCCCATCACCCGGTCCTTCCCTATTACTTCCTTCCCCTCACCCCCCTACCCCCTTGCCTCCCCCTCTCCACCCCTTCCTTCCCTTCCCCATTTCTTCCCATTGTATCGCTCACCCAACCCCTTCCCTTCCCCTACTTCTCCCCTCACCTTGCCCCCACTACACCCCTCCTCTTCCCCTCCTCTTCCAATCCCTTCACTCTCCTACCTTTGTCTTCCCTTTGCTACTTCTCCATACTTCCTTACCCCCACCTCCAAACCCCTTGCCTCTCCACCCACCCCAACCCTCCTTCCCCTTCCTTCCCTTCTCTTCACATCTCCCTCTCCCTACCTACCCTTCCCCTCAGCCTTTGCTCCCTTTTCCTGTCTTTTCCGCTATCCCTCCACTTCCCTCTTCCATGTCCCATCCCCATTCCCTCCCTCCCCTCCCCTTCTCTTCCCTCCCATTCCCTCCTATTCATCTGCCTCCTCCTCTTCCATTCCATTATCTACTTCCCTTCCATTCCCTTCCCATCTGTTACCATTCCTTCTGCTTCCTTTCCCATTCCCTCATCTTCCCCCACCCCTTCACAATTCCCTCACCCTAACCCTTCCCTTCCTCCTTATTCTTCCCTCCTTCCCTCATCTCCCTTCCCTTCACCTTTTCCAACTTCCCCTCACCCTTCTCTTGACCTTCCCTATCCTTCCCCTCACCTCCCTGCCCCATTACTGCCCCACCCTCCCCACTCATTCTCTTTCCCCTCCACTCACCTTCCCTGACATTCCCTTCCACCTTCCCTTCACCAAGCTCGTCCCATCCCTTCCCGTTCCATTCCTCACCCTCCCCTTGCCTCCACAACGCACCCCTCCCCTCTTTTCTTCCCTTCCCCTTCCCTCTCCCTCACCCTTCCCATCACCTGTCCCTTCCCTATACTTCCTTCTCTTCACTTCCCTACCCCTTGCCACCCCATTCTCCACCCCTTCCTCCCCTCCTCATCCCGTCCCCCTTTATTTTCTTTCCATCTCATTTCTCACCTAGCCACTTCCCTTCCCCTTACTTCTCCCCTCCCCTTGCCCCACCACACCCCACCTTTTACCCTCCCCTCCCCTTCCTACCTTTCTCTCCCATCTCCCTTCCTTTCCCGTTGCTACTTCTCTATACTTCCTTCCCCTCACCTCTTTACCCCTTGCCTCCCCACCCTCTCCAACCATTCTTCCCCTCCCATCTCTTTCCTGTCCTTTTCTTCACATCTCCCTCTCCCTACCCTCCCCCTTCCCCTCAGCCTTTGCATCTCTACCCTTCTTTTTCCTCTTTTCTCCTATCCCTCCACATTCCTTCCCCATTCATTCCCTCCCTCCCTCCCTCCCCTTCCCTTCTCTTTACTTCCATTCCCTCCTATTCCCCACTTCCTCCTCTTCATCCCACTCTCTTCCCTTCCATTCCCTCCTATTCACTCGCCTCCTCTTCCATTCCATTCTCTTCCCTTCCCATCTGTTCCCATCCCTTCAGCTTCCAATCCTTCCCTTTCACTCTCTTCCTAACCCTCCCCTTGCCCTCACTTTAACTTCCCTTTTCCTATCCCCTCCCAGGGCCGGACGGGTGAGAGCTGGTTTTGAACCCTGGGGGCTGGTTTTGTTATGGGTGGGTGGTTTTGCAGAAGTGCTGCAATATCAGCCCCCTGTCACAAAAAGGTCAGTGGGAGTGGTGCTTCCCACTCGCACACCCCAGCTCCCCCTCCCCCTTTGGAGGACGGTTGAACTGATTGCCAGGGCTGGTTTCAGTTCCTAATCCGGCTGTGTCCCCTCCCCCTCCTTCTACCCCTTTTCACTCCCCTTCCCCCTTCCCATCTCATGTCCTCTTCCATTCTCATCCCCTCTACCAAAGCATTCCCTCCCCTCTCCTTGCCTTTCCTCCCCTTTCCTCCCCTTTCCCATCCCTCACCCTTCCCTGCCCCTCCTACTTCCCTTCCCTCACCCTTCCCTTCCCCTCCCTATACCTTGCATCTCCACCCTTTCCTTTCCTTCCCCTCCCATCCCTAGCCTTCAGCTCTCTTCCCCTATCCCTCTGTTCCCCTCAGCCTTCTTTCCACTTTCCCTTCACCTCCCGCTTTTCCCTCTCCCTTCCCTTCAAATCTTCTCTCCTCTTCCATTCTCTTCCCCTCTTCTTCCTCCATCCTCCCTATTCCCCTCCCTTCCTCTTCGTCATCCCTTCCCCTTCTCCATTCTCACCCTTCCTTTCCTTACCCTACTTTCCCTCCCTCTTCCCATCCCTTCCTGTCCCATCCCTCACCCTTTCCATTCTCTCCCCTTCCCTACTCTTCCCTTCTCCTCACATTCCTACCCCTTGCCTCCCCACCCTCCTCCTCCTCTTTTCTCCCGCCTCTTTCTTTCCCTTCTCTTCCCCTACCACATACTTTCCCCTTCAATTATCTTCCCCTCTCTCCCTTCCTTTCCCTTTCCCTTCCCCATCCTCACTCCCTCTTCCCCTACCCCTCTCCCTTCCTTCCTATTTACCTCTTCCACATTCATTCCCGTCCCATCCCTCCCCCTTACCCTTCCCTTCGAAAGGGAGGGGTAGGGGAAGGCACAAGTGAGTGATGCTGGAAGGGAAAGGTTGAGGGAAGAGGGAGGGAAGGTTAAGGAAAGAGTGAGGAGAAGAGGAGGGAGAGGGTAAGAGATAGGAAGGTGAGGGGAAGGAGTAGGGAGAGGGGAATGAGAGGGGAGAGAGGGCAAGGAAAGAGGGCATGGTGAGTAAGCTAGTAGAGGGAAGGGAAGGCAAAGGTAAGGGGTAGGGAAGAGAAGGGGAGGTAATGGAAGGGAAGAGGAGCAGGGGTGTGATTTGGAGGCAAAGGGATGCAGGAAAGGTGAGGGGAAGGGTGGTGGTAGGGGAGAAACAGGGGAAGAAGGAAAGTGGGAGGTGAAGGAGAAGGGTGAAGGGAACAGAAGGGAGAAGGAGGTGAGGGAATGGTGAGGGAATGGGGGAGGGAAAGGTGAGAAAGCGGGGAGGGGAAGGTGAAGGGCAGGGACAGAAAGAGAAGGATGAGGGTCAGGGAGGAGAAGAGAAGGGAAAGAGGATGAAGGTCAGGGACAGGTGAGGTAAGAGATGGATGAGGGTGAGGAGAAAGTTTAGAGCGGCAGAGGGAAGAGAAGAGGGAGAGAAGGGAAAGGGAGGGATATAAGGTAAGGGGAGGGTTGGTAGGGGGAAAGGGAAAGGAGGCGAAGGAAAATGAGTGGGTGAGGAATGGGGAAAGAGAGGGGAAGAGAGAATGAAATGGAGGGGAGGAGAGGTAGAGGGGGAAGGGAAGAGTAGGGATGTAAAGAGGGGAGCAGGGTCTGTGGAGGCAAGGGTTAGGGAGGGGAAGGGGAGGTGAAGGAGAAGGGAAGGAAGGGAAGAGGAGGGGAGGAGTGTGTTGGGGACGCTCAAGGGGTGGAGAGGGGATAGGAGGGAAAGGAGGGGAAGTGAAAGGGAGAAGAGGTTGGGAGGGGTGACTTGAGGAAGAGAAAGGAAAGGAAGGGTAGATAAGGGAATGATAGGGAAGAGGGAGGGGAAGGAGACGGAGGGGAAAGAGAAGGGGAGTAGAGGGTGAAAGAAAGGTATAAGGGAAGGGAAGGGAAGGGGAGAGAATGGGAGGGACTGGAAAAAGGGGAAGGCGAGGGAGAGGGAAAGATGAGGGTATGAAGAAGGGAAGAGTGAGAAGAAGGAGGAGGGAGTGTGGGAGGGACAGGTGAAGTGAAGGGAAGGGCAGGAAGGAGGGGAGTGTAAGAGTGTGGTAAGGAAGCAAGGGGGTGATGCGACGGAAGTGAGGGGAAGGGATAGGGAAGGGAAGGGCAGGGGAAAGTGAAGGGCAGGAGAGGGGTGGTTTGAGGAAGAGAAAGGGAAGAGGATAGATAAGGGGTGGGGAGGTAGGGAAAGGATACAGAGGGGGAAAGAGAGGGGAAGTGAAGGGTGAAAGGGACAGGGAGAGGGGATCTGATGGCAATGGAAGGGGGAAAGGGAGGGGTGAGGGGGAGGGAAAGGGAGAGGGGAAGAATGGGGTGAGGAGGGGAAGGGAAGGGTGGGGGAAAGGGGAGGGAACAGTGAGGGGAGAATGGGACGAGAGGGAAGTAAAACGAAGACATGGAGATAGAAAGTGAGAGGGAGAGGGGAAGGGAGAAGGGAATAGAAGTAAAAGTAAAAAAGAGCAGTGAAAAAAAGGGAAGGGACTGGGACGGAAGGGAAGGGATGGACAGGAAGGGTGGCAGAAAGGGAAATGAAGGGTGAGGGCAAGGGGAGGAGGGAGAGGTAGGGGGAGGGAGAGGGAAAGGGGAGTGGAGTGGAGCGAAGGGAAGGGTATAGATGTGGGGGTGGGTTGGTGGAAGGAAGGGAGGAATAGGGGAATGGTGAGAGGAAGGAGAAGGGTGAGGAGTAGGAGGAGGGATTGTGGGAGGGAGAATTGAAGGGAAGGAAAGGGGAGGGCAGGAAGAGGAAGGGAGGGAAGGAGTGTGGTGAAGCATGGGGAGGGGGCAGGAAAAAAATGAGAAGGGATGGTGAAGGGCAGCAGAGAGGGAAAGGGAATGGCAGGGGAGCGGTGGTTTGAGGAAGAGAAAGGAAAGGGTAGTTAAGGAGAGGGAAGAGAATGGAAGGGCGAGGGACGGATATGGAGGGGGAAAGAGAAGGGAAGTGAAGGGTGAAAGAAAGGGGTAGGGAGAGGGGATGGGATGGGATGGCATGGGAACAGAAGGGGGAGAGGGAGGGGTGAGGGGAGAATGGAGGGAGAGGGAAGTAGAATGAAGAGGTGAAGGAGAGAGAAAGTGGGAGGAGAGGGGGAACAGAAGGGAATAGAAGAAAAAGTACAAAGGAGATGTGAAAAGAAGGGAAGTGACAGGTGGGAAGGGGAAGTGTAGGGGAAGGAGAAGGGGAAGGGGAGGAAGGGTGGCAAAAAAGGGAAGGGTATGATTAAGGGGAGGAGGGAGAGGGAAAGGGATGGGGAGAGGTTGGGGGAAAGAGAGGGGAAGGAGAGTGAAGGGAAGGGAAGGGTATGGGATAGATGTAGAGGTGGGATGGAGAAGGTAAGGGAATGGTGAAGGGATGAGAAGGGTGGGGTGGGGGAATGGTGAGGGCAAGGAGAAGGTTGAAGGGAAGGGGGTGAAAGAGAAGGAAGGAGATGGGAATGGGAGAGAACTGGAGGTAATATGAGTGGAAGTGTGGTTTGAGGAAGGGAAGGGAAAGAAAGGGTGCTTGGGGAGGGAAATGTTAGGGGAAAGGGAGTGGGGGGCGGGGTGGTGCAAGGAATGGTAGGGAAGGTACAGGAAAAAGGGCAAGGGGCGAGGGCAAGGTGAGTGAGGGGAAGGTGGGGGAAGGAGATGGAGGGGAAAGAGAAGGGAAGGGTAGTGAAAGAAAGGGATACGGAGCGGGAGGGTTGAGGGGGAATGGGGGTGAAGAGGGGTAGGGGAGGGTGGGAGAAAGGGGATGGAAGGGGCAGGGGAAAGGGGAGGGAGAGGTGATGGGGAGAAAGTAGGAGGGAGAGGGAAAAAGGGGAAAGAGAATGGAAGGGAAGGGAAGTGGAAGAGTAGGGTGAGGGGAAGGGAACAGGGAGGGAAGGGAATGGTGGCAAAAAGGAAGCAAGTGAAGGGGGAGTGAAAGGTAGAGGGAAAGGGAGAGGGGAAGGGCAGGGGATGGGATAGAAGTGGAGGGGTGGGTTGGAGAAGGGAAGTGAATTGTGAGAGAATGGGAAGGGTGGGGTGGGGGAAGAAAAGGGTGCGGAGAAGGGGAAGGGAGCGCAAGGAGGGAAGAGTGAGGAAAGGTGAAGGGGAAAGTTGGGAAGTGAAGTTAAGGGAAAGGGAGTGGGTGGGGTGGGTGGGGAGAGGGAGAGGGAGGGAAGGGACTGAAAAAAGTGGAAGGGTAGAGCAAGGGGAAGGTGAAGGTATGAGGAAGGAAGGGGAAGGGGACGGAAGGGAACAGAAGGGTGAGGGGAAACAGGAGGTAGAGGGGAAGTAGAAGGGAGTGGTGATGGGGAAAGTGGGAAAGTGGGAGGGGAAAGGGGAAGGGTAAATGGAAGGGAAAGGGAATAGAAAGGACTGGAAAAAGGGGACAGGGAGGCCGAGGGGAAGGTAAGGGTATGGGGAAGGGGAGGGGAGGGGATGGGATGGGAAGGATGGGGTGGAATGGGGAAGGGAAGGGGGAGATGGAGGGGAAGGGGAAGAGAGGGGAAGGGGAGGTGAGTGTGGAGGGATGGAATGAGGAGAAGGGAAGGCAGGGGGAAAGGGGAGAGAAGGGTGAGTGGAATCGAAGGTCAAGGGAATGGAAGGTTGTATGAACGTTACAACGCATTCCGTTGCAACGCATGCCTTTACCACGCATTCGTTACAACGCGAATGCCTTCTCCACGCATATCCTTTACCACAAAAATGCTTTTAACACGCACACTTTTACAACGATTTTTGCTGTTAAACTATGCATGTTTATGGCATTTTTATGTCAAAGGATATCTCCGATCACTATTTATTAACCCTAAAAATTAACCCTTATAATTTACCCCTGCACAACACAACCCTCTCATTCCCCCTTACCTCTCCACGTCCTCTCCACTCCAAGCACTTCCGAGGTGATGTTTCACGTCGTTAAGAGGAAACTGAAGTGTCTTTCTGTTTCCTCTAACGTTGTCGATTGCCTCCACATTTTTTTTCTTCAGATACATAAATTGACGGAATCAGATGCGTTTCTTTTTTTTGGGGGGGGAGACCCCACAAACCCCCTTTTTTAAACCCACGCTGTTGTTTTTTATTTTGGGGGGGAGACCCCCCAAGACCCCCCTTTTTAAAAAATCTTTAGCACACATGCCTTGTCTCGTATTAAAGGTATGCGTGGTAAAGGTTATTCATTGTAACCACGCATGCGTTGTAATGCATGCGTGGTTATGGTTATGAGTGTAAAAGGCTGCGTTGTAGTGGCCGTTTCCCGAATGGAAGGGAAAGTAAAAAGGGAAGAGGAAGGAGAGGGTGAGAGGAAGGTGAGGGCGAAGGGATGAATGGGAAGGGAAGAGAATGGGGAGGGAAAGGAAGTGAAGAGGAAGGAGAGATGGAGTGAGAGGTGAAAAGGGATGTGATGGGAAGGAGAGGGGAAGGGAAGGGTGAGGGGAAAGGGAGGCAAGGGGATATAAGTGGAGGGTGGTGTTGGAGAAGGGAAGGGACGAGAAGGTAAGGGAATGGGGAGGGCATGGGAAGGGGGGGGAAGAGAAAGGTGAGGAGAAGGGTGAGGGAGAAGAAGGGTGAGGGGAAGAAGTGGGGAGGGAAGGGGAGGGTTAAAGAGAGGGAGAGGGTTAGTGGGAGAAAGAGGTAAAGGGGAGGAAGGAGAGGAAAGAAGGGAAGGGGAAATGGAAGGGGGAGAGAATGGAAGGTAAAAAGGGGAGGATGAGGGGAGGATGAGGGGAAGATGAGGAGATTGGGAAGGGTGAGGGAAAGGTGGATGTGGAGGTGGAGGGAGAAGTGAAGGGAAGTGCAGGGAGTTGATGGGTTAGGGAAGGGTAGAGAAAAGAGAAGGGAAGGAAGGGGAAGGATGGGGGAAGGGAAGGGTGAGTGGAAGAAGGGAGAGGGGAAGAGAATGGCATGGGGGAAGATGAGGGAAGGAAGGGAAGGGAAATTGAGTTTCAAGCCAGTTTCAAGTCAGTTTCAATTTTGGTTTCAGTTTGGTTTAAAGTTCAGTTTTCAGTTCACTTTTCGTTTTGTTTATATACTCGCCTCGCCTTGTCCCTTTTGAGCTATCCTCACGCACCTCTTATTTAGAGCCTGATAGGCCCCGGCTGCTTTCACCTCTCGTGGGCCTCACCACCAGCCGCCAGCAGTGGTCCTCTCCGTCTGCTGCGCATGAGTGCAATGCTGCGGCTGCCTGGTTACCAGCCTTTTATACCAAGGACACGTCACAATAGAGACTTTTCAAGGGGTCATTATACATCACCGGTTTACGGTCAATGATAGGTGTTGCAGTGCAAGGGGAGGGAGCAGGCGAGACACGGGTTTAACTTTAATTCAATTTCCTGAAGAAAAAAACACTTCTTTAGTCACAAAAATGATCCTGCGATGAACCCCAAAGATTACTCCATCGTACCCGACATTCTTCCCCCTCAGTGGCCTCTCCTTGTCTCTGCTGCGGGGGAGGCCTCCCCTCTGCACTTAGCGTGGACCTCGTGACATCACATTGGAGGGCCTGGCATGTCATAGGTGTTCCATCCACAGGATTCTGCTTCTGGTGCTGGGAAGGCGCAGGACAAAGGCTGATTGTCACAACTTGCTTGCACACACACATCCATACAAACACGTGCGAAGACACTCACGCAGTGGTGTCATTCTTAAATTTTCCAGGTCCTCTGTGATGTGCTGCTCCATTCCATATTTTTTCCTTGAATTCTGGGACTTGTAGTCCTGTTTATTTCATGTTAAAACAGGACTACACGCCCTGTAAGTCAGAGGAAAAAACCTGGACTGGAGAAGCACATCAGGCATGGACCTGGGACACTTGCCAGTTGGCAGCTATTGTTATGTTATGTTAATAACACTTGTATGGCGCACAAATTCTACCGGTCTCTTGGTGCCTATATAAGGGTTCTAATACCGTGTTGCAACTATGACAGTTCAACAGTCCATGTGAAGCTGTATTTCTTTTCATCTGTGGCCAGAAGTACTTGAGTCATATAAACATCGCTCTTGGAGATACCAGCCCATTTCTCATTTCGACGCGACCATGCTAGTTCGCAGAAGTGACCTTTCATTATGGCTTCCTAATTCAGTGAAAAGATTTGTTTAAAAGATATACACTGCTACAACGAGCAGAACACAGACCTGCACAATTACACATCTTGCCTGCCAAAAGTTTTTTTTTTTATTGGAAGCATTTCAACTATGTTTTTAAACGCGCCTCTTGCATCTCTGAGCAAGGTTTATTCTCTGAGCACACCATAGCTACTTCTGAAAGCATCCCTTTTCAAAATGAAACTGAGCCGCCAGGCTATATTTCACATTAAAAACCTATTCTGTTAGTGTCACAATGGAAAAACTTTATAATTGAAGCCTTCTGGCCTAAAAATAAATGCACATTGATTGTGACGCTTCAAAATTGTTAGCGCAATCTTCGAATAAATACTAATTTGGAAAATATCCTTACAAATGCAAAAATTGTCATAACAAAGATTAAATCATTCTTTTACCATGTTTAAAATATATTTAAGCATATAGGGCTAGATGTACGACCCACTAATTTGCGACTCGCAAATTGCGCTGCATTTGCGACTTGCAAATTGGGATGTATAACACTGTCTTAGACACTGTTTGCGATTCCTAATGGGGTCGCAAATTGCATGCCTCATGAATATTAATGAGGCAGGCACAATTTGCGACCCCATTAGGAATGGCTGGCTCTCCCAGGGATGGTGGCCTGCTTGGGTCAGCAGACCTCCATGTCTGGGACTGCCTCTAAATAAAGCAGTCTTTTTTTTTTTTAAATGCTGGCCGTTTACCTTAAAGGAAAACGGGAGTGTTTTGCGGCCGCAAAAGTCAGTGCATTCCCTTTGTGGCACTCTTGGAAATTATTTTTGGGGAAATCTGCTGATTATGCAGACGATTTTTTGGGATTATGTGGCAAATGTGGCAAATTCATAATTATGTGAAAATAACTGCAGTGACAGAATTGCACAGTTCCAGTGGCCTTAAATATGAAACCGATTTGGAGCTAATAGTGTGGGTTTTCGACTATGAAAACAAGCTCCATTGGTATTTGTTAATAATTATTCATTTTAAACGCTATTGTTTGTTCAGTTCAATAAATAGCACCTCTTTTTTTACTTTTAATCAATTACTACGTGGTGGAAACGTTTTCATCCATTCCTGTTGTGTTCTTTGTAATCTTTCTGATACTTGCAGTCTTGCATTTACAAAAAGAAAATCAAACTTTTGTTGGATAGAAGTAGTTCATTTTGCTTAAGAACCTTAAAAACACAGCTTATTCATGCAGAATAATAAGACAATATTATGAAAGTTAAAAAATAGAATCACTAAACAAAGCAGCATTTTTATTAATAAGTTGCTCCTCCAAAGTGATTACGAACTTAAGTGCTACGGATATAAATCTATATACTGCAAAAGAAATCAAGGGGAAAGAATCAGTAGAAAGTACAATAAGGCTGGTCAACAGTTATGGCAACCCAGTATGAATCATCCTAACAATAAGTACTTCCTTACTGGGGACGGGGGGGGGGGGGGGACAGTATAAAACTTCCAAAACAAGGAAAAGGGGGTACATGATTGAATAGAAATGTCATCAAATGGCAAAAGAATACACATCTCTTCCCTTAGAATCTTCATTTGGAAAAAGAAATCTCAAACGACCAATATTGTCCTTTTCAGAAGGAATCAGAGACCTGTTCCAAGTACTGCTCTATCCCAGGACCTGGGAGCATGTGGGAGTTCACAGGTGGTTCACAAAGCCCAGTCATCTCCTGGTTTCACGAAATAAGAGTATGGAACAAGGCAGCTAGTTTCCTTTCGTAAAAGGCAAGATCTTATGAAAGTGCCTAAATATCTCTCTGGGATCTATTTTTTCCAGAGCGACATTGAGATAATTCAGCCTTAAATTACAAAATGGCTATCTATGGTAAACATGCCTATCAGGATTGCTTTTGTAATGGCAAGACAATGATTACTGGACACTGAATTCCACAAAAGTTAAAAGGCACATTGTAAGAAATTTGTTGATGGAGGTGGAAGGCCCACTCAGGCAACAACCACAATCCTTTTCAAAGTGAACAACAAAAGGCACTAAACTAACAAGTGCTTAAACCTCTGGGAGCATGGCAGACAAGCAGTCAGGCTTAACTTAGAGGCAATGTGTAAAGTATTTATGCAGCACACAAACAGTAATAGAGTGAAAATACAACACAAGAAAAATAGCAAATCAATTTTGAAAAATATATTACACTGTACTGAATACAATGACACCAACACAAATTAAATCCAATTAGTAGAATCAGAGTAAAGTTTTTTAGTGCAAAATAGCGCCTAAAGATCAAAGTGCCAGCCGAGGGTATCTGGTTGCGTGAAACCAGGGCAAAGCCAACCAGTCCTTGTAGTCACTTCTGGTGGTCCTGGGTTCAATGTGATGGTCCAGTTCTCCTTCAAGCAGCAAGGCAGGTCTCTAGCAGCAGGGCAGTCCTTTAGGGGTTCAGGCAGTATAGCTGAAGTCTTCCACAGGTCCAGGAGTATTAACAAACAAGTGTACTGAGGGTCCAATATTTATACCTGGCACCAGCCTTTGAAGTGGGGGCTTCCCTATACTACCCCCATATCTTATTCATGAAAGTACATCCCTTCCCCTGTCAAAGCTCCAAAAAGCCTGGGGTGACAAAATACTAATGTCAGGTTCCTTTGTGTGTGCTGAAGGCAAGCCCCTTTGAAATGTAAGTGGGGCAAGGAACAGCTCTGTCCCCAGCCCATCCAGGAAGGATGGCCCATCCTGCCCACCCCTAATCCCTTTTGTGTCACTGTCTGGGAGGAACCCCAAAAAAACAATACCAGAGTCATTCACAGTCATGTGACCCAGGACACTGGCAGAGACACAAAAATGCTTAGGGCAGAAATGTGTCAACCTTCTAAGAGTCACATTTTCAGAATTGTGACTTAAAATCAGAGTTTACAATTAAAGAGGATTTTAAATTGCGATTTATTTGAGTCTAAACATGACATTTCTCCTACTCCTAATCAAATGTTAGCACTTATTAAATGTAATAAGGTAACCCTATATTATCCTATGAGAGAAGGATGCCTCACAGTAGCGAAAAACGAATTTGTGAGTATTCACTACCAGCACATGTAAAACTTTTTAAATACACTGCACCCTGCCCTAAGGGCTGTTCACGGTCTACCTTTAGGGATGACATATGTATTAGTAGGGAGTTGTAGGCCTGGCACAGGGTTTATTTTGCCAGGTCAAATTGGCAGTTTAAACTGCTCACAAGCTGCAATGGCAAGCCTGAGATTCGTTTTGAAGTGCTACTTTAGTGGATGACCCAATGAGCGCTGTAGGCTTACTAGTAGCATTTAATTTACAGGCCCTGGGTACCATGTTTTACCATATAATAAGGGCTTGCAAGTAAATTAAATGTACCAATCGGGTGTAGAACAATTTTACCATGTTATAATAAGAGAGCACAAGCACTTTAGCACTGGTTAGCCGTGATAACGTGTAAATTGTTCTAATACTAACAAGAACAAATTCCGAATACAGGAGGGATTAAAGCAGAAAGTTTGGGGTGACCCTGCAGAGGGGGTCAAGTCCAACAAATATTTTTATCATATCCTACAGGTATACCATGTCAAGTTCCTGGTGCACTCAAAAAGTGACAACCGCGTGGGGCAGACCTAGAAATCTGCCTCAGGAGCCTATTTTCTCCAATCTGGAGGAGTTTCATTTTAGTATGTCCCCAGAGCTCAGCCTTATACATAGTAATCACCACGCTTCTGGCCTGATAAATCTTGAGCATAAATGGTAGGTACATACCTCTATATACTGCAAACCTCAATACACAATCATTAAAATTCCACTTGGGAACTATGTTTGGAAGATACAAGTTGGTCCAGTTTGGTTAGCGCCAAAAACAGTATCCAAATATGAAAAAGTAAATGACCATTTACTTTTAAACTCTTAATTTTCATATTATTTGCTAGCAGAGACATGATCTTAGAATTAGCTGCGAATATTTTCAGCCCAAGTTGTTCCAGGCATGCCTCATATTTGATCATTAACCCCTCAACACCCATGTCTGTCTTTGATATCAATACTATATCGTCCACATAAGCAATAGAGGGCAGATTTGTTTTGCAATCATATGATAGAAGAGTCCCTAGGGAGATCGTTTTCTAGGTCACTATGATATAGTGAATAAAGAAAAAGACCAAGAATACACTCCTTCTGTACTCCCTCTTGTGAATTGAATGGTCTAGGTCATTCTCCATTTAACCATATTGGATGGTTGGCCACAAACAGGAGTGTAATTTACGGAACAAAGTCACCAGTGCTGGTGCCACACCGTTATCGCTCTCACTAACCCATAGCTTCGGGCACTAAACAAGGTTGAACACAGTCAACAGATCCATGAATGTAAGGTGACTTCTCCCTGTATTGATTTTAGCATATGTCCCTGTTAGTACACCTTTCTCTTTTCCACCACCTCCCAACATTGTGGCTGCACTCTTGACAGCAATTACAGCTTTTCTGCCTAAGCCTGTGGCCTACTTAACAGTATCGTATCCACAATGTTATTAGAAGAACCCAGGAGGGAAATAAAATGATAACAGATGGGCTCGCCCAATCTCCCTTTTTAAACATGGGCATAATGATGGCGAGATCCCTAGATTCTGGCAAATTGCCTGAATTACATTCAAAACATTGGTCAAGAGTGGGGTTAAAAGGGATTGGTTGTGCTTATAAATATCAACCACAACCCCATCAGAGAGGACTCATGTTGGTTTTGCTGTCTTCGACTGGCTCTAATAACGCAATAAAGGAATTTAGACTTTCTCTAGGGCCTCAATGGAATATACATTACACAAGTTTGTCGGCACTTTGCTATCATGCAGATTGCTAAAATGTATATAACATTTATCTTTAGGTATACCAATATTCATTATGTGCACCGGCCTCCCACTACTACTATCTTCCAGAATACCCTACTATCCCACATGCTTCAACCAAATCATCCCATAATTTCCCTCTCCACACCAACTTCACCTCTTTGATGCAGGTCAGATCCATCCTTATTTGCTGCTGTAGTCTCAGGATCCCTCAGTTTGAATTTAATAGAATGCAAAAGGTCACTTCTGATTTGCCTGCCGTTTAAAATAAACCAGGTCTCCTGCTTCTTATATACAATGGTTCCTTCCTTAGTTTAAATATACTAACAATGCCGTTGCGTGTCTTGGTCGAACAGTTTAATAAAAAATAAATAATAAAAAAAAAAATTAAAAAAAACAATGCCGTTGCTTAATTTCTAGAATTCCAGCAGGATTTACTTATCTGACAAACCTTGGTTCAAACAAAGCAATAGCAAAGTAAAGTTTTATTTGGCTATATTTGTGTACTTGTGCTCAGTTGCATGACAAAATCTCGATTTAAAAATATTGCAATACAAAGATATTGCTGAAAAAATATTGAGAACCAAAATATCAACTTTGCATACTTGCAATGTAAAGTACAAGAACATTAACTACAAAAATATATTGTGGACCAAAATATCTAAATAGCATAGTTAAATATATGTATTTCAATGTATTTAGAATTATTGAAACGTTTTAAAAAGTATAAAAATGGTGTTTTAAAAGTAATACATTTATTTAAAAAATATGTATTAAATAAAAAGTTAACATTAATTTAAGAACCTAAAAACACAATTTATAAAAATCCATGTAAGTTTAAAATAACTTTAAAAATAATATAAATATAATTTAAAATTAAAATATCAATGAATATACATTTGTTACATTAATAAATATTGTCTAAATAAACAGATAAGATGTATAATTTATATTATATAATAAATTACAAATCTAAACAATCCTGTATAGTTATTATTAATTCTTTAAAAAAATATAGACGCTGAAAATACATGTAAAAAATATGATACTAAAATTAATTTATCTCAATAACAAAAATACATTAAAAAATAAAAAATATTCCATAATAAATCGTAGTCTATAACAACACATCAGTAAATAACAGCAGATATATATATAAATGAGCACTTTCTTATCTAGAGATGCTTTTAAATATGTCACTTGTGATTTCATTTGAGTCATCATGTGTGAGGTCATAAGTAGTGCGCATGGATGGATGCAGGCGCTGTGCATAGAGCCCATGTGGGGGAGGAGGGTGGTTCTGATGTAGGGGTTAGACATATGAACAGCCTGGCTGATGGTTTATTCAGGAATCTTGATTATTCAAACAGTTCTTTAAAAAATCATTATAAGGTTTGTTTTATGAGGAATACTTTTAGGCTGCCACATCATAGTTTGGTGTGATACCCTTTCCTTATGTTCCAGTGCTCTTATCTCAACCTAGGGCTGATCAGCTTCAGTTTGTCATCAAGAAGAAGCAATGTGATCAGGAGTTAATGCCTAAATTACTTACTGATAATCTACATTATGCTAAATCTCTTCCTTGCCACATTGCTGACATCCATCTCACTCACTCAGTGGCTGAGACATGAAGGTGAATGAGTTTTGATATGGAGGCAAAATGAGGCCAGGGATTGCTTCTGAGAAAGCTAATGGAAAGTTAATGATCTGAGATGTGGCTTTTAGCTTTGGAAAACAGGCTCAAGCTTCAATTCTCAAGATTAAATAAGGAAGGGAGATAATGTGTAATGATTACGGCGTGTGAAGTTTTTTTTGACACCAAGGAAGTTTTGAAAAGTTCTCGACCTTCCGAATATGTAATGCTTGCTATTTCTTCTGTCTTAAATTTACATTTGCCTCTGCAAAGTACTTGTGGCTTTGCAGTACAATTTTAACTCTAATCAAACCCAGCAAGGTCGAAAGGAACACATACTTTTTCTTTGCCAATTTAACTTTTTAAGACAATTTTTAATCACAATGACAAATTGTTGCAGAACTTTTCTTTGCAAGGCTATCTTAGGGGAAATAAATTGTTGCAAAGTCTTGATTTTCATGCAAATGTGTAGAAAGCGAAAAACATCACAATTTCATGAAGTGGTGAATTTTTCTTTCGAACTTCAGTTAGATTACAATAAAAATAACTTCACAAATTCGCAAGCACCTGATATCGATTACTCTTAAGTACTCTTCTCATTCACAATCATTATTAGGACATTGACTCCAGGGAAGCTCCTCAGAATGGTATCATGTGCCCAATCGCGCCCACCGTCCAAAAGAGGCACTACAGTCAAAACAAGCATTGGCAGAGTCAAAATGTCTTGATTGCCAGCCTTTTAACTTTGCCAAGTATTGTTTTGTTTTGTTCTAGTTTTTGCACAATGTTATTGTTGGGGAATCTGTCAGCCCTCGCCAATCTATCAAGAAAAACATTGGCTAAAATCTCAAATGTTTTTGGGCTCAAATAGCACATATGGCATTTCCATAGTAGCCCTGGTACTTAAAGGAGCTGCTTTGTGTGTGGATGTGCTGATTTTGGAAGGGCAGAATGCCATCGCTCACAGTGTGGTTAACCAGAGTCTGAAGTGGGCTGATACAGTGCCCTGTGCTATATGCTGTAGCGGGGAGAAGAAAAATGTGAATGACACAATAAAAGACATGTCTATGAAGAGGGCTGGCTGAAAGCCCCTTTAAGTAAGTATATTACACATATCATTTTGGTAAAATCAAAACATGAATAGTGAAGTAAAGAAGCGAAGGAGAAACTCTCTTCACATGCACAACAAGATATCCAAACGAAATAACAATCTTGCCCCTTGTGGTGCAATTTGATTTTGATATGCAAAATATTTCTGGGCACAGAAATAGCTTAAAAATCTATTATTACCAAATTTTCAGTCTGACAGCATTTGTGTCTGGAAACAGCGTGGGGTACACGTGCCGGTGTTGTGTAATATCTGGTATCCCCTCGAGATCTGGTATCCCCTGCTCTTCGGAATTCTCCGGACGTCCTGCCTATTGGGCAGCTCGGACGAGCCCACAGCAGCCCCGCCCACCCCAGGAGAGAGGAACCTCGGCTCCAGCAGGAAAAGTCCCGAAGTGCAGGGGATACACGATACCGTGGGGATACCAGATATTACACAACACCGGCACCACGTCAGCCTTTGTGAAAGATGCTGTGAAAAATCGCCACAAACAGACAGCGGCGCTTTCCATAGCGTAGTTCCTTGAATGGATAGCCACCTGTGTCCCGTCACTGCTTTCTTGTCTACGCACGTGGTATGGTTACTGCTCTCAGAAAAGCAGAAGAGAGCGCTCGGTGCTTAGTGGACGGGTGTAAAGTTTCTCTAAGCAGCCTGTCGTCGGTGTTGCCAAATGCTGGCGTTGCTAAAGACCAAGGCAGCTGTTAAGTTCAAGGCCAGCGGCCCTGGGGTAATGCAGCGCTGTTGCTGCTGAAATAAACCCCCAGACACTGGATCTTGGTTATACGCCACGCGGTACGTGCCTCGGGCACTTTTATTTCCTCTGCTCCCCTCTGTCACGGCCTAGACCATCTGGCCTCTGGTTGGAGGGCTCAGGTCAGGATCACCCTTCCTGCCTGGGCTTAAAGTGGGTTCACCCACCAAAATGAACATAACATTCTTCCTTTAATTCAAACAGACACAACAGTACTACATTTTTGGCTGTTGATCATGACCAAAATGCCATCAATAAGAAGAAAAAAAGAAAGAAAGAAAGAGAGAGAGAGAGAGAGAGAGAGAGAGAGAGAGAGAGAGAGAGAGAGAGACAGAGAGAGAGACAGAGAGAGGGAAAGATATGATATTTTACCATAATTCAGGTCAAAGCAAAATCCTTCAGACGAGAAGATCTTGCAGGATAGGGACGGAAATGGTACCTCTCGCTTGACGTAAATCAGACTGTCCATTGAGCTCGAGTCCAATGAAGGGCAGGTTCCGGTCTCTGTGGACACAGTCATATTCGCAGTAGGATCCGTAGATTTGAAATGTCTAGTCGGGGAAGTATCGTCATCATTCCCCACTTCACTTCCCGAGGTTGCAGAGAGATCCTTTATGTGCTGGTTCACAGGAGCTTGATAGTGTTTGAAAAAAGACACATTTCTTGTGATGGTTTCTCCCTCCTTCTGAGCAGTGATCATTGTTCCTTTCACTGACTACACTCGACATGAATCAATCTCAAAAGGAAGCATGAACTTACTTCATAGATGCCTATTCTTCACCATCACTAGATCGCCAACCATGATGGAACTTCATTTGGCTCTACGGACTTGGGACATACGATCATTTTGTATCCTACGCTGTTGCAGTGATTCAGCAACTTGCTTCTGCATGGTTGACGGCTTGTCAATTTGGTGAATGACATCACCCACTGGTCTATTCACACACAGTGAGCTAGGACTGACTTGGGTTTTCGAATGAGGTATAAGGCGGTATTCTCTGAGAAAAGTGTATAGAGCACATTCCATATTTTGTCCATGGGCCAGAGCAATCCGGAGTACATTGTTTAAAGTGCGCATAAAGCGCTCTGCCTCTCCATTTGCTTGCGGCTAACGTGGCGTGACTTTCCTGTGATTAATGCCTCGGGACTGCAAGGATTCCATAAATTCATGACTTGTGAATGGAGGGCCATTGTCGGTGCGCAGTTCTTTGAGATGCCCTTGGGTGGCTATGATTTTCTCCAGCCGAGGGATGGTTTGACTTGCTGTCGTCGAATCCATGAGTTCAATTTCTGAATACTTCAAAAAGTCATCTATGACCACCAGCATGTGTCTCCCATTGGGGAGGCTTCCAAAATCAGCACTGGCTCTTTGCCATGGAAATGGTGGGATATCTTCAGTGAGGATTGGAGCAGGCGGTTCTGCCAGTCCAGCCGCCTGACACAATGGGCTCTGGCGATCTGTTTGTTTAACAAGGTTGTCTAAATTCGGAAACCAAACCTTACATCTCAGATGGGACTTCATCTTGACAATTCCTTGACGAGCCAAGTGAGCAAGATCAACCACCCATTGTTGTAGAGCCCCGGGAACCACCAGACGGGAGCCTCTCATGAGACAGCATTCAGGAGACACAGCCAGATCTGTGAGCACATTATACAGGAAAACTGATGCCATTCTTGCTTACTCTGTAAGACAGGGTGTTTTACTTGTTAAAACGCACCATTTTCCAGAGGCTACCACTGAGAGAGTCAACTGAAGACACTCGTCGTTAGCTGTGGCTTTCACAATCTCCTCAAGAGAAATGGGTATAGGTCTAGACAGTTCCATTGCCTGCCTGACGTATTCCTCCACTTCTTGGGCATCCGACTTCTTCCTCAGTAGCCAGCCTTGCATGCCTTGAGAGATAATCCACTGGCTTCTGGGTCCCAGGGTGATAGCGAACTGTGAACTGGTATCCTTGTAATTGCAAAATCCATATTTCAATGCTCAGTGGAGGTTTTGAGGACAACCCCATAAACAGTGGGATCAAAGGCTTGTGGTCCGTGTGAACAACAAAAGGTTGGCCATAGAGGTACAGATGAAAATGGCAGCAGCTCCAGTGCACTGTAATGGCTTCCTTTTTGATATGGGAATAACATTGTTCCATGTTTGTCGTCACATGGCTGGGATATGCCACTGGAGACCATTACATATTGTGCTGCTTTTGCTATATAACTGACACAAGGCCTGTAGGACTCGCATCCACCGACTGTTCAGATTCTCTGGCAAGGTTGAAATATACCAAGGTGGTGTCAGCTAGTAACACTTGTTTCGTTGCTTGGAAAGCTCCTTCTGGATCAGGCCCCCAGTTCCAGACGGTATTAGTCTTTGTCGGCTCTCTCAAAGGGGGTGTGAGGTTGGTCAGGTTTCCATCGAAACGTCCACAGTATGTGACCATACCTAAGAAGCATCTCACACCCGTAATGGTGGTGGGTGCTGGAGCTGACTGGAAGTCCTGGACTTTGGCTGGATTGGGTAACACTCCATGCTGAGAAAGTCTGTATCCGAAAAAGGCTATTTCCTTGTGGAGGAAAGAACACTTCTCTCAATGGAGTGTGAGACCATTGTCTCTCAGGCGTTGGAACGTGGCTCTGGTGTGATCAAGGTGTTCTTCCAGCATAGGGACATGTACTAAAATATCATCACTGACATTGGAGACTCCTTCAAGGCCAGCCAACACTCTCCTTATAGATTCTTAAAAGACTTCGTCTGCGCTTGAAACTCCAAAGCTTGTATCTTCTGAGACCCAAGTGAGTAGAGAACGTTGTGATGGCCCGTGACTCCGGGTCCAGCATTAGCTGGTGATAGCCAGCTCGTAAATCTATCTTTGGGAACCACTCACTTATGCCATGATGTCATCCACGGTGGGAGTCAAGTGACAATCTCACTTAATGGCTTGATTAGGTAGGCACATGTCAACGCATAGCCTAACTTCCCTTGGTTGTTTAGGTTTTCGTGCTACCACAATTGTGGATACCCATGGAGTCGGACCATCAACCCTCTTGATGATATCAGCCTATTCCAATTTTCCCAGTTCTTCTTCCAGCTTCGATCTCAGGGGGAAGGCTACCCTGAGGTGTTTCAGGGCAACAGGTTGGACCGAGTTGTCAATATGAAGATGTATCATGTGGTCTTTGAGGAATCCTATCTCTTCAAACAGATGTGCGAATTCTGCCAACAGACCATCTACACTTTCCTGATGCATGCTGAAGGCAAGGGAGATAAGGTGCAGATGCTCTGTGGTTTAGCAGCTCAGGAGCATTCCTGATCCTACTTTTGTGGCATACACCTTGGCAAGAGTGCAACAAGATTCATGAGCTATCTCTGTGTTGAATACTCTGACCAATGGGAATGAAGTTGTGGACCCATTTTTAAACACCTGCTTAGAGGTGGGGTGCAGTGCTGGTTGTATAGGGAGTACCTGCATTACTGATTGCGCCATAATGTTTATGGATGCTCCTGTATCAAACAAAGCCTGTCCTGTGAGGAGTACACTGCATTTTGGGATAGGTTTTCTAGGATATCCGCTTGGTTGCAGAGCATGTATGACATGGACTACCCCTTCAACGTCATCATCATCATCTATGTCTTCCTCATCCTCCGGGACATTCGATGTGTGCATAGCATTGACAGGCTCTGTCTTTTGTCCCTTCTGGACAGTGGAGCGGCAAACTTTTGCAAAATGGTTCAGTTTATTGCATGCTGAGCAACTCTTTTCATGGGCTGGACATGGCCCTTGGTGTGGGTACGAACCACCACACCCATAGCAGGTTTAGGGTGCAGGATTAGACTTGGTGCACGTTTTCTTCTTGTCAGGGGTTCCGGCAGTGACAGCATTGACAGGTTCCGTCTTTATTTGGCGTTGTAACGCTGCTTCCATGTGCACTGCTTGCACTTTGGACAGTTCTTTTGACCTACCCATCATTAGCATGTCCGCCATAGGCATTCCTGGGCCCTGAAGAATACTTTCACTCAGTTTTAACAAGACGCACTCCTGAATGAATTGGGCTCGTATTTCATCAGTTTCATCCGTTAGCGTGCAGGTGCTAGCCAGATCTTTTCAGCGGGCATAGAAGGCATCCACTGACTCATCGGGTAGTTGTCTTGCATGCCCGAGTAGGAAACGTTCGTAGTCGGGGTTTGCAAGTTGTTCGAAGTGAGCAGTTAGTGCTTGTTTCAGTGTGGCATAGGTGAACGGAGGTCCTGCCATCAAGACATACTTTCCTAACTTGTGGATAGCTTCCCCCCTAAATGCACAAGCATCGGATGTCATCTGTCATTTTCTAGAGCCACTGCTCCGAAGTATGTCTCCAGGTGGTCCACCCATTCTTTCCATTTTGCCACTTGAGCAGATGGGGACCATCGGCTACAACTGGCTCAATAGGAGGTATGGCTGTCATGATGGGAAATAGTTGCTGCTAGCGTTTTCTATGAGGCACCTGGGTATTTGAATTGGTGAACCCCGGCATCCCCTGCTCGACCTCCTCACAGCAGCAAGCAGGAGAGACCCATCCCAGTATTGCAGAATTGTCCCAATATTATTATTCTAGTATTGCAGGCAGCATGCGCATATAAAAGGCACCCCAGGGAACTTAGGGACCTCTCCCAGAGTAGCAGGCAGAAGGACAGTAGCATGAGCGTGTGGCCTCTCGGCATTGAAAGTAAGGGGTACTTGCTGTGTTAGACAAATTGGCCTCCCAGCTTGGAAAATAAAAGTACTTGTGCCTTTGAACAGACAGCGCACCTCAGAATAGCAGCCGACGAAGCCACGGGCTCTAGGATGCCTCCCTGAGGGTCCATGATGTCATCAACAGGACCGCTGATTAGGGCCAGAATCAGAGAAGCAGGTGGGACCGTGGCGCTGCACTGCACAGGCAGGCAGCTCGCTGACTTGTTGAGGGGGGCGGGCACAACAGCAGCGGAGGGCCGCCAAAGTCAACTGCGGGAGCCTGTAGGACCGCAGGGAGCAGCCTGCCATCGGGCAGCACATTGGGAGGAGGGAACGTTCCCTGAAGCCGCTCTGGAGACAGCGAGGACAGCGGGAGGCAGTTGGCATAGGACGAAAGGTGACAAGGTGAGGCAGCAGGGTTCGGACACCTCTGTCGCCAGTTGTTAAGGCCTGATGTAATGCAGCGCTATTGTTGCTGAAATAAACTCCCAGACACTGGATCTTAGTTATACGTCTTGAGGCTCCTGCCATGGGCACTTTTATTTCCTCTGATCCCCTCTGTCACAGCCTAGACCATCTGGTCCGTGATTGGAGGGCTCAGGTCAGGAACACCCCTCCTGGCTGTGCTTACAGTGGGCCCACCCACTAACATAAACATAACAGCAGCCTAGTCTTGATTCCATCTCATGTCTTTTTCTTCCCCTACCCTGCATTTCATGACTCTTTATCTCACTCTTGTAGGTTCTTTTTAGGTCTCGCCTGAGACAGCGCTTTAGCGCTGCTCTCGCGAGAGCTTTTGTAAAAGGGGGATCTGGAAGTGCAAACAGTGCTTTTCAGGCCTCCAAATACAGTGCATGTGCGCTGGGCGCGCGCACCATTTGGCAGCCTGAAAAGCACTGCTTGATCACTTCGCGGCCCCTTTGATGTCCTCAGTGAGCCGCGCGACCACTGAGGACATCAAAGTACACACCATTTGCCACCCCCTTCCTGCTTGTTATTGTTTCCTTTGATCCCTATCTTTCCCTTTCTCAATCTCACCCTCTCCCTGCCTTTTACAACTGCGGCCGCACCACTGTGCCCGCCCCCACTCCCCCCTCCCACTCCCTCCTCGTCAACTTCAGTGCGTGCTTGTCTTCTCTTTTAGCAGCCTCTGCTCCCTGACACTATGCTTGCCTGGTTTTTATTTTTTTATTAAGATGTGTGCCACTCAGATCGCTTCCAGCAAGATGGCCGCCGACAGTCCGTAGGAAGCAGCAGTCCCTGAGCCCTGCTCCTGATAATTTTCTAGTGAGGATACACTGATGTGATGGAATCTCAATCTGAAAGTTTGGAGAGTAAGGGGGAGTGAATTGAGTCAAAGAGACCGAGAGAGCATAGAAGAATTGGAAAGAAGAGATGCTATGGGAGCCAAACATCTTTGCATCATGGCTGATTAAGAGACTGGGCAAGAAGCTGACTGCACGGAGTAAGCTGACTGCGCTGATAAAGCTGGTGGTTAATTGCGTATCTGAATATCAGCCAAGGGGTAGAAGAGACTTCAGTCGTGACATGGCCCCGAAAGTACAGAGGGCAGTGAAGGAGGTCACAGGAAGACAAGAGGCGCCGGGGAGCGACTCTGATATACCAGCCGCAAACCTAAGAGCCAAAAATCACCGGAAGGGACAGGCACGAAAAGAGGCTGCTAGACTTCGTGAGGAGGAGCGCTTGGCTGCAAGCGAGAGGCGAAGACAGGATCGAGAGGTCGAACGCAGCAGGAGGAAGGTGCTGCCTGGAAAAGGAGCATCCAACAGAGTCACGAGCGGCGAGAGGCAGAAAGATAGCTCCCTCCGGCAGCCCACACTATTCGAATCTTTTACCTTGTTTCACCCGGAGCGGATCTTGGTAACTGCACCTGCTGACGGACTCGCAGAGGGAGAAGCTCCAGGAGAGACGCTGGCGGTATCTGCGGAGATGTCAGCGGCTCAATCGGAGGCCCCAGCAGCACCTGCAGAGATGGAAGCCGAGGAAGGGATGCCGGTGTTAACAGCAGCAGCAGCTCCGTTACCGGCCTCAGCAGAAGTTACAGAGCTAGTGAACGCTGCGCCTCTTGTAGGAGGAGCAGGCGGGGCAGGCGGGGATGACGTGATTGACGTGCAGGCTGTCAGTGCGCAGCCAGGCCCTGCAGAGATCCAGACACCGGCACCGACACCAATAGCAGCAGCGGATGACAGGGGAGCAGGAGATCCGCTTGGTGAGCCTGATTTGTCTGCTGTAACAAAGCCTGCAGATGCGGAAATAAATCTGCTGGAGGGCAGCCCCAGGCGTGATGACAGGCAAATAGCGGGGAGTGCAGGGAAGAAAAAGGAGATGGAGGGCAGGAAGGTTGGTACGCTAGCTATAATAAATAATCAGCCCCTTGGCTCTGGCTCTGAGGAGAATGGGTCAACTCCTATGAATCAAGATGTGTCATTTAACTCCCAAGAGAAGCAAGGGAAGGTGGATGGTGGTAAAAACGGTGGGAGTAGTGGCGCCACTGCACAGAAAGATGTCCAAGATGTGAATAGATCTATAAATCATGATAACTTAGCCAACTGGGATAGTGTGACCAACCCATCACAGTCAGCAACTGGTGGCGAACCAGTTGTAAGGAGCAAATCCACAAGAGCCGCTCATGATGGAGCTAGAGGTACTAGAGGTACTCATTTGAGAACTACGGGCTCACCGAGCGATGATTGCTTTTATACAGGAGTTGATGAAAAGGATGAGGAAGATGAGGAAGAGGACGAGGGGGATAGGGGGCTAGAGGACACGGGCTCCAGTACTGTTTAATCTACAGATCTCTCGGTGGAGAGTTACTCAGAGGAGTTAGATTCAGAGGCCTCAGAGCTGTCAGAGGTGATGGTGGGGAAAAATACCGCTTTAAGGAGGAGTCTCGCAGTGAAGCCAAAGGCGAAACCCAGCAGGCCGAGGGGGGGGCCGCGAAGGAGAACAAAAAGAACGGAGTACCCACCACAAGGAGATATTGTCAAGAGGTTAGTTTGGGAGGCGTCAGCTACCTCACAATCGAACTTGGGGGGTGCCTCAGGGGGAAAACAGTTACACTCAATCCAGGAGAGAGTCGGAGGGCAACCTACTGGACAAATGGAGGGGCACACGGATAAGTTTGATTTGTTATTCTCAACTCTGAAACAGATCCAGGGAGAGGCTCGCCTGGAGAGCAAAAGGGCAAAACATGTGAATAAAAAAATTCAAACCTCACTTCGCAAGGTTGATAAGCTATATGAAGAAGTATCTGGCAGACTAGAGGAAGTTGAAGAGAGAACTGGCAACGTGGAGGAGGAGGTGGTGACGCTGCAAGAGTTTAGACAAAAGCAGGAGAAAACAGCACTGGATGTCCTCTGGAAGCTCGAAGATCTTGAGAACAGGCAGAGGCGTAACAACATAAGAATTCTTGGTGTGGAGGAAGGGAGGGAAGAGGGAGACATGCGGGCTTTTGTGGTGGAGCTGTTGAAAGGTGCGTTCCCGGAGATGGATAACTGGGACTGGGATAAGGAGGTGCAGCGCGCACATAGATTTCCATTGGTTCAGAAGAAGAATATGACAGGAGCCAAGTCTAGAGCCATTTTAGTTTATGTGGGGAACTACCTACTGAGGGAGGAGATAATCATGAAAGCCAAACCAATGAAGAAACGAACATACAAAGATATCTCCTTCTTTGCCCGCCCAGACTTCTGCCACATAACAGTTGAGAGAAGATGGCGAATGAGACAACTTATTACACCGTTTCAGAACATTGGTTGCGAAGTGTATTTAATGTTCCCGTCACGTCTTAAAGTTATCGTTAATGGACAGACCAGGGTGTTCTTCTCAGAAATTGTTGCACAGGAATATTTAACTTTTTTGAAGGAAGAGAAGGGGCGAAGGGGAGAGAGGGAACAAAACAGGCAAAGTGATCGAGTTGCAGCTATCAGGAACACAGAACGTTTGACATAGTAACATCCATAGTAATATAGCAACATCCCCAAAAAAAAAAAAAAAGAAAAAGAGAAAAAGAAGTAAAAAGTAAAATGAAATGAAATGAAAAGAGGGAAAAAGATCTGACTGCAAAAAGTGGGGTTATCACATCAGTGTAGAATGGATTGAAGGCTTAAGATGTGTGGGCAGGGTGGGGGTGCTTCCTGGGAGGACCGGCTGTCACACATAGGTCGGGATCGACCTATTTGCCAGTAAGGGATGGGGGAGGGGGGAGTGGGTTGGGGCACTTGGGTGGGTACAAGGCGCGGTGCGTATGGAACAGGTAGGGCAAAAGAGGCAAAAGAGGCAAAAGAGGCAAAAAAAAAGGCAAGGAGGAGGATATAAGGAGAGGGTAAGAAAGCTGTCAGTAGATTCAAGTAACTGGAAAATGGCGATTATATGCAAACGGAGGGAGGCTACTTTAGGGGGAGAGGGCCAGAAACAAAAAGAGATAATTCAAGGAAGGAGAAAGGATGCGAGTAATGATGCCCTTGGGTCCTCATGGATATTAGGTGTGTAACGTGGAAACGTATGTGGGCTAAATGATGCACAAAAAAGAATGAGAATCTCCATTGCCTTAAGGCAAATGAATGCTGATTTAGTTTTCATGCAGGAGACACATGGACTCGCAGGTGTACCTGTTGAATCAGCTGGGATTTTACATATTAGTGAGCTCTAGGCAGGGGGTGAAAAAGAGAGGGGTAGCCATCCTCGCTAGGAATAGGAATATTGTGGTAAGGAAGAAAGCACAGGATCAGTGGGGGCGGTGGGCTATGGTAGAGTGTCTCTTGGATGGGGTAGGGACCACGCTTGTATCTGTCTATGGGTCTACGGAAGATGATCCGGAAATCTTTCAATTCTTAGATGTAGAATTAGCTACTTGGGCCCCGAGAGTCATTATCGCAGGGGATTTTAATATTAATGGGTCAGATGGGTTAGGGCAGGGCTCCTTTGGTAAATATAAAGGGAGGAAGAAAAGAGTGAGCCGGGCATTGGGAAGCTTAATCGTAAATAATGCCCTAATAGATGTCTGGGGGACTAAACGGATGGCTGACAAGGAGTACACATACTATTCAGCTCCACACCAAGTGTGTGTCAGGTTAGATTATTTTTTGGTCCCTAGCTCTGATGTCTCGAATGTACAGATAGGTAAATTACCAAGGATATTCAGCGACCATAACCCACTAATACTTACAATCTCAAGTAAAACAAATGAAAGACAGCGCACTAGTTGGACGTTTGAAAGGGGGCTGCTAAAAGATGAGGGTTATGTAGGACACATGACTAAGTGGATCAAAGATTTCTTCCAGATTAATAGAGGTAGCGCGGCAGAGGGGGTGGTCTGGGATGCCTTTAAGGCAGGAATCCGGGGCGAGACAATGAGCTTCAGTTTCTATGAGCAGAAACAAGAACGTTCAAGGAGCGAGGAGGCAAGGGGAAAAGTGATCGAGGCGGAGGCAGAATTAGAAAGCTGTCTTTTGAGTGGTATCCAAATTGACAATGCATGGAATGAGCTACTCAAGGTTAAAGGGGAGGCTGAAAGGGACGTTGCTATTAAGGCGGCTAAATTGTACATGTCTAAAAGGGAGAAGTGCTATTAGTGTAGTGAAGCCGTAGGCAGACTCCTCGCTGTTCGGGCAAGACAGCAAGAGTCTACGGGAATAATAAGGGAGATAAGGGATACAGCGGGCGGGCTACATACGGACCCGGAGGAAATTAGAGATGTATTTAGGAGCTTTTATGAGAGGCTATACACTGATGATCTGGGGGATATTGATAACCGGGCGGTGAATGAGTATCTCCAAGGGATACCTGGGGTAGAATTGGAGGAGGAGGACTCGGAGGGTTTGGAGGGGGCACTGCAATTAGAAGAGATAAAAGATGCAGTATGGAATTTGCCGGCGGGTAAGGCAGCAGGACCGGATCAAATTCCGGTCGAATTTTATCAGGTTTTCTGGGGGGGCCCTGAAGGAGGTTATAACAAATCTAATACAGCAGGCGCAAGCAGGATTCTCAATTCCTGCATCGTGGGGGGGTGCGGTGATTGTGTTAATACTCAAAAAAGGGAAACCTCCGGAGGAGCCTGGGTCTTATAGACCAATCACTTTAATGAACTCCGATGCCAAAGTGTTCTCCAAAGCATTGGCAACAAGACTAGCAGGAGTGATCGCTAACACTGTGAGCATAATGCAACATGGGTTCGTCCCTGAAAGGGGGACAACCCATCATATTCGTAAAGTGATTACTCTATTTGATGCGACGGAAGTTGCAGGAGACCCGATGGCTGTTATGCTACTGGATGCGGAAAAAGCATTCGATCGGGTCTCCTGGGGCTATCTATGGGGGGTACTGGAAAGATCTGGTGTAAAGCAGGGATTTATTAAATCAATCAAGGCATTGTACCTGAATCCTGTCGCCTCGGTTCGGGTTAACGCAGGGTGTACGAGGCAATTTCAAATAGGTCGCGGAACTAGGCAGGGGTGTCCTTGTTCACCACTGCTGTTTGCCATCTATATGGACCCATTTATACGGCGAATTGAGGCATGTGGTCTGGTTAGTGCTCTCCCTACCTTAACTGGGCAGTGTAAAGTTCTAGCCTATGCTGACGATGTTGCAGTGGTCACGCCAACACCGACGGAGTCCATTAATCAAATCGAAATAGAGGCCACAAATTTTGGGTATATCTCGGGTTATAGGTTAAATACGGGAAAGACTCAAATAATTAAAAATAGATTTGCCATCTGTACTGACAACCGAGTTATACGTACAGGAATATATCTAGGAGTCTCTATTTCGGCGGATTTGGACTCATTAGTGGAAAGGAATATTGCTCCATTAATGAAAAAAGTAGAAAAAGACCTGGACAGATTGGAGAACTTGCATTTGAGTTTAGTAGGGAGGACGAATATAATTAAAATGTTAATTCTCCCTAAATTCTTATATTTATTTAGGGCAATTCCCTTGCTGTTTGATGCTAGGTGGTTCAAAAGGATAGAACACATGCTTAATAGATTTATTTGGGGAAAAGGAAAGACACGAAGGGCATTAAGATTCATGACATTGCCAAAGGAAAGGGGAGGGTGGGCAGTGCCCGATTTAAGACTGTATTATTGGGCTGCAACGTTTCAAAATATGTTAGGGCTGGTAGGGGGTGTGGAGGCTGAAGGAGGGAGCGATCTAGGCACGGTTGCAATATTTGGACTGGTTTTGGGTATGGAGGTAGAAAATGTGTTTCTAAAATTTACGGAGGCCAGCTATTACAAGAGAACAAAATTTAAGACTCTCATGGCAGCATTTGCAGTCTGGAAAGCATTTATGAAAAGGTCAGGCCTGGGGAGGTATAACCGCTACACTAGATTCACAGATAACCCTAATATTCCAGAAGAGATTTTTGCGGACTCGGTGTTCACAGAATGGGTAGGTAAGGGAGTTAAGAGCTTTGGGGACGTTCTGGGGGACTCAAGTGTCTGCCAATTTGCAGAAATGCAGAACAGGTACAATTTACACAACAGTCACTTCTTCAAGTTTTTACAAATCAGGAGCTTCTTGATGAGTAAAGTGGGCGGATCTCTGGGGTTTGGTAGAAACTCGGTAATGGAATTGATACGAACAGGGAAAGAGTGTACGATTAAACGATTTTATTTTGAACTAACGAAAGGAAAGCAGGATGATTTAGGGAAATGGGGTGATAAGTGGAAGGATAGTCTGAGTGTCAGTCAGGATTGCTTTGAGTTATCCCTGGAAAAGGGTCATAGACTTCTGTGTTCTGCATCATTGCAGGCACAGCATTACAAAACGTTGTATCATCTGTACTATACCCCAGCTAAATTAGCTCAGTGGGGAGGAACTGTAGGAACAAATTGTTATAGATGTGGAAGTAATGAGGCAGACTTAGAACATGTATTTGCCACATGCCCCCATTTATATTTGTTGAAGAAGGATATTGGAAATTTTATAAAGACTGTACTAGGAATAAATTCTTTTTCATTAACCCCCGCAATAATTCTATTAGGCATAAATGAGGAGGAAGGAGAGATACAGTTAGGGGGGGAATTCTTGTTTGTAGCGGTAGCAGTTCTTAGATTGTGCCTAGCCTCTGCATGGCTAGATCCTCTCCCGCCTACATTTCATCAGTGGCTTGCTAAATTGCTTTCGATGTATCGTCTGGAGAAAGAGATATATGCTAGGAAAGGCAAAAACGGGAGGAAAATGGGCAGGGTAATTTGGGATCCCATCACTCGATGGAAGGAAGGGAATTTCTAAATTATTTTAACGAACTGAATGGGCCTGGTAATGCATGTTCATATATGCTTTCTGCTGACTAGAATTTGTGATTATTTGGTGTATAGTCTATTAAAGGTTCCTTATGGGTAGGCAGATAGTGCTTCGAAAGGGAGGGGGATATTGATCATGGTAATTAATGATTTTTATGCTCTCGCTTGTTTATCTCTTTTTTGTGTTATGTATTCTTGTTTCTACGTTAAATTTTCTGGCCCTTGTCGCTCTTATCGTAGATGGAATATCTCACTGCTGTCACGCTACTTTTTGGAATAGTGCACTGTGCCTTGTACATAAATGTAAAAATGCTCAATAAAAAGATTTAAAAAAAAAAAAAAAAAAAAGATGTGCGCCACTTGGTTCTTAATATGAACAAAAACACAGCTCGTCACCGAACACACTTACACGTGTGCATTAGTAATTTACCATTAACGTTTCGTAATTTGGGTTTGATAAAACATTTGTCCAGTGCAAAGAAAGTCACAGTCACTACATTTTCAGTTTTAGAGTCCTGTGTCGTATTTGCTTTCTGCACATTTTCTGTGGCACCACTGGGAAAGTCAGCTGTAATATATCAAATTTGTGCACCGGCAGCGGACTGAAACATCCCTATATGAACGTGAGGGAACGCTGCTGGAAACCCCCACCTGCATGCCAAGGATGCCAGCAGACAAACAACGCCTCGAAACCTGCCAGCAAGAACCGCTTCACAGTTAAGCCTACACTGCTTCTCGCATGATTGACTATCAGGGAAGGCCCTTAACTGGCACAGGATATCTCCAGGGAATAACTTACATTATTATGCTTGTTTCGACAAGTTTCCTTTCCCTGCAGTGTTTGTAGGGGCCTTGAGTAAATGTTCAGGACGTAAGCAGCTAAGACAATAAAAGCGACGCCCCCTCCAATTTCCTTCCAGGCCGACCTGTGCTTTCTTCATCCGGACATTTCACCTCACGGGGGGCAAGGAGGTTTGTTTTACAAACCAGAGGCTTCTGTGATGATAGTAGGTCTCCTTAATTGTTCACTTTGTAAACCCAGCAGTCCTCCTGGGGAGATCAAAGCGGCCTTCGGATAAAGGGACCCCCCCCTTGGGCCATCTGATAATGAGGAGTCCGGAGCCGCCCTCCTGGGGGCACAGGAGCGCGCGCGCCGACACCTTGCTATCTAGCTGGTCCGCCAGGGTCCCTTGCGACCCCCCCCCCTCTCTCTGGGACATCAAACACCGGCCCCGCAGCGCCAGCCCCATTGAGATGCAAATGTCACCTCATCATCAAAGAGGGGAGAATCCAGGAATTGGCATCCGGTGCTCTTCCGGGGAGGTCACAGGGCCCAGGCGTGCCTCTGCCCCGGGCCACGTGGTGACCTGTCTAAAGCACTTTCTCCAGAGGAAACAGCGACATGTCTCAGCTGGAGTACAAGTGACATCGTCATCACTGGTCTGGCCCATGCCTGCCTGTCTCCCGCAGGGCGCTCAAGAGAGACACAGGTGGCTTACCGCTCCCACCCGAATTCAAGTCTCTGCATCTAGTATGGTAATACCCAGGACCACATAGACAATGAGTTACTGCCTGCATAATTATCGATTTACCACACTTGTCAGACACTCCACTCTCGCTATGCAGTGTAGGCATTTTAACATCCTGTTTTTTTTATTTTAAGCTCAAAAAATGTTACGAAATAAAACTAAATGGGTAACAAGCACAAGGATTTAGCACTTAACCATTTGTAGAACTCCAGGACCATTATTACCCCATGCGTGCACACGCTTTTTAATCTTTAACAAAGGCAACCTTGGAATAAAGGTGATTCAGGTGCCTTCAGTTGATTTTATTTCTACACCTTTCAGTCCAATCTGCACGCCTCACACTGCTGCACGCCGCACACTGCTGCATGCCTCACACTGCTGCACGCCGCACACTGCTGCACGCCGCACACTGCTGCACGCTGCACGCTGCTGCACGCCTCACACTGCTGCACGCCTCACACTGCTGCACACCACACACTGCTACACACCACACACTGCTGCACGCCGCACACTGCTGCATGCCGCACGCTGCTGCACGCTGCACACTGCTGCATGCCGCACACTGCTGCACGCCACACACTGCTGCACACCACACACTGCTGCATGCCGCTGCACGCCACACACTGCTGCACGCCACACACTGCTGCATGCAGCACACTGCTGCACGCCGCACACTGCTGCACGCCACACACTGCTGCACGCCGCACACTGCTGCACGCCACACACTGCTGCACGCCACACACTGCTGCACGCCACACACTGCTGCATGCCGCACACTGCTGCACGCCGCACAATGCTACACGAAACACTGCTGCATGCCACACACTGCTGTACGGCACACACTGCTGCACGCCGCACACTGCTGCACGCCACACACTGCTGCACACTGCTGCATTACTCACTGCTGCATGCTGCACGACACTGCTGCACAAAGTACTCTGCTGCACGCAGCACACTGCTGCATGCCGCACACTGTTGCACGCCGCTGCACACCACACAGTGCTGCATGCCTCACACTGCTACACGAAACACTGCTGCACGCCACACACTGCTGCACGCCACACACTGCTGCACGCCACACACTGCTGCACGCCACACACTGCTGCACGCCGCACACTGCTGCACTCCGCACACTGCTGCACGCCGCACACTGCTGCACGCCGCACACTGCTGCATGCCACACTGCTGCACACCACACTGCTGCACGCCACACACTGCTGCACGCCACACACTGCTGCATGCCGCACAATGCTACACGAAACACTGCTGCACGCCACACACTGCTGCACGCCACACACTGCTGCATGCCTCACACTGCTACACGAAACACTGCTGCACGCCACACACTGCTGTACGCCGCACACTGCTGCACGCCGCACACTGCTGCACGCCGCACACTGCTGCACGCCTCACACTGCTGCACGCCTCACACTGCTGCACACCACACACTGCTGCACGCCGCACACTGCTGCACGCCGCACACTGCTGCACGCCGCACACTGCTGCACTCCACACACTGCTTTTATGCGAGTTTATGCTACTGATATTGTAAATGACAATGGCTTTTTTTGTTTTCAAATCAAAAGATTAATAAAAGGCATTTTAATTTTACAATGCCAATAGCTCAAACTCTTATAAATGCGAGACCTATTGCATTGCAAATGCTTGTTTTTGGTTGAGCCTAATAGACCGCACAGCTGTGTGGTTGTGAAAGTCATATTGTGGGCTTACCAAGAACATAGAGAGGTTTAAGCCTGCACATTGTTTACCATTGGTTGGCTTTACTGTCATTCTCATTTGCCTGCTTCTTATTTGATGGCTTGCCTTGTTTATCTTGTGTCTACCCCTTTCCTGGACTAGTCACCATTTAACCTGTGTCCTTCTAGTGCTCACTTTTAGGGAACTATTGTTTTCGATTTGTTCCAGCACTCCATTAGAGTGCATGTGTTTTCTTGCTCTCTCTAGTGTGCCTTTTTTGTTTTTCACATCCCCCGACTCTATGTTATGCTCCACCAAACCTGTTTACAATGACAAAGCACATTACAGATTCAGTCCCGGTCACCTACTTCTGCTAATGCACAACATTTCACTTTTTAATTTGCGAGGAGTGTAACATCTCCCTTGACCTGGAAATGCAGCCCAGTTATCCAATGTGCCAGCTGCATATCACTCTTACTAAGTGCTTTAAATGGGCCGGTACTGTCCGGTACTGAGTACTGGCACTCTTTTATTTTGAGAGTACCTGCTCTTCTCAAGAGAGACGTCATATTTTTAATTGGAGAGTACCGGCACTTCTCGGAAACAACCAGGTACTCTGATACAGAGTACCTGCACTTCAATTTTTCCATTTCAAGCACTACTCTTACTGGTCACTGGTGCACCATTTGCTCTGCATTCCTGGGAAGTGATAAGATCAACTCAGACTGCAGCAGTGGCACATCCCCAGCATCATGTGGAAGGCAAGTTCTGAAATGCCTCAGACCTGTTTATTTTAGGAGATAGGCTGCCTGTATTTTTTACTATTCATGCTACAGGTCCCTTTTACCTGGCTGAGGTGTAATAAGGTGTACTGCAAGAAGTACCAGCACACAAAGATGTGAGTTCACATTTGAGATTGATTTGTTTCCGCTCTGTGTTTTTGCTGCCAACTTTTTACTGCTTGGTTACTGCTGTATGTGTCTCCCGGGTCCGAAAAACCTGTTTACATGAGGGCATAGGAAAATCAAGCTGTATAAATAGGCCTGAAGAGTTCAAACGTGAAGCAGTGGAAGATGAGACAAAAGGTGTGCAAAACATAATGATCGAACTGCAAGCTTTCTATTGTACCTATTGTGAAATATTCAATAACTAATGCTCACACCTAGAAAATAACACACAAAAAACTCCTCGATCAAGTTCTTCTGGTTGCTGAGAGTTTGCCCATAAAACTCAGATTCAACTTGATGTACACGCCAACTGCCCAAGGCAAACATGTGCGACATGGCATTCTGCACATTGAGCACTGGAAGTATCAGGGATAAAGTTCACAGGCAAATGAGGGAACACCCCAGCCCTGCCTGGACATCCAACTCTTATTTACTACACTCCTTGGCTTGTTCACAGGACAAAGAGCAGGAGTATGGAGGTCTAAGGCTCTCTTTCATTTTCTTTCCTTCTACCTATTATGTTTTGAACAGACAGCATCCACAAGAGTCTTTAACAGGGCTTGTGTCCACAACGCATTCCCTTCCATTATCACTAAACAATGCCATCTCAAGCATCCTAACCCAGTCACTCCCCTCACCTCTGGGCTGCTGATGAAAGTCTAGATGTCACCTGCACTCAAGTGAGCTATACCAACCCTTCTCTCAAAAGAAGAGTCGCCTATATGTATGTGGAGACCACTAGCAAGTGCATATTCACCTGCCAACTCACTGTGGCACAAACCCTCTGCTCCTGAGCCAGACTTTAGTAAACAGCACAGTCTGTAGTGGTGTGCTTCCATGATTCTTTAGGCCACATTGTGCACCTGGGGTGAGAGGAGATGGCGCTTGCACCAAGCTACTTAAATACTGATCGGTGGGTAGCTGATTGTAGTGATGTTCCACGTCCTTTTTGTGTGGATTTTTCATCTCTTTCTCTAAAGTGGAAGGTGACGTTTAGCATGAATTCTTCAGATATCTGCAAGTCTTTTGAAACATATCTCTGGAGGGCTGAGTGTGTGATCCGCCTTCCCCTCCAGTATAGGATGGCAAACATTTTAACATACATAGGTTTGCTACTTAATTGTGTGTTCTCCCATCACACTCTGTTGTCACGTCCAACTCTACACAGTTGACCCCGCACCCAGACTCTCTTTTTTTGGAATCAGAAGGAGAACCTATCTACTCTGGAAACACTATGAAGTGTGTCCAGATAACATTAAGGTGATGCATAACAGACACTAAGACCAAACCCAGAGGTGTTGGAAAGCAAAACCTTCTGATCTGAGAGCAAGCATACCACTGATGTCAGATGGGGTATGTGAAGCAGGAGAGTGTCATCGAAGCGAAGCAAAGATTTATTTGTCCGTCATGTCATCTTTACTCTCCCCATAATGGACAGACTATCCATAATGCATCAAAATTAGAATGCCTCTTGGCTAATCCTGAATCAGCATGTACAGGTGTGGCACAGTAGCCAGGGTGGCTGACTCTGGAGCACCGGGCTCACGGTTCAATCCCCGGCACCTAAGCCCACCACCATGTGACTTCGGGCAATAGCTCACTTAATCTTCCCGAAGGCCCCCAGCGTCTTGAGACCCTTAGGGGTGATTAGTTTGTGCTTTACAAATACTGAGTTCGTTAGTTAGTTGTCTGACTCTCCGAAAATCCTATGCCACTCTAGAATCCAGTGTTGTAGCTAGGGTGCTGTGGAACTTGCAAGCAAAGAAAATGGCTCCACCTTTAGTTCAGTAGGATAGTAAGAAAAAGCCATACACTGGCTGCAGTTGGCCTATCACACGTCTGGGCCCTGGTGCCACTGCACATGCTGTACTATTGATAGCTATGCCCCTGCTAGAATGACTGCAAGCGATCAAACAATCAGGAACCTTGTAGCAGCCAACTGGAACACTCAGCAGGAAAATGAGCAAGCAGACCAAAAATAAGACCCACATGGTGCAATGGACCCAGGTACCTAAAGGGTAGGAAGTAAGCCTGTGCACACAGGCAGACCTCCTAACTAAATCCAAAAACATACTGTGTGAGAAGGGAGTGGGGCCTTGGAGGGGGGTGAGGCCTCGAGCTGAGAAGCACCTAAGAGGCACTTGGGCCCCCACCTAGCCACTAAGTGATAATGGCTCCTCACTGGGTGACTGTGATGGGAGTCGATATCGTGTGCCACACAGGTCTACAACGGGCTAGCTGCCACAGAGCGATTTAATGTGTGTTGCACAATATGGACTTTCCTAAGCTAGACTATTGAAGGGTTCATTGGTCATCTAGATGTAAGCACAAATGTATTCTCTGGGTTTTGGCAGTGTAGATATCAAACAGGCCTATTGCTTACAATATAGACAAAGCAGGTTTTGGGTCTGCCTTTGTCAACCTTTCGGTTTCTCCAACCAACCTCTTTTAGCCATTGGCTTTGATATTTTTCAATGATGCCTCAGTGGAGAATTTGTCTATCACCTAATGCTAGCATGTGTTGGGATGTGTCCTTACTCCTCCACTCAAGTGCTTGCATTGAACTGCCTGATGGACTACCTTACAACTAATGCCACCCGACCGCCTGCTGTTGGCTTCCTCCCATTCGTCTTGCACTTCTTATTCACCTGACCCTCGCCCTGTCCTATCTCCCTCTCACCAATCACTCCTTCGCCCTTGCTCTCCCATCCCCTACCCACCAACCACTTGCATCTCCCTTCTCTGTGTGGTTCTTGTATCCCCTGACTGCCCTTCCGTCTTACTACCTTCTGCAAAATTCTGCCGGCACCGGGTATTTTTTTCACAGAAGCAAGAGGTGGGCTAAGCAGTAGCCTCAATACCACCCTCTTTTTAGGTCTCCCTTATTGACAGCTCTTAGATTTTGTTGTCGATAGGCCTCTTGTGACCCATCCTAAAAATGTACTGTGGACTTAAAGATAGTACATTGCTTACCACTGGTTGGCTCTCTGGCCACTCTCATGTTCGTGCTTCCTATTTGATTGCTTTCGTTCCTCTTCTTGTGTATGTCCCTCTCTTGGAACATAACTTCTTTACCATCCTTCTGAATGAATGACTTTCCACTGCTGATATTCAGGGAACTGCTTTTTCTTTAACCACTGCATGAGAGTTTGTGTTTTCTTGCTCTCTCGCTTGAGAGCCAAGCCTCCTAGACCAATCCATATTGCTCCTTTCTCTCTTTCACGCCGGCTCATCCCACTTTTGAATCCACCCAGGCCTTTTTTGTTTCATTTTTGTTTATTTCCTCTCCTTGCTCCCACCTCAAGCTCCTCTATTGCTCTAGACTCACTTTACTTTGCTCCTGCCCCCTTACTGATTTCTCCTCCACTCTCTCCTCGTTGCTTCTCCGCCCCTACTAATGCAGTTTCTTGGTGATTGCCCGATAGGTGCCTAATACTGCTAGGTTGCTCAGATTTCAAAATGTGCCTTCACACAAGTAAAAATTGGCAATTTCTATTCACTGTTCCAAGTGGCTTCTCCATGTTGGAATGGTAAATAACCCGGCCCCAACAGCGCTAAGGATGCCTGGCTTCACCCTGGGGGTGCCCAGGAGTGGACACTTCACAGGAAAGCCAGGAGGGGTTCCACAGCGGTATGAGTTTCAGCGCCAGGAAACCGCAAAAGGCGACACCGCAAGGTGGCCGTCTGGTGACAGTGCGCTCTATAAGTACCTTGACATTTACATTTACATTTAGATATTGACACATCCGCAATATGTGTTATGATGCATACTCCAGCATGCACGTGCAAACATCATTAGATATTTTTGTGTTTTTTTTGCTGATGCTGCACAACATCACAAAAGTGTATTTATTTTGCCGATGCTGCAAGTCATTGGCAAAAGGCATTGATAAAGCCAATAGTTTAAAAGGTGCAATCTATTGGCTTTGCCAATGCTTGCTCATCGCTGCTTTCTCTCTTTGTCGCTGTATTCATGTCTTTCTGAAAACGAAGTCTCTATACCAAAAGTGAGCACCAGTTCCCATCACCGGTAACCACTGGCAGAAATTAAGCATTGGCTGTGATGATTTTAAAGGCGGGTGCTTTGTAAAATGATTGTCTGGACAATTTAGTGGTGTAAGCAATGAGAGGTTAGACTCAAGCGTGGCTTTACATACATTTTCAGATTAATCTAGGTAGAAAGCTAGATTACAGCCCACTTTGGATTGTGGAGAGAGTCGGTGGCATATTTCTCAAGTTGGCATATGTAAGCCGTTTATGTGCACTCGCTAAAACCCTCACGAGTGATAGTCTGCATTTTTTGTAATTTGGTGAAATAGCTTCTTGGTTTCTCCTATATAAAGTTCACTCCAATATACAATCTTTGCACCCAAAATGCCCTTGCAGTTGTTACAAGACCTCCTTCTATAGGCAAGTGTTTTAGGTTGCCATGGCTTGAGCTGGCCGGGCATCGTTGTTCTTCAGGCCGTTCATTGGCTGTTTCACCAGGAAAGAGTGCCATATGGTTTTACCTTCTAAACCCAGTGAACAGACACGCTTTTCCAAGAAGTTACCTTTCGAGGTGGCGTTGAGTTCCTGCGAGCTGTCCTGACTTGTAGTTAAGGCTGACCCCCTTTTTATCGATGTCAAGTCTTGGGGTGAGTGTGCAAGGGACTGCTAAATCTTCAGGATTGGTTGAGTAAATTTGTGTCAATGTTTCAAGAGATTCTCTGGAATCTCTGGGCTGTTCCACAAGCTGACCAGGTATACATCCTGGCCAGCCCAATCTACCTGAACTCAGCCCAGCAAACCCTTACTTCTGGTGCCGCCAGGGATCAGTACCATGAGTGTAGCTTCCTCCTAGAACAAACCTTTAAAAGAAATATGTAGCTGTCCAACTGGATGTATATTCTCAGAGATTGTCTTTTTTTCCCCTACAATGCCCTGTAACATTACAGTTTTTTAACATATTCCTTAAGGACGGCTTTATGGAAAATCGGGGATATGAATATTGAGATACACGTATTGTAGGAAGGTGGAATCTGACTAATGGTTGCCCCCAACTTTTTGCCTGGTATTTGAATGGTTTTTGACTAGTCTGGCTGGGATCCTGCTATCCAGGGCCCCAGCCTATCTGCTTACTCCCTAAAACTAATGTGAAGTACCCTAGGTACAAACCAATTGGATGCTGAGGATGCCCTGACAGTCCCTTGTAGATGGTACCCTGGGTACCCAGGGCATGGGTCCCTCAGTGGGCCTACCAGGGCTGCAGCACTTATTGTGCCACCCTGGGACAGCCATACAAACTGACACCACCAGACCACTACTGTAGTCTGGGTAAGGTGGTGCTAGCACCCCTTACAGGGATATAGGTACCCTATATCCCACCCCATTACAACACATGTACTCTCATGGGTCACCCCTATGGCAGGCCTTGCTAATCCTACAAGGCAGGGTGCTGAGGTATGTGTGAGGGGGGACCCCTACATGAGTAGGACCTCCCTGCAACCTTCGTAAAATCATTGCTGGGTTGTTTGTAGTGTAGCCATACCATATACTCTTAACCGCATTATAAGTCTATCGCGATAACGCGATAACTTGAGAATGGCTACACAGAACCATATCTTGTTTAGTGTCAAACATGTAGGAATCATACCCCCAGTCCAGCCATGGGCATGAGGGTACGATTCCCCCCTGCTAGAGGGGCGATATGGGAAAAGCGGTAGAATTTAGACACCAATTTAAAAGTGCACAAGCAGTACAAAATGGCTACTACCCGCCACCTACACGACCCTGGCTGGCTGTTGCTGGGGAAAACCCCAGCCTCGCCAGCTGGACAATAGGGCTCCTGTGGCAGGGAGGTGCTAGCATCTCCCCAGACAGGATAATGTGGATTGGAACAGGGTGGGTGCACCAAATGTCCTTTCAGAGTTGCACGTAGGCAGCTGCAGAAGCCTCATTCTGCATACACCGCTTGGAACCGGTTCAGGGGCATCCTGCCCCTCGCCCAGGCGGGAAACACACAAAGGGGAGAGGGTGTAGCCACCCTTTCCCGCCTTACCACTCATTGGTGGACACTACTCTGGACACTCCCCTAATCTTGGGGATAAAGGTGAATAACGTGGCCCCAGAGCCTCAGATTAATCTTGAACTTTACAGTCTTGACCTTCGACTTGCTGCTGCCCAGCTGACGGAAGAAATCTCCCTTGGGATAAAGGAGTTATCCCCCTGCTTGGCAGGCACCTGAAACACTGCAAGTGACCCGGTTGGAACTTTGCTGCTCTCACGGACTTCGACGACTTCCAGCACCCTTGAGGTGAGTTTCCAGCGCATCCCAGAGGCCAGTGAGTGTGCTCAACGAGTTTGGGCACCGTGGACCGCGTGGGTGCCGAGATCCCCAATACCCCAGGACACCAGCCACCTCTTGCGTAGCACACGACCCTGACCAGTGGGGAAGTTGTGCTTTGGCCCGTTTTTGAGCCAACCACTCTACAGCAATTGTGCCAAAGACCAGCGCCCTAGCCCCCTCCGGTGGCCCGTGGGTGCCCTTTTACGCACTCCAAATTGCCGCCTCCCGCGGTCCCTTGTCTCTCGACTTGTGGGCCCTAGCGGAGGTCTATTTCTACAATCAAGAGTTCCCCTGGTTGCTCCAGGCCTGCTCTACAGTCTCCTTGAAGGAGACCTCTCCCAGACCTCGTGAGTCTGCACTGTAGCCGATTTGTTTATTCTTCATGGGTTGCGGTTGCCAAAGCTTAGTGGATCCAATCCGGACACTAACACCGCAGCGACCCTCATCCGATGTGGGACAGTTGCCCTCCGGAAGCTGGCCTTCCTTGAAGCCTCACGGAGCCCGTGGCTGCAGATCCAAGCTACACCACTTCGCACCTGAAGCACCCGACATCGAAGGGCTCTTTGCTTTGAGCCTCCTGGTCATTTTGCCGTGACCCAGACTCTGTCCCCTCTGCTTTCAGGTTCTTCTCTACAATCTTCACATCTTGGAACTTCACGGCATCATCAACGCTTTTGGCTAGCAGCACTTTTGAACATTTTCCTATAGAAAATCAGCCCGCGACCCGACACCAGAATCGACCTATGCACCCGGCTTTCCTGGGGCAGGTAACAGTGGTACCTCGGTACTCACCTGGTAGTGGGCTCCTCAAAAGCTTAAGTCTAAAGTTTTAACTTTGTACTCCTGCTAGAAGTGACTTTAATCTGTGTAATTTCAATCGCGACATTCTCCATAGATTATAATAGAGATCCCGATAGCAGCTATTTCCACTGCACGCGCCTCCCGTGGGTCCCCTTCCTCATAACCTGGGGTGGATTCTTAAGGGGCCAGCGATCCTAAATGCCCTAGGCATTGTCTGTAGAATTGTCGTGGTTCTTATACCACTTTTTTGATATATGGTTTGGTCCCCCCCTGGGGGCCTGTGATTCCTGTGCTATTTATTGTGTTTATAAATGCTTGTTTGAATTGTAACTTTGCCACTAGCCTCATAAAGAGACTGTGGGATTCTGTCTAGAAGAAATACATATATTTTATATATATACCTGTGTGGGCTACTCTTTCATTTGGTTATTCAAGAGGTTATTATGGTAAAACAATAAGCTTAACACTCCTTCAAGACTTAGCCTGAAGGCTGCTCTCCACAGCTACCATTAGGATAGCTTTCTTTAAAGGTTGTATTTTAAACCTAACATCATAAGATTCGAATTGGACTGGTGCAAGAGGGCCACTATAACTGGTGAGCAGCATATGCCAGGCCAACTTCTCACATTGGTGTGCAGCGGTTGGATTCAAGCTTGCCATTGTTTTACCAGATAACAAATTGAATTTCTAAAGTAAAAGCCACTTGGTACCAAAGGTACATATAAATAAAAGCTTAGAATACAATAAGTTCTACTGAACTTAGGAGTTGTGTGTAGAGGGTTTAGAACACCTTGACTACAACTCAAGAAAGGGTTCAGTAGGCCACACTTAGTGTAGGTAGATACACCACTATCACTACACTAGAAATGTCTTTGAATGGAGGTGCCCATAAGGCTCTGGAAGGATCCCAAAGGATCCCAGTCAACAAATATGATGATCTCTCCTTTGCTGAGCTTAGGGAGATGTGCACCACTAGGCAACTTAAGACAAACAAAGGTGCCAACACCCAACGCCTCAGGGAAATCCTGCTCATAGCAGACTTTAAGCAGACTTTAGTTTCTGATGGGGTAGGCAGGAAGGGTGGGCATCCCTCTGAAGAAGACACTCCCAGAGTGGACTCTGATGAGGACCAGGGAGAGGATAGTGATCCTGACCTGGAAGAACCAGACCACTCACAACATGGAGGTGATGGCCCAAGAGGCACTCTCTCCATCCCTAAAGGGAGAGTGGTGGATCCAAGTAGAAGGAACAGATCCCCCTCAGTGGGGTCCAACCATTCTAGGAGATCAAAAAGGACCTCTGCCTCTCCTCAGAGGAGAGAATCCTCCCAAGAGAGGAAATGCAGACTGATCCAGTTTGAGCAGGCAAAGCTACAGCTCAGGAGAGAACAGTTAGCATTGGACAGGGATTTCCTGGAGCTTCAGAAAGCTTCAAGAAAGTGGGGTCTAGAGACCCCTGGTGGCAGTGATGAAACCCCTAGAGTTAGAGAGAAAGTCCCTGACAATAGGAACCTCCACAAGATTGTGCCCCCTATAAGACAGGGGATGATATCCACAAATGGATCTCTGCTCTTGAGAGGGCCTGTAAAGTACAAAGGGTCCCAGTAGAGCAGTGGGCAGCAATCCTGTGGCTCTCCTTTGCAGACAAAGGTAGAGACAAGCTCCTCTCTGTAAGAGAAGAGGATGCAGATGATTACTATATCTTGAGAGATGCTTTAATAGATGGGTTTGGTTTAACCACTGATCAATACAGACTTAAGTTCAGAGACACCCAAAAGGCACAGGATCAAGATTGGATAGACTTTGTTGATTGTGCTACCAAGGCATTGGAAGGTTGGTTAAATGGCAGTAAAGTTAATGATTACAAAGGATTGTACAATCTCATAATGAGGGAGCAGATTCTTAATAATTGTCATAACCAACTCTTACACCAGCACCTGGTGGACTCTGATCTGACCTCTCCCCAAGAATTGGGAAAGAAGGCAGACAAATGGGTCAGAACCAGGATCAGGCCCAAGAACCAAGGTGGGGACCAGAAGAAAGATTCTACCAAGCCCAAAGAGAAAGGTGGGGATAATAAAACAGAAAAGTCCCCTGAAGGGCCCCAAAAACCCAGTGCTGGGGGTGGGTCCCAAAATACTTCCTCTTCTAGCAAGAAACCATATTGCCATGTGTGTAAGCAACCTGGCCACTGGAAAACTGACTCCAGCTGTCCAAAGAATGGCAATAAAGAAAATGTTCCTCCCATTGCAGCTCCAACACCTCCTGTTACTACTAGTAGTAATCCCCCAGGTGGTGGGAGTGCACCCAAAAATGTAGTTGGGCTTTCTTGGGGAACGCAGGTGGACTCTGGCCTAACCAGGTCCCCTGCACAAGCAACTCTAGTCTGTGATGGTGGCATGGGGTTTGCCAACTTTACCATGAGCCCCAGTATCCTGGGCAGGTACAGACAAGAGCCCATGATCAATGGTCAGAAGGCTGTGGCCTACAAGGACACAGGGGCCAGTGTCACCATGGTGACCAAGAGGCTAGTGACCCTAGAACAGCTTTTACCTGGGTTTAGCTACCAGGTGACCAATATAGATGGAATTAGGACAGACCATCCCATGGCAGTGGTAAATCTCAGCTGGGGAGGGGTCACTGGACCAAACAGAGTGGCACTGTCCCCAAACTTGCCTGTAGATTGTCTACTGGGGAATGATCTGGAAATCTCAGCCTGGGCTGAGATTGACCACAAGGCCCATTTGAAAATGGTAGGAATCCCTGAGAGAGTGGATGAGACCCCGAGGGCCTCACCTCCACCCCAGGAGCAAATAAAGGGAGTGAAGCCTGAAACTATGGATCACTCCACCCAAACAGAGAGCATAGGGGAAGAGGAACAGTCCCCCCCCCCCACCAGACTAAAGGTAAGGGTCAAGTTTCTCAGGGAACTGAGCCTGCCCCTTGTGAAGTAACTGCCCCAGAAGTGCACAGGCCTGGCCTGGCCACCTCTCTGATGGCAGGGGATCCTTCCAAGGTGGTACCCAGTCTGGAGCAGGTATCCTGCCCCTCTCTACCCTGCCTTAGTCAGCCCAGGGCTGCAGAGGTCAGGGAGGTCAGTGGACCCTTAATTGGCCCCTGCCCAGAGGAACCCCCTCATCAGCAGATTAGGGACACCCAGCAGAGTAGTTCTAGCCAGGTGATTATTCCTCTACAAACTGAGGGATCCCCCTTACCCCTAGGTATAGGTACCCCTCAAATGGATATTGTTGGGCACAGGGAAACCTGGGGCATAGTTGCCCCAAACCTTCCAGTGCCCTCCACTGTTCCAACCAAAGGGACCCAACCCCCAGCTGTAGGCAGCCAAAGGTTGACCCTTAGGGCCAGATATGACACAGTCATGGGCAGAAAGGCTTCCAAGGTGACCAGTGACCTGAGGAGGTTGAGACCAACCCAAATGGGGCCTCACTTCCAGACTCAGACACCCCACCAGCCCAACTCTGACCCAAAAACCAATACAGGTAAATTCCCTAGACTTTGGAGAAACTCTAGAACCCCTTGGGGTAGGATTTCCCAAGTGGACCATGAGACAGGGAGCAACCATGCTAGTGCAGGTTATTCCTTATATGGCCACTCAGGAAATAAAGGCTTATCTGGATAAGGTTAGCCTTATCTCCTTTCATTTGGGGGGGGGGGGGGGGCGGTTATGTAGGAAGGTGGAATCTGACTAATGGTTGCTCCCAACTTTTTGCCTGGTATTTGAATGGTTTTTGACTAGTCTGGCTGGGATCCTGCTATCCAGGACCCAAGCCTATCTGCTTTCTCCCTAAAACTAATGTGAAGTACCCTAGGTACAAACCAATTGGATGCTGAGGATGCCCTGACAGTCCCTTGTAGATGGTACCCTAGGTACCCAGGGCATGGGTCCCTCAGTAGGTCTACCAGGGCTGCAGCACTTATTGTGCCACCCTGGGACAGCCATACAAACTGACACCACCAGACCACTACTGTAGTCTGGGTAAGGTGGTGCTAGCACCCCTTACAGGGATATAGGTACCCTATATCCCACCCCATTACAACACATGTACTCTCATGGGTCACCCCTATGGCAGGCCTTGCTAATCCTACAAGGCAGGGTGCTGAGGTATGTGTGAGGGGGGACCCCTACATGAGTAGGACCTCCCTGCAACCTTCGTAAAATCATTGCTGGGTTGTTTGTAGTGTAGCCATACCATATACTCTTAACCGCATTATAAGTCTATCGCGGTAACGCGATAACTTGAGAATGGCTACACAGAACCATATCGTGTTTGGTGTCAAACATGTAGGAATCTTACCCCCAGTCCAGCCATGGGCATGAGGGTACGATTCCCCCCTGCTAGAGGGGCGATATGGGATAAGCGGTGGAATTTAGACACCAATTTAAAAGTGCACAAGCAGTACAAAATGGCTACTACCCGCCACCTACACGACCCTGGCTGGCTGTTGCTGGGGAAAACCCTAGCCTCGCCAGCTGGACAATAGGGCTCCTGTGGCAGGGAGGTGCTAGCATCTCCCCAGACAGGATAATGTGGATTGGAACAGGGTGGGTGCACCAAATGTCCTTTCAGAGTTGCACGTAGGCAGCTTCAGAAACCTCATTCTGCATACACCGCTTGGAACCGGTTCAGGGGCATCCTGCCCCTCGCCCAGGCGGGAAACACACAAAGGGGAGAGGGTGTAGCCACCCTTTCCCGCCTCACCACTCATTGGTGGACACTACTCTGGACACTCCCCTAATCTTGGGGATAAAGGTGAATAACGTGGCCCCAGAGCCTCAGATTAATCTTAAACTTTACAGTCTTGACCTTCGACTTGCTGCTGCCCAGCTGTTGGAAGAAATCTCCCTTGGGATAAAGGAGTTATCCCCCTGATTGGCAGGCACCTGAAACACTGCAAGTGACCCGGTTGGAACTTCGCTGCTCTCACGGACTTCGACGACTTCCAGCACCCTTGAGGTGGGTTTCCAGCGCATCCCAGAGGCCAGTGAGTGTGCTCAATGAGTTTGGGCACCGTGGACTGCGTGGGTGCCGAGATCCCCAATACCCCAGGACACCGGCCACTTTTGCGTAGCACACGACCCTGACCAGTGGGGAAGTTGTGCTTTGGCCCATTTTTGAGCCAACCACTCTACAGCAATTGTGCCAAAGACCAGCACCCTAGCTCCCTCCGGTAGCCCGTGGGTGCCCTTTTACGCACTCCAAATTGCCGCCTCCCGCAGTCCCTTGTCTCTCAACTTGTGGGCCCTAGCGGAGGTCTATTTCTACAATCAAGAGTTCCCCTGGTTGCTCCAGGCTTGCTCTACAGTCTCCTTGAAGGAGACCTCTCCCAGACCTCGTGGGTCTGCACTGTAGCCAATTTGTTTATTCTTTGTGGGTTGCGGTTGCCAAGGCTTAGTTGATCCAATCTGGACACTTACACCGCAGCAACCCTCATACAATGTGGGTCAGTTGCCCTCCGGAAGCTGGCCTTCCTTGAAGCCTCTCGGAGCCCGTGGCTGCAGATCCAAGCTACACCACTTCGCACCTGAAGCACCCGACATCGAAGGGCTCTTTGCTTTGAGCCTCCTGGTCACTTTGCTGTGACCCAGACTCTGTCCCCTCTACTTTCAGGTTCTTCTCTACAATCTTCACATCTTGGATCTTCACGGCAGCATCAACGCTTTTGGCTAGCAGCACTTTTGAACATTTTCCTATAGGAAATCAGCCCGCGACCCGACACCAGAATCAACCTATGCACCCGGCTTTCCTGGGGCAGGTAACAGTGGTACCTCGGTACTCTCGTGGTAGTGGGCTCCTCAAAAGCTTAAGTCTAAAGTTTTAACTTTGTACTCCTGCTAGAAGTGACTTTAATCTGTGTAATTTCAACCGCGACATTCTCCATAGACTATAATAGAGATCCCGATAGCAGCTATTTCCACTGCACGCGCCTCCCATGGGTCCCCTTCCTCATAACCTGGGGTGGATTCTTAAGGGGCCAGCGATCCTAAATGCCCTAGGCATTGTCTGTAGAATTGTCGTGGTTCTTATACCACTTTTTTGATATATGGTTTGGTCCCCCCCTGGGGCCCTGTGATTCCTGTGCTATTTATTGTGTTTATAAATGCTTGTTTGAATTGTAACTTTGCCACTAGCCTCATAAAGAGACTGTGGGATTCTGTCTAGAATAAATACATATATTTTATATATATACCTGTGTGGGCTACTCTTTCATTTGGTTATTCAAGAGGTTATTATGGTAAAACAATAAGCTTAACACTCCTTCAAGACTTAGCCTGAAGGCAGCTCTCCACAGCTACCACTAGGATAGCTTTCTTTAAAAGTTGTCTTTTAAACCTAACATCATAAGAGTCGAATTGGACTGGTGCAAGGTGGCCACTATAACTAGTGACAAGCATATGCCAGGCCAACTTCTCACACATATCATATACAGAATATCGAGGAACAAAATATCGAAAGGGAAGTGCATGTAAAGGAAGTACAGATTTACGATTTTTAACTCCACATTTGTGCACTTTGAAGGTATATATTTCGTCAAGGTACATATATGGGGAGTTAGGTATAGAAAGTCTAAACTTACCTTTCAATATTTGGTCCTCTGATTTTGTGTCCACACTATTTGGTGCCATCGAGATTGCTATCTCAATCTTTCCGGACATGATTTCCATAAGGCAGGATCTATTTTTAAAAGTTACATGCTACTCGAGCAACATGCCAATGTGAGGGTGTCTTACACTGTCTCCATTCTTACCATGATGCAGGTAGTTGCACAATCCATGAGACATGCAAACCCAACAACCTAGAGAGAGAGAGAAAAGATTTCTCCTTATACAATCATAAGGGCTTCTCACTTTTGTTGGCTAAGGAGGGGGTTAAGTGGCCTATGTGTAGCCCAATCATTGCTTTACCTCATCAGAAGTCCCTTTGAGATTGCCTACCAGCATAGTCTCTGTTCACTTTACCCAGCACCTAATTAAAACCTGCTATAATCTGAAACTACTGCCAAAAAGGCTAGATGTGGTTCACCTTAGCGCCATCTTTCATGATGCCATCACTGCCTGCAGCATCAAGGAATACTCTTCGCAAGAGTACTCAGCATATAGGCCTCCTTCATAATTTTCTAACAGTACACCAGAAGAGCTCCTGAAATACCAGCATTATTGTCCGAGGTCTTCCTATTTGTTTTTTTTTAGCAGCGTCTTCAAGACAGCACTTCACATACCTGCCATATCATATGGTTCTACTGTGTGACACACCATATCGGCTCCCATCACACGTCCGACTTTGAAGCTGGGGAACCAGGTTCGAGTCCAGCGGGAAGCTCAAGCATCCTGTGATTCTAGGCAACTCACTAATCCCAGTAACTATACATAGTGTATTACAAGATTTGGGATGTATTACTGACCTCAGTGAGGACAGTGGCCTCAAACCTAAATCTAAATGGGTACCACAGTTAGCCCCTGGAAATAACATTGATGTATTTCATGAAGTGGTTACCAGGGAGCTGCACAGATTGGAAAACAACGTCAATCATCGTAACCTCTTGTCCCATTTAGACAGTTTGACACCTAGAGAAAGAGTAGCACTCAAACAACTTAGGTCGGACAATAATATTGTCATAAGAGAGGCGGACAAAGGAGGAAACATTGTTATTATGAGTAGAGAGTATTATGTCAGTGAGATCATGAGTCAACTTAACAATGCTCTGTGGTATAAAAAACTGTTAGGGAATCCTATCCCGAGCATCATGAGAACAATCAAAGAACAGTTGAGCCAGTGGAATAGTGGGGGCTTACTCAATGATGATGAATATAGTTATCTACTAACAGATAAACCTATGTACCAAGTTTATATACAGTACCTAAAATTCACAAGGATAGAACAACCCCACCAGGAAGACCAATAGTATCAGGTATAGGAGGCCCAATGGAAAGAATCTCCGAATTTGTGGATACGTTTTTACAACCCTATGTTAACAACTTACCTTCAACTATTAGGGATACCAGGCATATTTTGAACATCATCTCTGATATCTCTTGGGATGAATCTATGACTCTTGTCACCCTGGATGTAGTGTCCTTATACACTAGTATTTTACATGAACAGGGTTTGTCAGCACTTCAACATTTTCTCTATAAGAGATCAGTTGAATTTATGGGACACTCTGAAATGATCATTACTATGTCAAAATTGATCTTAGAACACAATGTGTTCCTGTTTGATGGGGAATGGTATCAACAAATCTGCAGTACTGCGATGGGTTCCAGATTTGAGCCGTCTTTTGCCTGTCTCTTCATGGGATGGTTCGAGGCGGCGCATATCTGGGGCCCCTCAGGAGCAGCTTGGCAGAACCATATTATGTACTTTGGTCGGTATATTGACGACTGCCTACTCATTTGGACAGGTAACATACGTGAACTCCATGAGTTTTTTGACCATCTAAATAATAATTTGTTCAACATGAAGTTCACGATGACACACAGTAGGGATAAAATTGTTTTCCTGGATGTAGAACTATTTATTGAAAATGGTGGTATTAACAGTAGAATGTACAGAAAAGAGACGGCTTGTAATTCGATCTTACACGCAGCCAGCGCCCACCCCAGGACACAGATTAATTCTATACCCTATGGGGAATTCCATAGAGCACGCAGAAACTGTAGTAAGGACACAGATTTTCACCTAAATCTAATGGATATGGAAAGAAGGTTCACTGACCGGGGGTATGATTTGACAATAATAGACAAAGCTAAGAAAAAAGCATATTCCCTTAACAGAAATGATATACTTAAGCCCTCAAGTACTAACACTGTATGTAAATCTAGACCAGTGAGAATGATTACTTACTATCACCCTTGGTCGCGTAAAGTTTTCAACATTTTGAAACACCATTGGAATCTGCTTACATCAGATCCTGATTTGAGTAAAGTACTAACCAAATACCCTAGCTTGACGTATCGGAAAGGAATAACCATTCGTAATCTGGTTAGCCCCAGCTATCCCATAAAAGATATGGGTAACCGTACATGGCTCCAAAAGAGTAATCTGGGCTTTCACAAATGTGGGGATTGTAGCATGTGTAAATATGCACTTTCAGGAACAAGGGATTTTCAATTTAATGGGTCAAAGAAATTCTACATTAATCAATTTATAAATTGCAACACAAAATATGTGATTTATGTTATTGTATGTAAATGCAATATGATATATGTAGGAAGTACGATCAGACATCTTAAGTTACGAATCTCAGAACACTACAGGGCTCTAAAAAATTTGGATGAAAGATATCCAATTGTCCAACATGCACTGGAATGTGACCAACAGGATAAACATCTATCCTTCAGATTCCATGCCTTGGAGTTTATCCCTACTAATGTCAGGGGCGGAAACAGAGATTTAAAGCTACGCCAGACAGAAGCCCGTTGGATTCTGAAACTTCATGCGGTGGAACAGGGGATTAATATTGACAATGAACTTCAATATTTTTTAGGCACCTAATGACCCTGTGTTTCTTCCACCACGACTATTTGTTGCTTATTGCTAAAATTTGAAATGTTATCTTAACTATGAACAGAGTTTGATGAAGAGGTTGTGATGTTTACTTTTTATTCTTGATTGTTTATTTACCTTTCATTTATGTTATTGGAATTTGATAACTTCATATGATCTTTTGGACATTAGATTGTCTATGTACACACAAGCTAGGATTGTCTGTTAGAAATGTTACATATAGTCATCGGTAGAATTATATGATCAGGCTGAGAACAATAATATATATATGATTTATGTTACACAAACAAATATGTATAACTGTTACAAAAAAAGAAAGAAATGACCGCCAAACGTGAACATTGGAAATGACCATGCATTGAATAAGATACTATATAATTCTATAATTAGATAGTAGAGATGCAAGTCCTATTCTCACTCTCTGAATCTTCTTCTCTCTGCATGTTGTAATTTTCCTTTTCACTCTCAGCCTTACTGTAGGCATTAGATTGCTTTAGGTGAGTGGTGTTGTATAGGTTATTATATTGACGACTTTTTAACACTCGACGCCCACACTAGATAGGATTATTTTTGGATTTAGTTCATGATTTTTGTTTTACCACTATAGGGACTTTATCTATACTTCCATTGGAATGATTAATGATGGCTAGTATTATGCACTTTTGGATTTGGTGCTATAATATCGATTTTGTAACGTGATGAATATGGTGCGTTTCTAGTTCTTAAGTGCGGCCATTATTACTTCAGTCAATTAGACCGTCTTTCCAGTTAGATTTCAGTCTTTTACCCACCTCATTATGGCACCTGCCGCACTAAGTAGATGCACACTCGAACAGTATATGATGTCCATACGGGTATCGGCACTGCTCATATACGCATATATTATTGGTACTTTAATGTAGATAAGAAACGATAGCAAGTTTATTTATTTAGTAACTACATAATATTTTTCGCACAATAGAATTGACTTGACTATTAGGGAAATGCATATTTCCGACATGGCGCCCACCTACGTCCTTCGTACTAGACTGTCATTGATCCCATAGCTTAGTCCTTCATCTACTTCTACTCTTTTATTTATTTAATCCCATCTCAAGATGGCGCGCGTTGCACACGCCGACGAATATATACGAGGTTCAGATGTAGGACCTAGAGGTAAGCGTGGAACTGACTTTGTTTAATTATGTATGTTGCTTCCTTTTATAGTGTTATTATTATTTTGCCCTATATCTTATACTTTCATGAGATGCCCTATGTGTGCAGTACTTTTTTTCGGGTTACTGATACGGGTATAATGTCTTGACTAGCGCACACTACGTGGCTTTGGTTTTGTAACTTTATGACTGACCACGTGTACTCCTAGCTCGTATTGCCATCTATACTTATTTGTAAGACGCTTAATGTGTTATTATTATTTGCCCTATATCTTATACTCTCATGAGACGCCCTATGTGTGCAGTACTTTTTTTCGGGTTACTGATACGGGTATAATGTCTTGACTAGCGCACACTACGTGGTTTTGGTTTTGTAACTTTATGACTGACCACGTGTACTCCTAGCTCGTATTACCGTCTATACTTATTTGTAAGACGCTTAATGTGCATAGGACTTTTATTAGTGCTCCGGGACGTGGTATTTGGTTGGGCACTCTATGTGCTCTGGCCTAGACACTTAATAACTGACCACTTTAACTTTCTTCCCCCTTACTTTTTGATAATTTTACCCTAGTGCGGTAATTTCTGCTACTGCTAGTCAACGTAGTGTAAGATAAGATCTATGTTCACACAAACCTATACACCTAGCTTTCCTTTGTATTTCGCATGGAACTTAGGATACATGGCTGAGTTAGATGAACACTCATCATTATCACTGTTGACAGATATATAATCGACTTGAATTTTCGAAGAGGCTGAACTACCTTACGCAGGTATGCATTGTGGTCTTTGTATTGCGACATCCAAAATCTTCTTTAACTATCGAGTATTTAACACTATATGTTATAATTTTTACCCCATCGTAACTATATGACAAGGTAAGAGGGGTATGAGAATACATATTTTTAGAATATTTTTATCACTTTTATTGATTTCTTTAATAAGGTGATTAATACAGAGATTGTTGATTATCTCACCTACTATACTGTGCTTAATAGGACATTGAAGGACCTTAGATTGAATTTGGCGTTATTTTTATTATACAGGAGTTGGAACTATACTTCTGCATCTTTCAATCTGGATTTAGAGTTTGTGCTATTGGTGTCAGCCATTGAAGACATTACTTTACTTAGGTGCATGGATATGTCGGTGGACTTATCATTTACCACCAGCACTTTTGGTTTAAGGGACAGCGTGAGGCTTTGCTTTTTGACTATTTCTCACGAACTTGGTGTATATCCCTCTGTAAATATTTTCTCTCTGGGATAACAGGTTTGTCTTAAATACTAATGGACACATCTGACTGACCTATACTTTAGGCTACTTTATTAGGCCTTAACACTTGGTGGAGTGTGCTCACTATACATGTTATTTTTAGCATTTAGGCCTTACTTTAGTTTTAATTTAAATTTTACTTTATAAACTTTTGTTTAGTTTTGCTTACTTTCCCTCTCTTTTCTCTATATAATTCCTTCGTGTAGTACACAGGACTCTTTATTTACTTTTTAAGTAATAGTTAGATTGAGACTAGAATGGCAATTGATTTTTGCATTTCATCTTGTCTTTAGCCCTGAGGAAGTCCTTGACTTACTGTCATTTGGACGAAACACGTGTTGGCATCCAGTGAGGTTTGAAGACTTGCTTGAAATATGAAAATGCGTGAAATAAATCTGAGAAGAATCTGAACAAGATTAGCAGCTGGACTTCATTTTGTTAGGTCTTTTTTGCCTGTGTTCCATTTACCTATCATTGTATTTGTCAAGGTGGACCTTCCACATTTACAACGTGAGGGGGTCGTTGTAAGGTAACCAGAAGCAGTGGCATTCAATGGAGATATCGTATGTGATTTGTCACCTCTCAGCGCGGAGAATTTCCCTACCACCATCGTATCTTTGTTTAAGTATCTTGGGATCCGCTGCGGGAAGTGAGCCAATAGGCTGTGTATAATTATAGATATGTGTTCTAGAAGTGAGAGGAGCAAAGTAGCTGAAGAGCTTTTCGAAAACCTATGTCAAGAATTCCTGTCATACAAGGGAAACACGCCCTTATGTAAACAGGAGAGCTGTTACATAACTCAAGGGAAACACGCCCTTATGTAAACAGGAGAGCTGTTACATAACTCAAGGGAAACACGCCCTTATGTAAACAGGAGAGCTGTTACATAACTCAAGGAAAACACGCCCTATAAAGGGAGGAACCGGGAGGTACAAGGCTGTCGGATATTGTGTTTACACCGACGTACCTGCTTCGTGAAGAGCAGTGTTCAGGAGTGGTGCTCCAGTAAGGCAAGAACGGAGGTAGGTCGAGTCGTTACTCCCTGGGCCGTGTCTTGCCCCATCGTCACCTGTGAAGGACCCGGAAGCTCTACCGGTCAACCATTGAGCTTCGCTTTTTGACTCGGCTGAGTCCAAGCGCAGTGGCGCTTTTGCTGGTTGGAGTCGTAACTCCCAGCCCGACCAGAGACACAGGGACTGCCAGCTGTAACGCACACCAGGAGGTGTTTGCCGCGTTACAGACTCGGAAGTCCACAGGATCGATCGAGCGGCTGCTCTCGGTTCAGTCTTCTTGCTTGTGATTGGGGTATCGGTGACGCATCACCAGGAGGTGACTCCGCGTCCCGGTGCAGTCTGAGGAAGAGGTTGAGCGGCTGCTCCCTTCAGGTAGAGACCCCGGCTGGGTGTTTCCCTGACTCCTCGATTCTCCCCAACACTCTTCGTGCCCCTCACAGCCTACCGATTGGCATTGTCGGCCATTTCATTTCTGCCCTCTGTTGGTATACGCCGGGATCGGCGTATATGCAGAGGACGGTTAGGACCATCCGTGCTGTGGGCTGGTAACGTACTTAGCCTGGAGGATTCCAGTGACTATAACTTTTGTTTGTTCTTTGTATTTTATTTGCCTTCATTAAAAGAACTAACCCTTCACAAGTGGTTGCGTCCTCATTGTCGTGTCTGTTAAACGATCCTGAGACGTTCAGGGCGTTACAAAATATCCGACCTTAATAACACTAACTGTCTCCCGGTCGATAACAGACATGGCAACACTTGATGATGTGCTGGCTGCTTTAGCGGCCATGCAAGTTGAAGTGGCTGCCTCTAGGCAAGAAACAGCCGATGTAAAAGCCAGACTGGATGCTATCCAATTGGACCCGCTCACGCCCAGCACCTCCCTCACGAACCAGACCCCTGCGGTAGTAGTGGAAATGCCGGTAGCCATCCCCTTGGCAACACCAGAGAGGTACAGTGGGGATCCTAACACAGTGCAGGTATTCCTCACACAAGTGGCGCTACATTTCTCGTGCAAACCAAAGGCGTTCCCCACGAGTCAGGCTCGTGTGGCTTTCCTTATATCCTATTTGGCTGGAAACGCGGCACAATGGGCCGTACCTCTGGTGAGCAGGGACGACCCCCTCTTATGTGATTGGGGTGCTTTTCGCGAGGAATTCCTGAAGGTATTCGACAGAAGGGCTGACTCGTACACGGCGGACCGTGAAATGCTTGAGTTGAGACAGGGATCCAACGACCTGGTGCAGTATCTCAACGCGTTCCGAAGGCTGGTTGCGAAAACCAAGTGGCCTGTTGCTAAACAGACGGCACTCTTCCATCAAGGGCTGTGCGATGAGCTCAAGGACGCCGTGGCTCATATTGACCCTCAACCCAAGACATGTGAGGGCCTTATCAACCTGGTATTACGGCTGGAACATAGGCTAAGTGAAAGAAAGGGGGATCATGGGAGAAAAGGAAAATCCCTTCCATCCTATGTGACGGTGGGAAGTCCTGAAACTTCCACCGCATCCAAGGGAGAACCCATGGACATCAGCGCAATATGAGCGAGCCTCACAGCCACGGAGAAAGAGTCACGCCGTAAACAAGGATTGTGCCTATATTGTGGCAAAAAAGGCCACTACGTACGTGAATGCCCTGCCAAACCGAAGACGTCACGTTATCGGGCCAACCGGTCGGTAACAGCCGTGGTGGACATACCGGCGGAAAACTAGAGGACTCCAAGACCAGAGAAGGGGCATCTCGGAGTCACTCATCCATCCCTTCACTTTCCAACTCGGTCACTAAGGGACAACGACACCTGTTTATCACGGTGCACGTGGGAGTGCATGACCAGTGGATACCCGTTGTGGCCATGGTGGATTCAGGGGCCACTGGCATGTTTATGGACCACAACGAGGCATGCAGGCTAGGGCTAGTGCTTCTTCCCAAAGCAGTACCCGAAGACGTCTATGCGGTAGACGGAAGGCGATTGGTGACGGGGCCCATCGGACAGCACACGGGGGTCCTTCCGATGAGATATGGGAGGAACCATTTGGAACAAATCGATTTTAACATCATCCGAGCGCCCCAATATGGCGTCATATTGGGATTGCCGTGGCTACAGAAACACAACCCCTTTGTGGATTGGCCAACACATCGCATCGAAATGACGTCACCGTATTGCATCCTGCATTGTGGAATAAGAACGGAATCCCTTGACGCAGATGAGAGCGGGAGTCAGACCGTGGCTACAGCGGCAGAAAAAGATGTGGCTCTCCCCCAGGCTTATCACAGTTTTGAGGATGTATTTGATGAGGTGAAGGCGGAAGTGCTACCACCACATAGACAGTTTGACTGCCAGATCGACCTGGTGCCAGGGGCCAGCGTTCCCAGCGGCAGGCTGTATGCCCTGACGGAGCCTGAAAACGTGCATCTCCGGGGGTACCTGGATAAACTCCTCAGGCTAGGATTCATCCGCCCGTCCAAGTCTCCGGCCGCCTCGCCACTCTTCTTCATCCCGAAGGCTAATGGGGAGCTGAGAGCCTGTGTGGACTTTAGGGCATTGAATGCGATAACTATAAAAAATCGGTACCCCTTGCCTCTCATCAGTGTACTTCTGGAACAGGTCAAGAAAGCTCGTATCTACACCAAGTTGGATTTGAAAGGGGCATACCATCTGGTGCGCATGAGGGACGGAGACGAGTGGAAGACCGCCTTTAAGACCAGGTTCGGCCTTTTTGAGTACCTCGTCATGCCGTTCGGTCTGTGCAACGCCCCGGCAGCCTTTCAGTACTTTTTGAATGAGGTATTCAGAGAGGAGTTGGATATCTACGTGGTCGTATATATCGACGACATCCTCATCTATTCGTCCAGTGTGGAGGAGCACGTACACCACGTCAAAGCTGTGCTCCAAAAGCTGAGGGAAAACATGCTGTTTTGTAAACTCAGCAAGTGTGACTTCCACGTCACATCCGTGGAATTCCTCGGAGTGATGCTGAGTCCAGAGGGACAGGAGATGGCAGAACGAAAGATCAAGGCGGTGAAAGAATGGCCGGTGCCCCAAAGCGTGAAGGACGTCCAAAGTTTCATTGGCTTCGCCAACTTTTACAGGCGGTTTATAGATGGATTTTCAGGAGTGGTGGCCCCAATCACACAGCTACTGAGGAAGTCCAAGGAGTTTGTCTGGTCCCCTGAAGCGAACAAAGCCTTTGAGGCCCTGAAAAGCGCCTTTGGTAAGGCGCCGGTGTTGGCTCACCCCGATCCGGATCTCCCCTACGTGGTGGAAGCGGACGCGTCGGATGTGGCACTGGGGGCTATCTTGTCCCAACGCAACCACGACACAGGGGTGCTTCATCCCGTTGCGTACATGTCCCGCAAACTCAACGACGCCGAACGCAACTACCATATTGCGGAGAAGGAGCTTCTCGCAATCAAGGACGCCTTCACCGAATGGAGGCATTGGTTGATGGGGGCAAGACATGTGGTATCGGTGTACACGGACCATCGGAACCTACAGTTCATGACGGCCACTAGACACCTTTCTCCCAGGCAGCTGCGGTGGATGATCTTCTTTTTTGCGGGGTTCAACTTCCGCATCACATATCGGCCGGGGACGGAAAACCGGAAGGCGGACGCCCTGTCCCGTCAATCTGCAGTTAAGGAACCATTGCCTGCAACCGAGCGTTCCATCATTTCCCCGAGGATGGTATTGGGGGTTATCCAACCGGATACTTTCCTGAGGGGAATAAAGAGAGGGATCAGGTCATTCGCATGGCGGAGGTGGCTCCTCAGTCACAGAGAATGGCAGCTGAAGGACGGGATACCCCTGAAGGGCAGGTGCCTATTGATACCCACGCCTAGGCTAAGGAAACAAGCATTCATCTGGTGCCATGACTCTCCATGCGCAGGTCATTTGGGCTTTGAAAAAACGGTGGCTAGCATGGGACGGCATTTCTGGTGGCCAACCATGAGAGTGGATGTCAGGAGGTGGGGACAGGAGTGTCCTACGTGTGCTACCATGAAGGCCGACCATGGCCGAACCCAAGGGCTCTTACATCCACTTCCGACCCCGGATAGACCATGGGATAGCATATCACTGGACTTCGTGGTGGGCCTACCGGTAGACCAGGGGATGACGGCAATACTGGTGGTGGTGGATTACTTGACGAAAATGGGGCACTTCATCCCCTGCAAGAGAGTCCCTACGGCCGGGGAATTGGCGTCACTACTCCTAAAGAATGTGGTACGACTGCATGGATTACCTGGGGTGATCGTGTCGGACCGGGGGTCGCAGTTTACTGCGCAATTCTGGAAGACTTGGTGCACTGCGCTGCATGTTAAGACCGCCCTGTCCACCAGCTACCACCCTCAAACGGACGGCCAAACCGAGCGCCTGAACCAAACGCTCAAACAGTATCTGCGATGTTTTGTGGACCAGGGCAGGGAAGAATGGGTCGACTTGCTATGGGTTGCAGAGATAGCCTATAACAACGCCACTCACAGCTCCACACAGTCATCTCCGTTCTATAGCAACTATGGCCAACATCCCAGGTTCTTGCCATTTCTACATCCGTTCAGAGAGGACAGGATTCCCGCCACAGCGGACAGGGTGGCACACATAAAAGACACGTTGATGCGCTCAAGGGCTGTCCTAATAGAGGCCAAGAGAAGATACAAGGCTGCGGCAGATAGGAAGAGAAGGCCCGGGCCACTGTACCGCACTGGAGACTACGTCTGGATATCCACAAGAAACATGAGGTTTCGAAAGAACAGTGTGTTCCATCCCAAGTACATGGGCCCCTATCGAATTACCAAGTGTATGGGTCCCGTGAACGTGAAGGTGTGCTTGCCCCAGTCATTGCGGATACACCCTGTCTTTCATGTATCATTGCTCAAACCAGCACCCTCCAAGCCGTCTGGGACACCTAGGCCGGTATGCGTGGAGTCGGAGGTGGAGTATGAAGTGTCGGGCATACGGGCGTCCAAATGGCGCAGGGGGAAGCTGTGGTACCTGGTTGCGTGGAAAGGCTATGGCCGGGAGGAGCATTCATGGGAACCGGCTGAAGGGGTTCATGCTCCGCGCTTGGTCTCCTTGTTCCATCGGCGTTTTCCTGCCAGCGCTGGACCCGTGGGGAGCCGCTGAGAGGGAGGATGTACTGTCAAGAATTCCTGTCATACAAGGGAAACACGCCCTTATGTAAACAGGAGAGCTGTTACATAACTCAAGGGAAACACGCCCTTATGTAAACAGGAGAGCTGTTACATAACTCAAGGGAAACACGCCCTTATGTAAACAGGAGAGCTGTTACATAACTCAAGGAAAACACGCCCTATAAAGGGAGGAACCGGGAGGTACAAGGCTGTCGGATATTGTGTTTACACCGACGTACCTGCTTCGTGAAGAGCAGTGTTCAGGAGTGGTGCTCCAGTAAGGCAAGAACGGAGGTAGGTCGAGTCGTTACTCCCTGGGCCGTGTCTTGCCCCATCGTCACCTGTGAAGGACCCGGAAGCTCTACCGGTCAACCATTGAGCTTCGCTTTTTGACTCGGCTGAGTCCAAGCGCAGTGGCGCTTTTGCTGGTTGGAGTCGTAACTCCCAGCCCGACCAGAGACACAGGGACTGCCAGCTGTAACGCACACCAGGAGGTGTTTGCCGCGTTACAGACTCGGAAGTCCACAGGATCGATCGAGCGGCTGCTCTCGGTTCAGTCTTCTTGCTTGTGATTGGGGTATCGGTGACGCATCACCAGGAGGTGACTCCGCGTCCCGGTGCAGTCTGAGGAAGAGGTTGAGCGGCTGCTCCCTTCAGGTAGAGACCCCGGCTGGGTGTTTCCCTGACTCCTCGATTCTCCCCAACACTCTTCGTGCCCCTCACAGCCTACCGATTAGCATTGTCGGCCATTTCATTTCTGCCCTCTGTTGGTATACGCCGGGATCGGCGTATATGCAGAGGACGGTTAGGACCATCCGTGCTGTGGGCTGGTAACGTACTTAGCCTGGAGGATTCCAGTGACTATAACTTTTGTTTGTTCTTTGTATTTTATTTGCCTTCATTAAAAGAACTAACCCTTCACAAGTGGTTGCGTCCTCATTGTCGTGTCTGTTAAACGATCCTGAGACGTTCAGGGCGTTACAACCTACACGCAGGAATGTCAGTTAACAAAGCAATAACACAAGGAACAGTGAGGCCCAATGAAGGCCTCAAAGCCAAATTTGGGAGGCTGGAAAGATTGAAGAAAATTGAAATAGGCAAAAGGTGGGATGGGGCAACTCTTAAAGAATATATTAAAATAGAGAGGATACCGAAAGGCTTACGCTCTAACATTTTTCCCACTTACGATGACTTAGAGGAAGATTTGCTCCTCGTTTGGGAAAAAGAACTTATAGGGAATTCCATGCGCCTTATGAACATTCTAATAGAGAATTCAGAGAGAAAAGTGCTTAAGGCTGCGGAGGAGGCTGATACCTTGAAAAAAGAAATTGCAGACATCAATTTACCAGAGATCACTAAAAAGAATTATGCGATTCAGGAAGATATACTTAATAAATTTTAAGAAGAGATAAAAGGAAAGAAAGCCCGTAAACTCAAACGTGATGAAATAGATTATCGCAATGGCAGGGTTTTCACTTTTGCCAAGAAATTTGATAATTTGGTCAAACAGGACCTACAAATTGGAAGTAGTAGATCATCTCTACTTAGCGTAGTCAGTACTGCCTCTTCTAGCAGTACCTCTGTGATGGGAGCAGAAGGGACCACAGAGGGAGCACCCAATGAAGTCACTGGTAGCAGTTTTTTACGAGAAGTTCAACGTATTCGGATAGGCAACAAGGAAAACAACAACAGACAGAGAGAAGACATGAGAGGAAGACAAGGAGAGGGACCGGGGGGCAGCAAATCCAGACACTAGGGACAGAGTAAATACCCGCTCATGGAGCAGGGCCAAACAATAACAAATGAGCACAATAAAATTCAGGTCATTAACCTTTCCAATATAACACTCTCGGAGGACATGCTTTCTGTTCTAGGAAAGGGAATGAGTTTCTGCCCTAATGCTCAATGTGACATGACAGATGTGAAAATTGACTTGCATAAATTTACTAGGAGTTTAAAACTAAAGAAATATTTCTCCTCTAATACCATGCTGAATAAACTATGCAATCCAGATGTGACTGTTGGTAATTTGTCAATACAGGACGTTAGTGATACAGCTTTACTTCTGTCTATAACAGAAGATGAACGAGACCCAGTAACTATACATAGTGTATTACAAGATTTGGGATGTATTACTGACCTCAGTGAGGACAGTGGCCTCAAACCTAAATCTAAATGGGTACCACAGTTAGCCCCTGAAAATAACATTGATGTATCTCATGAAGTGGTTACCAGGGAGCTGGACAGATTGGAAAACAATGTTAATTATCGTAACCTCTTGTCCCATTTAGACAATTTGACACCTAGAGAAAGAGTAGCACTCAAACAACTTAGGTCGGACAATACTATTGTCATAAGAGAGGCGGACAAAGGAGGAAACATTGTTGTTATGAGTAGAGAGTATTATGTCAGTGAGATCATGAGCCAACTTAACAATGCTCTGTGGTATAAAAAACTGTCAGGGTATCCTATCCCGAGCATCATGAGAACAATCAATGAACAGTTGAGCCAGTGGAATAGGAGGGGCTTACTCAATGATGATACATATCGTTATCTACTAATAGATAAACCCAGGTACCCATGTTTATATACAGTACCTAAAATTCACAAGGATAGAACAACCCCACCAGGAAGACCAATAGTATCAGGTATAGGAGGCCCAACGGAAAGAATCTCCGAATTTGTGGATACGTTTTTACAACCCTATGTTAACAACTTACCTTCAACTATTAGGGATACCAGGCATATTTTGAACATCATCTCTGATATCTCTTGGGATAAATCTATGACTCTTGTCACCCTGGATGTAGTGTCCTTATACACTAATATATTACATGAACAGGGTTTGTCAGCACTTCAACATTTTCTCTATAAGAGATCAGTTGAATTTATGGGACACTCTGAAATGATCATTACTATGTCAAAATTGATCTTAGAACACAATGTGTTCCTGTTTGATGGGGAATGGTATCAACAAATCTGCGGTACTGCGATGGGTTCCAGATTTGCGACGTCTTTTGCCTGTCTCTTCATGGGATGTTTCAAGGTGGCACATATTTGGGGCCCCTCAGGAGCAGCTTGGCAGAACCATATTATGTACTTTGGTCGGTATATTGATGACTGCCTACTCATTTGGACAGGTAACATACGTGAACTCCATGAGTTTTTTGACCATCTAAATAATAATTTGTCCAACATGAAGTTCACGATGACACACAGTAGGGATAAAATTGTTTTCCTGGATGTAGAACTATTTATTGAAAATGGTAGTATTAACAGTAGAATGTAGAGAAAAGAGACGGCTTGTAATTCGATCTTACACACAGCCAGCGCCCACCCTAGGACACAGATTAATTCTATACCCTATGGGGAATTCCATAGAGCACGCAGAAACTGTAGTAAGGACACAGATTTTCACCTAAATCTAATGGATATGGAAAGAAGGTTCACTGACCGGGGGTATGATTTGACAATAATAGACAAAGCTAAGAAAAAAGCATATTCCCTTAACAGAAATGATATACTTAAGCCCTCAAGTACTAACACTGTATGTAAATCTAGACCAGTGAGAATGATTACTTACTATCACCCTTGGTCGTGTAAAGTTTTCAACATTTTGAAACACCATTGGAATCTGCTTACATCAGATCCTGATTTGAGTAAAGTACTAACCAAATACCCTAGCTTGACGTATCGGAAAGGAATAACCATTCGTAATCTGGTTAGCCCCAGCTATCCCATGAAAGATGTGGGTAACCTTACATGGCCCCAAAAGAGTAATCTGGGCTTTCAAAAATGTGGGGATTGTAGCATGTGTAAATATGCACTTTCAGGAACAAGGGATTTTCAATTTAATGGGTCAAAGAAATTCTACATTAATCAATTTATAAATTGCAACACAAAATATGTGATTTATGTTATTGTATGTAAATGCAATATGATATATGTAGGAAGTACGATCAGACATCTTAAGTTACGAATCTTAGAACACTACAGGGCTCTAAAAAATTTGGATGAAAGATATCCAATTGTCCAACATGCACTGGAATGTGACCAACAGGATAAACATCTATCCTTCAGATTCCATGCCTTGGAGTTTATCCCTACTAATGTCAGGGGCGGAAACAGAGATTTAAAGCTATGCCAGACAGAAGCCCATTGGATTCTGAAACTTCATGCGGTGGAACAGGGGATTAATATTGACAATGAACTTCAATATTTTTTAGGCACCTAATGACCCTGTGTTTCTTCCACCACGACTATTTGTTGCTTATTACTAAAATCTGAAATGTTATCTTAACTATGGACAGAGTTCGATGAAGAGGTTGTGATGTTTACTTTTTATTCTTGATTGTTTATTTACCTTTCATTTATGTTATTGGAATTTGATAACTTCATATGATCTTTTGGACATTAGATTGTTTATGTACACACAAGCTAGGATTGTCTGTTAGAAATGTTACATATAGTCATCGGTAGAATTATATGATCAGGCTGAGAATAATAATATATATATGATTTATGTTACACAAACAAATATGTATAACTGTTACAATAAAAGAAAGAAATGACCGCCAAACGTGAACATTGGAAATGACCATACATTGAATAAGATGCTATATAATTCTATAATTAGATAGTAGAGATGCAAGTCCTATTCTCACTCTCTGAATCTTCTTCTCTCTGCATGTTGTAATTTTCCTTTTCACTCTCAGCCTTACTGTAGGCATTAGATTGCTTTAGGTGAGTGGTGTTGTATAGGTTATTATATTGACGACATTTTAACACTCGACGCCCGCACAAGATAGATTATTTTTGGATTTAGTTCATGATTTTTGTTTTACCACTATAGGGACTTTATCTATACTTCCATTGGAATGATTAATGATGGCTAGTATTATGCACTTTTGGATTTGGTGCTAGAATATCGATTTTGTAACGTGATGAATATGGTGCGTTTCTAGTTCTTAAGTGCGGCCATTATTACTTCAGTCAATTGGACCGTCTTTCCAGTTAGATTTCAGTCTTTTACCCACCTCATTATGGCGCCTGCCGCACTAAGTAGATGTATACTCGAACAGTATATGATGTCCATATGGGTATCGGCACTGCTCATATACGCATATATTATTGGTACTTTAATGTAGATAAGAAACGATAGCAAGTTTATTTATTTAGTAACTACATATTATTTTTCGCACAATAGAATTGACTTGACTATTAGGGAAATGCATATTTCCGACATGGCGCCCACCTACGTCCTTCGTACTAGACTGTCATTGATCCCATAGCTTAGTCCTTCATTTACTTCTACTCTTTTATTTATTTAATCCCATATCAAGATGGCGCGTGTTGCACACACCGACGAATATATACGAGGTTCAGATGTAGGACCTAGAGGTAAGCGGGGAACTGACTTTGTTTAATTATGTATGTTGCTTCCTTTTATAGTGTTATTATTATTTTGCCCTATATCTTATACTTTCATGAGATGCCCTATGTGTGCAGTATTTTTTTTCGGGTTACTGATTCGGATATAATGTCTTGACTAGCGCACACTACGTGGTTTTGGTTTTGTAACTTTATGACTGACCACGTGTACTCCTAGCTCGTATTACCATCTATACTTATTTGTAAGACGCTTAATGTGTTATTATTATTTGCCCTATAGCTTATACTCTCATGAGACGCCCTATGTGTGCAGTACTTTTTTTCGGGTTACTGAGACGGGTATAATGTCTTGACTAGCAAACACTATGTCGTTTTGGTTTTGTAACTTTATGACTGACCACGTGTACTCCTAGCTCGTATTACCATCTATACTTATTTGTAAGACGCTTAATGTGCACAGGACTTTTATTAGTGCTCTGGGACGTGGTATTTAGTTGGGCACTCTACGTGCTCTGGCCTAGACACTTAATAACTGAACACTTTAACTTTCTTCCCCCTTACTTTTTGATAATTTTACCCTAGTGCGGTAATTTCTGCTACTGCTAGTCAACGTAGTGTAAGATAAGATTTATGTTCACACAAACCTATACACCTAGCTCTCCTTTGTATTTCGCATGGAACTTAGGATACATGGCTGACTTTGATGAACACTCATCGTTATCACTATTGACGGATATATAATCGACTTGAATTTTCGAAGAGGCTGAACTACCTTACGCAGGTATGCGTTGTGGTCTTTGTATTGCGACATCCAACATCTTCTTTAACTATCGAGTATTTAACACTAAATGTTATAATTGTTACCCCATCGTAACTATATGACAAGGTAAGAGGGGTATGAGAATACATATTTTTAGAATATTTTTATCACTTTTATTGATTTCTTTAATAAGGTGATTAATACTGAGATTGTTGATTATCTCACCTACTATACTGTGCTTAATAGGACATTGAAGGACCTTAGATTGAATTTGGCGTTATTTTTATTATACAGGAGTTGGAACTATACTTCTGCATCTTTCAATTTGGATTTAGAGTTTGCGCTATTGGTAAGTGTCAGCCATTGAAGACATTACTTTACTTAGGTGCATGTATATGTCGGTGGACTTATCATTTACCACCAGCACTTTTGGTTTAAGGGACAGCGTGAGGCTTTGCTTTTTGACTATTTCTCACGAACTTGGTGTATATCCCCCTGTAAATATTTTCTCTCTGGGATAACAGGTTTCTCTTACATACTAATGGACACATCTGACTGACCTATACTTTAGGCTACTTTATTAGGCCTTAACACTTGGTGGAGTGGGCTCACTATACATGTTATTTTAAGCATTTAGGCCTTACTTTACTTTTAATTTAAATTTTACTTTATAAACTTTTGTTTAGTTTTGCTTACATTCCCTCTCCTTTCTCTATAGAATTCCTTCGTGTAGTACACAAGACTCTTTAATTACTTTTTAAGTAATAGTTAGATTGAGACTAGAATGGCAATTGATTTTGGCATTTCATCTTGTCTTTAGCCCTGAGGAAGTCCTTGACTTACTGTCATTTGGACGAAACACGTGTTGGCATCCAGTGAGGTTTGAAGACTTGCTTGAAGTATGAAAATGCGTGAAATAAATCTGAACAAGATTGGCAGATGGACCTCATTTTGTTAGGACTTTTTTGCTTGTGCTCGGTTTACCTATCATTGTATAACTCACTTACTCTCCCCCCGCCTAATGAATGTGTCTGTCTGTAATGCAACAGGTGCTCATGTAAAGTGCTCCGATACCTTCGGGTCAAGTTTGCGCTATATAAAAATATATATATATATATATATATGTGTGTGTGTGTGTGTGTCACACACTGTGCCAGGGAAAATGAGCTGGAGAACCACTGTAAATAGTGGTTTTCCAGCTCGTTTTTCAAAGCTTTGAACTGCTGACCTCCATTAAGGGTTGTGAAATCACCCCAGGACATCGGCACCAGCCTCAGCAAGCTTTTTTTTGGGGGGGGGGAGGAGGAGGGGGCTTGGGGCAGGTGGGGGTTCAAAAGTGCCTACTTGGCAATGAGGCCCCACCCCCTTCAAGGCCCCACCCACTCCTCAAACGGTGAGATTGTTCGTCAAGTAGGCAGGTATGACTTTGGTCAATGCAAAATGACCCCTTTTTACCCTTTCTTGAAATAGTTGGGACATTTTTAACATTCCCCACAATATACTGGTTCTAGAGTTAGATTAGCAAGTAAGCCTCCTGGGCTACTTTGGGGAAAGTTGCACCTTTGCCACATTTTCTAGGACTGGAGTTAGAATAGTAAATCTGACCTGCCAGTGTCTGCCTTGCCATGTCCATGCCCATGCCCAGACTCACCCAGTAGCAGGGCATTGTTCAGTGTAAGCTTTGCCAACCCTCTTTTAATGGATCCTGCAGTTTCTTATACAATATCAGCACCTGGGAAGGCTTCTCTATTGATAAATCTATATTTTCGTAGATGATTGGCGACCCTTCCTCTCTACTATGTGGGATATGACTTTACCAGGCAAAAGTGAACACCCAGCCTGAGCAAATAAATACCCAGCCTCTCCTCGCGCCCTGTATTCCCCAGCTTCATTAACTCTTTAGTACCTTCGGATACAGGCTCATTGAGTTAAATGCTCACCACTGATATCTGATGTGACCTGCAGTGCACGAGAATAAATCTCAGCAAAGCAAACCCAGCCTTCCATCCTTCTGAGGTTGATGAATCGAGTATTGTTAAAATGGGTAACAGAGCCAGCAACATTCGTATGTGACCTTCTGCTCACCCCAGCCATCTGCAGTGGTGTGAGAATCACTCAGAGTTCCTTCCTTCCGAAGTCAATAAATGAAATGCCATAAATTAGATCTTGTGACATCAGATAGAATTGGCCTATGAAGCAATATCTAAAAACGAGTCACTATTTCACTCACCTCCTAGAGATTAGATGCGACTCATTGTTCCTGGGCACGTGTACTTGCTTGTTTTGCTTTTCTAATTGCCACGGGGTTGTTTTTTCATGCAGCAGTCATGTCCTTCCTGCTTCCTCCATATCGTTATTTTCTTTATGATGGAACAGCTCGGTTTAAGAAATGCACTTTCTTGCCAAAGCTTGTTTAACTTTGGTGGTCCCCACGCATCCTGCTTGCAGTGTTTTGGCTCGGCCAAGTATTAACAAGTGGCTAGAAAGTAACAGGGCAGTAGTAGAGTAAAGTACATTATCAACTACAAACATACTTGTATAGGATTTTGGTGTCCTTTTTAAATCCAGGACTTGAGTGCCCCACAAAGTGTTAGAGTTCAAGGATCGTTGCTTCTAAAGTAAAGGCAGTGGGCCTATTTTCAAAGATTGCCCGGTTGGGAGTTGTGATTTACTCTTGACTACCTTCTGGCTTATTTTTGGAGTTGGAGGAGTAAGTCACATCTACTGACGGAAGAAAGTAGTGTTTATGGTACTCCTTGCTGTGGCGCAACGTAAAATGATGGGGCCCCCTGCAGAATGTGATGAGAGGCAACTGAGTCACCCATATCTCACAGATATACGTTGACCTTTAGGTAAATGGGCGTTGAGACCTCCCCTGCGACGCAGCGGGTGCAGGTGCTTGCGTTACTCCCCTGGTGTTCCCAGGCTGGCCAGTGATCTGCTCTGAGGGGCCTAGGAGCATACCTCATATCTACTCTGTTGACCACTCCAGAGGTGGATCTGTGAGAGGGTCTCCCCAAACTCTTGTGAAAGTCCAACACCAGGCTAAATGTCGTGGTCCTTCACACCCTGACACAGCAGCGGCCCGTGCAGGTAAGAGTGGTGGGGCGGTGGGACCGGGTGAGAGTGGATTTCAACAGGCTACGGTGAGGGAAAGTTAATTATTTATTTAATTTTTCTTCGTGGCCGTCTGTCGAACCCCCCTCCCCCCTCAAAATACGGCCCCAGCACCCCACGGCTCTTACCTGCATGGACCGCGGCTGCTTTGACATTGCGGGTCAAGACATGACCAGACTGCTTAACAACTGGTGTGCTGCTCCTTGGGTGCTGCAACAGCCAAACCCACTCGACCTCTGCCATCAATACAGGTACAAGAAGCCTGGAATTCTAAGGGGCTGACATCAAGAAACACAAGTGGGCCTTCAAGTCAAAAGCTAGGCTAGGGAGCAAAGCGCAGGGGAGACGATGTAGCCTTACGGCTAGTGCGGTCGACCTCGAATCTGTGGAGTCAGGTTCGAGTCTCGGCAACCACGCTCAACATCCTGTGATGCTGGGCAAATCAGTTATTCTCCCTGTGCCTAACAAAAACAATTAATGTGTCCAGCTGTAACGAAACTGGTGCTCATGTAAAGCCCTCTGTTACCCGATGTCTCGGGTCTAGTTCGCGCTATATAAAACTCTAAAAAATAAAAAATAAATAAAGCAAGCTACTCTTTTATCATCTCTTTTGGTCTGTTCCATAACTGTGAATGTTTTTAATAGTTCTGGGCAAAACTTTCATTACGCCCATGTAACTGGTTTTACTTTGTTCGCCCTAAGTTGGCAGGGTATGCCCAGACGTGGGTCCCTTGCTCACTTTGCCACTGGATTCAAGATAGCCTGGCTGATGAGGGTTATGAACCCGAAACCGGTCCCAGGAAGCTTGTTTCTGGTCCAGGGAAGACATGGCTTGGCAGTTCGGCCTGGACTGTTCCCATGAGGCACAGGGTCAGACTGATTTGCATATGGCCTTGTCTGAACTGGGGTGGTAGAGTGAGCTAAAGAATGATGATGGATTAAACCCAGATCAGTTGACTGGGGGTGAGTGCTTGCAATGTTCAACACTCCGTCCATCATCCCCTTTGGTTTTACTTTGTTCGCCCTCAGTTGGCAGGGTATGCCCAGATGTGGGTCCCTTGCTCACTTTGCCACTGTATTCAAGCTAGCCTGGCTGATGAGGGTTATGAACCCGAAACCGGTCCCAGGATGCTTGTTTCCGGTCCAGGGAAGACATGGCTTGGCAGTTCGGGCTGGACTGTTCCCATAAGGCACAGGGTCAGACTGATTTGCATGTGGCCATGTCTGAACTGGGGTGGTGGAGTGAGCTAAAGAATGATGATGGATTAAACCCAGATAGTTGACTGGGGGTGAGTGCTTGCAATATTCAACACTCCGTCCATCATCCCCTTTGGTTTTACTTTGTTCACCCTAAGTTGGCAGGGTATGCCCAGACGTGGGTCCCTTGCTCACTTTGCCACTGGATTCAAGATAGCCTGGCTGATGAGGGTTATGAACCCGAAACCGGTCCCAGGATGCTTGTTTCCGGTCCAGGGAAGACATGGCTTGGCAGTTCGGGCTGGACTGTTCCCATGAGGCACAGGGTCAGACTGATTTGCATGTGGCCATGTCTGAACTGGGGTGGCGGAGCGAGCTAAAGAATGATGATGGATTAAACCCAGATAGTTGACTGGGGGTGAGTGCTTGCAATATTCAACACTCCGTCCATCATGCCCTTTGGTTTTACTTTGTTCACCCTAAGTTGGCAGGGTATGCCCAGATGTGGGTCCCTTGCTCACTTTGCCACTGGATTCAAGATAGCCTGGCTGATGAGGGTTATGAACCCGAAACTGGTCCCAGGATGCTTGTTTCCGGTCCAGGGAAGACATGGCTTGGCAGTTCGGGCTGGACTGTTCCCATGATGCACAGGGTCAGACTGATTTGCATATGGCCATTTCTGAACTGGGGTGGCGGAGTGAGCTAAAGAATGATGATGGATTAAACCCAGATCAGTTGACTGGGGGTGAGTGCTGGCAATGTTCGACACTTCGCCCATCATCCCCTTTGGTTTTACTTTGTTCGCCCTAAGTTGGCAGGGTATACCCAGACGTGGGTCCCTTGCTCACTTTGCCACTGGATTCAAGATAGCCTGGCTGATGAGGGTTATGAAGCCGAAACCGGTCCCAGGATGCTTGTTTCCGGTCCAGGGAAGACATGGCTTGGCAGTTCGGGCTGGACTGTTCCCATGAGGCACAGGGTCAGACTGATTTGCATATATCCATGTCTGAACTGGGGTGGCGGAGTGAGCTAAAGAATGATTATGGATTAAACCCAGATCAGTTGACTGGGGGTGAGTGCTTGCAATGTTCAACACTCTGTCCATCATCCCCTTTGGTTTTACTTTGTTGCCCTAAGTTGGCAGGGTATGCCCAGACACGGGTCCCTTGCTCACTTTGCCACTGGATTCAAGATAGCGTGGCTGATGAGGGTTATGAACCCGAAACCGGTCCCAGGATGCTTGTTTCCGGTCCAGGGAAGACATGGCTTGGCAGTTCGGGCTGGACTGTTTCCATGAGGCACAAGGTCAGACTGATTTGCATATGGCCATGTCTGAACTGGGGTGGCGCAGTGAGCTAAAGAATGATGATGGAATAAACCCAGATCAGTTGACTGGGGGTGAGTGCTTGCAATGTTCAACACTCCGTCCATCATCCCCTTTGGTTTTACGTAATTCTTATTACATTCATGTAACAAAATGTAGGTGAAATTACAGAGATTACGCCATTACATTTCGAGTTGAATTTTTACCAGAACGGGCTGTTTAGGTAATTTTTTGAGTGCAAGATGCATATTGCGTAATTATGCATAAACTAACATAATTTTGAAGAAATTTGGCAAAATGATGCTACACAAAACTGCAGAAGTTACCCCCAGCCCTAGGGCCAGATTTACTATCCTTTAGCAAATCAACTTGCTGCACTGCGTTGCGTGAAAGGGAGAGAGCAGAAATGCACCATATCTACTAAGATATGGCGCACATCTGCTCTCTAATAGCGCTGCCGCACTTCAGACAGCCTAGCGCCAATACAAGTGCCCTTGCACTACAGTGCAAGAGTGCCTGCGTTACAAAAATATTTGTTTTTGTTCAGGAAGGGATACCTTCCTGCAGAAATACAATCTCTCGAGATATTTTACTCTTTTTATGTGTGCTGCAGGAATAGGAAACTTTACCCTGCACGCTTTTACAATGCGTAGCATTATCTCGCATTTTTTACTCTCTAAATTATTTTACAACGCAGGGCTTTCCAAAGCAATCCATTACAACGCATTCCCCATTACAACCAGCCGCAGCCCGTGCAGATAACAGCGAGGGGGTGGTGGGGCTGGGTAAGAGGGGTTTCGAGGGACGATGCAGTGGGAAAATTAAATAAATTATATATTTTCCCTCTGCATCATCCCTCGAAATTCCTCCTTACCTGCACGGACCGCAGCTGATTACAACACAATTTACTATTCTAACTCCACTGGGACGTTACTTTGGGGAATGCGTTGTAATGGTTTGCCGTGTAAAGCCCTGCGCTGTAAAAGATTTCGGGGAGTAAAAAATGCGGGGTAATGGAAAGCGTTATAACGCATGCGTTGCAAAGGCTGTTTACTGTGCTGCAGATTGCAGCACACATAGATAGAGGAAATAACAAGGAGTAAAAAAGATTTTTCTCCTCGTTAGGCCACCCTCTGGGAGGCGTAGCGATTTCACACAATCCCAGGTTTACAAACCTTTGCAAATCTAGGAATGTGTGAAATCCATGGGTGGATGCATGGGCCTTACAGCAGTGTTGTGATTGGTCTGAGCGCCGTGGTTCGACGCTCACAGAGGGACTGGGAGGCTGGGCATGTTCTCCACCCAAGCTGTGCAATAGAGCCTGTGCAGAACATTCAAAATGTGCATGACGGTTTGGCTGGTTCGAGACGGCCAGCCAAACCATCCTGCGCAGTTAAGGTGCAGCCACCACTCCCCCTACCTCGACTTCGCAGGAGACCGGCCCCGTCCCGCCCTAACTTAACCTGGCTGCAGTCCAACTGCAACACTAAAAATTAAATGAGTATAACGTTCCGTTATTATAATTTCATTTTTCCTTTGCAGTGCGTTAAAGCAGTGGGGCAACGCTCCCCCGCATTAGCAGAGGGGCCGTCGCTGAGTCTATTACCCATTTTCTGCCAATTACAACCTCATGGGAACAAATAATATTGAATAATATGTTAAAGATGAGATAGAGAAATAGACAAATGTGAGGTTTCCATAAGGAGCTCTCCAGTCGCTGCAAAGGGTAATGTCGGAGAGAGATGCTTCAACACTGACTGATAGCACTGTTGCTTCTGAGCACCATGTGTGACGCAGACAATGTCCGCAGGGACTCGGAATTTGCTCACCATATGACAATCATCGCTAAACTCGCTCTTTCGCATGCCCAGTGTGCAAGAATGAGACTTAGACCCCCAATTTGATGCCAAGATCCACTTCTCTGCAAGCATGGATGAGAGCTTTGATCACACAAGCTGCCACATTTCCGCTGGTCATCACTACTCTTCTGTAATTTGCATACACTCTGGCGCTCTCTAGCGTTTATAGGCAGGACTGGTCAACAATGGCCATTCACATGGTTTGTGGCTCCACCAGCCGACAGGCTCATGTGGGTGGCTCACACAGTGGACCAAACAGGAACCGAACCAGGGATCTAATTTATCCACACATTTCCCCCGTAGTCAACGAATTGGTAAAACTCTTTGATACATAAGGCCTCATATTGTAAGGCAAATGCTTGTTTTACTCCACGTTTGCACACAAATCCAAGAGAAAGAACTGACTTCCCCTTTGGCTGCTTTGGAATGCAAGTTCAGGCAATACCCCACTTCGCTATAATCGGGATTTGATACAGCGCTATATGCAAATCTCTGTTAACAGTACAGAACACAGCACAACACAATCCAATGCGACCGAACACAACAGCCGCTTGCATCCATCACCCAGGGCCAGTGGGTTCTGTCTCCATGCTACAGAGGGCACAGACACCTCCTGCTGTTATCTGACTTCCCCTTGCTAACACCATCCAGCCACACAGTAGCTCCTTGGGCAGATGAAGACGCCCCTAGCCTTGGCTCTCATAGCTGTTGTGCCCAGTCGACCCTGCAAAGGGAGAGAACCAAGGCATCAACTTCTTTTTTTTTTGCTGTGCCGACACACAAAACAGGGCTGTGCACCACTATGCACAGTGTCCACAGCAAACTCCTCATCACAAAGAATATCAAAATGGCGAGCCTGGTCTCACTTCCGGTTGTAGGCTGGCTCAGTGAGGAGTTGGAGCCATAAAACTCCTGTTTCCATATACCTAGCTGGCAAACTCATTACAGGTTCCTTGCATGTGTGGCTGGGGGGTTGAGCATTATTAATAAAAAGTGCACTCCTTCAAGGCTTGGTCTGCCCCCAGGGTTTACACCAACGTCATAGCCAGTGTAATGAAATGAAATGAAATAGGGTATTTGAGAGAGCGCACAGCTACTCAAGCTAGAGTGTCCTGGTGCATAGACAGCGGAGGGAGAATGAGTGGAAAAGACCCAGTTAGTGATTAAAAAGCCAAGTTTTTAGGTTCCTCCTGAAGGAAAGTAGGTCTGTGTTTAGCCTCAAGGACTCCGGATGGCTATTCCAGAGTTTCGCACCTAGAAAGCCGAAGGATCTGCTTCCACTACGGGCTAGGCGTATCATGGGCACGATGGCCAGGTTAGCATTGGAATGGCTCATTCCTCACGAAGGGACTATATACATCTATCCTATTGGGTTGCTTCTGACCTCTATAGGGCCTGAGAACTCTCTGCCAAGACACAATCCTCTTATTTAGGACTATCATTGAATCCTTCCAAATCTTCTCTAGGCTCTCTCACTCTGGGATTCATGACTGATAAAATGGCTGGGAATGAGTTACCCTTACCTATGGCACAATCTGCCTTTGCAGCACATGGCAGGACACTTCTACACTTGCTGCTCCAGTATGGAGAGTCTTTGGTGTCTTAGGGGCATAGTAACAAGGGCCAGCGATAATTATCGCTGGCCTCACATAGTGGTAGAAATATTATCGCCGGCTAGCGCTGAAAATTATCGCTATGATAACGCTATATTAACAATACATAGCGCTATGGCGATAATATTTCAGCGAAAGCGGTGTTTACCATAGAACATTCTTGGTTTTCCAGCGATGTTCCATTGAAAACAGCTATAACATTGCTGATACGACCCTGTGGTCGTATCAGTATAATCCACCTACCATTATTAGTATGTCTTAGTCTGGAATTCAACAGACGTTACATTCCAGCGTTAAGGCCGAGGTGGCGCGATTTTTTTTATCGCTGCACCTCCTTGTTAATATTGCGAAGCTGCCTTCGCGATATTTTCATGGGTTGTTTTCACAGCCACGCCTTCTTTGCATCTCATTAGCGATGCGAGGCTGTGAAAAAACGGGCTCTACATCAAAGAAACACGCACTAGCTTGTCCTTGATGATATTGCGATATAATTATCGCCGCTTATCGCTCGAAAACGGACGCTAAAGCGGCGATAATTATATCTTAGTTCTTTGTCCAGGTTCCTTCCAGAAGCCCCTCTCCCAGTCCCATCAGACCTTTTACTGGCACCAGTTTTCTTATTCTCACCCACCTCAACCCTGCATGATGCCAGGGCACTCATTTTCTGGGAGTTGTAGAAACAACTGGAATGCTGGTCCAAAGAGAAATCTATATGACTGGGACTGCTTCTTCTCCATAGGATTAGGGGGTTGCAGTGACATCTAATACATTAGAATAAGCATATTGGGGTTGCACAGGCCTCTATCCATCACTCCAAAGACAGGGATCTTCAGAAAAACACACCTGTAACATGACAGCAGTTTTTCCGAGACTTGGTCTCATCAATAGAAAGCGAGATGTGTTGGCCATGTTTATGCAAACAAGAAGGGGACATTCACTTTTGACCCATGTGTTATCTGACCAGGTTGCTGTGGCTTTGGGCACTATCCAAGAGCAATGACTTGCAAGTATCTCACCACCGAGGTAACCATGTTCATAGCCAGTCCAATGAAGCGGGCCGGTAGATCAACGTCCCTCTTTAATTGACGCTTCACATTAAGGTCATGGGTGGACTTTTTCGTCATTGGCTCCAAGCAGTAGCTCGTTTACACACAAGGACCTATTTGAAGTCTACGGTCTTCACTTCCTGCCGTTCCTCCCGGGGATACTTTTCCCCTGCGGTTGGCACACATGAGCCTTTCTGCCGGAAGGACTCTTCGTGGAGGGCGTTCGGGTTTTCTGGTTATGGTGGGCTTGGTTCCAGGAACCAAGCTTCTCAGACCTGGTTGATCTTTGGATTGCTTCATGTATCTTGGAGTGTCACACAGTGTAGGTCTTTGCTCTCAGTGACAAGACTGACATACATACCCTTAAGATGAAGAGTATCAGAGGACTTTTGAAGGCACGTTCTGATTAGCGCAAACTGCAAATCAGTGACATCGGCCAGTGATGTCCCTACATTTTACAAGCACTGTATTTTGGATCAAGGCTTAACGTTTGACTCTCTTTCTGATCAAGCACCAGCCAAGAACATAATTGTTTGGTGCTGCCAGTGCTCGCTATAAGTAGGGGTGTAGAAGGATTTTATCATTAAGCGCACGTTTGTGTTTTTACCGATTATTGGCCTTTTTTTTAGCTAACAGAGTTTACTGCTTTCTCTTCCCCTACTCCCATGAGAACCTCTTTCCCACACTTCAATTGAAACATGCAATAAAGTATGCCCCAAATAAAAAAATACTCTCATTCTTTCTCTGATCTTCTATTCTCAAAATATTTAGGTGGAAGCTTGGAAATCAGCATTTGTGTACACAAATGCATGCTTTGCATGGCTTGCCTCATGGTTGACTTCACACTCGTGAGGGAAAGGTATGGTAAACAGCACTTACTTGGAAATTGTTGATAATAAGTATCAGATACCATTTAAAAAACTGCTGCGTCTTTCACTCCAAACCCCAGTTAGACTTTGCGGCCATTGCTCATTTTTCATAGTTTTTGTAGGCAATTGTGAGAGTTAGGAGAAAAAAAGCTTTGCAACCTGATACACGCCTAATCTTAGGGTACCAAAAACCCCAAATTCTTATCATGTTCGAGAATCTCCCAACATACAGAAAGGAAGCTGAGGGGCAGGGGAAGTTAAGGTTAAGTTCAGTTTATCAATATAGTGAGTCGTGTAATCCCTGTCTTTGTAAGGCTCTCCCAAATAAACCCCTCTCTAACCTAACAGGGTCTCCCATCTTATGGCTGGAAAAGAAGAGCTGGAGGGAACGCTGAATGAGTGCGTTCTGAGGGAGCATCGCATGCACTCAGGGGCTCAGATGCTTTAATGAGTGCATGAGCCTTAAAGCAAGGAAGGCAATGGGCCCCCTTACCGCTGTTTGAACTGTGAAATAGAGCAATAGTTAGGTTTCATTTGACCCCTCAGGTGTCTAGGCCCGCTGCACTGCACCTGCTGCACCAATGGGAACTATGCTCCTGTGAGGAAATTCTCCAGTTGCCCTCTACACCAGTGACAGACGCTCCATTCATATGAAGAACGACTGAAGTGCTGAAGGATTACCACTAGAAGATTCATTACAACTAGTCATTGATGTTAAAAAGAAGAGCGCAGGCACTCATTATCCCAGAGTACCTGTAGGCAGGGCCACTGGAATTATGCGGTGATTTTCGCATAGTTAAGGAATATCGACTACATTTGCTAAACGTGAGAAGAGCTCTTCTATATCTCGACAGAGTAGTTATTTAAGAAAGTGGGGTCCTTGTTTGTGAATTTTGACCCGGGTAAGAAGGGTGAAAAACCTGCAACAGCAACTTTGAATCAATATATCAAAACTTTGGTAAAACCATTGAGGAAGTAGGACAGCCTTCGCCATTGCACATACAGGGCAAATCGACCCTAAGCATGTCTTCTACAGTTGCTGAATTGCAGGGAGCTTCCCTTGGAGAAATGTGTTGGGCAGCTACATGGTCGGACTCATTTACCTTTGCGAGGCACTATAGGTTGTCTAAGGCTCATAGCATTACTGATGTTTTTGGTTACAGAGTCCTATCCTCTATGAAGGAATAGTGGTGAGTGGGATTTCTGTTTCAATAAAGCATGTTTTGGTTCAGCATACATGGTCTGTTGTTCATGATCTATGGACTTGGTACATTTCATGTGCAAGGAATCAGAGTGAGGGAGGGATATAAGGTAATGCTTAAAGTACTTCCCATTAATGCCATTACCCTAAGTCCTCCTCCCTCGCTTTAAATCATTGTCCCTCCCAGTTTGAACAACTAATGCATTGGTTGGTTGAGAGCTTGATTACTGATAGGAAGTGGGGCGAGGGAGGGACTTTTTATTTTAGACTTTGGCATGTGGTTGTGTCCTGGGGGGAGGCAGAGAGGACACATGTGTAATGAATTAAAACGAGCGAGTAGGACTCAAAGTAATGCCATTACCGGTAAGTAATATAAGCATTTCTCTTGTTATGTGAAACTCTCAAAATTACACCATTATGCCACATTGTGTAATTACTTGCTGATAATGGCAAAATGTTACTGCCAGGGCTCAGGAGCAAATGCAAACATCCAGAACATGAGCCGGTGTTGCTCGCTGCACTTGGGTTTTTTTGTGCAATTTGTTTATCGTGATATGCATACCTGCATCACATAATATGTGATATAATATAGCATTAAAGGACAGATTTGCATTATGTGTTAAAATCAGGCAATGCATGACTGATCTGCTTTTCCTGTAATTATACATAATTGAGTAATTTTCCAGAAATTGTGCATATAAAGCAAATAACGTAACTTTCGCACACCTCTACTTCTGACTGTACTGCGTCTGTTGTTTCTGCAACAGAAGTTTGCACTGCTGCTGCCCATGTTGTATCTGTTCTGTGCTTAAATTAAGGCATGTGCTTCTGTTGGCCAGTCTGTTGAGAAACTTGGAATACTTCTGGCTATTTTGCATCCATTCTCTGTGGTCAGTGAAGCTTGGCAATACATTTTCAGTGTACAAATGCCAGAACAGTTGGATCCCCCCCACCCCCAGCACCTTGAGACCCTTACAGGTGAGTAGTCGCGCTTAACAAACGCTTGATTGATTGGTCAATGCTTCTACACCTACAATTCCGATAACCTGTAAGATTCTTGGGGAATTGTGCAATTCTGTGCAGGAAACTCACTATTACATTCTCCTTGCTGGTGAATTCCCCAGCAAGAATGTACTGTGCTTCCTGCCTATCTTGCCCAATCAGACAGCACACATGATGGGAGCACATCCCCATATGCAACTTTCTACCCAGTGTGCAACACCAAATGCCCCGCCCCCACTCCTCTTCCATTTTCTTACTCCACTGCACCACACTTTGCATCAAGTAACACCTAGTATGCATCCCGAATTCCTTGCCATTTTATGCACAGAACACCCTCTCTCTTTGTTCTTGTGAAAACAAGCCTCGGTGCCAAATCTAACCACCTTTGAAGCACAGAGGTTCTGCCCAACCGCACCTATTTTTACTCCTGTTGTGTATTTTGGCATTGTTGCTATGGTTCTTTTGTAGTTTCATTGGGTGCTCGGGGTTCTTTTAGTCTGAACTGAAGCACAGGTGGAACCTCAGTCGCCTCATCCTCAGTTCGGGGGAATCTCAGCCCACTAGTGCAAGGAGTGTGTCCAGGGCTGGATTGGGATTAAAAATCAGCCCGGGCACGCTAAAAAAGTGTGGCTCACATTTGAATATTGCCTTTCTGCAAAACACTGCTTCGGCGAAATTTTATTAAAAAAGGGGGCAGGGGGAGCGTTAAAAAACTGCACAGATTAGTTTTCACTGGTGAAACACACCTGAAAACAAGTGAGGCCACTTTTGCTCAGGGCCCCTGCCCCCGCTCAATATGAATAAATGGGCCGGCCCAGCGAAGGAAAGGGAGTGACACCTCTGCCGTTAATAAAAGGGAGGTAATGGATGACCATCTACCTCCAGAAAGAACACTCAGGTACCCACTGGGCCGCTGGAAGCATTGAGCAACGCAGAAACCATCCAAATAAGCCTCCCAAGCTGCTCAGAAAAGCAGCCCACAGCTGGAATTCGGATACCGGCCCCTTGGGCATTGCCCGAGTGCCCGCATTACCAATCCGACGCTGGGTGTGTCTCCCCCAGTGACCGGCTCCTCCATTACACAGCCACATTGTCTTTGCTCATACAGCGGGCCACTGTCCCAGAGGCTCATACCCAGGGCTTTAAGTGGGCCGGGTCCTACCGGGGCTCAGCACTGGCAGTTCTAAAAAGCAGATGATGAGACCAGTCCCTATTGGGCGCTCCATTTTTGCCATCACCCTCAGTGCGAGAAAAAAAATCTTACCTCTACAGCAGTACCACCCTTCACTGCCTTTGATGTAACTTCAAAGAGACTCGTTATAGTTCTTTTAGTCTCACTATTTCAGATCTGATGCATTTTCAGTATTATATACAACGAAGCAATAGTTGTTGCTTATTTGTCCTATGCAACTAACAACCATTGGCAAAGCCAATAATCCTGGCTTGTTCTAGATGTAATGTTGCCTGTTGTATTATATATTTGGTCGCAATAACCGAAGCGGCAAAATACCAGTCGGGCTGCTCACTATGCTAAGCACAGATTTTTACTTTATGTATTTTTAGGCCACGCCCATAATTTCATCGGTCACGCCCCTTTGCGAGACACCCCCACACCCATTTTTTTCATCCCACTTAAAGCCCTGCTGATACCTCTAAACTCACATCAAGAATGTAGGCCATGCCTATTTGGTGGGTAATGCAGCCGTGCTCAAAGGCTGCAGTAAATTCTCCTCACAGGGCACCTTTCGTCCAGTGATGCCTTGTAATAGCCCTTACTCTTACCAGCTAGTGTGTCTGCTGCCACCATTGTATCCACATTTACATTCCCTTGAATGGGGCTATATTAATATAATGTATTAAGGCGCTTGAAAGCGTGCAGCCTCCTAGCACGCTCATGGGGTGAACCACGCACCCCGCCATCTTCGCGCCGTGACTGACACTGCCGGAGAGGTGTGCTGAGATTGAAGTACATCATAAAACATGCAGGGCCGGCGTTTGGCCTGGGTGAGATGGGTCCAGGCTCAGGGCGCCAACCTTCAGAGGGGGCACGTGAAGCTGCCTGCATTAAGGTAGTCCAGACCGCAGAGACCCTGTCACCTGGCTCCAGTGCTGCAAGCGCTGGTTTTGACACTCCATCGGACTGCCTTCTTGCCCCCCGCCCCCTCACTCCCTGCTGCCACACACGATTAACCCTTTAACCCTGGGGGCGTGGCTTCGGAGCCTTTGAAGATGGCCGCTACTCCCGGGAGCTCCGGCGAGCCGTGAGGGAACGCGACCTCTGCGGGCAGCATTTCTTCGTTGAAATCGCAGAAATTGTTCATTCTGACAATCGGAACTGCAACTCTCCAGAATGATACCTTTATTTTTTCATAGGGTGAGGCTGGAAAGTTTATTTTAATGTTTTTTCTGTTACCTCACCGTCACGGCCGCCATTTTGTTTTTTCAACGATTCTTTGCTCCCTGCTTGCGGTTGTGTGACGGCGCTGATACATTTTTGGCTGCCTTTTTTGCTAGCAATATGTTCTTTCGTCCTTTTTAAAGCAGCATCTATATTACTTGATTGATGGTGTGCCTGCAGTTACTGTTCAGCAATATTTCTTCGTTTTTGCTGGGCTATTTTCCTCCAATTTTGACTCTGCTTTCTTTTGAAGGACTCTCAGTATATTTTTTCTCAGAGCATCATGCCTCGCGGCAGTTGTAATGCCACCCGTTCCTCCACTGAGGGCAGTTTAGAGGTTTTTAACCCTTTTGATGTTTTACAAGAACATACTGATGATAATACCAAAGACTATGTTGGCGCCAAATCTATTACTCCGTCTACTCCTCGCTCAAGTGCTAAACAAAATACCAAGATACCCTCTGCGTCACCGTCTACTTCTGGCAAAAGGGTGAAGGCGAACCCGCCTTCTCCCACTAGTTCATCGTCCCCGATCTCTATGGAACTCCTTCTTGATGAAATTCGTGCCCTTAAACCACATATGGAGGAAACGAACGCCAGGCTTCAGAATCTGGAAGCTAACTGGTCTCTCACTGAGAAGAGAGTTGGAGACCTGGAATTACGTATTGATTCCGTTCAAAATATCGCGGCTCAGGTTCCTCTCATATCTCAGGAGGTGGCTCAGCTTAAACAACAAGTTGAAATGTTAGAAAATCGTAATAGGCGTAATAATCTGCGCATTTATGGCTTATCTGAAGGTCTTGAAGGGGCCAATCCAATCTCATTTTTCAAAACTTTTTTACCAACTCTTTTGGGTCTTCCAGAAAGTCCCTCATTAAATATTGAAAGGGCACATCGTTTAGGTCCCTTAGCTCGTTCTCCTTCATCATCATCTACTAAACCGAGAGGAGTCATCTTATACTTTCTGGAGTACACAGATCTACTCAGAGTCCTGCAGGCTGCCAAACAACGCGGAAAAATTACTTGGAATGGTTCTGCTCTTTTCTTCGCCCAGGATTATGCAAAGCCAACTGCTGATCGTCGGAAGAAATTCCTAGACATGAGACCTGCACTACGCAGTTTAAATGCACGCTATGGTTTATTTCATCCGTGCCTTTTTAAAGTAACTTATAACAACAAAACTACCAGTTATGAAGACCCTGCGCTGCTCCAGCAATTCCAGAACAGCTGCAGAACGGAATCCATGGAAGTACCTCAGTCATGATGGACCTTTTCATTTTAGCGGTGTCTGTTTGCCTCACCATTAATGTTATTTAATTCTCCCCTCTTGTATTTTGTATCGTTATGTTGTGCTAACGTGTTCCCCCTTTTTCTTCTCCTTCTCAGGTAGCGATTTTGTGGTTCCTCATCGTTCCTTGTTCTCCTCAGCTTGCCTAGCGGATGTCCCTTCCTTCATCGTCGCTGTAGAGTCCCCCGTTGTAGTGTCCCATCTTCCTCATGTGGCTTCACCAACCCCGTTCTTCACTATTTTTGGTGGTATGTCTATTTGTTCTTCTTTGTTTTTATTACTCTTGTCTGTCGTTTTATGCCTTTGTTTTTTGTAATAATTGTTTTTTCTCCTCTTTCTCCTTTTCTTTTTACTTTCTTCGCTTTTATCTTTGGTCATATCTCTCCTCCAGTTGTTTTTCCTCTTGTTTATATTTGATCCTCAATCCTTTCGCTTCATGCCTTTCTACTTTTAATCTATCTTCTCCAAGTCTTTCTCTTATTTCATATTTTTTCTCTTTATTTCTTAGCTACTCCTCTAGACGCAATAACATTTTTTCTCCAATTTTTACAAGATGCTTTGTATTTTATCATTATGTATATATTTGACTTCCACATAATTTCTTTGGTATAATTTGTATTTTTAAATGTCGTTAAATATACTTACATGGAATGTTAAAGGATTGGGTTCTCCCATTAAACGGCAGCGTGTGTTATCCCATTTAGCAAGCTTGAAAGGGGATATTGTGTTATTACAGGAGATTCATATAAAAGAGGTTGAAGTTGCCAAGCTACGTCGTAATTGGGTGGGTCATGTTTTTGCATCGCCTGGTTCAGGGAAGCGTAATGGTGTTGCTATTCTTTGTCATAAACGCTTAAATATCAAAGTTATACACCAAGCCAATGACTCTGATGGTAGATGGGTGGGTGCATCTTTGTTAATTGATAACATTCCTATAACTATTTTCAATGTGTATGCTCCTACCACTCAGGACAAACTATTTTGGCCACAGATGCTCACCTCATTGATGCAATCCTCTGATGACTATCTCATTTTGGGAGGGGATTGTAACACAATTGTAGACCCCCTTATTGATCGTCACTCCAATTGTCATTTCTCTCCTTCTCTGATGCACACTCAATTTACCTCTACTATTTCCCAACGGTCTCTTGTTGATTCCTGGAGACTCTGCCATCCTACACTTAGGGAATACACATACTACTCACCAGCCCACTCCTCCCAATCCCGGATTGACTACATTTTTATTTCTAAAGCCTTGATTCAACATATTACCCATTCTGAAATAGGTTCTATTTTAATCTCTGATCACGCTCCAGTTTCCTTGCACCTAGACTTACTTCCACCTGTAAAAGGCACTAGGAGATGGCGGTTTAACAACTCTCTTTTATTAGATCTCAAATTTACCCCGGCTTTTCTTGAGTTCTCTTCCTTGTTTTTTACCGAAAATGAATCTCCTATGATTTCTCCTCAAGTGTTATGGGACACTTTTAAAGCTGCCTCTAGGGATTTCATTATTTCTTTTGTCTCTCATAAAAGGCGTGTTGCTTCCCAGTCTTTACAATCGATTAACCTACAAATCAAACAATTGGAGCATTCCTATTACTTGACTAAATCCCCCTCTGATTTGGACAAGCTTCTCAAGGCTAAATTTTCATTTAATAAAGCTTCTACTGAAACTGCGAATTTATGTTTACTTAAATCCAGCGCCAAATATTATACTGCTCAGAATAAAGCTGGCAATCTTCTTGCCAAATACCTTAAAGTTAAGAGAGAGCGCACAAGAATTGAATCTATTGTCTCCTCATCTAACGTCACACTCCATAAAGACGAGGATATTCTGAAGGAATTTACAAATTTTTATCAAAAACTTTATACTCCGGAATCCCCTCCCTTGTCAACTGATATAGATCAATACTTATCCTCTATTCCCTCACCTTCTTTTCCAGACGTTGACTTTGCTCCCTTGGAAGCTGATATAAGTCTTAAAGACATTCAGGATTCCATTCAAGTGCTTAAAAAAGGCAAAGCTCCTGGGCCAGATGGTTTTACAATCGAATTCTACTTACATTTTTCCAAGATGCTTGTTCCTAAGCTTCATCAACTGTTCTCCTTCTTTATATCTTCCAAAAAATCTGAAGGCTCCTTTCAGGAAGCCTTAATTTGCCTCCTTCCTAAAGAGAATAAGGATCATACCCTATGTAAGAATTACAAACCCATCTCTCTAATTAATCTGGATTACAAAATCTTTGCAAAAATTCTGGCGCTCCGTCTTGATAAAATTTTACCTCACTTGATTGGTAGGGAACAATGTGGTTTCGTCAAGGACCGTCACCTTTCTGACAATACTCGACTCTTTTTTAACGTATTAAGTAAATCTCATTCCTACCCGCACTCTTTAGCTGCTATTGCGCTGGACGCCGAAAAGGCTTTCGATAGGGTTAATTGGCAGTTTATGTTTGCAGTTCTTGCTTGGTTTGGTTTTGGTCCGAAATTCCTTGCGTACATCTCTTTATTATACTCCTTTCCTAGATCCTTTATATTAGCTAATAGCCTTGTCTCTTCTTCATTTCCCCTATTTAGAGGTGTCCGACAAGGTTGTCCCCTTTCTCCTCTTCTTTTTATTTTAGCATTAGAACCTTTTCTGACAAAGCTCCGAGAAAATAACAGTATCACCGGCTTTCCATATGGGGATAAGTATTTGAAACTTTCGGCCTATGCGGATGACATACTTTTATTCATTTCTAATCCTAAATCCTCTATTCCATCCTTTTTATCTGAAGTTGCTGAGTTTGCGAAGGTGTCAGGTTATAAGCTAAATGTGGACAAGTGTGAAATCCTTCCGCTAAATAAATTCTGTTTCCACGCAGATTTTTTGACCTCATCTTTTCACTGGAGCCCGACTCAGATTAAATACTTGGGTTTGTGGTTTAAACCCTCTATTAAAGAAACTGTTGCACTTAATCTTAAAAATTTATTAGCAACTCTAAAGGATTCTACAGCTCGGTGGCATCCCTTGTTTTTATCCTGGTGGGGTAGATTAGATTCTATTAAAATGATGTTAGTTCCGATAATTTTGTTCTATTTGTCTAATCTTCCAATTAATATACCTAAATCCTCCTATAAAAATATTTACTCCATCTTATCCAAATTCCTATGGCATCATAAAAAACCTAGGATGTCTTTTGACAGACTCAAATGCCCTAAGCAGTTAGGTGGAGTTAACTTTCCGGATTTTGCGACGTATCATACCTCATTTTTTCTCCAGCATTCTGTTTCCCTTTTATCTGATCATAAATCTGATACCCTTTCTCAGCCTTTGTGGGTAGATATTGAGTCCTCTTTCTTTCACCCTTTCACCTTTGAAGAATTTATATCATTGTCCCACATTCCTAAGGGCTTTTCCCTTCCCATTCTTAAAAATTCTCGGAAAATGTTTTCCCCTCTTTTTGTGGACGGTTCTGATGATCGCTCACGTTTCTTACGTTCCCCCCTATGGTATAATCCTCTTATTAAATTAAAAAATAGGACACTTTTTTGGAAGGACTGGAGAGATCTTGGTCTTAACTGGACTCACCAACTTTTTCATGAAGGTACTTGTGTCTCCTTCAGTACTCTTCAATCTCGTTTTTCTTTACCAGTTTCCTTTGAACGGAAATATAATCTCGTGCGTGTGGCTGCACAGAGTAGCTATGATTCCCTTTCCTCATTTATCACTCACACTCACCCTTCTCCTCTTCCTCTCCCTTGTTTACTTGCTTCTTCTTCTGCTTCCCAAATCTATAGAAAATTGAGAGAAGTTCCTGGTACCCAGGGTAAATCCAAAGTAGAATCTGATTGGGAGTCAGACTTAGAGGACTCTTTCTCTCCTACCGTGTGGCAGAAAATTTGGATCAAAATAAGGAAGTCGTCTCGAGCAGCTAATACAACCCAGACGTTATTCTTTATCTATAATAGGCTTTTAATCACTCCTGCTAAATTGAGCGTGATTGACCCTTCTGTGCCTTCCACCTGTTGGACGTGTTCAGCCCCACTAGCAGACCTTAAACATATGTTATTTACATGCCCAGTGACTTACAAATTCTGGAATGACGTGTGGCGGCAGATCAATAAAATCTTTTCAGCACACTTCCCCTTTACTCTTTCACATATTTTCTTAGGTAGTCTCTCTGACATATGGTCTTTCTCCACTACAGACACTTCCATTATTGACTTGTTTATAGCTGTGGCGTTTCAACAAATCACTAAGTCTTGGAAGGATGCCTCAAATGTTTCTTTTCAGGCTTGGTGGTATGGGGTTTGTTACCACCATAGATTAGACAGGGCCTATGTATATCCCATTACCCTTGCTATTAAACGCGATATATTATGGGTACCAATCACGAACTTTTTAAATGAAGCTGCACGTTCTCTACCATTACACAATCCTCGTACGGAAGAAGTTCCCAATCCTCCTTGAACATATTTTTGTTGCATTTAAGCATCTATACATATAAAATGTTTGTATTTCTAAATATTTCATACGTTATGACTAGAGAAGTCTTTCTATACCCGATTGTACTTTTATACCTCCTATGCATGCGTTTTATACAGCAATAATAACTATGCTTTTTGCATTTCTATTTTGTTTTAATATTTGACAGTCACTTTTTCCTTTTTGTTCCCTTCCCTTACTTCTTCCTTTCCTCCCCTCCCGTAGGACAATATCCTTTTTGTAATTGAATTTAGCCATGATGTTTTATTACAATTCTGTTATATTTAAATCTCAATAAAATTTTCTTTAAAACTCAAAAACCCTTTAACCCTACCCCGCGAACAAACAACCTGGCACCACCGTGAGAAGCGAGCTAATCTCTGAGTGATTCAGGTGAGTGTGGGGGGTGGGGGGGAGGAGGAGGCGGTTTGGGATGTGCTGAGATGTTTGTGTTCAGAGGCCATTCACAATTCTGATGTAGACGGGTTAGGACTGACCCCTGAACACAAAAGGGGTTCCCAGTTGGTCATTTCATTCACAAGTAGCAGGAAGGGTGCCACATTCCTTTCCGCCCAGGGCGCTATCCTGGCGATGGTCGACTCTGACAACATGGAACTTCATGTTCTCTTGCTAAGCACTGGATTCTAATCAGTAGCGTGAGCGGAGGTGAGTGGGTGAAAAGTCGAAGAAATATGCAGCCCACAGTTAAATGAACTCCCAGAAGTCGAGAGAAGCAGACCCCACAAGCGTCATTTCACCAAGAGAACCGGAAGCCACCTCTGACCCCTGAGCAATGGCGCTGCTCTCTAACCCTCCGTTCCTTCCAGCCTGGAAGGGCGCGAACAGCTCTGAGATTTACATAATTTTTTCATTTTTCCTCCTTCTTGTTTTGAAAAAAATGTAAGAGGCCCAGGCTATTCTTCCAAAGCAGGGGAATACACACTTTAAAGGAGGGAGGAGTCAGAGGCCCTCACATCGACCCTCATTCTTCACCTTCTCAAGTTACTCATTCTGATGGCACTGACAGTGACACCGGCTGGCCCTGAAGCCACTGTGACACTCGAAACTGGTAAAAAAGCCAATAACTTTTACGGAACTGTCATGACAGAGGGGCCTCAGGTAAGAGATGCCGTGGGGAAAAATGTAACACAGTTGCAGCAGCAACAAACTGTCATTTCGCCAATGAGATTACTTTGGCGACCTTAAAATGATATGACACATATGCTGTTACTAATCAAACAATAAAGGCTGTCAACGGGCTTTCCCCAAAGGCAATTTCGAACCAGTTTTAGGAATGTGGGGGCATATTTACAAGCTGGCGATAAAAAATATCGCAGCTTTTGCGGCCGTTTTCAGCTGAAAAGCGGCGATAATTTTATCGCCTAATTAGCAAGGCCACGCTAACGCGTGAAACCTTGCTTTAGCGTGGGGATTCCTGACGCCCAGCTTTGCATCTCTAATGAGATGCAAAGTGGGCGTTCCTGACCTAACATGACAGGAGAAATGTCGCTAAGCGACATTTCTGCTATCATCAAGCCCCACGCTATGAAGCATAGTGGCGGGAAAAGTAGCGATAACCCCTGTTATCGCTACTTTCCTTACGCCTGCTTCAGGACTGACTTAGCCATGATATCCTATGGAAGGTGGATATCATGGCTAAGTTTGTGAGTCCCTATCAGCAAGCTAACGCCACACTACATGAGATTATCACTGGGTTTCCAGCGGTAATCTCACGTTAGGCAGTTAGCGTGAGGATTTTTATCGCTGAGGATATAAGCGTTGCTAATAGCACGCTATCTCAGCGATAAAAATCCACGTTACCCGGCGATAATTATCCTCACGCTAAGAGCGCTGAGCGATAATTATCGCGGGGTGTTGCTGATATGCCCCCAGATTTGTAATTTAAGTCGCTAAGGGCCGATGGAAAGGTGTGGCGCCGCGGCCAGGGCGACTGACGCTGGAATCGGGGGCCCACGGTTCGATCACCGGCAGCAGGGCAGCCCAACACCATGTGACTCTGGGCAATAGCTTGCTTAATCTTCCCGATGGCCACCAGCGCCGGGATGTCTCTGGGTAATTCTTCGCGCTTTACAAATACTGGATTTACATTTTGATAAACTAACCTATTTCGTTTGTGCATATGGCCAGGTACGGCCTACATACCCCCCCATCAAAAGACACGAACACCTTGCTGGAGTAGGGAGTCGTAGACCCCCGATCGTATTTATTAACAAACATTAATTTCAAACAAAACGCAGAAATGATATGACAGGATCTGTACATAGGTTTCATTCCTAACCTTAACAAAATTCTAATACATAATCTTCCTATCCTGTCTAAGCATAATGTCCACATTTCTGCATATCTTTTACATTCTTCAGCATGGTCCAGTGGGCCCCTCCTCCCAATTTAAAACCTAGTTGACGCCCTCTAACCAGAGTGCGCATGCGCAGGAGTCCCAGTTGCCCCGGGGGTAGAAACCCGCCAGGCAACCCCCCTGCGCCCAAAACTTTTCTCCATAAAGGGGCCATGCAGTCAGCGCAGCATACTACGCCCGTGTGCGGGGTGGCCAACGAGCCAAGTGGGGAAGCGTAACCCCCCTTCCCCCGCACCCTTCCAACCAACCAGTTGTACCTGCCCCTGGAGTCTGGTGAGAGACACTAGTCCCTCCCCTCCGGGCGCCCCACTTATTAAGGCGCCCCCAAAGATTTCCAAATTTACTCTGACCCAACTGATGACCTTACCGCCAGACCAAGATACTGCTTATAAACACGACAAAATTAGCAGATCAATCAATACATATCAATTCACCTGTGGAAAAAGCATATATTACAAACATACATATATTACAAACATATCACCAACATGACTGTCACCTGTGAGAAAGCATCAATTAACATTACGACAAAACGAAACTCCTTCTATCAGGGATGGTGGGTGGGGAAATAAAATTACAAGGCCCTCCGTCGGAGGGTAGGCACGCGTGTGCTTCAGCCGAGGGAGCGGGCGAGCGAGAGAAGTCGCAGACCGCTCCACCGGCTTATAACCCCTACGAGCCTGAGCTCCGGACACCGGAAGTGACGTCACTTCCGGCATCCGGAGACCATCGCAACGCCCCAGAAGTGATTCAATCTGTTCCGGGGCACCTACTTACTACCTTTGTTCTGGGGGGGGGGTGGCCGACCGCCATAATGGCGGCGGGGCCGATGCCAGCCCCGCCTTCCGCTATGGCCAGGTACGGCCTACATACCCCCCCATCAAAAGACACGAACACCTTGCTGGAGTAGGGAGTCGTAGACCCCCGATCGTATTTATTAACAAACATTAATTTCAAACAAAACGCAGAAATGATATGACAGGATCTGTACATAGGTTTCATTCCTAACCTTAACAAAATTCTAATACATCATCTTCCTATCCTGTCTAAGCATAATGTCCACATTTCTGCGTATCTTTTACAGTCTTCAGCAAAGTCCAGTGGGCCCCTCCTCCCAATTTAAAACCTAGTTGACGCCCTCTAACCAGAGTGCGCATGCGCAGGAGTCCCAGTTGCCCCCGTGGTAGAAACCCGCCAGGCAACCCCCCTGCGCCCAAAACTTTTCTCCATAAAGGGTCCATGCAGTCAGTGCAGCATCCTACGCCCGCGTGCGGGGTGGCCAACGAGCCAAGTGGGGAAGCGTAACACCCCCTTCCCCCGCACCCTTCCAACCAACCGGTTGTACCTGCCCCTGGAGTCTGGTGAGAGACACTAGTCCCTCCCCTTCGGGCACCCCACTTATTAAGGCGCCCCCAAAGATTTCCACATTTACTCTGCCCAACTGATGACCTCACCGCCACGGGCCTGCATAGTTGACCGACTATCAGGCCTCCCCCTACGCCCAAGGTCATCCTCCCCTTTAAGGAGCTCAAGACAACCACGCCAAAATGTCCCCCAGCAACAACTCATTCCCAGACGAGATAGATGCACCCCACCCTGTAAATAACAAGCGTTCCCCTTAATACCACCATGAGCAATGACTTGCAACAACGGGGTCCTGAAAAGCCTGTCCATCTTGTTATTTATCCTCTGATCAGACCGGTTGAGAGCCTTCACAGACAACCCCCCACGCCACTGAAGCCTCTGGATCAAATGGGACCAAGCAATCACCGTCCTTGGACACCGTCTACCCAACCAAGCTGTTTCTGCCAAAATTGTGTCCATCAATACCCTTCTGTTAAGGTGAACCAAGTCATTCCCTCCCATGTGTAAAATCAAAACATCAGGGGGGCCATCCATTGCGTCTAGCATTGCTCCTATCCTGTCCCTGAATTTGTCAAAACGTAAGCCCCGTGGCCCGGGAAGGACAACTTACAACCGTACTCCTTAGCGTGCGCCGGCCCATTCCCTGCAAGAAAAAAAAAAAAACGTTCTAAGCGACAGACATAAGAATGACCAAAAATCCAGACATGACGCTCCGCCGTTCTCTTTTGATTGCTGTTCTGTCCACTCATTACCCGTACTTGCTGTTGAAGTACCGTTGTTCCTCTTCCTGCGTGACAGGCCGAGGGAATGTAGTAAGAAAGAAGGCGGGGGGGGGGTGAAAAAAGGGGGAAGTTACATCAATACCTCGTAATGGTGGTGTTACAGCTTATGTGGACGTATGTACCGCTTAAAACAATTTGAGGACCATCTCCCAATCCTTTGTACCTCCCCATCTTTCAAACCTTGAGTTGCAGCTTCCGTTGCTGCCCCTATCCTGAAGGAATGAGTACCGAACTCGCTAGGGTCCATCCCAGCCCTACGCACCGCTATATCCAATACCTTTTTAAACTGGAATTTAGTGAGCGGGACCCCCCTCATGTAATAGCAACGGTCCCTCCACCACCGCCGGCCTGTGTGGGAGAAATGCCTCTATATGCGATACTGGGCTGCAAGGATTCCCAGGAGCCCGCTGTAATACCACTAACTGACCCCGCCTTTCTTGGTCCGTCTTAGCCTTATGTAAAGTAAAAGTCAATGTATCCCCACGTAATAACATGTACCGGAACTGGAGTCCTCCCCCTAAATCCTTCTTATTCTTGGCCACCAGCTCGCTAACCCTGAACGCCCCATAGAATGCTAACGTGAAGGCAGCCCTGAATAATAACCCCTCGACATAAGTTGTGCAAACCTGACCGAGCACTACCAGAATTGCGGCCAGGCTGGAAAACCCTATTGGGCGCCTGGTGTCCCATGTGGACCCTTGAAGCCGCTGCCAACCCTTCAAAGCCTTGCGCACCACGAATGTATAAGTGGGATCTTTTCTAGCTTGCGCCTGCGCAAAAAAGGAAATGGCCGCCATGTGCCTTCTTGCCGCTGTAACTAAAACGCCCGTCTGCCCGCATTGTTTCCAAGTATGCGCACACCCTGTCAGTATTGGCCCAATCGCTTTCCCAGTGATCCCCCAAGAATGTACAGTATGACCAAAACGCCCCTTCATAATCCTTTCTAGTTCCTGGTGCTAGGCTAGCTGCCACCAAGTCCGGTAGTTGGGAGCACCAATCTGCCAGAGACGTGCGGGGAAAGGCGTTGGTTCCTGAGCTGCTCCCGGGAGGTATGACCTGAATACCTGCATCTTGAAACGAGAGAGTGCGTCAGCAGCATGATTCAAAACTCCCGGTACATGCTGGGCTCTAAACAGCAAGTTCAATTGCAAGCATCTCAACACAATTTCTTTGATCAAGCGTAGCATCATTGTACAACTCGCAGACTGACTGTTGACACATTCCACCACTGACATGTTATCTGACCAGAATATGACAGACTTAGCCTGCAGCTGCCCTGGCCAGACAGTCAATGCCACCATGATGGGGAACAGTTCCAAAAACCCGATGTTCGCTGTGAGGCCCTGTTCTTTCCACCAGGGGGGCCAACGCTGTGCCACCCACTCGGTGCCCAGAATAGCACCGAACCCCTCACTGCCTGCGGAGTCTGTCATTAAGCCTAACTCTGCGCAAGAGGTGAGTGGGCTGGGCCAGCAAACCGAGCCGTTGAAGTCCCGCAGGAATGCTAACCATATACGCATATCCTGCCTGACCTCCCTGCTCAGTTTAGTATGGTGGTGCTTCTGTTTCAAACCTGACATGGCTTTAGCAATTGACCGGGAAAAGGGGAGCGCCATTGGGATAATGCGCAATGCAAGGTTCAGCTGTGCCACCGTTTGCTGCAATTGGTGCAACGTCACCCTCTTCACGGCCAGACATTGCTCAAGTGAATACCTGAATTTTTCAACCTTCTCTTGGGGGAGCCGTGAGCACCCCGTCCTTGAATCCAGCTCAATTCCCAGGAACTCTATCACTTGCGCTGGCCCCACTGTTTTCCCACTAGCCAATGGTACCCCAAAACTGTTCATCATGGCACAGAAGTGTTCTAGTGCTCGCCCACATGCTGTACTTCCCGGTGGACCCAGAAAAAGGAAGTCATCCAGATAGTGCAACACCTGCTTATGGCCTGAGTCCATCCTGAAACACCACTCCAGGAAGCTGCTAAACATCTCAAAATAAGCACAGGATACAGAACAACCCATAGGCATGCACATGTCCATGTAAAATTTGCCTTGAAACTGAAAACCTAGCAAGTGAAAATCGAGTGGGTGTACTGGCAATAACCGAAACGCTGACTCTATATCGGACTTCGCCATGAATGCCCCTGGCCCCAGACCCCTAAGGATCTCAATCACATGGTCGAGCGATGCATAACGCACCGAACACAAGTCCCCATTGATGGCGTCATTCACAGAGCATCCCTTTGGAGCCGATAGATTGTGAATCAGCCTGAACTCACCCGGGTCCTTCTTGGGAACCACTCCTAGTGGTGAACACACAAAATTATCCACAGGAACGTTATCAAAAGGGGCCAGCCACCCTCCCTAGCCTAATTTCTTTCTCAATCTTAGCAGCCGCCACCCCAGGGTTCTGAGTGACAGATACCTGATTCTTGCAGTATGCTGTACCGACATACCCTGTTGCTGGTATTCTAAAGCCATCCTTAAAGCCATTGCGTAGCAAGGCCGCTGCAGACGTACACCTGTATCTATTGAACCAAGGGATTATCGCGTCAAGAATAACCGGGGATCTAGCTCTAGTTGCCACCTCCCCATTCCTGCTTCTTCCCTCCTCTATCCTTCTGTCTCTTGAAGCATTTAGCCACAGAGTGTCCTGGGCTGCCACAGAAGTTACAGGCGTGCCTAAATCTGCACGTACCTGGAGGTCTAGCGCAGGTCCGCCTGTTGAAATCCCAACATGTGTCCTTCTTACCTGTTCCCCCACCCGCTGGGGATGAGGGGAACGAGCGAAAGGGCTGCGACCTGGGCGCCTCTCTCGTCGCATCCACCGATGCTTTGCTCAAGTGGGCAAACCAAGCGATAGATTCCATCTGGTCCCACCCCAAAGTAGGAGTAGTTTCTTTGGTTCGCCTAAACTTCCTGTCATACGCCAGCCAGGCCATCCCCCCTTTCTCAGATTCTGCGGTGGTGATCCTTGCAAGGTAACATGCCATAGCGGGCCCCTGTTCTGGGTAGCGTTCTGTCATTATTGCCATAAAGGTGCAAAAGGCCTGCTTCCAATTCTTGAGATTCTCTTCTACCTTGTACTTTTGCATCTCCACCGCCCAATCGCGCGCGGGCATATAATCTTTCTTCCGTTTCATCTCTTCCCTTTCTACTTCGTCAGTCAGTAATATAAATATATCAATATATGTGCCCCTCCAGATTTTCTCTTTTGTTTCTGAGGAAACATGGCGGGACAAAGAATCATGACCGGAAACGCACTCCCCCAGACCCCATACTGGAAGCGGCTGTGGCTTACCTGATGCCACTACCGGGGCCCCTGGGCCGCCTCCACCGCCGGTGTCTCCTTACGCAGAGCTTCCTCCACCAGCATTTGTGCCTGCTGCAGCGTCGCGACCCCCGCCACGCCCTCCGTATTCAAATTCAAACCCATAACCCCCAACCACGGAAGAACGGCTGCTAGGCTGGAGACAAAATCAGGGTGAGTAGGTGGAACAGCCACAGGCAACCCTGGACCAGGTACATTCAAAGGCGCAGTTTGGACGGGGACTGCTACCGGGGTGTTAGAGGACAAGGGCACCAACGGTCCGGTAGGCAACACTGGACCAGGTATGTTCAAAGGCACAATTGGCACCGGCACTGCCACCGGGGTATTAGAGGACATGGGGACCACCGGTCCGCTAGGTGATACCGTGGGTACCGGGACAACATGCAAAGGGCTACCCGCTGGGGCCACCGGAACAGGTAATAACACAGGAACTTCCCTACACGGCCCCTTGCTTGACCTGGCCTTCTTTCGCAGGGGTGGGAATGCCTCCCTGGGCGGTAAAGCCTCTCTCCGTGGCCTCCCTGCCGCCCCTTCCTGCGCCTCCATCCGCCGCTCCATATCCCCCATCTTCTACATCAGTGCTTCTAGCATTGCAGTTACGCTTGGGCGCTGCGCTCCGTGCTTAGATTTAGGGGGCATCCTGACACTCAAGTACACCTCGAAGTACAATTTATTCTACTCTGCGCGTGGGTTCCCTCCTGGATGGCCCACAGCACTTACCACGCTTTTGTTGGGGGAAAGATCACGACCGGCCACAGCACCCACGCTACCGGAACCTCTCTACTGGCTAATCCAGTGAGGCAGGTGAGCTCTGGCTCCCTGCTTGGCTCCCAGCAGCGCCGAGATACAGGCCTTGTGCGTGTCCCCAGGCACCCTCCGTGATCGCCTTGCCGAAAAAGCTCTTAGTCACCGCCACCGGCTACCTGACGTTGGATCTGAAACAAGACTTTAAAAATCACTGCCGGTCCCCACGCGCTGCTCACTGCTGCCGATACCGGAGCTCCCTGCTGACAAGTCCGCGTCCGGCAAACCTCCAAACTATGCCGCCGATCCCCACGCGCTGCTCACTGCAACCGCTGCCGAAGCCCACTCGACCTTCTCAACGAACACCTCAAGCTTCTTCCACGATCGCAATCCAGGCCGTCCGATGCCAGAAATCTTCCAGACACCTGCAGGGAGAGAAAAAATAAAATTACAAGGCCCTCCGTCGGAGGGTAGGCACGTGTGTGCTTCAGCCGAGGGAGCGGCGAGCGAGAGAAGTCGCAGACCGCTCCACCGGCTTATAACCCCTACGAGCCTGAGCTCCGGACACCGGAAGTGACGTCACTTCGGGCGTCCGGAGACCATCGCAACGCCCCGGAAGTGATTCAATCTCTTCCGGGGCACCTACTTACTACCTTTGTTCTGGGGGGGTGGCCGACTGCCATAATGGTGGCGGGGCCGATGCCGGCCCCGCCTTCCGCTATCGACCCTCGATGCACCAATCTTGAACCAAACCGAAACAGAGAAAGGGCCCTTCTATCACAGAGTCTGGACAAGGGCGCTCATTGCACCCCCAAAGGGCCTTAAAGACAGGAGTGGGCCGGATTGTACCGCTCAAGGTCAGCGGTCCAACAGGGGTCGCATCATTTGAATTTTCACAGGTTCACGATTGGTTGCCTGGGGGCAGTGGGGTCGCCTGGGCAGTCAACAGGGGCGGCAGTACAGTTTAACAAGCATTTGCAATGCAATAGGTCTCGCTTTTGTGAGAGTTTAAGCTATTAGCATTGTAAATGACAATGCCATTTATTTCTGTTTTAAAAACCAAAACATAAATAAAAGGCATTGTCATTTACAATGCCAATAGCTCAAACTCACGTAAATGCGAGACCTATTGCATTGCAAATGCGTGTTTCAGCTTTGCTCCTGGGTTCCAAAACTGATAGATTTGTTTAATATTATGAAATAATTAAAATATGTCTTTGGTCATGTTTGAAAAAAACCTACACAGTGAAAATTCTCGTAGAGCTTTAATACTAGAATATGTTGTCACAGATAGGTTACACGAAGAGGCCAACAGCAAGCGCATTACCCATTGTGCTATTGTTCCGAATGCTAACGATGTGTACCCAGGTGGAGCGATACGAGCATTTTATTTCATTAGCATTTTTTTCTGGTGAAACAGGTTAGATGCACGTCCAAGAGTGCCATAGAGCTATGCAAAGCGCAGTATTACGAAAGCCTGATCGGTGACGTCATGCGCAATTCTTTTTAGATTGTTCCTCTTTACATAATCAATATGATACATACAGGTGCCAAGGACATAAACAACGTGGAAGAAGGACATGTGACTTATACCTGTCACCTGAACCCCAAAACTGCATTACTGGACCCTAAAACGCGTTTTACTCGCGTATTTTTTTTTATACATGAAAAAATTACATATGAAATACGTGTGGATTTCTCAAGAAAACAGTAGTTAAAATTATTTTTTTCAGTGGAATTATGCACGTTTTACTGCTCTTGCATATTTATATATACGTGTAGCGCTCAGCGTCGCTGTGAAACAGCTTCTGCGCTCTGTATGGTAGGTGATGTCCTGTTTGTGAAGAGCAACCTATGGCACTCGTACAGCCTCCCCCTGCTGAGTGAGACAACGTCCGTAAATTATGTATTTTGAAACCACTATCTGTGCAGTAACACCAGCCAAAAACGTAAAATAGATTCGCTGCTATAATATGATGACGTAGATGGTAGCATAGCTAGGTAAGTGCCCGGTGCACTAGAACAACATTCACTATTAGGATTTTTAACCTAAAGCCCAAACATGCACACTTGGCGAGGCAACACGTCTGCCCAAAAACGGAATGCTATGTCAAGTCAGACGATCATGTCACGATATGCCTTGTTGTATGGGGAAGCAGTTCTATGCCGCCATGTTATGTCACATCAGGTTATGGTATACTAAGCTGTGTTGTGACGTTTTAATTTGGCATGCCATACTATGGCATGTTATACGAGTCTCTGGTTATGTTATGTTACGTCACTGTATGGTATGCTAACATCAGAACATGTCGGAGCGTGGTATGCTATGTATGATGCACTATGGTATGGTGTTTAATCTCAGATAGCTCTATATGAGGGTCAGTGCAGATCTAAAAAGAGTTTTTGCGCTTCCAAAGCTATGTAGGCGCTATATAAATATTAATACAGCTCACGTGTGTGCGCGCAGCCTGCGCTAGACATGTGGGCACTGCCCTGCTTTTCGCTGATGTCCCTGGTGCGCATGCTCTCTCTCTCATTCTCTGTCTTTCTCTCTCCCTCCCACCCATTTCCAAAACGTATCTTTGAACTTTTCCCCTGATAACATTGTTTACACAGCACCGGAAAAGTGAAAGCGGCAAAATTAAGCTTGGGTGGGTGGGGGGTTCTGTTGGGGGCGGAAATAAATGAGGAAAGAACAAGCGAGGGGCTGGTGGTGGTGGGGGGTGACAACACTGAGGAAAGTGGCCGTGCAACACAGAGGAAAGCAGCTGTGCATATTAAACGTATGAGCGAACCAGGCGCCATGGCAAACAAAGAGCAAGGGGCGGGTGGTGGTGGGGGGTGACAACACCGAAGAAAGCGGCGGTGCAATACTGAGGGAAACGTCCATGCATATTAAACGTATGCGCGAACCAGGCGCCATGGCAAAAAAAAACGAAGTAGTCCCTAAATTAAAAGATACAGCCCTGCAGCGTAACTTAACTGTAGTTGGTCGGTGCTGCTTCCTCTAAAAATGGAAGTGACATATCAGATCCACAGCCAACCATAAGCCTGCTAACAAAAGCAATGCCAGAGTTAACCAATGGCAAGCAGCAGGAGAAATTACCCTCGATATTGTATTTACTACAGGTCTTGCGACAGCGCCTGCGCTGTCTAGGCTCGACCTAAAAAGGCGCAAACTTTCCCTATCATACACCTTCCTGGCTGCCTGCCCCTGAGGACTGCTTGTTCGTGCTGCCTCAGATTTTGCGGAGAGTCTTTTTGCCTGGGCGGCCTGTTGCTTTGCTCTTCGCCTGCTGTTACCCTGGGACTGCTGTTGCCCTGGGATTGCTGTTGTCCTGGGACTTTCTCTTGCCCTCGCTGGAATTTCTTTCCGTGCACCTGTGGATTTTCAGGACGGTTGCCTCCGCCTGGGGACTCCGGCGGTGGCAGGCGCGCAACACCCATTGGACTCAAAGGGCTTCAGACCTCCCCCCCCCCCTGCCACCCCCCCCCGCCCCCCCCCCCCATCGTGTGTGGAAGCCCAGGATGAGAAAGTTTCCCGGGCATACACACAGCCGCACCCAAGCACTTCACAGGTCTTTAAAAGACCATTTGCATGTTAATGAGGCCTTGCTGTTGTTTCACCCCTTCTAAGAGCCCCTGCAGCTCCACTCTGCCTATTGCTTAAAGATTCAGTCGTCCCCCCCCCCCCCCGACATTTTTTCTCAGTCCCCCCCCCCAAAAAAAATTGGCTCTAGTTGCGCCTCTGGGCGGTGGTGGTGGAAGCCCCGCTCCTCATGTACATCTTGCCCCATAGTTGGATTCCTCAGGTGTCCGGCTGCAGTGCAAGTAAGTGAGGTAAGGTGAGGCGCCCGGGGAAGAAGGCGCTGCGCTCAGTCCAGTAATTATGCTTCTTTGCGTGGGAGGGAAGCGAACCGAGGCTTCTCTTACAAGTGACCTTTTTCTTTTAAAATGTATTATTCTGTTATCTGAACAGGTAGTCGGGGGTATAATTGCCGGAATTTTTTGTTTTTGTGAGGCAGTTCCCAAGTTTAGGCTGCAGGTGGCAGTGTAGACTGTAAATCCGTTTTAATTGGAAATTAGTGGTTGTGTTTTTGATGTACTGAGATGAGCTTGGCAAGTTTTGTTGCTGGGCTGGGGCTGATCTACCGGCACACTTGTTGACTGCTCATCCAGGCATTAAATATCACAAATTCTCGGGCTCTAATCAGTAGGGGCGTTAATTATCTTGTGTAAATTGAGATATTTGGGTCATACTTATATCTGAATATTTTTGAGCCTCATCACCTGGGTGTAAAATGCCCCCGAAGAAGGTGAAAAGGAAATGGAACATGGCGGTGGTAATGGGGTAGTTAGACGCCATAGAACAGGTACGAGCCTTACTCCAACCTGCTCTGACCTCCCCAATTCATAAAGAAGCCAGTCCACAACCAGAACCTAGTACAGAAGTACCCAGTGTTCCAGTATCAGACAGTGAGGAGCGCCTCAGCCCCCACCCCCCCTCCCCTCCCCCCCGAAAACAGCATTCCCACCAGTTCCAAAGCGAGCAGGGAAGGGAACAGCGAAGGGCAGGAAGGCAACAGTGGCAGAGCAGACTACCCCCAAGGGTATCACACATGTCAAGTCAGGGTCCAACTGAGATCATATTGGTAGGGGAGGAGATGGGGGCAGAAGGAGGCGAGGTTGGGAAGTGGCCTGGTGAGTAGTATAGTCAGGGTGCTACCATGGCTTTCAAAATTGGCCAATCAAGACCCAGCATTTCCGGCTGGGGAGGGGGCGGCATTGGGAGCAGCAAAAAGCCTAGTGGAAAGAACTCACCTGTTCAGCCAGTGGGCGGGGCAGGCGCCCAGAGTATATCCAGCATTTCTACCCGTCAACTAGGGCCTATGGGAGGAGAAACCAGCCTTGGCAACTCCACTCGACCGGCCCCGGAGCGGTGGTTGTGTCACTAAGAAGCTCAAGTTGCTAGCACCTCTGCCTCTTTAATTTTGTTACAGGGGGCCGATATTCCAGCGCTGCTGCAAAACCGGCCCTCACGGCTGCAAAACTGGCCCACCAGGGAAATGCCCTGTGCCCGCTATGGCCTGTCCGGGTGTGCCAATAATTACTCACATTGAGACTACCGGCTGGTCTCCCCCTCCCCACCTTCTTCCGGGACATCCACCGCATATGTTGGGTCTGCAGCGGGGTCTAAGGGTGAGGAGATGACAACAGCTAGTGGTATCCATGATCATGTGCTTTCTCTTAGGGAACATGTGCTTTCTCGTAGGGATCAATTAGGCCTGCAACAATCAAAGGACATGAAGGCAACATTAAAGAAAGGGCCATATGTTGATGATGAGTTTGAACTCACTTTGGTTAAACCACCAGATGAGGATACCAAAGAATCCAAAGACTGTTGACATAAATTGAAGAAACCAAAGGTGGAGGAGACAGTATTAAATTGGATTAAGGTTTCCACTATACATCAGGCAGTACCCCTTGAGAAATTTCCAGAGTGGGGCCCACAGACTTTCTACTATATGAACAAAAGAGGATTTTGGTGGGTCCTGCTGGAAGGAATACAGTAAAACATTCAAGTTAAAGAAAGCCACAAATCCAGGGACGGTCTGAGATCAAACAGATGTCAATGCATGGCTGCGTTGTATGATGTTGAAGAAGCCAGAGGGCAATGGCCAGATGCCCTTTCGCCTGGTGTCGGGAGGGGGAGACCGCATAGGGGCATGTTAGTCTAATAACAAGAAAGCATGTTCCAGACCACAGGGCTCTTGCAAATTTAAGCACACTTGTTTCTTTTGTGGGATGGCAGGGTACCCAGAGTTTAAATGCTTTAAGAAATGCAGAGAGGTGGGCGTGGCTTCGTGGCGGAACAGCATGGACGCCTGTTAAAGCTTCTCTTAGACCCCTTTCCTACCCCATCAATCCACCACACTGATCCGACCCTCTGGTGTCAGATTTACACACCAGAGGAGTAGCGGTGCTCATTTCTGCAATCCCGAACCCGAACGGACGCCTGGAGCCAAAGTTATCCGACTGGCATTTGAGGCCTTCCGATTGAGCAAAGCCGGGGCCTCGCATGGGAGCGCCCACCACTGCAGACGCAGAGTGTGCCGGCGTGCCCCCCTCTGTCATCCCTGGGGGGGGCTGCAAACCACTGATGCGTGGCTCGCTGAAGCCAAGCATAGCCCCAAACTCTGAGACGCCGCAAGTCTGCGCTCCGCCCCGCTGCCTGACACCTACGCACCGGTCCTGCATTGACGGAGCCTGACCCCGGTGCTCGGACCAAGGGCTTCAACCGGCCACCTGCGGGGTGTCGGTTCTACACATTGGAACTGTAGTGGTGCCCGACCCTGGAGTTCCGCACCCGAAAATACGTCTGGGGCCAAAGTTGTGACGACCGGCGCTTGAGGCCTCCCGGTTATGTGAGCCGGGGGCCCTCGCAAGTGCGCCCACCGCTACAGGACCTAAGTGTGCCGGCGTGCTTCCCCTATGTCATCCCGGGGGGGGCACAAACTACTAGCACGGAGCTCGCTGGTGCCGCTTACAGCCCCGGACCTTGGGGCATCACAAGTCTGCGCTCCTCCCTGCTACCCGGACCCTGCACACCGGTCCTGAATTGAATGAACATCTGCTAATACAGTGAGGAGACCCATGAAGGCCTGTAACTGTGAGTAGAGAGCAAACGCTCTTGGATCGTCGCACTCTCCTTGTGCCTGTCGCTGGGGGCTCCATCTATCTCCCCCCCCTCGCTTCCCTCTCGCCCCTCCGCCTGTGCTACTGCTACTGGCCCTTTTCACACGTGGCGACGCCGGCTTTTGTGGCCCCACGCTCTGTGACATTCCTACCGGGCGCTTATCGCGCCGCACTGCCGTCCTAGGGTGAGGAGGTCCCTACTGCTCACGGGGTGTGCGCAGATCACCGCAGGAGCCAGCAAAGGCGACGAACTTGCGACATACACCCCAGGCGCCCCTCATCAGGTGGCTTTAGTTCGTGGTCCTGCGCTCACACTCTGGTGCGATGGATCTGAACCCGGCGGAATTTCCAATTAGCACGCTGTTGGCCTGAAGTGCGGACAAAGCCCTAACCATGTCTAATGCAAAGGGTACAAAATCATCCCAGCAAAGCAGACTTGACCGTTACACCTGCCCAAAAGCGGATTTGCCCGAGTGGAGGGGAACTGGCGACAAGCAACAGGGTGGGGCGGAACAAGATCCTACAGAGCCCACAATGAAGGACTTAATGGCAGCTATCACGGGAGTGCGCACATCCATAGACACTCTATCTTCGGAAATGACACTGATCAGGGCTGACCTCACAAAATACAGGGAAAAATTCAAGCAGCTGGAGCTCACTGCCACCAGTCTTGTGGAAGATACCTCGCAACTGCAGACAGACATCAGGGAGCTCCAGGCGTTCCGTAAGTTCGCAGAGGACAAGCTGGATGATTATGAGGGACGCTCGAGATGCAATAACATCCGCATTCTTGGTGTGCCGGAGAAATCGAAGGGTCCCGCCACTGACCTGTTCATTGAAAACCTGATCACAACGCACGACGAAACTGCAACCGAAGGGCCTGTCCAAACTGTTTGTTATTGAAAGAGTGAACAGAGTGCCCAGGGGTCGCCCGAAGCCGGGAGCCCCTCCCCCCCCCCCCCCCGTCCGATACTGGCCCGGCTGCTAAATTATAGGGACAGAGACACAATTCTACAAGCCGCCAGGGTCGCTCCTCCGACCAAACTAGACAACTCAGAAATCGCCTTCTTTCCCGACTTTACTCAAGCAGTACAGATGCGTCGACGCTCATTCCTTGATGTCAAACAGAGGCTGCGTGAAAAAGGCCTTAAATACGCAATGCTCTTCCCAGCGCGTCTGCGTGTCGAGGCTGATGGGAAAACTCGCTTCTTCGACCTACCGGAGGCAGCATCTGACTGGCTGGATAGCTGGAAGACCTCACCGGAGGGGGGCTCCAGCGACCATTGAGGCAGACAGCCTGACTTCATCGGATAGACTCTTGATCATTCCAAGCCGCCTGTTCTCTCCATAAGTTGATCACCGTCTACGGTCTCTAGGCACTTGAGACGTCGAATTGTAAGCCAGTGCACTGAAGCACTTGATAGTTTGTATTTTGACTTACTACTACAAAATGCACCTGTAATTTGTAACGGTAGGAGGGGGGTCGACGGGGCGCTTAGGCCTCCCATGATTTCTTCTTTTAGTAAGTTGTTGGGCGACTGGCACTCTGCATTTGAGCATTATGGGCAGTTCTGAGCCCAGAGTGCAGGGGAGCAGGGGGGGGGGGGTTAGTGGGAGGGGTTGTTTTTCCTTGTTTATTATTTTTTATGTTGTCTCGATAGTACAGTCTCTGTTTGTGCAAAAAGTTGTTACGCTCTACGTAAATGTCAATGGGTGTGCAGTGGAACAAAGAAGTCAAAATCTTAAGTTTGAATGTCAACGGGTTGGGGGACAAGATTAAGAGATGTGTGGTATTGCAATATATCAAGAGATTATCACCAGACATTGTATTGCTTCAGGAAACTCACCTTATCGGCAACACATGCAAGGCTATGCATAGATGGGGCTATTCAATGGTAGCACACGTGGGTTTTGCGTCTAACTCTAGAGGGGTGGGCATCATGCAAAAAAGGTCATTCCCCCTATCACTCACATCCACCTGGATGGATGATCGTGGCAGATATGTCGGGATCATGGGCACTAGGGAGGGCCAAACTATTACCTTCATGTCGATATATGCACCCCCAGGGTTACAAGCCACAACATTTGCTGACCTCAATACTATGCTGCTAGCGCTACCAGATGGGCACCTAGTGCTCGGCGGGGACTTCAACTCAGTACTATCAGGCTCACTAGACAGACACCCCCTCACACAATACCCCACACTACACAATCTTTTTCCAGCTTCTTGGAGGCAATGGGGTTAGTGGACGGATGGAGAACATACAATCCGGATAAGGTTCAACACACCTTTCACTCCGGGGCACACAATAGCCTCTCCCGCTTGGATTACATAATTGTCCCAGCTCCACAGGTCACAGATATCCATGAGATCCGACATCTGGCCAGGGGTATTTCTGACCATTCCCCTCTATGGGTCCACATAGTCCTAGATCGCACGCAAGTAAGACGTGTTGCCCCTATCGATCCATGGTACCTAAAAAAAAACGAAAATACGCAAAGATCTAATTAAGTCCATTGACAACTACTTCCTAGAGAACGAACATACCATTGACTCCCCGCAAATATTATGGGAAGCCTTTAAACAGTAGTCCGGGGTCATGCCCTTTCCCTAAGAGCGGGATCAAAAAAAGACACAACAAAAGACATCTCTGATGTAGAACAGGAGATCTATCGTCTTGACCAAGACATAAATTCTGATACCACTCCTGAAGCCCTTCAAACACTCCGTCTACGTCAGGACGAATACCGGACACTGGTCACCGACCGTGCCAAAATAATGAGACAGGATAGGCTGGGCCGAATCTACGACTGGGGGGACAAGGCTGGAAAACGAATCACCTGGCTAGATAAAAAAGAACAAGCTAGTAGGCTCGTTCCAGAGCTTAGAGACACTGACATGTCCCCCATAACAGACCCCCAAGACATAATCAACCAGTTTGCAGAACACTTTCACTCGGTTTACAGCTCGGTAGCACCATACACTGTGGCAGACTCCTCGAAACTCCTACGAGACATCTCCCTCCCTGAGCTCTCGGACGCAGACCGAACATTTATGGATAGTGATCTCACCGCTGATGAAATAGCGGTCGCGATACGAGCGCTGCGCCCGGGTAAGGCCCTTGGCCCAAACGGCATCCCGATAGAACTTTATAAACTCCGTCCAGATAAATTAGCCCCATATCTGAAATCTATATTTGAAGACAGCCTTGAGCAGGGATCGCTGCCCCTAGATCAGAGAATTGCAACCATTGTCACAATCTACAAGGAAGGGAAATCCAAAACAGACTGCGCCTCCTATCGCCCTATTTCATTGCTAAATGCAGAACCTAAAATCCTAGCTAAAGTACTCGCCAATAGACTGATCAAGGTAATAGGGGATCTAGTGCACCCTGATCAATCAGGGTTTATGCCGAGAAGGAACACTGCTCTAAATCTGCGCAGAGTGCATGGGGTCCTGGGCAGGGCACCGACCATACGGGAAGAGGCAATCATAGTCTCCCTAGATGCCACTATGGCGTTTGACACGCTTGAGTGGCCTTATCTTTTTTCCATGCTCACAAATCTAGGATTTGGGCCGAGTTTCAGCCGATGGGTGCGTTTACTATATAGCGCACCTATGGCTCAAGTAGTCGTGAATAACAAAAAATCGGAGACCTTCACACTTAGCCGAGGGACCCGCCAGGGATGCCCCCTCTCTCCCTTACTATTCGCTTTGGCCCTCGAACCCATTGCAGCGTGGATCTGTGGAGACGCAATGATTCGTGGAATGCGATGGTCGGCGGCTTGGGAGGACCGTATTTCTTTATATGCGGACAACATCCTTCTATATCTCACGTACCCCAAGAGGTCTCTGATTACTGTATTCGACATCCTGGCTATTTTTGGCAGATAATCCGGGTTTCGTATCAACTGGCAAAAATCCCTCCTATATGTCCTCTGTTTAGGTCCTCCTCCGCTACCTCGAAACTGCCCAATACCGATAGTCTCAGAAGGCTTCAAATACCTAGGTTTATTAATTTCTCTTGATCACTCCCTCCGATATGCCCATAACCTTGTTCCCCCACTGCAACAACTCAAACTTGACATCACGAACTGGAAGTCACTCCCGCTCTCTCTACTGGGCAAAGCGGCCCTTTTTAAAATGATGTCCCTACCCCGCTTCCTATATGTCTTACAAATCTCGGCCGACCCTGTCCCAAATTCATATTTTAAAGAAATAGAAGGGCTCCAGCGGGACCTTCTTTGGGGCGGGAGACCGCGTATTGCTTTACAAAAATATACGCTCAGTTGGTACGACGGAGGAATCGGACTGCCCGACATTAAAAAATACTACTGGGCAGCACATCTTACAGCAATAAACCACGGCACATGTGGTCGCCCTGACGACCTGGGGTTCAATATGGATCGATGGCTTCTTCCAAACGGGACCTACACCCGAGCATTGTACTCCAAACCAGACCGGTACCCACTTACTGGTCCCACCAACCACGCAGTTAAAATCTGGCATTCTGCAACCAAATCACTCGGCTGGAACAATAGGTTAACTCTCGCCACACCTTTGTGGGATTCACAAAAACTAGGAGATTTGGGACACTCCAAGGGCTTTAACAAGTGGGATCTAATTAGCACCGCCCACATCAGGGACCTTTGGGACACAGAGGGCGTGAAGCCCTTCAACACCCTCCAACGTCAATATGAACTGGCAGATTCGGAGCATTTTCGATACCTGCAAGTCTGGCATGCATTGCAAACAGTGTTGCCCTGTAACTCCTCTCCACCAAATTTCTCCCCACTGGAAGACAGACTACTCGATGGACATTTACCTGTAAGGGCTATCTCCCTAACTTACTGAAAACACATTAATAATATGGAAGACCCCCTGCATTCGCTACGAGAAAAATGGACTGGAGATGGTATCGAATTAGATGATGAAAGCTGGCAAGCAGCGGTCTCCTCCCCCAAAACTGTTGTGATCCTGGCATGTCTCCGACTGCTGCAACTAAGGATCCTGCACAGAATTTACATAACAGGTCCCCAATTAACACACATGGGTGGGCCAGCAGACGGGTCTTGTAGGCGGGGATGCACCCAAATGGGCACGTTCATGCACATAATATGGCACTGTGAACCAATCCAGGAATACTGGCGTAAGATACACGAAGTAACGAGCGAAACATTGGAGGTTAAAATTAAGCCAGAAGCGCCAAGATGCCTCCTTAACATCTGGGAGCCCACCGACCTCACCACTCACACCACACAGTGGGTCACACTCGGCTGCATGGTCGCCAGTATTGCTCAGCTCTGGGGGGCCTCGCATGCACCCACGATCACAGACTGGAAAAAAGACCTTGATTGGTGTATGCTAAGGGAAAAGACAGTGTACATGGCCTGAGGCTGCCCCCGAAAATGGTCCAAGATATGGGCCCCCTGGAATGAATACCGTGGCAATATATGTACTCCACCCCATAATTTTGACTGTGATGATTCTCCCTCCCCGTGATTTCCAATGAACTATCCTACTGTATCTGTATGTATATTTGGTTTCACTGTAATCCCCTTTATTGCCTTTTGTGGAACTGTACCTTTATGTCGAGTCTGTTCAATAAAAAGATTTATAACAACAAAAAAAAGAAATGCAGAGAGAAAGTGGCCAAAAAATGAGGGCGTCCTGTTTTGGTGTTCGACACTCTCTTCCTGATCTCATGACTGGTTTTGAAGCCATGGTTAAATATGGGACCAAAATGTTGCAAAAAACAACAATCTTTGATTCTGGGGATTGAGGTGGCAAAAAGAAAGGTTGACAAAGAACTGAAATTAGAAAGGGTGGTTGGGCCAGTTGATAGTCCACCATTGCCAGACTTTGTCTGCTCTCCCCTGGGATTAGTTCCTAAGAGAGACCCAGGGGAATTTAGGCTGATACACAATATTTCAGCTCCTAGACTGGCTTCTGTTAACAATGCCATCAACTCTTTTCTGTGCTCTGTAAAAAATGCATCCTTGGATGGCGCTCTGGAACTGCTAAGGCAGCTAGGTCCAGGGGCCCTGTTAACAACAGCTGTTGAGTCTTTTTCGTTTATTGCCAGTCCATCCTGATGACTATCATTTGCTAGGTTTTCAATTCCAAGGGATGTTCTACTATGGCAGGTGTATGCCCATAGGGTGCTCAGTTTCTTGTGCCTATTTTGAACAATTCAGCACCTTAATGGAATGGGTCTTTACTCTGGTATCTGAATCTGCCTTTGTCATTCACTATTTGAATGACTTCTTATACCCATGACCGAGTGGTTCTGATCCTTGCTTCAAGTCCCTGGCAACCTTCAAGTGTTTAATGTCAGATTTTGGGGTACACCTAGCCCATGAAAAAGCTGCAGGGCCAGCATTAACCTTGGTTTGCCAAGAGTTTAAAATTAATTCTATTAAGGGGAAATGTAGACTGTCATTGGAAAAAGTGCAGTCCTTCAGAGCTTCACTAGCATCAGATCACCTTACACCAGTTACAAGCAGTGCTTTAAATGGGCCGGTACTCATTTTCTCGAATCGAGTACCGGCACTTTTCCTTGAATAAGGAGAGTACCGGTACTCACGAGGGCCCGGCTTTGATGCAGGTGGCACTCCCTTCATCAATCACATCGTACCTCGGCAGCACCTTCCACTCCTATTCACAGTGGAAGCCTGGGCTGGGCTCCCACAAGAGAACAGCTGCTCTTGTCACCGTTAAACAGTGATCTGCATATGGTGCTCTGGAAGCCATCAGAGCAGAGGAGTGGCTGCAGGGCGGTTCTTGTATCCTTTGTTTTTATACAGCGGGGGCAGAGAGGTGGCTATTAAACCTAATGGGCGAGGGTATAAGAGGCATTGTTCCGGGTAACACAGTGCTGCAATGACGCTTCTGTAGCAGAAATCGCTATATGTAAACTGATGCCATTAGACTTAACACAAATTCGCCAGTACATCTATCACAAGACAAGATGTTGAGCACTATGTAAGAGTCAAATACTTGATATTGTGCATCTACAATACACATACAAGCATTTTTTCCAGTTACTGTTGCGTGTGGTGGGTATTTTCAATATGTCTGGGCAGAACAAAAAGCTTGTGCTTACTTTCACTATCTCTAACCATCGTTTCACAACTAAATATAATGGGATCTCGGTACCAAACTCACTGATCCCTGTGAAAAATGTGCTATGCTCTTTGAACAGAGATGTTTGCAGCCAGCGCAAACCATCTGGGCGTACATGCCACAAGGAAGTATACAGCTGTATTTGAATCAAAAGCCAATATATGTAATGCATGACTAGGTAAGTGCATGTAACTCTCACTCATGATTGCAATTTATTGCACACTGTCGTTGGACGGCAAAAGCAGGAAAACTGAAACACTTCATCTATTTTGCACCCACAGGTGGTCATTGGTGCAAGTTATTTGAGTACAAGCACAGGAAACATATTTTGTTTGTAATAAGTCTCATCCCCTTTCAGACATATCCTCTTGCCATTTGTAATGTGTTGTGAATGTCTGTTGCTTTTTTAAAATATTTATTTCATCGACAGTTAAAAATGCAAGAATACATTTGACATTTACTGTATTAAGTATATGAGGCATATAATATGTTATCATCTAAATTAATATACGTGGGCTTGCAATAAATACTGCAAATTAATGTCAACAAAAGATTTTAAACCAATTCAAATTATACAACAGAGACGTTTTTTCAACATGTGTGCTGTTTTACATATATGGGTGTATATTTTAATTACACAGAGTGTATTCAGAGAACTAAGTTAAATACCTTTATTCATCTAAAATCACACGTGCAACCTGTTTATTCTGTCCACCACTCCTTTTCAATCACATAAAATGGAATGTTGAAAGGTTGAGCCACCAGCAGCACCGTCACCAGTGTCTCTGTGTCAACATTTCTTATCCAGTGGCAACTAGAGAGAGAATATGCTGCTTACTGAAGTTACACAAAGTATGTCCCTTGGAAAGCAACTCTGGTTTCCATTTTAGACAAACATCCACTAGTGCCGAGAATGAAAAGAGTGTCTGATGAATTGGTCGCTTTTTTGCAGCTAAGCATTTACTAATCGTTTGAAACAGGCAGCCAGTGCCTTTCTCTCAAGTAAGTAAGATTGGGGCACCATAAGTAGTAATAAGGTGTATAACTCTGGTGGTTAATGTGCTTGCTAGAAAGATCTGTGTGCATTCTAATATAAGGTTCAACTCACCATAAAATTGCACAGAGGGTCATTGTACCTGCTGGAAACCATAGCATGCAACATGTATATCAGAAATTTGTTTTTTATGTATATCAGTTGGATACTGTTTTTGTTGCATAGAGCTTGTCTTCCCTGTAGGTCACAAGTTAACACCCTTGGCATATATCTTAGTGAATTATGCCCCTGCAGCAAGGACCTGCATGCAACAACAAGGCATATATATAGAACCTTACTGTTTTTTTCTCAATCTTTTTAGTTTTTTAAGGTTGCTAAAAAAGGTTACTTTGGGTAGTAATAAACACTTATTAGTAAGTGCTATATAAATGGTTATTAGTGTAAAAAGTTAATGGACAGATACATCCGATATTCTAACAATGCATGCAGATTTCTTTCATAAAAACCTTGGAAAGGTCAAAAACTTAGCCCGCCCCTTGTTCCGCCTTTAGCACCGCCCTTATGCCCGCCCCCAGCTCCACCCGAGTCTATACCTCCTTTTGATGAGTACCTGCACTTATTTTTGTCCATTTAAAGAACTTGCTACAAGTACTAGTGGGGCAACTCAATTTTGCCCCAAGTATAATACGTTCCATAGTGCAGGCGATGGTCGGTTTGAGAGAGAAGCCTCATAGAACACACACTGTCGGCAGACATATAACAGGATTTGAGGATTTGGTTGTAATTTCTCAGAAGTTTGAATGTTTCCAGGGTGTGGCCGGCTACTTTACAGTCAAGCCATGATTTTGGGTCGTTCACAGATGCATCAGGCAGCATTGGTTTTGGTTCTAAACTGGGCAACAAGTGGTGTGCACAGGCCTGACCCCAGGCTTGGTTCGAGTCAGGGTTGGCAAAGAACATAACTTTTTCTCACCCTGGTGACGTTGTACATCTGGACCAACCAATTCGATACTCAATCTGTAACCTTCTGGTCTGATAACATGGCTGCAGTAGAAAGTATTGACTTCCAGCATGCAAAAAGGTGCTCATGTTGTTAAGAGTTGGTCTTGATTTGCCCCAAGAATAGCATTCTTTTTAAAGCAAAGTATGTGCCTGGCCTTTTGAATAATGCTGGCGCTGCATTATCTCATCTCAAGTTGCAGGATTTTTGGCACTTCCATCCACAGGCAGAAGCGGAACCCACACACTTTCGGGCACATCTTTTTAACCCTGAAACCCAACTATCAGTGGTCTGCTTGCAGCCAGCTTTGCACCTCAGACAATGAGAGCCTACAAAAGGGCTAGTCATTGCTAGATTACATACAGCGCCTGAAATCCTCGGGGCAGCTCTTTTGGTTTAGATAACTGGCTGGTTGTCAATTTCTTTGGCAAACTTGGGAGACTTGAACCATTCACATTCCTTTTGATTAAGCAGGTCTTGAAAGGATAGGAAAGGTTGGAAGGGTCCACCCCAGACCAAAGGTGCCACATAGACGTTGATGAACTGGAAAGGATCATAAGGGTTTTAGACAAAGAATGCAGGTCTGGCTATCAGGTAACTTTGTTTACAGCAGCCTTTTCTCTTGCATTCCATGGGGCCTCTAGAGTCTCTGAAATGGTGGCAAGATCTAAGCAAGACATGCACAGTGGAATTTTACTCATCCATATTTCCTGGCTGGGGTACAGTTTAGTTATCACCATACTATGCTCCAAGACAGACCAGCTGGGAAGAAGAAACCAAGTGATCTTGAGAAGAGAGGGCGGTCTTCTGGGGCGTCCAGTTGTGACAGTATATGCATTCTCGTAGATACATCATAGGGCGGCATTTGCCCCACTATTGGTCCATGATACTGGGGTCCCATTTACAAAGTACCAGTTCACTCCGGGTCTGTGCAAAACTCTTTTGGCTTCCGGCATCCTGGTTACTTTCAGTGCACATTCCTTTAGGACAGGTGCATCAACATCCATGATAGGAGCAGGGCTTAACGGAGACATGGTCAAGAGAATTGGCAGGTGGAAGTCATACTGCTATAAATGCTCTGTATGTCTCAATATGATCTAGGCATGTTGGCTTTCACAGGACTGGTTAAGTAATAACAATGTTTTTATCCTCTGTATCTTTGCATTAGGGCACATGGCTACTGCCAGTGTGTGGTTCCTTGGTCATGCTTCGTGCGTCACGCAGAGTCAGCTTTCACCAGGAGTCGTTTATGCAGACATTCAGCAGACGCGGATCTTCAGTTTCACTGGGCCGGTAGGAGCGGTCTTCGTTTGGATGGCCTATGCCAGCTCGTCGAGGAGGTTGCAACCCAGGGGCTACAGCCTCCAGCACTCATCATTCTTCATATCGGTGGCAACGATTTGGCTGCAGTGGGCAGAAGGACTGTATTCAAGACCTTGCTGGCTGAAATCACATGGTTGGCTAAGAGATGTTAGGGCTTGGTCCCATATCATCCCGAGGAAAGTCTGGAAGCTTGGGCGGTCTTCGAAGGGTCTCAACGAATCAGTCAGGCGTTTGAACAGCAAGTTAAAACAATTGCTCGACACAGCATGGCTAAAGATAATTTCCAATAGATGCCTTCGGGGGGAGGAACTATTTCACAAGGATGGGGTCCCTTTGTCCACTCAGGGCAACAATTTGTTCATGGAGAACTTAGTGGCATTTGCTATGCAGCATTTCTCACATCATTAGGAGACGGCTCCTGGGGAAGTAATGGGCACAAAATATGTTGACAACATTGGGGATCACAGATCCAGTGGTGAATTCAAAATGGAATTGGTTCTTTTACGTTTTTTGGTATAACCTGGTGCAGGGATTAGGTGCTATGGGGTATCCCTTTATTGGGTTGCTCCGGCGTGGTTCACTTGGGAGGGCTAGCTGCTTTGCTGGCCCTAGCTCCTTCTATCCTAAGTGAGCAGAGAGCTTGCCATGTAAACTACAATTCGTTGAGGGATCTGCAAACAATTACCCGATGCCACAAGGACCTGAGGGGTGGCCTACCATGACTCTTAATGGAATGTAAGAATATGTCGGTAGGCGAGTTTTTGTATTAGTCAGAAATTAATGCCATATGAATTTTGTATATCCTGTAAAAATGACTATCAATGAAGATAACAGTGCCATTTTGATCACTTGTTTTTTAATTGTAATAAATGCGGCCGGAGAATTTGACCATTCTCTAACCGAAGAATGGTGCCTGTTATTGCATCATTCAGTGGGATACCACTTCGCTTTTGTTTTATGGAGTACAATCTTTGTCTTTGTTCCCAGTTGACTGGTCCCTCACCTGTCATTTCAGCATCACAGAAATAGGCGACTCACTGAGCATGAAAGACCTCCTCAGTTCTGCAATAGTAGTTTCTCTCAAAGGGTTAGAACACGTTTGTACAAGTTAGTATCACTGGAGCTTGTTCTGAAATGTGATCACAGAAATGATCAAAGGAGAATCCCTTGCAGACGCCAAAAATCTGTAAAACTCTTATTGCAGAAGCAGAGGTATCCTCGAATGAAGCTGTTAAGCATAACCATACTACTGAATATTTGCTACCATCCATTTTCTTAGAAGTGAACCCTTTTAAAATACTGGAAGATGCAATGGCATCTTCTCTTAATGCTCAGATATTAGTAGATAAGAAGCTGGATGCTTCTCTTATTAAACTGAGGGGGCGCTGACTGAGAAGTCTTCATACAAAACCAATCACCAGCATTAGCTAAAGATGTTTTCTCCTTGAAACTGCAGATAGAAGAATAAGGTATTAGCACGAGGAGATCAAACTTGTGGTTTGTAGGAATACCTGAGTTCAAAGAGCAAAACGTATGGCGCTAGGACCCGGGACCCCCGTGGACCAGGACCCTCCCCTGCTCTTGTTATTCTTTACTCCATTGGCAGGCCGAGGAGGTCATGGGTTGCATTTCCTGTCCCTGGTCTTGCAAGGAGTGACACATGGGAAACAGGAAGGGTTGGTGCAGGCACGAGTCAGTTCATCCCTGTGTCGCGCTGGCAGGGTGATATTCATGCCAGCGCTAGCTTTGCCTTTTCTTTTTAACTGGCTACATGAGGACCGAGGTTACAGTGGCACCCGGCGTTGTAAGGAGGAACCTGCATTGGTATGGGAACTGCCTTGGACGCTTCGTCGAGGTGCTGCTACTCCTGCTGGAGGGCACTGCACCAGCACGGCCTCCGCTTGCCTTCTCCGATGGAGTAGTCTCTTCAGCGCGACAGCAGCATGGCCTCTACTTCCCCCGCCGGCCTCTGACGGAGTCATTCTTGGTTTTTACAGCACCGCATCAGCGGGCCTCACTGCTGCTTTTCTTGCCCCACCCCCAGAAGCCACCTGATGGAGTGCCTGACGCGGGTGCCACATTCACATAGCTGGCAAGATTTCAGATTGCTATGTGTGACATTTTCATAATTTCAGTGTAATTATGAGTGCCATGTCAATGACTATGAGTGACATTTTCTCGCGAGCAAAACCAAGCAATGAAGACGAGGGAAACATATAAATATCAATCCTAATAAAAATCATATTTATCAGAGCGCCTAAAACACCCCCAAGTCGTTTTCAGTGCCCCAGGCAATGCAAGACTGGAGCATACTGCTCCTGCCAGCCTCAAACCCAGCCAGCCCGACTGGTGCTGTGCAGCAAGTCTTGCTATCAGTGCCAGCAACCAGTTTTGAGAAATAAACTGCAAATGTAAGCCAGAGGCCAGAAAGCCGGTTGCACTCGCCAAGAGCTTGAAATTGTGCCCACACGTACAGGGGCAACGAGGTCTAACGACCTTAGTAACTCCAAGGAAATGACCCAACTGAACCCATGCAAGTTTGTTTGCACCATGGCATGCACCACTTTCAGAAAGGAATTGTTGGCATTTGAAAGATAGGTCTTTGCTGGCATAGTCAGAAAATATCCCTAGGAAGCGAAAGAGGCTTGGCGGCTTAAATATCCCTTTGAGTTGGTAAAAACAGTATTATTCGCAATTCATTCCTACTTTTTTCACAGCATGCACCGAATAATCTGGCAAACTAAGCACATGCTTACTACTTTAGTTTGAGAAGTACACATTCAGAATGCCTCTGGTGCCCACTCTTGAGATGTTAAACCGTGCCCCGCTCAAATGCGGACTAGCTAGAAATTGAGCTCCTACCGAGCTCGTACTAATGCGTATGCTAATAAGTCGAGTATGTTGCTACCAGTAAGTTTAGGCCCTCCAGATACAGCCTTTACAAGTCTGAGGTGACCCCACTGTTTAAAAGCTAACAAACATTTGTCAACTGTGTAATTATTTTTTTTGTTTTTGGCACGTGGTTCTTGTCAGTCGGTCAAAGTACTAGAAATCTAACAGCAACACCTGATAAGCATCAATAAAGACAGCACATAAAATAACTTGCCACAATTAACGTGATAAATTGCAGTGATTAACTAGGCACACAGTCACACTTTGGTCCCAGTCCACGGCCGGCAGCCTCGTGTTGTCCGTCATCGTGGACCCGAAGAAGCAGGTTGATGCCATTACAACTTAGATCGTGTTTGCTGCACAGCGCTTAGGGAGCCTTCTTAAATTGTTTTTACCTTGAATGTGTATTGTTTAAAAACTGAAACTGTGTTTTTTACAACTTGTACCTCGCTGTGATCAGCGATACCGGCTTTACAAACCTTGTTGCAGCTTCCTGGTGCCACTCCCCCAGGATAGCCAATCAGAACGGGTGAGGGGTGGAGCTGATGCTAACAGCGGATATTTATGCCGGCAAGATCGCGGGAGCGCTCACTTAGATCGTGTTTGCTGCCCAGCGCTTAGGGAGCCTTCTTAAATTGTTTTTACCTTGAATGTGTATTGTTTAAAATCTGAATTTGTGTTTTTTTTAACTTGCACCTCGCTGTGATCAGCGATACCGGCTTTACAATCAGAACGGGTGAGGGGTGGAGCTAACGCTAACCCCGGATATTTATGCTGGCAAGATCGAGGGAGCGCATCGGGCGGGCGCGCCAGTGGCGTGCCAAAGGCAAACCCGTCTGCGCCTGTCCGCGCACGATCTTCTGCACCAGCCATGCTGCCCGTGACACCAGGAAACTGCGTTATTCAAGCCAGGCATTGCGGAAGATAGGTGAGAAAGGTGGTGCCGGGGTAGGCATGCCTATATTTGAGAACTCGGCTAGCCTGAAGTCCGACTTCATTAGGAAGGAAGCTTTGGTCTGTGGATTGCTCAATGTTAGATCTCTCCCTAAACATGTCACAGAGATCCAATTACTCACTGAAGTGCATCACCTTGACTTGCTACTCATGACTGAGACTTGGACTTTTCCTGACTCCGCTTTTGAACTAGGTTTGGCCTGTCCCCCAGCTTATAAGATCTTTCACAAGCCCAGGGCCACAGGTAGAGGTGGTGGGGTTGGTTTTATGTTTATAGATGGCTGGAATTTTTCCCCTTTGGACATCGACGCAGTAGAGGGATTTGAGCTCCTGGGGTTTTCCTTAAAAGACCCCAGGGGGCACCTACTGGATGGCATAGTGTGCTACAGACCCCCGGGCACAGTCAATCCATCTCAATAACAGGTGCTGATAGATGTTTTTAACAATATGGCAGTCACTCACTGGAGACTGCTTATTGCAGGGGATTTTAATTTCTGGCAAAATGGGACCTTAGATACAGGCTGCCATACCCTTCTCCAATCTTGCGAATGTCTGGGCCTATTCCAGGGAGTAAATGAACATACACATATAAGGGGACATATGCTCGACCTAGTTTTCACGGAGGAAAGGGTTATTGAGCGCATGGAGATTCTTCCGGTAGATTGGACTGACCATCATTTGATCAAATTTCCGATGGCCATTCCTAGCCGAGGAGCTTCCGCTCTGAGGGATGTTAGGAACTTCTTGGGTAGGAATTGGAAGAGGTTATTGGAAAAAGTGACACAATCACCATTGTTCTCTTTCAAAGGGGATTTTGATGTACATAGATCAGTGAAGGAGAACTATACGGTCTTTTGTAGTCATATTACTGCCACTGTTAATCAAACTGCCCCTCTGAAATGCTACAAAAATAGAGGCAGACCCTCCGCTAGGTGGTTCAATGAAAAACTTAAAGACTTGAAATCAAAATGTAAACAGTCAGAACGAAAATGGAGAAAGCACTATGAGTATGAGGATAAGCTTGCCTGGAAAGTGGCTATATCTCTTTATAAAAAAGAAATCTCTGCCGCTAAACATGAATATTTCGCAGAGATCATTCTGAACTCGTCGAATAAGTCCAAATGCATTTTTAAATTAGTTGAAGATCTCACTAATCCTCAGTGCTCACAAAATCAGATTCAGCCCACTCAAGATCTCTACAATAGTTTCGCAACCTTTTTCTACGAAAAAATCAGTACTATCATTATGGGGCTTAAAAACAACACCTCCGTGGGGGTAGGATGTATGGTTCCTAAAGTAGCAACCTCAATTGATAGTGTGCCCTATGTAGGTATACAGACTGGGGAAGGGACTGGTAAATTGAGTCTCTTGGACCATTTTGAGCCCCTCTCGGAGGAGGAATTCAGTAGGCTCACCCTGGGCGTCTCCTCAGGTACCCCCTTGGACCCCCTCCCACACAAAATTTGGAAGGAATTTGCCTCAGAACTTTTTTCCAGGCTCCGACAGATTTGTAATCAATCACTTTCCAGTGGAGTGGCACCATCTGGCTGGAAACAGGCTGTAGTTACACCACTCTTGAAGAAGGCCACTCTTGATTCAACCTGCCCGGGTAACTATCGGCCCATCTCTCTCCTCCCCTACCCAGTGAAAATTCTCAAACGCCTGGTCAGCAAATCTCTGTCAGCATTTTTAGAACGCACTAGTTGCCTGGCAGATGTACAATTCTTTTTCCGTCCAGAACATGGAACTGAGTCAGCTTTGGTGACCGTGATGGATGATCTACGTCAGTTGGCAGACAGGGGACAGTCAGCAATACTTATTTTGCTTGACCTGACTGCCGCTTTCGACATGGTCAACCACGATATTTTGCTGACCCATCTAGAGGAGGTGGGAGTAGTGGGCATTGCCCTAAATTGGTTTTGATCCTATCTATCAGGCAGGTGTCAGGCTGTGGCTCTTCCACCGTTCCAGTCAGCCTTCACTAATATCCATCATGGGGTTCCACAAGGATCTGCCATCAGCCCAATTTTATTCAACATTTATTTGAGCCCATTGATTAATACCACTCAGGCCCATAATGTGAAATTGGTAAACTATGCTGATGACACCCAGATCATTTTATCTCTTGATGGAACCCAACCTAATGCCCTGGAGGAGTTTTGTGCGTGCATGCATGACACTGCGCAGTGGTTACGAAATAACTTCTTACAATTTAATTCGGATTAGATCGAAATTCTACACTGCACAGTTGGGAAGGTTCCTCTGCCTCTTCCTTGTAGCTTCTGGCCTCTCGGCACTTCCACTCCCTTGGCGCCGTCTACGACGGTGCGAAACCTGGGAGTCATATTCAATGCCAAACTGTCATTGGAGACGCAAGGGAACAAGATGGTGGGGTGCTGTTTTGGCCTTATGAGAGCTCTAAGAAAGATCCTTCAATTGCTTCCTGTCTCGGCTAGAGCCTTGATTGTTCAAGGCGCTATCTTAAGTAGACTTGACTACTGCAACACCTTATTGTTGGAGTCCCCCAAATATTTAATCTAGAGATTACAATGTGTTCAGAACACAGCAGCAAAACTAGCTTTGTCCAAACCACGAGGCTCTTCTGCCTCAATGTGCCTAGCCGAGCTACACTGGCTTCCTGTGCAGCAAAGGATATATTTTAAATCCCTTTGCATTGGGTTCAGGGCACTGCATGGACTCGGTACTAAGCCACTACAGAAGAAACTGGTTTGGTACACTCCTACCCGAAGTCTCCGTTCCTCTTCCGCCTATCTGGCAAAGGTACCCAGATTCTACAGGGCCAGACTGGTAGGAAGATCCTTTAGTTTTGCTGCCGCAAAACTCTGGAATGAACTTTCACTCGCAATCAGACAATGTAGTACCTTGTCCCTGTTCAGGAAAAGGATCAAAACGTGGCTGTTCCCTAGAAATTGATTCTGTTATCTCTGAGTAATGCTCATTTTAGGCTCTATTTTATTTCTTTTTCCTTCTTGTTCCTTGTTGGTCCGTGTTCACGTATCTTCAGCGCCGGGGTACCCGTAGGGTGTTTATCGCGCTCTATAAATATTATATACAATACAATACAATACAACACAATAGAGAAGAGTGGCCAAAAAACGCACGAAGAGGCAGGCTGAAGGTGTATCTGGAGTGAAAGACCCACCCACTATAGAGGATACAGGGAAAAATGCTGCAGATATAACTCACATAGATAGCAAAGCAGAGGAAGCTAATAATGTTAGCGATTCTAATCTTGTGAGGGGCATTGGTGGGCAAGAGACTATTACTTCCAAGCCAGGAAAACTGGCATCGCATAGGCACACAGATGTAAAGGGAAAGATTTAGAAGGGTGACTATGTAGAAATGTTTTTCCTGATATTGCCAAAAAGGAAGGAGTTGGAGGAGACATAGGGAAAGTAGGTTGCAAAGGAGAAAAAGCAAAAAGTTGGAGAGAGCATATTCCTAACTGGCTTTTTGGTTTCAATGATTATGTGATAGTAATTGTTATTTATGGGGTTTCTGGTTGGCTAGGGTATGCACCTAAGCCAGGCAGAACCCACCACTCTAGTAAGGGCAAGTTACACACCAAACATAACCTGTGCTCACCCTCTGGTAGCTTGGCGCAGAGCAGTCAGCCTTATAATCGGAGGCAATGTGTAAATGTTTGTGCAACCCACTCACACAGCAACACAATGAATACACCACAAAAGAGACTCCATAAAGGATTATATAAAAAATATATAGTATATTTAACCTAAAACATAGACCAAAAGGACCATTATTCCTAAATAATGTGCATACAATGCAAATCCTCAGAGAGTACTTGTTATCCTGACAATGCAAGAATCAAACAGATATATATCATAACATCGGAGCATGTAATGCAGTAGTTTGGCTAGAGGAAAAGTACATGAATCACCATATGTCACCATGAGTACATGAATCACACATGAGTCCTAAAGGGTGGGAAAAGGGCAACCACACTATGGATGATGGCGGGTAGACCTCACTGGGTCCCCCGCATGCAGATTTGCAAGAAGGCAGCTACCCGCGAACATGCGGACAGCACAGCTGTTGTTGTCCGAATACTGATGTGTCTGTTCGCATCTTTCTCTATGCCGACCGACTGGGCAATTTGTCGGTACATCTGTGAAGAGCAGATGCCTCAACACAGCACTCATGCCTCCGACTCCACACTGCAGGAAATAAGGAGTACTCACAATGCACGCAACACCAAAGTGTGTTTCTGAGGTCTGGGAGGAGCTCTTCACCCAGGCACTTGGGACACCACAGCGTTCACCACGCGCTGAGTTGTAACAACGAGGGAAAATAACAGTGCTCACCATGCATGAAGTTGTAGGACACAAGGGCAAGTCAATGAGCCCTGGGAGAAGACTGAGGGGTGAGGGCACCAAAGCATATAGAAGGCAACAGGCCAACACATGTAAATTAGCTGCAAACTGGCAGCCTTGCCTTCAGCACAGCAATCAGCAGTCCAGCACAGCATTAGAAGTAAAGTAGAATGGCAGTTTCTACTGTCAGCACAGTAAATCTCCTGTCAATGCCCCCTGCAATGTCTGGTTAGACTAGAGTCAGGGAGCAGCGGGGCAACAAACAGAAAAGAGGTCCAGTTGAGTCGTTTGAGCAGCACAGCAGTTAGCAGGTAGCAGGGCAACAAACAGAAAGCAGTCTATATGAGTCCTTTGAGTGGCACAGCAATCCTCTGATAGAGGTTGGGTTCCAGATCCAAAAGTGCTTCAGAAAACATGTGGTCAGAGCCCCTGTACTTATACTCATAAATATATTTGATGTAGGGGGCGACTTCACAAGAAACCATAGAAGTGCACAACAATCTCTTTCATCCCAGCCCTGGCTCCAGACATCAGTAGGGGGTAAGTCAGCCCTTTGCGTGAGGGCAGTAAACCACCTATACAAATGGAAAGTGTGAATGCACTCTCCCAGGCCAGGAAGACCATCAGTGTGCAGATGAATGCAGTTGAGATCCCGGTCACACCCGGCCCTTCCTGTGTTGTTTCTGTCTGGAAAGCATGCATCAAGTGTAGCTGTTACCCAGACATAGATTGGAGTCCGACTGCAAAGCCCACAGAGTCATAAGCACAGAGAAGTGCCCACTTTCTAAAAGTTTCATTTTTAAAATAGCAATGCAAAATCCAACTGCACAAGTAAGCAGGATTTATCACTACTATTTTAAACACACCAAACATGACAACGCCACTTCTTTCAGTTCAGAAATTACCACTTAAGTATATATAAGGAAATTCCCAATGCTAGGCTATCAGAGGAGCAGGTCTCACAGCAGTGAGAAACAAAATAGGCTGTTTGTCACTACAAAGACATGCCATGTATACCTTCCATGTACTTGGATCTATATATTTATTACTTTTCTGCTAATTCAGCTTATCCAATGCACTTCCCTGATTCTCCACCTATACCTCTATCAATATATCTTCTACCTCAACTCTGACTCATCTCAAACCTCTTTCCACTACTCTTTCCAATGCACTACCCTATTTCTCACCCTATACCTCTATCGATATATCTCTCTCATTCATCCCAAACTCCATACCACTACTATGATCCCCAAAATACACCTTTCTAGACTCTTCCCTACTCTACTCCTCCTTGCATCATCTCAAACCTCTTTTTCTATATCGAGCCCCAAAAACAAGCCTTTCTAAACCATTCCCTCTGATTCTTCCCCTCCACATCCCTTTTACTTATCCCAAACCTCCTCCTACTGCTATGACCTCCCAAAAAAAGTCGAAATCCTCCCCCTCCCTCCACTATCCTTTTCAATCCAAATAACAGACTAACATGTCCACTTATATTTCACTATACTAATCCTTTATAGGTTCCAGAGTAGCATGCTACTTGCCAAAAAAGCGCTTCAACACCTCATATGGGGTAGCAAACGCTATATAAATGCAAACCTTTTTCCTTTTCTATCCCTCCGCTACCCTTCTCAATCCAAATAACTGACTAACATATCCACCACTCAAATTACTTTCATATTTCACTATACTAACTCACCACTACTAATCCTTTATGGGTTCCAGAGTAGTGTGCTACTTGGCAAAAATGCTTCAACACCCCATCAGGAGTAACAAGCGCTATATAAATGCAAACCTTTTTCCCTCTTCTATCCCTCCGCTATCCTTCTCAATCCAAATAAGTGACTAATATCTACCTCTCAAATTACTTTCATATTTCACTATACTAATTCACCACTAATCCTTTATGGGTTCTGGAGTAGCGTGCTACTCACCAAAAAAGTGCTTCAACACCCCATCAGGGGTAACAAGCGCTACATAAATGCAAACCTTTTTCCCTCTTCTATACCTAAGCTATCCTTCTCAATCCAAATAACTGACTAATCTCTACCACTCAAATTACTTTCATATTTCAATATACTAATTCAACACTAATCCTTTAGTAGAGTGCTATTCGCTGAAAAAGCGCTTTGACGCCTTGTCAGGGGTAGTAAGCACTATATAAATGCAATTCCAATACAATATAATAAGGCCTACCTTTTGCTTATACAGCATCCTACACAGAGGGCTACCTAGACCTACCTTAGGGGTGACCTATGTGTAATAAAAGGGGAGTTTAAGACTACGCAAGTAGTTTTAAATGTCAAGTTAAAGTGGCAGAAAACTGTGCATGCAGGGCCTGCAGTCGCAGGCCTGAGACAGGTTTGAGACAGGTTTGAAAGGCTACATCAGTAGGTGGCACAATCAGTGCTGCAGGCCCACTAGCAGTGTAGAAGCCTAAATGAAATCCAAGACAAACCCATCAGACCATGCACATAGATTAAAATGTATTAATATGACACGGAGACTGTTGACCACCCAAGTTCAGTCAAGAGCCCAAAGGAAGAAGTTGGCTAGAACATTTTACTCCTGAAAACTGCAAAAGGGCGTATTGTAAGTTATAAGTATCCAATCAGATATTCAGTACATGATCATTTCTCGGTAGTGATAGCAACACGTTTTATATATATATATATATTACCTACTGGCGGTCGCCAGTAGGTAGTTATAGTTAGGACCTAGTTTCCATAGGAAATCCGCAACATTCTATTCCCAATAAGTCTGGCGCCGATTGACGAATTTTCGCGAAATTTTCCAAACTTTTGGCCAGCTCCAGTCCGCTCCTATCCTGAAAGTTTCGGGGTGATTCGTCAAGCTGGGGCTGAGAAAAAAGGGGGTCCCAAAACTTATTTTCCCCATGCATTTTCCCATAGGACCTTTAGCCGCAGCTACAGCCCGAACTGCTGAACGGAATTACACCAAATTTGGCAAAAAGGTAGTCCTCAGTTCAGACTCGTGCCTTTTGCTTAAATGGTGTAAATCCGTTCAGTAGTTCCTGAGAAAATTAGAGTTAAAAGTACATATATATCTATGGCCTCGGAGGATCCACACACCCTATGCGCACCCTAAGCGCACCCTCTGCGCACTGTGTGCGCACCATCCTGATCACACACTGAATGCTAATTGGCTGTCAAGTGTCTGTGAACATTCGACAACAGGAACTGTTGGCAGCCATTTTGTGCCTCGGTAGAAGCGAGGCTGAAGAAGTAAGGGAAATAAGTGTGTGAAAGATATAAAGGGGGCAGGGTAGAAATACTCTGACCCTCCAGAGTTGCTTAGGGGGTCCCAGAAGGACTCCCAGGGCCCCTTTTCTTTTTGTTTTTTTTTTAAACTGCAAAATGCGAGCAGGGTGCTACCCCCCCCGGGGCTAGAAAATAAATAGGGTGGTGGGGCTGAACGGCCCCCCCAAGACCTGGGGACCACCACCCCCGGGGCTTAATTGATTGAGGGAGGGGGGCTGCGTGGCCCCCCTCCTGGAGACCTCGAGGGCCCTGGGGACCGCCACCCCCCCAGGGCCGGCTCCTACAGTGTCCTGGGGTGCCCACCCCAGGACACTGTTGTTTGCTATGAGAGTCCGGGAGTCTCCCGCCCTCCCATAGCAAACTTCATTTGGATTTTGAAAAGAGAGAGCAGGGAAACCTGCTCTCTCTTTCAAAATCCAAACCATATTGGTTTTCCACACGGGGAGCTGCATGTCAGCAGCTCCCCATGTGGAAAAGCAACGCCGGCTCCCGAAGCACGCGGGGAGCTGGCTGGGACCGTGGGGGCGTTGTGGCTCCCCCCACGGTCCCCAATGTTTTTTATAAGCCCCGGGGGATGGGGTCCTCGGGGATAATAAAAATTAGTGATAGGGGCTATTTTTTTTTTACGGTAAAATTAGGAGTCGAGCATCCTATCGCGTTGGGTGCACGATTTCTCTCGCATAGGGTGCTGATGTGTTTCGTTCTTGAGTGGCTCTAAAAAGAGCCGTTGTGTTCATTGAGAGTTTTTGGTACTTATAAGTAAGTACCTATACAGAGTCTAAAGTTGTTGAGGACGACTCTATTTCCTTCATCAGTAAAGTGTACTCCATCTCTCCTATACACCTCTTGCATATGAAAATACAGATTGTTATTGTAAATGGACCCCATTCTATAGTCTCGGAGAAAAGCAGAAACAGATTTATTCACGTTTCCTAGCTTTCTCAATCTGTGGACAAAAAAGGATTGGACCAGTTCCATTTCTGCCTTTGGCATTTGTTAGAATACACAAAGGCAGTTTTGGGAAAAAGTTAAATCAATTCTGCAAAGGTGTCCTTCATAAGCATTTCCAGACCTACCCCAGTCAAAGTGCCTAGGTCATTGCCACCACAGTGCACTATTATGAGGTCAGGGTGTTGGGTGTTGGAGATGCATAAAGGATTTTACCAATGGCATCAATTGGTGCCACTTTAACCCTCTCTGTCCATTATGTTCCGCGCAGGGATTGAGAAAGGTGTGCATAGGGTGCGCGAATCCCAAAACAACTTGTACAAAAATAATAATAACAAAGTATTAAAAATATAGTTTAAAAATATTTAAAAATATATAAAAAATAGTTTTAAAAAATTTACAAATATTTTTTTTTAATTCATTAAAAACAAATAATATTTTTTAATTTTTGAAAGAAATAAGTGGAAAACAAACTTTAAACACTGGTGAAAAACAATATAAAAAAACATAATTAAAGGAATTGATACACTGAAAAATAAAGATTTAGAAATCCTATGAAAATCATTAAACATCATAGGTTTAGAGATAAGTTATAGATAGGAATTAGCATTTAAAAAACCTTTGAAATTCACTTAAAAAACCATAGGTTTCAGGTGTGTTATAGGTAGGAATTAGCATTTTAAAAAACCTTAGAAATTCACTGAAAAAACCATAGGTTTCAGGGGCGTTATAGTTAGCTGGACATTTCCCTAGTACCAAACCATTGAAATTCCCCTGTTATAGTTAGTTTAGCTAACTATAACTCGCGCCCCCGCAATGCACTGCTGATGACGTCACATATTACATCACTCATGACATGGTCAGTGACATCACTGATGACATCACTGATGACATCTCAAATGACATCACTGATGACGTCATTCATGTGATCATTTGATGCATCTTCTCACAATCTAATATAACCTTTGATACACCCACTCTAAATTACATACTGACACTCATAAAACCATAGACACTCCAACACCAATAAGTACATACCCCATCACAGAGTCTTAGGTCTAAACACCCATCCACTCACTCACCTGTACAGTCACTCATTCTTATGGTCACTCAGTACAGGACTATCATATGCACTCATACACTTATATAGACACTCACACACCGCTACTCATCTATAGAGGTACTCACACACTTCCTCAGTCATGCAAATAATTAATCACACTGACATTTACTCACCTATACAGTTATACACACACAAGCTCAATTACTCCTACAAATACTAGCACATTCTTATGGTCTTATACAATCACTGATACAAGCACACACTCATCCATACAGCCACTCACACTATCACACACTGTCAGTTATAGTCATTTCTGTACTTCAACATACATATATACTGCCGTTCACATATGTAGTAAATTACACATGTTCTAATGAAATATATATCCACTCACTAACACAACCATACACATATTCACCCACTCATACAGTCCATTACAGACCTAGTGTTGAAACCATGCACCCAGTGAATCACCCACTGACACATCTATGCACAGAGTCACACACATCCCACCCACACAAACACTCAGGCACCCATCCAGATACTCAGACAACCAATCAATAACTTATATAGACACTCATGTACCTATTCACAAAACCATGCATCCGCTTACCCATCAACAGACAGACGCATACAGACATTCACACAGTTTAGTCACTAACCCATGCATTCAGTAAGATACGTTTAATCACTCACTTATACAGTCAGTCACGCACATACTAAATCCTCCATACAGATACTAATACACCCACTCATTCCCCAGTACAGCTTGGCATATATATGAAACAAAATTAAACTTTACAGAAACAGACAGACACTGAATGATGTCATCAGTGATGTCATCAGTGATGTCATTTGAGATGTCATCAGTGATGTCATCAGTGGTGTCACTGACCATGTCATGAGTGATGTAACATGTGACGTCATCAGCAGTGCATTGCAGGGACGCGAGTTATAGTTAGCTGAACTAACTATAACGGGGGAATTTCAATGGTTTTGTACGAGGGAAATGTCCAGCTAACTATAACGCCCCTGAAACCTATGTTTTTTTCAGTGAATATATATATATATATATATATATATATATATATATATATATTATATATATATATATATATATATTACCTACTGTCGGTCACCAGTAGGTAGATATAGTTAGGACCTATTTTCCATAGGATATCCGCAACATTCTATTTGGAATAACTTTGGCGCCGGTTGACGAATCTTCGTGAAAGTTTCAAAACTGGAGGGGGGGCCTCCGGTCCGCTCCTATCCTGAAAATCTCAGGGTGATTCGTCAAGCGGGGGCCGAGAAAAAAAAGGGGGTCCCAAAACGTGTTTTCCCCATGCAATTTCCCATAGGAACCTTTGATCGCAGCTACAGCCCGAACTGCTGAACGGAATCACACCAAATTTGGCAGAAAGGTAGACCTTGGTTCAGAGTCGTGCCGGATGGTGTAAATCCGTTCAGTAGTTCCTGAGGAAATCAAAATCACATATATATCTATGGCCGCGGTGGATCCGCGCACCCTAAGCGCACCCTGCCGAGCACGAGCTGTATGTTAATTTGCTGTCAACACTCCAAACCAGGAAGTTTTGGCAGCCATGTTGTGCCTCGGTTCAGCCGAAGCACAAGAGGGCTGCCAAAACATTAAAACAAACGCACAACACGCAAAAAGGGGGCAGGGTAGAAACACCCTGACCCCCTAGGCCTGCTCAGGGGGTCCCACAAGGACCCCCAGGGCCAAAAAAAGCATTTTTTTTAAAAAGAAATCGGCGAGATTCGCGCACCCAGCACAAATTTTTGCCAAATTAATTTTTTTTAAACGAAATGCGGGCTCCTGCGCTTCGTTGTTAATTAGCCCCCGGGGGGGCAAGTCTTGGGGGCAATTTGCATAATGTAATGGGGGGCCCATAGGGGCCCCCCAGCCCTGGGGACCGCCACCCCCGGGGCTTTATAAAATTATGTGGGGGGGGCTCTGAGCCCCTCCCAGCCCCAGGGACCTCCACCCCCGGGGCTTTTAAAAACATGGGTGGGGGCTCAAAGGCCCCCCCAAGCCCCGGTGACCGCCACCCCCTGGGGCTTTTTGTCAATATCTGCGGGGGGCTCACGGCTCCCCCGCAGTCACGGGGACCACGAAACATTAAAGAAAAAAACCCAAAAAGGCCAGGCCCCAGGGGAAGGGGTCCCCGGGGCCAATTATGGCCTCGGTAGGGGGGCCACGCAGCCCTCTTCAAAAATAAGATTTAAAAAAAAAAAAGGTGTCAGGCCCTCGGGGATGGGGTCCCCAGGGCCAAAATATTAGGAAAAGAAGGGGGGCCACAGAGCCCCCCTTCTTAAAACAAAAAATAAAGAAAATGACCGGCATCGCGCCAGAGGCCACGCCCCCTTCTTGCAGCACTCTGCAAACGTGCCCCCTGGCGCATTTGCATAGGGGGAACGAATTCCCCTTGAATACTGGGGGTCTCTCGGGGCCATCTAGCCCACCAGGAACCTCCAGTATGTGCCAGGGGGCTGCGTTGCAGAGATGTGTTCTGAGGGCATGTCCCTTTTTACACCTCTCTGCAACGCAGCTCTGTGGCGCTTAATGGAGGTAGCTGGCGGGCTAGTTCCACCCCAGGGACCCTCAGGATTCAAGGGGAGGTAATCCCCCAACTTAAAACGTGCCACGGGGCGCGTTTGCACAGTGGTGAAGGGATGGGGCTGGGCCTGAGGTGATATGTGTGCAAACACGCCCTGTGGCGTGTTTTAAGTTCAGAAATTAATTCCTCTTCAATCCTGAGGGTCCCTGGGGGCCAACTAGCCCACCAGGTACCTCCAGTAAGCGCCACAGAGCTGTGTTGCAAAGTGTTGTAAAAAGGGCCGTGGCCTCTGAACACCTCTCTGCAACGCTGCTCTCTGGTGCATACTGGAGGTACCTGGTGGGCTAGTTGGCCCCTAGGGACCCTCGGGATTGAGGAGGAATTAATTCTTCAACTTAAAACACACCACAGGGCGTGTTTGCAGGCATGTCACCTCAGGCCCGTCCCCTTCCTTCACCATTGTGCAAACGCGCCCTGTGGTGCGTTTTAAGTTGAGGAATTAATTCCTCTTCAATCTTGAGGGTCCCTGGGGGCCAACTAGCCCACCAGGTACCTCCAGTATGCACCACGGAGCTGCGTTGCAGAAAGGTGTAAAAAGGTGCACGGCCTGGGCCACCTCTCTGAAACACAGCGTAATGGCGCTTACTGGAAGGACCTGGTGGGCTAGTGTGTTGTGTTTTCACACGTCACCTCAGGCCCCATCCCCTCCCTTTACCACTGTGTAAGTATTCATGCAGCGAGCCAGGCCTTAGCACATGGACTGCCTCAAACGCCTATCCACTATGGATGCAGTCCTCTAACCACCTACACAGTTGTCTTTCACACCTTCAATTCCCCAGTCAGTATTCATACACTCCCAGCAAACACCATTTCATATTTGAATCCATTGACACACCAATACAAATTTCTAAAAATCCACTCAGTGATTCCTAGATCTACACACACATCTAATCACTTACCTATAGATTCACTCATACATGCTGTCAATGATCAATATAACACTATCAAATATACTTATACACCTATATCGACATTACACACCAGCACACATCCTATTTACTTATGCAGTCATCCTACTCACTTATGCAAACAATGGATCATACTTACATTTACTCAGCTACACACTTATACAAACACCACTTCACTTATTCATATAGATAGTAACTCATACTTAGTGTGTTATAAAATCACTATTACAAGTATACAGTTATTCATACAGTCACTCATACAATCACTGAGTCTTAAGTATACTTATTTATATACAACAACTGTCACATACACTGCCTTTTATTTTTCTAGTTTGTTGGACATGTACCATTGAGAGATATATTTGCTCATCACCACACCCATAAAGATATTCACTCACCCAAGCAACTGTTATAACATGTAGTCTTAACCTCATATTCCTACTGAATCAACTATTCACACATCTTTGGGCAGTCACACACCCCCCACCGAACCACACACGCATTCACTCTCCCATACAAATACTCAGTTAACTAATCAATAACTAATATAGACTTTCACATAGCTAGTAACCAACGGGTGCAGCAGTTTACACAACAACTGACAAAGTGATACAGATATTCACACAGTTTAGTCACTATTCAATATATTTAGTGAGACACTATAAATTAGTCAAGTAAACAGTCAATCACACTGCTACTAAATCCTCCATCTAGATATTTATATTTATATATCTACTCATTCTTCAATGCAGATTGCTATATATATAATACATATTTAAATAACGAACCAAACCACATTCACTGGATGATGTCATCAATGATGTCATCAGTGATGTCATTTGAGATGTCATCAGTGATGTCATCAGTGATGTCACTGACCATGTCATGAATGATGTAATATGTGACATCATCAGCAGTGGATTGCGGGCACGCGAGGTATAGTTAGCACAACTAACTATAACAGAGGGATTTCAATGGTTTTGTACGAGTGAAATGTCCAGCTAACTATAACAGCCCTGAAACCTATGGTTTTTTCAGTGAATTTCTAAGGTTTTTTAAATGCTAATTCCTAACTATAACATGTCTGAAACCTATGGTTTTTTCAGTGAATATATATAGGCTGACTGCAGTGTAAACTGCACCGGCACACCGCTCGATGCTTATGATAGGCTTGCACGGGCACACATCTAATAGGAATAAGCTTTGCCGTAAATGTGCTGACGACATTGCAGCGTGAACTCGTTCCCCATTGGCTGTTTCCTTGGACGGACCAGAGTGAAGACTTCGCCGTACCGTGCTGATATATTAGCATTAGGATCGTACCCTGATTGGCTGTTTACTCTGGTGGACTTGAGTGGAAACGCAACTGGTTTTCTGCCTGACGCTTATATTAGGCTTGACCGAGTGCGCTTCTGATAGGATGAAACAATGGCGGCAAAATGATTGTTTGAGGATTGGTTGTTTACCTATTTAAGAAGGAGGGGTGGTGATGGAACTCCTCATTCACAGATAAACGACCGACAAGAGAACTGAGGCACTACACTCAGGAGGTGAGACTGCACTCCATAGGCGAAGGCTTGAATTTATCGCTAAAACCCCCTCTTTTTTTGGGGGGTAATCACATACAATTTATGTCTGATAGTGTATTGGGAACAGGCTAATTAGTTTGTTGGCTAATTGGATAAATAACGGCTACTGCACTTGGGGATTCTGGAAATATTATTTGTTTAATTTATAGTCTTTTGGACTATAAACCGGATACCTTAAAACTGTTGTTTGTTGGATGACGTTATTACTGGAAGCTACTGATTTTCAAAGCACAGAATAGGAGCGGTGCTCACAGTCTTTGGATGTTTTTATTTTTAAACAGCTTTACTCTTGGGGATACTAGGTACTTTATTCATTGATACTTGATACATTATTCATAGAAATTCGTTGGGACTGCTATTCCGGTATCTTACTGTTGCTCTTTGTTTATAGACTATACCTTCTGTACACTACGGGGATTCCCCGTGGTTATGCATTAATTAAGGATTACTCCATTTATTTGGAAATACCTATTCCATGATCAGGTGTTTTTTTTTGACTGGCGGTGATGGAGTGCATATTGTATTTTTACTCTTTTTTTTAGACTGGAGAATCAAAGCATTTATTCTTTGAGATCGATAGCACGGTACGGGGGACTCTCAGTGCGCATGTTTGATAGATTCCATTAGGAGGTTCGCTACATTGGTATTGAAACCACTTTAATCCCAAGTGAGTCTTTATGATTGGTTGTGTAATATTATCCAGGGGCTTTGAGGAGAGAGCCATAACGGCTCTTCATAGTGATGGTGTATGGTTGACAAATATAGTTCACCTCAACAGCGTGTACTTTAGAGATTACACTCTGACTCTTTTATTCTTACAACATCCGTCCTTGATATATTTCTTTAATATGTTACACGGTTCAGGTGACCATAAGTACTCTGGATCTATCTTCTTTCATACAATGGGGACATCTATAGGAAAATAGTTACCATCCCTCTGGTTGATTTAGAATACAATTATATGGTCAGTTCAGATAAGATTCTATCGATTTCTCGAACTATTCCACATTTATCATGTCTTAATTAATATTTATTGCAAATTAATATTTCATTTATGGAATTATTGTTAGGACAATTATGTTATCATTGTTAATTAGAGTGTATATCGGCAGGGGGTCAATAATGTAATTTGTACTGTGCAATTACGGTCTGATCTTTGATTTGTCCAAAAATAAAGGACAGGACTTATTAGTCTTGCTGATACCTGTCATGTCTATCTTGTGTCCATTTTTTTTAATTAAAGTTTTTCTTTAACTTTAAGTTATATAGTTGATACTAAAAGATGTCCATCCGATTGTTTTTACAGCCCTGATGAAGTCCTTTTACGGATGAAACGTGTTGGCTGGGCTGATGCATGTATTCTTACATCTGATTGTGAAAAGAAAACGACATAACTGAATACAAGAACTTTCAAAACTCCCGTCTTCATATGTTTCTTGAACGATACGAATTGCAAGATTATAATCGTACTTGACATTGGAATTGCTTTAAAAAATGTATTTTGCTCCTTGATATTATCAAAGATAAGCAAATACATAATGAAGACCCAGATGTCTTTTCTTTTGAGACAGTTGGGTCTTTCTGAGATTGAGCAAAATGTTTGCAAAGACAGGTGCTGTTGAGTTGAGCAGGCCTTGCATCAGTGCGTTCCAAGCTGTTTGATTTTAACAAAAACAATGGGTTATCAATGTTTACGAGTTTTATGTGTGTGCCTTGAGTTGGTTACATTGGCCTTATTCCTTATTGAGTATCGTAACTTAGCAAGACAAGATGGATCCCATACATGATACAAAAATGCAAGTCCACAGTTGCATTTAATTTACATGCCCTGGGTATATAGGAAACCACTTTTCAAAGGACTTACAAGTAAATCAAATATGCCAAACTGGTGTAAACCAATCATACCATGTTTAGAGGAGACAGCACATGCACTTTAGCACTGATTAGCAGTGGTAAAGTTCCCAGAGTCCTATCGCCAACAAAAATGTTAGAAAAATAGGTGGAGGGATACACAAAGTTTGGGGATAACCCTGCAAAAAGGGTCAGGTTCAACAGTAATGTTGGAAAAGATGCCAGAGTTGGCCACTTCAATGATATCTCATGCAAATTAAATCCTCAACGCGCAGCATGTCTATGGCAGAACCGCTTGGCTTGATTATAACCAGGACTTCAGGTGGGCCTAGGTTAAGGACCCTGATTTTGATAAGAATCAGACTGAGGTAAATGTTTGGTTGGAAACAGTCAGTACCAAAGCCCCAGTTAAGCATGCTTTTCATCCACAACATTCCACTGGTGACAACAAGGGAGCATGTTGGGCTTTCAACAGGAAGGCATGCACTCGCCCATCCGGATCTTACTAATTTAAGCATGTGTGTTCCTTTTGTGGCCTCCCATCTCACCCGAATTCAAATGTATTAAAAAGTCAAAGGAGAAGCTAAGGGAACCTGTCAAATCCAACAACTGATCTGAGCATGCCCACACCAGTACAGGTGGATAAGTTACTGTCCTAGCTCAAAATGTATCCTAACAAACAAGCGGCACAGTCATTGTATTTTGGTTTCTCTTCTGGTTTCAGGATCCCAGACACTGAATTGGTACCAATTTCACATGGCAGTAACCAGATGTCAGTGCATACTTACCTTAGTGTAGTGACCAAGTAGCTACAGAAAGTAACTTCTCTGGGCAGGATTGCAGGTCTTTTACCATGCCATGCTAAGGAACCTGAGACATGGACCATCCTCACTGACATTAAATTAGCTTTTTGGTTGTTGTCTATTCACCCTGATGATTACCAGTTGTTGGGCTTCCAAATTAGGGGCATGTACTATTATGGTAAGTGCATGCCCATGAGCTGTTCGGTTTCCTGCTCTTATTTTGAGCAGTTCAGCTCTGCATTGGAGTGGATATTTGTAAAGCAAAGTGGTCACCAGGTTTTCAGCCACTACCTCGATTACCCTTTTCTAGAGCCCACTCCAGTGCGATGAGTGTAGTCATGCATTGGAGGCATTCATCTCCATCCTATGTGGTTTTGAGGTGCTCCTTGCACCGGGAAAAACTGTTGCGCCTTCCACTTGCATTACCTTCTCGAGCATTGAGATTGACTCAGTGGCTGGTGAATGTCACCTTCCCTCCGAGAAAGTGCTTGCGTTCAATCAGTTAATTGATATGATGTTATCCCATAAGAAGGTAACATTGTAACAGCTACAGGTTCTGGTGGGTCAACTACATTTCCCCCGAGAATTATCCCTATGACCCATTCATATTCCAGATCTATTGACAGGTCCATAGCAGGTCTTGCATAAAACATCATCATACCAGGTTGCCTGCAGAGGTCCCAAGGAGGACTTAAAAATCTGGAGCATCTTTTTAGAACAGTTCAACGGTTCAGTAGTCTAGCTTCCGTCTCCCATACCCGTCAGATGCTGGGCCTGTTTATAGACTCAGTCGGCAGTGTGGATTTTGGGGCAATTCTGGGCAATCACTGGTACTGGGGAGATTAGCTGCCGTCTTGGCATTATATTGGCATAACCAAGAATATTGCATTCCTATTGTTCTGTCCCACTTTTGTTGCAGTGAATATCTGGTCAGAATCTTTCAGAAATAAGAGTGTTAACTTTTGGTCTGACAACATGGCCATAGTAGAGGCTATTAATAAGCAGGGGTCTTGGCTGGGCTAGAGCTTCATCTCTGCTCTTGCCCAGCCCCCTCAGGCTCCATTTTATTCCCCTATAAAATCTATAGAACATAACTTGTTAGCCATTTTCAGGTACTCAATAGAATTCTTGATCATGAATACGTTTTTTCCAAGGTGGCTACAAAGATAGATTCTAGGTCAATAATGTGGATCGAAATGCTTTAATTACAATATCCTTGAGTCAAATTGTTCTAATGAAATCTTTCAAAATTGCATTTTGTTTGAATCATGTTTAACCATCATACCCTCCAAATGCTTACCATCTGCCTTTGCCCCGAACATATCCCTCACCTATTTTACTATCAAAAGGTCTGTTTGGCTCTCACAGGAATTCATATAGATGTGCTTTTCTCTATATAATGTGATCTTTAAAATACATGTAATGCAATCCTTCACATATTTAACCTAGTTTGGCAACTACACCATGTTTGAAATATGAATAATTTCAGTCTATTTCGGCTCATATGATTTTGGATCCTGCTGCATACAATAAGGCTAAATATGTAGTGAAGAAAAAAGCGAATGTCATTACAGGATGTTAGAGGCATTATCTGAAGAAAAGACAATTGTCCTCATTTAGAGTTTGATGGATGTGATGATTCTCAACCAAAATGTGACTTGTATCACGCCTGCCGCATTACAATGGCAATAGGGTATAATGCACTTCTAATATGAAGAATGGGACATTTGTCACGTTTGTGATGGAGTATACCTTTTGCCACACTCTAAATAAGGCCCATGAACTGTGTTTCGCAAACACAAAGATTCCCCTCAAACATCCAGCCATACCTTCTTTACCTTACATTATTTCAGATTTTCATAGAAATTAGAGCTTTTTTCTCAATATTATTACTTAACATATTGATTCTTTTTTGGAACACATGCTGTTTACCTGTTGTTTCTAACGTAATTTTGCTACGAACAATTTGTAACCACGCTTTTCGAACTGAGATATGTATGTATGTTTTTCACTCCTTATGGTTATTAAGGCTGAGTAACACAGGATTACTTCACATTACTCATTCATATGAGTCTTGCCTAAAGGGTTTTTGCTATATTTTTCCACCATTCAACTAAAGTAAACTTCAATAATTGATTATTTTGGCATTGCATTAATCATAGCCTTTGTTTACCACATCATTATTTTCACAGATTTTATTTTTTAAGTTTAATAAAGTAAGAGCATAGTATACATGAAAACAACCATACCACTCCATTAGCGCAATATTAAAGCAAAGAGAATACGTTATCAAACATGGCTCTCAGCAAATGAAAAAATAATAATGTGCATCTATAGATGCATCTCAATGGAAGGTAGTCATATGAATAAGTGTTGAGGAAAGTTGGAAGGAAAAAAGAGAAAGCAAAAGAAAACAGAAGGAGGAAGAAAGGGAGAAGAAAGTATTCAACAATAAAAACTTCCTGTAACATTATTAAACATATCTATGATAAAGAAGTCACGAAAACAACATGAGATAAACATGAAAAACAAATAAATGAGAAACAGTATGCAATACCATGGAAATCATCAAAAACTATCACTTACAATTGAAGACAAATATCTGGTAAGTGGTGCCCATAATATTTTGCACTTGACAGATAAAAGGGTAGAATGTAAATTATACCGATCCAGTCGATGCTTATGACAGACTAAGGGGCTCATTATGACCGCCCGCCACCACTGCAGTGTTTGGGATCACCCGCCAGACATGCGGCGGTCCCACCACTGCTATTAGAATGCGCCTGCCATATTGGCAAGCGCATCCTGGGCTTTTAACATCGCAGGCGGTGTTGCTGGCTGCAGCACTGTCCGCAATGATAAAGATGATTGCACCGCATTTCCCTGCACCACGTGGCAGGCACCACGCGGTGCCTGCCACCTGGTGCATGGAACTGCAGGGGGGTACCATGGGTAGGCCCCCCAGGGCACCCCCCCACACAGAGGGGGTCGCAACGGGCCCCGAAAGCCAGTCTCCTCATGTCTTTTTGCAGCGGGATATCCGCTTCAAAAAGACAGGCGGAAAGGCGTACCATAATCCATACAGTGGTGCCTGCACGGCACCGCCGCAATGTTGTCATGTTTCCGGGTTCCGCAAGGCGGGCGGAAAAGGATGCCTTGCGGAACCATGGCGGACGGACTTTCCGTGGCGGTGGGAATTTTCTGTATGATGGCGGAAGGACCGCCAGCCAGGCGATGGCGGTCCTTTCGCCATCATAATGAGCCCCTAAGTTCCACCACTCTTAGAGAGGGATAGTATCTTTAAACTTCCAGTTGGAGGTAATCACCTGCAAACCAATCATGATTAAAAGAGCCACCAATTTCCCAAACATTTTATTATGAGACCAAAGAATATTTGACCCACCCAAAAATATAGTGGTCATTCAGAATATTATGCGAATGCTGGTAATAGCCGCAATTCTTGTTGAAACAAGCACTCAAAAATTAGATAACTTAGGGCATAGAAAAAACATATAGATGTAGGTACTTAGTGGTGTTACAATGCCAACAGTCATCTTGTTTGATAAGTTTTAGTTTGAAAAGGTGTGCTGAGGTATAAAAAAGTCTGTTATAAAAATAGTATAATGTTTGGATAAGGTTGGCTGGGCGAGCGGTAGCATGAATTTTCGTCCATATCTTATCGCATAAGGTTTTAGGCCATGTAGTTTGTAAGTCGAATTCCCATAATAGTTCAAATTTGGCTTTAGGTCTATCTGTTTGAGGTTTTTTCAATGTTTTCTATATGAGTGCAACTTTAGCAGGATTAGTAAAGAAGATGATCAGTGAACCATGACCATGAATAAAAGAGGATGAGAAAGAGCTAAGTTTAGCAGTTAGCACTGATTCTAAAGGCTGATACTGTTCAAGACACTTAGGAGGAACTTTACGGAAGAGGAAAGTGATTCAAATGAAATAACTGCATTATTATGGTGTAGTAATTGAGAGACTGTAAATGAACCCTTGTTCAACCAAGACCGCCAGAACAATGACTTTCCATTCTTCCTGTGATATTTGTTATACCAGATGGGGCTTTGGATAAATTGCTCATATGCGGATAAGGGAGCAACCAAGTAAGGCTTAAGTATAGAGCAGGAATGAGATATAACTGAGGGAATCCAGTAGTTGGCAAGGTCAGAATTATGGAAAATGTGTTTGTGAGAAAAAGGAGCGATCATGGTGAGATCCAAGTGGAACCACAATCTGGATTTAGAATCGGGGGAGTCCAAAAAATAACTTTGGCTCTACTTAATGCCAAATGCTTCATGATAAAGGGTAAAATCAAGGAAATTCACCCCATCAGTGGACTTGAAGATTTCAAGCGATGTAACGATATACGAGAATCCTTCCAATTCCAGAGAGAACAAGATAAGAACTTGTTTATAACTGTGAAATATTTCCCAGGGATTTTGATAGGTAATACCATAAGAAAAAATAGTGATTTGGAAGTACCATCATATTGATAGGATCAAGATGGCCACACCAAGAAGAAAAAAACTGAAGACCAACCTTGGCAGTTTTATCAGTCTTGGAGAGAAGAGCATCCATGTTGGAGTGTAGCGTGTCTCTGAGACTATTGTGATATAAAATCCCAAACATTTTCTCTTGTCGGGACTCCAGGAGAGGCCTGCTCCAGCAAATGGGATTTTAAAACAGAGCTTATTAAAGGGCATAACTTCAGTTGTTTCAATATTAAATTTATATCCAGGCGCCTCTTAAAATGCACTCTTTAAAAAAAGATGCGAGGGAGGATTCCGGTTTATAAATATAAGGAAGGATGTCATTTGCATCTAAAGTAAGTTTCGTTTTTTAGTTGGAAACCAGAAAGGCTATCAGAATGCTTTAGTCGATACAGGAAGGGCTCAAGAGCAAGAATAAATGACAGGGGCATTAACGGACATCCTTGCCTTGTACCTCTATTGAGAGGGAAGAATGGGGATTGTACTCCATTTACCACAGTAGAGGAATGGCACTATGAGTATAGTAGAGCGATTAATTGTAGAAATATAGGAGCAAACTCATGCCAACGTAAGGCCTGCATGAGAAATTGCCAATTTACCCTATCAAAAGATTTTTTCAGCATCCAGTGATATCGCCGCACGGAAGTGATTTAGTTTAGGGGCTTTGCTAAGAATATTCAGAAATATACACAAATTATCTACGATGTTCCTACAGTCAACCAATCCGGATTTTTTGATGCCAACTAAATCGGGCTTGAAGTCATTGAGTCTGAGGGCTAATGCTTCAGCAAAGATTTTGCATTCTGTGATTATCGGTGATATGGGAGGGAAATTCTGGCATAAGGATAAGTCATGATCTTTTATCGGGAAGGGACAGATCCTATCTTCTGTAAAGGAGGCGGAGGAGATATTCAATGAGAGAAAATGATTAATTAATGTAAATAACTTAGGAAGTAGCATTTTTGAAAATTCAAGGTAAAGTTCAACAGTATACCCATCCGGACCAGGAACCTTACCCGTTGGAATATGTTTAACTGCTGAAAACAATTCCTTTATTTGTAGTGGGAGCTTGAGAGAAGCCAAATCAATGTGTGTGGACTTGTGAGTTTTCAGGGTGAGAGAAAAATAACTTAATTGACTCTTCAGAAGGAGAAGATTCATGTATATAAAGGTCAACAAAACACTTATCAATGTCCGAATCTCGAAACAGGTGAGTGCCAAATTGATTAGTAATTGATTTGGAAGAAGATTTTTCTTTCCTACATTTCAAGTTATGAGCTAAAAAGGTACCAGTTTTATTCCTGCCCCCATGGTGCCCAGTGTTAATGTTGAGGAGTGCACAACATGCTTTCTCTATAAAAGATTTATTAAAATGAATCCTAGCTGCTACCAATGTATCCAAATCAGCTTTATTATTTTTAGACGCAAAGTATCTGTGTTTTAATCATTTAATATCAGCTAGAATGAAGGCAGATTCTGTTTTTGATAGCTTTCCATTTAGCAGAGGCATAGTTGATAATGAATTCTTTAGAGGCGGCTTTAAAGGCATCCCAAATTAATTGAAAAGAGGTTTCCTTTATATCATGGGTCTTGAAATATTAGTGAACAAGTCTAATAGGAAGTGAGGAAAGCCTTGTTGGAAAACAGAGAGGGGCGGAAGATAGATGGAAGAGTTAAGAGAAAGGTAAAGAAAATGAAGGAGAGAGGAACCCCAGAAAAATGGATAGAACAAAAGAGGCAACACAGGAAGGAAGTTCCTTGCTTGCAGTAAGATCATTAATAACAAAAGAGAACATCCCAAAAGATGAAGAGGGTACGGAGCCCCTAAAGAAGATGGAACCAAACTCGGCTCCTGTGAACAGGGGAGGGAGACACAGTGATAATGAAGGAAAAATATAAACTGCAAATTGATAGGTAAGGGGGGAACTGAAGTGGACAGTTCAATATTAAACAGTCCCTAGGAGGGTAAAAATAGAAGGATAAATAGCGTAATGTAAAACTTACCATTGACTATAGGGGATTGGAGTCATGGGAACGGTACACAAAAACATTGGGGCAGAGGGCACCCTGACAGCTGAAATGTTGGGTCCCTGGGATCAGGGAGAAGTGCTGACTGTAGGTTCACTCTTCACAGATGGTTCATTAATGCCTCACCTCGAGTTTGTGCAGGTTTACGAATTACTGGACACAATGTTTTTAACACATGCTAGCATTATCTGATATATCTGCTGGTATGGGTCTCCAGACAGTACTGAGCCGGTGACGCATAAGTTTTTTGCAAGCACTACACACTATGGGACACGGCAGACACCTGGTCAGATGGCTGTATCGTGGACTCCGAGCTCATATTGGGGTACCCCTGGATTCACTCAGGCGTAGATGGGAGGCAGACACTAACAGGGCGATCATGGATAAAGAACAGCCTTTCTTTTGCAGTACCCAAACAAGCATTTACAATGCAACGGTCTCGGCATTGTTAAAGTTAGAGCTATTGGCATTGCTCATGACATTATTTTTGTTTATGTGCACTAACCTGCTGAACTGTTTTACAAATCATCACCAACTTGACATGAGAAGGGGAGCAAATCAGCGTTTGGGGTTCGGGCACATGTATCAGTATGCTGTTAGGAGTCCACAATATAAGCTGTTTTAAGACAAACAATAGTGTGGCAGGTAATGCTGCCGGCGGTTTGTTCTAGCCGAGACCTAAAGAACACGGAAATATTACCTCTACATCGTTATCTACTACACCTCCACTCGACAAGAAAAACAAACCTAAGCAGATAACACAAGCAATAAAAAATAAATTAAAAAGTGTGGAAAGTTAAATATCTTTACCCATTTGAACATTACAGCGAGGGAAAAAAAATATTGCACGAGCTAACTTCCAATCGTGGTAAAAACGTGTTCCCACTTCTCACATAGACGACACGCCTATTCTCAGCCCGTGGTGCAGGGTTGCCGTGAAACCAATCTAATTGGTGGCATGACACAAATGCAAAGCAGGACCAACCACTAAAAACCGTCTGCCTACCGGTCTAGTGGCATGCATAATATATATATCTCCATACCCATCCCTTATGATTCGTTATCCTTTGACGAACCTCGTTCGAATTTCCCCTCACATATCACAAAACAGATGTGCAGGGGTCGCGTTAGTTTTAAAGACACTCGAAGGCAAGGAAAGCGGGTGGGATGGCAAGCAAAACAACTGTTTGATATTGTGCACACTGCTTTTACTGTTATTTAAAGAGCATGACCAAAATAATCACTATTTTTGACTGACCAGGCAGCCGCGGGCCAGCTTCTGTAGTTCCACCGGCACCACGGCGCTGGGGCAGTGCTTCTCGATGTAATCCTGGAAGCCCTGGACTCCCATGGTGGCTGAGATTACGGGGAGTGAACTAATATCCTGCCGGGGAAAAGTCAGTTAAAAAATAGAATGACCGAAGATTAAGCCCCCTGGGTCTGGAGGCTCCTGTGGATGCGGATGCAGGCGATGTGGGTGTTGTTGGGGGACTGAGCCTGTGGGGCGGCTCCGTCGTTATGTCATGGGGGCAGTGTAGGAGGGGTGCTCATGGCTGCTGCAGCCGCCATGTGCTGTCTCACAGAGCCATGGCCGGAGGAGGATCTGTGCTGGGGATCGGGGAAGAGCGCTGACGTACCACAGGAACTAGCGGCCACTGGAAAAGGAGGGCCACGCCCGCCGTTCCCTGACTGGCGGGGCGAGCAGGCCGTGGATCCCGAAGTTGCAGCCGGTCTGCAGATCCGGAGCGAGGGGGCAGAGAGGCGGGAGCCACGGAGCCCGGCGGGAGAGCCCCGGGGGAGATAGGGTGAGTGCGAGCGCAGGGGGTGCAGCGCAAGAAGTGCCGGTGTTAGAGAAGCTCCATGCTGCATGGGGGCGGGGGGCTCATGTGCTCAGCTTAACAAGGCAGCCCCGCCCGCCCTCGAGCATGGCTTTTCCAGCAGCGGTAGTATTTCCCCCAGCTCTACGCTGACATCAGTGAGGGCTCACCTTGATGGGACCGTTGTTGCTAGGCGACGCCTGGTCCAGGCTCGCAACGGAGATTTTAGGAGCGATTTTGTTGCGCGCAACCTCGGGCCCACGGCGCTGATCTCGCTGGCAGAACGCTTTCCTTCCACAGCATGCTCAGGTCCCGGGCGGCGGTGGTGATTTTCAGGGGCACAGCGCTTTCCTTCCTCAGCGCGTCGCAGTGCCTTAGGGACCTCATGCTGCCTGCACGCGCCAGTAGGCTCTTTGATTGGTTGACAAGGTCCACCAATCACAGTGCTTATTTGGTAGTTGCCAACCAATCAGAGAGCCGACTGGCGCGTGTAGGCAGCGTGAGCAAGACATGCTGCCTTGTGGGCGTGTATTAAAAAAACACGCCCAGAGAAAGATTTGAAAAAACACGCCCACGATTCGCAAAAAGACGGGGCATGTTTGGAGAGACAAACCTCTTCTCCAATGGCTGACCAGCATTTAAGAGGCCAGCCAATGGAGAAGAGGAGAGAAGAGAGGCGGGTTCAAGCCCCTCTTCTCCAAGTCATTAAATCTCGCGAGCGAGACTGCGCAAGCGCAGCCTTCGCTAGCCGAGACCTAAAAAGGTCTTGTGCAATACAGGTTTTCATTTCATACCATTTTCTATATTCCACAGGGCCTACCTCACACCCCACAAAATAAACAAAATGTTCCCAATGGTCTTTGCAACTTGGCCCAGGTGCCATGCACTGGAAGTAGATCTGGTGCATATGTTGTGGGCCTATCCTACGTCCCCCACGCCATGGAGGGGCGGGGCGGGGCGGGTGACGTGCGCCTGATGACGCGGCTGACACCCGCCCAGACCCTCAACCTGATTGGCTGACTTTAGACTTGTCCCGGAAGCACTCAAGTGCTTCCTGGGCATGGGGGGGGCGGGTTTAAGCCGGATATTGCTGGTTTTCCATCAGGGGGGTAAAAGGGACTGTGGAGCGGCGGGATGGTCGCCGCTCCACAGCTGATATCACGGGAATATGTCTACACGACAGAGTGTATACGAATTTTGGTGCAGTAATATGGTGGATTGATGGACGGGTTTTTCTGCGAATAGTACAGATTGTAGAGATTAAATATTTAATTTGTTTGTATGTTTTGAATAAAATACGGCCGGGGTTTTACGACCCCCCCAACCCAAGACATTGTGTTGTTGTTCATCTATGCCTCAGAGAGAGCGGAAGGGTTTGGGATACCCATGGGGTCATGGTTGGGAAGAGATGTTAGTCCTGGGGTGCGGACTCGGCAATACCTGGCCATATCTGTGGTGAAACGAGTATTGCTCAATTCGTATTACATGTGCTGTAGTCCTCGAAGTGATAATTTATTTATTATTTTACCCTTATTTAAATGAATGGTATATATAATAATGCCAACGTAAGGCCTGCATGAGAAATTGCCAATTTACCCTATCAAAAGATTTTTTCAGCATCCAGTGATATCGCCGCAAGGAAGTGATTTAGTTTAGGGGCTTTGCTAAGAATATTCAGAAATATACACAAATTATCTACGATGTTCCTACAGTCAACCAATCCGGATTGTTTGATGCCAACTAAATCGGGCTTGAAGTCATTGAGTCTGAGGGCTAATGCTTCAGCAAAGATTTTGCATTCTGTGACTATCGGTGATATGGGAGGGAAATTCTGGCATAAGGATAAGTCATGATCTTTTATCGGGAAGGGACAGATCATATCTTCTGTAAAGGAGGCGGAGGAGATATTCAATGAGAGAAAATGATTAATTAATGTAAATAACTTAGGAAGTAGCATTTTTGAAAATTCAAGGTAAAGTTCAACAGTATACCCATCCGGACCAGGAACCTTACCCGTTGGAATATGTTTGACTGCTGAAAACAATTCCTTTATTTGTAGTGGGAGCTTGAGAGAAGCCAAATCAATGTGTGTGGACTTGTGAGTTTTTAGGGTGAGAGAAAAATAACTTAATTGACTCTTCAGAAGGAGAAGATTCATGTATATAAAGGGCTTGATAATAGTCAACAAAACACTTATCAATGTCCGAATCTCGAAACAGGTGAGTGCCATATTGATTAGTAATTGATTTGGAAGAAGATTTTTCTTTCCTACATTTCAAGTTATGAGCTAAAAAGGTACCAGTTTTATTCCTGCCCCCATGGTGCCCAGTGTTAATGTTGAGGAGTGCACAACATGCTTTCTCTATAAAAGATTTAATAAAATGAATCCTAGCTGCTACCAATGTATCCAAATCAGCTTTACTATTTTTAGACGCAAAGTATCTGTGTTTTAATCATTTAATATCAGCTAGAATGAAGGCAGATTCTGTTTTTGATAGCTTTCCATTTAGCAGAGGCATAGTTGATAATGAATCCTTTAGAGGCGGGTTTAAAGGCATCCCAAATTAATTGAAAAGAGGTTTCCTTTATATCATGGGTCTTGAAATATTAGTGAACAAGTCTAACAGGAAGTGAGGAAAGCCTTGTTGGAAAGTAAGGCATTATTAAACATCTAACAAGATTTGGATGAGGTATCTCAAAGAATGTCAAGATCAGTACATAAAGGGGCATTGTCCTAGATGAAAATTGAACCAGTCTCCGAATGAACTAGGTGTTGGGTAAAGTTTTTACTTAGAAACACATAATTAATTTTGGTTTGGGAATTGTGAGGAGCTGAGGAAAAGGAGAATTCTTGGAGAGTGGGATTGAATAGTCTCCAAAGCGTCTGATAAGACATTGTGCATTATTGTGTAATTGAATGCTTTATGGGCTTTATGAGGAAGAAACCTAGTAGTTTAGTGACGATCGAGGAAGGGGTCAATGATTTGATTGCAGTCACCACCCAGTATAACGTTCTCAGTAGAGTATTGAGCATTCTTTTGAGAAATCTTTCTCCAGAAACTTGGATCGGGGTGAATGGGACCATAAATGCTCAATATTGTAAAAATAGTAACTTCAACTTTGAGTTTCACTAGTACCCGTTTACCCTCCTCATCATTCCTTTGGGTAACAAGTGATATATTTTGACCTTTATTACACAGGATTACCACACTGATCTTATGCGATACGGAGGGGTAAAAATAGAGTTCACCCACCCATTGTTTTTTATGTTTATTAATGTCTGCGCCAGTAAGTTGCATTTCCTGAAGTAATGCGAGTTGGCATTTCAATCTAGATAGGTGGGATAAAACCAGTTGATGTTAAATGGGATTTTTCAACCCTTTAACATTCCATGTTGTTATTCTGAATGTTGTTTGGGAAGAAGCCATCATTAAACATGAAGAGAGTACATAGGGATCCTAGTTTTGAGCAAAGGAAGTATCCATTTGGAAAACAGAGAGGGGCGGAAGATAGATGGAAGAGTTAAGAGAAAGGTAAAGAAAATGAAGGAGAGAGGAACCCCAGAAAAAACGATAGAACAAAAGAGGCAACACAGGAAGGAAGTTCCTTGCTTGCAGTAAGATCATTAATAACAAAAGAGAACATCCCAAAAGATGAAGAGGGTACGGAGCCCCTAAAGAAGATGGAACCAAACTCGGCTCCTGTGAACAGGGGAGGGAGACACAGTGATAATGAAGGAAAAATATAAACTGCAAATTGATAGGTAAGGGGGGAACTGAAGTGGACAGTTCAATATTAAACAGTCCCTAGGAGGGTAAAAATAGAAGGATAAATAGCGTAATGTAAAACTTACCATTGACTATAGGGGATTGGAGTCATGGGAACGGTACACAAAAACATTGGGGCAGAGGGCACCCTGACAGCTGAAATGTTGGGTCCCTGGGATCAGGGAGAAGTGCTGACTGTAGGTTCACTCTTCACAGATGGTTCATTAATGCCTCACCTCGAGTTTGTGCAGGTTTACGAATTACTGGACACAATGTTTTTAACACATGCTAGCATTATCTGATATATCTGCTGGTATGGGTCTCCAGACAGTACTGAGCCGGTGACGCATAAGTTTTTTGCAAGCACTACACACTATGGGACACGGCAGACACCTGGTCAGATGGCTGTATCGTGGACTCCGAGCTCATATTGGGGTACCCCTGGATTCACTCAGGCGTAGATGGGAGGCAGACACTAACAGGGCGATCATGGATAAAGAACAGCCTTTCTTTTGCAGTACCCAAACAAGCATTTACAATGCAACGGTCTCGGCATTGTTAAAGTTAGAGCTATTGGCATTGCTCATGACATTATTTTTGTTTATGTGCACTAACCTGCTGAACTGTTTTACAAATCATCACCAACTTGACATGAGAAGGGGAGCAAATCAGCGTTTGGGGTTCGGGCACATGTATCAGTATGCTGTTAGGAGTCCACAATATAAGCTGTTTTAAGACAAACAATAGTGTGGCAGGTAATGCTGCCGGCGGTTTGTTCTAGCCGAGACCTAAAGAACACGGAAATATTACCTCTACATCGTTATCTACTACACCTCCACTCGACAAGAAAAACAAACCTAAGCAGATAACACAAGCAATAAAAAATAAATTAAAAAGTGTGGAAAGTTAAATATCTTTACCCATTTGAACATTACAGCGAGGGAAAAAAAATATTGCACGAGCTAACTTCCAATCGTGGTAAAAACGTGTTCCCACTTCTCACATAGACGACACGCCTATTCTCAGCCCGTGGTGCAGGGTTGCCGTGAAACCAATCTAATTGGTGGCATGACACAAATGCAAAGCAGGACCAACCACTAAAAACCGTCTGCCTACCGGTCTAGTGGCATGCATAATATATATATCTCCATACCCATCCCTTATGATTCGTTATCCTTTGACGAACCTCGTTCGAATTTCCCCTCACATATCACAAAACAGATGTGCAGGGGTCGCGTTAGTTTTAAAGACACTCGAAGGCAAGGAAAGCGGGTGGGATGGCAAGCAAAACAACTGTTTGATATTGTGCACACTGCTTTTACTGTTATTTAAAGAGCATGACCAAAATAATCACTATTTTTGACTGACCAGGCAGCCGCGGGCCAGCTTCTGTAGTTCCACCGGCACCACGGCGCTGGGGCAGTGCTTCTCGATGTAATCCTGGAAGCCCTGGACTCCCATGGTGGCTGAGATTACGGGGAGTGAACTAATATCCTGCCGGGGAAAAGTCAGTTAAAAAATAGAATGACCGAAGATTAAGCCCCCTGGGTCTGGAGGCTCCTGTGGATGCGGATGCAGGCGATGTGGGTGTTGTTGGGGGACTGAGCCTGTGGGGCGGCTCCGTCGTTATGTCATGGGGGCAGTGTAGGAGGGGTGCTCATGGCTGCTGCAGCCGCCATGTGCTGTCTCACAGAGCCATGGCCGGAGGAGGATCTGTGCTGGGGATCGGGGAAGAGCGCTGACGTACCACAGGAACTAGCGGCCACTGGAAAAGGAGGGCCACGCCCGCCGTTCCCTGACTGGCGGGGCGAGCAGGCCGTGGATCCCGAAGTTGCAGCCGGTCTGCAGATCCGGAGCGAGGGGGCAGAGAGGCGGGAGCCACGGAGCCCGGCGGGAGAGCCCCGGGGGAGATAGGGTGAGTGCGAGCGCAGGGGGTGCAGCGCAAGAAGTGCCGGTGTTAGAGAAGCTCCATGCTGCATGGGGGCGGGGGGCTCATGTGCTCAGCTTAACAAGGCAGCCCCGCCCGCCCTCGAGCATGGCTTTTCCAGCAGCGGTAGTATTTCCCCCAGCTCTACGCTGACATCAGTGAGGGCTCACCTTGATGGGACCGTTGTTGCTAGGCGACGCCTGGTCCAGGCTCGCAACGGAGATTTTAGGAGCGATTTTGTTGCGCGCAACCTCGGGCCCACGGCGCTGATCTCGCTGGCAGAACGCTTTCCTTCCACAGCATGCTCAGGTCCCGGGCGGCGGTGGTGATTTTCAGGGGCACAGCGCTTTCCTTCCTCAGCGCGTCGCAGTGCCTTAGGGACCTCATGCTGCCTGCACGCGCCAGTAGGCTCTTTGATTGGTTGACAAGGTCCACCAATCACAGTGCTTATTTGGTAGTTGCCAACCAATCAGAGAGCCGACTGGCGCGTGTAGGCAGCGTGAGCAAGACATGCTGCCTTGTGGGCGTGTATTAAAAAAACACGCCCAGAGAAAGATTTGAAAAAACACGCCCACGATTCGCAAAAAGACGGGGCATGTTTGGAGAGACAAACCTCTTCTCCAATGGCTGACCAGCATTTAAGAGGCCAGCCAATGGAGAAGAGGAGAGAAGAGAGGCGGGTTCAAGCCCCTCTTCTCCAAGTCATTAAATCTCGCGAGCGAGACTGCGCAAGCGCAGCCTTCGCTAGCCGAGACCTAAAAAGGTCTTGTGCAATACAGGTTTTCATTTCATACCATTTTCTATATTCCACAGGGCCTACCTCACACCCCACAAAATAAACAAAATGTTCCCAATGGTCTTTGCAACTTGGCCCAGGTGCCATGCACTGGAAGTAGATCTGGTGCATATGTTGTGGGCCTATCCTACGTCCCCCACGCCATGGAGGGGCGGGGCGGGGCGGGTGACGTGCGCCTGATGACGCGGCTGACACCCGCCCAGACCCTCAACCTGATTGGCTGACTTTAGACTTGTCCCGGAAGCACTCAAGTGCTTCCTGGGCATGGGGGGGGCGGGTTTAAGCCGGATATTGCTGGTTTTCCATCAGGGGGGTAAAAGGGACTGTGGAGCGGCGGGATGGTCGCCGCTCCACAGCTGATATCACGGGAATATGTCTACACGACAGAGTGTATACGAATTTTGGTGCAGTAATATGGTGGATTGATGGACGGGTTTTTCTGCGAATAGTACAGATTGTAGAGATTAAATATTTAATTTGTTTGTATGTTTTGAATAAAATACGGCCGGGGTTTTACGACCCCCCCAACCCAAGACATTGTGTTGTTGTTCATCTATGCCTCAGGGAGAGCGGAAGGGTTTGGGATACCCATGGGGTCATGGTTGGGAAGAGATGTTAGTCCTGGGGTGCGGACTCGGCAATACCTGGCCATATCTGTGGTGAAACGAGTATTGCTCAATTCGTATTACATGTGCTGTAGTCCTCGAAGTGATAATTTATTTATTATTTTACCCTTATTTAAATGAATGGTATATATAATAATGCCAACGTAAGGCCTGCATGAGAAATTGCCAATTTACCCTATCAAAAGATTTTTTCAGCATCCAGTGATATCGCCGCAAGGAAGTGATTTAGTTTAGGGGCTTTGCTAAGAATATTCAGAAATATACACAAATTATCTACGATGTTCCTACAGTCAACCAATCCGGATTGTTTGATGCCAACTAAATCGGGCTTGAAGTCATTGAGTCTGAGGGCTAATGCTTCAGCAAAGATTTTGCATTCTGTGACTATCGGTGATATGGGAGGGAAATTCTGGCATAAGGATAAGTCATGATCTTTTATCGGGAAGGGACAGATCATATCTTCTGTAAAGGAGGCGGAGGAGATATTCAATGAGAGAAAATGATTAATTAATGTAAATAACTTAGGAAGTAGCATTTTTGAAAATTCAAGGTAAAGTTCAACAGTATACCCATCCGGACCAGGAACCTTACCCGTTGGAATATGTTTGACTGCTGAAAACAATTCCTTTATTTGTAGTGGGAGCTTGAGAGAAGCCAAATCAATGTGTGTGGACTTGTGAGTTTTTAGGGTGAGAGAAAAATAACTTAATTGACTCTTCAGAAGGAGAAGATTCATGTATATAAAGGGCTTGATAATAGTCAACAAAACACTTATCAATGTCCGAATCTCGAAACAGGTGAGTGCCATATTGATTAGTAATTGATTTGGAAGAAGATTTTTCTTTCCTACATTTCAAGTTATGAGCTAAAAAGGTACCAGTTTTATTCCTGCCCCCATGGTGCCCAGTGTTAATGTTGAGGAGTGCACAACATGCTTTCTCTATAAAAGATTTAATAAAATGAATCCTAGCTGCTACCAATGTATCCAAATCAGCTTTACTATTTTTAGACGCAAAGTATCTGTGTTTTAATCATTTAATATCAGCTAGAATGAAGGCAGATTCTGTTTTTGATAGCTTTCCATTTAGCAGAGGCATAGTTGATAATGAATCCTTTAGAGGCGGGTTTAAAGGCATCCCAAATTAATTGAAAAGAGGTTTCCTTTATATCATGGGTCTTGAAATATTAGTGAACAAGTCTAACAGGAAGTGAGGAAAGCCTTGTTGGAAAGTAAGGCATTATTAAACATCTAACAAGATTTGGATGAGGTATCTCAAAGAATGTCAAGATCAGTACATAAAGGGGCATTGTCCTAGATGAAAATTGAACCAGTCTCCGAATGAACTAGGTGTTGGGTAAAGTTTTTACTTAGAAACACATAATTAATTTTGGTTTGGGAATTGTGAGGAGCTGAGGAAAAGGAGAATTCTTGGAGAGTGGGATTGAATAGTCTCCAAAGCGTCTGATAAGACATTGTGCATGATTGTGTAATTGAATGCTTTATGGGCTTTATGAGGAAGAAACCTAGTAGTTTAGTGACGATCGAGGAAGGGGTCAATGATTTGATTGCAGTCACCACCCAGTATAACGTTCTCAGTAGAGTATTGAGCATTCTTTTGAGAAATCTTTCTCCAGAAACTTGGATCGGGGTGAATGGGACCATAAATGCTCAATATTGTAAAAATAGTAACTTCAACTTTGAGTTTCACTAGTACCCGTTTACCCTCCTCATCATTCCTTTGGGTAACAAGTGATATATTTTGACCTTTATTACACAGGATTACCACACTGATCTTATGCGATACGGAGGGGTAAAAATAGAGTTCACCCACCCATTGTTTTTTATGTTTATTAATGTCTGCGCCAGTAAGTTGCATTTCCTGAAGTAATGCGAGTTGGCATTTCAATCTAGATAGGTGGGATAAAACCAGTTGATGTTAAATGGGATTTTTCAACCCTTTAACATTCCATGTTGTTATTCTGAATGTTGTTTGGGAAGAAGCCATCATTAAACATGAAGAGAGTACATAGGGATCCTAGTTTTGAGCAAAGGAAGTATCCATTTGGAAAACAGAGAGGGGCGGAAGATAGATGGAAGAGTTAAGAGAAAGGTAAAGAAAATGAAGGAGAGAGGAACCCCAGAAAAAACGATAGAACAAAAGAGGCAACACAGGAAGGAAGTTCCTTGCTTGCAGTAAGATCCTTAATAACAACAGAGAACATCCCAAAAGATGAAGAGGGTACGGAGCCCCTAAAGAAGATGGAACCAAACTCGGCTCCTGTGAACAGGGGAGGGAGACACAGTGATAATGAAAACTGCAGATAGATAGGTAAGGGGGGAACTGAAGTGGACAGTTCAATATTAAACAGTCCCTAGGAGGGTAAAAATGGAAGGATAAATAGCGTAATGTAAAACTTACCATTGACTATAGGGGATTGGAGTCATGGGAACGGTACACAAAAACATTGGGGCAGAGGGCACCCTGACAGCTGAGATGTTGGGTCCCTGGGATCAGGGAGAAGTGCTGACTGTAGGTTCACTCTTCACAGATGGTTCATTAATGCCTCACCTCGAGTTTGGGCAGGTTTACGGATTACTGGACACACTGGGGCAGATTTATGAGCCCCTTGCGCCACTTTTGCGTCACTTTTAACATGGGAAAAGTGACGCAAAAGTGGCGCAAGGGGCTCATAAATCTGCCCCACTGTTTTTAACACATGCTAGCATTATCTGATATATCTGCTGGTATTGGTCTCCAGACAGTACTGAGCCGGTGACGCATGAGTTTTTGCAAGCACTACACACTATGGGACACGGCAGACACCTGGTCAGATGGCTGTATCGTGGACTCCGAGCTCATATTGGGCTACCCCTGGATTAACTCAGGCGTAGATGGGAAGCAGACACTAACAGGGCGATCATGGATAAAGAACAGCCTTTCTTTTGCAGTACCCAAACAAGCATTTACAATGCAACGGTCTCGGCATTGTTAAAGTTAGAGCTATTGGCATTGCTCATGACATTATTTTTGTTTATGTGCACTAACCTGCTGAACTGTTTTACAAATCATCACCAACTTGACATGAGAAGGGGAGCAAATCAGCGTTTGGGGTTCGGGCACATGTATCAGTATGCTGTTAGGAGTCCACAATATAAGCTGTTTTAAGACAAACAATAGTGTGGCAGGTAATGCTGCCGGCGGTTTGTTCTAGCCGAGACCTAAAGAACGCGGAAATATTACCTCTACATCATTATCTACTACACCTCCACTCGACAAGAAAAACAAACCTAAGCAGATAACACAAGCAATAAAAAATAAATTAAAAAGTGTGGAAAGTTAAATATCTTTACCCCTTTGAACATTACAGCGAGGAAAAAAAAATATTGCACGAGCCAACTTCCAATCGTGGTAAAAACGTGTTCCCACTTCTCACATAGACGACACGCCTATTCTCAGCCCGTGGTGCAGGGTTGCCGTGAAACCAATCTAATTGGTGGCATGACACAAATGCAAAGCAGGACCAACCACTAAAAACCGTCTGCCTACCGGTCTAGTGGCATGCATATTATATATATCTCCATACCCATCCCTTATGATTCGTTATCCTTTGACGAACCTCGTTCGATTTTCCCCCCACATATCACAAAACAGATGTGCAGGGGTCGCGTTAGTTTTAAAGACACTCGAAGGCAAGGAAAGCGGGTGGGATGGCAAGCAAAACAACTGTTTGATATTGTGCACACTGCTTTTACTGGTATTTAAAGAGCATGGCCAAAATAATCACTATTTTTGACTGACCAGGCAGCCGCGGGCCAGCTTCTGTAGTTCCACCGGCACCATGGCGCTGGGGCAGTGCTTCTCGATGTAATCCTGGAAGCCCTGGACTCCCATGGTGGCTGAGATAACGGGGAGTGAACTAATATCCTGCCGGGGAAAAGTCAGTTCAAAAATAGAATGACCGAAGATTAAGCCCCCTGGGTCTGGAGGCTCCTGTGGATGCGGATGCAGGCGATGTGGGTGTTGTTGGGGGACTGAGCCTGTGGGGCGGCTCCGTCGTTATGTCATGGGGGGCAGTGTAGGAGGGGTGCTCATGGCTGCTGCGGCCGCCATGTGCTGTCTCACAGAGCCATGGCCGGAGGAGGATCTGTGCTGGGGATCGGGGAAGAGCGCTGACGTACCACAGGAACCAGCGGCCACAGGAAAAGGAGGGCCGCGCCCGCCGTTCCCTGACTGGCGGGGCAAGCAGGCCGTGGATCGCGAAGTTGCAGCCGGTCTGCAGATCCGGAGCGAGGGGGCGGAGAGGCGGGAGCCACGGAGCCCGGCGGGAGAGCCCCGGGGGAGATGGGGTGAGTGCGAGCGCTGGGGGTGCAGCGCAAGAAGTGCCGGTGTTAGAGAAGCTCCATGCTGCATGGGGGCGGGGGGCTCATGTGCTCAGCTTAACAAGGCAGCCCCGCCCGCCCTCGAGCATGGCTTTTCCAGCAGCGGTAGTATTTCCCCCAGCTCTACGCTGACATCAGTGAGGGCTCGCCTTGATGGGACCGCTGTTGCTAGGTGATGCCTGGTCCGGGCTCGCGACGGAGATTTTAGGAGCGATTTTGTTGCGCGCAACCTCGGGCCCACGGCGGTGATCTCGCGGGCAGAACGCTTTCCTTCCACAGCACGCTCAGGTCCCGGGCAGCGGTGGTGATTTTCAGGGGCACAGCGCTTTCCTTCCTCAGCGCGTCGCAGTGCCTTAGGGACCTCATGCTGCCTGCACGCGCTAGTAGGCTCTTTGATTGGTTGACAAGGTCCACCAATCACAGTGCTTATTTGGTAGTTGCCAACCAATCAGAGAGCCGACTGGCGCGTGTAGGCAGCGTGAGCAAGAAATGCTGCCTTGTGGGCGTGTATTAAAAAAACACGCCCAGAGAAAGATTTGAAAAAACACGCCCACGATTCGCAAAAAGACGGGGCTTGTTTGTAGAGACAAACCTCTTCTCCAATGGCTGACCAGCATTTAAGAGGCCAGCCAATGGCGAAGAGGAGAGAAGAGAGGCGGGTTCAAGCCCCTCTTCTCCAAGTCATTAAATCTCGCGAGCGAGACTGCGCAAGCGCAGCCTTCGCTAGCCGAGACCTAAAAAGGTCTCGTGCAATACAGGTTTTCATTTCATACCATTTTCTATATTCCACAGGGCCTACCTCACACCCCACAAAATAAACAAAATGTTCCCAATGGTCTTTGCAACTTGGCCCAGGTGCCATGCACTGGAAGTAGATCTGGTGCATATGTTGTGGGCCTATCCTACGTCCCCCATGCCATGGAGGGGCGGGGCGGGGCGGGTGACGTGTGCCTGATGACGCGGCTGACACCCGCCCAGACCCTCAACCTGATTGGCTGACTTTAGACTTGTCCCGGAAGCACTCAAGTGCTTCCTGGGCAGGGGGGGGCGGGTTTAAGCCGGATATTGCTGGTTTTCCATCAGGGGGGGTAAAAGGGACTGTGGAGCGGCAGGATGGTCGCCGCTCCACAGCTGATATCATGGGAATATGTCTACACGACAGAGTGTATACGAATTTTGGTGCCGTAATATGGTGGATTGATGGACGGGTTTTTCTGCGAATAGTACATATTGTAAAGATTAAATATTTAATTTGTTTGTATGTTTTGAATAAAATACGGCCGGGGTTTTACGACCCCCCCAACCCAAGACATTGTGTTGTTGTTCATCTATGCCTCAGGGAGAGCGGAAGGGTTTGGGATACCCATGGGGTCATGGTTGGGAAGAGATGTTAGTCCTGGGGTGCGGACTCGGCAATACCTGGCCATATCTGTGGTGAAACGAGTATTGCTCAATTCGTATTACATGTGCTGTAGTCCTCGAAGTGATAATTTATTTATTATTTTACCCTTATTTAAATGAATGGTATATATAATAACTGCAATAAAGTTTTTGTTTAAAAAAATACACATTGGGGCAGAGAGGACTAAAACAGGTGGAATACTTATCATTACATCCTGGTGCTGACATACAAAGGGAAAGAAAAAAGAAAGTTAAATGGGGAAATGACCTGGAGGAAAAACAATGATAAATAAGGAAAACAAAGGTTAGAAAATAAAAATAAATCAGACTTGGAAGAAATAACAATAATGTTTTAGCAGTTGCGCCAATATCTATGTCCTTGTGCTGATGTTAATGAAGGAAGTCCTGTAGTTGAGCTGGGTCCTCTAAAGTATAGGAGTTCTCTTTGTAAGTAATTTTGAAAAAGCAAGGGTGGACTAAACCATATCTAATGTTCAAGGACTTTAGCTGTGGACGAGATTCAGAGAAGCGTTTCCTTCCAGCAGCTGTTGAAATGGAGACATACTGCAAGAAATAGACCTTGTGTCCAGACCACTGCAAGAAAACCGCTTGTTTGACTGCAGAGAGAATATGAATCAAGTCGGTAAATTGCAAAAAGAGAATAACTATTCCTCTTGGTCAGGTAAGTGGAGCTTATTCAGATGGTTTGAGACCCAGGTGATGAGCTCTTTGGATGCTATGATCTTGTAGATGGACAATAGAAGGGATGGCCTTTTGCAGAAAGGAAATCATGTTGGGTCCTTCTGAATTTTCCAGAATACCGTAAAGCTGCAAATTATTTCACCGTTTCTGTTTTTCCAAAGCTTCAGTAATCTTTTTGAGTTGCTTGATTTCCTTTGTCAGCTGAGTTATGCCTGGAATGGAGTCCTCTACACCAGTAATCCGCTGTGCAATAGCTCTGATATGTTTGTTATTAGTGGACCATTTCTTCTTGATGCATTGAAGGGATGCCTTAGTTTCCACAAAAAACGTTTTGAAAGCTCTTATTTCTTCCATGACGTTCTCTAAAGTGCGAGGTGAGGGTGATTTGGAAAGCGAGTCCAAGTCTTTCTTAGTTTTTTTGACAGAACTAGAGTTTTAATTTTTTTACATATATCCAGAAGTTGATGTAGTACCTCCCATCCCAAAGTCACTGGTGCCCTCCATGAGGACTGAGATGTTCTCAGGGGCTAGGTCCCTTTGGTGAGTTTTATGTCATATGACGGTGGAGTATGGGACGGGTGTGGCCTTTTACCTTCTGCTTCAGAGATCTGCCTATAAAGGAAGATGAAGTTGACAAACTTGTTCAATAACCATGCGAGTAGGAGAAAAAGATTAACAAAGAGCAAGGAGACTGCCACCAAATACATTGAGAGTATTAAAAAATCATCGAGAGTTCGAGTGTGAAGCCAAAATCAACTGTGCTTTGTGACTAGCAGGATTAAAATACATACACTGAACCTGAAAAAACTGTGAAGCAGACAGAACATTTACAAAATTTAGGAGCTGCAAATATCCAACAGAAAATGCTTCACCTGCAGTGAGATTCAGTAACCATAAGGTTAAAAGCCGAAGCCCATGTGGCTGCAGAGAACAATCAGCATGGCAGAACATAGAGTTAATAAAGTGCAAAGAACCACTGCTGTGAAGGACTACACAGCTGTAGGAGCTATCCAATAAAAAACAAATTGTCCATGAGTAGAGAAAATAGGCTCATTGCTGTATCCAAATCACTGTTTCATTAGTATCCAGAATTGTAAAATGTATGTCTCATAGCCACCGTGTCACAGCATTAAACTCCCCTCAGAAGAACATGAAGGCATAATATGGCGTCACCCCTGATGTGCGCGGAGTAGCATGAGGAATAAAATGCAAACGCTGCACGAAAGACATGAAAATTGACTGAAAGTGTGGTTCCCACCGCGCGATTATGGGGCAGATTTACAAGTCCATTGCGCCACTTTGCCTCACTTTCCCAATATTAAAAGTCACGCAAAAGTGGTGCATGGGGCTTGTAAATCTGCCCCTATGTATTCCAGGCAAGAGAGGAGCAGTCGGCGTGATGAAAAGCTTTGCTCCTGGGAGTTTGTCAGAGCCGTCAGGAGGATTAGAGCTCCGTGGCCATCTTGTGTGGTGCTCACCTCGTGCGCCTCTCACAGAAATGTGATTTGTGTGAAAGCAGAAGTTTGCACCTTAATCAGGATTCCATATTTTGCTATAATTACTGCACCTCCAGGTTTGGCCTCAACCTATTTTTTGCAGGTAAAACGTGGCACAATTTGTGGGTCGAAAATCGATTTCATGTTTTAGCACTTGAGAAAGGGTAAAACAAGCATTGCAACTTTATCCTCTATTTTATTGACTAGAACTTGGAATGATGTAAGAATACTACACACTGTAAATATCCCACCTCATGATATTTCTATTTCTGGGTGTGACAATACTACACTAAATGACCTCTGGGCTCAGAATGGGGTCCTATTGAGATGTGCATCCCTTAGATGTGTTCAGGCATGTATGCTAAAGGCCTTATTACGAGTTTAGCGGTCCTCCTGTTGGCCCCCCACCACAGCGCCGATAGGAGGACCGCAAAGCTTTTTGTGTGCCCGCCCGCTGGACTGCAACTGCCATCCATGGTGGGAGGGCGTGGCTGCGGCGGTCTCACCGTGGCGGCTGTATAAGGCTCATACGTGAACCTTAGCAGCAGGTGCTTCTGCGACAGCAGCACGTTCTTGAACGGTGTGGCATGCGTTCCACATTGTGCAGGAACTGGGGTAGATTCCAAGGGGGGCACAACAAGTGCCCCACCCCCCGCATCTACCTCCAGGCCCAGAAGCGGCATGGGGGCCCTGTTAGGGCCCACTTTGTTCCCTCTCCGCAACCCTTCTAATGGCAGGCCCACCGTCATGAACGGGCCGGTGAACGGCCAACACGTAATAAGCACAGCGGTGCTACAGCGGCACCGCCAGCATATTGCTGTCTGCTGCGTGACCGCCACGGGATCCTGGTTCCCCGATGGATGCAGTGGTCCTGTGGCGGTCCAACCGCCAAATTCCTAATACTGCGAGCGGGCCCACAGTGTAGTGATGGTCGGACTGCCACCATGACTACAGTGGTCCTATGGACCACCATAAACATAATAAGGCGCTGAGTCATTGAATATTCAGTGCTTTCTCAAACTGTACGTACATTGCCTCTTTTTGTTTACTTTTTATTTTTAACGTTACCGTTATCATTAATTATATCTCAGTTTAACATTTAAACAGGGAACAGGCCACACCTAAAACTAATGCGGTGCAATAACAGGTGAACTCGTACTGAAATACAGACTTTCCAATCAGGACTTGTGGGAGCCGGCCTCGTGGCGTGGTCCTGTTTCCCCGCGCCAAGCCGCACGAGGTCCCATGCACATCGGGGCTCCTCCATTTTGGATTATACGTCACTCCACGTGACCACCTGCGTGACCCTGCTCTACCCGGCCTCGGTCCCAGCGAGGCCCGACATCGAGACGCCAACCCCTGGCCCGGGGGATACCACGTGAGCCCTTCCCACTCCCGGCGGAGGGCAGTATCGATGGGACCCCCAACCGTCCTTCCACACCTAGGTGCGATCGCCCCACAGCTCTCTGGGGCCTGGCGCCTCTCCTGCTGGGCGTCTGGCCGCTCCCTACCCGGCCTCTCCGCCCCCTCCGGGCGCAAGGGTCCGGACATCAAAGGGCTCCCGTCCTATATCTGGGGCGACCCGACAACAGGACAGTAGTTGTATCCTGGAGTCAAGAGCCCTGCTGATCGGATCGCGGCTGACCCTACGGAAGAAGACTCACCCTGAACCCACCACTTGAGCCCTGCTGACGACGTCGCGGCTCCACCGTGCTTAAAGACCTTCACAAACATTTGGGGCCCTGCTGACGCTGTCACGGCCCGACCTTGTTGAATATTACCATCAGAACCCAGCTGACCTCGTCGCGGCTCGACCGAAGCGGACCTACCACCGGAGCCCTGCTGACTGTGTCGCGGCTCGACCTAAGCGGAACTACCACCCGAGCCCTGCAGACACCGTCGCGGCTCCCCACGTCCGAGCCGCTCTGAGACCAGCACTCGAGGTCTGGCGCAGAGCCCTCCTGTACCTGGTTGGTACTAAGACTGTCCCGCTACCCTATCCTTCCAACAGACATTGAGACTCTTATAGGATCCCTCGATCCCACTGTAAATATTGAACGTATTACTGCTGATAAAGAACCAAGTCACGCAACTGATATTGAGTCCTGTGTGGTGGTGTTACTGGGCCTAGTACGATCATAGGAGAAAGACCTCCCCGAGGGGGCTTCTCAGCAGCGCTCGGCTATAACTTTGCGGTAGGAAGGTGCCCCGGAATAGTCTCCCCGACTAACCGGTGGGCCTCCCTCCAACAGGACTCTATAATTTGAGATGAGATGTGTGGTGTAGCGGACTTCCGGCAGCGGCCATTTTCGGGGATTAAGCGCGCCGATTTCGAACAGATCGGAGCTCCGCTCCGGCGCTCCCGTATACCTTGTATGCAATAAAGAAACGTGCCAAGAACTAAGGTGTGCTGGTGTACTTCGCCACTAGTGTGTCCCTTGTTACCACCAACATTACAATGGCGACGAGGTGGTGAGGGGGTGAACTGCACTCCAGAGCAAACCCACGTGGGAAGTTGTGAGCCCAGCAAGAACACACCAGGAGCACGAAGACGGGAGCGCGGCAGGGCAGCAGTGAGAGCGCCTCCGCGAAGTAAGCCCAGAGACACAGCGCACCTGTGATAACCGGTGCCAACCGCCCTGCAAGTAAGGGCCACTTGGCCTACGTCCCCAAGCCGCCCGAGGGAGGAGAGAGTCCATCAGCCCTTAGTCCCCAGCGGGGGTGCCCTGCAACCTGGAGGTGGTCAGCGGAAGCCACTCGGAGAGTGGGGAATCCAGCCAGGAAGACGAGGCGAGTAGCAGGGACGCCCAAGAGGCAGAGCTCCCCAACTATTCCGCTCCTGGGTAAACACGTGCCACCGACGGGGGGAAAATGAGCGCTCAGACCTTCTCGCTGAAGAACCCAGTGCCATTCCTGGCAAAAGCAGGAGAACCCGATATGCCGTGGGAGGACTGGAAACTGTACTTCCTGAACTACCTCTCAGCACTAGAAGAAGAGGGAGAGGCAGAGTTCGCGAGTTCACGGCGGAAGAAAATTCTCCTTCATCATTTGGGCCCGGCAGGACAAAGAGTATACCAAGACCTGGTGAAAGAGGAAAGACCACCGACGGACGATGAGGTATTCCGACACGCAATAAAAGACCTTGACGCCCACTACCGCCCTGTGGTATGCACAGCGATTGATCGGTATAATTTCTACCACAGGAAGCAAAACAAAGGGGAATCAGTCGATGAATACGTGGCGGCACTACAGAAATTGGCCCTAACATGTAAATTTGGAACCTTGCAGGAAGAACTGATAAGAGATCAAATCATCATGCACACAGTGAATTCCTCCATTCAAGAGAAGCTGTGGACCAATGGCGATGCACCTTTGAAGACAGTCGTGGCCTTAGTGAAAAAGGCAGAGTTGACCAGGAGGTGCGCAGAAGCGGCCAAACGCGAAGGCAACCAAGAGCAAGCGGTGTACAAAGTGGAAGACCGGAAGACAACGGACAGCAAGCAACCATCAGGACAGCAAGGAGCGCGGAACTACAAGAGGTACAATACAAGAACTGCCAGACCGCAAGGACAGCGGAATTGGGGTAAGAATGCCTGCTATAGATGCGGAAGCGGCACGCATACAGCCAACGACAAGGGCTGTCCAGCATTCAGCGCCAAGTGCGCATATTGTGGACTAGTAGGACACTATGAGAAAGTGTGTAGGAGGAAGTCCCCTAGAAACGAGGTCAAGTATGTGGCGCAAGGGCCACGCAAGGAGGAAGAAGAAGAGATTGAGGAGGAGGAAGACGAGATATTGATAGTGGAAGAGCAAGTTCTAGGCATAGAGTGCACCGCTGATAAGAAGCCAAAGTGTGAAATGACGGTTGGTGGGGTACGTGTGACCATGGTAGCGGATTCGGGGTCACCTTACACGATTATCCAAAGGAAAATATGGGAGAAAGAGTTTGTAACGAGAACAAATTATCACCTAAGGCCCACGGACATCCACCCAGTGACTTTCACCGGGGAGCCCATACCCATGGTGGGATTTCGCCCTTTAACCTTTGAGTTCAAGGGCAGAACATGCGAAGGGAAACTGTACGTGGCAGAAAAAGGACCGTCGGTACTGGGCTGGAAGGACCAGGGAGCCTTGGGAATGAAGTTGAACCCGGGTGGACACACGCAAGTTCTCATGTCCGAAGAAGGACCAGAATACGAAGCACAGCGATGGAAGGAAGAATTTCCGGAAGTTTTCAAAGATTCCATCGGCCGCATGGCGAAGTTCACACATAGAATTCATCTGAAGGAGGGGGCCAAACCGGTGTCCCACAAAGTACGCAACATTCCATTCCGGACCAGGACAGCGGTACAGGAAGAGTTGCAGAGACTGGAGGAAAATGGAGTGATAGAGGCGATCGACAATGCGGAATGGTTGGCGCCCTTAGTCGTAGCGCAGAAACCCAACGGGAAGGTGAGGTTGTGTGTTGACCTGAGAGAACTCAACAAAAACATTATGGTGGACAAGTTCCCGCTTCCCAGGATCAACGAAATGTTAGCCAGAACTCAAGGGGCAAAATGGTTCTCCACCATAGATTTGACATCCGCTTACCATCAGATTGCCTTACATCGATCCTGCAACCATTTGACATCGTTTATCACTCCGTTCGGATGCTACAAGTTTTTGAGGATGCCGTTTGGACTTGCCTCAGCAGCCGCAGTTTTTCCAAAACTGATGCACAGGTTGTTCCACCGGAAAGAAGGCATCCACTATTTCCAGGACGACATATTGGTAATGGGAACATCCAAAGTGGACCACGACAGGAAACTGAAGGAAGTCCTAACCGTGTTAATGCAAAACGGACTCACCGCCCAATGGGACAGATGCAAATTCGGAATGAACAAGGTTACGTATTTAGGGCACGAGATAAGTCAACACGGCATCGAACCAAAAGCGTCCAACGTCGCAGCAATAAAAGAGGCCCCCACACCCAAGAACAAGGAGGACGTCCGAACTTTCCTGGGTATGGCAGAGTTTTATAGTAAGTTCGTGCCACACTTTGCCTCCAAGACCCATAATTTGAGGTCACTTCTGAAGGACAACTCCACGTTCCACTGGACTGAAGAGCAACAACAGGAGTTTGAGGACATGAAAAGACATATTAGTCTTGCAGTGCCCATACACGGATTCGACCCTGATGCGCAAACCATGTTAACCACTGACGCTATCGACCAAGGACTGGGGGCGGTGCTCACGCAAAGGTCCACTGACGGAGTAATCACCACGATAAGCTTTGCGTCCAGAGCGTTGGCTCCTAACGAGGGTAAATTCAGTGTCATAGAGAAGGAGATGCTCGCGGCAGTGTGGGCAATGGAGAGATTCCGGCAATTCCTGTGAGGCGGAAGGTTTCTTTTGCGCACCGACCACAAACCTTTAGTGAAGGTCCTCACGTCCTGCGGGCACGAGCATGCCACCCCGCGGATTGCCAAGATGATGCTGAGGCTGCTAGACTATGTATATGATATAGAGTATCTACCAGGACACAAGAACAAGGTGGCGGACTTTTTGAGTAGAGCAGCATCTAAAGAGACCGCGGGGGTCCAGGAAGAAGGAGGACGGGAGGACTATGTGTTGCGTTCACAGGAGATCCTGAAAGGGCCATAAGCGCCCAGGAATGGGAGACCGAATACGCCAAGGACGGGAAAATAAGTGCCGTCAAGGCATATGTAACTATAGAATGGCCGGACAAGAGATTGTTGGGGGAAGAATTGAAGCAGTATTGGGAGGTCCGAGATGAATTGTCAGTAGGGGACAAACCATGGTTCCTGCTAAGAGGCAATAAAGTCGTCCCTCCGAACACCTTGAGACACCGCATCGTATCCATCACACATGAAGGCCACTTAGGGATCGTCAAAACGAAATGGAGAGCAAAAGAAGACTACTGGTGGCCGAGGATGGACATAATGGTAGAACGTCATGTAAGGGTGTGTGAGCCATGCAGCAATGCAGACAAGACCCAGAAATTGTTACGTCTGCCCCTGGGGCGATACGATTGTCCGGAAAACCTGTGGGAAGAGATTTCTATTGACATACTGGGACCGATACAGGACACGAACGGCACCCAGAAATACGAAACAGTTGTGATAGATCGTTACTCCAAGTGGCCAGAGATCCAAGTGGCTGATAACGCTGAAACTGAAACAATACTGGAATTCCTAACGGAAGTCTTTATAAGGGAAGGGATCCCCAAAGGGATTCTGAGTGATAATGGCCCACAATTCACATCAAGTAAGTGGGAAAGCTTCATGGACAGGAACGGCATCGCTGTACGACATACACCGATATACCACCCGGCAGGGAATGGATCAGCGGAACGATTTAACCGGGTGATCATGGTTTCGGTGCAGGCAGCGATCAGCCAAGGCATCAATTGGGAGAAGGAGTTGAAACGGCTGTTGTGGGCCTATCGGATAACACCCACCACCACGGGGTACAGTCCGTTCCGAGTTTTGAGAGGAAGGGAGCCTTTCACTAAGGACAATGTGGCCTGGAAACGCCTCACGGTGCAAAGCCACTGATCCCCAGCGGTGGTACGTAAGAACTTGGAGAAAGCACAGGCGGTGTACACGGAGCATTACGATGTGAAGCACAACACCAAAGAGGTCACACTCGAGAAGGGTGACTGGGTGAGTCAAACTGCCTACGCAAAGGAAGAAGGGAGATAGTAAGTTCACTCCCCCGTTTCAAGTGATGGAACCATATTCCAGATCAGCTCTCCTCAGCGACGGGAAGATTTGGTCACAAGACCGCATGGCGAGATGCACGTCAACAGGCGGGAAGAATACGGTTGTGGAGTCGGAGAACACCGGAGCAGCCAGCGCCCAGTGGAGCAAGGAAGTAGACCCGGAGAGTCCCAAGGAAGTAGGGAGCAGTCCCCGACCGGGAACAGGTCGCGAACTGAGAAAGGAGATGGAAGGACAGGCGTCCAACACCCAGGAGGGGACAGAGATGGAGGTGTGGAGAGAAGAAGAACACAAGGGTGGTGAAGATGCACCCAGCCCGGGGAATGAGGCTACCACTCCGAAGACTGGCGATCGTAGTAGGTGGACACGGTGTGGCAGGAGAGTCTATCTGCCCAGGAGATTTGGGGAGTTCAGTATGGACAGCAAGTAAGACTGTACAAGTTATAAGGGGTTGTGTTATGTTGTGGGTTTGTTTATAAAGGGGGGAGATGTGGTGTAGCGGACTTCCGGCGGCGGCCATTTTCGGGGATTAAGCGCGCCGATTCCGAACAGATCGGAGCTCCGCTCCGGCGCTCCTGTATACCTTGTATGCAATAAAGAAACGTGCCAAGAACTAAGGTGTGCTGGTGTACTTCACCACTAGTGTGTCCCTTGTTACCAGCAACATTAGAAGATGCGATGCTATCGAAGATGGTACATTTTTGCAAATCTTCTAATCATCTATTGCATAACTACTATTTGTAGCATGTCATCAGCGCACCAAGCGTACAAGTAGACCGACTGCTGTGTACTGCAACACCTACACACAACAATTTTCATCTTACTCTAGTTGAGACTGAGAGATCTTTACATCGACCCATTCCAGCTCCTCCTTCCTGCTAAGGGGCCTTGCACATCAGTATACAATATTTTCCTACATATGAGAGGCCCTGCGTCACTTCCCATTCCAATTCCTCCTCCGGCGGAGAGGTTTCGCTCGGATGCCCCTTCTAGCAGTGTCGCCAGTAGAGACGCTCCGAGTTACTTCCGTTCCACACACGCCGTCCAGCAGGGGTCTAGTAGCGCAGCTTTCCATTCGAGCGCCGCCTCCAGCTGAGAGGCCCTGTTTCTGTGAGGATCTGTATATCTTCCCCTAATGCGCACTCCAGTTCGACCATCAACTGAGAGGCTCTGTATCACTACCCAGTGGGGTGCAGATTACACTATAGATTGGGTAATGACTCATAACGAAAAGCGAGGGGCCTCGCAGCACTGTACGTAGAGGGGCCCCCTCCGGGCTCAATCAGCAGGGCCGGACTGGCCATAGCGGGCACCGGGAATTTCCCCGGTGGGCCGCTAGGGTGAGGGCCGGTTTTGGGCCCCCTGGGTGACCTTTTTGTTACCGGGGGCCGGCAATATCGGCCCCCGGTAAAAAAAAAAACGGCCGAACACGCCCGCAGCAAACTGCTCGACCGCACCCCCCTCCCTCCTGCTGGGGGCTGGTCGAGCAGTATGGTTCCCAGTCCGGCCCTGTCAATCAGGAGCTCTCCAGCCAGACTGCAGTGCCGAGGGGGGCCCTTGGAGCTTGCCCCCCCCCCCCCCCCCCCACCCCGCACTGCAGGGGCCGCAGGGGCCTGTGTTACGCCCCAATGAGATGTCGGATTCCCACACCCTCTGTGGCTGGGGCAGGGCATGCTGTGCTCTGCGATGGCTCTCTCGGGGTGGAAGCGGCCTCTACACGTGCACTGCGTCTGTGACAGGTGATTGTATCCGCAGCGTCCTCGCTTGGTACCGAAGGAGGGGGCAGGGAAAGGACTGGATGAACACAGTGCCACGGTGCCAGCCAGCCGCCTCCTCCCTGGCCTGGTTCCAGCGATGCTATTACCGAGGCTAGTAGCTCCTTCGTGACCTGCGTCAACCTCGTGCCATCATCACTTTCGACTAAGGACTTCAAGCGAGGGACACGAAAGGCGCTCTGGAGGGCACGGCAGGGGCGTAACACAAGTCCCTGCAGCCCCTGTGGCGCTGGCGGGTGTCCGACCTTTCAAGGGCTCCCCAACTTCTGTGGGGCCCCGTTCCACCTCAAGCTCAATATGTGAGATATGGGAGACTCAGGGGCTCCTCTTCACATTCTGCAGGGGCCCCATCATTTTATGTTATGTCACTGACGCACGGAGAATGTCTGCTGTTGTCGCGCGCCTGTGCAAAATATACTGGCTCTGGGCTAAAGACTCGGTGGGTTCTAGGTGGTTTGGGGAGTGGGGAGGCTGAGTGGGGAGTGTGTGTTCGGGAAGAGGCACAGGTGAGAGTCATTGTGGAATTTGGGGAGAGGAAGTGCAAACATCTGCCGGTAAAAGGGTGTTAAATCTGCAAAAAACACTGTGAAAAATCAATAATGTTTCTTAGACTATTGTCAAAGAAAAAACCAAGCACTCAATAACTAACATACGTAGGGGCATGCCCCCCTTCATCCATGCCTTTCATCAGCTACAATCGGCGACTCACTATGTTAAGCCCTCTGTCTCCCTCGGATATCTCCCTCGCCCCACCCAGACACATTTTCCGCACACTTTCTGTGTCCTGAATCCACGTATGTGCATCGTCACACACCTGTCCACAGGCCCTCTTCGCACTTGTGTGCAGCTAGGAGCAGGGCTTTAAGTGGGATGAAAAAAAGTGTGTGTGTGTGTGGGGGGGGGGGGGGGCGAGGGGGGGGCTCTAAACTGGAGTGGCCTTTGTCATTAAGGTCTTGACTTAAACACATAGAGCCCGATTCAAACAAGCATTGGCATAGCCAATAGGTCTCGCCTTTGGTACCTTATAAGTGTTTAGCCATGCAACAGTTGATGTTGTTGCACTAAGGATATTGGGCTGGATAACTAAACACTTATAAGGTCCCAAAGGCGAGACCTATTGGCTATGTTCCGGATATGCTCTTGAGATGGAATGGTATCTGTGAGCGATGCCTTCCTGAATGAGCATAAAGTACATTTTGAATTGTTGTCTTCTGTGTGGCTTTGAGCCCCTACATAAAACAGAGCTCTTCCCCCACTATGGACAGCACACATTTTTGTGGATGTTTGTCACATGTATGGCTAGTATAGCAAAGGCCGAGCTCCAGACCTTTGCAGATTAAAAATAGAGAAATCTGTTTTCCAACTGATTGCCAATAATATGTTATATGTTAAAATGGTGAATTGTAAACATTTGAATGTGTCCACATTTCTGTGGAAACAAGAGAGCCCTGTTGTTTCTACATGCAGAGTCATGGCGTGCATGCGTGTCACGTAGCCCTGCAGCAAACAAAAACCGCACCTACCACGCACATCTCTTTATTCGTACGGAAAATAAAATGGCGTATTCCAACCAATCACTGGAAATACAATTCCTTGATGTTTCTATTTCCCAATGTCTTGCTCATCTCACACATATTGCAAACGCACACAATCGGGAATATTTTATGCAAATGAATCTGCATACTTTTATATACTAAATGCGTACGTCATCTTTCTGAACAAAAGCAAAAACACGCATACAAGCAAACACAATGCCCCACACTTACGAAAAACGACATAGAAAGCACACATATTATATCATACGCATACAAAAAACAGGGAGCAGTCATACACCACACAAAGGCACATACATTACACAAATGCACACAGACATGTACTCGCAAAAAAGACATATATACGCTGAAGGGCACACAAAACAACAGAGTTCGTAGCCAAGCACGGAATACAAACATGCAGCGCATACACATATTACACATGCATACTTATCTATAAACACAGTCACTCCTATATAAAAAATAATAATAATTCACACCATGCAAAGGCGTTAGAGAAGCTTTTGTATACATGCACAAACGCACAGCTCAAGTCACAGTCATACTTTACACATAGTAGCACTACTACAGAGCTATATACCAAGTACAAAGGCGTACACAATTTACACAAACACACAGGCATGCACAAAGGCACAAGCACAACATTCGCACAGCACACACACGTCATAAAATGTGATACACACATCATTGTACACATTTATTGCACAAGCAAACACGCATGAGCGTTTACATACACAATGACTCATGCACAAGCTCACAAGTAACGTGCAGTGGGGTACACACAGAAAAACATGTTCCTCTATGCAAGCACACATATGGAATACAAAGAAATACACATTTTACAGACGTAGACAGTCATATACAGGCTCGCATACTTGTCCACTTAGAAGCAATTGACACAGACACACACATTGCACGTAAGCCCTCACACAGCGATGCTCCTTTGTCTCTACTTTTAATGGCCACTCCTACATTCACCGGCAACACTGACACACAAATCTCATGTGCACTCACCCGTGTTTCTGACTCTTTAACAATCAGTTATATCCCAGCAACAAACAAGCAAACATGCGCATTGCAAACGCCCTGCTCGGTACTGCATGCTCCCTAAGTGACAAAAGTGCATGTGCCTGGTAAAGAGATGTGCCTCGGTATAATATAGAAATGTAGAGGGGAAGAGGCTGCAGAGGAAAACCAAGAACGAGAACGACAAAATAAGAGCTGGGAAGACGCCATACACACAAGATGAAATATATAGGGGCAATGTGCGCTACATTTCACTAAAGAATGCCAGCAACAAAATACACAGGGCCACAGGGTGTTAGAAGGGAGGTCGGGACAGTGGAACAAAGAAATATAGCAAAGAGAGTGAACGGAGGAATTGATGCAGAAAAGTATGAATGAAACGCTGCAGTGAGTCATGGGAAAAGAAGGAAAACGTGCATGGGAAGGGAAGGAAGCAAGCTGAACGGCAGGGGTGTAAAAGGAGGCGAGAAAGGAGGAGAGAGGAGAGAAGAAGGGAGGGGAGGCAAAGGGGCGGGAAGAGGAGAGGTGGCATGAAGGGATTGAAGGCAAGGGAAAGAAAGGGAAGATGGATGAGATTAAGAGGAGCCACAGATGGACTTCAGAAAAACAGAAGGAAGGAAATGGTAGAGGAGAAGACTCAAAAACACTGGAAAGAATAATGAGAAAAGAAACAAGGACACAAGTCGAGCCTTACAGCAGTGAGAAGCTACCCCCCTCGCAATCGGAGAAAAAACAACAAGAAACTTTATCACTCCAAAAAAGTGGCATGTATGATTGCCTTAACAACTAAAAGGTGTTAGAACTGTGACAAACACATGACAGGACTGGACTGATATATGGCAGAGATGATTTATCAACCTTCACCAGTTTATAAGTTATGCCAGTCATTCGTTTATGATTTATGATCCAGTCGGAATGATTTAGGACACTCAAAATGATTTATGCCACTGTAATAATGATTAATGGCCCTTTCATATTAATTTATGACTGGTTGCTGTGATTTATGAGGGCAATGACGTAAATAGACCACACATGTTAATAAAAATGTGGCCAAGACTTCACCCAAGAAATACAAAAACACAAGGGCTGGTTTTCACAAAAGTATAGGTGGGATCTGCACATACAGGTTTGAAGGGGCCAAGTGCGGGGGTTATGTTTTGAGGGGCATCGAGGTTTTGGGATAAAGGGTGATGGCAGGAGCTGGGATGAAGGGTAATTTGTTTTTTAGGGTACACATTGAACACTGCGGTGCCTCGTGGAGTTAACATGGTACGCAAAGCTCGCGCCAGGAAGACTCGAACGCCCGTAGGTGGGCTGCTTCAATGTTTGTCGGGACACGCTTCTAATAGGAGAGCATCAGCTCGAAGCGTTCACGTTTGCTTGTCTCCCAGATATGAGGCACAAGGAGGTTGTCAGGCACACCCGCCGCACAATTATCAACTAATACTCCTGCGTGTACCTGCAAATCGCTAAGAATGTGACAAACCCGAATGAGGAACCGGAGTAAATACCATCACCATTGTTCTCGGGCAGAAGTGTGAGTCAGTAAGTGAAAGAGGAAGTCTACGCATGACGCCAGCGTTTCATCAGACTGTATCTCTGCGTCAGAAAAACCTGTCGTGCAGGTATTAAAAGTTAGAGAGCAGACTCGCGTGCTTCGTTCATTGTTTGCTTTGAGATATCTCTGTGTAGTGTCTGCGCAACAGCGCAATTTAACTGGTAAGAAAAACTCCCCTTCATTGGGTGGATTCGTCACCATTCATACCTGTGATAAGGAGACGCAGTAACTCCTCATTTTGACCAGAAAATGGCGCTAAACCTAGGGAAACCAGTGTGTGGCGCGACTGCTCCTTTCACCTTTGCTGTTAGTGAGGTCTGAACGAAGCAAGCATTGGCCGCGCGACGCGGGAAACTTTTAGTAATGTAAAAAAAACCACGCTAGTGATGTGCGCGCGCGGGCAGCAACAGGAAAAAGTGAAAGTGATCGCGCTGGAAGGGAGGCAGATGGCAGCTGCGCGCATGCACGCTCGCGTGAACGCAAGCTTGAAGCCAACAAAAGCATCTGGTAGCACTTTGAAAACCCCGATACTAAATGTCTTGCAGTGCAGCGCATATGCTGGCTCAGGCGAGACCTAAAAAGGCCTCCACACTCTAGCAGGGGCCCCACAGTCGTAGTGGGGGGCTTGCGCTCGTGGTGAGACCTCCACAATGACAAAGTGCGGAGGTCCCGTCACAGTAAGGGGCCCCCACCACAACTGCGGGGCCTCTGCCACGAGTGTAGAGGCCCTTTGTGAATCGGGCCCAGGGTCGGATTGGTAACGCAGGCACTTGGGCAATGGCCGAGGAGCCGGTGTCTGAGATATAGGTGTGGGCCCCTTTTTTGGCAGCCTGGGGGCCTATTTGGGCGGTGTCTGTGTTGTTCGGATGTCGCCAGCGGCCCAGTGGGTGCCTGAGTAGCCTTTCTGGAGGCAGATGGGCATCCAGTACCTCCCTTTTATCAATGGGAAGAGGTGTCACTCCATTTCTCTCACTGGGCAAGTCCATTTATGTATGCATAGTGAGCAGGGGGCCTGAGCAGAAGTGGCCTCACTTGTATTCATGTGTGGTTCACCAGTGTGAACTATTCTGTGCTTTTTTTTTATCTAAGTGAAATTAAGTGCCTCTGTCAGAGATACCCCCCTTCTTTTTTATAAAACTTCGCCAAAGCTGTGTTTTGTGGAAAGGCAATATGCAAATTTGGGCCGCTTTTTATTTTTTAGCGTGCCGATTTTTCATCCCAAGCCAACCCTGATCGGGCCCATAGACTACATTTCTGTGATTCTTATAGTGTGCCACCAAACTGCCCGGTAACTTGGTTTCTCTGGGATTTCATTTATTACATACACATATATAACACAGTAACTGACATACACCTTAAACCAGCCAGGATTATTGGCTTTGTCAAATGTTGTTTGCTGTTTAGGATAAATGAGAAAGAATGATTTTGCTGTAAATAATATTCAAAATGTTTCAACTCTGAACTTGTGAAACTGTGAGTTAAACATTACTGAGTCATGTGGAAGGGGTAATGGCTTCAGAGTGTCTCAGTCGCACCCGTTATGTTCACTCTGTTAGAAAGGTACGCCCTTTTTCTTTCCACAGCTTGTCCAGCGGCTTATCTGACATCTCTCCTCTTTAGCGCCCTCTTTCACACTCTCCTGAGTGCACTTTCTCGCATCTCCTTCACGTCACCACCCTCCATACGCACTCGCTCCTCTGTAAACACTGCATTTTCTTTTACTTTCACCTTGTCAATACCTCCTTAACACATAGATGCACAGAATCACAATTGCAAATGGAATATGTGACCATCGCTGAGGGCACTCTGCAGAGAGGTGAAGGAATGAATGGTCATTTAGTCTGAGCATCTTTTTTACCCACTGACAGTGACTATTCGAAACTTGCACTGCCTTCAGCCTCAACTCCAGAGCTCTCAATCGTGGCTGGTTATAAACACCTGGAGGTGCCTCAGTTCAAAGTATGCATCTATACAATGGTAATATGCTACACTACAGAAACACAGCATCCTGGAAATAGCTAATACTTAGAGAATGCAACAAGGGAGTAGCCAGAAAACTAAAGCCGCCCCTACTTTGAACTAAAGCACTGATGCGACCAAGCAACAGCAGTAAGTGAGCTGAACCCTCCCTAGAACGGCTGTCTTGTCTCTCCTTCAATGCATCTATCCATTCATTCTTTCATCATTGCAGTGCACCCACCTGCTGATATTCACAATTTCGCCTTTGTATTGTGTCATCCATTCCTTCTTTCATCTGTCCATCATTCTGTCTTTCCCATTCCATCCATCCATCCATCCATCCATCGTCCATCCATCCATCCATCCATCCATCCATCCATCCATCCATCCATCCATCCATCCATACATCCATCCATCCATCCATCCATCCATCCATCCATCCATCCATCCATCCATCCATCGTCCATCCATTCACCCATCTTCCATTCACTCTGTCATCCATCCATCCACTCTACTATCCATCGATCTATCCACTCTGCCATCCATCCACTTTGCCATTCTTCTATCTATTCGCTCAGCTATCCACCTACCCATCCAATCTGTGAAACATCCATCTAGACACTTTGCCATCCCTACATATATTTATCCATCTATTGATCCATCCATCCATGTATCCCTACACTCGGCCATCCCGCCATCCATTATGCCATTCATCTATCTATTCATCCACTTTACCATCCATCGATCAACTCTACCATTCATCCATCAACTCTGCAATTCATCCACTCTGCCATCCATAAATCCACTCTGTCATCCATCCACCCACCCGTCCACTCTGTCATCCATTCATCCATCCACCCAGCCACCCAGCTACTCTGCTAGCCATCCATCTACTGTGCCATCTATCCATCCACTCTGCCATCTGTCCATCCACTCTGTCCATCCACGCTCCCATCTATCGATCTATTCTGCTAATCATGCATCCACTCTTCCACTCTGCCATCCATCCACTCAACCACCCACTTACTCTGCCATCCATCCATCAATCCTTCCACTCTGCCATCCATCCATTAAATCATCCACTCTGCCATGCATCGATCCACTCTGTCTTTCATCGATTCATTTATGCATTCACTCTGCCAATTGTAAAAAAAGTACCCCCTATTTTAATTTTAGATCCTAGAGGAGGGGGACATGAACATCCGAACACATCAGTCACAATTTGTTCGGTTCGTATTAACATCATAGGTTCATAGTAGCACGTATGGTTCGTGGACTAGGCTCCAAATGGGTAAAAGCGTTCGCCGTTTCCGATTTCTATGTTACTATGTCAGCTTTTGAATGTCCACAAGGTGTTCGCCGAGTCCGTGAGGCACTAATGGACTCGGCGAACACCTTAGAGTTGTATGCATGAACTAGATGCATTTCCATCCACATTCCTAAGCTGTGTGGACTTCTCGTGTACTATTAGTGGCCTAACGGATGATTAGAGCCAACTACTAGGACTGGACATTTTTGTTTGTCAGGTACCACTGCTCCTACTTTTGATATAATATTTGTACAACCTAAAATATTGGTCCTGATGAAGGTGGTGAAAAGAACCTCTGTTCCACCGAAACGTACGTCTACCACTGACCTTTGTGAATCCGTCTAGTGACACATACAGAAAAAAGTTTGAAGTGCTGATCTTAGATTACAATGAAATGACAAAATGATCTATATATATTGTAAAAAATTCTGCTATAATGTTATTACAGAGCATATGAAATGTATTGTTAATTTTGTAGACACTGTCGGATACCAATTGTGTCATAATTTGTACTTTTAACTTTTATGTGGTTTGATAGTTTGAATGATTGGTATGAGATGTAGTATGTATGTTGTTTTTGTATGAGTTGGTTGGGGTAGGGTAGTTATAAAGAATCACATTATTTAAGACTTTCGATGTGTACATTTGCCTTAAATTCTGTTATTATAATTTTGTTATATTAATTTGCGATTTGATTCACTGTTTTCATGATTGAATTATCACTTTTTGAAAAGAAAAAAACAAATATAAAAATAATATTTTTTCAAATAAAGATTGTTACTTCAAAATGATTTATAGTAAAAGGCAAAAGTAGTAGTGTCTTTGGGGGCTTATATAAGCCTTAGGTTATTTCTTGAAGAAATACAGGTCTGCTAGAGGTTTTCCTATAGTTTTTCTGTATTCACTCTGCCATCCACCCATTTTGCCATCCATCCATCAATCAATCCATCTGATCTGCCATCAATCGTGCCATCTTTCCATCATCCACCCATCCACTCTGCCTTCTGTCTATCCACTCTGCCATCTATTCACTCATCTTGCCACCCACTCATCCATCCATTCATTTACGCTGTCATCCTTTCACCTGTTCATCCACCTATCCATTCATCCCTTTACTCTGGCATTCTTTTGCCTGTCCAACCACCTATCCATTTGCTCCCATCCATCCACTCTGCCATCCTTTCATCTGTACATCCACCTATCCATTCACTCATCCATCCATTTACTTTGCCATCCTTTTACCTGTCCATCCACCTATCATTCACTCATCCTTTCACCCACTCATTCATCCTGATACTCATTCATCCACCCACTCATTCATCCATGCTTCCTTCTTTTCAGCCGGTCTTCCAATATTCCTTCTTTCTTTCCCTGTTCTATTTACCCAGCTGTATTTTTTTCTTGCTCTTCTGCGCTTCTATTAACACTGCATTCCAGCGTTAATGCCACCCCTGCTGTAGCTGCTAAAGTGGGGGTTCACAATGCCCCTGGAATGCAAGATTAAGCAAAACATGAAATATGAACAGGAACTAAATCTCTGACATGGATTACCTCCATGTTTTCACATTAATTGCTCAGAAATTGTTCAGTGTTTTTGCAAGCAATGTTAAAGATGTGAGTATAGGGCCCGATAATGACTCGTTTCAATTTAAGCTTTTAATTACTACTGGGTGTAAGACCCAGAGGGACCTGGCCAATTTAAAGCATTGCATAGTAGCCCACCTGTGCTTGCTACATGTCTCCTCCCCTGCCGCATAAATACCAGCGGAATTATGCATCAGGGGAGGACAAAATTATGCTGCAGGGTTGATTAAATTATGCCGCAAGAAGAGGCAAATTATGCAGTATAATGTCCTGCAAAGGTGCGGCTGTATGTTTTCTTCTTGACAAATCGTTGTGGTTTCAGTAGCAGATTATTGGAGCTCCTGTTGGATCTGTTACCACACGAGAGCACCAGTTTCTGAGCTAGATAACTCAGAGTTTTGTGATGTAATGCCTTTTGCGTCATACAAGCGAGTATTAGATGAATTCTTGCCTCGAAAGGTAGCCAGTTGAGGGCTCGCAGGTCAGGGTAGATGTGACTGTTTCTTTTGGAGCCTGTGATGAGTCTAGCAACTACGTTGATTGAGGCTCTAAGAGGGGAAGTCGTTGATCTGGGAAGGTCGCATAGAGTGACACTCCCATTTTCCACTCAAGGGATAACTAGAGCTTGAACTGCCTGTTTGAAGTAATTTGCGGGCAGGAAGGGTTTCAGTCTTCTCAAGGTTTTCATTTGAAAATGTGCTCATTTTGTAACGGTGCTAATGTGTTTCTGCATATTTAGAGTTCTGTCCAGAGTCACTCCCAACAATTTTGCTGAGTCGATAATGAGGTTGACCTTTGAGTGCTGTTAGGAGGTTCATCCAATCGAGGATGGTGGTCAATTGGTTGGGGGGAGCGAATAGGAGGAATTCAGTTTTGAGGGTGTTTAGTTTCAGATGGTTTTCGTCTAGTCAGCTCTGTGTTTTTTTGAAGCGTTGAATTGAGGGATTTGATGTCTTCAAGTGAGTGGATCTATATGTAGAGTTGTGTGTCATCTATGTACATGTGATATTAGACCTTCAAGAAGCTAAGAAGATCGGTGAGTGGTTCCATGGTAAGGTTAAAAAGTGTAGGTGAAAGGGATGATCCCTGCGGTACTCCTAACGTGACTGGGATGGGTTTGGATAAGGATTGATTAACCTTGAATCTTTGTGACCTATTTTGTAGGAAGAAGGTGAACCAATTTAGAACATATCCAGATAATCCCATTCTATATTTCAAGAGATCAATCAAGTTGTCGTGTTTAACGGTGTCAAAGGCCGAGGATCGGTCAAGCAAGATTAGTAAACAGGCTTCATTTTTGTCAAGAATTTTTAATGCGTGGAGATTTAAGTCACTATTATGTGGGTCATGGCTGATTCAGTATTGTGACCTGCACGGAAGCCGGATTGGTATTGGTTGAGCAGGTTGAATTGATCTATGTGTTTGCCAAGCTGTGTGTGAACACATTTTTCTAAAAGTTTGGCCACAGTGGGGATGTTGGATATTGGGCGATAGTTATTTAAGTCCGAGGGGTCCCCCAATGGCTTCTTTAAGATAAGGGATACCTGCCCTGCTTTCAGGTTTTCTGGGATAGTTCCTTGAAGGAGAGAGGTGTTTATAATCTTGGTCCATAGAGGCAATAACAGTGGGATGAAGTCTTTTATGTAGTTTGCGGGCAGAGGGTCTGTGAAGTGGTTGAAGGGATTCAGGGCTGTGAGCGTTTTTAATATAGTTTCTTCACTGTAGGTGTTGAAGGAGGACCAGGATGCGTTGTTTTTGAGGTCGAGCTTTGCGAAGCATGCGAGTGGGGCTCCTAGCGGGAGCCGTGAAGTGTCCATGTGAGAGTTGGTATGAGATATTAAGTTGTTGAGCAGGTCCGTCTTTATGTTTTCTGTCTTAATAGTAAAGAAGGCAGCAAATTCCTCGCAATTGGGTAGTGAGTCTGGGTTAGCTTGGGGGCAGTGGGGTACATCCTTAGATTGAGATTTGATTAGTTCGAATAGCTTATTGGGACGGTTCTTGGCTTGGTCTAATTGCTTACTGAAGAAGTCTGCTTTTGATCGTCTGATCTATCCGTGGTAGGAGTTTCTCGTGCTTCTTAGTAGCTTGAGGTGGTCAGAGGATGGTGCCGATCTCCATCTTTGTTCAATTAACCTTAGAGATTGTCTGTCTTCATTTAGCCTGCCATCAAACCAGGGTTTTGAGTCTTTTGTGGTGACTCTTTTCAGTTCTAAGGGAGCTAGTTTGTCTAGTACTGTGTTCATGGAGTGGAAGTAGTGATTAGTCAGACCTTGTACATCCGATAAGCCTTCAGAGGAAGCAGGATGTTAGGAATGGAAGTTGTGAGTAAGTCGGAACCAACATTTTTTAGGTTCCTCATCCACATTTTTGTTCTCATGGGTTGGGTAGAAAGTAATTTAATTGTTTCATTGATGAGGAATGTAATGATGTGGTGGTCAGATCAGTCGCAGGGGAGGATCGATTCAAGCTGAGTAGAGTCCACTTTGGAAATTACTAGATCAAGGGTTAAGCCTTTATCATGTGTGGGGCTGTCACAGATTTGGGTAAGGTTAATGTCTGAGAGGAAAGCTTTTAGGCTATTGACTCCTGGGTTGTCAAGGTCTTACCAGTGGAGATTTAAGTCACTATTATGTGGGTCATGGCTGATTCAGTATTGTGACCTGCACGGAAGCCGGATTGATATTGGTTGAGCAGGTTGAATTGATCTATGTGTTTGCCAAGCTGTGTGTGAACACATTTTTCTAAAAGTTTGGCAAGAGTGGGGATGTTGGAAATTGGGCGATAGTTATTGAAGTCCGAGGGGTCTGCCAAAGGCTTCTTTAAGATACGGGATACCTGCCCTGCTTTCAGGATTTCTGGGATGGTTCCTTGAAGGAGAGAGGTGTTTATAATCTTGGTCCATAGAGGCAAGAACTGTGGGATAAAGTCTTTTATGTAGTTTGTGGGCAGAGGGTCTGTGAAGTGGTTGAAGGGGTTCAGGGCTGTGAGTGTTTTTAATATAGTTTCTTCACTGTAGGTGTTGAAGGAGAACCAGGATGCGTTGTTTTTGAGGTCGAGTTTTGCGGAGCATGTGAGTGGGGCTCCTAGTGGGGACCGTGAAGTGTCCATGTGAGAGTTGGTATGAGATATTAAGTTGTTGAGCAGGTCCGTCTTTATGTTTTCTGTCTTCATAGTAAAGAAGGCAGCAAATTCCTCGCAATTGGGTAGTGAGTCTGGGTTAGCTTGGGGGCAGTGGGGTACATCCTTAGATTGAGATTTGATTAGTTCGAATAGCTTTTTGGGGCGGTTCTTGACTTGGTCTAATTGCTTACTGAAGAAGTCTGCTTTTGATCGTCTGATCTTTCTGTGGTAGGAGTTTCTCGTGCTTCTTAGTAGCTTGAGGTGGTCAGAGGATGGTGCCGATCTCCATCTTTGTTCAATTAATCCTAGCAATTGTATGTCTTCATTTAGCCTGCGATCAAACCAGGGTTTGGAGACTTTTGTGTTGACTCTTTTCAGTTGTAAGGGAGCTAGTTTGGCTAGTACCGTGTACATGTGGTGGAAGTAGTGATTAGTCAGACCTTGTACATCCGATAAGCCTTCAGGGGGAAGCAGGATGTTAGGAATGGAAGTTGTGAGTAAGTCAGAACCAACATTTTTTAGGTTCCTCATCCACATTTTGGTTCTCGTGGGGTGGGTAGAAAGTAATTTAATTGTTTCATTGATGTGGAATGTAATGATGTGGTGGTCAGACCAGTCGCAGGGGAGGATCGATTCAAGCTGAGTAGAGTCCACTTTGGAAATTACTAGATCAAGGGTTGAGCCTTTATCATGTATGAGGCTGTCACAGATTTGGGTAAGGTTAAAGTCTGAGAGGAAAGCTTTTAGGGTATTGACTCCTGGGTCGTCAAGGTCACCCCAGTGGAGCGCAGGTCTCTGACAGTTAATGCATAAGTCCACTGAGCCCCCCAACACCGAGCTTTCTATGAGCAGCTGTTGACTGAATCTGATTACTTGCATTTATTTGATAGGATGAGTGTCGTTGCTTCTTTGCAGGGATGTATTGTTATCAATGGGGGGAGTGCCAGCACTTCTCGTCAGGAAGCAGGTAGCCTATTGTTGTTGGTAGCTGCACTTCTCTCTATCCATTTCAGACCCTGCCTAGATCCCTTCAGAGCCTGCTGTGCACAGGCTGTGCAAGGATTTCAGAGAGACTTATGCAGAGTCAGAGAAAGCCAAAAGACGTGCGATTCTGTTGAGAAAGCTCTCCGGTTTATGCACGTCTTACCACAGAAGCTCATTAAGAGGAGAGCATCTGATGGTCTTTTGTTTCCTATAAGGCCAGAGCTCTGCTCGAGAGCAAAAGACAGACTAAAACTGTCATGGCTGTGGGAAGGATGATTAAACCATATACCTTCCGAATAAGGGGCTGCTTCAGAATATGGCTGGAATTTGGTATAGCAGCAACAAAGGAGACATACTTAGCAACACATAAAGTTTCAGTTTTTGTGAACAGCACTTCCTTACTTGAGGCACCTAGCGCCAAGAAACCCTATGGGTTGCAAGGCTGCTTATTAATTATGTGGCATAACCAACTGAATGTACACATGTCTGGGTTTCTTTACTCTGAGTCTTCCTTCAACCTGTGGATGAACTCTCCACCACCCTAAATTTGTAAAATAAATAAATATATAGGTGCATAGGGGCCCTGTGTTTTTCTTAGGTGCCCAGAGCTGGTGCTGCATCTTTTAGGCAACAGCAATGCTTCCTAGCTTTGATTCCACATCATGCTTCTTTCTTCAGCTTCCCATCACTCTGTTTCTTTACCTCACTCTTGCAGCTCCTTTTTCATCCTTGACACCTTCCTTTGTCACTGTTTTCCTATCTTTCTCTTCCTCATTTCTTTCTCCTTCTTGCTGTGGTTCGGATGATTCAAAATAAGTCCTGGTCCCAAAAATTACCTTCTGGTGCCCACCACCTGCAACCAGCAGCAGAAATTCAGGACAGCTCTCCACCCCTGCACTACTCAGATTGCCGCATGCCTCTCCCCAGTGTGCCGAAGTGGTTTTATATTTGGAACCCTGTCATCTCTGAGGCAGAAATCTGCAAGGACCTTCATTTTATTGCATTCTACTAAATGCAGACCTGACAACTCACACAGTGCCACCATGTGTCACACGATTTCTCTTCCCTTCACCCGGCGAGGAGCCGAAATCACATTGTGGCAGGAAAGACAAGCTTAAAACCACTGCAGAGAGTGGCTTTTCGGCTTCTCTTTTGCGGCTTTAAGCAGCAGATGTCCATTAAGAGGTGTGGAAACACCCCAGGACATTGGCAACAGTCTTAAAGGCACTTTGCTTTTTGTTGTCTTTTGGGAGGAGGTGGAGAGCTTGGTGAAGGCCAAAGTGCCTTTTAGGTGGGTCTCAGCACGTGGAACTGCCCTCTCTAAGGCCCTGCCCCCGTTCTCACAGTGTGAAATTCATTTGTAAGTTGGCAGGCATATAAATGTTAACTACTCTCCACAGCACAAGTATAACTCAAGCCCAATTCTTCTCCAAAGTAGTAGGTCTGAAAAGCACTTGGTGTAACTACCTTAAGAGAGTCAAGTACTTAAAAGGAGCTACTTTTGCATCCAGTTGGACAACAATAGGACTTGTGGTCCTGGAGCACCAGTGGTAAATAACAGTGCCCATCACATATACTTCACAGTACCCACCGATCACTCCATGACTTTAAGGAAAATCCTCACAACTTTTGTGAAAACACCTTTAGGGCCTTTGGTTCTGTTCAAGTCCTTCTGAAAACATCTTCCAGGTGCTATATTTACTGGTGAATCAAGGGAGCCAAAGATGTGCTCCATAACCTACAGAGCCCCGCCCACTCCTCCTCTAAGGTTTCCCTTTGTCCCAAGGTCAGATTGATTCTGACCTTGACCTCTGTGGAGAATAGCCAATGGCACTGTTGGAGGAGAGAGGGTGGTATCTCTCTCGCCTTGGCATGTTTCTCTAATGGCGAACAATGGCGCTATTAATGCTTCATTGGTACCAGTGGCTGTAGGCAGGAGGCACCAGCAGCAATTTTTGGGGACCATGACTTATTTTCCATCTCAGACTGAACCAGAGCAATAGCGAGAAAGCTAGAAGAGAGAAAAAGAAGGAAGAAAAAGGCAGAAAACCAGTGAGAAAGAGGGGCGGGTGAAAAAAAAACCCTGCAAGTGTGAGATAAAGAGGCAGAAAGTGTAGACTGCTGGAAAAAAGAGGAATGAGGTCTCCTACTTTTGAGATTCAATATATTACTTATTTTTTCCTTTGGATAAAGGGCTTGTTTTATTGCTCTGCTAACGTGGCTCGAAAAAGACACAGGGCCTTTGGCAGAGATTTTCTTTTCTTTTCAACATGTGATTAATGGTAATGACAGTTTTGCAAAATAACAGCTGATAATACTCTCCACACCCAGGCTTATGCTTTGTTATTTCTGTGCTCAAGCTAAGCCAAAGGAAATTTCCATAAAACATAGTTTTATTGTAGCACTTATAAACAGCGGTCGAAGTGGGCGGGACGTGCCCATACGTTTTTGATTTATGAAAAACCGTTCCCCTACTTTTTGTAAAAAGACAGCCCTCCTGGGACGATTAATTCCGGTAGTTTTGAAGCCCTCAGCTGAAGTGTCGTTCAGTGAGGCTCCTGTGCTGTGAAACCGAAACCGGGCAGACAGCTAAACAAGCCTTCCGGCTTTGGTGCCTGCTTGGCTGCAAGAAAAGCAAATGTGCACAACAAACGGATTCTGTAAACGTGCAAATGTGCACAACAAGCGGATTCTGTAAACGTAAAGGGTAATCTGCAAATGTAAACAATGCTTGGGAGCCTTGGCTTTAATTGATTGAATCACTCCAACTTTTTTGATGACAAAGAATTATTATTTTTGAATACAGTGAAGTACGTGCCTTTAATTTTATTTATATAGCACTTACTTTCCCTGATGTGTTGAAGGGACAGTTATGTAAAAAACGTTGAATTATGTACAGTCTGGGTATTACTAAACATCTATATTTTGGAAGCACCATTTTATCTTAAACCTTTTTGCACATTTCGTAGCAGTCTATCTTATACCGTGTGTAATGCAAGTTTAAAATAATGACTTACATATTCACAGTGCTTTCTGTCACATGCTGTGACCTCGTATCACTAAAAATACACAAGCCACTATTCTCCACAGCCCCAACCAAAATGTTATTCTGTGGCTCTCTGGTTCTGCAGACCGCTGCACGTGTATTAACTAGTCGAGGTTTCATAATGTACAATAGTGCATTTCCCACTGAGTACATCTTTTTTCTAAATTTATTTTTCATTTACATTGTGCATGATTTCATGTGTAGTATCTGACGGTGAAAGACCAAAAAAAGTACAGAAATATTTTGTTTTTTAAGCCGCACCTCTGACCCTGCCCCATGCTCACTGACTCTGGCCCCATTGCATGCAGCATCACAGTTTCATACTTTTATTAATGCATTTCGATCGCTGCTTATAAAGCGCTTCATACCCCTGCGTAGTGCACCAAAACCCATTTTCGGAGAGGCAGCTTGCTAGCTCCAGTCTGGTGATATGATTGCAATAGGATTGTAGGTCAACAGTAATTCTGCAAGACAGCACATGGTCTTATTTTCATCAAGTTTCACAGTGGAGTTCTTGGAGGGGTTCTTTATACATACAGATATATGGACATATGGAGATCCACATAGTGTAATATCCTTTATTACCATTGTTGAGTGTGGGCAGGTGTCATGATTCACAGAGGAAAAGTATGAATGGGTCATGATGACCCACACTTCCTAAGGAAGTGTGATAAATGGCATATAACTTGGTGTAGCTCTACATGTATGGTGTATGGAATTTGACATTTGCACTATTGTGGTAAATGTGTGATTTGTGCTAATTAGTAGGACTGGGTTAAATTTCCATTACACCAGCATAATATCGCACAATTTTGAGAATTTTGCATTAGACTTGTCATATGAAATTACCAAAATTATGCCATGTAACGTAATTTGCAGAAAAAGTTTAGCATGAGAGCATGGCAACTAGGCCAACAACCAGAATGTGATTGGCTCTTGTTCTCAGCACTTGAAATTCGCAAGGTATAGTTCAGTGAGTTAACTACAATTAGGATCCCCACCAGACGCTGCTTATGACCTCACATATTACATCACTCATTACATGTTAAATGACATCATTGATGACATCATCCAAATTGCTGCTCCTCAAATTACTCTAAACCGCTCGATCATTTTTTAAAACAAAGTAATCTTGCCTGTGCTGCATGGTTGGCTTGCTGCCCTCGTCCCTCCTGCTTTTCATGGTCCTTTGGTCTGCCACTGCCCCTTCCACCTGCCTTGTGTGGTCATTTGAGCTGCAACTGTCTCTCACCTGCCCACCATTTTCTGCTTGTTGCATCTGCCCATGTTTCCTCCCCCTGTCCTCTGCTGCCCGAGTCCATGCCCCTGCTCCTACTTCCCTACAGTGTTCTAATGAACATTTACAGCATTAACACTCTGTATATATGACAAACATGTGGCACACCCAAAGTCATCTTGATGGAATCAAAACTTTAAAACTTAAAGCATTTCCTTTACAAATGAAAAAAAGTTAGAGTTTTCCCTCATAGAAATTATGTTTAATGCTCCAGAGCACTAAAATTACAGTACATTTTCTGAGTTTTCAAATAACAACAAAGAGCTTTTAGACTAGTTACAATTTTAATGTTTTTATCCAGTTAACCACCTGACTATTTGTTGCATGAGCTACTTATGCATCTTGCACGCTTCTACCATTGAGCTAAATCTAGGCTACATTTGGGCTCTTTTTAGGTCGAAGCCTACCAGACAGTGCAGCTGTCTGGTTGTGGAAAGACTCCTTGGGTGATTCTGAAAGTTTACCTGCATTGCTTACCATTGGCTTTCTATTTGCTGGCTTTATTTGTTTTAGACTCTCCAGCATGTCTTTGTCCCTCTGGTGAAGCATAGCCTGTTTACCATCCCTGGACAAGTGCTCCCTTTTTGTAAACAGGGCTTTACATTTTGTTCTTATCTTGTCACAGTTGCTGTGCATTCAAAGATCGAGGTCAAATGTCAGGTTCTGTGGTCCAGGGAGCTTTGTGTTTACTTTTCTTTCGATTACTTCAAAGTGATAGGACTTATGTGACAATCCTGCTGGGAACTGGGGGTGGGGAAATAACATTTTTTTTCCTAGCACCAACAAAATGTAAATGAATGTAAATGAACTGTGCAAATATTTCACAAGATATCAGAATTAGGAAAGCACAAATGTAGTTATTTTTTTTGTAATTCTGAAGTGTAGTAGAAACAAATATTTTAATACGAACAAAAGAAATCCATACACTAAGTGATGCAATTTCCACACATTATTGTTGGTCCGCTGCATAGTTTTATCAGTAAATCTGTATATGCAAATAATTGGTCATTTCAATTGAAAACGGGCTGTCTGTAATTGCAGTGCGCTACCACATCATGCATACTCCACTTCGCACCATTATGCTCTACGATACTCTACTCCACTCCTTGCCACTCTGCAGCTCTCTTTGACACTCTATGACACTGCACTCTACAACTCTCTACTTTATGGCATTCCTCGCCAACCCACTGTATCCCACTCCACTTTATGACACTCCACTTTGTGACACCCTACTCTACGCCAGTCCACTTTGTGACACTCCACTCTATGCCACTCTGCGCCACTCCACTCTATTCTTCGTCACTCTGCGCCACTCTGTGTCACTTTTTTCTAGGCCACGCGACTCCATTCTATGCCACTCCACTCTATGCCACTCCACTTTACGACACTTCTCTCTATTCCATTTCACTTTATGACTGTCCATTCTACCACACTTCACTCCACAACACAACACTCCAATCCATGACAAGACACTTCACTTTATGCCACTCTACTCCACTCACTTCACTGTACGCCACTCTGTGCCACTTCACTCTAGGCCACTCTACTGCACTCGGCCACTTCACTCGACGACACTCCACTTTATAACACTCCACGACACTCTAGGCCACTCCACTCTATGCCATTTATCTCTATACCAATCCATTCTATGCATCTCTATGCCACTTTACTCCACTCTATGCCACTGCATGCTGCGCCACTCCACTGGATGACACTTTACTGCACTCTAGGGTAGGCCACTTCACTATACTTCATTCCACTCTGCTCTACACCACTCCACTCTACTCCACAACATTTTGCTCCACTCTACACTACGCCACAGTACAGTATGCCTATTCACTCTACATCCCTCCACTCTATGCATCCCACTCTGACGCTGTACTCTACTTCACTCTACTCCATTCTGCTCCACTCTACCCCCCTCAACTCTAAATCACTCTCCTCTAGGACACTTCACTCTAGGAGACTCCACTCTATGACACTCCACTCTACAACATTCCACTATATGACACTCCACTGCACTCTTCAACACTCTACAATACTCTATGCTACTCTACTCCACTTTACTCCACTCCACATCACTCTGCTGTTCACCACTCTATGCCACACCACTCTATGACACTTTACTCCACTCTCTGTCACTCTGTGACACGCTACTCCACTCAATGCCACTGCACTGTATGACACTCTAATCCACTCTCCGCAATTCCCTCTATGCTGCTCCACGCCACTTTACTCCACTCTGCGACACTCCACTGTACTCCACTCTATTATACAGCACTCTACAACACGCCACTCTGCGACACTCCACTTCACTCTACTCCACTCTGTGCGACTCCATTCTACTACATTACTCCACTCTACACCAATCCACTTTGTGCCACTGCACTCTTTGACACTGTATGACACTCCACTCTACAACACTCACCGCCACTCTACACCACTCCACTCAATGCCCCTCCACTTGACACCCCTCCACGCTACTCCACTCTGGGAGACTCTACTCCAGGAGACTCCACCCCATGACACTCCACTCTACGTCAATCCACTCTATGCCACTACACCCCACTGTACAACACTCTACACCACTCCATGCCACTCCATTCTAGAACACCCTACGCCACTCTACTCCACTACTCCACTGTATGCCACTCTATTCCACTCCACTCTATGGCATTTTACTCCACTCCACTATACAGCATTTTCAACACTCTATGACACTCCACTTTACAACACTCCACTCTATGGCATTCCACATCACTCCACTTTTTCCCACTCCACTTTATGGCACTCCATTCAGCCACACTCTACGACACTCCAATTCACTACACTACACTTAATGACAAGACACTCCTCTCTATGCTGCTCTACTCTACTCTACTGTACTTCAATCTATGCTGCTCTGTGCAACTTCACTGTAGGCCATTCTATGCGCCTCCACTCTACGCCACTCCATGATACTCTACTCTATCACACTATATCACACTTCACTCTATGCCATTTCACTCTGACAGTCCACTCTACTACATGTCCCTCAACAACACTCCACTCTATGACACTCTGTGACACTCTATGCCACTCTACGACAGTCCACACCACTTGACTTCACTTTATACCACTACAAGTTATGCCACTCCACTTAATGCCACTTTACTCCACTCTAGGTTAAGCCACTCTACCCTGCTCCGCTCTACACTACTACACTCTACTCTTCCCCACCCCACCCCACCCCACTCTACAACACTTTACTCTACTCTAAGCTATACCACTCTACTACACTCCACGGGATGCCTATACACTCAACACCCCTCCACTCTATGCCACTCCACTTTATAGCACTCTACTCTACTCCACTGCACCGCTCAACTCTACACCCCTCCACTCTACTCCCCTCCACTATACACCCCTCCACTCTACACCACTTCACTTTACACCACTCCACTCTAGGGGACTCTACTGGAGGAGACTCCACTCTACAACACTCCATTCTAGGACAAATACTGCACTTTGCTCCACTAGTCTACTATACGCCACTTTGCTGTGTATCACTCTATGCAATTCCCTCTAAGCCTTCGACGCCACTTTAATCCACTCTATGCCACTGCACTCTACGACACACTACTCTATAACACTTCACTCTGCGACACTCCAAGCTTCGACACTCCACTACACTCTACAACACTCTCTTGTACTTTGTGCCACTCCACTCTATGACACTCTGCTCCACTACTCCACACTACACCACTACACTGTATGTCACTCTATACCACTCCACTCTATGTCATCCTACTCCACATTACACCCCTCCACTCAATTTTCCTCCACTATATGCCCCTCCACGCTACACCACTCAACTCTAGACCACTCCACTTTGGGAGACTTCACACTAGGAGACTCTCCACTCTACGACACTCCACACTACAACACTCAACACCACTCAATGCCTATACACTCTACTCCACTACTCATTCTACATCACTCCATGTACACTACTATATGCCACTCTACTCCACTCAATGCCATTCTAATGGCACTCTACTCCACTCTACTTCACTCTATGACACTCTACTCCATTCTACCCACTTCCCTCTACACCACTCCACACCACTTTACTCCACTCTGTGCCACTCTACCATACTCCACTTTATGCCACTCAACTCTATGACTCTAAACTCCACTCAACTCCACTACTCCACTCTCCACCACTCCGCTGTATGCCCCTCCACTATACGCCCCTCTTTTCTATGCAATCCAATCTATAATACGTTACTCCACTCTGTGTCACTTCACTCCACTCTACGCCTTGCCACTCCACTTTGCGCCACTTAATCTACTTTACAACACTTTACTCCTGTCACAAACCCCTCATGTGCCCTCTGTGCAATGGGCCTAACGAGTAGGGCTCATGTCATGCTACCCCTGTGGTGCCTTATGGCATGCCTTAGTTTCCCCTAGACCACTGATTCCATTACCCATGATTCTGTGTAGTGTTATTTCCCAAAACCATGAGTATCCTAAATCCTTGACTCTGTGTAGTGTTACCCCAGTGGCACCTAGTGGCGCGGTATAATTCAATGCTGAGTTTCCCCTCTCTCCCTGATTCCATTGCGGCCAAGCTTTCAAGCATTCCCTGAACATGTGAACCAATGATTTGCTTTGCTCCCACTATTGCTGGGGTCTTAGAGTGTTTTTCCCTTGTGCACGTTTTGACAAAACAAAACGTTTACTTTCTGTTAAGTGGTTCCATCCTTTAGTTTGTACCTGCTCTTTCTGAAAGGTTAAGCCTGTGTACTAAGTCGTGTCTCCCTCAGAAGTCTTGGAGAACCTTCCATATTGTCACGTGTGTTATGTTCCACACGTGATTCCGTTATATCCATTGGCCCTCGAGGCTGTATATAAACCACGCCCTAACCCAAACTTCTTGCTTGGCCTACGCTCTCTGCGGAACATGCTTCCTCCCTACCCACTCACGTGAAGAATCGACCGGTCCTGGGCAGCGCTCTTTTCAGCGCAATTCGAGTTTTTCCGGTGATTCCCTTGGCTCCAGTTCCCTTGACGAATCCTTCATCTCCACCTCCTCCTCACCTACTCCAGTTCCTCAGCGACTTCCTGAGTCAAGAACTTAAGTCCTTCTTCAAATGTAGGACAAGTTGAAGTACTAGGCTAAGTACTTGATATCAGGTTAGTTTGCACTATCCTTTTTACAGTAGTAAGCAGGCCGGAGTATCGGTGTCCTCAAGACTATATACTTGCCTTCAAGTTCCCTCTGATTGAATTCACTCCAGCTCACCTTGATTGTTCTTGTTCTGGACTCTTCCTGCAACCCTGACCATTGAACTGCATTATTTCAAGGACTAGACACTTGGCTTGTGGTCACCTGATGAAAGATAGTTTCTCGAGGATTCTCTTCATTGTCTCTTGATTCTTGTGTGATCCTTGTATCAATATCAATGTGCCTAGTATACCTTGGAGTGTCATATTGCAAACCTTGTATCTAGTTCTAACCTTGGAAGTACCTGTAACTCCAGCTCATGTTTCAAGTGTAACCTTGGCAGTGCCAGTAACTCCAATCCATTTTTCGAGTGTATCCTCGGAGTGCCTGTAACTTAAACCCATATTTCGAGTGCAACCTTGTGAGTGCCTGTAACTCCAATCCATTTTTTGAGCGAAACCTTGGGAGTGTCAGAAACTCCAATTGTGTCAAGTGTTATCTTGGGAGTGTCAGAGGCTCCAACTAGTGTTTGAAGCTCATTCTCAAGGGCTTCAGAGTTTCCTATTTCTGAACCTGGTCATCATATTTATTTACTGTGTTGTAGAAGAAGCATGTAAGGGAATGCTAATAAACTTGATGCAATTACAATATATAAGAAGGTCTGCTAGTACTCTGATGGTAAATGCCTCCTCTTGTGATTTCCAGTGTATTGCGTTCTGGCATACCCAGAGACTCCGGTCCAGTGCATATTTTCCTCGCAGACACAGAAGGTCTCTTAAATAACAAATCCTGTTACGTAGTATTGTCCAGCTTCTGAGCATATGCAGTACCACCAGTCTATCTTTTCTTATTCTGTACCAACCACCCTTCCCACTGAAGGACAGCTTATGCTAGAAGGTAGCGCTTCCTTTGGCATGTCCCGCCTTCAGACGTGATAGGAGGTCTAGCATCAACAACAGTCTCCGCGATTAGGACCAAGTGAGTGAATGACAACTCCATTCTATCCTACACCACTCCCCCTTACGACACTCTACTCCACTCTATGCCACTCTATGTCTTTGTACTCCAATACGCCACACCACTCAACTCCCTCTACACATCTTTACTCCACTCTATGCCACTCCATTCTACTTCACTCCACTCTTCTCTGCGGCACACTACTTCACTTTACTCCGCCAGTCCACTCTATGCCACTCCACTGTATGCCACTCTATGCCACTGCACTCTACAACGCTCTATGCCACTCCACCCTGTGACACTCTACTCCACGCTGCACATCTCCACTCGATGCCCCTCCACTCTACATCACTTTACTCCACTCCGCTCTACACCACTCTAGTCTACTCCACTCCACTCTATTCCACGTCACTTGACTCCACGTCTCTCCATTCCATGAAACTGCACTCCTCTGCACCCTATGACACTCTACTCCACTCCACTTTAAACACTCCACACCACATCCCTCTCCTCTATGGCACTAACTTTTAGCCATGCTGAACAGCAGCCACGCTGGTGTACAACATGACTAAGATACATTGGCAAAGCCAGTAGCTCTTGCATAGGTAAGATTTATTGGCTTGGTGAATGTTTGTTTCTTAGTCGGCCATCTTGGGAGACTGTTTTGTTGTAAAGCTCCCTCATTTCTTCATTTACTGTAGCATTGTCTGTAAGAAATGCTTTCAGTTTTACATTTTGATTCCATAACTTGGCTACAATTTTGTCATAAATACAGAATGTTAGCAGTTGCTCATTAGAACACTGTGGTAAAGCTGCAGTTGATCACTAGAGAGATAACTACCAGGCTGCTGCTGGTGTTGAAAGTACATATTTTAGTGTGCAGGATATTTTTCTCAAATGGATGAGGAAGATATTTGAGAACTCATATAGAATGTGTCCTACTTTTCTTTTATACAGCACAAACCATAATTTCTATGATGAAGCAAACCGCCTAATTCTGTTAATTTTTTAAGGAAATGTTTTAAGTTGTACAGCTTCAATCAAGATGACTTCGGGTTCATTTGTCATAAGTAAGAATGTTAGTGCTCTAATTGCTTATTAGAACACACGGCTGCAGTAGAACACTGGGGAATCAGCCTGAAGATGGAAGTGCATATTTTAATCAGTATGTCAGACTTTATTCTCGCATTGCTGAGGAAGATAATGTGAATTTTCAAAACAAATGCTCTAATTTTCACCTGGAGCAACTTCCATAACCTCTATGAGAAAATTATGGAAGAAAGTAAGTTTTCTCTCAAACATGGTTTATCAAAGCCCAGATGAGGATCAGCATTTTACGCAGGGTAAAATTATCTTAGAATAAACCACAATTCCTAAAATTAGGATGGTACCACCAACATATGTTTTATATGTTGACTTAAATCTGACTTCCCCCCCTAAGGATGTTCCTTGTTGTGACCCTTAAAATGCAGTACATTGTATTTCCATAGGGACCATGTCCCAGAGCATAGCTGCCAAGTTTACAAAGTGATAATGTGTGACATTTGCATGTTTTTAGTGTACCTATGAGTGACATTCTGATGCCAAATGTGTGACACTTTGAGTGACGTTTTATAATTTATAGTTATTGTAATAGTTCAGCGAGTTATGAACTGCATCAGGAGCTGCACGGAAACTGCAAGTCATAGGTGTAGAAGTTTACTGTTGCTAAAAAGAGTCAAATACTGTATCTTATTAATATTTGTATCTGACAGTGCTGCCTGGTCTCTCTCTTCAGTCAGCTGTCAAGGTCACATCAGTACAGCCAGCTGTTGTCTGTTAATTGCCTCAAGAATGACTGGACCGCGTTTCGCTGGTAACTTGGCTCTGTACTATGGTGCTGCTTCAGTTGAGTCCAGTCGATGATGGCCTCGGTCTCTGATTGTCTGCAGTCAGTCTTCATCACTGCCATTACCCACAGTCACAGGCTGATCAGGCTGCTGGGCTTTTTAAAGTGGTGCACAGTAGCAGCTGCTACCAGACCTGAGTGGTGGGGCATGAAAAAAGCTATTAACCCCTTCACTGCCAGGCCTTCCCCCTGCCTGTGCTATGCCTTTTTTGGCTATTTGGGGTAGTTTGGACTTAGGCCCCCATAACCTTTTGTCCACATATGATATCCATGCCAAATTTGCGTCCTTTTCTTCTGACATCCTGAGGTTCCTAAAGGTACCCAGGGTTTGTAGATTCCCTTGGAGGAAACAGAGAAATTAGGCAAAATACAGCTACATTTTGTTTTTTGGGGGAAAACTGGGACAAAAGTGCTGCAGACGACAGCACCTGTTTTTCCCCTGCAAATGGTATCCATGAAGGGTTTGTGGTACTAAAATAACCATCTTCCCAGCTTTCAAGAACAGGCAGCCTTTTGTCAGAAAACCAAAATCTTCTACACAGTTTTGGCATTTTACTGGGACATAGCCTTTTTTTCTATTTTTTGTGTTTTCAACCGCCTTCCAGTTAGTGGTAGAAATGGGTTTGAAACCAATAATGGATCCCGGAAAGCTATACATGTTTTAAAAGAAGACAAGATTCTGAATACAGCAAGGGGGGATTTGTGGAGATCCTTCAAGGCTTTCCTATAGAAACTAACAGTTGAAATTAAAGAACATTGAAATTGTGTTGAACAAAAACCCAGTCCTTTGTGCCTACATTTTCACCTGTAACTTTTTCCAACTATGCTAGATTTTCTAAAGCAAAATACCGTTACGTTTGTGGAACCTTTCTGGTTGCGGGGATATATTGGACTTGTAGGTTCACAAAGAACCAGAGGGACCCAGAGCCAATAACTGAGCCAAACCTTGAAATGTTTCACTCTTGGAATTTTACAAAATGAATTGTTGTGTACCGGGTATACAACAATTCATTTTGTAAAGCTCAAAGAGTGAAAAATAGGTATCAAGGAAACCTATGTATTTCCGAAATGCGGACAAGATACGGAGTTTAGAAGCAGTGGTTATTTGCACATCTCTGAATATGTGGGTAGCCATACAAGCAGGTGAATTAGGGGGCAGTTTTCAAAATGTCTTCTTTTTTACACACTGTCTTACATTTGGATGGCAGAAATGCATAGAAAGACAACTGGTAATGACATTTTTTCTACAATTCTGTGTTATCCTAAGTCTCCTGATATAAACGGTACCTCATTTGTGTTGGTAAACCTAGTGCCTGCAACAGGAAACGGTTCAAAACGCAATATCGACACATCACATTTTTCATCACAAAACGGCCCCTTTTTTTGAAATGTGCCTAGCTGTGGATTTTGGGTCCTAGTTCAGCCGGCACCTAAGGAAACGTAGCAAACCTGTACATTTTTGAAAACTAGATACCCAGGGAAATCCAGGATGGGGTGACTTGTGTGGCTTTCACCAATTTCTATGACCCAGAATTCTATACAAACCTCAAACTTTGTCTAAAAAACACATTTCCTCACAGTTCTGTGATGGAAAGTTCTGGAACCTGTGGGGGGCAACAAATTTCCACCCACTCAGCATTTACCCAAGTCACCCAATAAAAATGGTACCTCACTTGGGTGGGTAGGCCTAGTGCCCGCCACAGGTAACAGCCCAAAACACAACGTGGACACATGACATTTTTCCACAGAAGACTTACCCTTTTTTTGCAATGTGCCCAGCTGTGGAGTTTGGGCTTTAGCCCAGCCGGCACCAAGGGAAACCTAGCAAACCTGTACACTTTTGAAAACTAGACAGCCAGGGGAATCCAGGATGGGGCAACTTGTGTGTATCTCACCAGGTTCTGTTACCCATAATCCTTTGCAAACCTCAAACTTTGTAAAAAAAAACACATTTGCCTCACATTTCTGTGATGAAAGTTCTGGAATCTAAATACATTACACTTATGCGAACCATGAAATCTGAACAAAAAATATAAAATGATACAGACGAGTGGGTTCACTTTTACACTCACAGTTGCAACCAAAAACTCTGTTGCGTGTGGTACAATTTAAAACATGCGGACACATGGACAATAAGGGCAGTACATACAACTCTCGTACTGCACACCTCTTCAGGCACAGACTCTACATTTCTTAGCAGGAAAGTATTTTTTGGCCATGGGAGGAAGGTGATCAGGAAAGTGGCGATCTTTCAATTTAGCCACATCCTCCACCACTGCTTATCTAAGACCTACTGCCTGTTGCACTAAAACAAGGCTGCCTATCAGAGACTGCTGAAACTGAACAAATGTCATCTTTGACTCTAGAGAGCAATCCTTAAATACAACGAAGGCATTGTAGCTTGCTAAATGGAATAAATGGATAGCTAACTTCTTATACCAAACTTATGCCGTATGAACAGCAATTTAAGGTTGTAACCTCTGATCTACTCGATCTACACCACTCATGTGTTTATTGTAGTCTAAAATGCACAAAGGTTTGCGCACTTCAGCAAGCTGACCCCAAACAGTCACAGGCAAAGTACTTTCATCATGGATGTTAGTCAGCATATAGACATCTCTCTTGTCAGAAAATTTCACAGCTAGAAGCTCATCACTATGCAAGGCACGACTCTGTCCCTTCACAAGTTTTTTACAAACCAGCTCTTATGGATAACCATTACGGTTAGAGCGGATTGTGCCACAAACATCAGTGTCCACTTTGAACAATTCTCTGAACAATGGCACACCAGTGTAAAAGTTATCCACATATAAATGGTGACCTTTGTTAAAAAGTCCTCTACCAAGTTCCCACACAATTTTCTCTGTAACTCCAAAAATGGACGGGCAACCAAGGGGGTTAATACTTGAATCCCTACCAGTGTAGACCCTGAAAGTATAGACATATCCAGTACTACTCTCAGACAGCATATACATCTTACTTCCATAATATGCCCCCTTGGCAGGAATGTCCCAAGAACAGGCCCAGGGGGTTGCTCCCCCTAAGCATAATGTACAAAATCCCTGGCTTCTAGTGCGTTTTCACCCTCCCCGGGGGCTAGATCGGCCCAAAAAATGGCTAATCTATCCCCAGGGGGGCTGAAACTCAGGAAAACATGCTGCCTCCCGGGCAGCGACCCTTGCCCATGGGGATGCTCCCTTAAAAATATATTTTAAATTAATTCCTGGTGCCTAGTGGGTTTCGACCCCCCTGGGGGGCAGATCGGCCAAAAAAACAGCCAAATCAGCCCCCAAAGGGGGACCGAAACACGGATTTACTTTAATTTATTATCCCCTTGAGGAGCGATCCTTGCCCAAGGGGTTGTCCCCCAAATTGCCCCCCAAAAATCCCTGGTGTGTAGTGGAGTGGATTCTTGTTCCACGATCGCAGCCCCACCCATGATCATGGAGCAGGAATCCACTCTGTACAGATGCAGGGGGGAAGTCCTATCCCCCTGCGTCTCTACTCCTAAACCCCCGGGAGAAGGACTTACCTCCCTGGATGCCCTGGAAGCAAATGGCTTCCAGTGCATCCCCAGTTGCACTTGTTGACGGTGGTGTGCCATGAGTGCGCCGACATCCTCACATCGCTGGGGGGGGGGGCTAACCGTGGAAGCGCTTCCACTGCCATCCCTAGTGAAGTCATGTGGGTGGGTGTCCAACTGGGGGAGCGCTAGAGCTTTTCCTGTGGGGCAGTGCCAGGATGTAATGGTTACGTCCTTGGCACAGCAGAACCTCTGCTGAGGACGTAACCATTACGCCCTCAGTATTGAAGAGGTAATTTTTGTATTTCTTTTAAACCAATTATCTGTGTCGGCTGGCCAGCCCCCATCCTTTTCTTTCTGACTCCGGTCCCGCAGCAGGATGAAGAAAGCAGCAGGAAGCACCCGGCTCCCAGCGTTCCGATAAGTAATCAAACGCTGCAATGCAGAGTTTTGATTGGTCTGAGCAACATGGATCGGTGCTCAGCCATGGAATGGGGGCCTGGACATGTTTTCCACACAGGCTGTAATGCCGCCTGCATGGAGAAGATGCAAAGTGCGCATGAATGTTTGGCCGGCCCGAGAGAGCCAGCCAAACAGTCATGTGCACTTAGGAGTGGGCAAACCACTCCTCCCCTGCTCCTCTGTCGTCGGAGCAGCCCCACCCCAAACACAAAGCTGCAGCAGAAAGAAACTTAATATGATAATTACGCGAGTTATTATCATTTTATGTTTCCTGTACTTCATTGCTGCGAAGCAGTGGGGCGACGCTCCTCCCCCCTAGCGAGTAGCTGCCACTGGTGGTGCAGGGCTCGCATGAACCAGACAGAAGTGACTTCTGTCCCACCAACCTGTCCTACCTGTCCTAACAGGTGTGGAGGCCAGCAGTTCATTACAGAGTTTAGCCGGGCGGCATGGAGTCTGCCTTGGGTCTGGAGCTGAAGCTCGAAGCTGGATGCTGGGGGGAGGGTTGTGGGATGGGCAGAGGATGTGGCAAATATCCTGCCTGTGTGTTGGAATGTCACCTCGTCTGCATTTCCAACAAGCACATAAGTCACACATGGCTGGGAATAGGCACGGGCGCAGCAAGGACAACAAAAGCTGTCACCCGCTGCCTCAGGGACCAATCACTGCTTGGCTGTGGTTACAGTTAATGATGCCTTGCATGGAAACTACAACAGGCACGACGTAGCCCACCGATCTACCCGTGAGGGCACCGCAGGGTCCTAGTTGCATTTATATTACACCACGCGCTGGCTCTGAGACCACGTCATATAACTGCTGGCGCGAGAGGCTGGGCTCGGATGAAACACTGGCCTGGCCACATCACCAAAGTAAACTACAACAGTTGTTCTGTTTTTGCCGGCCTCTGAAAGTTATTAGCTACAGTCTATTTTAGAGGGCAACCACAAGCAGCTAAAAAACACATTCATTGGCAGCGCGCTTGCTGTTTAAATAAATGCAGCTCTACATTGTCAAATGTCTCTCACTGGGGTCCGCAAGTGCACTATAAATGTGTGACTAATGCTTTTTAATGCGGTGATGCCGACACGACACAAGTCTAACCCCTGATGCAAGGTTTTGGCAGGGCTGCCAGAGTCCTTTAACCGCTTGGGTGCTGATGAAGGAACGATTCCGCCATTGGCCGTGGCTCTCCTGTGCAAATGACGGAAGCATTCCGTCATGGCACCCACCCACGAGGGAAGCTCTGGCACACCCCTGTGGTCGCCTGTCAACGGGCCCCCACCTAGGATGGCAAAGGAAGTGCTTCAACTGTCACCCCTGACCCCTCGGCGATCTGAGCAGGCCGGGGATGCACTGGAAGCCGTTGCTTCCAGCGCGTAGATGACAAAAGTATGTTAATTTCTCCTGGGGGGAAGCGGGGATGGCAAAGTGGCACGGAGAGGAAGGAGTTTTTCCTTTCCCCGCTGTCTCTTTGAAGTACATTCCGGACCTGAGATTGCAGGTGGGGATGCGATCAATCAATCAATCAATCAATCAATCAGAACATTTGTAAAGCACACTACTTACCCGTGAGGGTCTCAAGGCGCTGGGGGGGGGGGGGGGGGGTTGATGCTGCTACTGCTCGAAAAGCCAGGTCTTGAGGAGTCTCCTGAAGGTTAGCAGGTCATGGATCTTCCGTAGGAGGATGGGGAGGGTGTTCCATGTCTTGGCGGTGAGGTGGGAGAATGATCTGCCGCCGGAGGTCGCTCTTCGGAAGCGGGGGACTGTGGCGAGGGCGAGGTCGGCGGAGCGGAGCTGGCGGTTGGGGGTGTAGAAGCTTTGTCGTCTGTTGAGGTATGCCGGTCTGGTGTTGTGGAGTGCCATGTGTGCGTGGGTGAGGAGCTTGAAGGTGATCCTCTTGTTGACGGGGAGCCAGTGCAGGTCTCTCAGGTGGCGTGTGATGTGGCTGTGGCGAGGGATGTCGAGGATCATGCGTGCAGAGGCGTTTTGGATGCGTTGAAGTCGTCTCAGGAATTTGGCCGAGGCTCCTGCGTAGAGGGCGTTTCCGTAGTCCAACCTGTTGCTGACGAGGGCCTGGGTGACCGTTCTTCTTTTTTCGGTGGGTATGCACCTGTAGATCTTGCGGAGCATGCAGAGGGTGTTGAAGCAGGAGGACGAGACGGCGTTGACCTGCTTCGTCATGGAGAGAGTAGAGTCGAGAATGAACCCTAGGTTGTGTGCGTGGTCGGTAGGTGTTGGAGCTGTTCCCAGTGCGGTCGGCCACCAGGAGTCGCCCCAGGCCGAGGGGGTGGAGCCGAGAATGAGGACTTCTGTCTTGTCCGAGGTTAGCTTCAGTCGGCTGTTCTTCATCCACTCTTGTGGAGGCATAAAAATTATCGATCACAAAACAACATGGTTTTGCAAAGGGAGTCACCTGTATTTTTGGTCCTGGGCTCGGCAACCATCTAGGAAAATCTACTCAACCCAGACGTTTCTGAAAACTAGACACACGGGGGAGCCCAGGGAGGAGTGACTTGCATGGATCTCCCAATGTTTTCTGGCCCAGAACCCCTGCAAATCTCAACTTTAGCTAAATAATCTAATTTTCCTTTCATTTCTGTGTGGGAAAGTTGTGGGCTCACTAAGCCAGCACAAATTTCCTAACACCCAGAGATCCCCCAGGTCTCCCGGTAAAAATGCTACCTCACTTATGTGGATAGGCCTAGTGCCCATAACAGGAAATGGCTCAAAACATATTGTGGAGACATCAACATTATCTATTACAAAACAACCTGTAATGCAAGGGGGTCACCTGCGTTTTTGGTACTGGGCTCGGAAGGCATGTAGGGAAACCTACCAAACCCACACATTTATGAGAACTAGACACTCAGGGGAGCCCAGAAAGTTTTCATGACCAGAATCCCCTGCAAACCTCTAATTTAGCTAAAATAAATCTAATTTTCCTCATATTTCTGTGTGCGAAAGTTATGGGATCACTGGACCAGGTAGCTCACTTATATGGGTGGCGGCCCAGTAATCCCACAACTTTCCTACACAGAAATGTGAGGAAAACGTGAATTCATTAGCTACATTTCAGGTTTGCAGGGGATTAATGCAAGCCACACCTCCCTCGACTCCCCTGGGTGTCTAGTTCTCAGAAATATCTGGGTTTGGTAGGTTTCCCTAGATGGCTACCGAGCTCGGGACCAAAAACGCTGGTGACCCCCTTGCAAAACTAGGTTGTTTTGTGATCAATAATTTTGATGCCTCCACAATACGGTTTGAGCTCTTCCCTGGCGTGGGCACTTGGCCCACCCACACAACTGAGGTAGCATTTTTATCTGTAGACCTGGGAGAGCACTGGGTGGTAGGAAATTTGTGCCAGCCCGTGATCCCACAACTTTCCTACACAGAAATGTGAGGAAAATGTGATTTTTGTAGCTAAATGTGAGTTTTGCAGGGGATTCTGGGTAAGAAAAGGTTGGGGGATCCACTCAAGCCACATCTTTCTGGACTCCCCCGGGTATCTAGTTTTCAGAACTGTCTGGGTTTGGTAGATTTACCTAGATGGCTGCCGAGTTCGGGACCAAAAACGTAGGTGTCCCCCTTGCAAAACCAGGTTGTTTAGTGATAGAAAATTGTTTTGTTTCCACAATACGTTTTGAGCCATCTCCTGTCGTGTGCACTAGGCCAGCCCACACAAGTGAGGTACTATTTTTATTGAGAGACTTGTGGGAATGCTGGGTGGATGGAAGTTTGAGGCTCCCCACAGATTCCAGAACTTTCCATCACAGAAATATGAGCAAAATGAGTTTTTTAAGACAATTTTGATGTTTGCAAGGGATTCTGGGTAACAGGACCTGGTGAGAGCCACATAAGTCAGTCCACCCTGAATTTCCTTGGGTGTCTAGTTTTCAAAAATGTACAGATTTGCTAGGTAGGTAAATTCACAGCTAGGCACATTGCAAAAAAGGATACGTTTTCAGTGGAAAATGTGATATGTCCACGTTGCGTTTTGGGTCATTTCTTGTATCGGGCACTAGGCCTACCCACACAAGTTCCAGAACTTTCCATTGCAGAAATGTGAGGAAAGTGTGTTTTTATACAAATCTTGAGGTTTGCAAGGGATTCTGAGTAACAAAACCTGGTGACAGACACACAATTCACCGCATCCTGGATTGCCCTGGGTGTCTATTTAAAAAAAATGTACAGGTGGGCCAGGTTTAGCTAGATGCTGGCTGAGCTAGGGACCAAAATCCACAGCTAGGCACATTGCAAAAAAAGATTAGATTTTCAGTGTACAAATGTGATGTGTCTACGTTGCGTTTTGGGCCATTTCCTGCCGCGGGCACTAGGCCTACCCACACAAGTGAGGTGGCATTTTTATCAGAAGACTTAGGGAAATACACAATAGTAGGACAAGTGTTATTATCAATTGTCTTTCTCTGCATATGAACCTTCCAAATGTAAGACAGTGTGCAAAAAAGAAGATATTTAGAAAAATGCCCTCTAATTCATAAGCTTGTATGGATACCCACAAATTCAGTGACATTCAAATAACCACTGCTTTTAAACTTCATATCTTGTTTCCATTTCAGAAAAACATAGGTATCCTAGATACCTATTTTTCACTCTTTATATTTTACCACATTAATTGCTGTATAGCGGGTACACACTGAAAAGCCATGGTAATGTGCAGCTCAATTATTGGCTCTGGGTACCTCAAGTTCTTGGTGAACCTACAAGCCCTATATATCCCTGCAACCAGAAGGGTTCAGCGGACGTAACAGTCACAAGGGTCTCTAACTAGTAGCTACTGTAGCTCCAGCTACCTCTGAGTAGCTCACCTGTGTGCAGTCCAGCTTATTAATTAGAAAGTTTTTGCTTGGTCGAATTAATAGACATAAAATAAAATTGAAATTATACAACACTAATAATATTAGTAGCTCTCAATGCATTTCATTGAACATAAGTAGCTCTCAGTACAGAAAAGGTTGGACACCCCACTATATTGCTTTTGAAAAGCAATTCAAGACTTTTTTAAATTTCAATAGTTACTTTCTATAGGAAAACCTTGAAGGATCTACACAAATGACCCCTTGCTGAATTTAGAATTTTGCCTACTTTTGAGAAATGTATAGGTTTCCGGGATCCACCATTGGTGTCACACCCATTTCTACCACTAACTGGAAGGAGGTTGAAGGCACAACAATTTTAAAAATAGGCTATGTCCCAGTAAAATGCCAAAGCTGTGTTGAAAATTGTGGTTTTCTGACAAAAGTCTCCCTGTTCCTGAAAGCTAAGAAGATGGCGATTTTAGCACAACTAACCCTTCCTTTATACCATTTGCAGGGAAATAAAACATGCACTTTCTTTTGCAGCACTTTTTTTCCATTTTTCTCCAAAAACCTAAAGATTAGCTGTATTTTAGCTAATTTCTCAGTCCCCTCTAGGGGAATCCACAAACCCTGGATACCTTTAGAATCCCCCATATATCTGAAAAAAGGATGCAAATTTTGCATGAATACCGTATGTGTACATAAATTTATAGGGCCTAAGCGCAAACTACCCCAATTAGCCAAAAAAAGGCTTGCAACGGGGGAGGGGGATGCCTGGCAGCGAAAGCATTAATATCTGCTATAACGCGTTGCCAATGTTGTGGCTAGCCAATCAAAAGACACCCCCCCCCCCCAGATACTCTTTGGAGTCACAGTGTGCTCACCCTGCCCCTTTATATACATATTTTCAAATAGTTTTCAGGACACAAGGAGTATGAATCAAAGAAATGTTAATGTGCTTGATTGAAATGTGTGAATTTATAAAATATACATTTGATTATAGTTATTTTTCAAGCCACAAAGTGCTGCCATAGAATAAGCCACAAGGGGTCCCTGCACTCTAGCTAAAGAGCATACATCTCCAGCTCAGAGTTCTTTAAAAATAATGATAAGCTGTCCTGGGGCCATGGACTCAATTATACAAGAGATTTACTGCAATGTTTGTAAAATTTTGTTAGGAGGGCTGCTGTGGTCCCTGCGGCCACCCACAACATTAGAAAAAAAGCTTAGTGGTGCCCTTGACCCTTTTAGAAGCACCACAAGCATTAAACAATCTTAAACCATAATCCCTTGAAAGGCATTGTGGGGTGCTTCCCATGTGTAACAGTGAATGTGTAATAAGCAGCCACTCTGCTTGCTCATTTTACATTCCTGCTATATTTATTTTTGTAATTGGGGAGGGGGGCATGCGGACCCCCTCCCTGAGCAATTTCCTGGCCCCAGGGACCCCATACCTAAGAGCAGATCACTTTTTAAAGGGGAGGGAGGCTTGTGGCCCCCCTCCCCATACCTATTTATGGCCCTGGAGAGCCAGTTGCCCAGGATCAATTACTTTAATGGGGGGGGTGCATAATCCCCTGTGAACTCCCTTAGGAGTTCCCTTAGGCCCCAGGAACCCTATACCTATTATCAGTGGTGTCATTATTGATGTCATTTGAGATGCCACCAGTGATGTCATGTATGATGTCATAGAACATGTCATGAGTGATGTAATATGTGAGGTCATAAATGCAAAAAACTAAAGACCCACTGCTATAAATGAGTCAATGGGGCAGGGAACAACGACTCAAAAATATAGAAAGAACCCCCGTCTGACTTTGCATAATCAGTCGATCACCATTAGCAATTTGACTAGAATGTGATAGAGGCTCAGTACATTATGGTGCCGATCACGATCCGGTAAAAAATTCCCCCGTGCGACTCGTATCCGGTCTTTTTACCGTACGAATTGTACAAGTGCCGTACGAACTGGCAATCACGATTCGCATGGTAAAAAGTCCATACGAACCGCATTGGGAATATTTCCCCACACGTCCTCGGGTCGGAAAATGTGTACGACACGTCCTCGGACGATTTACCGTACAAACGTGAAAGGTGAAGTCCGACCGAGGAATCACGATCCATCCCGTGCGTCCGAGGTTACAACCGGATGGAAAAAACACAGTCCGCACCGAACTCCCATAGCAACCATGGAGACGTGCCCGCATACGCGCCGACCCCCCCCAGCCCCCGTACGTACGCAGCGTACCCCCCCAGCCCCCGTACGTACGCACCGTACCCCCCCCAGCCCCCGTATGTACGCGCCGACCCCCCGTGTATGTACACCCGTGTACGTTCGAGTCGAACCCCCCGTGTACGTTCGAGTCGAACCCCCCCGTGTACGTTCGAGTCGAACCCCCCCGTGTACGTTCGAGTCGAACCCCCACCCGTGTATGTACGGTGCGTACCCCCAGCGCGTAGCGCTGGGGGTACGCACCGTACATACACGGGTGGGGGTACGACTCGAACGTACACGGGGGGGTTCGACTCGAACGTACACGGGGGGGTTCGACTCGAACGTACACGGGTGTACATACACGGGGGGTCGGCGCGTACATACGGGGGCTGGGGGGGTACGGTGCGTACGTACGGGGGCTGGGGGGGGGTACGGTGCGTACCGGGCCACCTACTCTGGTCGATTCGCGCCGTACTTCGCTTTTCCAGCACTTTTTGGGTGCCGTGAAAATATTGCCGTCCGGACTGCTGTCGGTTCGAATCGTAATTCCTGGGTCGTGAAACGCTGCCTGAAAGCGTCCCGACGTCACGTCGCAGCATTCCCGGATCACATTCGTATGTATGTTTTCGTCGGTCGGTGTTTTTTACGATTCGTACGGAAATGGTGTTTCCGTGCGAATCGTAATTCCATGTTTGTAAAGTTTTACGACCGGGTACGAGTCGGACGGGGAAAACGCTCCGTCCGACGGTTCGTACCCGGTTTTTGCCGGATCGTGATCGGCACCTTAGTGTTTACATCAACAATGTTTATTTCTTCTCTGTCCCCCCTCCTGCTCGCCCTTGCGGTGGAGCCCCTGGCCATACGCTTACGTCAGGGGAGCGAGACGTGGGGTATCCCAATAGCAGACGCAGTACACTGTGTATCACTATACGCAGATGACCTTCTGATCTATGTTTGAGATGTCACGAGCGACCTTACACCGATATGGACAATATTGCAAGACTTCCCGGAAGCCTCCGGACTTAAAGTCAATTGGGACAAATCTCCGATCTTTCCACTAAGCCCTCACTTAGCTCCCTTAGACATATCAATTGGAACCCAGAAAGTCCTTTGGAGTGTGGCGGCACCCTGGTACCTAGGGGTGAGACTATATCACTCACCCGAGGACCACTATGAGGGGAATCATCGCAAGACATTGGCGGGCTGCGTGCGGTGGTCACCTTCTGGAAGACCCTACCCTTGGCCCCCATTGGGCGCATAGCCATAGCATAGATGATTATGGTCCCCAGACTACTTTAGTCCTTCACCAATCTCCCTGTAATACCACTACACTCCTTTTTTCGGGAGCTAGATACATTACTCACAAACTTAATATGGGGGGGTGGTAGACACAAGGTAGCCCTAAACACACTGTACTTACCCACAACTCAAGGGGGACTGGAAGCTCCTTCCTTCAAAGCATATTTCTTAGCAGCTCAACTTCAGTGGTTATCTCATTGGACAGCAGAACGCCACATAGGGGAGACGTTCACAGATGACAGCCGAGTACCTCTTCCAGCCATCCGGAGAATACTAATGCCGGGTACCAAACCTATACGCACACACCCCTTACAGATATCAATAGCCAGCATGTGCATGATGCGAATACATCGTATGTCAAGGGGAAAGCCCCTATACTCCCCACTACTCCCATTAGTAGGATTTCCCCAACTGGCGATATATTACACTTCTGGGGCCCTCCAAGTATGGACCGATCACGCAGTGACGGAGGTCGAGTCCCTGTTTGAGGACGGGCAGCTGAGAACATATGCCCACATTTTGGAATGCTATGATCTCCCACCGGAACAGTTCCTGCTGCATAGACAATTATTAGATAGCAGCCAACACTACTGGGATCTTAATGCGGGGGAACCACCGACGCACCCGGTACTGCACACTATCCTACGCATGGGTACGTGGAGACACTTAGTCACCTGGCACTACAAAGCGATCCGGGAACTGATCACCACTCCCTTACACGTGTTATGACAGAAATGGGAGGACGAGGTAGGACGGGTGTTCCATGACAGAGAATAGGAAAAGGCGTTGGAGTATCCAAACAAGGTTTCTAGGAACGCACGCTTCAAAAACATTAAATTCAATATCTTGCATCGCGCATACCTAACACCACACGGGCTCCACCATTTTTATCCCGACACACATTTCGCATGCCCCAGATGCTGTTTTGGGACTGTCCCACAATCCAACAGTATTGGGATAGGGTACACCAAACACTCCGAGCGACGGTCAACTTCATGGCCATATCTACATGGGAGGCGTGTGCCCTGGGAGTCTTCCGCAGGTGGAAGACAGAAAAGGTGCAGTGCTGGTTTGCATCCCTAGCCATTCTCTTAGCGAAATAAGGAACAGCCATGCATTGGAGGGCCCCAGCAGGACCCCCAGAAGCAGCTTGGGTAGGCGCCATGAAAAAATGGGGTGCGATGGAAGAAGAAGCACTGAGGGACGAGGAAGTGAGAGGGATACCTAAACATCCCATATCTATGGAATGGGCGCATCTACTATTTCAATTTATACAGGAGGCAACGCCGGAGGAATCACACATGGCCACACCATCTCAGTCCCAAACTCCACCCCTATCCCCCATAGAACAAAAAATAACCAACACGAGGCAGTCGTATGACACATAAGACCAACGATATACTTGGGCACTACCAGATAAGCTCCTCCGTCCCAGATGGGAGATGCCCCCCGGCTCCTCTCTCCTCCACTACAGACACCACAGCACACTAAAAGCAAATCAGAATTAGCCACACAACTGACAGTTACCAAGATACATTCCAATGACTCCCCAACCTCCCCCTCCCCCCAGCCCCCCCCCCCCCCCCCCACAGTTAACAGTTTTATGGTTTCCCCCAGAAACCCCTGAAATCGACCTTCCCCAATTTGGAACACAATCATGGACCCTATACATGAAGATTCATGGGGATAGAGATGGGGACTAAACACCAACCCACACCTCTGGGAAACCCACTTAAGCAGGCTCCAAGAAACATACAAGTATAAGTAGAGTCCAACTGAAGGGTAATCCCCATTAAATCTCACTGTACCTTACCCGAGATGTATGATGTATGAAGGGATTGTTATCCATACTGCAATGGTACCATCCAAATGCCTGCGATCGCCTGTCAACATGTGTTAATGATGATGTATACCTTTGTACCATGAAATGTGAAATCCCAATAAACAAATTTAAACAAAAAAAAAACAATGTTTATTTCTTCATTTATAGTGATACATCAATTCGTTCTTTGCTATTAAAATGATCCTTTTCTTTTTGTCATATATATTGTGTTATACTTTTTTGCAAACAATTAGCGTTATAGAACTGTTAGGCCTGGCATTTCTTGGCGTGATTACCCCTGACTTTTTGCCTCTACCTCCTCTATTTTTGGTACTGTGATGGAAATAGTTTTGCCAACTTACATGGTTTTGGACACTTTGCCACTGCTAAACAGTGTCAAAGTGCAAGTGCTCCCTGTGTACAGTGTGTTGGTAATTGGGTGTCCCTAATTGGTATGTTGTATTACTAGTGATCTCTAGTACAATGCACTATGTGTGCCAGGGCTAGTAATGCAAATGCTACTTGTGGGCCTGCAGCACTTATTGTGCCACCCGCTCAAGTAGCCTTAAAAAGGGAACTCAGGCCTTCCATTGCAGGGCCTGCGCACAGTTTGTGAAACTGCCATGTTGTTCTGTCAAGTGCACTCACTTTCCAGAACTTACCCTTCCCTTTCTGTGCACCTAAGACACCCCTATGGTAGGTCTAGGGTCCCCCCTGGACAGGGTGTAGTGCATGTGAAAGGTAGGACATGTACTAAGGTGTGTGTCATGTCCTGACAGTGAAATAATCACCATTTCGTTTTTCACTGTTGAAAGGCCATCTTGCCCATTAGAAGAGAATAGGAAGGCTGTGTAATATGTTTTCCAGCCTATCTTCCCAAAGGCTTAAGATGGAAACATGACATTTAGTATGCCTGAACTCACCCTGCAATAACACATCTTTTTATGAAGATGGTTTCTGCATTATGTGTTTGTGAGCCACTCTTTCAGAAGTGGCTGGGTTTTTGTACTTTTCTGTGTGTCTCTGCCTGGTTGTGGATTGACTGGCTGGATTTGAAAGCGATAGGATCTGGGGAATGTCTTGACCCAGGGGAGGAGGAGAGACAGCACAGGCTGACCTGCATCTGGAGTGTAGGGGGAGGAGAAGACCCTAGAGGTAAAGAGGCCTGGGCTGGTGCTATAAAACAATTGTCCCATTTCCTGCTGAGTGATTGAGAATCCAGACCCCCACTAATCAAAGGAAGAAGGTGTCACTGGCAGGGAGGCGCCCAGAACTGATTTGAGCAGGGGTCAGTGCCCACTGTAACACAAAGACTTCAAAGCCCTTGAGGGGTATAACTATGCGAGCTGAAGCCCCTGAACTTTGGAGAATGGCTTGATCAAGTGTGAACAAGACTGGAGCCAATTCATGGTCAAGAGGACCTTTGCCAAGGAAGAAACAACTGAAGAGACTGATGGATAGGACTGCTCTTGTTGTGTGATCTGGGGCTGGCATGCAGTTTGCTGTTTCAACCAAGGAAAGGCTAAAGGGATTTTGCTGTGTGCTGTGTCCCCCTGCTTGAAGGACTTTGCGGTGTGCTGTGTCCTGAAGTAACTGCCCCCAAGGGTCTGAGGTGAGCCGGCCCCCTGTTTGGAAACACATGAGCACAAAAGTTTCCAGAGAAGTCTCTCAGAGACGCTGTGTGTTCTGTCTAGCCTGAGACCTTCGTAAGTTGTGCCCTGTGATCTTGGGCACGTGGAGTTACAAATGAGACTCAGCCACGCAGTGTGCGTGTGCTTGGTGCAGCCTGAATCCTTCGAGAGGATCGTCCTGTGAATGTGTGCACCGGGAAGCCAAGTAAGTCTCAGTGATGCGGTGTGCTTGGTGCAGCCTGAGACTTTCGCGTGGATTGGCCCGTGATCATGCACACCACAAGGGCAAGTGTGTCTCAGTGACGCTGAGTGGGTATGTTGTTTGCAGCTTGAGACCCTCGCCAGAGGTGCCCTGTGATCAGCCGAAGATCAAGCGTCTCGAGCGGCGCTGTGAGCGTGTACTTTCTATAACCTTAGACCTGTGCAAGTGTGCCCTATGATCAGAGGCACCAGAAGATAAAGTGTGTCTCCGTGACCCGGACTGCGTGTGCTCTCTACTGCCGGAGACCTGCGCAAGTTGTGCCCTGTGATCGTGGGCACCAGAAGATCAAGTGTGTCTCAGCGATGCTGCTTGCGTGTGTCGTGTGCAGCCTGAGACCCTCGTGAGGAGTTGTCTGGTTATCGTGCACCCGGAGTCCAGTGAGTCTCATTGACTCTGAGTGCAGGTGTAGTGTGCAGCCTGGGATCTTCCTATTGCCCGGAAATTCAGAGAGATTGCATCGGAGGCCAAAGTTGCTGGACAAGGAGAGGAGAGTGGGTTCGCGCCCCCCAGGTAACGTGTGTCGACTCCTAGGGCGGGGCGCGAGCTTGGAGGGAGATGCTCTTGGCCTCTTTCTCTGTATGCAGCGTGAGCGTCTGCTTCGGCTCGGATTGTGGCCCGTGTGCCAAGGAAGTGGCAGCACTGGGGCCGGAGCTCGAAGCTGCATTCACTGTGTTATATCTTACCCGAGTGGGGGGGGCAACTGTGGCCAGAGACTGACCGCAAGCCATCACGAGTGGCGGAGAGACCGCCGGAGGCACCGTGAACGGTGCTGGAGTAAATTACGTATTGCATTAGTCCTGCATAACTGAGTATCTGATGATTGTGTGATGCATTGCCTTATTTCTGCACAACGAACTGTCTGTTGGTCGTATTGCCCATTTGCATAACGAACTACCTGATAGGTGTGTTACACATTGCACTAGGTTTGCATAACAAACTGCCTGATAGATGTGTTATACCTTGTCTTAGTCCTGCATCACAAACTGCCCGATTGTCGTATTGCACATTGCATACCGAACTGCCTGACATATGTGTTCTGCATTGCATTAGTTTCGCATAACGAACTGCCTGATAATGTATTACACGTTGCATTGCTTTTTCCTAACAGAGTATCTGAAGGGGACCGTACGCATTGCATTATGGGGACATAACAGTTTACCACGTTGTTGCATTACACACTGCATTACAGTAGCAGTACAAATCGCCAGATAGCCGTATTACGATCTGCATTATTCCTATGTTGTGAATTACCTGATTGTTGCATTAGGATTACATAGGATTGTTTAGTTTAGCTCAATAGTAATAGGCCAGGGGGAGCTTTACCCCGACGCATATGTTGGTTTAGTATTGTGTGGTCACATCGTATATCTTTTTATGAACATATACTTGTTTTTCTAGAAACTCGTGTGGAGTCTATTTGTGGCGTCATCATTGGGTTGCTGTGAGCGTAATTGCAAATACTTTACACATTGGCCTTGAAGATAAGCCTGGCTGCTCGTGCTAAGCTACCAAGGGGGTGGAGCGGGGGCTATCTCTAGAGGCAACCTGTCTTTCCCTAACGTTGGGGGCTCGTGGGTCCCTGTTTGGCCTAAGGTACCTACCTCAGCCAACCAGGGAACCGGGGATTCTAACAAGAACAAATTCATTTGACAACACATATTAAAACACACTCATCCCCTCACTCTCATCCACATACATACCTTAATCTACTCCTTCACACAACATACTGCATAACTCACAAGACTTAAGTGAAAAATTAATTCTTTAAAAATTCTGCATGAAGATATCTGTTTCTCAATATAGTCATATGTATTATTCACTATTGAACATTGCTTCTGTTTTTATGCATGAAAATATAATGCATCAGAGAAAAAACATCTGATCAATTCAATTGTGCAATTTATATAAATATGTGAGGTCATACGCAGTGTATGGTGGGGACACAAGTGATAGTTAGGTCTTATAACTATAACCGGTGAAGTTCTGTATTTTTTTTAGTGTAAAACATTACCTTGTCACTGAAAATCTCACCTAACTATAACGTTACCTTAATGTGTGTTTTTTTAGTAAATATCTGATTTTTTTCTAATTCAAAGTAAGATATTTCATTTCCTAACTCTAACATCTCTTTTACCTTAGGTTTTTACAGTGAATTTCTATTTTTTTTGTTGCATAGTAAAATATTATTACCATTTTGTCACCGAATTTGTAATTTTATTTTAAATGCAAACCATTCTATCATTATCAGACCTAACTATAACATTACTTTAATCATTGTTTTTTCTTGAATTTGTTTACATTTTTTTTACATCTATATCTTATTACCATGCATAACCATAACGGTACATTAACTTCTATGTATGTTCTAGGAAGTTATCGTTTTTTTGATATTTGTTTTTTACTGCTGTGAGAGTTTCTTGCCAATCCAAAGAGATCGCAGGATGAAGATTATTCTACATGGCTCATTGTGACTCCAGCTGGATACTAGCGAGTGTATTGCCAGATCAGAAAAAATTATTATTGTGTTTTGTTTATTATGAAAAAGTATTTTTTGCCCAAGTTTAGTTCGAGGGGTGTTATTGAAGGCATAGTTAATGAGCAGCACTCAAGTGTTTATGTAGAATAATATAGTTGTGATTCCATTTTACGATTCTGGGGTTTTCTCGCAAGCAACTGGCAAGAGTTTACTGGCAATGACGTGCCCCGGCAGGATCTCTGAGTGGGCTGTACTTCCTGTTCTGCCTCTCGTGGGAAGCTCGCGACACCTCATGGGGTTTTTTGGGGGAAAAGTTGAACATTTATAGAAGAGTAGTTCAATGCATATGTAGAGGTTTTCTAATTGAGGTATGTAATGATCATTACTATGAAGTTTTTAATTAGTAATGCGATTAGTGGTCACACGGTTCACTTGCGAGTGTCTCGCAAAAGGTCCGAGTGACCCAATATTAAATATTGATTGGTGTAAACTACTATTAATTATAAGTTGCAGTAAGTTTCCACCCTTTCTATGTTACTTCTAACTTCTACTCGATTCCAGGACATTCTTCCTGTGGTCAATGTTGGAGTTGCTCACTTGTGCATTTTGTCTGGTTTTCAGCTTGGTGAAATAACTTCAGGAGGAAGAGGAAAAGGATGAGGGTGAGGAAGAGGGTCACTTCTGTGGCAATTTTTCAGCTTGCCACCTAGACAAAAAAAATGAAATGTGAGCTGTAATCTGTGCAAGAAAACATTCTCTTGTGGCACAGATAATAAGTACTCCCATGGCACAATTAAAATGTAGCAGCATCTAAAAGCCATGCACCCTAGACACCTATCAACCTTCAGCAGCATCTCCTTCTCCTGTTGTAGGGCAAGAAGCACCTCCCCATATGCTTCAATAGGAATCCCTCAAGATTACTGAGTACTACAATATTATAATGTATTCTTCCTTGTGCTCATTAATTATTTTTCCAGGAGAAAAGCGCACTCAAATTAGAAATTGGCTTTTTAGAGAACAAAAGTGTGCAAAGAAATCATATTTTTTCTCCTTCTTTTTCTGTTGGTGTCCTAGTTTCTCTCCTTAAGTTCTTGCCATGTTTGCCACCCCTAAAATAGAAACAAAATACAAAAGGATTGTACGCTCTACACATCATTAATACAATGTAAATGTATATTTATCCTACTCCTGTGGGAGAACCGTGAACTTCATTACATGTCTGTCCTGAAACACATATAACACCCCAATACTCTTTTAACACAAGATAATACGGTTGTATGACATAATTTCGAAAGACAAAAATTCGACCTACAAAAATATCGCAACAAAAATATCGTGGTCAAGACTATCGACATCCTATCTACAACATGGTAAGTACAAAAATATCGATAATTTAATATCGATGTCAAAAATATCGTAATTCAAAAATATCGGTTTTTTTTTAGTTTAAAAATATATGTAAAATAAACCAAATAATACTTATAAATCAAAGACACATAATTAAATATATTTTATAATATGTAAAATTTATAATAAATATATAATTAAATGAAACTTTAATTAAACATATATATATAATATATAATATATACACTTACTTAATAATTACTTTTAATAATAATTTCTGTAACATATAAATTATTAAATATTTATTTAAATTACCAGTACATCTATACACATAAAACAATAACATTAATAAATATTAAATAATTACATATAGCAAATAATAATCAATATTTTTAATTTGAATAATTTTTATTATTAATTATATATTACAATAGCTAAAATATTACAAAACATATTAAATATCAGACACAATAAAACTACTAGTCCAACTTCAACAAAAACAACAGTAAGGAAAATGTTGGATAGCGTAGGGGTAAAAATAACTATTCCAACTCCCGAGAGTGCAACAGTAGGGAAAACATTGGATAGCGTAGGGGTAAAAATTACTATTCAAACTCCAAAGAGTGCAACAGTAGGGAAAGCGTTGGATAGCATAGGGGTAAAAATTACTATTCCAACTCCAGAGAGTGCAACAGTAGGGAAAGTGTTGGTTAGCGTAATGGTAAAAATTACTATTCCCACTCCAGAGAGTGCAATAGTAGGGAAAGTGTTGGATAGCGTAAGGGTAAAAATTACTATTCCCACTCCAGACAGTGCAACAGTAGGGAAAACGTTGGATAGCATAGGGGTACAAATAACTATTCCAACTCCAAAGAGTGCAACAGTAGGGAAAACGTTGGATAGCGTAGGGGTAAAAATTACTATTCCCACTCCAGAGAGTGCAATAGTAGGGAAAGTGTTGGATAGCGTAAGGGTAACATTTACTATTCCCACTCCAGAGAGTGCAATAGTAGGGAAAGTGTTGGATAGCGTAAGGGTAAAAATTACTATTCCCCCTCCAGACAGTGCAACAGTAGAGAAAACGTTGGATAGCGTAGGGGTAAAAATAACTATTCCAACTCCAAAGAGTGCAACAGTAGGGAAAACGTTGTATAGCGTAGGGGTAAAAATTACTATTCCAACTCCAGAGAGTGCAATAGTAGGGAAAGTGTTGGATAGCGTAAGGGTAAAATTTACTATTCCCACTCCAGAGAATGCAATAGTAGGGAAAGTGTTGGATAGCGTAAGGGTAAAAATTACTATTCCAACTCCAGAGAGTGCAATAGTAAGGAAAGTGTTGGATAGCGTAAGGGTAAAATTTACTATTCCCACTCCAGACAGTGCAACAGTAGAGAAAAGGTTGGATAGCGTAGGGGTAAAAATTACTATTCCAACTCCAAAGAGTGCAACAGTAGGGAAAGCGCTGGATAGCGTAGGGGTAAAAATTACTATTCCAACTCCAGAGAGTGCAACAGTAGGGAAAGCGCTGGATAGCGTAGGGGTAAAAATTACTATTCCCACTCCAGATAGTAAAACAGTTGGGAAAGCACTAGATAGCATAGTGATTCTATGAACATTATAACCAATTCAATAATTTCTTATAAAAAAATTGCATGTTAACAATGTTTTAAAAAAAAAATTATGTAAAATAAATATTTAAATAAATAAATTTAAATTACATCCTACACTATTCCCCCTTTAACACACAACACACTACACATACAAAATACACAATAGATTTAAATATCAATGTATCTCTTATTTACAATTAATAATACATTCTTTATAATTAATATAGTTATTAATTGACTAATTAATACATATTAACTACGAAATTACAAATATTCACCTATTAATTATTAATTAACAATACATTAATTAGCAATAACAACAAATAAAATACAATAATCAATTATTTATATTTACTATATTTAACTAACTAATAACAATTAATTAATAATAATTACAAATAAATAAAATATATCATTATTTATTTTATTTTAATTACATCCCACCCTATTCCCCTATAAACCCACAACCCACTACACATAAAAATTCACATAATTAATTTAATTATGAATTAATCACTTAATAAAATTAAATCACCAATTAATTACTAATTACCAATTAATTAATTAACTATAACAATAAATAAATATTATTATTAAACTAATTATAATGTATATAATTAACCAAATAATAAAATAATTTTACAATTAATAACTAATTAAAAATTAATTAATCTATTAATCAAATTAATTACCAATTATTAATTAATTACCAATTAATTAATCATAAATACCAATTAAACAATACATATTAATTCATTAATTATAATTACATTACTTCCCACCCTATTCCCCTATAAACCCACAACCCACTACACATAAAAATTCACATAATTAATTTAATTATCAATTAATCACTTAATAAAATTAAATCACCAATTAATTACTAATTAACAATTAATTAATTAACAATAACAATAAATAAATATTAATAATAAACTAATTATAATGTATATAATTAACCAATTAATAAAATAATTTTACAATTAATAATTAATTAACAATTAATTAATCAATTAATTACCAATTATTAATTGATTACCAATTAATTAATCATAAATACCAATTAAACAATACATATTAATTCATTAATTATAATTAAATTACTTCCCACCCTATTCCCCTATAAACCCACAACCCGCTCTGATACTAAAACGCTAAATTAAATGTAAAATAATTATTAATCTCTAAACATTTATTTTTAAATGTATTAAAATACATTACAATAATCTTTAACATACAAATAAAATACATATTAAATGACATTACACTAAATAAATATCGATATTATTGACATCGAAATTTTTACTTACGATATTACTTACATCGATATTAATTACTTCGATATTATTAACTTCGATATTACTTACCTTGGGATCGATATTCTGTCCATCGATATTCTTGACTTCGATATTCTGTACCTACGATATTAAAAACACGATATTATTGTAGGTCGAAATTTAAAACTCGATATTTTGGCTAAACACCGATAATACAACATATATGTGCTATAGGGCATGTGGATAGAGTGCTTTCTGTGCACAGACCAATGCCTGGGCAACAGATTTGCATTGCAGGGCATGTAGTGAGTAAGTACCCTCTCCGCAAAGAGCACTCCCCAGGGCGACGGGCATGCGCTGCAGGGAGTGTGAAGGCAGCACCCTCTTACCACAGACCACTCACCAGTGTGACGGGTATGCCCTGTAGGGTGTGGAGAGGGATTGATTTCCCCATATAGACCACTCCCCAGGATGATGGGCATGCGCTATAGGGTGTGGGGAGAAACTGACCTCTGCACTAAGACCCCCCTCCCCAGGGTGATGAGTGTGCATAGTAGTGTGTCGGGAAGGGCTGACCTAGATGCTGAGACCGCTCTCTTGGAGGACAGGCATACGTAGTAGGGAGAGAGAGACACTGGCCTCTCCACTAAGACCTCTCTCTTGGATGATGGGTGTGCATGCTAGGGTGTGGATAGGGACTGGCCTCTCCACTGAAACCCCTCCCAAGGGTAATGGGTGTGCATAGTGGGGTGCAGGGAGGGACTAGCCTCTCCATTAGGACCTCTCTTTTGAATGAGTGCACCTACTAGGGTGTGAAGAGGGACTGACTTGTCTGCAGAAACGTCGTCTTGGGAGACGGATGTATGTCGTACCAGTGTGGAGATGGGTTGGCGTCTCTGCTGAGGCCCCTCTCTAAGGTGACGGGTGCATGTACTAAGGTGTGGAGAGGGACTGGCCTCTCCACTAAGACCCCTCCCCAGGATGATGAGTATGCGTACTACGGTGTGGAGAGGGGCTGGCTCTTCCCTCAGACCTATTTCTTTGATGGCCAGTGAACATAGTAGGGTGTGTGGAGGAACTAGCCTCTCTGCTGAGTCCCCTCCCCATGGTGATGGGTATGCATATAGGGTGTGGGGAAGGACTGCCCTACATGCTGAGACATCTCCCTTTACTAACAGGTGTATACAGTACGGTGTGGGAAAAGACTGGCCTCTCTGCTCAAATCCTGCAGTATGAGAGAAGAGCATTGTAGGGTGTGCGGAGCGACTGTCTTCTCCACTGAGACCTCTATCTTGTGCTACGGGTGTGTAGTAGGATTTAGGGAAGAACCAGCATCTCCCCTAAGACCCCTCACCGGTGTGACGGGTGCATGTAGTAGGGTGTGGGGAAGTACTGGCCTATATGCTGAGACTTCTCACTTTGATGACGGCTGTATGTAGTAGGGTATGGGGAGGGAGAAGGCAACTTTATTCTATCCTATTCTGTAGTTCTTGTAAAGCACATGGCAACCCAGAGGCTACCCAGCGCTAGAACCAACACCGTACTAGCCACATCACCACGGGAAGAGAAGGACTGGTTCCTAAACAGCCACGGGGAGGGAGGGACTAGATCCTAAACAGCCACGTTTTCAGGGCCTCGTGAAAAGGGAGTTCATGGTCTAATCGGCGTAACTCTATCGGTAGGGTGATTCAAAGTTTGGGGCCATGTAGGCCATTGAGTGACCTATCCATCTAGATCTGAGAATATTTGGGAACATTCAGCCGGTATGCCGAGGATGATCTGAGTAGCCTAAAAGGAGTGTAATGGGAGGTCAAAGATTTTAACAATGAAGGGCCTTTGCTGTGGAGTGTTCTGGGCAGAATGCAAAGAACCTTGAACTGCACCCGCTGTAACTGGTGCCTGGGAATGTTTATGAGGAGGCAAGCAGGGGCATTTTGGATGACCTGTAGCCTCTTTAACACATATCGGGGAGAGCCAAAATACAAGGCGTTGCCATAGTCAAGGTATGAGATTTCATTACAAGACCGGAGGCTACCATTATGCTATCACTTTTAATGCGTCACCAAACAGCCGCATATATCACAAAGTAAATGTTCCAAGTAGAACGTTAACAATAATAAAAGGCATGAGCTCCCAACATTCAGCCTCTTTTAAATGCGGCTCCAGACAGATAAGTTCTCTCTTTATATTCCTTATCTAACTTGCCTCTTTATTGTATTCTTCAATTTTTACGATGTATTTGGAATGTTTTAACTTATTTGATGTATCGTATGGCATTTTGTTTGATGTACTTTACTAAGAGTCATGCTCCTCTATACCCTGCGTACACTTAGGTGCCAATTCCGATCCGGTAAAAACCGGGTACGAACCGTCGGACGGAGCCTTTTCTCCGTCCGACTCGTACCCGGTGCGAAATCCATCCGAAAATGCAAGTACGATTCATACGGAAACACCATTTCCGTACGATTCGAACAAAACACCGACCGAACAGAAACTAAACACAATTCCGATCCTGAAAGGAGCCGACGTGACGTCGGTACGCATCCAGCCTACGTTTCACGAACCAGGAAGTACGATTCGAACCGACGTCATCCCGCACGGAAAATATTTACCGGCTGCCAAAAACTGCCGGGAAATCAGGACGACACACGCAAGGAGCAGCTGGACGCGACGAACAGACATGGACCCGAACCTACGTGCCATCCCTGCCCTCCTAGCAGTCCACCTGGCGTACAGGAACCGACGCAGACGCCGCAGAAGGTCAGCACAACAACCAGGGGCAAAGGGGGGGGCAGGGGCAGGACACACAACACCAACACATGGTACCAAATCACACATGGCCTGGACATACCTGACCATCAGGGCCTGGTCACTTCCAGGGGGTGGGGGCAAGGCCAGCAACGCAAGCGTCCGCCACAACGGAAGTGGATGGTCACGCGAACCGGTACGTACCCTACCCAGGCCGCAAGAGCGTGGGTACGGAACGTACCACGCGTCCCCCTACGTCACTCCAACAATAGCGGTACGGCCCGTACCCACGTCAGAAAGGCCTTGGTACAGCTCGTACCAGCATTGCTGGGGTCATGTAGGGGTACGCGTGGTACGACCCGTAGCCACGCCCCCAAGGCCTGTGTACGGTGCGGACCCCACGGCCCGCAACAATGGTGGGACGCACCGTACCCACACACCAAAGGCATGGGTACGGCCCGTACCCAGGCACGCAGAGCGTGGGCAGGGGTATGTACGGACCGTACCCCCACCCGTGGAAGTACGGCCCGTACCCCCACCCGTGCATGTACGCCCCGAACCCCCACTCGTGTATGTACGCCCCGAACCCCCACCCGTGTATGTACGCCCCGAACCGCCACCCGTGTATGTACGCACCCAAGCGCCACCCGTGTATGTACGCCCCGAACCCCCACCCCACCCTGGTATGTACGCCCCGAACCCCCACCCGTGTATGTACGCACCCAAGCGCCACCCGTGCATGTACGCCCCGAACCCCCACCCCACCCTGGTATGTACGCCCCGAACCCCCAGCCGTGTATGTACGCACCAAACCCCCACCCGTGTATGTACGCACCAAACCACCACACCAGCCGTGTATGTACGCACCAAACCCCCACCCCAGCCGTGTATGTACGCACCGAACCACCACCCGTGTATGTACGCACCGAACCACCACCCGTGTATGTACGCCCCCGAACCCCCACCCCAGCAGAGTATGTACGCCCCGAACCCCCACCCGTGTATGTACGGACCGAACCCCCACCCCAGCCGTGTATGTACGCACCAAACCACCACCCGTGTATGTACGCCCCCTAACCCCCCCCAGCCGTGTATGTACGCACCGAACCACCAGCCGTGTATGTACGCACCAAACCCCCACCCGTGTATGTACGCACCTAACACCCACCCCAGCAGAGTATGTACGCCCCGAACCCCCACCCCAGCCGTGTATGTACGCACCGAACCACCACCCGTGTATGTACGCACCGAACCACCACCCGTGTATGTACGCCCCCGAACCCCCCCCAGCCGTGTATGTACGCACCAAACCCCCACCCGTGTATGTACGCACCTAACACCCACCCCAGCCGTGTATGTACGCACCGAACCACCACCCGTGTATGTACGGACCGAACCCCCACCCCAGCAGAGTATGTACGCCCCGAACCCCCACCCGTGTATGTACGGACCGAACCCCCACCCCAGCCGTGTATGTACGCACCAAACCACCACCCGTGTATGTACGCACCAAACCACCACCCCAGCCGTGTATGTACGCACCAAACCACCACCCGTGTATGTACGCACCAAACGCCCACCCGTGTATGTACGCACCAAACCACCACACCAGCCGTGTATGTACGCACCAAACCCCCACCCCAGCCGTGTATGTACGCACCGAACCACCACCCGTGTATGTACGCACCGAACCCCCCCCCAGCCGTGTATGTACGCACCGAACCACCAGCCGTGTATGTACGCACCAAACCCCCACCCGTGTATGTACGCACCTAACACCCACCCCAGCCGTGTATGTACGCACCGAACCACCACCCGTGTATGTACGGACCGAACCCCCACCCCAGCAGAGTATGTACGCCCCGAACCCCCACCCGTGTATGTACGGACCGAACCCCCACCCCAGCCGTGTATGTACGCACCAAACCCCCACCCGTGTATGTACGCACCAAACCACCACCCCAGCCGTGTATGTACGCACCAAACCACCACCCGTGTATGTACGCACCAAACGCCCACCCGTGTATGTACGCACCAAACCACCACACCAGCCGTGTATGTACGCACCAAACCCCCACCCCAGCCGTGTATGTACGCACCGAACCACCACCCGTGTATGTACGCACCGAACCCCCACCCCAGCAGAGTATGTACGCCCCGAACCCCCACCCGTGTATGTACGGACCGAACCCCCACCCGTGTATGTACGCACCAAACCACCACACCAGCCGTGTATGTACGCACCAAACCCCCACCCCAGCCGTGTATGTACGCACCGAACCACCACCCGTGTATGTACGCACCGAACCCCCACCCCAGCAGAGTATGTACGCCCCGAACCCCCACCCGTGTATGTACGGACCGAACCCCCACCCGTGTATGTACGCACCAAACCCCCACCCGTGCATGTACGCACCGAACCTGCTATAAGAATGGGGTGTGCAAAACACCCCCAGCAGTGCCCAGACACAGGAGGGGTGGGTGCAGGGTCCTCCCAGCAGTGCCCAGACACAGGAGGGGTGTGTGCCTATCACTCCCAGCAGTGCCCAGACACAGGAGGGGTGTGTACCTATCACTCCCAGCAGTGCCCAGACATCGGACAATATACCCCATCAACAAGTTCAGTGACCTACAAGGGTGATACCCCAGATGCAGGCGGAGCCATCGCTGAGCCAGCATGGCTATATTGAAAGGCAACCCTCACACATCCAGGAAATGTAGACACAGCACAGCACAGCATTTGGGAGACACCCTGCAGGAAAAATGGCCTGGGCCACAGAGGACGGAACACACCTTGGGACAATGTCACCATACAGTGAGAGCAAACATGACCAAATACCATTTGCAGAGACCTTTGTGATGGCACGCAGATGGCAGGGTACACCCCATGAGCAGCACACTCCAACATTTCACAGACCCCTAACACATTATCACCACCCCAACGCAGGGAGCACCAGCACCAACAGCAAGTCCAGGAAAGCATCAGTGTGCAAAACAAAAAGAAAAGGCTTTATTCAGCAGGAAAATATATCAGAGAAAATGTCCACTATGTACAAGGGCCATGGGCCAGCCCAGCAGCAATGTCCGGGGGGGGGGTACACATCGGGACGTGTGTCCCCTAGCTTGCCTGCACAGTTCACAAGTCCATTTCATCCACAGAAGAGGGGGCATCAGGGGGGAGGGTGGAAACAGGCACCGCAGGGACAGGAGGGGAAAGGGTAGGTGTTGTGGGTGCAGGGAGGGATGAATCTGCCACAGGGGGGGTGCCAGCGCCAAAGGTGGAGGACAGAATGGCGCTGCACACGTCGGCAAGTTCCCCCAGCGACTCCCCCGTACCCAATCCAACCACAGGCCCCAAGGAGGGGGGGGGGGCAAAGGGATGGGTCGCAGCGCCACTGGGGGAGGGTGTGGACAGGGTGGGGGACTCAACTCCCCTGGCCGGGTCCCGCCTCCACCGCTTGCGGGGTGGTGTCATCCTGGGGCTGGGGGGCACACTCGCAGTGGATGATGCTGTCACTGACTGTTGGCCAGGAGAGCTAAGGGGAGTGGATTTGGAGGGAGTGGGTTGTGTGGAATGCGGACTCCCACTGTGGCTGCGTGTTCTACGTTTCCCCCCCGACCCAGTGGGTGTGCCTTCCTCACCCTGTGTGTGCGTGACAGGAGGTGTGCGCTTCGACTTCCCTGGTGGTGTGGTGCCTGTGTCTGTTGGGGTGCGTGCACGCTGACGTCTGGATGTGCGTGGGACAGGCACGGGAGTGGGAATTGTGGATGGGGCAGGGGTAGGGGGTGTTACGCAGCGCTGCAGGAGATCCAGTGCTGCAGTCAGTGTGGAGTCTATGGACCTCAGCAACTGCCGTTGGTCAGACTGCGCAGCCGACATGCCCTCCATGTATGCCTCCATCTGGGTCAGCACCTGGGTGTGGGCATGGAGGACATTTAGCATCGCAGTCTGACCAACCTGCAACTGCCTCAGGATGTCCACAGACTCCGCACTCACCGCAGCAGTGGTGACAGGGGCAGGGGGTGCGGTGCCTGGCAGGAAGGAGACATGTGGGGACCGAGCACGGAGGGAAGGGCCACGAGCATGTGGGAGGCCGGTGATGGAACCTGAGGTGGCGGGGGGATGTGGAGGGCTGCCATCAGCTGGGGGGGCAGACTCCGCCACCTCTGGGAGCTCAGCCTCGGACCCGTCTGCGTCATAGTCTGTGTTGGCAGTCAACAGGTCCTCCGCCTCACTCCCTTCGGCCTCCGTGCCACTCCATGTGCCAGACAGGACAGCACTGCTGGTACTGGTGCTCAATCTCTCCTCCCGGTCCGTGCTAGTGTCTCCTTCCGTGTCCCCCGGCGATGCTGTGGGCAAGGTGAAGAGACAGGAGAAAATCAGACACCTGTACACTTATGTCACATGAGTCAAATATACATAGGTCACATTGCATAGCCTGAAAAGCAACAGGAGTAACACCTACAAAACAATGTACACATGTAGGCCATGGAACACACAGTTTTTCTACCCACCATGCCACTGAGACACAATGGAGATCATGACACAACAGCAAATCACTGCACCTGAAATTTTAGAGAGGAGTCAGCCTCTGGGGACAAATGTGCACAGCACCTGCACCACACTGCGTCGTCAAAAAGGGATGAGCATGAATCATATCCATTTACTCTTGCCGCATGCTGCAAAGGCAATACATGAAACCAGGCCACACATGACAGGGTCACTGCACCTTGAGCGTATGTCCAGTCAAACATCACACACAGGCTAAACCCAGCAAGGAGGATGAAGCTTCTGACATGTAGGCCTTGTACGCACAAACCACCCACACCTGAGACAATCTCATTGAGACGGAGAAAGTATGTACACCTCTTACTCTGGGATGGAAACACATGGCCTCCACTAATTCATGACTGTAAACACACAGCCCCTGGTGGCCATGTCCACACATCATTGACAGGCAAACATCATCAGATTGTCTCAACAACACACACAGGTAATGCCCACTGTGAGTATGCACAAGCAAAATGGGTCCCCCTGTACAGTGGACACATGTAGCAACCTGTAGGTCCTAACAGTTGAGCCCAGGGTACAATGCCACCCTACGCAACCCATGGCAAAGACACAGTGAATGGCCATATTGTTGGATGACGCACATGATACCTAGGAAGAGGTGCCCCAGGGCACAGTAGTGCCCACACTCCTCCATGGTCCAGGATGGACATGACTGCAAATTAAGCAACCGTCCCTGCACTTAGCAGGCCTCCCACTCAGGCACATCATGTCAGAGGGCACACAATTGGACATGCATGCTGGAAGGCTGTACATTTTGGAGACACACCCCTATGTCGTGATTCACAATCAGTGCCAAGTGACATGGACACCACAATGACTGAAATTGGCCATGGCACACGCAAGGTCCCCATACCTGTGGCACATCACCCCCACACATGATGCTGATAGCATAGGGCACCTGCATGAACTGCCTGCATAAATAACCTTGTGCAAGAGTGGCGACAGACCAGGGAACACATTGCAAGGAGGGGAAGGGAGGGAGTGAGAACAGCACTGTGCTACTTTGTGGAGAAGTTGACGCACTGCACAATCAAACCCTGGCAGTGTATCCATGCAACTGCACACTTACATTGGCTGGGGACACACAACTGACACACATGTACCTACCCCCTTCCTGCTGCTGCCTCTCCTGTAGGCGCCTGTCCATATCGGGGAAGACCACCGCCAGCACACGCTTCTGGATGTGGGTCAGACGACGGCGGCCACGGTTCTTACGGCTCTCAGGTGAGTCCCCCAGCAGGAGCCGTGCAATCCTCCTCGTCCAGCACCGGATGTCCTGCCAGCGTTTCCTCACCTGAGACAGGCTCCGCCTCCGACCCTCTGTACCCCTCACGGCACTGACGGCTTCCCTCCAGATCTCCCCCTTGGCAATGGCGCCTACCTGTGAGGATGCAAAAGAGAGAATACATTAATCCACATGAGCAAAGACACAGAGACACACATATAGAACAATCCTCATTATGAACAGGCCATGGTATGCATGCAACTAATTGCACCTTTGTCATAGGGACATTATCCACTGTGGAAGGCCAAATGCACTACGTGCCAGTGGAAGCACACGGGTGGCATGAGGGGTACCACACACTCACTGACCAGGGATCACACTGTGCCTCACAGGCTACACCAGGATTATGTACAGCACCTCACAGCAGTCACCTGCCCCAGCACACTGATGCTACCTCAGCAGAGTACACAGACACACACAGGTACAGGACAATCACATGGCATTGCCAACTGCGGGTACACACCTCACTCTGCCCATGTGCCAGTAGACGGGGGTGTCACAGGTGTGGGGCTGGCTCAGCACGGCATGCACACAGCACTGCTCCCTGCTCACATCCGATGGCCAGGCCATATCCATCCCTCATGCTGCTTGTGTGCAACACTCCCCATATGCACTCACCCACATGACAGGGGACTAACACACACACCAATGTGCAGGGGACGAACACGGCCTTTGGACACTCACAGCACAGGTACACTGAACAAACACACATCCATGGGTACTGACACCTGTCACACTGGGGGGAACACAGGATCACATCAGGACTGTGGAAACAACATCCCCAGGAGGAGTATGCAGGCAGAATGTGGCATGCACCTTGCATTCATTGTCACAGTAGGCACTATGCAAGTGAGGAGTGCACACAGGAAACACAGCATGCTCTGCATGGGTGACATGAGGCCTTCCACACCCTGGGACCCACTCCAAACAACAGTGCATGTCTGTCACACATGGACACAATGCCAGAAGTCACTGTCACACAAAAGGGGCACAGTCTAAGCTAGTGGAGTCTGCACTCACCTGAACCCCTGGTCGACCATACAGGCTCTGGAACTGTGGGAGGATCACATCTATCAGGGCAAGGTTCTCCTCCTGGGTGAATGGCTGTGACCTCTCCACAGTCCTGGACATGGTGCCAGAGGAATCACTATCAGCAGCAGTGGTCATGGATGAATGGATGTGCAGGCAAGTGCTCTCTCATGGGACCTGGCTGCCTTATATATGCCTGGCTGGCCTGTTCATGTATAGGAGTACAGATTGATTGGTCAGTCACATTAGCATCCTACGTTTCATCCAATCCCTTCAAACCTACCCCAGTGTGTGGCTTTGCATGGTTTCAGTTTTGATAATGATGTCAAGTCAACATCCACATTGCAACAATGTAGATTCTTTCAAACTGACTTCTGCTGTGCACCTGGTGCTCAAATTCAAAAATTTAACTCAGTCTCCATGGCAACCATCAGGCATTTAGGCCCTTATACTTGTCCCTCATGTGTCCCCTATGTGTTTTCATACATTTACACACAGGTACGGTGCGTTCCACGCCCTAGGGCACCCCACAAGCAGTGATACCGACCGTACATGCGCTTGTACGGTCCGGATCACAATATGGGCGCTGGCGTATGCGTACGCCACAGTAGTACGGACTGTACACGCGCTTGTACGGTCCGGATCACAATATGGGCGCTGGCGTATGCGTACGCCACAGTAGTACGGACTGTACACGCGCTTGTACGGTCCGGATCACAATATGGGCGCTGGCGTATGCGTACGCCACAGTAGTACGGACTGTACACGCGCTTGTACGGTCCGGATCACAATATGGGCGCTGGCGTATGCGTACGCCACAGTAGTACGGACCGTACAAGCGCGTGTACAGTCCGTACTACTGTGGCGTACGCATACGCCAGCGCCCATATTGTGATCCGGACCGTACAAGCGCGTGTACAGTCCGTACTACTGTGGCGTACGCATACGCCAGCGCCCATATTGTGATCCGGACCGTACAAGCGCGTGTACAGTCCGTACTACTGTGGCGTACGCATACGCCAGCGCCCATATTGTGATCCGGACCGCACAAGCGCGTGTACAGTCCGTACTACTGTGGCGTACGCATACGCCAGCGGCAATATTGGCCCAGGGACCCTATACACGCGCTCCGAGCGTATGTACGGTGCGTATAACAACTGTCAGTGGTGACAGGCGGCACACAGACAGGAATGGAGCGGACAGGTATTGCCAAGGGTGGACACCAATGCATTGTCTGTGCAATACCACCTGTGTGTGACACAGGTGTGTCAGGATGTGATGTGGCACTTTACCCCTGAGGTGTGGGCAAAGCACATGTACGATGAGCTGTGTACACATGTCGTGTGTGATGGTGCGCATTGTACCACACATCCCCTGCACTCCTTTGACATGTGTGCATGTCGTACACACTAGTGGAGCCATGAGTCACTTGCATGTCCCAGTCACGGACACCCGCACCTGTCCCCTGATGCCAGGTACACGGAATATTACATATGACACGTGTATGGCTGCGTTGCATGCTGCAACCATGTCATGTGTGTGGCATGTCTTTCCATGATTTTGCTGTAGGTGTGTGATTCAATGTGTCAGCAGTTGCTGCTGCCAACATGTGTCTGTGTGTCGATGGGCATGGCACACTGTTCCGCACACCAGCCCACATATGTGATTTGCCATGAGGTGTGTATGTATCCAACTACACGGAGTATCAACACAAGTACATATCCACATGCTCCCTATGTATGTTCTGTCTCGACATGTACTCCTCAAAGGCAATGTGTGTGGCCTGTCCTATTCCTATGACATGTGACCAGTGCATATCGCATCCAACTACCTGTCTGTACCATACGCATACTACCTCTGCACATGTGTGGATGTCTGTGAATCCTGTGATGCGTGTGCATGTTCACTTACACTGGCCCACAGCTAGTCTCATGCCATGTCATCGTGATCTTGCCCCCCTCCGTTAGTGGCTGTCCCTTGGTAGGAGTGTAACCTGACTGGCTTTCGTGTCCAGGAACTGTGGCACAGACCTGACTCACAACGTGGCATATGTGTATTGGCTGTGTAACATGTGCTCAGTGCATTGACGATGTTGTTGTACAGTGCTCACTCTTAGGTGTTCCTTCCATTTCACTGCAGGGCTCCGCCTCTCCCTCGACGTATGCCAGACATTGCTGCCCTGCATGAACGGGACTGTATACGCCGCTACAGATTCAGCCAACGGTTGATTGATGAGTTGACTGGCCGGCTGGAAGCACAACTCCTCCCGCGCCACAGGTATCCAAGTGCACTGACACCCAAGTTGAAGGTGATGGCAGCCCTACATTTCCTTGCCACGGGTACGTTCCAACATACCATTGCTGATGTCGGGGGCATGTCCCAGACGATGTTCAGCCGTGTTCTGCATGATTTCTTAGAGGCCATGTTGGTTCACCTGGATGAGTACATTAAATTCCCAAATCGTGAGCAGTTGACAGATGTCAAGCGTGAGTTCTATGCCCTGGGAGGGATGCCCCATGTCATTGGGTCCATAGATGGGACACATGTTGCGTTGGTACCACCACAGGCACAGGAGGTGGTGTATAGGAATCGCAAACATTATCACTCCATTAATGCCCTTGTGGTGTGTCTGTCCAACATGGTGATTTCACATGTCTGTGTTCGCTTTCCAGGATCAGCACACGATGCCTTCATCATGAGGCGTAGCAGGGTGCCAGAAATGATGCTGCAGCTGCGGAACGAGCGAGCATGTATTGTTGGTGGGTAGACTCTGGCAGTTCAGTGTTTGGCGTCATCTTCCAATCTCACTGCCTGTGCTGACACACTTCTGTCCATGATGTTTCCTTGTAGGGGACGCTGGCTATCCCAACATGCCATGGCTGATGACGCCTGTCCGCAACCCCAGCACGGCTGCCGAGCACCTCTACAACAACGCACATGGGCGGACCAGGAGAGTCATTGAGAGGACGTTTGGACTTCTGAAGAGCCGATTCCGGTGCCTCCACAAGACCGGCGGAGCACTCCCATATGCCCCGGTGAAGGTGTGCAAGATCATCATCGTCTGCTGCATGCTGCACAACATGGCAGTGGAGGAAGCTGTTCCACTCATACTGGATCAAGATGACCAGGACCATCCACCCGTGGAGGATGAAGGGCTTGGTGACGGGGCAAGTGATGTGGAGGAGGAGGAGGCTGTGGAGGACATGCGGAGTCGGCTCATACGCAACTTCTTTGCTTAGTGGTGAGTTCCAGTGTCTGAGTGTGCACGCATTGGGCCGTGTGTGGCATGTGTTGCAATGTGTGTGTCCATCTGCATGTCTGCCAAGTGAGTCAGTGGTGTGTATTGAAGTGTCACTCAAGTGATGGCGCAATGGAAGGATGTTGTCTGAGGGTCATCATTGTCACCTGTCATGTTAACAACATGATACGTGTTAAGTACATGCTTGCGGATGTGCTCCTTTGTGCTGAATCCTTGTGTGTCTCTCTTCCACAGGTCCATGTGCATGCTGTCTGCTGGTGGCATTGTTGTGCTCCTGCTACTCCTCATGAACACAGCGACATGTGCTGATTCAGCGTCACATGCACGGGCAAGTGTTGAAATCTCCTCAGGGTAAGGGATGCCTCACGTCGTTTTGGGTGTGTGAATTGTTTGTAGTCTGTGTGCACTTCTCCGGTTCATGTGTGTTCCATTTGCATACATGGTGATCCTACATGGGGAACATGACATGGGGCAGGCTTCACCTGGAGCCATGCTCAGACTTGGTGACTGTCATGTGGCAGGGGATTGGGGATTGTGATGAGGCCATCATTGTGTGTAACACTGGCCTCGGAAACATACAGGTTGCACCGGGTTGACATGGTGTGTGATTGCCCCATCAGGGCCTCAATGGTGTATAGCGGCCTCTCCGTGGCAGCAGGGGGTGTTTAGCTGTTATCCGTCACTTGTGTGCCAGGTCAATGGGATGCCAGCATCTGTGTTGCAATGGGGGGTGCCAGTGTTGCTCCCACATGTACATCCACATGACCTGTGTATGTGTTGACAGAGTATCATTGTCATTCCAACACACATGACTAATAAATTTGTCCCTCTGTCTCCAAGGTGCCTCTTCCCTGTCAATGGTGCCCTGTTGCCACTGTGCGTGCCGCAGGTCTGGCATAGTTTTCATAGGTGGTGCATATGTGTCTATGTGTAGAGTGACAAGATGCTAGGGGTTTGTCAGGGAGTGGGAACTGTATTATGCACAAGATGCACAGTTCCATCCACCTCAAGGCAAGAGAGACCATCCCCCAGGGAAACTACAACATCTGTGTAGAATCCTACCCTGCAGTCTACGGACATGTGCCTCACGACTCCCATGGTACTTGTCCATATCCGGAGTGCATCTGCACAGCTCTGCTACTGCGTCGGGCAACCAGGCCACATCAACGTCCTAACGGGATGGGGGGAATGTTTCACAGCCAGCTGCAGGATGACCTTCTAGATCCACGCCCACACTCATGATGCAGCCCACAACCCCAACACAACCATGTGGCACAGTGATCCTAAACTGCATTCTGGCATCTCCATGCATCCAACCTTGGCCTAGCCACCATTCTCAACATCCGCCTGACGCAAGCATGCTGCACATTGTAGGGACACATGTCTAGACATACCTGGGAGCGGCAAGCCAGGTCACTCCACATGATCCCTGACCTCTGCGCATGACTGTTGCTCCCCTGAATGTGTCTGTAGCCACAGTTGTGCGGGAACCACTCAGCTGGTTGGGCCCAGCACAGGTGAGTTTGGTACTCCATGTCTGTATCAGATGAGACATTGGGACCCATGTGTGTCCTGGGCAAGACTGCGACCCCACGGTTTGGATGGTTGGAGTTAATTCTGAGATCAGGCATGCTTTGACTGTACGACACACACATGTATTGTAATAATGTAGAATCACGGCATCATCTTGTAAGTGTGATTAATTTATTTGTGGTGGGGTACGGGTTTGTGGGGATGACAAGAGGTGCACAGCGGGAGTGTAGAATCCAAAGTTCACTGGGGGAGTTGGTATCCTTGTCGTAGCAAAATGTCAGAGTCCATGCCACAGTCTTCGTCAACATAGGTCAGACAGTGACCAGCAAGTCCATGTGGCAGAGAATGTCATGTGCTGCTATTGGGCCAGAGGGCCAGGTGCCAGGCCAGGTGACCTGGGAGATGGTGATGTTCTGCTGACTCTCACAGTCTTTTTCGTGGACGACCCACCTTCCTGCGGGGACCCTCGGAAGCAGTCCGTGACGATGTCTGTGACGCTCCGTCGGATGAATCCTCCTCCTCCTGATCCCTCCCTGTGTCTGGTAATGGCCTTCGCCTGGTGCCACAGGGAGGGTTGCCCATGTTGTCGGCAATCCGACGGAGTACACCGGTCATTTGGGTTTGCACCGCCACGAGCTCAGCCTGTCTATCCTCCATCCTTCCTTGGTGTTGCAGTTGACAGGCATGTTGCTGGGACTGCAGGGTCTTCATCTCCTGGAGGGTCCCCTTGATGTCATTGAGGGTGGACGCAATCTGGTCCATGCCCCTGGTGTCACGCCGGTATGTATCCAGGATGTTGCTGACCTGGGACACTACCGGGTCCTGAGCTGCCTGGTCAGGTTCGCGCCTCCGCCGTCCTCCACTCCCGCCACCCCTGCCCACGTGCACCTGGCCTGCCGTTGTGGGTGCATCGGGTCTCCGGGACCCCTGAGGGATGGCATCTGCGTTGCCGCCTGCCTCCTCCTGGGTGCCCGGAGGACCGTGTCCCTCCTGGGCAGACTGGCTGGGTGGTCGTGTGCGGGCAGGGCTCCTGGACGTCTCCTGGGATGTGGCAGGAATGGGGGTGGTGGTTGGCACAGTTGTACCTGACGCAGGTGCTGCAGGTGGTTGGACACCAGAGGGGCCAGGTTGGTCTGGGTCATCCACGGAGTGGTGAGAGTCATCGCTGGCGGTGGGGTCATCATCCCGCGGAGCCTGGTCCTGTGTGACTTCCCCCCCAGTGTTGGGGGGTGTTCGTCGACGTTGACCTGTGTGTGAGAGAGACAATGTTAACAGTGTCACATGTGGCATCCATGTTGCATGCATTTCTGATTTGGCACTCTTCCTCTGGGTAGTTGGATCTGTCCTGCATTCCTCTCACAGTGCACTTGTGCATGGCTATGTCCCTTGGCCACAGCTGTCAGGGCTTTACGCATGTGTGAGACACAATCTTAGTTGATGCATCTATTTGGGTACACAGTCAGCAGTGTGGTGTGCGGGCGTAGCGAGCCATGCAGAGGCGCCTTACGTGTTGCACTGTACGTGGCCAAATGGTGTTTTGGCAAGGCAATTTGATGTTGCAGGTAGGGGACTGAAGCATTTGTGACAGGGTTCTTACCGACACGGTGGGTGGGTATACTGGGTGTGTGGTTAGGTCTGTGCCTGCAGCACGGATGGACTCGTGCACAGATTGACACATGGACCGGTCTTCATCTACGGAAGGGGGGGTTGAGGCACTGCCAGACCTGGTCTGCATGCACACAGTCCACCGGCTGACGAGTGGACATGGCCACACCACCCAAGGGTGATTTAGTCTCCCTGTGTCTCCCTTCCTCCCTCCCTCTGTCACCCTCCTCCCTCCCTCTGTCGGTCTCCCTCTGTCACCCTACTCCCTCCCTCTGTCTGTCTCCCTGTGTCCCCCCTCTGTCTCCTTCCCTCTCATTCCCCCTCTCCCTCCCTCTCTTTGTCACTCTCTGTCACCTCAGGCCAGCTTCCTGGGCACACACAGTTAGCCGGTCTTTGAATGGCCATTGGCTTGTTCATGTGAGTTAGTCCCTGTTCTCCGGGCACCCATTGGGCAGTGTGTCTGAGTGTAGGCTGCTGCTGTGGCGGTGTGTGCTGAGACTCTATCAGAGCGATGCATCTTCATTGTCTGCTGTTATGTGCAAATTGTGCCTTCAGACCCATGGCATCCTGCATGGCAGCCATCATTTGCAGGCAAGACAGTACTGTGTGGGTACACACAGTTTGTATGGCTGTGCCCTGGGCCATATGGGCTGAGGGCATTGTTGTGTGCTTGTGAGTTGCTCAATGTTAGTTTTGCTGCCCCCACTCCCAGCATCGACCACATCCTGTGTTGTGTTGGTGTTTTGTGTGGCCTGTGACTTGGCATGGCCCTGATTGATGCATGGGGCATGGAGGTGCCAGTGGCATGTGTGTGTTTGTGGAGTGTTGTTGTGTCCGGTGGTGGCTTGGGGGGGGTGGCATGCATGATTGATTGTGTATGGCATCCCCCCCATGTGAGGTGAGTTGTTTGTGTACTCACCAGGGTCTGGGAGTCCTGGCAGTCCGTGTAGTCCCTCCACCGCCAGCGTGGACATCACCTTCTCCTCCCAGGGATGGTATTGTACCGGTCTGGGGGGCGGCCCTCCTCCAGTGATGTTCCCCTGGTTGTGATTGTCAGTCATCTTCCTCTTGACCGTCCTCCGCAGATCGTACCACCTGGATTGGCACTCGTGCCTGGTCCTTCTGGTTGTCCCAACAGCATTCACAGAATCGACGATCCTCTGCCACATGGCGGTTTTTTCGGATATGCTGGTCTGTCTGACCAATGTCCCAAAGAGCTGTGGCTCGACTCTGAGGATTTCGTCGACAAGGATCTCCAGCTCCTCCTTTGTGAACTTTGGATTCTTGGTGGTGGACATGGCGTGGGGTGTGGTTGTGGGGGTGTGGGTGTGGATGGCTGTGGGTGTGTGGGTGTGGTAGTGGAGGTGTGTGTGTGAATGTGATGAGGGGGTGTTTGTGTAGGTGGTTGTGTGAAGGTATGCAAGTGTGAGGTTCAAGTATGGTGGTGTGGGTCGTCTGTGGGCTCTGGCAGCAGTGGGTCTGTTGCAAAGGCTCATGGTTTGTGTGTGTGGTCCATTTTTATTGGTCCATTTGTGGGTGTGGCTGTGTTTGAAATTTGTGTGGGTGTGTTATGAGGAGTGATTGAGTTTTGGGCCTCTGTTTGGCAGTTTGGCAGTTGCAGGTGAGTGTATGTGATGTTTGTGGGGTTGTTGGGCCTGTTTGGTGGTGTGGGGAAACTCTACTTGACTCTCCTTGTGTAAATATGGTTTGTCCGGGTTCAGTACGTGTTTTTTTGGCGTCAGTACGGTCCGTACATGCACTGGTGGGGGTGCGGTCCGTACATTCCCTGGTGGGGTGGTGGTTAGGTGCGTACATACACGGCTGGGGTGGGGGTTTGGTGCGTACATACACGGCTGGTGGTTCGGTGCGTACATACACGGCTGGGGGGGGTTCGGGGGCGTACATACACGGCTGGTGGTTCGGTGCGTACATACACGGCTGGGGGGGGGTTCGGGGGCGTACATACACGGGTGGGTGTTTGGTGCGTACATACACGGCTGGTGGTTCGGTGCGTACATACACGGCTGGGGGGGGGTTCGGGGGCGTACATACACGGGTGGGTGTTTGGTGCGTACATACACGGCTGGTGGTTCGGTGCGTACATACACGGCTGGGGTGGGGGTTTGGTGCGTACATACACGGCTGGTGGTTCGGTGCGTACATACACGGCTGGGGGGGGTTCGGGGGCGTACATACACGGCTGGTGGTTCGGTGCGTACATACACGGCTGGGGGGGGGTTCGGGGGCGTACATACACGGGTGGGTGTTTGGTGCGTACATACACGGCTGGTGGTTCGGTGCGTACATACACGGCTGGGGGGGGGTTCGGGGGCGTACATACACGGCTGGTGGTTCGGTGCGTACATACACGGCTGGGGGGGGGGTTCGGGGGCGTACATACATGGGTGGGTGTTTGGTGCGTACATACACGGCTGGTGGTTCGGTGCGTACATACACGGCTGGGGTGGGGGTTTGGTGCGTACATACACGGCTGGTGGTTCGGTGCGTACATACACGGCTGGGGGGGGTTCGGGGGCGTACATACACGGCTGGTGGTTCGGTGCGTACATACACGGCTGGGGGGGGTTCGGGGGCGTACATACACGGGTGGGTGTTTGGTGCGTACATACACGGCTGGTGGTTCGGTGCGTACATACACGGCTGGGGGGGGGATTCGGGGGCGTACATACACGGGTGGGTGTTTGGTGCGTACATGCACGGCTGGTGGTTCGGTGTGTACATACACGGCTGGGGTGGGGGTTTGGTGCGTACATACACGGCTGGTGGTTCGGTGCGTACATACACGGCTGGGGGGGGGTTCGGGGGCGTACATACACGGCTGGTGGTTCGGTGCGTACATACACGGCTGGGGGGGGGTTCGGGGGCGTACATACACGGGTGGGTGTTTGGTGCGTACATACACGGCTGGTGGTTCGGTGCGTACATACACGGCTGGGGGGGGTTCGGGGGCGTACATACACGGGTGGGTGTTTGGTGCGTACATACACGGCTGGTGGTTCGGTCCGTACATACACGGCTGGGGGGGGTTCGGGGGCGTACATACACGGCTGGTGGTTCGGTGCGTACATACAGGGCTGGGGGGGGGGTTTGGTGCGTACATACACGGCTGGTGGTTCGGTGCGTACATACACGGCTGGGGGGGGTTCGGGGGCGTACATACACGGCTGGTGGTTCGGTGCGTACATACACGGCTGGGGGGGGTTCGGGGGCGTACATACACGGGTGGGTGTTTGGTGCGTACATACACGGGTGGGGGTTCGGGGCGTACATACGCGGGCGGGGGGTGGTGGGGTGTTCGGCGCGTATGCGGGCACATGTCTCCATGGTTGCTATGGGAGTTCGGTTCGGACGGTGTTTTTTGCGTACGGTTGTGAAATGGGGAGGACGGGAGGGATCGTACTTGCGCAGTCGGACTTTATTTTTCCGCACGGTGGGTTTCTCGCCCGGGGACGTGTCGGTGACTTTTCCCGACCCGAGGACGTGTGGGGAAATCTTCCCAATGCGATTCGTATGGACTTTTTTCCGTTCGAATCGTACTTGGCAGTTTGTACGCTACTTTGACGATTCGGACGGAAAAAAATCCGGATACGAGTCGGACGGGGAATTTTTTTACCGGATCGGAATTGGCACCTTAATCTTACTTATTCGTGTTTCTTACTCCTCACATTTCACCCGCAGACTTAGGGCGTCCCGCCCCACATCCGATTCGTTTTGGGACTTGCCCCCCTCCCTCTCCGTCGTTACTGTCCCTTCCGCCTCTAATTTATGGAGGTTGGATCGTGCCCTCGCTAGTACCTTTATTTTCATTATTTGGCGCTCCTAACCGATTTCATTCCCGCAAATCCGCTCTCATCAACCCGGTGTTAGCGCTAAACCCGGTGTGATTCTGCCGTTTTTCAAGGCTCACAGCGGTACCTTCCCGTTTCTGTAAAGGAGGAATGAACCTTGGCAACGCGACACTAACGTCGTCGTGTTGCCAAGGAACATTCCTTGAATCCCTCTTCTCTTTCAGCCTGCATTGCACGCGTCATGCGTGCCATGGCAACCAAGTCATAAACAACCTCCGGTGATCGCGCTCGAGCGCACTTCGATCACCGGAGGAAGACAGTTGACAAGCCAGACAGTTTTTTCCCTTTCCAGCCTACGGATTTTCAGATAAATTAACAGACTGCACTGCAGAGTTATAAATAAGCAGACTCAAGAGTTATTACCTAATCAATTTATATCTCAAGCATGTTTAAAAAAAAAAAAAAAAAAAATCTAATTCAAGATAATTATTATTTACCATCCCCATTATTATATTTATTAAAAAAAAAAAAAAAAAAGGGGAGAGAGAGAGCATTTTAATTAATAAAATAATATTACTCCTATCTTCACCTATCATGTCTGATTTTGACTCAGACGAAGCAGAGGCTAGTGCACCTACCCCCAATTTAAATAATGAGGCTTTTAAAGACATCATTCACGAGGAAATGAGATCATGTATGTTGGAGACCTTGTCTAAAGTGATTACTTCTAAAAGATCCTTCATATCTGATGAGGATATTAACTCCCTAGACCAACATACTCTCCCTAATGATGATCTCACTCACACAAGGGGGAAAAGAAGCAAAAAAAGTAAAAACATAGAATTTTTCCCCAAGAGCACTGGAGGTCCTAGTACCTCTACTTTTACGGGAGGTCATCGTATCTCATTTTCCCTGGGTGTCCCTAGCGGCACAACATATAAAGGTGTCCCCAGCGGCACAATACATAAAGGTGTCCTCAGCGGCACAAAATATCAAGGTGTCCCCTGCGGCACAAAATATCAAAGTGCTCTAAACAATGACCTCGCTACTGATGATGATGATCGCTATATTGATGACGCCTCTGACTCACCGGACGAATATGTTCTAGACCTAGATCAAGACGATCTTGAGTTCAACTCTCTAGATGAAGACCTCACTCACTGCTCCAAAGATACCATCTTAGACCCCCCTGGGCCAAGAGATGTTCTCTCCTCTCAACATTAAACATCCCAGGAGCTCAGATTGGATTCCTCACGATCACGTGAGCAAATTTATAAACAAATGGCTGAGAAACCCCCTTGACAGGGATGCTTGGAACCTACTAAGAGCAGAATGTTCTCGACCTTCCATTGCAGATAAGACTTGCCAGACTCCAAATCTTGACCCAGAACTCATCAAGTACCTCTTCAAACTCGGAAGAGATCCTAGAAAGGGTATGGAGAGATCCTTAAAAGGCTGCCAAGATAGGGTCCTCGACATCCTGGGCCCACTTGCAAGAATCATCGATATCATGGAAGAGAGTTACATTAATGGCACTCCCCTCAACACAGAACTCATTAGAGGACTTAGTCAGAGAGCCCTTGTTCTGTTAGGCAACGCTAATGCCAGCCTTAATTCTGAAAGGAGAAGAGTAGTTCTCACCAAGATTAGCCCGAAACTCAGCGACCTAGCAGACAAAGAACCCTCTATCAACCCTAAAGGCTTGCTCTTCGGCGAAGACCTGATTAAGACTCTAGGGAAATATGTCTCTACGTTCACAGCACTGGATAAAGCCCACCAGAATATTAAGAGAGTTTTTAACTCAAATAACCTTTTCGGAAGGGCCGGTAGACGGGGCCAGTCTTCCGGCCGATTCAACAGAAGGCCCTTTCCTAGAGGAAGAGGATATGGCGGAAGGGGATTCTTTCCCTCAAACACTCCCCAATTCTTTCCGCAAAGAGGAAGAGGGTTTCGCTCAAGAAGCTTCAGATCCCGCGGACCATCTATCGACAACATCACCCAAAGTGAGTACAATTTCTATCCCCCCTCCTCACCCCCTATTCCCCAAAGTAGGTGGGAAACTCAAACTCTTTTTCAACAACTGGAAATTAATAACACAAGACCCATGGGTTTTAAATACCGTGAGGGGATTCATGATAGACTTTACCCAAACTCCTAACCAATCTTCTTTCCCAAAAGAAATGCCTCTTACCCTAGATCAGGAAAAGATTATAGAGGAGGAGATCTCCTCCATGCTTCAGAAGGGCGCAATAGTAGAAGTCCCGCTAGAAATGCTAAAATTTATAAGCACACTATTCCTTGTCAAAAAGAAAGACAAAGGGTGGAGACCCGTCATAAATCTAAGAGCCCTCAACAAATTCCTAGTCTACAGACACTTCAAAATGGAAGGAATTCACCTCCTGAGGGACTTACTTCTAAAGGAAGACTGGCTTGTAAAATTAGACCTAAAGGACGCCTACTTTACCATCCCCATGGCCAAAGTTCACCAACCCTTCCTTCAATTCCTTTGGAAAAAACATCTTTTCCAATTCAAAGCCCTTCCCTTCGGTCTCTCTTCAGCCCCCTGGTGCTTTACCAAGGTAATGAGATCAATCACTTCATCCGTAAGAGAAAAAGGTATTCGCATGATACTTTACCTAGACGATATTCTCATCCTTTCTCAGGACCACTGTCAAATCCTTCAAGACCTGAAAACTGTGATGGACCTCTTGGAAAACCTGGGGTTTATCATAAACAGAGAAAAATCTATCCTTTCACCTTCCAAAAACTTAGAATTCCTTGGTTTTTCCGTGGATACCACAAAATGTCTGCTACTTCTCCCTCCAAAGAAAATATCAAAAATAAAAAAAGAAATAAGACATATCCTAAAACTTCAAAAATTTCCCCTAAGGGAACTAGCCAGATTACTAGGTCTCCTTTCCTCCTTGATACAAGCCATCTTTCCAGGCCCTCTAAATTATCGTGCACTTCAGAGAGTGAAAGCAAGAGCCCTTCAATTGGACCTCTGGTACGGAGACCTTATCTCGCTAGACCAAGAGGCCAAAGTAGAGTTGACCTGGTGGTTAGACAACCTAGAGGCTTGGAATGGGAAAGCAATTTTTGGTTCAACTCCAGAATTCGTTTTAGAATCAGATGCCAGCCTTCATGGCTGGGGAGCCTGTTTCCAAGGCCAGAACACTGGTGGGATTTGGTCTCTAGAAGAATCCACACATCATATAAATTTCCTGGAATTGACAGCAGGTCTCTACGCCTTAATGAGTTTCAAACAATTCATTCAAGGCAGGTCCATTATCCTAAAAATGGACAATATCTCCGCCGTGGCCTACATAAATCGGTTAGGCGGAACCAAGTCTGCAGACCTATCCAATCTAGCCAAGAAACTTTGGATGTTCTGTTTGGAACACAAAATTTCGCTAAGAGCCGAATACCTCCCAGGCAAATCCAATGTATCAGCAGATTGGAACTCAAGATTCCTCCTAGACTTCAGCGACTGGAAACTCAATGTTTCCATCTTCAATTCCCTCAACAACTTCTGGGGTCCGTTGGAATTAGACCTTTTTGCCAGCAGACTAACCTTCCAAATCGAGAATTATTACAGTTGGATGCCAGACCCGGGTGCTCTGGCAGTCAATGCCTTCCTACAACCTTGGCAAGGCGAAAACAGTTATGCCTTTCACCCCTGATTCAGAGAGTCCTACAGAAAGTCAGACTCCATCGATGCTCGATCGTATTAATCACTCCCTTTTGGCCCTCTCAAGCATGGTTCCCAACTGCCCTAGAGATGAATTAGAGATGAGTTACGACCTTCCTTTCCTAATTCCCTCCCTTGTGGATCTTCTTACAGACATAGACGGTCATCTTCACCCCATGGTTCAATCAGGGAAACTGAACCTTCTTGCCTGGAGAGTGTCAGGAAATCCAATGACCTCTCAGGCCTTTCATCAACAGCTTCAATTCTCCTTGGCGAATCTTGGGCCCCCGGCACACACTACCGATACAACAACATTTGGAAATCCTGGGTTCGTTGGTGCTTGGAAAGGAACCTGGATTCCGTTCAAGCACCTATTGTTGACATAATCAATTTTCAGGTAGAACAATTCGAAAGAGGGCTTAGTTATAGATCTATCAATTGTTATAGATCTGCCATCTCCGCTGGTCATTCCCTCGTCAATGGTAAGACAATTGGTAAAAACGCAATTATCTGCAGAGTTCTCAAAAGCATCAGACTCAGAAGACCTCCTAAACCCAGATATCAATCCCTCTGGGATGTCAATGTAATCCTTGACCTTTTTTCAAATTGGCCTATTAATACGTTCCTTAGCAATAAGAACCTTTCCATTAAACTCGCTACCTTACTTTGCCTAATTTCATGTCGTAGAGTCTCTGATGTCAAAGCTCTTGAAATTTCTAATAGATCTTATAACATGTTCGGTGTAAACTTTGATCTCTTCAAAAGAACCAAGACCATCTCTAATTCCATCTTTTACCCTCGTTTTGATGCCTACCCTACACTCTGTGTGGTTGACTGTATGAAAGAATACGATTCGAGAATGAATTCTCTTCGTCCTCCTACTGCAACGCAATTACTTATCTCCTTTGTCAAACCCCACAATCCTATCTCTTCCAGTTCTATTTCCAGATGGGTTAAAATTGTGATGAAACTAGCAGGTATTGACCTTAATATCTTCAAACCCCACTCTATCAGAGGTAGTCAAGGTATGAGATTACAAGGGCCTGGACAATCAGCCTTCTAAGAATTCTGAAGCAGCTCGCTGCAAGCTTTTTTGCTTGATGGTCCATAGTGAGTTTGTTATCCAGCGACATCCCCAGACTCTTTATTGGGCTTTTTGGGCTCGGAAGGCTCCCCAGCCAATCAAGCCAGGAAGTCAGAGCCTGGTTTCTGATGTTGTTGTCCAGCAACATGACCTCTTTTTTGTCTTTGTTTAGCTTCAGCCGACAGTTTGCCATCCACCTGGTTATTTCCCGAAGACAGGTGTCCAATTGAAGGTGATTGAAGCCTGAATCTGGGGGAATTGACATAACTAACTGGGTGTTGTCAATGTTGGAGACCAACGACAGCCCATAGGAGTGTACAATTTTAGCCATGGGGCGCATATATAAATTAAAAAGGGTGGTGCTCAGTGCAGAGCCCTGGGGCACCCCCCAGCTGGAAGACTGTTGGAGTAGGAGAACTGATCTAGTATCTGGAAGGTTTTATTCTCCAGGAAAGAAGTGAGCCATTTCAATGCCCTTCCTTCAATGCCTGCTTTCGATATTCTCTGAATAAGTGTGTTGTGATCAACAGTGTTGAAGGTTGCACTGAGGTCTAAGGGAATACTAGCTGTGATGCCACCTTGGTTCAGTAGCCATCTCAGTTCCTTTACTACATCCAGCAAAGCTGTTTCTGTGCTGTGTTGTCGTCTGAACCCCATTTCGGTGGAGTGGGGGACTTAGCTGGATTCGAGAAAGGTGAAGAGATGTTTATTTAAATGTTTCTCCAGGAGCTTAGATACTCTTGGAAACAGGGAGATTGGCTTGCAGTTACCCAAACAGAGGGGGTCAAGGCTGGATTTGTGTAGTAGTGGTTTTACCACTGCGTGCTTCCATTGGGGGACATTAGCCAACTGATAAGAGACATGTTTAGCAGATCTAATAAGGCTGGGAATATGCTTTCTGACCCTTGACCAAGGGTGTGGAGAGGGGGCGGGTCTAAGGGGGAGCCTGATTTCACCATGCTAAGTAAGTCTGTGAGAAGGTTCATTGTGAGATCGGAGAAGGCCAAGAGGCTGCCCTCCAGTTGCTCTAGGGGTCTTTCTGAATATAGGATCATTCGGATTAGGCGTATCAGAGTAGTAGGAGTAAATGTCCATTATCTTCTTTTGAAAGATGTGTGCCAGATTGTTTCTGTGCTCCACAGGGGTTTCTGGAGTAGAGCTGGCTGGTTTGGGCTCCATGAAAGCTCTAAGGATTGGAAAGATCTCTTTGGGGGAGTTGAATGAGTTTTCAACCTTTGCAGAGTAACAAGAGTCTTGAGAAGTTTTGATTTCTGCATGGTATATTCTGATAGCTTTCCTATATTCAGATTTGCTAGCCTCATCATAGGACTTCCTCTCTAGACGCTTGCAGTCTTTTTTAAAGCCATTAGGTGCGAATTAAACCAGGGAGATTTATTACTTGCTGGGCACTCTTATACCAGCTTGCCGGTAAGAGCATTGTAGGGTGTGGGGAGGGTCTGGCTCTCCACTGAGACCTCTGTCTTAGGTGACGGATCTTTGTAGTAGGGTTTGGAACTGACCTCTCCACTAAGACGCCCTCCCCAGTGTGATGAGTGAGCTTAGTATGGCGTGGGGAAGGAATGGCCTATATGTAGTAAGGTGTGGGGAGGGTCTGGAATTTTTGCTGATACCCCACTCCAGGGAGATTGGTGTGAATAGTAGGGTGTGGGGAGAGGCTGGACTCTCCTGAGACCTCTTTCTTGGGCAACAAGTGTGCCTAGTACAGTGTGGAGAGGGACTGGCCTCTCCACTAAGACCCCTTCCCAGGTTGACAGGTGCACATACTAGGGTGTGGAGAGAGACTGGCCTCTCTGTGGAGCCCTCATTCTTTGGTGACGGGTGTACATGGTAGGGTGTGAGGAGGGACTGGCCTCTCCTCTGAGACCCTGCCCCAGATTGACAGGCAAACATTGTAGGGTGTGGGCAGGAACTGGCTCTCCGCTGTGATCTCGGTCTTGGGCAACAGGTGTGCATGGTAGGGTTTGGGGAGGAATTTGCCTCCTATCTTAGACCCCCAACCCAGGGTAATGGGTATCTATAGTAGGGTGTGGGGAAAGACTTATCTATAGGCTGGGACCTCTCACTTTTATGATGGATGAACATAGTTGGGTGTTGTGAGGGTTACAGCATCTCTGTGGACCCCTCCTCAGCGTGACAGGCGTTCATTGTAGGGTTTGTGGAGGGACTAGCCTCTCTGAGACCTCTCTTGGATGACGGTGGGTGTAGCAGAGTGTGGAAAAGGGTTTTGCCTCTCTGCTGAGACCTCTCTTTGATGATGGGTATACATAGTAGGGTGTGGGGAGGAACTGCTCTCTCCCATTTTTCTTTTTCACGAACCGGAGACAGGAATATTCAGATCCTAACACTGGCAGGAAGTTCCAGATCAAAAAACAAAAAAACACATAGCATACACTACAGAAATCAAAGTGTATGGCATCTGTTGTCCTTGTCCGAGATTATATATTGGGAGAACCATCTTCCCAGCAAAAAAACAAATTCTGGAAACACATCAGGGCAATCAATAATGAGGACATGAATTATGGTACCGCAAACACTTTAATGATTGCCATGACAGCGACTTGACTAAAATGGAATGTTTGGTATTGATCATGTTCTTAAGCTTATTAGAGGGGGATATAGGACCCACTCATTGCATAGACTGGAATCACGCTTCATAATTGATATTAACACTACAGCACCTTTTGGAAGGATCTGTGATGAGGAATTTTCAGTGCATCCATGAATGAATTCTGAGAATCTGTCTCATTTTTTGAAACCCAAGAGTGTTTTTCCTAGATTCCATGCAAAATGTGATTTTAACACTCACTATCACTTTTTTGTAAACTTTTCATATCTTGCATTTTTATGGTGACAGGTTTTCTCGTTTTTTGTGTTGAAGGAACAATGAAGATGATTTGAAACCATGATACAAAGACGCAAACATGACCTTGACTCCTCAAGCTTTGCTTTTGAACTGGTAATTGCGAATGCCAAAATGAGCACTATGATGGGGCTATGAAGAGCGTCAAAGAATGTAACACCCATGATGTTCACGTATACTACTGAATAATACCAAATATGGGGCCTCTAGAGCCATGACTTAGGATAAAGCCAGGATTGCATTAATTTAGTAGTATACTACAGAACAGTTATCTTAAATTTACAAAGATGTAATTATTGGAAAGCCAGGTGGCGGCAATTTGTTCATCTATGAAATGCGGTATGATTGGGAAAATCACAAGAATGTGTTTGTTATTCTTATTTTATAATTATTATATGACCTACATAACAACCCCATGTGTGAGAAATCCCTGAATTCAATTGAGCACTGTACACTACTTCTTAAGCAGACGAGGCTCAATGGTGTAAATTATTTTGTAGTCGATCTATGTCATTTGTGGAATTTGGTTGTTTTTTGCGCTAGATGTGTTTCACAGCCCATTCGCACTTTTATGTAAATACACTTATTGGTGGGAGAGGTGTCGTGTGATCAAGACATTTCTAGGTCGAAACGTGTCATGTCTTCTTGATGGACCCATAGAGAAGCAAATAAACATCAGCAATGATGGAGTGGCGTGCTGGTGTTTCTTTCTCAGAAGTGGAGACGTTTCTTTGCAGATCTATATATCACCCAGTGGCACTTGCGGCTGGTTTGGTATAGTTGGGTCAGTGTTTCTGTTGTAAGTAGATTAGATAGGCATAGGAACAGATCATGAGTGATGAAATATGTGAGGTCATAAGCAGCGCATGGTGGGGGAGCACGTTAAAGTTATCTCTGCTAACAATAGCTGGTAAATGTCTGTGTTTTTTTAAAAATTCAAACCCATAATGTTGTCAGTGACATATTCACCTAACTATAACATTACTTTCACCTTTGTTTATTTTTCTCAGCCCAAAAATATAATGTGTATATACACATGCACACTGTGTGTGTTATTGGCCGCTAGACTATATTTATTTTCACTTGCAAAATGGCATATTTACATGTCATTTAGAGTAACTGTACAAAGAAACAGATATTCTCACATTGAATCCAATAGTGCAAAGGTCACATCCCATGTTTTTGAAATGGTGCAATTTAATTGATGTGAAAAAATGCGAACTATTGTCTCACACATTTTACGTTGATGATTCTGGTGCCTCAGACACAAGGGTGCGAAATCTGGTCTAGTGGAATCATTGCACAGTCTGTCCTCTGACATTTGGCTGGGTTAAGTAACGTTACATGAGGCCACTCAGGGATGTTGAATCCTTACTCGGGACCATCCACACCATGACACCTGCAGTACAGGTGCTCCTGACGTGGGCCATAGTGAAACCTGAAATGTAGCAATGGAAAGGGGGGTGAAGGTTTGCATACCTGGTCTCTTTCGGATGGTCTTAGTTAGCAGCAAGGTCATGCAAAACACACATGTTCAAGCCAGGTGAGCCATCCAGACATTGAAGGACTCGGTATCAGTCCAAACCAAGGTCACGCAAGGTGAGGAGCTTGGAGGTGAAAGCAAACGGGGTGAAGCCGCTCAGGCGCTCTTTAATAGCAGGAGCTGGCAAGGCAGGCAAACAGGATGCACACAGTTCAGCAGTTCGGATGCTACAGGAGCAGGCGTAGACAAACAAGCAAGGGCATGCCAGGTGAAGAGTCTGGAGGCTGTAAGGCGGGGGCAGGCAGGGTTAAATAAGGTGAGCAGGTTGCTGGAAACGAATCTAGGCACCTGGACAAAAATAGGCACCACTGAAGCTGTTATGGTTCTCTTTGTCTGCAGGGCGCTGCTGTTATTTGTCACAGGCACGCGCTGCTCTTCCCTGGTTTGCATTGCAATTGACATTGGCAGGAAGGATGCAGACCACTTGGGAGGAAGTGCAGGGGTATTTGGGTAGTGTAGTCCAGTTGGGTCTTGCTTCTTTCCGAGTCATCAGAGCAGCTCTCTCCTGTCTTTCCTCACCAATCCACTTCTGTTAAGAGCCATAAGTCCCACTCAGAGCCTGAGAGTGCGGGAAAAGAGAAACAAAAGACTCCACATGGGCCTGTCAACGTCTTGGTGCATATCATTGAATACTAATCGCTTCCTAGCCATACATCTTGCTTTTAGAGGTTTATATCCTGCACAGAATTTCACAGAGAGAGGACTGGGGTTCCAGATTTGAGTCTATCCTGTGTGCAGCTGCTACAAGTACCATAGGATCCTTCTGTGCACGATTGTTTTGACGCTGTCGGGCCCTGCAGCATCTGGTCCATTATTACAATTTTTCACTGATACAATAAGGGATGGTCAGCCATCATCACATCTGTGTGCTCAGATGGCAGACAATAGTTTCAAAAACCATTCCAATATGGCTACCAGACATGCACGTTGCATTCTTTGGAATCAAAAAAGGCCTGCAGTAACTCAATGTGATGTCACACAACGTGTTTGAACGGGAGCTATATTGGAATGGATTCTAATCTATGACTCTGAAGTCAGTGGTGCAGATAAAGAAGCCGAAAACTCCTTGGTGGCTGTGGCTACCACAGAAACAGTATGGAGGGGATGGGTGAGAGGATGGAAGGGCACACCAGAGTGACACTATGCCTGCAGCGCCTCCTGGGTTGCCACACAAGTCTAGAAAGGAGCACCACCTCCTTTGACTTTGTTACTTCCAATGCCTGAAATGGACTGATGAAAATATCATCTCATCAAAATCTAACCCATAAAAATGGACACATCTGCAAAATGCTCTGGGCTGGTTATAAATGTGCCCCCAAAACCAATGTTTGAAGGAGGCAAACAAACTAATGACTTAAGGGGATCGATCCCCAGTCATTTTCTGTGTGGTGTGTCTGGTGAATTGAGATCTTCTCAAATAGCTACAGCTGCCTCTAACCAGACCTATAGAGAGGACCTCTCGATATTGCCCTTCTCAGCCATAAATCACTTGAAAGGAAATATTTAGGATGCAGTTTATCCTTTCCATTCCCATTGTGTGATGGCTGGATTCAGTCTGCGGCATCACGCTATCAAGCCAGATATGGACCTGTGCTTTTCCACCTTGTCGGGTCTAGCCTACAGATTGATTTAGCTGCGCGCTATTAAATACCTATTGCTTCTCATATCGTAAAATATATAGATATAGTGGGCTTTAGGTCAGTATCTTGCTCTCGTTTTAATGGCTTTATTGTCTACCTCATGCCCCTACTTTTTACTAGATAGCTTACCTCCATTAATCTTTGTTTGTACCACCGATGGAGCGTTATTTCTTAACTATGCTCAGATTCGATGACTTGTATCACTCCACTGCTTCCATTCAATTAATTGGTTATGTTTAGGGCGCAGCCTACCAGACAGCACAGATGTCTGGTTTGCTAAAGACATATTGGGGACATTCAGAAAGTTGACCTAGGAATGTATTCTGCCTGTTGCTTGTCATTGGCTTTGTGGTTTGTAACTTGTGTGTTCTTGCTTTCCATTTGCTTGTTTTATTTACTTTAGGCTGTCCAGCTTGAGTTCGTACCTTCCCTTGCACAAACCTTATTTACAATATCCTTCCGAGTGCTCCCTTTCTGTAAACAGACCTATAAATCTTGTTCTTATCTCATCGCATTTGATGCACATTCTAGGATCGACGTCAAATGTCAGGCGCTGTCTTTCAAGGATGCTTGCTTACTTTTCTTTCTCTGACTTCAAAGTGAGAGGATTTATGTGACAATCTTGCTGGATACTGGGGATGGGAAAGAGTTGTTTTCTATCACACGACAACATTTAAATAAACTGTGAGTATTTTAGAATATATCTAAATTAGGAACACAAATGAAGCAAAGTTTTTGTTATTTCTGAAGTGTGTTGGAAACAAATACTTTCATATGATGAAAACAAATTATTACACTAGGTGATGCAATTTCAACACATTTTTGTCTGTACGTTGTATAGTTTCATTAGTAAAGTTGTATGTCTGTGCAAATGTAATGGTCATTTCAATTGAACATGTGTGGTTTGTAATGGCAGTGTGCTACCACACCATAAATACTTCGCTCTTTCCCACTCCACTCTACTGTGCACCACTCGACTTTGCATTACTCCATGGCACTGCACTCTGCACCACTCCATTCTATGCCACTGCACTCTACGCCTCTGTACTCTAACCTGTACCACTCTACTCTAAGCCAATTAACTCTTTGCCACTCTACTCTACACCATTGCACTCTACACCACTCCACTCTAGGCCACACCAATCTACTCTGCACAAATCCACTCTATGCCACTGTACTGTAAGCCACTCTGTGACACTAGGCTCTACGTCACTGCACTCTCTGCCAATACACTTTACGCTAATGCACTTTACTCTGTAACACTCAATCTTATGCCCCTGCACTCTAAGTCAATCCACTGAATACCACTCTAATCTACTCTGCACCCCTACATTCTGTGCCACTGCACTCTAAACCACTTTACTCTGCACCATTACACTCTATGCCACTCTACACAACTGCACTGTACCCTGTACCACTCCACTCTACGCCACTTCACTCTACTCTGGAACAATCTACTCTATGCCATTGCAGTCTACTCCACTCTGTGCCACTCCACTCTTTGCCCCTGCATTCTATGCCATTCTACTCTTAACCACTGCACTCTATGCACAATCTACACAACTGCACTCCACTCTGCATCACTGTACTCTACAGCATTGCTCTCTATGCTAGTCTACTCCACTCTACACCACTGCACTCTGGTACTCTACTCTGCAACACTGCACTGTCCGCCACTGAACTCTACGCCACTCAACTCTGCACTACTCCACCCTACGATACTCCACTGCACGCTATGCCACTGCACTCTATGGCACTATACTGTACTCTGCACCACTCTATGCTACTCCACTCTACACTACTGCACTCTATGCCACACAACTCTACTCTATGCCACTGCCCTCTGCATCACTCAGCTCTACACCATTCTACTTTGCACCACTCTACGCCACTCCACTCTATTCCACTTCACTCTACGCCACTACACTCTATGGCACTATACTCTACTCTACTCCATTCTATGTTACTCCACACTGCACCACTCTACGTCACTGCACTCTATGCCACTCGACTCTACTTTGCACTCTATGTCTCTGCACTCTACTCTACTCTGAACCACTGTTTCGCTCAACACTATGCCATTCCACTTTGCACCACTCTATGCTACTCTAATATACGCCACTACACTTTACGCCACTCTGCTCTTCTCTACTCTGCACCATTCCACTCTGCGCCACTCCACTCCATGCCACTCCACCCTCTCTGTGTCACTGCACTCTGCAGCACTGTACTCTACTATGCGCCACTGTAATCTACGCAACTGTGTTCTACGACGTTGCAATGTATGGCACTCAATTCAATGCCACTGATCTGAATGCCACAGCACTCTATGCCACTGTACTCTGCAACACTCTATGCCAATGCACTCTACGCCAGTCCACTCTACTCTTTGCCACTCTACGTGACTCAACACTGTGCCACTTCAATACAAAACACTCTCTGCCATTCAACTGTACAACAATCTACTGTTCATCATTCCACTCTACGACACTCCATGCCACTCTCCTGTACACCACAACATGGCTAAGCACATTGCCAAAGCCAATAGCTCTTTCATAAGCAAAACCTATTGGCTTTGTCAATGTTTGTTTCTTTTAGTGCATGTATTTTCCTGCATTTTCGCCCATGTGCTGCAACTACCTTAAATACCCCTTTCTTTACGTTGCTTCCTACCCTCCCCCACATATTCTTCATTGCTTCTTTGAGCTTTTTTCTCTGTTCTGATCTGTTGCTCCTCCACCCGGCCTCCTGTTTTGTTTTTTAACACAAACTTTATTCATTTTCAAGGTTTGCAGCAGTTGTAACAAGAGTCATTGCATATATTTAACAGTACTTTGAGTCCTTGCAACATATTACTAACATTAGTAGGCATGATTATAGACATACATACATTTGTCAGCATATTTATTCACATTAATAAGGTTTTATAAAACGAATTGACCCTCCTTCTATCCCCCTCCCACAAAAAAGCCCCCCCTCCCAAAACCAGTAAAACAATGCCGCTATGGTCAGATCACCCAAATCAAAGTTTACATCCACCTGGGATGACATTGCCGAAACAGTGGAGGGGAGGGGGGGGGCGGGGGGATGAAGGGGATCGATCAGACATGTCTTTCTTCCTAGAATATCGGTCCCAAGCCAAGAGCTCCAGGTTAGGACGGCCCGAATATTCTTTCAGTCTTCAGGCTCATCTGCGGTATTTAATCCAAATTGTTCTACTAATTGGGCCCATTCCATGGAAATCGTATTTTCCTCAGTCCCCTATACTCCTCGCGCTGCAGCGCCACGCTGCCCCCTGTTGCTGGGTGGCATCAACTTCCTTTCCCTAACCCCCATCCACTCCTCTGATCCTCCCCCACTCAGTTCTTTAAATGGGTTGGTACTCACTGGTACGAGTACCGGCACTTCTGAATTTTTTCCCCTTGAGTACGGGAACTTCTCCTTGGCCAAAGAGAGTACTGGTATTCATGGGTCAGCAAGGCAAGCTTGGTGGAATGGATATATACAGTAGGGTAGTTGCTGCTCACTAGCTGACAACAAATTAGTCTGTCCATTTTCGTGCTGCACTCTGACAATTCAGTGCCAATGTACCACTGTCCTCTGCTGCAGCTGCTAACTAATTCCGTAGGAGCTCATTTGCATTTATTCATAGCAGCCCAGGAGTTTCGGAAAGGGCCTGCGTCACACGTTGATTAAAGGCAGTGGCTCCAATAAGGCCCTGTGGACTGGAGTCAGTCGCACAGTAGGAGTGTGACAGGGCCTGCTGACTGCCACATCTCGTGATTGGTATAAAATGTAACTGAAGGCTACATGACGGTGAAGTAGAGTGAGCGAGCGCGCGCTTGATTCGAGTCGATGAGGTGGAATGGGGCGACAGTGACAGTGAGGCATGGCGGATGGCAATCAAGGTGCATCAGAGCGAACAATGACGAATGCAAGCATTTGTAAAAGCAAATGCATTGAATGCTGTGTTTGAGTGCTTGAGTGCTCGTATGTGACTCTGTGTGCTTGCATGCGAGAGTAGTGCGTGCAGTGTCAATTTTACTGATTTCAAACAGATGAGGCTTTTGGTTACATAGAGTGATATCATGCTGTTTAATTGTAAGGTTTCTTTTTAAAGAGCCCATACTATTTGATGTTGTGCATAATGTATAAATGTGAAATGTCTTTCATGTGCTGTGCACAGAGGTAATCTGTGCACATGCACAATTTTAAAGATCATATTAAATGTACCCTTCTGTAAATATAAGGTCAAAAAGAATACTCCATGGATTCCAGAAATGCTTCTGTCATCATGCACATATGCACCCCAAGAAAATCTAGATCCCATTAAATGTGCTCCTCTAGCCCCGTCCCTAACCATCATCTCTAATCCCCCCACTTGCCCCTCCCAAAACCTCACCCATAGTTTACGACTCAGGGCCTCATTTACAATAGAATGGCGCAGTGCGGTGCTGCAAGCAATTTTGCAGCGCTGCGCTGCATCATTCTAAAAGTGCAGGAATGCACCGTATTTACAAGAATACAGTGCAGTCCTATACTAACCCCTGCGCCGGTGCTAAAAAAGCAGCCTAGTGGCAACGCAGGCACACTTGCTCCATATTGCAAGGGCGCCTGCATTGCGGGATGATTAATTTTGTGCAGGAAGGAACACCTTTCTGCACAAAATCAATCAATGGAGGCGATTTCTTCCTTCTATGTGTGCTGCAGAATGCAGAACACATAGAAAGAGGAAACAAGCATATGCAATGCAATAGGTCTCGCATTTGCAAGACTTACAGCTATTGGCTTTGTCAACAGAAAAGTTATGCGCGTGGCGGCCCATGAAGAGGGAGCCATGCCAATAAAAAAAAAGCAAATAAAAAAAATGCAACACGATCTCGAGCTTTCAGTGCACAGTACCCCCACCATGTGTTCCTGCTTGACACTCTTCGCTGCTAGCCGGCGGGCTGTGTGTGAGAGCTGCAGGCATGTTGTAGGAGCACGAACAAAAAAAATCGGAGGCACCAGACAGAACCTCTTTTCTGTATATGAGAAGTAAATGCCAAAGGTGCTTGCTAGCCTGACTCCCACACTGCCCACATTTCTCCATAAGCACTAAATCGATTTCCTTGAGCATGTTAAACTAAGCTGTTGTCAGATGAAACACTACTGCATGACCTGAGAGGTTTGCAAATATGCAAACAAGCTTTCAATCTGCACCGAAAGCCGTAATTTTACTGTCAAACGAATAATTTAGTGAAAACAGACCTTCAACTGGACAACTGCTATTCATGTCTTTGCATTTTGTAGTGGCAAGATTTGCCTGTAGAAAAGGGCCTGAATGTTCCCCTTCTTCTACATAACGACATGGATGGTCACATCGCTGCAGTGGTTTTTACTAAACATCATAGTCGAGTCCAACTCCATTATTTTAATTTATTAAATCATAAGGCTAGGTGGTGTATTGGAGTAATAACTGAAATGACTGAATTAGCTTGTCAGTTGCGCTCAAATTTCACAGGCGTGCCGCACTGGGTAAAAAGAAAGCGGTGGTAGGAGAGCGTGTCCTGCCTACAACACCAGGCAATTACTGAAATAACTTAATTGTTTTGTCAGTTGTGCTCAAATTTCACAGGTGTGCTGCACTGGTTAAAAAAAAGCAATTGCGGGACAGTGTGTCCTGCCTGCAATAGCAGGCAGGAGAAAGTCATTTAAGAAAATAGTGCTCACAGACTGTAATTAAAACATCCAGTGTAACAACACATGAAACAGAGGCAGTCCTCATGGGAGGTTACAACAGGAGAAAAGGAGTTACTAAGGAGGGACTACTAATCCTATTGACAAATCAAAAGCCACCATTTACAAAGGGCAGTAACGGGAGTCAATTGAAAAGATGGGCGGAGTTTAAAGTCCATAACTGATACAGCATGTCTCAAAGAGATAGCATGTCTCAAAGAGACAGCGCAGGCGCTGCTTAGGCGAGACCTAAAAACGAGGAGAAATGATGATATTTCTCCTCGTTGCGCCTCCCTAACGCCACCCCTGGGCTGGCGTTAGAATCTGCTGCATTCCCAGGTTTATGATTGCTTGTAAATCTGGGAATGCTTCAGATTACATGGGTGTTGCATGGGCACTCAAATGAATGATTTGTGGCACTCTGAACTTTGAATCTCCGCGTACGGACATGCAGACAGGAATCACCCTAAACGGATACTTTCCCCTGATGAAGGGCATCGACCCGAAATGTATTGGGATTTATGTTATGGAATCGGCTTAATAAAATGAATAGCTGATTCATGTTTTCACATGTGATCATGAAACATGAGGAATATGATTCACGAAGAATGGACCTAGTCAATCAATAAATTGTTAATTGATGATAAAAATACGATGGAATATTAATTATTGAAATGAATTTATTTTGGAGTGCTAAGTGGGGACATTGATCTTATTTGAGACAGCGCGATTTGCACATTGTTGCGTGGGAACACCCACAGCAACACTCATGGAACACCCCTTTCTCGCAGTATTCTGTGTAAAAGGGGCAAATATTTACAAGGCCATGAAAAGCCACGTAAAGTGGCTTTAAGTGGCCTTGTAAATATGCTGCTGCACATTGCACCCCAGGGGCGTAAAAAAAGTGACACTCTGGCAGTGCAAAAGTGCCGCTAGGGCTCGTAAATGAGGCCCTCAGTTTGGAGAGTATCTGCACTTTTTTTCCCCATTTAAAGCACTGCCCCCACTACTCTTTGTTGCTTTCTTTTTCAAAAAAGGAAAAAAAAATGGAGGGCCCAGCTACTGCAATTTGTTAGGGGCTGATGCTGTGCAGCATTGGAAATAACAGGTGTTTTTTTGTCGAGGCTTAACAGCACCAGCACAAATCATTGAACAAACCGATAAATTGGCATTGGCATAGCCAAAAGGCGAAACTGATTTTCTTTGTCAATGCTTGTTTGGCAATGCATTTGAGTGCAGTGAGGTTTAAAGAAGGCTCTCCGTATTCCGGTATTCCAGATTCAGGTGTGATAGTACAGTGGCACTCCACTGCAGGACCAATGAAACAAATTGAGTTGCTTAGGTGGCTAAAGCAAGCGATCTTTTTAATCAACTATTGAGACTTATGGGAAGAAAAATAATTTGCAAAAGACTTCTGTCTGCCTGTAACAGGGTTAGGAATCAGCCATAGTGACCCATACTGCAGTGCGTGTAACCTCAAGGAGCTGTAAAACGAATGCACAAGTTCCAGAGCAAAAAGACTGTATCCTGGTGTTAGATGTGTTTCTGAAATGTGAGCAGCGTCCTGTTGCAGTTTGCGAAGCTATGGGAAGCATACTTGTGGCTGGGGAAGGGGGTAAGCGGGCTTACAAATCTGGTAAGAAAAACATCAATTTACAGGAGTAGCCTTATTGAATGTAAGGTAAATTGTTAAAAACTGCCGACATATTCACAATATGATTGACAACTATAATCAGGACCACTAGATTTATACGATTGTGCGGCCGCTGCCATTTCCGCATAGTTATAGATTTGCTGCATGTGCCACATGATCCACCGTGTGCTGCATAATCTGCAGATTTTAACAAAAAAAAGTATTTCTGGCACAAATGGTTCAAAAGTTACAAAAAAATGCTGCAACACTTGTTGCAACGAAGGGGGAGGTCCTTTGCAATGGTTGACTGGTTACCTTTCTGTTGCTTATTGCTATATTTAGGTGTTAAAATGACAAAATATTCAACTAATACTATCGCAAAATGTGCCACATTACGCTGCATAATTTGCCTTTTCATGCTGCATAATTTACTTGACTCTGCCTCATAATTTGGCCCTTCCCTGCTGCATAATTCCAGTGACCCTGACTACTGGGCCACTGTAATATACAGCTTTTAGCAGCGTGAGAAGCACGGTTTCCTAATGTTTGCATAGCAAGTCCTAATACTTTTCCACTCCTGAGGAGAGAGTTCCTTTCAGCAGCAACAGACCTCTCGCATGGCCAAAACTTCCCATGTCCACCTCGCTCCCTCAGTACCTCAGGCACCGGGCGTAAAGAGAAAAGCATAAGCTTCCAAGGCTATTGTCCCCCTCTTGCATCTTTTGCCCCCATGCTCTGCCCAAAGAGCTTAGGTGCCTTTTGCCTCCAGAAAAATACTCATTTGATTGTTACCTCCTTACCCTCCCTCAATCCCCTGATTCCTGCCCAACATGTCTGATTGACCCGCTACTGTCAAGAGACCCTAGATCTTGAAAACAGCCCAAGAAAGCACACAGGCGTTAAAGCCTACATCTACTCTCTCTACTTTTTTTGCTGCCTCTGTTCTACCTTGAGTGGGGCGCCTCTCACCTGGGGAATGTTCCACAGGTCATTGTTCCCTCTGACTCTCATTTGTACTTTCCTCTGTACTCTGGCCCTGATTGCACAGCTGCAATATGTTGGACAAGGTGCCATTACCTTAGCGTTCGAACAAAGAGTCAAATTAGCTAAGATTGTCTCTAATGTTAGTGACCCCTTGTTTGCTCCTGTCACCCCTAGAAAGAGCCGTACCCCGAAACCCTAGATCCCTACATCCCCTGCCAACTCTTTGATCTTCCCTACTTTCCTACACACTGTTTAATAACTCCCCCATCCGAATAGGCCTCCAGGACATTCTCGCCTCCTTTTGTGGACTCTTAAGACCCATATAGCCTCAGTAAACAAGAGACTGAAGAGGAGAAGATAGGGATGGGCCTACCGACTACAGCCTCACCAGCACCACACAGATCAACACTAGGAGGGCATCCAACTTTGGCCCCTTGTGATTAAGTCCTTTTTCAGTTGCTATGGCTACAATTTCCCAATGTCCCCAGGATCCACCAACACGTATGACTATTTACAGGCCCAGCCGACACAGAAACCTGGATCACTGTACACTAATACACAATCCCACTTCTGCAGTTTGCCACATGCCATGTAATTAAAGCTATTCATTTGAGGACCCTTCCATAACTACCAAACTTGCTGAATGTATTAGGAGGCCTACGAGGTTTGAGGAGCAAGGACTCTCCCTTTCAAGTCACTGAATTTTGAAAGGAGCCTGGCCTTGAAAAGACCTTTCTCTGGTATTGCCCCCAAGTTTTGGAACTTTGCCTAAATATAAAGAACTCTTTCCACCCTTTTCTCTTTAAGAGAAACCCTAAAAACACAATCCTGTTTGAATTGTGGTGCCTGGTACATGGTGCAGGGATGTTTAGCTGTGGTGCCCCCCAGGCTTCTTAGCGGAGGGCCGAGGGAAAGGGGACCCTGATAGTGGCCCCCAAAGTCACTTTCTGCCTTTCTTTTCATGGCGTGCGGACTGCCATGAAGGGGGAGGCGGAAAGCAAAATTATAATCCCGATGGCGGTGCCGAGGCTGGCTCCAATGCCATTTGTGGATCACATTTCTGACTGCCAACACGACGGGCTCCGTGAGCCAGTCGGAAGCGGACCAGTAATCCCCTGCAGGTTTCCCTCCGACCGCCAGTATCGTAATACGGCGTTTGGACGGAAACCTCTGATGTCGGGCGGAAAACCTCCGATGAACTGTTGAATGGCTTTCCGCCCGACATCATAAGGAGGCCCTTACTGTCTACTTTGTCTAAAAAAAAGTTAAAACATTACAATAGATGTGATACATGAGTTATCATTTTGAAAAAAGTATTATTCCTTTTATTGTTATAATGCAATTTTTGCAATATAGTTAAGTATAAATGCTGTCACAGTTATTGCAATGAAGCAAACATATTTGATTGTAGTTTTCAAACCCTGCATGAATTACTGCTTTCAGATTTGGGAGAATTATATTGAATTAGAGAGAAGCAGGTAAACAATTGATTAAATGTATTTATTGAAAGATGCTGTTTAATTTATTTCAGAATACACTACAGAATGTTTCGCAATATTCCCATGAAGAGGATTACCCTTGAAATGTATAGGAACGAAAAATAATATGTGGAATTATAAAATGATACTAAAGGAACATGTGTAATCTATTATGAAACATATTGAAATGGAGTATTATTATTGAACATCATAATCGTAAAGAAAGTTCATTAATTATAATAATAAAATATATATCAATCACAAATGCAAGCTGTAAACATCATAAAGGTGCATTGACCTTGGAAATATGAAAGGTCTGATTAAGGGTTAACTACAACCCAGATATATTTGCAGCACAATGTATGAAATATCTTGTTGGAAACTGTTTAGTGACTACAGCAGAAATTATCAGAAACAATTGGCGAACATTGATTTTGATCCATTTCAATATACCTTGGAAAACCGAATTCCTGTATTGAACATATTTTGGCTTTTCCCATATCGAATCGTTGTTTACCATTTTGATGACCTCCTAATACGACCCTTCATCATTATTTTTTAACAGCAATGTGATAAGCAGCTAGTGGTAGTTTTTGGATTACAGCAAGCTGTTTTCTACCTCACTGCCAATTTTCAATTATTGTTCTCTTCCCAAGTGACATGTCCTTTCTGTTCTCCATATTAATGACAAATTGGGTTTTATTTAGAAATCCAATACGTTTCAAACTTAAAATGTCTTTTCTTTTCCTATACCAGCCTCTTTTTTGACCACCTCAATATTACTAACGAGCAGCGGCCTCTCTCTGCATGTAGAGGCCTGCAGTGCTGGTCTTGTCTTTGCTAAGGCACCCGTTGGTCAGGAGTTATTATAGGGTTGACGAGGGGCATACATGTCAACAGTTTAGAAGGGAAAAGTAGGAGATTTAAAAAAAAGAAAAATCGGGAGAATGTATTTTCCTCATTGACTTCTATTGAAGGGGGGGGGGTGCAAATTCAGGCAGGAGACACCCAAAATAAAAGTCTTTTTTCCTTTAAAAATCAGGATTCTCCGTCAGAATCCGATCTATTGACCTGTACGGGAAGGCCAAGAACATAGAGTGATGGTAGCGAATGAGGAAGGAAGGAAAACAACGAGCTAGGGAGATGCGTCACGTTGTAAAGCCCTGCGCTACATTATACCTGCTTCAGGTATAATGTATGCAGGATGGGCGTTCTGACGTAAGAAAGCCTCGTAAAAGTGACACAGTGAAATCTACAAGATTTCACTGAGTCACTTTTACAATGCCACTGCGTCAAAACCTTACGCCTGCTTGAAGCAGGCATAAGGAGTGAGGCAGCATAAGAGAAATAGGCATTCCGAAGCATTGCTGGAGTTGCGTAGTGCTTGCGACACGACTCCAGCAATGCGTTGCCTTTACGCCAATAGATGCGTCATGCATCTATCAATCTTGTGATGCATCCATGGTGGCGCAAGGGTTTTTTTACGTGCCGCAAATTCACTGACCCATCTCTGCTAATATGCAGAGATGCGCCAGTTCTTGTAAATCTGCCCAGAAGAGTGTTGTGTAACTTAAAGGTGACCACTTACCACAACCACACACACATGCGCACGTTCTTTAGTGTGGCTTCATGCCGACAGCCTATTATTTTGGGGGGAGGGGGAGTTGTATAGCGCAAACTGAACCTGAAGGTATCAGAGAACCAGTTACGTGACAGACGGGAGGGAACATTCATATTGTTAGGCATGGAGAGATTAAGGGGCATGTTCTCAAGGAGTTATCGCCACGTTAGCGGCACTTTTCTGCCGCTAATGCAGCGATCATTTTATTGCCCTATTACCAAGCTGTCGCTAACTGCCATTAGCAACAGTTTTTAGAGGAAAACGTCCGTTGTATTGGTCGCCACTTCTGTTAGCGATAATTATCTGCAGGAGAGGCGTTCCCGTGCAAAAACAGCTGCAAACACCACTACTCCATATTCACAAGGGGATCCTTGAACTTCTGAAGACCAAAAAATCTGGCTCTAACTGCATTTAGAGTCAGTTACTTAAAACAAAAAAATAGCTGGTCTTAAAAATGGGGATAACACTTGAGGCCACATCTCAGCAGGTGTTGGTGCTGGACAGCGCTGCAAGCAATGTTACGCTGCCCTGCAACAAAACTAGGAATGCGCACCATTAATGAGATAGTGCGCATTCCTAAGCGCCAGTCATGAAAAGTGTTGCAGCGCTGCGACAAGACAGCGTTGCAACACTTCTCACTACGCCCGTCTTGCGACATCATGGATGCGCTGTATTCACTGGACAGCGCTCCATGATGCAAGTAATGACAGATACGTCAGGAATCCTGATGTATCTGTCTGCGCAAAAGTCACGCATTGCTGCAGTCATGTCACAACCATGATGCAACTCCATCAATGCATGGGGCCAGCCTATCCCTGTGGCACGGCATCACCCTCATGCCTGCCATGAGGCAGGCGGAAGATTCAAAAGAGGGGTGCCCAAATGTTGGTGCTGTTGGAGAGCCATCAGTGGTGGTTGCTCGCTGCAGTGTCATTGTTTGGACGCATTGGTGGAGTGTTGGTGCAGAGAGAGTTGACGAGACGTTCTTCGTGGCCTTGATCCAGCTGCGACGGGGTGCGATGATGGCGGTGGCATCTGGTGGGAAAGGTGAAGACGTGATGTTACCAATGATGGTCGGTCCAGGAGAGTCCAGCTGTAGTGGAAGTTCCTGCTGGCAGAGGTGACGTGCTTGACCGTGTGTTCCACTATGTGGCTTGTTGCGGTGACTTGGTGCTTGCGTCTGATGTAGGGGACCTTCCCCAGGAGGGGATGGTGTCCTGGTCAGTGGGGTTGTCCCGGTGCAACCTGAGTTCACCGAGTAAGATTTTGTCGGTGGATGGGAGAGCCTGGGGTGCAATGAGGTCTACAATGGTATTGGAGAATGAGAGGCCATGGACCGGGGGGCCTGCACATGAGGGTGCCACAGAGGATGTGCTTGGGCTTGGTCTAGATCTGGGAGTTGAGGTGATCCATGGTCAACCTTGGGTCATTAGAGTGCATGGTCAGTCGGAGTGTGCTTCTGTGGGTGATGGCAATGCCTCCTCCTTAATGGTCGCGGTGCTCCTTACGGATGATACTGCAGCCGTCAGTGATGGCGATGGCAATGTTCAGTCCGGAGCAGAGGTTGGCCCTGACAGGCGAGGTGGCGTCCAGAGTTGATGGCGAGGAGGATGCTGGCGTCGTAGTGGTGGAATGTCCAAGAGAAAGGCTGAATGGTGCTGAGCGCGGTCCATGGGCAGACGTACGCAAACGGTGTAGCCTATGGGTTGCTTTTGGCACGGTAGACGACCATTACAACGCAGGCAGTACATCGTTAACAACGCAACTCCGACAACGCAGGTGCCTTTACATCGCATTTGATTACAACGCATTGTGAGGTCAGTAATGGGGTAATTTAAAGTGTTTTGGGTTGGTATGGGTTTTGGATGTAAACCGTGTACTTTGGGCTGTGTTTTGGGGTAAAATATGAAAAATAGGGTGTGTTTTGGGGTAAATTATGGATATTGGGGGGTGTTTCGGGGTAAATTATGGAAATTGGGAGGTGTTTTTTGGTAATTTATGGAAATTGAGGAGTGCATTTGGTTCAAATTTGATATCTGGGTGTGTTTTGGAGGCTCAAAAAGGAATTCCAGGGTTCACGTTTGGGTTTGGGGTGCAAAGGTTAGTTTTGGGTTGCACTCACTGAAGTGGGAATAGTAATATTTATGTCTCCGCTATGCAACACCTACTCTACTGCTGCAATGTGCCTAGTATTAGTATGCGTTGGAATGGAATGCGATGTTATGGCATGCATAGCAACTACGTATGCACCTTTGGCACACGAGTGGTATGCCCGCTGTGCATGGGTTTACAGCAGCCGCCATTGAGAAGTGCTGGGGGAGAGCTGGACAGCTGTGAGGTGGTACAAGCACGAAAAAACACTGGATGGGGCGTGGACGTAGGGATGTGTGTGTGAGAGGGTGTTGTAATATTTTAATGAGGAACATCTCACCTCGAAGCCGGGTCCTGTGTCTTCTTAGCTCCTGCTCTCCTGTGTCTGCTTCCAGGAGAAGGAAGTAGGCAACCAGGCTCCCTCCCCTGAGTCAATCACAATGCTGTGATGCGGCGGCGGGATTGGTAATTGGCAACGGGACAAGTCATGCAGCCAGGGGCCAGAGCGATGGGCATGTTCTCCATGCAGGCTGTAATGCAGCCTGCATTGCGGACAGGGAAGTGCGCATGACTGCTTTGGGCGGCCTGAGTGGGCAGACCAAACAGTCATTGCACACTTGAGTTGCCATGCCAATCTGCCCATGCCCTGCTCCGTGTTTGGAGCAGTCCTACCCAGCCTCCCACCCACTGAGGATACATAGCATAGTTACATCAGTTAGTTATCATCATGTGATGATTGTCCCTCTTCTGCACGGCTTGAGGCAGTAGGCCAACGCTCTTCCACCATAGCGGAAGAGCCGCCACTGGGGGTGCGTCATGTATGTGTGATAGTCCTGAGCGAATGGTCCCCGGCCCTCCTGCGCTACGTTTCCCACCTTCTCCTTATCTGGAGATTGACACCGTGGCGCAATCCACTGAACTTTCACCAAATCTGTGACTCAGACAGCAGGAGCATCAGTCAGGTGTGATTTCAGTAGGCTGGGTACAGCAGTCGCCACCTAGTCTGCTGGTGGACCTCCCGATGCAGTTGCAGATTAGGCGTGAAGTTGCAGCTCTCACGCCACACAAGGTTGGCGTAGCACAGGGGCACAGCGTACGGCCAGCCCAACATCATCCGGCCTGTGATGCAGGGAGACGGCACACACCATTGGTAATCCCCTCTGTGCACCCTGGTGTAGTGTTGGATCGTGGTATGCGATGCGGACCTCCCTACGTTGATTCGCAGGAGCGCCTCTACCATTAACAGCTCCAAGGGTCGCAAGGCGGTCTTCTCACACAGGTCAGCAACTTGTCTCCATGCGGCCTGCCAGACTTCACCACCAGGTAAGGGCGATCGTTGCGCCTCAATGTCTACCGCCACGGCTCATCGACTCCACAGCTCCTCCGCATCCCACTCCAGGCACCAGACGCAGGTCCAGTGAGGCATCCAGGCTCCAGGCGCAGGTCCAGCAAGGCATCCAGGCTCCAGACGCAGGTCCAGTGAGGCATCCAGGCTCCAGGCGCAGGTCCAACGAGGCATCCAGGCTCCAGGCACAGGTCCAGCGAGGTATCCAGGCTCCAGGCGCAGGTCCAGCGAGGCATCCAGGCTCCAGGCGCAGGTCCAGTGAGGCATCCAGGCTCCAGGCGCAGGTCCTGCGAGGCATCCAGGCTCCAGACACAGGTCCAGCGAGGCATTCAGGGTCCAGACGCAGGTCCGGTGAGGCAGCCAGGCTCTCATCCTGGTCATCCTGGATGTTGGCTGGCTTGCAGGGGCTGTTGATGTGTGCTGCACTTGGCCCTGGCTGACCCATTCTGCATGATCTTGTTTGGGTTTTTATGCCTATTTTATGTTGGAGGTTGACTGATAGGCTATTTTTTGCATCAGAGGCAAGAAAACGCACGTTGGGCTGACTAGCATGTGTTTTCTAGCTGCTAATCGGCCCATCGCTAGTTATCGCCCGCTAGCGCTGGATTTCCTATCGCGCTGTTGTTAGCGGCAGTTTTCACCGCCATTCCCTGTTACTATCGCCATTTAGCGACTGCTTGTTAATACACCGCTAACATGGCGATAGATTTCAGGGTTAGGCGGCTATAGAAAAACTGCTGCTAACTGGCGTTTGCGATGGGTATCGCCAGTCCTTGAGAATATGCCCCTAAGTGATTTGCCCAGAAACACAGGATATTGAGCTTCCCCGCTGAGACTCGAACCCGGTCTAGAGGTCGACCACTGTAGCCGTTTGGCCACATCCTATTTGTGAAGCTATGCTCTGTGTATCTAAAGTATATCGTATTAATGCCTGCTAAGTGCTTGATTGTAATACTCACTAACCGTAGCACCTGTCTATCAACAAATAATAGTAAAATGCGGTTATTCATTTTTTTAAATGATTTTGAGATGTGTGTTTAATATAAACCTCAACGACTGTGAGTGTTCTGCCACACGTTTCACGACGCAGGATTTCCTGCTGTGCTTGCCTCGCTGCGGGCGTGTGAGGCTCACACTGGGACGGCGTGGAGTGCTCATTTCCTTGTTTTTGTCTGCACACTCCCGTGTCTGCCCCCAGGCCGTGCGCATCATTATGGGAGGTGTCGGAGGGGGCCTCTAATGCCGTCGAAACCTGTGTTGTAATTTGCCGGTACAACTTGGAATTCTCACATGATAGCATTAACAGTCAACGTGCCTGAGGCGCAGCACCGCCGCTTGCCGCTGGGTCACGTGTGAATGCCACAAGAAAACCCCACGCGCTCACGTGTTTCTACAGGCGATCCACGAGTAACCCGCAGTTCATTAGTTTCAAGCTGGGTAGGTTAGCTCAGTGGGGAAGAGCCCGTGCTTGTAGAGGGTTACCGTAAGGAAAAATGATGGATTGACTCTTGCCTTTACACAAGACGTCCTTTTGTGCTCACTGAGGGATCCCTCAATGGTCAGCAGATTTGTGCGAAGTGATTGAACCATCGTTGTATAAAGATTACCCTATCACATAATTCAGAGCAAAAGTTTGAATCCAAGGCTAACTTCAACTTTCAATATTCTTCTCGGCTGTCTGATCCAAAGAGGCATCACAGACAGGACCATTGAGTCAGTGCTTAATTTGTGCCGGTGGCAGTGCTTGAAATGGATCTATAATGCAGGTACTGACTATTGCAGAGTACCTGTTTGCTACTGAGAGTTTGGTACTCTCATACAAAATGTATTGCACCCCTCCCTCCCAATAAGTGCCTTGGAAAAAATGTCGCAAACTGCTTAAACCTGGTTTTTGAGGGACATGCTTCTATTAAAATAACCCCAAATTTCCCCTTTTTAATTCTGGTCGGTTAGTGCCCCATCATGGGTCGTATTTCAAGGTCTGTGCAATGGATGTCGGTGCACAAAAAATGGCAGGAGCTGTGGAAATGGAAAGTCACATCAGTTGTTTGTGCAGGCAGCCCCCCCCCCCCCCCCCCGCCCCAATATCAGAAACGGATTACTTCAGTTGTATTCAGCAGGAGTTTTCAACCTGCCTTCCTTCCACTTTGGGATTTTAGTCAGTTTTACAGTGCTATGAATTCAGTTCAAATTGCAGATGCTTTTAGCAATAATCTGTCGTCGTTGCATATTTAGGCAGTCTAAGCGTTTGAAGGGAAGGCCAGGTACACATTAAACATCTCAGGTAAGAGGAATTATCCATGAGGAACATTGGCTGGAATGAGTTAACACGTTATGGCAAAGCCAGTAGGTCTAGCTCTGACACCAGCCTTTTTGCTTTGTTAGTTAGTACTGTTTTGTTGTGTTTTTTGCAAAACGTTATTATTGGGAAGCTGTCGGTCCCTCTTCAATCTAAATACAAAACGTTAGCTAAAAGCTAAAATATGTTTTGGTCTCAAAGCACACACATTTCGAAAGTAGTACCAGGCACTGAGAGGAACTAGTTTAATTGTGGATGTGCTTTTTGTGAATGAGCGGAGTGCCGTTACTCACAGTGAAGTTAGCCCGTGGGTGAAGTGGACTGACCCACTGCCCACGCTGTATATTGTAGTGAGAGAGAAAAAAATGTAAATGAGAAAAGAGCAGATCAATTGATGAAAAGGGCTGGCTGAACATCTATATAAAGTAAGTATATTATACATGCAGATTTAGTAAAATCAAAATGTCTTGGCTAATGCCAGATTTAAAAAAGCTTTCATCTTATCAATAAGAGTTCCAAATGATGTAGGGTTTCATCTGAGGCCCCTACTTAGCAATATCAACCTGCCCACCAGGATTAAATCATCTCTGTTGTCAAAAGCTGCAGACAGATCTGTTAGAAGCAAACTGTCTTTCACCAACAAACATCCACATCCTCTCATGCTCCACGAAAAGAAATTTGGCTTCTTGGTCTCGTCTAGAGTGGAAGGATCAAAGGATTCTATCTGGCACACTACTAATTTTATGTGACTTCTGCATAGTAATGCAATATAGTTTATCGATTCTTTCATTTTTAAGGTTTTTTATTGTTTGTACATAGTTAATAAAAAACAAATAACCAGTTCACATAAACCTCTGTGCATGTGAAAAAACCCTAAAAATCGCAGTCTATATGTAATTCTTCTATTGTATGTATGTTTGTGGTATTTGTATAGTGCAAACCTACCCAAAAGGCAGAAGAGCCCTTATTACAATAGGTATCAATATAAGACATTCAATACACCTCTTTGATCTAGTTACTCTTTCCTCACTCATTGGAAACATGTAGATATAAAGCCATTATATGCAATCATTCCCATCTCTCACATTACCACTTAGCAATGCTAGTACATCTAGTCTATACAACACATTAGTTCTTATGGCAGGCGACAGCTCACAAACCTGTGCATAGTTGAATTCATTCACATATATCATGTACGAGGATTTCTCTAACAGTGATGCTCTATCTGCATCAACTACCATTGATGGAATATAGGTACATTTGGGAAGTTTAAATATAGAAATGGGGAGAGTATCGTCAGAGTAAGTTTCATGCAAACCCAAACAATCAAAACCTTTCCAAAACACTGAAAGATCTCGCCATTCAATTTCTTTCTGCCACATACCCGTACTCCACACAAGAGCGACAACAAGTTATCAGAAGATGCCAGAGATCCCTGATGTTGTCGGAAGTCCCTCCCTCCCCCGAAACTTGATTTTATGGTGTATTTGAGATGGACATCTTCATATGGCAACACGCTTCTCAGCTCTAGCAATCAATGCCATGCTTTGCCCTAGTTTTGATAAAAGTCTTGCCCAACTTCAGCTATCCATAGAGCAGCATCATATGTCAGTAAAGGAAGATACTTTGTTAGGTATGCTTTTCTAAAAGTGAAAGCCCCCCATACTGCTTGCTAGATCCTGTTAAGCCCGCTGTTATGGCTGAAACACTATGTTCCTTAGCAGCACCCAATGGGTGGCAGGTTAAGTAGGCAGCAGACCTGCTGAGCCTTCATACCCGCTTCTTGCTTAAAAAATAGACAAACAACTCTCATATGTGGCTATGTCTAGGGCTGTATTTATTATAGAGGAAATGAAAAATGTTTGCAGAAATCAACAATTCACCACTGCACAGACAAGGAATCCAGGTACCAGAGATCTGGTACATACCACATCTAGGGCTGTGGTTTCTACAACATGCCCCCAGACAGCAGAGGTAGGTGACACAGGGTCTTCTCTCCAAGCCACCCAGGCCCGTTGCATCCACCTTAAGCATCTCCCTGCATTGTGTGACAGTCACCAGTACAGATACCAGACACGCTCTGACAGGCACTTCAAACCATTCCTCAACACAAACTATTCCTCTTGGAAACAAAAGCCACATGGGGTTGAAGGCTCTACTGATCAAGACCTGCAAAGGAGAAAACAAAACATAAGATACAATCTCACCTCTCCCTCCTATCTTCTTCCCACTCTCATTTTACCAGCAGTGCGGGAAAGAAACATAAAATAAAATTTCCTGTGACCAGTGCTAACATACAGTGACCATGATTTTAATGGGAAAAAAGGGAGACTAGTTTTAGGCAGAGTCCTTCATAGCAAACACCTCTTTCTGCCCTGTGAGCACTGTGAAGATCCGGAAGCAGTCCCTAAGACCATAATTGGACCTCCAGCATGGCCCATTGTCGAATGTCCTCAAGTATTGTTAGTGTCCGCTGCCTAATCTCACATCCTTCCAATTGGTGAGCCTGCTTCTGTTATAATTAATCAGGATTCTTAGGTAAAATAAGCTGCCACTGTGGCGGTCACATTGCCCATGTTTTACATTGCGGCGGGTGCTGCAAGCTGCAACAGCCGCCGCAATGTAAACAAGCATTTGCAATGCAATAGGTCTCGCATTTACCCGAGTTTGAGCTATTGGCATTGTAAATGACAATGCCTTTTATTTATGATTTTTTTTTTAAACATAAATAAAAGGCATTGTTATTTACAATGCCAATAGCTTAAGCTTGCGTAAATGCGAGACCTATTGCATTGCAAATGCTTGTTTTTATTTGGCTTCAAGTTATGTTGCACAGCAGCCTGTGGAGCTGTGCAACATGTCTAAAAGTGAATTAGTCTACAGTCCAATGGTGTTCTGACTGTGAATATACTGAGAACCACCAGAGATGGTGAGCTTGTCGACAAGATAAGCGGGGTGCTTGCTGTGATAAATTTGTAAATGATGCATCTGTTTTTGAAGCTAGTCCGGACTGATGAGTGGAGCCAATGGAGTTCCATCACAAAAGAGGTGGGGTGATCATATTTCTTCAGGCTCTGGATGCAACATGCTGTGTCATTTAGGATGCCTTTAAGGGGTGCCAGTGTAGAGTCTGGAAGGCCGTGGAGTGTGGCATTACTTTTCAGTACTTTTCTTGGAAGAGAATTCCACTTTGCTTCTAGATGAGTGGCTACTGATGCAGCGTTTAATGAAAGACACAATCTCACAATACTATGTAATTGAGAGGAGTAAGCTAGTCAGTGGCAGAGAGGCAAAATCCGTCTCCATTCAAAAGAATCAGTGTGCCACTTTTTGGCAGTTTTGCTCGATGTTATCAATTAATATGGAGGCAAATAAGGCATCCATTATCTGTAGTCCCCAGATCTCACTTACTTGTCCAGTATGCAGTGCTGTAATGTTGTGAGAACATGCAGGATTCCCGATCCAGCAGGTATTATTACTCGGAACCGGGTTATTGGCTAGTGCCAGCTGTTGAAGCGTTACGTACTTGTCATCCTATAATCCAAATGTCTGCCAGTAATTCACACCTTTGTCCAATGCCTGTGTGATCTTGAGTTTAAAAAAAATTCTATGTGACTCCCGCTTCTTGGGTTTGTATTGCTCACATCTTTTTTTGTATGGGCAACGTGCGACACCCCTGCTGCACAGAGTTCACTCGTACCTTCATATTGCACCTCCTGTGCCTCTGAATATTGTTGCCCGCCGCCCTCACATCCAAGCTCATCCTCCGGCACGTGGACACATCAGCGACCTATCTAATTATAGTTACTCTGTAAATATTCTCCAGACAAGTGGATTGGAAGTGTCGAATAAGTCCACCTCGCAATACCGGTCTTTGACACTCCACTGCTTATATTTATATAGAAGTAGTGACGTAGCTAGACCTGTTGCCGCCCGGGTTGGGGGGGAGGATGGGCAGACAACTTGCTGTCATTTGCCGCCCCTCAAAAGTGGGACGACCCCTCCGCCCCCACGAGCTACGCCACTGCTACCGAGAAACTAATTAATGAATATCTTCTGGAAAGTTTACGTTTGTATTTCACGTTAGGTTCCAAGATATCTTACCGTGTTCGTGTTACAGTAAAAAGGAAGACATGTAAATATGTGAAAACAGATTAAAAACGATTAAAATTGACTTTGTTTCCTAGAACATAACATGCAGTAGGCTGCCCCTTCTAAGCTTAACTTATTCGCCATGTGCCGGGTGAAAATGTCGATTTAAAAGTGCTTAGTGCCTAAATGCAATGTGCGGAAAGGGTTGCTGCTTTCATTTCCCAAACAAGCCGATGTTTCAATGCAGCAATAAACAGTGGTGTGCGCGCACCACAGAGGAGCTGGGGGAGGGAGCGCGGCAGCGAGGCGAATGCGCGCTGCTGCGTGTGCTAGACACGGACGGGAATGGGCATTGCAAAGGTGGGACATGCACCCGCCTTTGCCCAATCGCGTGCCTTTTTAAAAAACAAAACACGCTAAAGCCAATGGTGGGAGGAGAAAGCCTGATCACACACACGAGCGTGTGAGCAGCTTTCGGAACCCCCATACATGAGGTCTCGCGCTGCGCGAGCAGTGCTGCGCACTGCAACACTAGGCGCGAGACCTAAAAAGAGATGTTTTACATAACCCTGCACTACGTAACGGGCACCATGCAGTGCCTGTCAAATGGTACAGGGATATGTAGGGGGACACCATAGGTGTCCTCCACGTCCCATGTCTGGGGGGAGGGTAGAAGGGGGTCCCACTATGGGCCCCCAATGTCCCTTTCCACCTGCCTTTTCATGGCGGGTGAACCGCCATAAAAAGGCTGGCGGGGCAGGACATCGTTACCCATATGGCAGTGCCTTGTAGGCACCGACACCATTCTGGGGATGCGGAGCGGTCCGACAAGAAATCAGAATGATTGCCACTGTTGGACCCGTGGTGGTCAGGCTTACCACCCGCCAGCACACCGCCCGCCATCAAAATATGCCGGGCGGGAAAGCTGCTTAGAAGTTGGTGGCGGTCTCCCCGCCATCCTAATCAGCCCCATAATTTGACACAATTAAACAATGACATAGTATCTGAAATGTTAGATATAAGAATAATATAAAAAACAATACTTGGTATTTGAGCAGCTATTAAAAATTATCTGATAAGAACAATTTATTATATTTGCAGAGCTTCTGCCATAAAGACAGTTTTTTCTCTGGGTCTTATTGTGAACACAGTTAGACATTCAGGTATATACCTCAATGAAACTAGAAACCTATCCCAGCTAAATTCAACAGATAGCTGGGCAGAGGTTATATAATCTCTAGACCACAGTCAGCAGCTGCCACTTTCTATCAGTGAAAGAGTAAACTGAAATTGCAATTCTGCCACAATTCTTATTTCTATTGCAAAAACAACTGGTGCTGTATAGTCCAAATACATTTTTCAAGCAGCTCGAATTACAGTTGGACAACATTATATGTCATCACAAAGTACCAAGAATATCAATAAAAAAGCGAAGTGGAGAAATGAAAATAGCAAGGGAGACCCATTTTGAAGTAAAAAAGTATTACTGGGCAGCACAACTTCAAGACATTGAATTCTTATTTGCTCTGGAAAGATTTGATCCTGCATCATTTTATTTTCATATAGATTTTGTTTACCCAGAGTCCCAAATGGACTTTCTCACTAACTTAAACAGGCCAAAATATTTCAAGAAAGTAAGATTTTAAATAATTAAACACCTAACACACATATGGTGTGATATACAGATATCTTTGAATTTCCCTCATGTAACTTATTTTGGGAAACCATGACTTGTCACATTTGGAGGGCCCTGAACTTCTAGAATATAGGATACGATCAATTGTCATGCGAATATTCTCCATGAAATTCAAAGAACTACAGCAAGATATATATAATAGATTCATTCTCATATAATATTATCCGCCAAGTCATATCACGATTAAGAAGCAATTACTAGAAAACCTTGGCTCTTCAACACATAAGCGAGAATTCACTCCAATACTACTCAAGATCCATCAAAGCCTACTGTATCTCCATGAAGTTCATTTTAATGTTTCTGCGATTTGGTCATGGAAGTCCAAGATGTGCAGAGACAAATGCAATTCATGTGCACCTGTTTCATTGATGCACTAATGCAAGAACACACTGGTGTCTTTTTTCAATGTTTTTGTCTTCAATTCTTGGTGCAGTTGTGAAAATCAATCAAAATGCTGAATTTTGTGATGGGCACATCAACTCTGCAGCAGGAGCTCAAATACTTCTTTACCTGGCAACTGCGATTGCCAAATTGTCAATAGGTAAACAATGGAAAAGCTCAGTGGCTCATGATTTTAACAGATGGATGGGTCTAATAAAATAATTTAGAGCTTGTAGTTGTAATAAAAAAATCAGAGAAAATAAATAAATATCTGGGTTGGATGTAGGGGTGGAGATTAATGAAAACAATTTTGCATGAGAAAAAGATTTACTTTTCTCATTAAATCAATGTTAACTTCCTTTTATAAATACCTTTTATTGAATACCTCTTTCTTTGAAATTGTAGCTGCACATAGTACTACACATCACCAAGGTTAAATTGACAAACTGCAGCTGCTGCACTCGATCCTTGTCCGACTGAGTTGTTACTAATCTTTGCTATCTGTACTATTTCAGCACTACCTTTTTTCAAGAGTCTGTTTAGGGGCATCTTTACATCTAGGTTTGTTTTGTATTTCCAACATGGTGGCAGAGGAAAACAAGTGCAACCCAACTATTGGTTCTGAGTGGGCGTCTTATGACTATACCTATTCTAAAGGGGTTATGGTACAATGGGTCTCCAAAAGCAGACTTCAGGTAGCTGATGGCTATAAGAAGACCGCTAGAAAAAATACGAAACAGACCTGAAAGATTTAACTTCCTTGTTTTGCAAGAGGGCGTACTCTAAAGAGATTAATCAAAACTGTGTTCTGAGGATTACCTAAGTGAAAATGAACCTGTTGAAATACAGAGAAAAATCAAGTGCACATGCACAACAGAGTAATGTAATAAAATGTATAGTTAACCACAAGTGCAGATGTATTTCTGCAGAGACCGTTACTAGTACATCTGGTTGACCTAACAAAAAATGCATGATTATGACATCATTGCTCTGGGAAACAACAAAGGCAAAACTCATTAATGAAAATGTAATCAGATTGGAACGATTCCTTCTTTAAACTATGCCAATTGTTTTCGTATTGTCAAAGGAGATTCAAAAACTCACGCTTATTGAAGAGAATTAAGCTACATGAATATAATTCATAATATGCAGTGTATTGTGTGAATGCAATTTTATGTGTGTACATTATTATGTAGGCATGACGGAAGGTGGCAAACAATAGGCAGAACGAGCACGAATCAAATATTCATCAATAACTACCTAAGACCACTGGAGCAGGTGGGAGGATGGTAATGGAAATTAAAGTAATAGTTCAGAAATAAGTATTGGGTATTGAATATCTCCTTTTTTCTGGTAAAATAAAGTATGCCTATCCACTGAATTATCTTATTTACAAAATCTGATATACAGGGTTTCAAGTTGATTATGTTGCATTTTTTTCAAAAAGCAAACTGTTGCAGAATCATATTTGAGTGGTGATTTCTGGACTTAACAATGTTTGAAAATGTGATTTTGGAATTATATAAACATATAAAGGGTGGGTAAGGTTATTCATGAGGCCCTCTCAGAAACATACAATTTGTTTTAATTTTCAAAACTGTAATAACATTTGGTGCTCTGATTGAAGTTTCTAAACAGAAATGCTTTGAGAATGGATTTATAAAAGCATGGATTTATGAAACAAATATTTGTTGACTGGAATACTGATATTGAGTGGCTGAATGGATAAATGATATTTAATGAGATGGAATAATCGCACATGTAAATAAGACAAATATGAGAAAATTGATTAAATACATAGGTTCGAAATGAAACAAAAGATGGCTGGATTTAGTCCCACAAAGGCGCGAGTTCCTAACCATTGGGGAAGCTGGTGCAAAAACAGTATTCTGATCCTTCCCAGTGCCCCTAAGCAAAACCCTCTAAAACAGTTTGCCACTCTCCTGGACAATATGCTGCACATATTACTAATTATGTTGTAGGGACATTGGTTTTGGATATTTAATTATGTTTTAATCTCTGTTTCCCTGCCCTAATGATGTTAACTTTATGATGCTTATCCAGCATGGTTGACCTCATGTTTCTGTGCCGATACTCTTTGCTCATTCGCTTGGCTTTGTGTTTGAACAGATTCAGATTAGAATTACTGCTATGAGGTTAACATATGTGCCTAGCATTCCATTCCATTGTTCAGTGTAATATGGAAAGTTCTTGCCACTGGGACACAGTTTCCTTCATAGATCCTTCTTAAAAGCACAACTCCACACCACAATTCAGGTAAGGACTCAATATTGAGGTCCCTGCTCGGTACTGTAACTGGGTCCCATACAATTAGGTTGGCTCCCTATGTTGCATCTAATCAATTTATTTTTAGACAGATTTACAATAGAATATCAAGTACACAAATATAATGGAAAGCCCCTTTTAAGTTATATGGGCTATTCCTTCAGCAAAGAGAGTAGTGCTAACGGAAAACACAATGTAAATGTACTAAACACTACTCCAATTATTGTTATGGCCGAGAAAGAAAATGAATAACAGAATAGAAAATGTCACGGAACACAAGCTCCCGTCTCCCCCAAATACAATTTTGGTGCATGTAAGAAATGCCAAACAAGACTTAAGAGAATCCCATACCAGTATAGCAAGATGAACACTGAAAGCCCCAAGAACTTTCCAAGATATATAAATGCCAGACAACCTTAAACTAACAAATACAAACCAAGAAATTATACAATATGAAAATGAAAATATTGTAAAGCAAATAATTTTTTTTCTACAACTGACAACATGCTAACTTACAAAATGTCCCGAAAGATGATAAATTGCACTTTTAAATCATGCCCCCATCATGCTCATAATGTTGTACCGTTCATGAACACTGTCTGAGCACCAACATTCCTTTAACATATGCCCTATTCCCTCTTAAGTACATCACAGTATTTAAGAAATTACTCACAGTACTAAAACAAATAACAAATGTGTACCCCCCTAAAACAATCATAATTGACTTTCAGCAAGCCATCATGAACAGTACCCTATACAATCAATATCAATATACTTTATTCGGATACAAATACATATCCATAAAAGTGCAGACAAACAGCAGCATATTCATCGAAAAATTCAACGAAAAATATCAGCAACAAAAGAACAGTTAAAAAAAGAATCCAGTTCAGATTAAAAAAAAAAAATAGTCCTCCAGTAGTACAGTACACAGGATAGAAAGTGATTTTTGATTATTGAGTACCCTATACATTGACCTGCACTTCTCCATACAATGGTGCTACTGCCATTTTAATCAAGCAACATGGAGGCACCTTTGAAAGTCAACTCTTAAGTATTGATTACTTCACAAATCAACAATTCCTATCATGGAGGTAACAAAGCATCATGATTCCTTATAGAAACACCTTTTTACCAAAGAAATGAACAAAAGCTCTCATCACTGCTCGACTACTATGAAGACACCAGAGTTAATTGCATGCTCCAATCAGGACGCAGATGTCAACTCAAGTTTCAAATATCTTAGTGGAATATATACAATAGCACAAGTCATACGAAGGCAAAACAAAAACGCTGTAGAAGGCAGACACAATTTCTTTCAATGAATACTTGGAAGGAGCCACCCAACAATATATGAACTTAGAGAGAGCTTAGAATAGCCCGATCACTAGCCCAATTACAAACCAGAATCTCCAAATAAACAAGACACATGCACTAAATGGTAACCAGCAAAGTATATTATAATTCTCTAGCAATAAAGTAGTTGACTAACCCAAACCAATAGTGCAAACACTACTATAAAAAAGTAGTTATTAACACTAACAAATAACACTCGGACCAATACTCAAATCCTAATATCCTAAAAATATTTTATAAATTATTATGACATTAAATTATTTTTACCATTCTGAAAAAAAGAAAAGGAACATACATTCATATTAAAAGAATAAACCAAAATTATTTCAAATGTATAAATAAAACAATGAAAACAACATACTAACTGAATATACATAAAACATTAATACATAACACAGTATACTAATTGAGTACACACACAATATGAATACTTGGCAACATATTATAAAACACCATTCAAAAACATACATGTTCAAAAATATACAAAATTGATATTGAAAGTGCACAACTTCAATAAACCATATAAAACAGTACATAGGAATTCATATACATAATGTAAATACATTCCACCCAACATTTTCACAATAAATAAAGAATTATCTTACTTATGACTGAGTAGCGGAAGTCCTTGACCCATAGTAGAAAATCCTCAAAAAAGAGTGGACTAAACTATATCCTGGAAATTAAAAAAATATTTCTAGAAATATTAGGAAATCCATCCAAAAATTCATATCAGATCCATCAATACCCTACAAAACCTGAAAATATTAAACAATACAATCAATGCTCCAGTAAACCCCCCCCCCCAAAAGGTAAAACTATAATAAACACTTGGTAGATATCCCAACTTATTCTCAATAAAATGAAATGTCAAGCAAGACTTAGTAGAAGCCCATACCAGTATAGCAAGATGAACCCTGAAAGCCCCAAGAACTTTCGAAGATATATACATGCCAGCCTACCTTAAACTAACAAATACTAATCAAGAAACTATACAATATGAAAATGAAAAGATTGTAAAGCAAATAATTTTTTTTCTACAACTGACAACGTGCTAACTTACAAAATGTACAATAGCACAAGTCATAAGAAGGCAAAACAAAAACGCTGTAGAAGGCAGACACATGACTACTTGGAAGGAGCCACCCAACAATCTATGAACTTAGAGAGAGCTTAAAATAGCCCAATCACTAGCCCAATTACAAACCAGAATCTCCAAACAAACAAGACACATGCACTAAATGGTCACCTGCAAAGTATATTATAATTCTCTAGCAATAAAGTAGTTGACTAACTCAAACCAATAGTGCAAACACTACTATAAAAAAAAGTAGATATTAACACTAACAAATAACACTCGGACCAATACTCAAATCCTAATATCCTAAAAATATTTTATAAATTATTATGACATTAAATTATTTTTACCATTCTGAAAAAAGAAAAAGAACATAAATTCATATAAAAGAATAAACCAAAATTATTTATAATGTATAAATAAAACAATGAAAACAACATACTAACTGAATATACAAAAAACATTAATACATAACACAGTATACTAGTTGAGTACACACAAAATATGAATACTTAGCAACATATTATAAAAAAACATACGTTCAAAAATATCCAACATTGACATTAAAAGTGCCCAACTTCAATAAACCATATAAAACAGTACATAGGCATTCATATACATAATGTAAAGACATCCCACCCAACATTTTACCAATAAATAAGGAATTGTCTTACTTATGACTGAGTAGCGGAAGTCCTTGACCCATAGCATAAAATCCTCAAAAAAGAGTAGTCTAAACTATATCCTAAACATTTTAAAAATATTTCTAGAAATATTAGGAAATCCATCCAAAAATTCATATCAAATCCATCAATACCCTACAAAACCTGAAAATATTAAACAATACAATCAATGCTCCAGTAAACCACCCCCCCAAAAAAGGTAAAACTATAATAAACACTTGGTAAATAGCCCAACTTATTCTCAATAAAATGAAATAGAAGACTATCGCCATCCCAAAATAATCTGCACACAATGACAACAAATCCTGAAGATCACATACAAAACTACACCCTCTAAACAAATAAAACCCACATAAAAAGATGAAACAGCTAAAAAAGACCCTGAAAGATGTAATATTATTAACTATCGAAACTGCACATACATAACTAATAACTCAAATGGTAAAATGTACTAATCTAAACAAAATACCCTAACTAACAACCTCCTCATCCACCAAAGACTTTAAAAATGTGGTAGATGTTCCTCCTGCATCAGTGAACCACTGGGAAGAACCACCTTCCTGGAGACCTGCCTGCGAACACTAATTAAAAAGCTAGATTACAAAATCCATTAGCCGCTTAAAAAAACTGGAATATTAGAATTAAAAAAAACTTCAATACAATTACAACAAAAAAATACTTTGGCCCCGATTCTGAAATATTGCTTGACCGGGTGAGAGCAGGAAAATGTCATATTCACAGAGAAATGGCACTCTTCTCTCCTGTCCCCAGCGCCGGTGCTGATTTCAGCTGCCGTGTGCCAAGCACACACTTTAGCGCCATAGTGCTAGGTTGTGTGCCTGAGTCTAGCATAGGTTTTGTACAGGAAGGTTAACCTTCCTCTACAAAATACTATGCCTAGACAAGTTTAAAAGCTGTTTTATTTTGTACATGTTCTGTCCTGTGCAGCATGCATGCAAAGTCAGAAAAGCACAGAGAAATGAAAACCTTTCTCCGTTTAACGCCTGCTTTTCAACTGCCTTAATGTTTGGTGCTAAACCCTTTCTACCAAGTTAGTGAATAGGGTTTAACATCAAAAAGCATGGGTGGTTGCATAGAAACGCCCATGTACCACCCATGTAACACCCTCTTGACGCAAAGTAATGCAAAGCAGCATTTTGCACTGCTTTGTTTTACTTTCACATACAAACCAAATCGTATACCAATTAGCATTGGTTTGTAAATCCCAAAACAGGTTTAATGTTGGGTGTGCATTGTAAAAGTTACACTAACTTGATGCTAAACCTTTGAGAATCTGGACCTATGTATTCACTAGAACCAATAGAAAAAAATAATACGAAAATTTTATTTTCCTATAGAAATGTGTAGAAACTGTAATTAAAATCTGAAAAAATGTACAACATATATAAAATAATAATGAAAATTTGAATGTTAGAATAGATTTAACATGTTGCTAAACAAATGAAATGTAAGTTATGTTTAGTATTTATTAATAGGTAGCAAATATACATTGAAAGAAAATGAATTAAAAATAAATGTAGTCAACAAAATGAATGAACTGAAAATAGAAAATATATTAATGTATATCAAAAATTATTATTACGTAATTGATTAAAAAATGTTTATGGAAAGTAAAAACATATGTTTATTATTATCTTAAACTTATCGAGGAGGATTTACTAAACTTAAGATCATACTTAAGAGTATATTAAATGTGAAAAAACTCTTAAGTTACATTTTTACATAGTTTGGTATTCACAAAAGCTAGTAAGTGCCTTCTTAAAGTTTTGTGAATACGCTTAAAAATAAACAACCTATGCAGCATTGCATAACTTATTTCACCTTTATATTTTAAAATCAAAATACAGATATAATAGATATTACAAAAAATCCTTTAAAATCATATACAATACATTAGTATTGCAAATTTTGCTAAACTTTGCTGTATAACATAGCTACCATGTCACAGATTATATTTTTGTATTTCAATCACAACCAATATGTAAATGTAAGGTAGTATGGGCGATGTTATCAACATTATAATTCATTTATTAAAAATAATTTTTCTAGTATATCTGTTATATTATTGTATGAAATTATGCTGATCTTACAGATGCATGCATCTTTAATACCATTAAGTAGATGATTCTGGAGTATCTTACTCATGCATATCTTGCTCACTCATGGATATTTCATGCATTTATTAGTGTGTAGGATACACATGAGTAATATTACGCATGAGTGGGTAAAATAGGCCATGCAAATTATTCGTAGGTGTGAAAGTTAGGCAAAACCTTTTATTGACAACTTCAAGTTGTTGAAAAATACTGCATTTGGTTTTGTTGAATCACTTTTGTGAGGATAGTCTGCAGCTGAAAGATCTGATCTGATACCTGTAATTTACTGGGTGATGTAATTTTCCAGATTGATTTTCCTGACTGATTACCATAATTGATTGCCCCTATATTGTGGAGTTTGATACAAAGTGTATGATCTGATTTAAAGATGTATGTGGATGCAACAGTTTTTTTTAATTGAAAACCTACTTTAAAACCAATGCACAAGAAGATTACTATTATTAAAACAAAATTTGAGCCTTGAGAAAGTGGTTGGACTGTGAAACGTGTTAGCTGTGGACTCCACAATAGTAAAGATGGGGCTGTAGACTCAATTATTGAAAAGGTTAAACTTGAATCATATTATTGTAATAATTGAGTTGGAGATAGCATTAAAGAAAACGACAAGCATTTATCAAGCTTGGGAACTTCAAGAATAATAAAGAAAATGTGTATTCAAGAACACTAAAGGTTTTGATCTTATGACTTTGTGATCACCTCTAATTTCTCTTTGTTTTATTTATCAGTGGCGGCTCCTGGAGGGAGTGCTGCGGGGCGGGGCGGGGCGGGGGAGGGGCAGGGTGGAGGGTACTAAACTCCGGCATACGACCCAACCGAGGTTAGTACATAAATAAATAAATGAATAAAACAAATTACATTGCGCGCACTGCATCGGCGATTGGGTTGCAGTGCGCGCAATGTAATTAGTTTTATTGATTTATTTAAGTACCTCAGTTCGGCCATATGCTGGAGTTTACTACCCCCACCCCCACCCTGCCCCTCCCCCGCAACACCGCCCCGCAGCACTCCCTCCAGAAGCCGCCACTGATCCTCGCAAAATTTTCAAAACTAGTAGGACGTTCATTTCAGCTGCTGTCTTGAAAGTTACATGTTGATCCATCAACCGGGGGCTGAGAAAAAAGGGGGGTCCCAAAGATTGTTTTCCACATGGTAATTCCCAGAGTAACTTCAGAAGTGGCTACAGCACGAACTGCTGAACGGAATTACCCCATCTTGACAGAAAGGTAGATGTTGGTCCAGGAAAGTGCCTTTTTCTTATTTGGTGTAAATCCATTCAGTAGTTGCAGAGCTATTAAAAGAAATTCAAATTTGTATACATAGAAACGCTGATCCTCCAATGATCAACAGTCCCCATGCTCTAATCTGATTGGCTGCCAGTACTTCAAACCAGGAAGTGTTGGCAGGTATCTTGGGACTCGGCTTAAGCTGAATCCCAAAAACAACCATAAAAAAAAGAGAAGGGTGCAGAGTAGGAATGCCGTCACCCCCTAGGCCTCTTGGAGAGGTCTCAGAGGGACCCCACTTGGGCAAAAAAGGGGAGCCAACAGGGACCGCGGGCGCCTTGAGACTCCCCTCGTGGTCCCAATGCAGACTGGGTGCCCTGGGGGCACCTAGGACAAATGGCCAGGTAGTGGGAACTGGGGTACCCAGGGCCAGAATCACACCAGGGAGGGAGACAGTCCAGTCCCCCTCCCCCATTTCAAAATGACCGGGCCCTAGGGGATGGGGTCCCAGGGCTGAAATTGGCCTGGGGAGGGGGACTGTACAGCTTCCCACCCCATTGCCAAATGGCTGGCCACAGGGAATGGGGTCTACGGGGCTGAAATGGGCCTGTAAATCCCACACAGCGGGATTGCTGGGATCCCATCTGAGGCCCCGCCTTCTTTCTCTACCACTCTACACACATGTCTCCTGCTGCACTACTGGTTGGGGGATGAAGTCCCCTTGGATGCTGAGGTCCCTTGGGGGCCAACAACCCCTCCTGTCACCTCTAGTAAGCCCCACACAGCAGAATTGCTGAGAGCTCATTCAAGGCCCACCCCCTTTCTCCACAGCTCTGCATAGGGCGCCTCCTGGTGCACTACTTCACTCATGACATCTCAAATTGCATCACTTCTGATGGTGTGGTAGCCGATAGTGTAACCTCAGTAGGAGAGTCAAAACCTAGGAATCGAGGTGCCTACACATACATGCTGTCTGGTGATAATAGCTTGTAGTAATCATCCTGCAGCAATTGCAGTCTCATAGGACAGCACTGAAGGTGAGCCCTCAACGGATGCACTTGCAAATCTATATCTGTAGATCGAACCAATTGCACTGCAAGACATAGGGGCATATTTACAAGCCCCTATTGCCACCACCTTGTGAATAAGGCTCCCTTTCATGCTACATATAAGGCCTGATTCCGATGCGGTTAGGAATGGCTCCGACCCTCGGTCAGAGCCGTCCTAACCACATTGGACCTGTCCATTCGGATTCCTTTCTGACCGAGCCATTCCGATGGGATCGGTCGGAAAGGAATCCGACTCGGTTTTCCGGATGGCTTCCGACAGGCTCGGAGAGCCTGTCCACCATCCGGAAACCCTTCAGTACCCCCCTGGTCGAGGGAATACGATGGCAGTTTCCTACTGCCTTTCTGACACAGAAAGGCAGTGGGAAACTGTCTTTGGGGGCCCCCATGGGTGCAAAGCTGCCAAATTGTGGCCTAGTTAATTCCTGCACCCGGTGGCAGGCATCTTGGGGTGCCTGCCAAAGGGTGCAGGGATGCCCTGCACCTCTGCACTAAACAATGCGAGCATGCATTCAATTCGGAATGCATGCTCCCATTGTTAAGTAGAGGATTACGATCCTACTTGCAGGTCTGGAACTGACGATAAGAGGTCATTCGGTTCCAATTCCTGACCGATGTCAGATGGACTCCAGTCCGTCCAACATTGGAATCAGCCCCTTAGTTGGAAAGTGGCAGGCAATGTGTGTTCTGGTGGGCAATCTACCGTAACACCCATTGATTTTGCCACTGCCCCATATTTACAGGGGTGGTGTAAATATGTGGCAGCGTAATAATTAAGACCAGGAAAAACCTGGTCTTACCCTGGTGCAACGAGGAGAAATGTTTAATTTATCCTTGTTTTGGCTGTTTCCTATGTGCTGCATTGTGCAGCACACATAGAAACAGCAAAATGCCATTGATTGTTTATGTGCAGGAAGGTGTCCCTTCAAGCACATAAACTATCATTAAAAAATGACGTTTTACAACTTCTATGTGTGTTTCATTAGGCAGCACACATAAAAGTTTCAAAACGCCATTTCAGATTGTTTCTATGCAGGAATGGACACCTTCCTGCACATAAACAATCATTCCCCTCAACACAGGCACCCTTGCACTATGTTTTAAAGGGGCCTGTGTTGATGCTAGGCAGCAAATTTATCACCAGCGCAGGGGGAAACGTGAGGCTGCACCGTATTCTTGTAAATGCGGTGCAGTCCTGCGTTTCAGAAGTGGCGGAGCGTGGCATTAAGTCAACGAGTCTAATGCTGCACTCCACCACTTCTTTGTAAATATGCCCCATAGCTCTAGTGCATACTCGAAAGCGTACCACAGACAGTGGAACACAAGCTGCATGCAATGTAACCACACAGGTCTAAAAGACAAAGACCAGTTGTCGTTCAATTCCTGAAGTAAGGACACTCCAAAGTGCTGTATCATGTGCTCACAACACAGCCGGACATGTGGTAAGCCCCTTATCATCTGGCCTTTGGTTCGATCATCCACTAAGATGCAACAAAAATAGGACCAAAACAACAATGAGGAGGAATAACACACAAAGAGTGTAAAAAAGACGGAATCACCCAGAATAAGTCTAAAATGTACTAACAAAGCCAGATCCAATCCAGATTACGTGCTATTGATCATATATAGATAATATTGTTTCATCTGTGGTAGACATTGTGCAGGATGATTTGTCTGTTTTGTATCATGGTCAGAATCAATTGCGTTCTATTATGCAGTTTGCATGGACATTGCAGACGTTAAAGGCTGGGAAGGTCCATTGGGATTACATGAATACTTCATCTTTGTTCCTTCCTTTTAATTTAACTGCAAAACAACAGTTCATGTCCATGAAAGATGCGACATATTCATTGCTACACATTGAAAAGTTGGAACCTTTACCTTTCTCTGTTGCCGAATTAAATTCCGCTGTGTGGCTTATCCACGGGTTGATCACATTACCGTTCCCTCTATTTAATTTCAGTCCGTGCATGAAACATTATGCCCTTAGCAGATATGAAAAACTTGGTTCTGCCTTCCTGCACGAAGTTTGGTCACTCCCATTCACGTATGAAAAAATGCCGGGATCACACCAAAAATCTAAGGTATAAATTCTGGAAGAAAGGGTGTTAATGCTATTACCTATTACAGCCAATACCTTTTCCATATTGGCTTGATCAATAGCACGTAATCTGGATGCAGCCTCAATTTGTGATAGCTTCCAAACTTCGTTATAAACAGCATATACCCATCTTTTGGACCTGCCAACCGCAGGACCCTTAACAAAATCATTCAAATCTATTTTGTCGTTTAATCGTGCTAAATGAAGTTTAACAGATGCTAAGGTGGAATGTTGCAGCCAGGATTGGCCTAACTTCCCTACTGAGTAGGTAGTTACAGTGTGAGAAGACTCAAAACAGGGGTCCACACGAACTTGTGTATACCCCGGCGCTAAATCCAGAAACCGATGTTGACAGGAATCCAAACTCATTTGCCACACCAACCACCCTTCCGGATTCAATTCAGAAATATTGAAGGATGTGTTGGAAATGTATGACTGCAACGTAGCAAGGGACAGATCCGTATGATTACCCCAATTAGGATAAGCACCCAGACCCGGAATGGAGGGAGAATGTAATTTTTTAGAAGTAGCCAACCCAAAACAGGTGGTCTGAAAAATTGACGAATTTAAAAATAACATGTGGTTCGGGATAAGGCAGGCACGATGCAAAGCTTCTGTTCCCTGTACCTGCCACAGTTTAGAACCCCAAACCGATTTAAGATCGATAGTAGCTTTCCATAGATCATATCCACCAATTGCCAACTCGTCCATAAAGGACTTGGAATACAATAATTTGATGTGTGTCAGTCTAACTTTAGAAGCAGACTCAGCCGCAACCTTAAAATAAAAGGAGGCCGGATTCGACACACTGAAATCAGAAAAATATGTGAATTTCTCCACTAACGTGGTGGAGCTGCCCAGCCTAGGGGCGGGACAGTGTTCCCATTGTGTAAATTTACAAAATTTCTAAACGTATTTGCTTTGTGTAGGAAATGCGTGCCATAATGTTGATAGCAGAATTGCTCATCATAATTAGCAGTATCTAAATATAAATCCTCAGCATCAAATGCAGCATAATATTTCAAATCAGTGCTTCTATGGCTTGAACATCCCAGTCATCCGAGTGGATGTTCTGCTTAACTACATCACCCATAGAAACATGAAATACATTTGGCACATTAATTACCTCAGTGGGGCCATGAATTTGAAATTTTACAGCATCCCAAGCGATCCCATCACGTACAGGCCAGGCAGGAATGTTCACAAAAGTCTGGTCCCTTTTCATAATATGTGATGAGGAGTGGGGGGTCAAAGTTCCATCAATTAGTCGAATTGTAGATCTTTCTTTCAGGTAGTGTCCATTGATAAGTCTAAAAAACACTACCACAAAGCCAATGGACATAAACAAAAAAATACATATGAGCACCAGCCAAATGTAAGTCCAAGGGGGAATTAAAAAGTGTCTTTTGAACCAGGCCACAAAAATCGAAACTTTTGACGGGGCAATGGAAGTCATTGAATTAGTGTCAAAAGAGTATTGTGACTGGGTAACTGTGGTGGATTGTAAAACAGGCATTTTGAACATCCGCAGGATAAGCATACTCAACATCTTCAGGTAGACCTCCAGGTGTCAGTGGCAATAAAGGACCAGTAACTGTATGCATCTCGACGGCAACATCAGGCAAGGTGTTAGAAGCTGGGGCCACAACAGAATTTCTCAGCATCGAAGGGCAAGAACCTGCCGGTGTCATACTAAGAAGAATCGGCCACTCGCTGTAGCTTGACATTGTCAATAGAGATGTACCTATTATCCTTTCGACCAGGAAGTGGAGGTAAAATGATTGTACGTGTACCCTGTACTCCAAGCACTGGAACTGGTGCACGATAAGAGGGACCGAACTCCTTCTTGTTCTCCACCTTCTCACGGACCAGATCACCAACTCGAGGTAGCCAGCCGACTACCGGAATCTGAAGCGCAGCATCAGATGAGGAGGGTATGTGTTCCTTCGCTAGACTGTCTCTGGCTTCTTGAAGATTCTGCAATACAGCACAGTGATCATCTACGTCAAAGGGTGCGGCCGAAACGCCATGTCTAGACCATCAAGGTCCGGGACAAACATTTGTATGCCAAAGAGCATCATGTATGGGGTCCGCCCACCCAGAGACCTTCCAGGGAGATTATTAAGTGCACATTGCACGTCATATAAGTGGGCTAGCCAGTTCCGGCCAGTACCTAAAACCCTGGCTGTCAAAGATTGCCTTAAGTCACGGTTCATTCGCTCCACTACACTATTACCCTCAGGTCGGTATGGAGACGAAAATTTGACTTGGACCCCCAAATTTCTCATGGCATCTTTGTACGCCTTAGAGGTGAACGCAGGGCCCTGATCAGAATAAAAGGTACCACATGCAAAACTTCCAACAAAGACACGCAAATCCTTGATGACAGTATGGGCATAAGCACTCCTTTGTGGCCACACCCACAGAAAACGTGTGCACGAATCCACTGCAACCAAGATGTATTTGTACGCAGTATCAGAGGTAAACGGACCGCAATGATCTAAATAAACACATCCCAGTTGTTTATTAGATATGTTCAACTGAGTTTGTGGTGGGCGCGCCGCAGTTGAAGGTTTTATCTAATGGCAAATGTCACAATTAAGAACATAAGCTCGGGCTTGTTTATATAAACCGCACCACCAGTAACGTTGTTGTAACAGAGATACAGTAGCTGCATCGCCGGCATGTGCGGACGCCATGCCCTTGTGAGCTTCTAATATCAAAGATGGTCTGCAGTCCGCGTTGGGAATCAATCTGTCACCAACGTCATTAATCCTCACTAATGGGACGTTATCAGGACTTAAGCGATAATGGTAACGAGAAGGGAAACCTCTTGGATATTTTGTTCCCTTCTCTGTAGCAGCAATAGCTGCCAAGATGTCATCACCGATCTTACTTTTGGATCTTGTAACTGCTGCTATTAAGTATGTTGCCGCTGCTGTTTTTGCTGCCTCGTCAGCCAGGCTGTTGCCGACAGCATGGACACCAACTCGTTGGTGACCAAGAGTGTGAATAACATTCATGAGAGGCAGATGTTCTTTAAGTTCTGCCACTTGAACCCAAAGCGTTTTATGCTTAATCGTGCTACCTTTGGAATCATGGTAGTCATTCTGAGACCAAAAATGTAGATTGTCGTTGTATGATTGGACACAATAAAATGAGTCACTCACTATAAGGGTAGTGATTCGGGGATCAGCAAACTCTGGTGCTAGCACCAGAGCACGAAGCTCCGCCAACTGTGCGGTACAATCACCCAATGACTGTGTATGCGCGACATCGGATTGGAAATCACCACTTACGAAAGTACCGACCACAATTGCGCAGGCCGCTGAATAGGCATGCTTTGATCCAGTTGCCGGTTGCGCAGAACCGTCAGTGTAAATGACACAATGGTAATCCTCGAGCGAGCGCAAAGACAGACGCGCACGTTAGAGGGAACATAGCTTGTGCCCATTTCTGCATTTCCTCTCTCTGATGGAATTGTTTGGGATAAGGTCCTATTAGATAATTTTGATCTTACAGAAACTTTACTCATTCCTCATTTCTTTAAGGTCACTATGGGTGAAGTAATTACTCCTGGTTCTATGTCTGATGAATGGGACATAGAGACTGTCAACATCATGCTTTCGGAAATAGAATCTAATACAGTATTTGAAACTGAAGATTTGAATTTAAATTCTGCTAATCATGGTGAAATGTTTTGTTATCATCATTATGCTCACAATTATTTATATAGAGCTGGTACTCCACATACAGTTTTCAATTACACACAATGGAAACATTGCCCAACACCGCCAGTGGGCAGGTAAAAAACATATTGGAAACATTTTGCATATTTTTGGTAACACCCCTGCAGACCCAGTTTATTATTTATTATAAGCTTACCCCTTCCCCAGCGACGAAAAATATGCTGACCCAATAAAGCGAATTTATTCAGATTCCTTTATTTCGCAGTTGGCCACATAAGGCTATGTCTAATGGAAACAGAAAATTTGGGGAACATGACACTGGCAAATACAGGGCATACATGCTTTATTTAGAGGATCCCTCCACAAATGATCTTTTTTTACAAAACATTGCCGCAAACTACTTGCCTAGGTTTGACTAAATTAAAGAAATGAACACATCTGCCATTCTCTCTACTGCATTTTTTGACAATTGGCAATGTTTTGCAAATTTTACAGATAAACAGTTCAATAGTATGGTACAGAAAGGTACCTATAACTCTTCAACTTCAGGTTCAGACGGGTGGTTTGTGTGGCCAGTCAACACTAATAGGAGTGATGCACATTTTTAAACTCCTAAATAGGTTTTAAAGCTAGTAGACCAGACCCCCGGTATATGCAGTCACAACATTCAGGGGTGGTTACCACCTATAGCGTATCATAGTTATGCCAGCAAAGGTTACAGAGTTTCACCTTATCTACAGTTCAGAAACAACTATCTCTCCTTTTTGATGACATAGATTTACAAGATTTCTTGTTGGGTCCTAGGTCACCATTTTCTAGACGGTTCATATATGCCACTTACAATGTACTTTGGAAATTTTCTCAGCAAAAAGCTGCTGAACACTTGAGAAAAATTGACAGGGCCAATTTGAAAAAAGCACTGCCTGTTGTACATAATGGCATTGCTACATTGTCGACTCACATTTATTCTTCGAATATTATTGTATCATCTGCACTCAATGCAATACAGAATGACATGTCTCTCCTCCAGCATGGGCAAAGTCATCTAAGGTCAATTATGAAATTGAGTTGGACATTGCAGGTATTAAAATCAAACAGTGCGCCATGGAAATATATGAACATAAAAGAATTGTTTTTGCCTTATAATTTAACATGCACACCAAGAGTGATGGCAAAGAAAGATGCAACTTATACAATGTTGAATATAGAGCGTTTAGAAAAATTGCCTTTCACAGTATACCATCTGCTTTATGGTTTTTCCACGGGTTCATTTGCAAAACATTGCCAATTGTCAAAAAATGCAATAGAGAGAATGGCAGGTGTGTTCATTTCTTTAATTTAGTCAAACCTAGGCAAGTAGTTTGCTGCAATGTTTTGTAAAAAAAGATCATTTGTGGAGGGATCCTCTAAATAAAGCATACATGCCCTGTATTTGCCAGTGTCATGTTCCCCAAATTTTCTGTTTCCTTTAGACATAGCCTTATGTGGCCAACTGCGAAATAAAGGAATCTGAATAAATTCGCTTTATTGGGTCAGCATATTTTTCTTCGCTGGGGAAGGGGTAAGCTTATAATAAATAATAAACTGGGTCTGCAGGGGTGTTACCAAAAAATATGCAAAATGTTTCCAATATGTTTTTTACCTGCCCACTGGCGGTGTTGGGCAATGTTTCCATTGTGTGTAATTGAAAACTGTATGTGGAGTACCAGCTCTATATAAATAATTGTGAGCATAATGATGATAACAAAACATTTCACCATGATTAGCAGAATTTAAATTCAAATCTTCAGTTTCAAATACTGTATTAGATTCTATTTCTGAAAGCATGATTTTGACAGTCTCTATGTCCCATTCATCAGACATAGAACCAGGAGTAATTATTTCACCCATAGTGACCTTAAAGAAATGAGGAATGAGTAAAGTTTCTGTAAGATCAAAATTATCTAATAGGACCTTATCCCAAACAATTCCATCAGAGAGAGGAAATGCAGAAATGGTCACAAGCTATGTTCCCTCTAACGTGCGCGCCTGAGCGCCCGCGCACCTTTAAGGCACTGAGCGCGCAGTCTCCCATGTGAAGCGCGCACACATTCTCACCGCCGCCCACGTTTAAAACGCGAGCGGCGAAAACCGGCAATTTACCAGTTGCCTGAGGCCTTTGTGAAAGAATTCCTGTTAATCCCAGCACCCGTCATGCGCTGCAATTAATAGGAATACTTTCACAAATGCCCACAATCAGCACCCAGCCGTGCTCTATTGAGAAAATACATGCATCAAGTCCAACAACACGACGTGTGCTTTACACATCGTGCTTTCGGACTTGCTTCATTTCTTTTCTAAATACAGCGCAGCTGGGTGCTGATTGTGGGCCATTGTGAAAATATTCCTGTTAATTGCAGCGCATGACGGGCGCTGGGATTAACAGGAATCCTTTCACAAAGGCCCGGTGGCATAGCTAGGGGGGGGGCGGTAGGCACTGTTTTGGGGGCGGACAAAGGCATTCAGATAAGGCTCGTCTTGCTTTCGTGGACGTTCGGGCACGGGCAGAGAAGGAATAGGACTCGGGCAATGTCCTCTTCTTTTTTTGTGCTGGCAGCTGTCCCCCCCTCTCTTCCTATTATTCACTCTCTTTCTGTCTTGCTCCTCACTTACTGAAAACCGTGACTTGAAGAAACGGTTCACAACCTCTCTTTCCTTCTTTCATTTAGTTGCTTCCCTGTGAAATGGATGCAAAAAAGAAAAACACTCTTGCGGGAAATGCCCTTTTTCTGACATTTTTCTATTCCAAAGTGCAGCGGTTTGGAGAGAAATAGGTTTTAAATATGAAAAATAAATACATACCTAAATAAAGCAAGACAGTTGCAAAGTGGCCAGATTGGTTTTATTCACATCCAAATACATCAGCCTCACTTTACAGAGTTTGCCAGTGAATCGCTACTTTTGTTTGCTAGTCTTTCTTTGAACAGCATTGTTGTCCCCTGGTGGGAAAGTGTACCATTCCTGGAGGGACTGCAATACCTGGTTGATGGGTGGATTGGAAAACAAAATGTGTACCATGGCTCTGTGTTTGTGGATGTGGTCTTTTTAAACCATACTGCTTACGTTTTGTAAGGATATAAGCAATGGACTTTGAAACGGTTCCCTTCAGGGCCCTGTAGTCATGTCCTTAACTTTTCAGGTAAAACCACTCGTTGATTTCTGAATAGTGAGTGAGAGATCGTTAAGGTAACCATGTTGTTTCTGCTTACATTTCACATGCTTTACTTAATCTTGGATTCCCTATCAGTGTTTGCTTTTACTTTTTTTTTAGGCAGCATATTACTCTTATCAAGTGCATAATTTGAATTGAGCCACATCCAAGTGTTTATAGCGGGCACAATTAGGTTGTAGCTGAAGGCAGTGCGAGTTTCTCTCAGTGGGGCAGTATGGTGTTCAGTGGGGGAGAGGATGTGGCACTATGGCCAGAGCTGTCGAATTTGGAACTGGGGAACTGGATTCAGCCTTCATGACCAGTCCACCAGACCTCTCTACTGAGGGAGCATATTCCCATGCTAGACCTTAGAAGGCCCCACTAGACCTTAGAAGGCTTGATGTCTTAGCACAAGCAGCAGGTGTAGCCTAGTGGTGTCAATTGTGAGTTAACCTTGAAAGCCTGTCCACCACAATCCATACTGAAGTTCATCTCCAGTCTTGCAGGCAGGCCTACGAAGCAGCACACCTTAGAGCAACAGTGATCCAGTCACTGTGTCTCTGTCACTGAGGTCACATGAACCTTGAGCAGGTTAGGGCAGTGCGAACGGTGTGATCGCACTGGGTACCTATTTCGGGTGGGTGCGTAGTGTTTGTAAGTATATTATAGTTTTAAAAAAACTTGCTGCCTCCTTCCTGGACTCCAGCAATTTTCAGAAACAATAAAAATGTCATGATAACTTTGGTGATTAATGTTCTTCTTAGAGAGAGATCCCAGTTTTGTCTAGTGGAAGGGTTGACTCCTGGAAAGGTAGCACAGAGGGTTAATGTGCTTGCTGCAAAGAACATGTACCATGCAGATCACAAAGTGCACTGCTTTAATGGGTGGACCATGATGAACGGTCATTTAATGTCAGCTGTAGTTGATGGATCCCTGAACAGTGTCATGTATGTACATGTTTGCATTGTGCTGAGGGGATTACCAGGTAATTGTTCCCGCAGCTCTCTGATGGATGTCACATGCGGTTTTTCTGAGTCCCCAGATAGATCATGCAGTCTGTGTGTTCTCTTTTGTACTGCCAGTCACTGCCAGTCACCGGTGTATTCAACTGTGTAGCCTTGGACCGTGTCATGTATGTGCATGTAACTTGCATGATCGAGGTAACTATTAGCGGCAATACTACGTGTCTCTCGATCCTCTTTCAAGTGCTTGCCGTCTTTTTTCCCCAGCAACCCCCCCTCCCAGGGGCGGCAATCTGAGGGATAGCCCCGGGCGCCACAAGCTCTAGCTACGCCTCTGCAAAGGCCCAAAATCAGCCGCAGCCAGGATCCATTACAAATGCAGCAAGTCCAAAAGCACGAGTGTAAAGCACACATCGTGGTTCTGGACTTGATGCATGTTGTTTCTCAATAGAGAGAAGCTGCGGGCTGATTGTGGGCATTTGTGAAAGTATTCCTGTTAATTGCAGCGCATGACGGGCGCTGTGATTAACAGGAATACTTTCACAAATGCCCACATAATTCACATGCAAAGTCCATGTACATAGCTGCCAAGGTGTCAGATTGCTGTGTGTGACATTTTCCTAATTTTAGTATATTTGAGTGACATTTCAACGACAATGAGTGACACTTTTTGCGAGCAAAATTATGCAGTGATGACCAGGGAAACCTATAAATATCAGAAATTACACTCTGTCCTCCCTAGAAGAAGTCCTTTCATCCCTCCTATCTATTAATCTCTCCACCCTTTAAGCCTTTCATCCAGCGTCCATTTCACCTGTCTATTCATGTTCCCATCCGTCTGTCTTTTCATCTAATCCATCCTTCCTTTACCATTCCATCCATCCATCTATCCATCATTTCACCCACCTTTTATCAATCACCCATCCTTTCACCCTTCCATCCAGGTTTCCATCCATCTATCCAAAAATTCATCCTTCAATCCATTCTTACGTGCACCCACCCATGCAAATATAACTTTATTCTTCCATCTCTCAAACCTTTCACCTTTGTATCCATCCTTATATTGACCTCTCCTTCTTGTCACAGTTTCTTCCTTCTTTTCATATTTCCTATATTTCATTCTTCCTTTCTGCCCTCTCTTTCTCTTTCCCCCTATTTCCCTCATTCTTTCTCCATCTGTTATGGTTTCTACCCCGCATTTAGAAAAGAAATGCAGCAAGTTTTTATATAGTGCGAACTCAACCCAAAAGTATTGGAGCGCTTTACATGATTTATTATTATATTTTTTTTGTATGCATGGGGAGATTAATTGATTTGCCCAGAATCACAGGATGTTAGGCTGACCCGAAACTAAAAACCCTTCTCCTAAACTGACAGCTCGAGCATCAAGCCACAACCCCAACCACAAGAGCGGAAGCATTTTCAATATTATATACAACTTGATGCAAAAAACAACCATTGACAACGACAATAGTCTTGGCTTCTTGTAGGTGTAATGTTACTTGTATTATATATCTGGATGCAATGACAGAAGCAGCAAAATATCAGTAGGGTGGCACACTATGCGATGCACATACTTTTAGGGTAATTGCTTTAAAGCCACACCCTTAATTGCATTGGTTATGCCCCTTTGAAAGATCCCCGAGTATTTTCATCCCACTCAAAGCCTTGGTCTACACGCGTGGTCAGGTTCTTGGCACACATAGCCTTGGCTGCAGCGCACAGAGACCTTAATCTGCCGCACACAGAGGAAAATAATTAGAGGGAACATTGGTCACAAGGGACAGGTCTCTTTGCACTTTATGTGAAGAAGAGTGAGGTTTCAGTACCTTAGCTACCTGTTCTGCAGCAGATCATTCTGAAAGGTAATGTCCATTCAGAAGCAAGAAGAACACTGTACCATAACCAATCCAAATGAATAGGAAAAGCAGGGAAATGGAAATCCAAATATAGTACATTGGATAAACCAGATATGTCTGTTTTAGCCAAAGAAGAAATGCCATACTCCATACAGTGAAGTATGTGAGGAACCTTAAGAAAAATCATCAATATCAGCAAAGTAACCAGAGGCTGTCTGTGCAAAAACAGGGACCTCACATGGTAAATGAGAACTGGCAGACACCTCCAAATGTGGTTGGTAATAAACTACTTTCTGTTAGGAGTAGCAGTAGAAAACTGTAAATCCAGTACTAGTAGTAGTAACAGAAAGTAGTAAAAGTTCAGCATCTGAAGTCCCCAGCTGGAGAGAAGTGGTATTTGTATTATTAAATACTTGTAGTGGAATTTCCTGTATGGTAGTGAGAGGAGGCAGGTAACTACCCAGAAGCCCTTGTGGCCTACTATGTTGGACTGTCCATACAATGGAGCTTGATCAAATCTACTGAAACAAATGTTTGTTTCTACAACCAGTAAGCAGTGGTAAAATCAAACTTCTGGTGACTTGAATGCCAAGGACTGGCACGAGTGCTCTGTATGATGGGCCAAACTCCTTCCTATCCACAATCTTCACTCAAACTAGATCCCCAACTTTGGGAATTTCACCAGAAATTGCTGGTTGTTCCTTCACTTCATCAGTGGCAGAACACTTATAAATTTCATTTGAGCGTTCATCCCAGAAGTCATGTACTTCCTTTAAGACAGTAAAATGTTCACTGATGTCAAAAGGTGTATCTGCTGCAACTGTGGCAGGGTTATCGAGATTTGGAACATACATCTGGATACCAAGAAGGACTTCATAGGGGGTCAGACCATCCAAGAATTGTCTCGGAGATTGGGGAGAGGATGGAGCCTAATGGCTAGAGCGGTTGACCACAGAGCTGGGGAACCGCATTTGAGTCTTGGCAGGTATGCTCAACATCCTGTGATTCGGAGCAAATCACTTAATCTCCCCGTGCCTGAAAAAATGAATGTGTACATCTGAACGCAACTGGCGCTCATGTAAAGCACTCTGATACCTTTGGGTCGAGTTTGCGCTGTATAAAACTAAAAAAAAAAAATATTTAAAGCTTTCTCGACTCCATACACAACTGATGGATTCAACTATGACCTGAACCTAATACTCTAGCTGTTAAGGACTGTTTTAAGTCACGTTTATTCCTTTCCTCTATCCAATATTCCTCGGGATGATAGGGGGAGGAATAATGCACAGGAACACCAAGAGTTCCCAAAGTATTCCGGTAAGCCTTAGAGGCAAACGTTGGTCCCTGGTCCGAGTGAAATGCTGCTACTGCATACATCCCAATAAAGACCTGCAAATCTTTAATAACAGTTTGAGCATCATCCGATCGCTATGGTCACACCCATAGAAATCTAGATTATGAATCATAGCCAATAGAAGAAAATTTAAACACACCATCTGAGTGCAGAGGTTGGTAATGATCCAAATAGACACATGTTAAGGGTTTGTGTGAAACTAAGAGGGGTGTCTGTGGTGGGTGAGCTGTAGTGGAACTTTTAATTTGCTGACAAATGTCACAACTGAGGACATATTGTTTGGTCTGCTTGTACAGACCATGCCACCAATAACATAGTAAGGAAACTGTAGCTGCCACAACTGCATAGGCAGATGCTAATCCTTCATGAGCAGCTACGATTAATTCTAGCCTGAGGTCCTGGTTTGGTATTATTCGATCACCCACTCCAGGAATGCAAGCAAAAGATATGTTTTGAGCAATCAGTAGATAGGAGTATTTTGCTTCATATTTGTTTGGCAACAGAGTGCTACTACGCAAAGCAGTGACAGCAGGCATGATGTCATGATTCACCCTTGTGTGTGAATGAGTAATTCCAGCTAGAACAGCAGTTTGAACTGCTGCTTTGATGGCTTCATCAGCCAGTGAATTCTTAGCAACGTGTATACCAACACGCTGATGACTCAATGCATATATTACACGAGCCTGTGGCAAGCAATCTTTAAGATGTGCCAATTTTCCCCAAAGAAATATATGCTTGATAGTGTTTTCTTTAGAATCTCTGAATCTATTCAAGCACCAATATTGTAAGTTTTCATTGAAAGACTGGACACAGTAGTGCAAATCACACACTATGAGTGTGGGAAATTCAGAATCAGTATTCTCTTGTGCCAGAGTTTAAGCTTTCAAGTCAGCCAGCTGAGTGGTACATATCACCTAAGGATTGTGTAAATGATTTTTGTTGATGGAATTCTCAGTTTTTCATGACTTCGCGTACTGCTGCACATGCAGCTGAGTATTGTTGCTTATGCCAACTGCGGGTGAAGCTGAAACATCAGTATATATTATGTAACCATGCTGATCAAGAGGCACACTGTCACTGGGCACAGAGTATTCTTGTTCATACTGGAGACATTGTTGTGTTTACAAAGTAGGGTCAAAAACATAGTCAACATCAGTCGCTGTTAAAGAGGTGGTCCATTGTATCCATCTTGGATGTAAGGCTTTTGCGTTGCGAAAGCTTGCCTTGGTGAAATCCTCTAAGATTGGAATTAGAGTAACCACAACTATTTGTTTCCCCTGAGCAAAAGCCTTTTCTTAATAACAGCTACCTGGACTGCAGTCAATATTTTTTCTGTTGATGTATTTCAGCATTGGAGTATAAATGCGAATTATAAGCAATTGGTACAGTATCACCCTTGTTAAAGGTGACATAAATATAACCAGTGGATCTCACAATTTTGCATATCACCAAGTTAGTTGTTTTGGCATAAGTAAGTAAGTGTCTGGATGCAAGCATGCCAGTTTGCAGTGTTCTGAGATTCTGTGTGTGTTCTGATGTCCAAGGTGTACTAGAGAAGTCAGGACAAATTAATTCATACAATGGTTTAACTCATTGTGCGAAGTCTGGTATGTCTGTTCTATCATAGTTGAGAAAACCTAAAAGGGACTGTAGCTTTTTTATGGTATTTGGTGGACTTTGCCTTTATTTGATAACTCGTATCCCAAAAATAGAACACTGAGAAAAATAATTTTTGGAAATGTAATTTATAGCCATGTTCATCAAATCCCAAAATGATGTGATCTACCCTTGCTATGTGTGTGTGTAAGTCATTGTCCATGAGGTATATGTTATCAATGTAGGTCAATGCTTCTCAGTCCATTTCGTATAGAATTGATGTTACAGCAAACAGACCTGGGCTGTTCATGTAGCCCCGAGGTAGTCAGCAGAATTTTCTTTAGACTTGTAAAGTGCTAAACACCATTAAGTCTCTGCTTTCAGGCGCTATATTGTAGCAGAAAAAGTAAATCGAAATGTCCAAAATATTTTTGTATTTTATACAAACTATGTTGTTCATCAAAGCTGCGTCATGTAAATTTTGAATTGCAGAGGTGCATGTATGGCTGTTTAAATGTCTGTAGTGTAAGACTAAGTGATAGAAATGATCTGGTTTAGCTACCAGAAATAATGGATTGTTCATTGCTGAAATACAAGACTCTATTACGCCTTGATACTCTAATTGTAATAGAACATCCTTAATGGGGCATTTTACTTCATTTTTAATTGGATATTGTGGTTGCACTTACGGGCTGGACATTATGGGGATAACATGATAAGGCAATTCCTTATACCAGTCTACATGATTGTGGTATAGTGCTGGGGCTTGTGTAAGAGCCCATTCTATGGCACACGCTTGTTTAACAAATTCAGGAACAAAGACTGAGCAGGAAGGTATATTTACATCTTCTCTTTGTCTGACTTTTCAAACAAACTCAGGCAGCCAATCTATTTCAGCCAAGAGAATGCCATATGTGGTTGTTTACATTTCCCAGAATATTACTTTAATAGTATGTGGTATGTCACCTTCAATTTGGATTTCAAAATCATAAATTCTATCGGGAGGACTAAGCCACTGATCTATTGGTTTCACTTGACTAAATGTATTAGTTGCTTTTGAAACCAGAAACTCTTGAAGATTCTGGTGAACTATTGTGACTTCTGCTGTGCTGTCTAGAAGTGTTAATGCCCATGTCTTGTCCTGAAGGATCGTTCTCAATATGTGTGGCAAATTTAGTGGAAATACCTGCCACTTTCTCTTTTTGAATTGAGTTATTTTGTTGTGGAAGTTTCTCTTTCTTTTAAATGATGATGTCAGATGAAAGTTTTTAGCTCTTTCTCGGTTTCACATAATCTTTGTGCCTGCATTCTGGTCATCCCCCTCCCTCCCAGCATTTATTTATTATTATTTATAAGTTTTATCTAGCGCTAGCTAGACCCGAAGGTATCAGAGCTCTTTACATATAATGCAGGTTCGTTCCATAGAAGTACATATAAGTTTTCAGATCAAACATAGAGGTACATCCAAATATACATACCAAGAAAATTGTTGTGCAGTCAAGGTAATTGCAGGGCATTGTAACAGAACAAGTTTATGGCGTGAATGACAGTGAGGGAGCTTAAACAATCAAATGCCTGCCTTGAAGGGTCTAAAAGGACTGGGTGTAAACATTGGGAGGATAGCTTAGTTTGTTTGAGTATTAAAGTATTTTTTGAGCAGAAGGCATTTAAGGTCCTGTTTGAAGCACGGAAAGGATGGATAACAGCGGAGATCTCTAGGGAGTGCGTTCCAGATCCTAGGATCATATCCAGAGAATGAGCGAGTCTGTGAGGATTTATTTCTTAGTTTGGGAGGGATGAGAAGAAGTGAGTTGGAGCTTCTCAGATCTCTGGCTCTTCCTGCTTAGGAAAGTTTGGAACCTAGGTAGTTTGAGTTATGAGTGTGAAGGGCTTTGTGGGTGATGCAAGCATTCTTGTAGATCCATCTTCCTTTGATTGGAAGCCAATTGAGGTTCTTGAGGGCCGGTGAAATCTGCTCAATTAGTTGAACACCTGTTCTTAGCCGGGCAGCCATGTTGAGAACTGTTGTAAGGGAGAGCAAGGTGGGTTTTTGGAGTTCCTGTGAGGATGGCGTTGCCATAATCCCATTTTGAGAGGGCAAGAGATGGCACTACTGTTTTGAAATCATCAGGCGGAGTGAAAGGTTTGATTTTCTTGGGTTTTTATACAGTGTACGGCTCTCCTTTGGCTGAGTCGATGATGTGGTCTTTCATTGACAGATTTTTGTCCAGAGTAATGGTGAAGGACTTTACGGAGTTGGATAGTGTAAGTGAGAGGACTAGGGCATCCAATTAAGTGAGACAATCGTGGAATGGTAGCGGGTTGTTGTTCAGGGGAAAAGAAGTATTTCACTTTTGTTGAGGTTCAACTTTAAGTGTTTGGTGTTAAGCCAAGTTTGTACCTTGATTAGAGCATCATTCAGATGAATGATGTCACTCGGTGAATTAATATTGTAGTAAAGTTGGGTGTCATCGGCATACACGTGATATTTTACCCATGCTTGGTTCAGTATAAGAGCAAGGGGTTCCATGAAGAGATTTAAAAGAGATGGGGAGAGAATTGAGCCTTGGTGTACACTATGGGGAACAAGTTTTGGCTTTGAGAGACAGTCGTTGATTTGTATTTGTTGCGAGCAATGTTGCAAGTACGAAGTGAACCAACTTAGGACTGTGCCAATGATACCACTGCAGTTCTTGAGTGTCTTAATTAATGCCGGGTGGTCAACAGTATCAAAAGCTGCCGATAAGTCAAGTAGGATTAGTAGGCATGCTTCACCTTAATCCAAGGATCTGCGAATGTCATTCACAATATTGAGCATAGCAGTTTCTGTGCTACAGCTTTCCTGAATCCTCACTGGAAAGTGTCAAAGAGATGGAATTGCTCTACATGTTGAGTTGTAGAAGGACGCATTTCTCCATTGTTTTGTCTAGGAATGGAAGGTTGAGGATAGGTCTGAGGTTATTGAAGTCATTGGGGTCAGCCCCTGGTTTTTTAAGTATGGGCATGATTGGCCTAGTTGGAGGGAGTCAGGTACATGTCCTGAGGCGAAAGTGGAGTTGATGATTTTTGTCCAGAATGGGGCGATGATATGATTGGCGTTTTGTACTAATGTGGATGGGAGGGGATCATTGGTGTGGGATGTGAGCTTCAAGTTTGCAATTATATTGGAGACTTCACTATTTGTCATGGATTTGACCAATTAGCATCATTTTTCAGTTGGCAGAGGGCAGAGTTAACAAAAGCTTTTCTTGGGTCCATTTGGTCAATAGTAAAATCTGGGGTAGGACCAACCATGGGGGAAAGTGAATCAGACGGTTGGGTTGGTATGGAAGACGGATTTTTGACTTGGATGCTGGATTGCTCAATTTTTGCTACTTTGTCAGTGAAGAAGTTGGCAATTTCTTTACAATGTTCATTAGTGGCTGTTGTTTTGTGAGGGGAAGTAAGGGTAGTTTTCCGTTTGATCATGTTGGAGAGCTCCCTAGGTCTGTTCTTAGCGCGGTCAAGTTGTTTGCGAAAGAAGGTGGCTTTTTCTCTAAAGATGTGTTTCTTGTATGGAAGCTGGGCAGATCTTAGGAGTGTGAGGTGTGTTGTTGAGGGGTACTGTCTCAATATTCTTTATGACTGTCTTAGCTGTCTCCTCTCATTGTTGAGGTGAGTGTTGAGCCAGAATTTCAATTGTAATTTTCTAGATTGTTTTAGTTTGAGCAGTGCCATTTGGTCAAGAACATCAATCATCACTGTATTGTAGTGGGTGGTGAGGTCCTCATCTGTGAAAGGGAGAGGTTGATACTGTAATTGGGCCCGGACCCCGGATTCCAATACCGTTATAGGGACTTTTTTGATATTCCTAGCCCAATGCATAGATTTGTAGGAGGGGGCTGTGTGAGATCTGAGGTGGGTCTTGATCTTAAACAGTATGAGGTGGTGGTCAGACCAGTCAATAGGTGTGATGGATTGAAGTGAGATTAGCTCATGTTTGCTGATTATAGTATCTAGAGTGGAGCCTTTGTAATTGGTTGGTTCATTGCAGAATTGTTTGAGGTCATTTATTTCAAGAAGGGTAGTAGGGAAACGCACCATGGAGTCTTCTAGGTTATTCCATTGAGTATTGAAGTCACCCAAGAAAATGTAATTCGAGTCAGTTATGGAGAACTGTGTTTCTAGATCAGTAAGTTCCTCTGAGAAGAGGGTGCGATCACCAGGAGGGTTGTAGATGTTATGAGGTTTGATAGGAAAGGTGCTGTTGGATGAAAGTTCAGCTCCGAGGTATTCGAAAGTATGGTATTTTGGGGTTGTTAAGGGAGTGAGATGAAAACCTTCTTTGTGAATGATTGCTAGACTGCCACCTAGTCTCTGTGGTCTGTCCTGTCTCATGATGGTGTAGTTATTTGGCGGGTGAGTCCTGAAAGGCACAAGAAGGACATTTATTAGTGTACTGATACCCATCAGGCTGTTTAAGTGTATCACGGTTACGTAAATTATGAAGTTTTCGTTTTTTAGTGGGCTCCGGTTGCGGAGGTTCACCCCGTGTTTTTTCTTTATTTTACTGCTTGTCCCAGTGTTTCTTAGGAGTCTCAGCTGCCTGCTTGGAATTCTTTTTTCAGAATTGCCTTTAAGCTGCAGCTTATTGGGTCTAGCTCCTAAAGTATCTCGGCCTATAGATGTATAGGTTTCAGCAATAATGTTTGGTAATTTGTGACTTTGGTTCACAGAGGGAACCTGTGCGAGGTGTTGGTTTACTGACAGTGCTGCTTCCTCCCGTTAAATATTACTTAAAATAATTGAGGAAACTGTGGCAAAGCTGCTGATTAATTTCATCCCTAAATCTAGGGCAGAGGCAGCCCCATATCTATTTTGAATCTGTTTTAGCACCTCTGGCAAAACAGTAATGGCTGGTGTACCATGTGTTATGGTATATGTGGCAGCAAAGACTGTGCCCCAAATTGCACAATCTTCTACTGGGGGAATCATAACAAGTGGTAGGTATAGTGTCTTGTAAATAACAGAGCACTGGAACTCTTTTGGTTCCCACTACACACCATAGGCCTGTGAGGTAAGCATTGGAGGGGTGAGTTGAAGGCAGGCTTAGAATGTTGATTTCTTACATGCATGATGTGAAATAAAGACATGTAAAGCTACTCTCTGTGTGTGGCATGGTTATTGGTAAGACTGGCGATGAACTCCACTACGCCAGCGGAATTTGCAATGTTTTTGTCACTCCGTGCTTCGCTTGGAGCGTGGAGTTCTGAAAAAACTCCGCCATTGCCATGTAGCGGAGTTTACCAGCACCTACTCAAAGGCAGCACAGGTTTGTCAGCATTTCACCTTATTTAAAGATGGCTGCATCTTGGGGCATGAAGGCACAGAGCATGCACATAGTTCTAGTTCCGTCCCCGGTAAGATCCCTCTTGGTTCCTGACGACTCCTGGGAGACTTACTACTTCGGGCCATGGACTGCCGCACCCGAGATGAGGTGGATGGTGCCAATCTCTTTCTCAGAGAGTTTGTGCAGTTAAGAGCAGTACACAGCTCCCCAGGATTGTGTGGGCTGAGCCTGACAACTTTTCCTCCGTATTGTTTTAATCTTTTGTTCGATTTTGAGTGAACACCAGCTATAGCGGCCGATACACGGTTTACTGAAAACTCGTGTGTGACTTTTATTATATATTCTTACGGCATACTTTGCATTTCTGTCTTGCTTGAATATATTTAGAATCATCTATTCCTCTGACTTTTTCCCCAGGCTTAGCAGCACTCTGTTCTAACTTGTAAGTGGCGCACAGGTTTCAGACGTGGCACTTGAGCCTCTGCAGATGCAGGAGCCCTTCAAGCAAAGCATTTGGTTTCATTTGAATGGTCTGGACTGTGGAGATTGATGCTTTTAAATTCTCTGTGTCACGCTGTCTTGCTGGAATGTTTATTGTGCATTAGCGGCAGTGCTTGGAAATGGAAAGTCTGGTGAGGGGTCAAGACTAGTGCTGATTCATTGCAGTAATAAACTTGCAAAGGTATATTCATTAGTATGCATAGCACATTTCATGAAGGGATATTTATTTTCAATGGCATAATATAAAAAATAAATGCGCAGCTGTGCAGAGTGCTATTCATGTACCTCAAAAGGCTAGGACAAGATGCAGCTTCTATGTAAACGACCTTGTCAAATAACATTTTCTGACATCCTCAATAAATCAGTTTTAACAAAAGACATTGTTGTAGAAATTTTTAAAAAATCTAAAACTAAACTGCGCAATTGATATTGTTATCGCTCACAAAGACTTATTTCAACTTGCTGTTTCTATATCGCGATAACATTTGCTGTCGTAGACTGTAAATAAGAGGCTATTAGTCAGTTTTTCTATTAGTGTGTAGTTTTTGCTCAGCTTTCCTGTCACCACCTGAAACGAGCATGACAAATGCACTAGAACTTTACTGGGTATGAGCGGGCCTATTAAATGCTGATTTGAAAAACAAAAATGCTTAGGCTGTTGCGTTCTTTTGTAAAAATCTGAATATTTATGCAGAAGCCCACAAGCAGCTGAACAACACACCAGGATTCGGCTGTAGAATGACACTATGTCCAAGTTGCAAACAATACGTGGCAGTTGTTTTCCACATCAACGCTTTTTAAACATTTTCCCATTTGTCCCCATGACCCTTGTTGGTATTAAAACTGACATACTGGCACGTGTTCATTTTCATGCTTTCTTGTATTAGGCTTTTGTTTGGCGATCTTTATTGTTTTCACAACATTTTGTCACACCAACAGGATGTTTTTGCTGAATTAAATTAACAAAACCGGGATTGTATGCATCCATTCTATAGCTGCCTCCGCATGTTCATTTGTGCCCTGATGGTGGACCACTGGGTAATCAGCGTGCCGGGTTTTACTTTTCATTGAATTTGTTACGTTGTGCAAAAAATGCGAGAGGCAAATTCCTGCACTGATACACAAAGTCAAACCGGGTGTTCAAAGCCGCCCTGCTGAGCAAACTTAAAAACAAAATGGAGAGCCAGGGCACGCGCATACTCTGGTTCCCACACAGAACGCTGCAGCGGCCCCCAGGAAAATACTCAGACTTCTTTATTACGCGTAGGCAGAACTCCGCAGAATATCATCGAGTTCTTCAGTAACTATGTGGAATTCCTTGGAGAAGAACTCCGCCCATCCATAGTTATTGGCGAGTACCTGGACGCTACAACTGGAGATGAGATAGGGGATACGAAGCCCGTACACTGTAAATGCTCTTCCAGAGAGTTTGCTGTGGTCCAGAAAACTGCTCGTGTATGCCACGTGTGCCGCAGTCAAAGTGCAGAGTCGACGCTGGCACCGGTGAAGGCTCAGCGCAACACCTGCCTCTGTAAAACGCTTGAAGAAAAAGAAAGCAAAATTGAAAATCTAAATGTCAGTGGCTAGGAACTGAATGAAACGGACACAAATAAAAAGTACTGCGCCGTTATGCAAATTAATGCAATACGCTATACAGAGTAGAACACTAAAGGCGGATGCAGCCAAGTTATAAAAGCAGCGCACAGCACTAGGTCAGTACAAGTCAAACTGAAACCCATGTGCTATGAAGCAAAGATTAACCAGGTGTTTGTGAAGAAACATTTAAGCACAAAGCCAACCAAATATAATAGAGTTATCTGCTTTCATTGACTAGTAGTGTACAAGATTTGTTTACTTACCGAAGCGTCTAAAGAGAGTAGTCATAACAGCATGCTGCGGAGTGGCTACAGAAAGAGTGTCGGGTTGTGCTAGTGGAGTTGTCCCCGATCGAAGTAGCACACCACCAAAGCTGCCGTGTAGGGGCTCAAAACAACTCCCTAGGCCACCATCAAGTCAAGAGCTCCGATGGAGAGGTGGGGCGAGATCCAAGATCCAAAAGTCATTAAGGCTGACCCGAAGCCAGCATGTCACAAGGCGCTAGAGAAGCTCTGACTGATCAAGTTCCACCGAAGTGCCTGAGAGACCACTACTGTCCACAGATCTATATACTACTGCTTCATTCTTAAAACAGCCATCTGCATTTGATACTGCCAAAAACACAATATTGGCAATAGATGGTCTGCATGGATAAAGACTTTTGAAGATTTCATACATGCAATAGATGATAAAAAGATTATAAATTATCTGAGGAACGTGGCTGATGAAGGAGTGAAAGAAGCCCTGAAAAAGATACCACAAGAAGGTGAAGTGACATATCACCAAATCAAAACAGCCTTGAATGTCAAGTTTAATCTAGTGCCAAAGGTTGATTATGAAAGATAAGTATGTAGAGACCAGGTAAAACCATCGGTGAGATGGTTGAGAAACTGGATGTATTGGTGAAGCAATGTAAATGCAATAAATGTAATGATGAGATAGCCACCCGCCTCAGAATAACCGATGGATGCCTGTCATATTCCTTTCGATGACGAATGTTGAAGGAAACTCTGAGCTTGGAACATGTCCTCAAGGTTGCTAGCGATGAAGAGCGTGCTGATTATCAAGCGACTGATATGGAGGCCGGAGGTGCCCAAAGTGCGTCACTCATGAGCATGAAAAGTCAGCCAAAGTACAAGGCTGAGGGATACAAGGCGATGTCTCCACAGAAAAAGGAAATGTGTTACAGATGTGGACTGTCTTCTTCACACAAAGGTAAATGTCCTGCCATTGGACAGATATGCATCAGCTGTGGTAAAGTGATCCATTTCGTGACGACTTGCAAGACAAAGAGGTAAAGTAAGTGTGTCACAGTGTGAAGATAAAAAGGCTGACCGAACGCTATCTCAGTGACTTTCCACGTGCTCTCACAAAGCCAAGCGACCACATGACCTGAGATAAATTGACACCAAATGAAGTCGATCATCATATAAATCATTGAAAAAGAGTTCATTAGTACCAGTTTCCAGTTAAAGTGACAATGACAATTGCCCAATGTTGATTTTTACTTCAAAAAGGCATGCCCATGTGAGGCTAGTTGAATGTGTGGAAAAGCTCAAAATGAAGAAAAATCAACATGAAACAACACCAAAAACATTCAACCATTGTCCAAAGATCACTCTAAAGATACATGGGTGTTTGAAACCAGTCATAATTGACAGCAGAGTGTCAGTAATATGCCTGAGGAGAAGTATCAAGAATTATCTCCGTTACCACAACTTACGAAGTCAAAGACTAAAGTATAAACACGAGCTGCCTCAACGCCCTTAAAAAGTCAAGGTTAACTTGTAACCATGATAAGCAAGCGCCCATTCATGTACTTCAAGGAACAGCTTCAAGTGCCTGTTTGCTGAGTTTTAACACTGCTGCTGATATGGGACTGATATCGGTGAACTACAATATAAATGCCCATCATGAAATTCTAAGTCAATTTCCTTCATTATTTCATGAGTTAGGCAAACTGTAAAGGTACATATAGATGAGGCTGTTCGTACCGTTGCTCAAAGGCATACACAAATTGTGTTTCACTTGCAAAAAGCTGTTGAAAAATAACTTAATGAATTGCTTAAACATGACATCATTGAACCCTCCACTGGTCCAACACCATGGGTTTCTCCCATTGTAGTATTGCCTAAGAGAGACAATGAAAGAGCTGCATGCACATGCGTTGAGATGCTTCAGGCCAACAAGGCAATTGAACGAGAGAGACATCCAGGTTAGCACATTGCTGATATGATAACTCAATTGAATGGTGCGAAGTTAATTGGAACTGGAAGAAAAATTCAGGTACATTACAACCTTTTCTACACACATTAATCTGTTTCGCTATAAGCAATTGAGTTTTGGTGTATCCTCTGCTGGAGAACTTTTCGAAAATGTCATTCTACATACCATACAGCCTGTAGTAAATGCATGGAACTATAGTGATGACATTGTTTTTTGGAGCCACACAGAAAGAGCACGACAAAGCTCTTATACAAGTATGTTGTTTGCTGAACGATGCAGGCTTAACTGAATGCTGACAAATGTAAATTTCACAAGAAAAGCTTGAAATTCTTTGGCCATGTCTTTTCTGATGGGGTTATGAAACTGATCCAGCTAAAGTGCAAGCACTGTCTACTGCAAATCCCCCACAAGACATTTCTAGGTTACAATCGTTTCTTGGAATGGCCAGTTCCTGTCCTACATACATACAAGACTTTGCTCTGGTCATTTCACCATTACGAGAACTGACAAAAAAAAAATGTGTCTTTTCATTGGTCCCGTGAATGTGAGAAGGGCTTTCAAAAAATGAAGCAAGCTATTGAGAGTGCCACTGAAATGGCATACTTTGATCCCAAACTTCCTACAGAGGTTGCAGTTGACGCTAGCCCTGTTGGGTTAGTTGTAATCCTTGCACAGCACAACAGACACCCAAATGCCCAGAGATATATCATGGCATATGCCAGTAAAAACCTGTCACAAACGGAACGTGCTTACTCACAACCTGAGAAAGAAAGCTTGGCATCGTCTGGGCTTGCAAATATTTCCAAGTGTTTTTGTACGGAAAGCCTTTCACAATAGTGACTAATCATCAAGCACTCTTAACCATATTTGACAATCCCAAAGTCAAAATGAGTCCTCAAATTGAACTTTGGGGTTTGAGGTCTGGTTTCCTTATCTTGCCAAAAGGCTTGGAAAATAATTAAAGACTTTTCATATATGCAACTGTCTTTCATCTCAAGTTATTCCGCACCCTTTGAACAAGTTAGAATTGCCGCATCATGCTTGGGAGAGAACTGCTGTTGATTTCTTTGGTCCACTGGAGAATTACATCATCTTCTAGTCATTGTTGGTGAATACTCCCAATTTCCATTGGTAGAAGACCTTTCATCCACGTCACATGAAACTGTTATTCAAATAATAGATGGCATCTTTGCAACATGGGGTGTACCTGCAATCTTAAATTCTGACAACGACTCAGCTTTTAATAGTTTAGAATTCAAAGACTTTCTGAATCACATCAATATAAAGCTTCAAAAAAGCACTTCTCTTTGGCCTCAGGCCAAAGACCTGTTATAAAGAAAGCTGTTGAGCATGCTGCATTGGAGAACCTTGACCTCCAAATTGTTTTAAACACTACTCTTTGAGCTTACTGTTCGACCCCTCACTCAATGATAGGGAAAAGCCCTACAACGCTCATGTTTGGAAGAGCCATGGCGGCGAGCCTTCCCTAATCGACTAATCTTAGATCCACGAATGAGGAAGACATTCATGCTATGGACTTTGATGGCAAACAGAAGATGAAAATATATGCTGACAGACAACATCATGTGAAAGATGCCACCTTTACAAGAGGAGATTGAGTGCATGTTAGACAACCCTGGAAAAGAAAGCCTGATGCTCCTTTTGAGGCCGACCCATTTATCATCAGTAACACCAAAGGACACATGGTGACTATCCAGCGTCCTGGGAAGGCCCTTACTAGTAACTCCGCTAATTTTCGACATGTATCCCAACACTCACTAAACATCGATGTCAATGTAGAGACTGGGTCCCGACAGACTGTTGATGACTCTGTGCTGTTGATGATTCCACCTCACCTGTGCAGATCACTGACACTTCAACTGCCAGTTCCTGTTTCCTAGTGACCCGATCAGGACGTGCGATTCAGGCACCACGATGATTATAATTAAGCTTAACATATATATTTAAATCTCAGAAACTTTTACAAAACACTCACACTCACTGGATGATGTCATTTGAGACATCATCAATGATGTCATCAGTGATGTCACTGCCCATGTCATGAGTGATGCAATATGTGAGGTCATAGCAGAAAACTTGGGACGCCCTCAAATAGTTAATTAAGGTCAGGGAGAAGAGGGGCAAGAAAAAACAATCGTACTTTAGAAACTCCCTCTTGACCTATATTTCTTTTGTGTGATTCAAATGAATTCAAAACGGGCCATATGAAATTATAATATACTACAGATACATCATTTTTTTTTGTATTTTTATTTATTCCTTTTTTTTAAAGATAAAACACTTTTCTTTAAATATCAAAATTAATTATCAATTTGTAATTTCTTTGTCATAGACATACAATAAGTATACTCAACACATTTATCTATAACATATCATGTCACTCATTGCCATGATGTAATCCCTAGGTAAAGCTAAACACATCAAAAAATTCATACTGATTCAATCAACATTCATACTGCATTCATGATCACAGAAAAGAAACTCAAAATAAATTGGAGATATGGGTATGACAGTAATCTCCTTTGACCAACAGGACAGCTGCGAAGAGCAGAATATAAGTAACAGTGGTCAGCGGTCGCCAATTCCTCTTCAATCCAGAGGTCCCCTAGGAGCCAACTAGCCCACCAGGTACCTCCAGTAAGCGCCACGGAGCTGTGTTGCAGAGTGTTGTAAAAAGGGGCGTGGCCTCTGAATACCTCTCTGCAACGCAGCTCCCTGGCGCATACTGGAGGTACCTGGTGGGCTAGTTGACCCCCAGGGGACCGCAGGATTGAAGAGGAATTAATTCCCCAACTTATAACACGCCACAGGGTGTGTTTGCACACGTCATCTCAGGCCTCGCCCCCTTCCTTCACCATTGTACAAATATTCCTCTAAAATCAGCCGAACTACGAATTCCGATTTACTCACCTGTTATCAGGAGAGAACCCAGTGCTGCATCTTTTAACACAGCACTGACCCTGAAAAGTAATTCTAAGCGTACTTACCAGTAACTTGTATTTCCTTCCATAGGAATCCATTGTGTGGTTTTCTTCAGAAAAGTTTCTAAGTGTCTATTTTCACAAATTAAACATATTCCTAAAAAATCGTCTGTATGACTTAAACACATTCTTTCAACTGTTTACAGGAGATGCACCAGTGCTAGATACAGGATTCAACACTGAGTAAGAAAAACTAACGATAACACTACTTACCTGCTAAGTGAATTTTCTGCCATAGGATAACATTGGTGATTCTATGTGAAAAAAGTTCTAAGTGTCAACTTTTAAAATACAATAATATTCCTTAAAAATCACTACTGTAACCAAAACGCTTTTACTCAACTGTTTACAGGAGATGTCCAAGGACTGAATCTAGGATCCAGTCCTGTGGTTAGAAAAGTAATCCATAAAGTAACTAATTGCATTTGACTAGAAATTCACATTGAGCTCAATGTTGCATTGAGTTTGAAATTGTGTTGCCCATTGCAACAACTGTAACTACTGTACTTAAAATTCTATTGCCTATTTGCAAAGTATTTAAAATAAAATAATTAATTCTGTGAAACTATATTTTGAATTGTAATGTATAATGTAATTATAATGTAATTAAAAAAATAAAATATCTAAAAATAAATAGTTTAAAAAATGTAGTAAATCAGTACCAAAAAAATCAGTATAACAATTAATACATTAAACATTGTCATTTACAAAACCTTTGAAATTCACTAACAAAAACCATAGGTTTCAGGCCTGATATAGTTAGGAATTAGCATTTAAAAACCTTTGAAATTCACTGGAAAACCCATAGGTTTCAGGCTTGATATAGTTAGGAATTAGCATTTAAAAAACCTTTGAAATTCCCTGAAAAAACCATAGGTTTCAGGCCTGATATAGTTAGGAATTAGCATTTAAAAAACCTTAGAAATTCACTGAAAAAAACATAGGTTTTAGTGGTGTTATAGTTAGCTGGACATTTCACTCGTACAAAACCATTGAAATTCCTCCGATATAGTTAGTTGTACTAACTACATCTCGCGCGCCCGCAATCCACTGCTGATGATGTCACATATTACATAATTCACGACATGGTCAGTGACATCACTGATGACATCTCAAATGACATCACTGATGACATCACTGATGACATCATCCATGTGACAATCAGATACACCTCATCATACACTAGTATAACCTTTCATCACTCACTGTAAAATACAGAGTGCCATATTTGAAACCATTGACACACCAATACAAGTTTCTAAACACCCACTCAGGGATTCCTAGATCTATACACACATCTAATCACTTACCTATAGATTCACTCATACATTCTGTCAATGATCAAAAGAACACTATCAAATATACTTATACACCTGTATCGACATTACACACCAGCACACATCCTAATCACTTATGAAGTCATCCTACTCACTTATGCAAACAATGGATCATACTTACTTTTACTTAGCTGCACACTTATACAAACACCACTTCATCTATTCACATAGATCAGAGTTCTTCAATCTGTGGGGCGCGCCCCCCTGGGGGGCGTGACGCCATCCTAGGGGGGGCGCGCACTCCACTCTAATCTTACCTTTGTTCCAAGCGTTCGTCCTCGCAAGTCTTCTTGGAGAACTCCGGTATGGTTAGAGGGGGGTGGGAAGGAGAGGAAAATCGATGGGACACGACCTGCCCATGCTTTTGTTATGTTAACCGTCTCAGGAGGGGGTTAATTCACGGAGCTGAAATGCTTCAGCTGCAGTGAGAGGCAGGAAGTATCCTCTGCTAAAATGAAAGCAAACGAACAGACAGTCCTGTTCCTTAGCATTCAATATCATAGCGGAGGAGACTCCTTGCCTCCCACTGCAGCTGAAGCACTTCAGCTCTATGAATAAACCCCCTCCTGGGAGGGTTAGCTCTTCCCAGAAAGGAGACAAAGTTTATTTCCCATCTTACACTTCTACTCCAAATGTGGAACACTGCACTATAGATCTGGCAATCTCCTGCTCCCCAAGGCGAGCTATTAATTCATATAGGCGGCAGGCAATATATTCCCAGTGTCATCATAGTAAGCTACCACTTTCTTTGGAGCCTAGTAAGTGCATGCCAGTAACAATCTCATAAATCTAGCCAGTCCACAAGGAGAAAGTATGTGTTATGTTTTCACCCTTCAAGCCGCTGGTTCAGTAAAACTACTAAAAATTTAAGCAATCCAATTGTACAGGAAGGGGTTTACCATGCTCAACAGACACCCATCTCATTTAAATTAACTGACATATTGTGATACAATGCAGACTTAGCTTTCAGGAGCACAGGGATCATTTACAGGTAACATTTTTATTGTAGCAGATGCATGGCAAACTTAAGGCCATGTACATAGAAAATGATGGTTTGGAGTCTGGTTGAGACCAGATTACAGAAACCAGGATGTGATGAGGAGGGCAGGGGGATAAAGGGTGGGTGAGGAATGAAAATTTAGATTTAAACTCTATCTCACCGCACACTTTCTGCTGGGCTTTTAGATTACACATATAAATCACAAGGTGCGTATGCATGAATTTGAGACACAGGGATATCAATTGTTTTGTCCGGAATCGCATGACTTTTGGTCAAATGCCAGGGCTAGGATTAAAAGCCAGGTCTCAGGGTCGAAAACTAGACCTTATGTCCCCCCCTTGAAAACACAGGGGAAGGCACAGCTTTGATAACATTGTGCACCAGTATCATCTGATACTAATAAAGTGCTTCCTTCCACTGGTGGAAAAGATCCTGAGGCAGATCTCATAATCGGTGCAGTGAATGGACCAGTATTGATACCGAACCTACAAATGGGTCACATTTGGAAGACAGGCTTCCCACGACACAATACTCAAGCCAGTCAGCGATGAAGGTGTGTACTGCACCTCGGCATAACTCTCCTGACCACCCAGGTAGAACCTTCTCAGCGTTCGTCATTGGAAGCCTGTTCCCTGAACTCCAAGCTACCTTTGCTTTTAAAATTCTCGTAAGGCACCAGGACAGTGGCGGAAATAAGAAAATATTTTTAGCCACTTTTATTTTCCAATTATATTCGGAATTACATCAAGAAATAAACCCAGCGCAGGTGATAACATCTAGCAGTGCAGGTTTAAATGCAGGATCAAATAGATCTTTAACAACAGCCGGCAAACCTCAAAATCAGTCGTCAGATGAGAACAGATATGTGCTGGAGCAGTGTGGGAGTAAATTATTTCCTTCGTAGAGTTATGCTGCATTCCAACAGCTTACGGTTCTAGAAGCAGCTTTTAGTTAGCCCCTTTCACTAATAGAAATGCAAACAATAATAAATATTTATATAGTGAATAATAAACTGAATAGATTTTTGATGCTTAAATAGTTGATGTTCTTAGACAGCTCAATGGTATTCCTTTTATCAACCTCAGATGGGTTAAAGCTTGAATTTGCTCTGTCGGATTCAAGACACGTGCCACGTGCTTGGCTATTGGCTAGCACTAACCTTACTGAGTTATCTTCACAGCTCAAATCCAGACCCTCCATTTCTGCCCGAGCAAGAAACATACATAGCAGGGCTGTAACAAGGGAAGGTGGGAAGTGGGTGTTTTTTTCATAAGCTCCAAGTCCATGCTTCAAAGTAAATTTAAGTTACAGAAACAGTTGTGGATCAGGCTTAGCACCTTCATGAGCCTTCTACACTGGGAGGCGCCACACGTTGGACCTGCCTGTAAAGATGGGACGGTAGAGTGGCAGCAAGACATTCTCACTCAAATAAGCCCACTACTAACCATACATTCATTCGTCCCACTCTGCACTCACATCCACACCCAAATTCATATTGTCACCTCACTCACCCTGTAGTCAGTCCTCTTACCCTACTCTCACACTCCTCACCGTGCATTCATATGAGCACTCCTGCTACCCACACAGTGCAGAGGTTTAATGTACCTGCTACAAACAACGTGTACCATGCAGATCACTGAACTGAGTGTGAGTAAAAAATAAGTAGCGCTATAAAAAAATGAAATGTTTGCCAGAAAGGTGCTATAGAGAGATGAGGTGGATAGTTGGTGAGGAGTAGTGAGGAAATTCATGGAGAAGGAGGAAATGTGGGAGGGGATGCCAAAAAAGACTGGTGCACAGTGTGCAACAAGTGCTAGGGCCAGCCCTGTCTGGGAGTGTTAGCCCCCACCCGAAGTTCAGGTCTAGTTGCGCCCCTGTACACGAGTATGGGCATGTCATGCCCCATCAAGGTTTTTGTCCTAAATTACAAAAGGACACATTTACAAGCACTGCAATCCAGCCTTTCAGGGGGCCCCTTGATAAAGAAAGCCCCGTTTTTGCCCCAATGGCCTGGAATAATTCTTAAACAGATTTTTGTAAATACCGTTGTGTTTCATTTCTTTTTAATGTGATTGATGTAAGGAGGCTATTACTATTTGCAGAGAAATGTGTTTGTTTCATGCAACAACCATAAAAAAGTTTATTTTAGATCCAAGCGGGTCCTCACATATGAGGACTTGGAAGATATCACAGATAATTTTCGCTGTAAAATTAGTGGGCTGCTGCTTTGTTACAACAGTGAAAACACATCACTATCTATGAATATTAGATGTAAATGCTTTTAGAATCTCGACCGTAGTGCCTGTGCACCGTCAGTAGCCTGGCTAAAGAGGGAATGGCAGAGCTGAAAGTAAATCATTTAAACTCAAAGCTGTACTGAACAGGGGCCCCCAAAATAGTTTTGGCCCAGGGCACCCAAAATCCTTAACACGTTCCTGCCACCACAAAGTCTGTCAGACAATATTGCTCTGAAGTAAAATAGACAACATCATTCATTCATTATCAGTTCTATTTTTTTTAAACATAAGCCCGACGTGTCCTTAACCCCCACAGCTTCGGGCAAGCAACTTATCATACCCCTAAGGAAATCTCAATTAGGTGTTCGTTCAACGCCCTCTCTGTGGACTTTCAACTGTGTCTTTGGGTCCATAACAGGTTGGTGGGCAATTATCCCATTATAATGCTGCCTAAAACGTTTGTTAATGATTTCTAGAGAAGATTTGTTTCTCGTGTACCAGCTCTGAGCTAGGGAGTGCTTGAAAAATCTGACAACACTGTCTCCCTTACAGTCCCTGTTTTGGCTGAAAATGTCTGCAGAATATTCAGCTTTGAGAGAAACTGCTATCAAAACTCTCTTGCCTTTCAACTCGTCCTACTTATGTGAGATTGGGTTCACAGCACTTGCAGTATTAAAGACTAAGTACCGTTCAAGACTGGTTGTGGAGCACGACCTGAGGATGACAGTAGCAAAAATGGATCCACAGATTGACTGTCTCTGTGGCGAAAAACAGGCACACCCGTCAAATTTATGTTGGTGGTGTTATTATCAATCTATGTCATATATAAAATAAAGCATCCTAGTAAAAACAATTTGCGCACATTTTACCTTCAAAAATGGTGTTTGAGCTCTGTCATAAGCCTCTGTCATTTCACCACACCCACTCACAAACCTGCACTTTACCAAACACTCTTATTGTGTTGACCATTATTTGCTGGATAAGGCCAGGGACATGCGTGTGGCGGACGATTATGTAGTGTACTAGATTCCAAATATTTCTGTCAGGTGGTTGGGGGGCCCAACATCTGAAAACATTGAGCTGGGGGGGCTCAACCTACAAATGTTTGAAGACCTCTGATATAGATAGTGACTCATACTTAGTGTTATAAAATCACAATTACAAGTATACAGTTATCCATACAGTGACTCATACAATCACTGAGTCTTATGTATACTTATTTATATACAACAACTGACACATACACTGGCTTTTATTTTTCTAGTTTGTTGGATATGTACCATTGAGACATATATTTGCTCATCACCACACCCATAAAGATATTCACTCACCCAAACAACTGTTATATCATGTATTTTAACTTCATATACCTACTGAATCAACTATTCACACAACTTTGGGCTGTCACACACCCCCCACCGAACCAAACACACATTCACTCTTCCATACAAATACTCAGTTAACTAATCAATAACTAATATAGACTTTCACGTAGCTAGTAACCAACTGGTGCAGCAGTTTACACAACAACTGACAAAGTGATACAGATATTCACACAGTTTAGTCACTATCCAATATATTTAGTGAGACACTATAAATTAGTCAAGTAAACAGTCATTCACACTGCTACTAAATCCTCCATCCAGATATTTATATTTATATATCCACTCATTCTTCAATGCAAATTGCTATATATATATATAATACATATTTAAATAACGAACCAAACCACATTCACTGGATGATGTCATCAGTGATGTCATCAGTGATGTCATTTGAGATGTCATCAGTGATGTCACTGACCATGTCATGAATGATGTAATATGTGACATCATCAGCAGTGGATTGCGGGCGCGCGAGATGTAGTTAGTACAACTAACTATATCAGAGGAATTTCAATGGTTTTGTACGAGTGAAATGTCCAGCTAACTATAACACCACTAAAACCTATGGTTTCCTCAGTGAATTTCTAAGGTTTTTTAAATGCTGATTTCTAACTATATCAGGCCTGAAACCTATGGTTTTTTCAGTGAAAATATATACATGTCATGTGAACAAGGCTCTGTGGAGCTGAAACGCGTCATGGCGAGAAATGGAGTAAAGTAAAGTCACCCTAGCACTTACATCGGGTCTGTGTCCATCTTTTCGGTGTGGATTTTGCCGACTGTGGAGAAAAAAGTGATATTTATATATATACAGGATACGGGGGATTTTCTTGGCAAAATTGAACATGTGAAATGGGACCCTGGATATCTATTAATCTCCTTAGATGTGGCATCATTGTACACAAGTATTCACCATAAGGATGGATTAAAAGCTGTTGAACATTTTCTGAACACACGTCCTCTCATCAGACTTTCACATAACAGAATGATTTTGAACATGATTACTGATTGTCTGGAAAATAATTTTTTCATGTTCCATAATCAAGTGTATCAACAGGTCAGGGGCGTTGCCATGGGGGCTTGTTTCTCTCCGAGCTATGCCTGCCTGCATATGGGGCTCTGGGAGGAGCAGGTCCTCATGGCAAACCATGGTGACACTGTAAGACAGCACATTGTTTGTTGGTACAGGTATATAGATGACTTGTTTTTAATTTGGAATGGCACAGAACTATCTGCACAGGAGTTTATTGTTAACCTAAACGTGAATAATCTGAACCTTAAATTCACGGCGGTGATTAGCAATAGCAGTATATTCTACCTAGATGTGGAGGTCTTTGTGTTTAACAACAGACTGGAAACACGACTTCATAGAAAACCCACCTCTGGCAACACAGTCCTACATGCGCGCAGTCATCACCCGCCACATTTAATCAACAGCATCCCCTTCGGGGAAATGCTGAGGATTCGTAGGATCTGTAGCACAGACAAGGAATGCACACTAGCTCAGCAGGAATGTAAAGGGAGGTTCCTTGACAGGGGATACTCAGAGACAGTCTTGGATCAAGCAATGACCAAGGCAAACAAAATACAGAGATCGGACACATTAAGACGTAAACCCATTTTGAATACCGATCTGGTCCAGCCCACTCGTCTCATATTGACATATAACGTACAACATAAATCAATACGTAGAATTGTCAATAGAAACTGGCCTTTAGTCTGCAATGATCCTGTTTTGGGCAAGGAAATGAACAAATCTCCCAACGTTGCTTTCAGAAAAGCACGTTCTATGAGTAATTCCCTGGTTAAGAGCAGCCCAGAGGTAAGGCTCACATACACTTGGCTTGGAAAAAGCAATGGTTTCATGAAATGTGCTAGTTGTAAGGCATGTAAATATGGTATTAACACACAAACATACCAAGTTCCATTTCAGCCCAGTCCTGTGAAAATCAACAAAGCCTTAAACTGTAAGACGGAGTATGCAGTATATGTGCTGGAGTGCTCGTGTGGCCTGCGGTACGTCGGGAGTACGAAACTACAGGTTCACAAACGAGTGCTCCAGCACATTAGAGCCATCAACAACTGTGATGCGGCATACCCAGTGGCTAGGCACTTCAAGGAGTGCCATGAAAACATCTTAGCACATCTTAAATACTATGTCATTGACTCGGTGTTGCCACTAAGAAGAGGGGGTAACCGTGAAAAGTTGTTACGACAGATGGAAACTAGGTATATACTCAAATTGGACAGTAAGACACCACAGGGCTTAAACGCAAGTGAAGATTTTTTTACCTGTCTATGAATTTGAACATACATTGGCTTTTATCAATATTGTAAACCGCTGCTGCCTCTTGATTGTAATTTATTATCTATTTTCTTTTATTACAATTGATGTTTTTAATTCTGTGTATAAATTGCGGGAAAAAGAAATGTTATTCTCATTTCCCTGGTGTATTTGTTTACATGTCACGGCTGTGACAGGATGCAACTTGGCATACTTTGCACAGCACAATTTTGCACTTTATTCTTCCCACTTTAGAAGATTAAGGCCCACTGGGGCAGGTAACTTGACATTCTTTGTATGCATTGAATAAACAAGGCTGAGAGACGGAGAATTTTGTTCCCTAATTGTTGGTATTCACCAGGGGCATTCAGGTCCAACACTGGTGTCCTTGATAAATGAATAAGATGTTTATGTTTAAACTTTGCACTCTAAACAGAGTTAACCATTCAAGGTGCTATTGGCTTTAATGAGCATAACATTTTAATAGTGGAATATTATCTTTTAGTATTTTTATGATATTTTATCAATGCTAAGATTTTATCCATTTTCATGTATTTATATATTTAACTGTATATATTTACTATGTTTGGCGTTATTTTGCACTTTGATATTCTATCATGGTACTGTATTACGCTGCGTTATTTGCACAATTCTGGGAACGCCCTGCAGTTGTGGGGTTGATCTGTTCTCTATGTCTATGAAACGAGGTGGGAGAGTTTTCACACACGTTTTTGCGCACTGGCACTTTAAAAACTGAAAAAAACTCTCTATCAGCATATCATGTGATCAAGGCCTCCGCGAGGCTAAAACGAGTAATGGCGATGGTGTAAGGGCTCGAAAAATAAATCTTTGAAAGAGCACACAAACCTGGGTCTATCTTCGTCTTTTCAGAATGCATGCTGACGGAGTAATGGATGTATATATAGATATATTCACTGAAAAAACCATAGGTTTCACACACGTTATAGTTAGGAATTAGCATTTAAAAAACCTTGCAAATTCACTTAAAAAACCATAGGTTTCACACATGTTATAGTTAGCTGGGCATTTTCCTCGTAAAAAACCAATGAAATTCCCCTGTTATAGTTAGTGCAGGCAACTATAACTCACGCGACCGTAATCCGCTGATGATGACGTCAGATATTACATCATTGTATTTACACATTTATATAGCCATGTCTTCTTCCTTTTTTTTTTAGCTATACATATATATATATTTTTTTTTCAGAAAGACACATATGTCATCAGTGATGTAATATCTGACGTCATCATCAGCGGATTACGGTCGCTTCGCGCACTGTCTGCACACGGAGTATACATGATGCACATGATTTTTAAGGGTTTTGCCATAAATTTGTTTGATTTGATATGCCATGCACGCAAGCTGCGCAAAGCGCAGCTAGCGCACACTGGGTGACTGATATTGCTCTTTTTTTGGGGGGTATTTTTGGGGTGCACGCACGCTGCGCAAACCTAGTAGATATTTTGTTAATTTCAATAGTGCGCGCACCCTACGCGCACTCGGCGATTTTACATAAAAAAATTAAAATGTTTGAATTACTCTTGGGGGACCGCATGGGACCTGTTGACCCCTGCTAGGGGGTCAGGAACTGTCCAGCCTGCCCCCTTTACATGTTTTTCTCCTTTCTGTTTCACCCCCCTCTCAATGCGAGAGACAAAATGGCGGCCGACACTTCCTGGTTTCGATCGATTCGAATGTTTACTAAGATGTAACAACCAATCAGAAGTGCGCTCGCGGACTGCCGAGTGCGCGCACCCAGCGCGCACCGAGCGCGCGTACAGATATATATATTGATTTAAATGCTATTTTCTCAGAAAATACTAAACAGATTTACACCAAACCTGCAAAAGGCACCAAACGGACCTTATGGCTACCTCTCTGCCAAATTTCACGTAATTCTGTTCAGCCGTTCGGGCTGTAGCTGCGACTAAAGTCCCTATGGAAAAATGCATGGGGAAAACGTGTTTTGGGACCCCCCCTTTTTCTCGGCCCCCGCTTGACGAATCACCCCGAGACTTTCAGGGTAGGAGCGGAGCGGAGCGCCCCATTAGTTTTGAAAATTTCGCGAAGATTCGTCAAACGGCGCCAAAGTTATTCAAAATAGAATTTTCAGATTTCCTATGGAAACACGGTCCTAACTATAACTATCTACTGGCGACCGCCAGTAGATAATATATATATATATATATATATATGTGAACAAGGCTCTTGGGGAGCCGAAACGTTATGGCGACAATTCTGCGAACAAGCGAATAAATTTGCACTAAGGAATCTGGTCCGTGTCTGTGATCTCTTGGTTTGAGGCTACAACGATTCAGCCACTCCTGGGGAGCATTACTTGTTGGATATATATATATATATATATATATATATATATATATATATATATATATATATATATATATATATATATATATATATATGTATATATATTATCTACTGGCGGTCGCCAGTAGATAGTTGTAGTTAGGATCGTGTTTCCATAGGAAATCCGCAACATTCTATTTGGAATAACTTTGGCGCCGATTGACGAATCCTCGTGAAATTTTCAAAATAGGTGGGGCGCTCCGCTCCGCTCCTTCCCTGAAAGTTTCGGGGGGATTTGTCAAGCGGGGGCTGAGAAAAAGGGGGGGTCCCAAAACGCGTTTTCCCCATGCATTTTTCCATAGGACCTTTAGTCCAAGCTACAGCCCGAACGGCTGAACAGAATTACTTGAAATTTGGCAGAGAGGTAGTCCTCAGGTCAGGGATGTGCCTTTTGCAGGTCTGGTGTAAATCTGTTCAGTATTTCCTGAGAAAATAGCATTTAAATCAATATATCTCTATAGGCGCACTCCGTGCGCGTACGGTAAAATGTACCGTACGCGCACGCTGCCGTGCGCGAGCGCGATTCTGATTGGTTGTTAGATCTTAGTAAACATTCGAATCGGTCGAAACCAGGAAGTGTCGGCCATTTTGTCTCTCGCAGTCTGAGGGGGTGAAAAACAAAGGTGGAGAACGTGAAAAGGGGGCAGGGTGGACAGTTCCTGACCCCCTATCCTTGGTCAGGGAGTCCCAGAAGGACCCCCAAGGGCCAAAATTTCTTTTAATTTTTTTTCAAAAAATCGCGGAGTGCGCATAGCGTGCGCGTACGGTAGAAACGGAAAAATTCCGCGAACTGCGTAACGTGGGCGCGCGGTGCGCGAAGCGTGCCGCGCGCCCACAGCGCGCGCACAGTGAGTGAAGCGCACCGTGCGCGTACGGTACGCGCACGGTGAAAAACCTTAAATAAATAAATAAATACAGAACTTAGCATTTAAAAAACCGTACAAATTCACTGAAAAAACCATAGGTTTCACACACGTTATAGTTAGGAATAAGCATTTAAAAAACCTTGCAAATTCACTTAAAAAACCATAGGTTTCACACATGTTATAGTTAGCTGGACATTTCACTCGTGAAAAACCATTGAAATTCCCCCGTTATAGTTAGTGCAGGCAACTATAACTCACGCGACCGCAATCCTCTGCTGATGACGTCAGATATTACATCACTGATGACATATGTGTCTTTCTGAAAAAAAAATATTTGTAATATATGTATAGCTAAAGATTAATGGAAGAAGACATGGGTAAATAGGTGTCTAAATACAGTGATGTAATATCTGACGTCATCAGCAGAGGATTGCGGTCGCGTGAGTTATAGTTGCCTGCACTAACTATAACGGGGGAATTTCAATGGTTTTTCACGAGTGAAATGTCCAGCTAACTTTAACATGTGTGAAACCTATGGTTTTTTAAGTGAATTATATATATATATATATATATATATATATATATATATATATTACCTACTGGCAGTCGCCAGTAGGTAGTTACAGTTAGGACCTATTTTCCATAGGAAATCCGCAACATTCTATTTGGAATAACGTTGGCGCCGATTGACGAATCTTCGCGAAATTTTCCAAACTTTTGGCCAGCTCCGGTCCGCTCCTATCCTGCAATTTCACGCTGATTCGTCAAGCGGGGGCCGAGAAAAAAGGGGGGTCCCAAAACGCATTTTTCCCATGCATTTTCCCATAGGACCTGTTGACGCAGCTACAGCCCAAACTGCTGAACGGAATTACACCAAATTTGGCAAAGATGTAGTCCTCAGTTCAGACTCGTGCCTTTTGCTTAAATGGTGTCAATCTGTTCAGTTGTTCCTGAGAAAATCAAAATCAAAATCACATATATATCTGGGCGGAGCCTAACCACACATCTCATCGTGAGATCTGATTGGCTGTCAGTACTTCATCCAAGAAGTGTTTGCAGCCATCTTGGGACCAATAAACATGATAGCACCTCATTAAAAATCATTGCAGTTAATAGAAGGTTTTAAGACTTTAGTTACATTATAAATCATTTGTTGATGGTACCATACTCATTTTTGGAATTGTGGTGTGTTCTAAGGTGATTTTACCATGTGAAAAAGCCTTCTGCTGTGAATCATGTTTGAGAGAAAACAATTTTCTCATGCTTTTCCCACAGAGGTTTGGAAGGTGATCTATAAGCTAAACTGAGAGCATATTCTCTGTAAATTCACATTATCTTTCTCAGTCATGTGAGAATGAAGTCTGACATTCTCAGTTAAACATGTACATCCAACAAGGGCAGAGACTGTCAGTTGATTCCTTTGTGTTCTACTGCAGCTTCCCAGAGTGTACTAAAGAACAACTAGAGCGCTAACAGTCCTACTCATGACAAACGAATTGCACACCTAAAGCCATCTTGATTGGAATAAAGTGGTAACTCTTAAAACATTTAATTTAAAAAGGAACAAAATGAGGGGGTTCATTTTGCCATAGAAAGTATGATTAGTGCTGCAGAAAGAAAAATTAGGGCACATTTTGAGTAACTTCTCAAATCCTCTTCTATTTCATAAAAAAATTCTGACATGCAGACTGAAACATGCACTTTCAATACCAGCAGCAGACTTCCCTGGTGAGCAGTAGCTTTACTACAGTGATCTAATAAGCAACTAGAGTGCTAACATTCTGAATTTATGGCAAATGTGTGACACATCTGAATGCCTTCTTGATGGAATCAAAGTAAAAAACTGAAAATATATCCTACTGAGGAGACTGTAGTAAATGAGGAAATTAGGAAACTTCATAACAAATAAGTCTCCCAAAATGGCCACCAGAGACAAAAGAGCCCAAATGTAGCCCAAATATCACCCAGATGTTGCCCAAGTATAGCCCAATGACAGAATGTCCCAGAGTGTTCTAACGAACAACTAGAGCGCTAACAGTCTTACTTATGACAAAAGTATGGCACACCTGAAGCCATCTTGATAGGAATAAAGTGGTAACACTTAAAAAATGTAATTTAAAAAGGAACAAAATGAGGGGGTTCATTTTGCCATAGAAATTATGATTAGTGCTGCAGAAAGAAAAATTAGGGCGCATTTTAACTTCTTAAATCCTCTTCTATTTCATAAAAAAATTCTGACATGCAGACTGAAACATGCACTTTGAATACCAGCAGCAGACTTCCCTGGTGAGCAGTAGCTTTACTACAGTGATCTAGTGAGCAACTAGAGTGCTAACATTCAGAATTTATGGCAAATGTGTGACACATCTGAATGCCTTCTTGTTGGAACCAAAGTAAAAAACTGAAAGTATTTCCTAATGAGGAGACTGCAGTAAATGAGGAAATTAGGAAACTTCATAACAAATAAATCTCCCAAGATGGCCACCAGAGACAAAAGAGCCCAAATGTAGCCCAAATATCACCCAGATGTAGCCCAAGTATAGCCCCATGACAGAATGTCCCAGAGTGTTCTAACGAACAACTAGAGCGCTAACAGTCTTACTTATGACAAAAGTATGGCACACCTGAAGCCATCTTAATTGGAATAAAGTGGTAACACTTAAAACATGTAATTTACAAAGGAACAAAATGAGGGGGTTCATTTTGCCGTAGAAATTATGATTAGTGCTGCAGAAAGAAAAATTAGGGCACATTTTGACTTCTCAAATCCTCTTCTATTTCATAAAACAATTCTGACATGCAGACAGAAACATGCACTTTGAATACCAGCAGCAGACTTCCGTGATGAGCCGTAGCTTTACTACAGTGATCTAATGAGCAACTAGATTGCTAACATTCAGAATTTATGGCAAATGTGTGACATATCTGAATACCTTCTTGATGGAATCAAAGTAAAAAACTGAAAGCATTTCCTACTGAGGAGACTGCAGTAAATGAGGAAATTAGGAAACTTCATAACAAATAAATCTCCCAAGATGGCCACCAGAGACAAAAGAGCCCAAATGCAGCACAAATATCATCCAGATGTAGCCCACATGTAGCCCAATGACAGAAGTGTGCAAAACACTTATTTTTTGTGTATTTGCAGTTTTATATAGTGCAGACTTGTCAGGTATTGGAGTGCTTTACATGAGCATTGGTTACATAACACTAGATCAAATTAATTTTGGTTGTAGACATGGGGAGATTAAGTGATTTGACCAGAACCACAGAATGTTGAGCTGAAGCAGAAACTCCAACCTGGTTCCCCAGTTGCAAATTCTGCAGCTCGGGAAGTAACACCACATCCTCTCCCCTAAGTGCAACATTTAATCAAATGGTCAACTGGATAAAAAAACATAAAAATTACAAATAATTTTAAAGTTCTTTGTCGCTATTTGAAAACTCAGAGAATATGTCCTCATTTTAGTTTTTTAGAGCACTAACCATAATTTTGATGCAAATAAGACCCTCTCATATATGTAATTTCTAAAGGAAATGCTCTAGGTATTACAGTTTTGATTACATCAAGATGACATCAGGCGTTCCACACTTTTGTAATAAATATAGAATGTTAGCAATCTAGTTGTTCATTGGGATACTGTTGAGAGGCAGAGGCCAGGGGCACGGACTCTGAAAATTGAAGGCAAGTAGGAGAGTGCAGAGGCAACAATTTGACCACACATGGGCAGGCAGGAAGGGCAGTGGCAGCACAGCAGACTATGGAGGGCAGTGGGAAGCGGGGCAGGAGCAACAAACCAACAATACAGAACTGGCAAGAGAGGCTGTGGCAATATAATAGACCATTGTGGGCAGAAGGAAGAGGCAGTGGTAGTATAACCATACATGTCAACAGACCCGTTTCAGCAAGGAAACGTCCAATGTTTTTAAGCTCAAATGGGCTTTATTTGACCTGTCTCCTGTCTACAATCTCCTCTTTTTCAATGTAACTCAAAGGAGAACATCAATACCCCAGTTTTTTTTCAAAATCTCCCTCTTACCAAGTTCAAAATGTTCGCAAGTATGGTACATTGGATCATGGTAGGCAGGAGGAATTGGGGTAGGGACATGGACTCGAATAACAGAGGACAGGAGGGACATGGAGAGGTGCACCAAACTGACCCTACAGGTCAGGCATCAGGGTTTGCAGCAGCACAATACACCACACAGGGCATGCGGGACGGGTGTGCAGCACAACAATCCATAGAAAGCAATAGGGAGGGGACAGGACCATGCACATGGACAACAGAGAACAATGGGGAAAGAGGCAATGGTAGCTAGCTGACCATAAAGGACAGACAGGAGAGAAAGCTGCAGCATAACAGACCATAAAGGGCAGGAGGGATGGATCAGGGGCATTACAATGGAACAGACAAGCCAGGAGGGAGGGAATAGGGGTCTGCACATGGAAACAGAGGGCTGGGGGCAAGAGGGCAGGGCAGGAGCAGCAAGATGACCATGGCGGTCAGGCAGGATGGGCACTAGAAATAAGACACACCATGGAGAGCAACAGTGAGACTATGATGGCATACACACAGACCATGGAGGGAAGGTGGGAGGGGGTCAGGGGCAGCTAGCCGGCCACACAGGGAAGGTGGGAGGGGCCATGGCAGCACAGAAGACCATGCATGGCAAGCGGGAGGGTTAGTGGCAGCACAATGGCTATGATGGGCACGAAGGAGGGTACAGGGGCATGCACAAAGGACCATGGAGGATAGAAGGGAGGGTCAGGACCTGGGCACAGACAAGAGAGTTCAGGGGAAGGGGCCTCACAACAGACCGCGTGGGGCAGGCAGGAGGAGCAGTTGCAGCACATCAGACCAGGGAAGGCAGAAGGGTGTGGCAGTAAAATGGACCATGGAGGACAGGAGGAAGGGGATAGGGGCATGGCATGTGGACAGGCAGGGTGGAAGTGGCAGGGACAGGTTACAGTCATCTGACAATGCTAGGCAGGTGGGAGGGGAGTGGCAGCTCAACAGAACACTCAGAGTAGCAGGTCCATGGAACATGGTAGGCAAAAAGGATGGAGCAGGGGCATGCACAAAGACATCGGAGGGCAGGGGAAGGAGAATAGGGGCAGCGAGCTAAGCACAGAGGCTAAGCAGGAGGTCAATGATGAGCCATAGAATTGGACAATGAAGGGCAGGAGGAGTGGACTGGTACATCATGCTAAATGGAGGGCAGTGGCAGCACATCAGACCATGCATGGCAGGAGGGAGGAGGCTAGACCATGGATTCAGACAACAGAGGATAGGAAGGAGGTGGATGGGGCAGCAAGCTAACTGTTCAGAGAAGGTGGGTATTAGGAACTTTATTGTTTGTAAAATGTGTGTCTGTGCGAACTACTTAAAATATGAACAAGTGTGCAGCATAATGTCAATTTTATTCAGGAAAAAGAGGATGTTTGTGACTGTGACTCCGGGCTCACTTGGCAGTAACACCCCCTGACCCTCCAACCCCCATCGCAAAATGTAATGCCCATGAAAAGGGTAGGTGGATGCAGTGTTATATAGAACATAGTCCTGAGAGCACGATTGAAAATGAATATTAGATACAGTGTATGGTATAAACTATGCACCAAAAAGTGTGATAGAAGATGAACCGGGGCGTGAAATATAATATGCAATACATTGTGCACAATGACAGATTCATTAGAGAGCGCGAGATAGCACAGGCACTAGCGCATGCTATGCGATATGCGCCTTGGAGTGTAATATACACAGGGCAGTGTTGTGTAACCTAACTAGTCTCTAAAGTTGTAATATAAAATATGTGCTGGGGAGTGTAACGTTGCATATGCACTGTGACAAAGATATGGATCCCAGATTGTAATATGTATGGCATAGCGCTGTGCGTTAGAACATAGGCATCGAGGAAGGCACGTTAGATGGGGCAATATAACCCGTACGAAGGCAAGTGTGTCATGACATATTCACGGGGTGGTGTTACAGTGCACATGGGTTAAAAAGTGTCATAGCATACGCACTAGCTGGTGGAATACAACACAGAGGTGTGTGGCACTCGGCGGGCACTGGTGGGTGTAACATAGCATTGGGCTCAGCCAGGAGCACGCTGTGACTCTCAAGTGAGGTTCGTCTCCTTTCCAGAGAGTAAAATAAAAAGTATTACACATCCGGCGGTGGATGTGTGTTTTATTAACCGTGAGGGGGGTTTCTTGCATAGTTTGGTTGAATTTTTGTTGAATCCCCTATGAATGGCTTGGTGTGCGTGTCTATTAAATGTGCCCATCAATAGCTACCCATGTTTGTATACATAAATGACAAGGGTGTCTACTTGGAGAGTACCCACTGGCGGGGGCTTCGGAATTAGGCACGGTAGGGCGTCAGACACGTCAGAGCTTCACTAGCGGTGTAAATACATTCCACGTGGATTCATTGTATGCATAGTCGCCTTTTAATGAATATCACGCAAATCGTCATGGTGATAGGTACATACGGCTTGTCCAGCATGTCCTAGGTGTTTCTATCAATATATATTTTTTTTAAATAATAAAAAACAAAGGCCGGCCCCGGGGGATGGGGTCCCCGGGGCCATAAGTGGCCTGAGGAGGGGGGCAAGGCAGCCCCCCTCCTAAAGAATAAAAGAAAAAAAAGGCCATGACCCCGGGGGTTGGGGTCCCCGGGGCCGATTAAGGCAAACGCGTCCCCTGGCCAGTTATAAGTTGGGGAATTAATTCCCCTTCAATACTGAGGGTCCCTGAGGGACAACTAGCCCAACAGGTATCTCCAGTCTGCGCCAGGGAGCTGCGTTGCAGACAGGTGTTCTGAGGCCATGCCCCTTTTTTACACCTCTATGCAACGCAGCTCTGTGGCGCTTACTGGAGGTACTTAGTGGGCTAGTTTGACCCTCTGGATCCTTAGGATTCAAGGGGACTTAATCTCTCAACTCAAAACGGACACAGGGCGCGTTTACACAGTGGTGAAGGGAGGGGACGGGGCCTGAGGTGACGTGTGCAAACACGCCCTGTGGCGCGTTTTAAGTTGGGGAAATAATTCCCCTTCAATCCTGAGGGCCCCTGGGGGCCAACTAGCCCACCAGGTGCTTCCAGTAAGCTCCACTGCTCTGCGTTGCAGAGAGGTGGTGCAGGCCGTGCCCCTTTTTACACCTCTCTGCAATGGCGCTTACTGGACGTACCTAGTGGGCTATTCTGCCCCTAGGGACCCTCAGGATTCAAGGGGACTTAATCTCCCAACTTAAAACGGCCACAGGGCGTGTTTACACAGTGGGGAAGGGAGGGGACGGGGCCTGATGGGACGTGTGCAAACACGCCCTATGGCGCGTTTTAAGTTGGGGAAATAATTCCCCTTCAATCCTGAGGGCCCCTGGGGGCTAACTAGCCCACCAGGTGCTTCCAGTAAGTGCCACTGAGCTGCGTTGCAGAGAGGTGGTCCAGGCCATGGCACTTTTTACACCACTCTGCAATGCAGCTCTGTGGCGCTTACTGGAGGTACCTAGTGGGCTAGTTGGACCATGAGGACACTCAGGATTCAAATGAACTTAATCTCCCAACTAAAAACGACCACAGGGCGTGTTTACACAGTGGTGAAGGGAGGGGACGGGGCCTGAGTTAACGTGTGCAAACACACCCTGTGGCGCGTTTTAAGTTGGGGAAATAATTCCCCTTCAATCCTGAGGGACCCTGGGGGCCAACTAGCCCACCAGGTGCTTCCAGTAAGCGCCACTGTGCTGCATTGCAGAGAGGTGGTCTAGGCCGTGCCCCTTTTTACATCTCTCTGCAACGCTTGTCTGTGGCGCTTACTGGAGGTACCTAGTGGTCTAGTTGGACCCTAGGGACCCTCAGGAATCAAGGGGACTTAATCTCCCAACTTAAAACGGCCACAGGGCGTGTTTACACAGTGGGGAAGGGAGGGGACGTGGCCTGAGGTGACGTGTGCAAAGACGCCCTGTGGCGCGTTTCAAGAGGTAGTTTTAAACCCCTGCCCTATTATATACTAGGGGCTTACAGAGGAGGTCATGCTAATCACAGGGGGACCCCAACGCATAGTGTTCCCTAGTGTATGTAGGTGTTTTCACTGTATTCTGAGTGTCTTTTAACATAGCACTGGCTCTAGGACGGGTTAGTCAGACTCAGTTACCACCAGTATCCGTCTGAAAAAGTTGAGGGTACAGGATGATTTTGCAACAAGGCTTCTTTCTGCTCTTCTGTTTGTTCTTTCTGCACGTTATCCTTCTTCCTGCACTTTTCTTCGTCTTTGAGGACTTCTGTTGCTGCTTTCTGTATTTCTTTTTTTTCTTTCTGTGCGTTTTCTCTTCTTTCTTCACATGTTCTATCTCTGTAGGCATAATGAGAAATTAGCATTTAAAAAACCTTTGAAATTCACTGAAAAAACCGTAGGTTTCAGGCACGTTATAGTTAGGAATTAGCATTTAAAAAACCTTAGAAATTCACTGAAAAAACCATAGGTTTCAGGGGCGTTATAGTTAGCTGGACTTTTCACTCATACAAAACCATTGAAATTCCCCCGTTATAGTTAGTTCAGCTAACTATAACTTGCGCGCCCGCAATGCACTGCTGATGACGTCACATATTACATCACTCATGACATGGTCAGTGACATCACTCATGCCATCACTGATGACATCTCAAATGACATCACTGATGACATCATCCTTGTAATAGAGTGGCAGACCTCCTCTCCCCCTAATATAACCTTTGATACACACATTCAAAAATAGAAACTAACATTTTCAAAACAATGGACATACCAATACCAGTTACAACAACCTATTCAGTAATTCTAAGATCTACATACACATCCACTCATTCACCAACAGTCCTATACAGTCACTCAAACATGTACTCACTCATCATATGTACTCATACACCTATACATCCTGTTACACAACGCCACTCATCAATAGGGTTACTCACACACATAGTCACTCATGCTAATAAAGAATCAAACATCTATTTACTTGCATATACAGTTATACACACACCACCACACTTACTTTTACAGAAACTTACACATACTTAGTCTTTTAAACAATCACTTATAGAAACACATACTTATTCATACAGGAACTCTTCCAATCTCTCACTCTCACATATACTCACTTATATAAACCAATAGTCACATATACTAGGTTAAAACATGTTGTTACTCATAAAGACACTATTGAGACGGTCATTCACTCACTAACACAACCATGCACACACTCATCCACCCATACAGTCCTGCACACATGCTGTCTTCAACACATACAAACAGTGAGTCACTCATTCATGCACCTATGCACTACATAATACCCCCACCGAACCATACAGACACTCAGACACTCATACTGATACTCCAAAAACCAACTAATAACCTATATAGACACTCATGTAGCTACTCACCAACCCATGCAGCCACTTATACACAAAGTGAGAGACTGATACAGATATTTACATATTTAAACATTACTCACTAAGCCATGTATTCACTAAGATACACTTAATCAGTCAGTTATACAATCAATTTTTCAAAAACAAATCATCCATTTAGACACTTATATACCCATTTATTCTTCCATCGACCTTGATATATACATATATAAAACATATGTAATTTTCAGAAAAACACACATTCACTGGATGATGTCATCAGTGATGTCGTCAGTGATGTCATTTGAGATGTCATCAGTGATGTCATGAGTGATGTCACTGACCATGTCATGAGTGATGTAAAATGTGACGTCATCAGCAGTGCATTGCGGGCGCGCAAGTTATAGTTAGCTGAACTAACTATAACAGGGGAATTTCAATGGTTTTGTATGAGTGAAAAGTCCAGCTAACTATAACGCCCCCGAAACCTATGGTTTTTTCAGTGAATATATATATATATATCCAAGAAAAGTTTGCCCTGAGGCGAGGACGAGCCTACAGCAGGCTTGCTTTGACGCCGCAAATCAATTAAAACCAGGAGACACGGTTCAGAGTTCTTTATTTCTCCATTCCTGACGCGTTTCGAAGCCAGGGCGGCTTCTTCTTCAGAGGAAAAGTCACTGCTTGACAGAGACGCTGCCCCAAGCACATAAATGCACGCACTGAATCAATTAGTCCCAGGTGGGTTTGGTACGCTTGCATGCTGGTACTTGTAGTTAATGATAATGGGCGCCAGTATTGTCCAAGTGGATTCCGTGTAGAAGTGACCCATAACATTCTAATAAAATACCCAAATAGGCCTCCGTGCCGTGAAAGCTGGCTTATGACATTTCTCACACCTGCTGCGCCATACTCCGATACGGAAACATTTCCCGTCGGGGCCCCACGAGATCCATGGTGGCAGGTCCTCTGCGGCCAGGCTACCGCATATAACATCCAAGAAAAGTTTGCCCTGAGGCGAGGACGAGCCTACAGCAGGCTGGCTTTGACGCCGTGAATCAATTAAAACCAGGAGACACGGTTCAGAGTTCTTTATTTCTCCATTCCTGATGCGTTTCGAAGCCAGGGCGGCTTCTTCTTCAGAGGAAAAGTCACTGCTTGACAGAGACGCTGCCCCAAGCACATAAATGCACGCACTGAATCAATTAGTCCCAGGTGGGTTTGGTACGCTTGCATGCTGGTACTTGTAGTTAATGATAATGGGCGCCAGTATTGTCCAAGTGGATTCCGTGTAGATGTGACCCATAACATTCTAATAAAATACCCAAATAGGCCTCCGTGCCGTGAAAGCTGGCTTATGACATTTCTCACACCTGCTGCGCCATACTCCGATACGGAAACATTTCCCGTCGGGGCCCCACGAGATCCATGGTAGCAGGTCCTCTGCGGCCAGGCTACCGCATATAACATCCAAGAAAAGTTTGCCCTGAGGCGAGGACGAGCCTACAGCAGGCTGGCTTTGACGCCGTGAATCAATTAAAAACCAGTAGACACGGTTCAGAGTTCTTTATTTGTCAAATGTCAAAGATTTTTGTAGAGCGCACAAATCACCAAAGGTCTCAAGGCGCTAGCAACCAAGACAAAGAAACCGGGGAGTGACAGAAAATGCTCATGTATTTAAGCTTTTTGAGAAAAAAGCCAGGTCTTCAGCTTTCTACGAAAGAGTAGATGGTCCGTTATAGAAAGCAGATCCAGTGGAAGTCTATTCCATAGCATAGGAGCTAGGTATGAAAAGGATCGGCCTCCATTGCGGGCTGTCCGAATACGCGGTTGGACAAGAAGAGGTCTAGAGCTGGACCGCAAAGAGCGTCCTGGAACATAGCACTGGAGTTTTTTCGCCAGATATAATGGACCAGTGCCATGCATTATCTTATGCGTGAGACATAGGATTTTAAAACGCCCTCTTTGGCGAATCGACAACCAATGCAAGGTTTTTAGAGTGGGAGCAGAGGGAGTGCGAGGGGGGAGATTCAAAACAAGCCTGGCGGCCGTATTCTGGAGGATTTGAAGTTTGGAAAGCAAATCCTGGTTGAGTGCAGTGAACAGGGCATTACCATAGTCCAGACGACTAATGATAAGACCCTGGACCAAAGGTTTCCTTGCTTCTATTGGTAGCCATTTAAAGATCTTACGTAGCATACGCATAATCCCAAAACAAGTCCCAAGCACTTGGTTTATATGGGTCTTCAAGGATAGAGAGTTATCAATAGTGATACCCAGATTACGGACTGCTAGCTTGGGCGAAGGACAAGTGCCCAGCTCTGATGGCCACCAGTCACAGGTCCAGAGCTGTTCGGCCTTCCCAAATAAAATGACCTCCGTCTTCCCACCATTCAATTGGAGCATATTTAGATTCATCCAGTCATTGATCTTGATCAAGCAGCTCTTGAAACGAATTTGAACGTCAGACTGGTCAGGGTCACAGGTCACTAACAGCTGAGTATCATCGGCATATGATAGTGTGTCAAAGCCATAAGACCTGATGATATCGGCTAGAGGTGTTAGATAAACATTAAACAGCATTGGGCTGAGAATAGAGCCTTGCGGAACCCCGACTGTTACTGGGTATGAGCAGGAAACGATCCCGTCCACGGAAACCGTAGTGAAACGGTCTGCCAGATAACTCTCAAACCAGTCCAAGGCCCTCCCTCTGACACCAATCTCCCACAGACGATGCTTGAGAATACTGTGGGAGATGGTGTTGAATGCTGCAGACAGATCCAAAAGGACCAGAATTGCAGATTCTCGATGGTCCAAGGCTAGTCTGATGTTGTCCACTACTTCAATGACTGCGGTCTCCGTGTTATGGGCCGCACGGAACCTGGATTGGGAGGGATCGAGGAGCTTATGGGTTTCAAGATGAGCCGTGAGACGTTTATTGACTAAAAACTACAATACCTTCCCAAAATAAGGAAGCAAGGCGATAGGGCGGTAGTTTGCAGGCACGCTTGGGTCGGCTGAGGGTTTTTTGAGGATAGGCTTAACCTGTGCCAGTTTCCACCTTCGCGGGAACGTGGCTTGGTTAAAAGACAGATTAAAGGCAAAGGTTAAGATATCCACAAATAGTGGTAGCATTTTGGCACAGGAGCGGGGGGGAAAGGGATCGGCTGGGGAACCAGACTTGATCCTTCCTAAACTTTCGCTGACTTCAATTTTTGTTATAGGGTCAAACTCAGTTAATAAAGGGGCATTATTTAATTCTAACGGAGGACTGGATTGACTCACGTTAGTGTTATGACAGCCATGATCATCTGCCCGAGAGGGAAATGAGGCATATATTATTGTTTTGATTTTATTATCAAAGAACAGAGCGATGGAGTCAACCCAGTCTTGAGTGGGCACAAAAAAAGATTGCTCGACCTGAGGAGCAGTAAATTCCTTCAGTATTTTATACAGCTCTTTACTCGAATGAGCTGCATTATTAATACGCTGAGTAAGGTAGACCCTTTTTGCAGATTTGATATTGTTCATATAGTTTGAGTGGAGGTTTGTATAATTCCTACGGTGTTCATCGGTTTTGGATTTCCTCCACTGGCGTTCAGCGGCCCGACATTGTTGTTTATCGGTTTTTAATGCCGCAGTGAACCATGGTGAAGCATTGCTTTTTACTTGGACCCTTGTAAGAGGAAGAACTTTATCGAGGGTCTTTAAGATGGAGGATTCTAAATTACTAGCAACGAAATCTACCGCATCGACCTTCTCACCTTGTAATAAAGGCTCAAAATGCGATAAAAATGTATCCTTTGAGAGTTTACGCCATGACCGTATCCAAGTGTTTTTCTTTAAACTATCATTGCTGTGCATGGTTAAGGGCATACTAAATTTAAGAATGGAATGGTCGGTCCATAATGCCGAGCAAGGGGATTTAATATTTAATTTAGAAGAGTTTGTAAATATTAAATCTAAGGTGTGACCCGCAGAGTGGGTTGGTCCAATCACCTTCTGTGTCAATCCTAATGTGAGCATTGCCCCGATAAGATGGACTGAGTCGGGGTCAAGCGGCAATTCGGCATGATAGTTAAAATCTCCAAGTAGGATAAAGTTATCTGCTGCTAGTACATGGGGTGCAATAAGCTCTAGCAGCTGATTAACAAAATGCGTCTTAGAGCCCGGAGGTCTATATATCAATGCCCCATTCCATGATTCTGAACCAGGGAAATCTATTGCGAAAATTAGAATCTCTAGTTGGATAGAGGAGAGTGAATCTAGTACTCGGATTGCGGCCGGAGCCGCCATTGCTACTGCAATACCACCGCCTCTTCCCGACTCTCTGTCAAGCCGTGTCAAACGATATTGCTGAGGAAACGCTAAAGCTACGCTCGCTGATGAGAAATCATGGAGCCAGGTCTCAGTAATAAAGCAAATTCCGGGTTTCTCTTCATCTAAAAGACTCCAGAGCTCAATCGCGTGCTTAGGTATGGACCTGGCATTTAGGTATAAGGCAGATAGAGAGTTCAGGGCAGTTTTAGTGGCATTCAAGCAAGGAATATCCGGCACCGGGGGACAGATACTGGCCGCCACTCTACTGTTAATTGCAGGGAGGGGCTTCTCATGGACCACTGAAGGAAGTTGATGAGCACTGGGCAAAGAGAATCTAAAAGGATTTAGAAGGTGAAGCTCCACACTCGAGTAGCACAGCATAATGGCTGTCTGGTACTTACAACTTTCTCCGATAAGTCTGGGCGTCTGGCGGCAGTCAGGCGCGGACAGGCGCAGACGGGCTTGCCTTTGGCGCGCCTTAGGCGCGCCGCTGGCACGCCGCTGCGCGCGTCCGCGCCCTGAGCCGCGTTAAGTAAGCGGAGTGGGCGGGACGTGCAGCTAGAATGCTGACCTGGAGCACTGACCTAGTTGGAACCGGAACCGGAAATTGCTCGTCCGCCCTGAGCATCCCGAAAATGGCCTCACGTCCCTCCGCATCAACCAGCACAAGCCGTGGCGGAACGGGGACCAGTCAATACGAGTAAGAGCAGGTTGTGCAAAACAGCGTGAAGCAGCAGGTAAAGGGTTTCTGACACAGCTATTTTACAAGTAATCAGACACAGTTTTCAATACAATATCTTAAAAACAGTGCGATGAGGTTTTTAAAATTTACAAGTCCCTAGCATCGAATTCGCACATAGCGTGTTTTGGCAGAAGTTAAAAAGAGCGAAGAATACTGACGCGTTTCGAAGCCAGGGCGGCTTCTTCTTCAGAGGAAAAGTCACTGCTTGACAGAGACGCTGCCCCAAGCACATAAATGCACGCACTGAATAAATTAGTCCCAGGTGGGTTTGGTACGCTTGCATGCTGGTACTTATAGTTAATGATAATGGGCGCCAGTATTGTCCAAGTGGATTCCGTGTAGAAGTGACCCATAACATTCTAATAAAATACCCAAATAGGCCTCCGTGCCGTGAAAGTTGGCTTATGACATTTCTCACACCTGCTGCGCCATACTCCGATACGGAAGCATTTCCCGTCGGGGCCCCACGAGATCCATGGTGGCAGGTCCTCTGCGGCCAGGCTACCGCATATAACATCCAAGAAAAGTTTGCCCTGAGGCGAGGACGAGCCTACAGCAGGCTGGCTTTGACGCCGTGAATCTATTAAAACCAGGAGACACGGTTCAGAGTTCTTTATTTCTCCATTCCTGACGCGTTTCGAAGCCAGGGCGGCTTCTTCTTCAGAGGAAAAGTCACTGCTTGACAGAGACGCTGCCCCAAGCACATAAATGCACGCACTGAATCAATTAGTCCCAGGTGGGTTTGGTACGCTTGGATGTATGACGTTACAACGCACACTTTTACAACGCATGCACTTACAACGCATTTTTTACAACGCATAATCCATTACAACGCATGACATTACAACGCATGACACTACAACGCATTTTTAAAAACTACCTTTACAACGCATTTCCATTACAACGCATACTACCTTTACAACGCATACCATTACAACGCATAATATTAAATTGCATTTAAGGTAAGTATTAGATAGTATAGGGGTAAAAGTTACTTTTCTAACTCCAGGGGGTGCAACAGTAAGGTAAGTGTTGGATAGTATAGGGGTAAAAACTTACTATTCTAACTCCAGGGGGTGCAACAGTAGGGTAAGTGTTGGATAGTATAGGGGTAAAAATTACTATTCTAACTCCAGGGGGTGCAACAGTGGGGTAAGTGTTGGATAGTATAGGGGTAAAAATTACTATTCTAACTCCAGGGGGTGCATCAGTAGGGTAAGTGTTGGATAGTATAGGGGTAAAAATTACTATTCTAACTCCAGGGGGTGCAACAGTAGGGTAAGTGTTGGATAGTATAGGGGTAAAAATTACTATTCTAACTCCAGGGGGTGCAACAGTAGGGTAAGTGTTGGATTGTATAGGGGTAAAAATTACTATTCTAACTCCAGGGGGTGCAACAGTAGGGTAAGTGTTGGATAGTATAGGGGTAAAAATTACTATTCTAACTCCAGGGGGTGCAACAGTAGGGTAAGTGTTGGATAGTATAGGGGTAAAAATTACTATTCTAACTCCAGGGGGTGCAACAGTAGGGTAAGTGTTGGATAGTATAGGGGTAAAAATTACTATTCTAACTCCAGGGGGTGCAACAGTAGGGTAAGTGTTGGATAGAATAGGGGTAAAAATTACTATTCTAACTCCAGGGGGTGCAACAGTAGGGTAAGTGTTGGATAGTATAGGGGTAAAAATTACTATTCTAACTCCAGGGGGTGCAACAGTAGGGTAAGTGTTGGATAGTGTAGTGTAATATTATGCGTTGTAATGGTATGCGTTGTAATGGTAGTATGCGTTGTAATGGAATGCGTTGTAAAGGTAGTTTTTAAAAATGCGTTGTAGTGTCATGCGTTGTAATGTCATGCGTTGTAATGGATTATGCGTTGTAAAAAATGCGTTGTAAAGGTAGTGCGTTGTAAAAGTTGCGTTGTAAAGGTTGTTCCCCGGTACGCTTGCATGCTGGTACTTGTAGTTAATGATAATGGGCGCCAGTATTGTCCAAGTGGATTCCGTGTAGAAGTGACCCATAACATTCTAATAAAATACCCAAATAGGCCTCCGTGCCGTGAAAGCTGGCTTATGACATTTCTCACACCTGCTGCGCCATACTCCGATACGGAAACATTTCCCGTCGGGGCCCCACGAGATCCATGGTGGCAGGTCCTCTGCGGCCAGGCTACCGCATATAACATCCAAGAAAAGTTTGCCCTGAGGTGAGGACGAGCCTACAGCAGGCTGGCTTTGACGCCGTCAATCAATTAAAACCAGTAGACACGGTTCAGAGTTCTTTATTTCTCCATTCCTGACGCGTTTCGAAGCCAGGGCGGCTTCTTCTTCAGAGGAAAAGTCACTGCTTAACAGAGACCCTGCCCCAAGCACATAAATGCACGCACTATATATATATGAAGAAATCCACACTTCTGGATTGCCGCCGTCACGGCAAGTATCAGGTATGGACCACAGTGTGCTTTAGTTGCTTAAAGTGCGTTTATTGCAAGGTTATCAGCTTTCATTCATTACGGCAAGTGCCCAGCATTACGCGTTTCGACATTGAATCACTGTCCTGATCACATGATGTTATATGGGCCAATAAGCAATAAATAGTGACAGCAGTAGTGAAAAAACTGGTGAAAAAAAGCCCGCCAATTTCATTGAGCATAAAACTAAAAGACATACTTCAACAATCCAAATGCAGCCGCAATGGTATAAGTTAAGGTAAAATCTGATTGCTTAAACAGGCAAAATTAAGTGCATTACTTAGTGACAAAGTGCAAGTGCTAATAAATTATATTGAAATAATATCATTACCTAAAAACCAGTTATTAAAAACATAACTAACAATAGCATATGAGAATGACCGGTAGATGCTTATAATTATCTTGAAAATAAAATGCAAGTGCATTATAAACAAATATAGATGTGCAACATGAGCTCAGTCCTGTAAACAATAGTCAGTATATTGCTATTGTGTGGGCACAACCGGCTTAATATACCTGTATAAATAGATTTAGATATAAAATGCTAGTGCATTACTTTAACATCATACGGTACAGCCAAATAGCCATAAAGGAAACATAGCTAAAATCATTATAGCTAAAAGAATTAAAGGTAAAATCTCCAAAGTGACCATTAAAATTCCAAGTACAGCAATGTAATAACCAAGTAAAACCAAAGGTAAAACCAGGTAAATCACAAGTAAAACCAGAGGTAAAACCAGGCTAAAACACCGCTAAAAACAAGGAATAACAATGGGTCACCTTTAAAGGAGACATCTTAACCTTAGACAAAAACTGAAAGTACAACACAGTCCAAAAGAAGTGAATTAAGCCCCATTAATTACAAGAAGTTATGTAGGTCCTCCCCTGTATTTAGATCGTTAGGCATCTTGGTGTCGAGTATTAATATATAATGGGACTCTAACTGTCTGAGTTTTTTCTCTCTGTTACCACCTCTGAGTTACCTAGGCACATAATCAATCACAAAGTAGCTCAGGTCTTTAAGATCGTTGTTGTGCACATGTTTAAAATGTCAGGCCACCGGGTAGCCTGGGTCAAAGTTCACTATAGCTCGCAAGTGTTGTAATATGCGGTTAAAAACTTGTAGTTTAGTGCTGCCTACATATTTTAATCTGCATGAGCATTCTAAAACGTAGACTGCACAATCTGTACGACAAGTTATTAAACTTTTGATTCTCGTAGGTTTAAAATCAAATGCTGTTGAGAACTCAAAAGTGTTCTTCCCAAATTTACAAGCTCGACACGAGCTTCACTTTAAAAAACCTGTTCTTTTGGACAACCAATTGGACGAAACAGTGACCTCTGGACTAGTTTTCACCATTGCATCCCTCATAGAGGGTGCACGTCTAAAGGTTAACGCAGGTAGGTCAGGCACCAATTGTGACATTGTTAAGTGTGTTTTTACAATGGGCCAATTTTTGTAAATAATTTTCCTGAATTGCTTTTCCTGGCAACTGTAGGTTGTAATAAGTTTCACTGTATCCTTAGGTCCCGTTTGTCAGTGATATTGTTTTTACTCATGAACGTGGTATCAGTTTTAGCACTGTGTAGACATTCTTCTCTAGTATGGCCATTTGCTTTAGTCATGGCCAAATTGAGATCACTATCCTTGTACCCTCGAGCCTTAAATCTCTGAAATCCCTCATTTTGACAGAATTTGAGGTTCTCGTCTGAGTTACAAATTCGCATTATTCTTAAAAATTCCCCATAGGGGATACTTTTAATGAGGTAGTTAGGGTGGGAACTGCTGGCATGAAGTACTGCATTTCCTGCACTACTTTTTCTGTGTAGTTTGGTATGCATGATATCATCCTTAATATATACCTCGACATCCAGAAATTGTACACTTTCATTGCTAACCTGGGCTGAGAAATTCAAATTTAAATCATTCTTGTTGATTTCATTAACAAAATTGTAAGCAGATTCAATAGATCCTTCCCAGATAATGCACACATCGTCTATGAAACGCCACCACTGTCTAACCGGTGCATCATACAGCTCCCTGTGGGTGGTTCTGAGGACGTGCTCCTCCCACCAGCCAACGTGGAGACACGCATAGCTGGGAGAAAAGCACGCCCCCATCGCCACTCCACGTAACTGTTGATTAACCTCTTTGTTGAAAATAAAATAGTTGTTGGTAAGGCACATATTGATCATACTCAAAAGCATTTCATTATGATGGTAACATTCAATATTTTGTTTAGATAAAAAATGTTTGACCGCTGTTAACCCATCATTGTGATGGATGCTGGAATACAACGAGCATATGTCCATAACAATAAGAACATAATCAAATTTCCACTCAACCCCTTGGATTTTTTACAAGAAATGGCCTCTATCTCGTATATAGGACGGTAAGTTTTCTACAAACTCATGTAGGAAATAGTCCACGTATTTGGACATTGGTTAGAGTAATCCTTTCTGAGCAGATATAATGGGCCTGCCAGGTACAGATATTATGTTTTTATGTACCTTCGGGATGAAGTATAACACTGGGGTGGTAGGGTAGTCATTTAAAAAAAAAAAAAATCATTTTTACGTAAGAGTCCCATTCTCTTCCATTGTGATAGTTCTTTGAATGTGGATTCCTTAATGTGTTTGAGGTCATTAAAAGTGGCTTTTCAATAACAGGCATTGTCACTTAGATGCTTTTCTGCTTCTTGCATATATAGCTCATGGGGCCAGAGCACAATATTTCCCCCTTTGTCAGACTTATTTATGATGATATTAACATTGCTTTGTAATTTGCGCATAAGTGTAGAGTATTGTTTTTCTTTAAACTTTCTTTCATTATCCTTGTGCAACACAGTTCGATTCAATTGTTTGAGATCCTCCACAACACAATCACTGAAGATATCGATTGCATCTTTAGGCATCAATGGTATGAACGTAGACGGCAGATGAAAGGGAGTTAGGCTCGTTTGATTGACTTGCACACCCAGTTCAGAAAGGTCATCTTGAGTTGAGCTGGCGATATTATCATCATCTTGAGCTACAGCATGCATAGATCTTAATAGGTGGATGTCTGCTACCTGCAAGTTGCTGCTTGATGTGATTGCAGGTCTGTTTATTTTAGTAGTTTCATTAATTTTATTCAACTTGAAATGCTTTAAAAGTTTGAGTTTTTGGATGAATTTAAATATGTCAACATGTGACTGTGCATATTTGAAGCTGTTTCCTGGACAAAATGATAAACCCAAAGAGAGCAGTTAGAGTTCAGCGACCAATAATTCAACATCAGATAGATTTATCACTGTTTTGTCTGATTGTTCGATCTCATTCACTGTTGGGGCCACTTCTTGCCTCTGCCTCCGAATTTTCCACCTTTGTTTTCTGCGGTTGCTGCGCCATGCCATTTTTCTTCATAGGGTTGTGAGAACTAAGTGTTTGACGGCGGTCCTTTATTAGAAAACCCAGTTCCTCTGAAGGTGTATAATCAGTGGGTAGCTCTGTTAGTTGGTTATTGGTACTGCTGTCATCAGACTCATAATTACTACTTACAGAGCTAGCCTCTGTATTGGATGATTCATTGCCCGTTTGGACTACTGTACTACTGTCAGATGTTCTAGAGACTAAGGCCTGTCTCTTAGCAGTGTCAAATTTCCTGGAGAAAGTAAATACTCTACCAGTCTCGTAATCCTTTTTGTCACGAGCAAACTTCCATATTTTACTGGCCTTAACTATTTCCTCGTGTTTCTTTAATCTGATGTCAATATCATCACAACCTTTTTTAGCAAGCTCTTTCTGTTCATGAGCTTCCAAGAACGCATTCATTTTGTCAATTTCTTTAACAATTTCCAATCTGTCAATTTCAGCATATTTAATTAAGATAGATAATATATTCTAAATTGTTCGTTGCCCACTCTTTTAACATGAGCGGGTTTGGCTTCTCAAATGATGGAGCAATTAGTACTCTGAGCCCCCGAGGCACCCTTCCAACTTCTTTATATTTCTCCAAACGTTTCTTTTCCCACCATTTAGTTAGCTCCATCCGGAGCAGTTTTTCCAGGCTCTTCAATGTAGTTTTTACGTCATTATTAGCACTTGCATTGTTGCTTTGCCCGGTTTGCACATCATTTATCTCAGGTAAATTTACAAATAATGCATGTGCCACGGCCTCTCGAGCCCGTAGCACGTCTGCTGAGGTTGACATGTTATGCTGAATTGCAATTATATACTCTGCACTCTGCGTGCCGGCTGTGTTAAAATAGACTTCACCGGCAAGTAGCTCTTCCAGCACAATCCCTTTCACCCATAACTGTCTCTTTAATTCATATGTAGGTAGAGCTGACCCAGCTTACCCCAACAAAGCCCGACTGGCTCCTCGGCATCCTCTGACTCCTCAAAACTGCCAACAACTCCGTGGGGCCGCTAAGTGCCTCTTTTCTCCTAGGATTCAGACAGCGGGGGCTGGTGCGGCTAATACTCCTTCCGGGTTGTGCACTGAATCGCTTCCGCGATATCGGCTGCGTCTCCGGCCAGCCACTGCTTGAAGGGAGGGTCCGTATAGACAGCCGAACTTTGGCGAAGACAGCCGAACTTTGCCAAAATAGATGAAGAAATCCACACTCCTGGATTGCCACCGTCACGGCAAAAATCAGGTACGGACCACAGCATGCTTTAGTTGCTAAAAGTGCGTTTATTGCACGGTTATCAGCTTTCATTCATTACGGCAAGTGCCCAGCATTACGCGTTTCAACAGTGAAACACTGTCTTGATCACATGACGTTCTATGGGCCAATAAGCAATAAATAGTGACAGCAGTAGTGAAAAAACTGGTGAAAAAAAATATATATGACCTACTGGAAGTCACCAGTAGGTAGTTATAGTTAGGACCTAGCTTCCATACGAAAAGCTTTTTTTGCTTTCCTAACAACTTTGGGCAGCTTGAAGAATCTCCTGAAATTTTCAAAATTAGTTTGTCACTCACTTCAGGTGTTATTGGGAAAGTTTTGAGGTGATTCATGAAGCTGGGCCTGAGAAAAAAGAGGGTTCCCATAGGGACTTTAGACACAACGACAGCCGGAACTGCTGAACGGAATTACACCAAATTTAGACTTGGTCCAGAAAGATCTCTTCTTGTAATTTGGTGTACATTTTTCAGTAATTTTGGAGTTATTAAAGATAAAAAAAATGTATATATACCTAGGAACACAGATCCACCTTGGTGGATCCGTGGATCCACGCACCAACATCAATGCAGTGATTGGCTGGCCCCAACCTAAAAGGAAAGTTGCAGCTGCCATTTACTATATCGGGACTCAGTCCCGGGGGAAAATAAAAGTCAAAATTGATAGAAGGGGTCATAGTAGACATACCCTGACCCCATGGGCCTGATAGAAGGGTCTGGAAGGGACCCCTCATAGGGAAGAAATATCAAAACAATGTTTTTTTAGCACGTGAGTATCTGTAGATCCACTGCAGTGTTCAGCACAGCCCCCTGTGGGAATCCGTGGCAGATCTGTGGATCTAGACCCCAATTAAAAACATACACCCACTCGCATACTCTCTCATACCCCCACACAACCACTCACACATCCATCCACTCACTCACACATCCAGTCACACACCCATACACACCCACACTCACATACTCACACAGCCACTCAAGTTCTCTCTCACAGACCCACACAGTCACTCACACAGCTACGCATACCACCACTCACACACCAGTACAGCCACTACCACAGCCACTAACATACCCACACAGCTACTGACACACCCATTCAGCCACTCACACACTGCTTCACAGATAAACAAAACCACTCACACACTGACTCACGGACCCACATAGCCACTCATATACCTATACACCCACTAACTGACTCACACACCCACTCACACACCCATCCAGCAACTGACATATCCACTCACAGACCCACAAAACCACTCACATACCCACTCACAGACCCATACAGCTACTCACACACATACAAGTACTCATGCACACCCTTACATATTGATGCAACTCACAAACACACACACAACCACTCACACACTGAAAAAGCCACCCATATAACCACTCACAGACCCACACATCCATTCACACACTCTCTTACACACCCACATAAGCACTCACACACCCACAAAACTACCCACAAACTCACTCACAGATCCACACTGCTACTCACACACCCATACAGCCACTCATTCACCCCACCCACTCACAGACCCACAAAACCACTTGTGCACCCATAGACACATACATACTACCACTCACATACTCAATCACAGACCCACACAGCCACTCATACAGTCTCTCACATTCCCACACAACCACTCACACACCCACTCAACATACATTCACTGACACACCCACTCAGAGACTCATAAAACCACTTACACACCCACACAAGTGCTCACATACCCACTCACACACCCATTCACTCTCTTGCATACCCACATACAAACCCACACCCCCATTCACACACCCATACAGCCACTCACATACCCACTCACAGATATACACAGCCACTGACATACTTTCACACACATAAGCACTCACACACCCAATCACAGATTCACACAGCCACTAACACACCTAAACAAACACAAACTAACATACCCATGCAGCCACTCAGATCCACAAAACCACCTACACACCCATTCACAGACCCACACACCTACTCACACACCCATACAGTCACTCACACACCAACTCACACACCCATACAGCCATTCCCTCCCTCACTCACAGACCCACAAAACCACTCGCAGACCCACACAGGCACTCACATAGTCACTCACATACCCATACAGCCACTCACAGACCCACAAAACCACTCACAGACCCACTCACAAACCCACAAAGCCACTCACACACTTACTCATACACCCATACAGCCACTCACATACCCACTCACAATTCTATAAAAACCACTAACACACCCACTCACAAACCCACACAACCACTCACACACCCACTCACATACCATACATTCACTGACACACCTACTCAGAGACTCACAAAACCACTCACACACCCATACAGCCACTAACATACCCACTCACAGATATACATAGCCACTCACACACTTTCACACACACACACACACACACACACACTCACATACCCATTCACACACTCACACATGCACTTACACACCTAAACAAACATTGACAGACCCACAAAACCACTCACAGACCCACTCACAAACCCACAGTCCCTCACACACTCACTCACACATCCATACAACCACTCACATACCCACTCACAGTTCCATAAAAACCACTCACACACCCACTCATAAATGCACACAGCCAGTCACACACCCACTCACACACTGCAGGAAACCACCTTTCTGTACAGTGTACTAAAATTAAGTACACTATGTAGAGAGCTTGAGAGATTTCCAAAAGGTAGGTAGAGGTAAAAGTAGATAATGCTAGCTCTCTTTTTGTGGTAGTGTGGGTGAACAATTAGGCTTATCAGAGGGTAGTGTTAAGGATTGTTGTACTCACAGAGGCAATAAATGAGACATACATTCAAAAATTTAATTCAAGACCAATTTGTAAGTTCAGAAATTATATCACTTCTATGCACATTTACACACCATAGGAAACAATAGGTAAAAAGCTGAACAATGCATAGAAATTTAGGCAATGCTTTCACAAAGTTTACCTTCTTGTTTTAGGTTGATGTCGGGACCAGGTCCAAGTTCCCCAGAAGTTTGGGAGTGTCCTGGATCAGCCAGGAGCAGAGGTGCTAACGTCTTAGAAACTGTTGTGCAAAGACGAAGGGGGCCACTTGAGAAAGCATTGCCCCAAGGGACTTACAGGTAAGTCTGGTGGGTCTCTTTAGAGACAGGAGGTCGCAAAGGCCTCGGGACCACTGGAGCAGGGCTGGTTGGTCGGGGCTGGGACCGGTGGGGCCGGGTATAGAGCAAACAGGACAGCTGGCCATCGTGCCTCTTGAGGTCTTTGCGGTCAGAGCAGGCAACTTGGAAAGGTGATCTCAGGACAGCTGGGCCACTGAGGAAATGGGTCATGGGTGTCTCAACATCCCTTGATGGGTGTTTGCTTCTGGTGTTTCTGGAGTCCAGTGTGGATTTTTCTTCTTAGTACCATGGCTATTGGCACGCTGTAGCAGAATTCACGGAGTTTTGCCCACTCCGCGTTCCTCTTCTAGCGCGGAGTTTAGCAAAAGCTCTGCCAACAACCACGTTCCGGAGTTTACTGGTGCCCACTGCTTGAGAAGAGATTTACATTTTAGCCTATGTACCTCCTTGTACTATATTGACTATCCTAGGCCTTGTTTTCATGGGTGATTGGGCTTCCAGGAGTGCCCAGCCTTCCTCCTTGAGCCTGCTGCCTCCCTCTCCTCCAGTGCCTGTGTCACTGAAGGAGAGCAGCACCTTCCACTTCCTCCTGCTGCAGGAGGGCCTCTCTAGATTGATTCCCTGTGTTGCTTTCACGGTGAAAGGGAAGGCTGATGTGAAGGAGTGCCTTGGGGGCAGTCTGATTTAGGCTCCAGTCCGGAGGATACTTCTCTAGCAGCATACAAGCCGGGACTAGGGGCAGAAGGTCAGCTGTCAGGGCCTTGCACCCCGCCATCACAAACACCTTCTCCTTGTACTACCAGCTTCAGGGGCCTGTTGGCTCACCCCTCCAATGCCCTGCACACAGGTGCTCTGTGCAATGCCATCCTATCTTTGATGCTTACAGTGGCCTGCCCACACACCCTGCAGTTTCTGCTCCCTGCTCACTCCTCCCTTCAGTGCTAATGAAGCCCCCTATCTTACTGACCAAGCTAAGCCCATGCACTCCTTGCATGGAGTGCACTCCAGAGTTCTGGAGGACGGTGGCTTATCAGCTGCGCCTCCATCAGCACGGCGCTCGGCGCCTGGCCACACTTCCTTGATTGCCACTTCCAAGGGAATGGCAGGTACGAGGTGGGAAGAGGCCGCTATATCCTCCGAAGAATGATTTTACCGGGAGCTGTGATCTCCATTAAGCCTTTCCTACATCATAATAATATTTTCCCCTCTGCCGCATGCTTCCCAGCTGGAGGATGCAGAGGCAGAGCAAGTGTCGGGGTAACACACAAATACACGTTTAATCTCAACAAAATGCACACCACTGGCTGTGCTCCTTTTATTTGCCTTGTGAGTGGATCTGGGCTGAAAAGCAGAGTGTAGTTTTTTTGCAACTCCACGGAATTCCATGTAGTGCAACTCCACGAGCTCTGCCCACCTCTAGTGTGGTAGTGGCAGGCTGGCGAAAACAAGTCAGGAACCACACCAGTGCCTGGTAGGTTTTCAGGGAACCCTCTAAAAGGGGCTCCTGTGTGAATTTATTAATAAATCCATCACTGGCATCGTTGAGGATTTATTAGGACAAGATGTTTGGTACCAAACATCTCAGAAATCAGTGAAACCGTCATGGAGCTAGGAAACTCGTGGTTGCCAAGTATCCAGCCCATGTACTCTTTATGGTTTCCCTGTGCACTTACAACATCCGAGAACGGACAGGACATTGTAAGGGCATATCTGCTCATGCTGATATGTCCACACATAGGATATAGTGCACCCTGCCTTAGGGCCAAACGCCTGCAGTAAGGGTGACTTATCTATCTCCCATGCAGTGTAAGGGAGGCATGGCACACAGGGCTCTGCGTCATGTTGACTTTTTGGGTTTCCCTGCACCAAGGCACACAGCCTGCAATGGCAAAGTATATAGCCTTGGTAAGGGGTCCCTGGAGTGGCACAACTGGTGCTCTAACCCCAGAGAACTCTCCTCAGTACCCATCCCCTGGGAACCAGGGGTACCATTTATTAGAGATTTGCAGGGGCTACTGAAGTTGTACCAATTGTGGTCAGTTTTGGGGAAGTGATCTGGCACTTGGGACCTGGTTAGCAGGGACCCATTGCACGTTCAGTTCGAAATTACAACAGACATCAGGCAAAAAAGTAGGTGCTAACCATGTCAAGAAAAGGCACTTCCCTAGAAATACCAATTCAGCCACTCACAGACCAAGAAAATGACTCACAGACCAACACAGCCATCCACACCCCCACTCACACACCCACACAGATACTCACACAGTCTCTCTTATACACCCACAATACCACTCATATACCCGTATAGCCACTCACCCACCCATTGTATTAAATGTGTTTTTGCTTTGTATTGAATGTGTGCTTTTAGTTGGGAATGGACTCGCAGATCAGTCGTGGATCCACCTGCAATATATTCATCAGATCACTTATTTAGCCAATTATTTGTGGCGGATCTGAGTGCGAAATTTAAAAAAAAGGATTGAAAACAAAAAAAACCTGTGCTTGGTAAAGGGATAACTCTGAAAAAAGCCTTTGTGTTTATGGTGTGTAGATAATCACTACACATAGAACCAGATGCAGTCTTTTAAGTTGTTGAGGAACATTCTGTTGCCTGTGTCTATAAAATGGACTCTTTTCAAAGCATAAATTGTTATGGTATATAGAGCCAATGTTGCGATCTCTGAGAAGTGTAGAAAAAGCTTTATGGACATGTTCCCTGGATTTCTCTAACTGCGGATAAAATTGGGTTGACCACTGCCACTTCTGTCTTTGGCAAATGTTGGAGAACACCAAGGTAGTATGTGGGAAATGTTACATTAATTTATCAAAGGTATTCTTCATTTTTGATTTCCAGTCCTACCCCTGTAATTGTGCCTAGGTCATTGCCACTACAGTGCACAATCATGAGGTATGGATGTTGGTAATCCACAGTACACTCAACCAGAGAGACAATTCATTTTAACCCCATATGGCCAACCTAAGTAATGTCTACATTAAGTAAACCTAGGTCCCTGTCAATGCCACTCTTTCTAGCACAAAACTATGGCCCTCAATCTACCTCTGACCATTTTGGAATCCAGCAGGAGTAGCACACAGGAAAAGGCTGCAGGAGAATGAGGCCGTTTTGAAGATGAAAGGTAGTTACAATGGAGGACAGCTAATAAAATAAAATATTTGATTGGATGGTGGAGATAGATATACAGGGAGCTAATATTAGGTAGTGCCTTTAAGAAAAAAAGTAACTCATTCTGTGGTTATCTTTTGGAAAAATGAAAAAAGTTATGTTGTTTGGGATATTCTTGGAACTGCAAACAGTCACCAACACCTGCTATAGTTAATGTGAAGCTAGTATGCTGTGGAGAAAAGGTCTAGTGAACATTTGACATACTGGTAGACAGAGACTATTGGAAACATGGTTACTATGGAAACTGAGCTAAAGAGTGTGAGGAACTGAGCTAAAGAGTGTGAGGGGTAGGGAACAAAAGAGACTGCAGTGTGAAACTGAAGAGCAGACTGGTGTACAATAAATGCTCAGTAGGGAGCGTATGTCTTGTAATTCACAATGTTTTTGAAAAACAAACATATAAATGCAAAGCATTGACAGCAGATTGTTGAATGCTTTTAAGGGCCTCAGTGTGGATCCGTGGATCCACCGCGGATTCACACAGGGGGCTGAGCGTCACAATGGCTCTGCGGACCTGCCAAAGTGTACTTCTTTACAGGAAACAAGGAAAGGGTTAAAAAATAGTGACCATTTAGGAATGGTGTAACAAAAATATAAGATGCAAGGAACTCTGTGATTTGCTAAGTAGAGGAGTATGAGTATGAGCACATTGGGAAGGGTAGCCATTTTAGGTACTTTTCTACTGCGAGAGGAGGAGGATTGCTATAGTTCTGACTTGTGATTTGCAGTGAAAACAGATATTGCAATAAAAGTTTGATCAAAACCAAGGAGACTTTAAAGGTATGTTAATTAGGTTGTACTATAAAAAGTACATTTTAACAAAAAACTATGGGTGCATAGAAGCTGAAAGAACAGGTGTAGCTTCTAGACACTGCAATAAAAGGCAATATAGAAGGGAGCTTAAATGCGGACATTAAATAAAAATATAGTGAGCAGCAAAGAAGGAAGAGGAATTGCTATACTGAAAATATAGTTATTTTATTAAGCCATATGAATGAATATGTTTGAAATTAGATGTGGGTGCTTGCTTATAGTATGTAATTTGATAGTATGTAATTTGTACCCGCTCACACAGCCAGGTAGGCACTTAGACACCTAGTTTCACTCCCACAAAAGCACTTATGTACCCACAACTCATATAGCCACACATTGACTGACACTCTAAGTCACACATCATTTACACATTCATTTACTATCTATACATCCACTTGCATAGTCATTCACACACCCATCTAGGCACAATCACACCTGCTCAAATACATATACAGCCATTTATGTACCCAGTGCTCAGACAGTCATTTACACACACACTTACATACCCATACACCCAATTTAACACCAAGTTACCCACCAATACCACTACTCACATACCTATTTACAAAACCATAGAGCCGATCACACACCCTGTCAGACAGCGGCAGAGGCACTTACACATCCACTCACACACCACTTGTGTATCTACCAGTAACAGATACATGCACAAACTGTTACACACCCAAACACCTACTAACACAGTCAGTTACAAATCCATACAGCCACTTACATACTCATTTAGATACCCATATAGTCACTAACTCACACAGCTACTTACACATCCAGTGACACACCCACAGAGGCACTGATACACTCACTCACATATGGACTCAACCGGTCACTCACCCCTACAGCTACTCACATTTATACAACCATACTGAGAACATTCCACAGTCTCTTACACACTGACATAACTACTTATGTAGCTACTCACTTCCTTATAGTAAGTAATCTAAAAGTGTGTAATATAAAGTTAAATGTATTGTAGATTTGCTTTTCAGATATTTACTTGTGCTTAAAGAGTATGATTTATGATGCTGAGAAAGACAGAATAGAGAAAAAAAGGAAGAGCATTATCTGCTTAAAAGTGAGAATAAAAAAGCACATGATGTGGAGAACAAACTGGGGAAAAAGAGCTGCTGTTAAGAGAACTAAGTAGTTTGTTAAAACAGTATATGGGAAAATGCAGAATGTGGAAAAAGTTTCAAATAAAAAGACAGGTTTACAGTCAACTCACAACAGAGAAAGAATACGTCAGATGGAAAGTGAAAAGTTTTATAAAAATACCTAATTTGATAAGGAGGCAGAAACAATTTAAAGGAGTATGGCTGAGAATGTTTAGAAGTAGGGTAATACAGAATTTGGTACAAAACATGAAGCAGTATAAAAGAACAGCAGCACTGAAATAAAAAAAATATTGAGAGTGTGGTTGCTAAAGTGTTTGCCCTGAAGTGCAAACTATTTACCGTGATGCTAAACAGAATGAGAACACTGGATAACACTGTGTTATCTACGAGTAAAAGAAGCCAAATAAAGGCATATTAATAAAAGTAACCTTTGCTAAATTATCAAAGGACAATGGAAGCATATGTTTAGTACTGAGGCTTTCTTTAATGAAGGAAGCTGGTTACAACAGAATGAATTTGTGCATGCAGTTGAAACAACTGGCCAATGCTATGAGGTAAAATATAGTGCTCCAATTGCAAAAGAGGAGATGATCCCTAGAAATGCAGCGGAAGAGAGAGGTGAAGAGGTACAAAGAAGGTGTAGACATGCCGCTGTATATAAATGGATTTGCAGTAGTATTTGTAGTATTTGTGAATCAATTGAAATATTAAGAAATGTTCTGCAATAATTTCCAGATAGAAGTGTGAAGCAGAAAATTGCAATGTTGCAAGCATTAAATCCATGCAAAGTGAGGAAATACACTAATTTACAAGAACACTCATTGGGGTGTCTATCGAGGAAAGTGGGCACAAGCAACTTTCATCATTTTCGAATGTTGGCTGTTCATCATTAAAAAATGTGAAATTTAGTTAGAAGGCTTTTCTTTATAAAAAAGTACTGCACTGTGTTTGAGTGAAAAGAACAAAGCACTTCTGCATGGTACAATAACACAGGTTGAAAATGGTTGTGAAGATATTAATTTACATTTCTTTTGTCTTGAAGTGCAGCGTGGCCAAAATGAGAAGTTGGCATGTTCAAGTGTAGAGGAACAAAACACAGATATTAATACTGATAACTTTAGACGAGGAGTAGCAAAGTTAATGTACTTTCTGCCCAGAAACCAAATTATGTTTCTATTTGTTGTCAACACGCCCACTACAATGCCCCAATTCGAAACAGTGATGTGTGCTTAAAAACGAACGAAGAAAACAGAGAAAAGTGGCTAGAATTTGCAGTGAATTTCTTTGGGGAAGTACATTTTGATTTGTCCACATGACAGATCATGTGCACGCACTGCTATGACACATTAAAGGACTACAAAATGCCTGCCAGAGTACTACACAATAAGTTAGTGGTGGTTGAAATTCCAGAGGAACTTATGCAACATTACTGATACAATCTATACACCCTTTTCAAGCAATAGTAAGTATGGAACCAAAACTGGGAAATTACCACCCACTTAGCTTCAGAAAGGGCTTAAAGGTAGAGGTGTGTATTTACATTTAGATTTCAAACACAATATTGAAACTGTGGGTGTAGAGAGAAATTTTGAAGAACCCCTTGTTATTCTAGTGAATGGTGTGCAGATAAAAAACTAAAATACCTGGCAGTAGCTAGTTGATGTAAAAAAAGGCAGAGAAAACTACATTGTATCTTAAAGAGAATTATCTTTACTATAAAGATGTAGATGTTGTCAAAAAAGGAGGTTGCATGGAGGAAAAAATTATGCCTTCAAGTGGACAGTTTGAAAAGTGTATAGAAGTAGATCTGAAGAAATATATGAGCACTACAGTATCCATGAACTACATTCAAAGAGGTTATGGGGATACCATTGAACTCTATCAGACGAAACAAGCTAAAGGAGCTCAAATGAGTGTGTGGTTGAAAATTTAGAGGCTTGATGTTTTTCTCAACTATTTCCAACTGTAGGAGGCAGATCGGATCTTGACCGCCCTGTGCAAATACCTGCAGCAGAGTATAGGTCAACATGATTATATTCAGAGGGCCCTACATTTTGACAAAGTATTCCATATATATTGCATCTCTTGTTTGAAAGTGATTTGTCTGGATTGGCATATACTGTTAACCATATTCTTAAGACAGGATTTAATGTACAAACCATGACTGCAAAAGACTTTGATGAAAAATTTCACGGAAAAGATAAGAAGCTTGAGTACAATTTGATACATTTGATGACATACTAATGTGGGATCAATGAGTACTGGTATCGGCATCATGGTGAGCTCAAGTGTATTTCCTAAATTTAGGGGCACCAACTTGGTTTGTAACACTGAGCTGTGCACGGTATGCATGGGATGATTTACATGATATTTTAAGAGAAGCAAACTCTAAAATTAAAGCTATTTGAATTGAAGATACCAGGAGAACTTTGCCCTTTGGATCCTGCAAATGTTTGTAGGTAATTTAACCACAGATTTCAAGCTATGCTGTCCTTCATCTGCAACAAATAAAATTCACCTCTTGGAGAAATAACTGATTTATTTTGGTGAAAAGAGTATCAAGCCAGAGGTGCTCCTCATATTCATATGCTGTCATAAGTAAAAGATGCACCTACATTTGGAACAGGCACATATGAGTCTGTATGTTCTTTTATAGAACAGCACATTACATGTCACATTCCAATAGACACTGAGGAAAAAGCCTAAAACGGCAAGTACTGTGTTTCCAATCACATAGATGTGGAAGGTACTCTCCACGGAAATACAGAGCAAATGGAACATCTTACACAAAATGTCGTTTTGGATTTCCAAGACCTGTTATTTCAAAAGGAAGAGTGAACAGTTTTATGTCTGCAGTGAGACATACACCTACAACCTCAGAGGGACAGAGGCTTTGAAATAGATCAAGGACTACGATCCTGTGATTTTAAAAATGTGGAATGCCAATATGGATATTCAATTTGTGCCAGACAACTCTATAGTTTTTATTCATTGTGTTACCTCATAAATAGCCAACTTTGAGAAGTCCGAGATGAAAGATGTGTGGGTAGTGATCTCTGCTGAAAAGTCTCTAACAAAAAAATTGTACAGCTTCAGTTTGAAGATGCTTTCACACAGGATGAATGTTGCGATCTTTTTAGTTCTGTTAGATTATATTCTAAGTTTAAAATAACTACTTGGGTCAGTCTAGACCTATCATCAACTCAAAAGAGAGTTTTTAAATCTTTATCAGAAATTCAATATCTTGCTGAATTGTAGCCAGATAATACAGACATGGTAAAAACAAACATGTTGGACACTTGCTATCCAGTATATATCTTGAAAATATTTGTCTATATGAAGTACTCCAGTACTGCACATATAGAAACAATGTGACAGAAAACGTAGATAAGTGTACATTTGCAGTAGATGGTTGAAATGGGTGTTTGGTGCAACATTGAAAAAGCAATCTAATTAACCATAGAAAACTGAGCTGCCAGACTATGTTTAAACCTTTGGCATTGTGAAACAGAATTACTAGGAAAGCTTTACTGCTATCAAGACTCTTTCAAGGCTGCAAAGGATGGCTCAGTATTTGCAAACTACTTGAAAATGTTGAATGATGAAATTGAACAAGAAGAAACAATTGCTTCTGAGGTGGCTAACGAGAGTTCGTAAAGTAGCCAAAGTTCAGCTCCTTAAAGTCAGGACACACTTGGACAGCCAATAATAAAAAAAAATGAGGCTGCTTTTACAATGGATGAGGTGGAGACTGTAATTGAGTACGCAAGACTGGAAATTATTGATTTGGCAGATTTAGTTGTTCAGCTACATGATGAGGAAATGCAAATATATATATGGAGGTGAAGGCAATAGTTGAGCATGGATTGCTCCATGACAAGAAAGAGCGTGCATGCTCAACATTTAAAACGATATTGTTGCATGTCAGTGATCAAACTGGCACTGGCACAAGTTTCTTAATACAAGTTCTTACTGTTCTTACTATAATGTGTGGGTATAGCACCTACTGGATTAGCTGCACACAATATCAAATGTATTGCTTTGAATCGACGTTTGATGTTGCCTGTGGAACATGACAAGAAACTAGAACCAAACTTTATTTGATAAAGCTTGTCATAAAGTGTCAAGGGTGTTAAAAAATTGAGGGGGATATTCTCAAGGAGCTATCGCCGAATTAACGGCACTTTAGCGCAGCCAAAGTCGCAATAAATCCATCGCCCCAGCCACAAGCCGGTGAAAACTGCCGATACCACCAGTTTACCTGCGATAGCAACCTCAAAAAAACATTGCCACGGATGACCCCGGCAACTATCGCTAATGAGATGCAGAGTAGGCATTCCCGAGCAATAAGCAGCGACAACACCACACCTCAACATTCTCAATGACCAGCCACATCGGCGATAAGATCACAAAACATGCGTTATATCACGATAGCAGTAGGAAACTAACACCTGCTCCGACCTGGTGCAAAGTCGGACGACAACCGGCAACAGAAAAGGGACCCCAGACCACAGCCACACCTGAAGACCAACAGACGCCATGGAGCCACTGATCATGCAGCTTGTAGCCCCAACAGGGACGCAACACACCCCGCCACCACACCCAGGACTGCCATCCCCCCCCCAGGCCACAATCCGGCCACCTCCACCGGACCAAGAGAATGCACATCAACATCACGAAATCATGCACAAAACCATTCGCCTGATGCCGCAGAAACACAACAACTAACAGTCATGTGAGTACAGAAAAAGCAGATTCAATCCATCACCATTGAAAGTCCAAACAAAACATCACAATCAAATATCACACCAAACAACTATTTGGTAGAGTCATGGCGGGTCATCCCTGGACAAACTGCAAGTGACAGCCTGTAAGACAATATCTCAAATAAGAAGGTGTGTCAGGCCCTCATCAAAGGACAGAGAGAGAGAGAGAGAAAGAGAGAGAGAGAGGGAGAGACTGAACAAGGAGCGCAAGGACAATCGTGCCCTTGGCACATACATGCCAACTGTTGTGTGTGTCTCGCAATTGGTGCATCCAAAACCTGAGGCCTGGCAACATATCCAGCGCGAACGCCACGTCACATTTCAGAAGCGAAAGCAGTAGTTAGACTAAAATTAGGCATGAAAGCTCCTCTGTCTCGAAACACAAGGCGGAAGGACATTCGAACCTTCGACCTTGGTCTCCAATGCGCAAGCACCCCCTGAGTGAGATACCATACCAGACTCTGTCGACTCCCACACCACGAACTGCGCTAATGAAAGAGCAACTTGTCCACATCCCACACACACTTGTCCCTGCTCGAGCTACACCTGCATGGCATGCCCCCAACACATCGGTACAAGAGACAACCCCTACGTCAAAACGTTGAACACACATATGACTCATTACTCCGAGCTGTGGCATATCGTCCACAGAACCGCCACCGGTCTGAGAAGTGCCGGTGGTACGAGACCAACATTTGCAATGGCAGGCAATCCCAGGCACATGCACAACCACAGTCATGTGGAACTGAACCATGCACGAATGCTGCATCAGTTGGGAGCTCTGCCAATGGCAGTCCTGCGAATCAGTTACCATCTGAGTTTCTGGCTTGCATACGTCACATGCATCCAGCCCTGGTTCCACTGTCGATCATGCACATTCGAGTGGCCCATGGAGGTCTGCCTATCCAACACAGCGGGAGCTGAACTGGATTACGACATGTGTGTGCCAACCCTGTTGGCACACAAACTGGAGTGCAACCGGGATACCCCGGCATGGGATGCCTTGATATGTGGTGTCTGTGCCGGCAGCAGTGGATGGGAGATTGCACAAGTCATCATGTGCAGTGACCTATTGGGCTGTGCTGCGGATTGGTGAAACTGCGTGGTCGGAGCACATCTGTCCAGACCAGTTAATGGATTGGCTCTCCCTCGTGTTCCTTGAATCCGAGAATGATGTACTTGTGGAACTGATTGCCTACGAAGCAGCGCTCGCATTCATGGACGAGTAGCTACCTTCCTGCATACACAACTGATTGACAACCAGAGCACAGGGCCCAACACCGTGTTGCATCATGGAGGATTGGTCCCATAAGCCAGTACAACTGTGGACGATTCTGCATTTGCATGGACTTAGAATGCATGTGCATGCACCTACGTGTGTTGCCACGCACCTGTGCAAGGTGCTGCAGTCCCATGGGCGGAGCTGCACAGCGTCGTTTGGCAAAGTTTCCAAATCTGACATACTGCTGGAGGTAGACTGCACACATGCTAATGTGGCACGACATGTGACCTTGTTGGTCCGTTTAACCTGCTCAGTGTCAGCAGAGCACACAGTCGGCGCAGTCCGGTGGGAAAGCTGTTCATTGCCCCGTGTTCCCTGACACGGGGCAATGAGCAGACGCCAAACATCACATGACTCGACCAGCAAGGCAAGGTGGGCTGAGACCGTTGCCAACCGTAAGGATATGTGTACATGTTTGCCACCCCATTCCATGCACCTCGACGTGTTCCCATTCTGCCTGTAAGTGTATTCAGCATTTGTCTGCCTGTTGGGGTTCATCACTTGCCCGTACTGACACGCACATGCTAATAAAGCCTACGCAGCTTCACCAGTGTACAACTGTGATGAGTGTTGACTAGTTTGACAAATCGTGTGTATCAATGAGCATTGTCTGTAAACAGGGAGGGACAGACTGCCTCTGGTACCTAGGTGGTGAATCCCTATTGGCAGCTCCACCTCTGTGAGCCACACATTGTGTTTGGGATACTTGCTCGTAGACCTGTGCCCTTACGTGTCTTCAGCAATGTGAGTATGGTGTCAAACTACTTGCCCCGTGGATCGATATGATCCATTGAAGCAGACCGTGTGCACACTGATGTGTGTGAGTACGTCATGTGAAGAGGAGTTCCCTAGCCACATGCGATGTGGGACACTACTTCAGGCAGGCTACCGATTCTGACATTGACACCCACAGCCCTATGTGATACATGGACGTGGGGCTACGTTGGGGGATGCGAGATTGTTGTGCATGCGCAATGAGGCCACAGCTAGTTCACACCTTCACAGTAATCCAATTGGACATGTGGGTCAGGATCAAACTTGCTCATTGCTGACATTTACCAGGGTGTACCTCTTGGTGCAATCAACATCTCTACATTCATCCATACTTGTACACATGGGTGAACATAGACAAGACACATATGTGTGATTTGGAATGTTTTATTCACATTCTGGGGAGTCTCCGAGATGGAGGGGTACATGTCCAGTTGAAGCCAACATTAAGTGGTTGCCCAGTGGTGGGCCATCCTGAGTCCTTGGGGGAATGCAAAGTTGATCTGAAGAGGAAGAGTACAATCCTCAGCCGGATTTCTGTGTCATTGGTACAAGGGTAAATATGGCAGTCCATGTCGGGGTCCAGGGGAATGTCACAGAGTGTTCCGGGGGTTAGTTGGATGCGTTGTACCAGGGCATGATGCATGGGGATTTACCATGCAGGGACTGGCCATGTGGCGGGTATGGTTGCTACTGCCTCCTTCCTCACACAGTTATAACACTCCACATCTTACTCCTCTGAGACGTCTTCTGTGTCCGGTGTGTCCAGTATGCCAGGTGTGTGTAGTGGTGTTATGGCTGCATCACTGTGGTCCACTGACACATCAGGGTGCGAAGGTGATAGGGCTGCATCACTGTGTGCCACTGACACATCAGGGTGCTGAAATGTAAGGGCTGTATCACTGTGTGCCACTGACACATCAGGCGATGGAGATGTGTGTGTTGAAGTTCCTGCAGCAGTCATCTGGTACAGACTCTGTGACAGCAATGGCAAGATGAGGATCTGCAAGGCGTGGAAGATCCCAACTACATGTCACTGGTGTTCAGCCGTGGCAGCCCTACTCCCAGCCTGCATCCACTCCTTGGTCTCCATTGTCCTTCGCATCTGTGGCAAACTCTGTGTTGTCATTGCTGGAGCCTGTCTGACTAGGCAATTCCTGTATCCGAGTTATGGCCCCAGCGAAGTCAGCCAAGGATTGTCGGCGAGCATGGTGCGGACTATGGGTGTCTGTTGGGAACTGTACGTGGTCCCTGATGGGACTCAGACACCCACGTATGGCATCGAGTTTGGCTGCCACGAGGTCGAAACCCACCCGCAGCTGGTCAGCCAACTCCTCCTGGCATGCTAACACACAGCGTTGGAATTCAAAGTGTTGGTCGTGTGGGTCCTGTGGGCCAGCCGTGGTGGTGTGTGCTTCCTGCTGTGTGGGCTGTGCAGGGGGTGGGGTCACCTCGATGCAGCTGGGCTGCATTGCTCCTGGTGGTGGGAAGCTGAGGCTGTCCACGAGCCGTTGGAGGGTGTCTGAGCAGATGTGCAGGGTGTCGTCTTCATCATCACTGTAGAGATGTGTGGTCTGCTCTGTAGGAGGGGCCTCTGCAATGTAAAGGGGAGATGCAGGTTAACAGTGTGTTGCATGTATGTTTCCCATTGTACATGTTTACATACAGACTGCATGACAATGTACTTTGTGACTGTTTTGAAGGAGCTGCCTATTTGATAGGAGACACTAGACATTTCGACTACATGACAGATGTGAGGTTGTACTCGTACATCATCATCTCACAGTGTCAAGCAATGTCAGATGTGATTGGCCAGTTGCTAAGCACGAGCAGCAGCAGTTGTGTCCTCTGTCCTGTGGTGTAGGTGTTACACTTTGTACTACATTGTCGTCAATGTTGATGTGCTGTGATTGCTATGTGTGCATGCTGCATTGTTGGCGAGTCGGCCCTGCAGCTGTGATTTGGTGGCACCTCATCCCTATGAGTCGATGGGCCTTTGACTTGTGTGCTTTTAGGGTGCTGTCATGTTTGCAACTTGGGTCATTTGTGCTGTTGGAAATATTTTTGTACTCTTGTGCATTGTTTGTCTGCAGATGTGTTTTTGATGTCATGGGTTGTAGGTGCATGTGGATGTGTCAAAGTGTGACCTGCTCCTTTATGGATGTGGTCCACACTCAGACAGCTCTAAGTTGTCACGTGCACCATGTCATGTATTGTGACTGCAGCCATGCTATCTGCCATGCAGTGTCAGTTGCATAGTCCGTGTGGCTCACAGAGCCGCAGCTTTTCTTGCTTCAGCACATGTGCATGGGTAGGTTGTGGCATTGGTGATATGGAGGGGGCCCATTTGTGCACATTGTGGACGGGGGCCTACATGGTGTTTCTATGTGTGCTGCACTGTGCCAAGGGTATCATGGACATGTCCCACACTCATTGTGGGTGTTCAGTGTGCTGGGCTTGATTGTGCATGTGTGCCATTGTGCCCATCTCCCTCCGTCAACCTAGGCCCTGGTCGTTACTCACCCTGTTGCTGTTGGGTCAGGTCATATTGTGCTGTGTCCAGACCCCCAACTCCTTGCACCGTCCGCACTGATGACTGTGGCCACTGTTTCCTCCAGCTCATCAAGCTCCTCCTGTGGCACAGGAGTCCCACCTCCAGTCGCCTTTGCTGCCTTCCTGTTGGCAGTTTCTCCTTGGTCAGGCTGTGCACTTCATGCCAGCGCCTCTTGACCTCCTTCATTGACCTCCTCGACACTCCGACTGCATTCACGTTGGTGACGATGAACTGCCATATTTCCGTTTGTGTTGCCAATGTCACAGTGGAGGTGATGAACAGTTGTTGGTAGTGTTCTGTCACCTCCGTGACGAGGATCCTGCAGACTGAACCTCGTCTTCCTCTTCTCCTTGCCCTTCCAGGAGCATGGGGTTCCTGGCTGGTACTCCATGGGGCTTGTGGGGTTCGGGTTGTCCTCGGCACTCGGTCCGGGTGCATCCATGGTGCTATGCAGTTTGCTTGGGCTTTGGTGTGTTTTTTAAAAGATCTTTTATAGTGCATTTTCCTGCATGACGCGTGGGATTGGCAGGCCTGTGGCTGCTTTTCTTGTCGCGCTTGGCCTCCTCGCAGCTTTTTTTTCCGTTGGTTTTTCACATTTTTGTGATGCCGCGTTGACTTCATCGCTGACATTTGATGTGTGATTGTGGTACTATCACATGGTGCCGCCGGCTTGGGAATGCTGCGTTATGAAGGTGTTATTGTCCCGCGATGGACTGCGATGTGGTGAGTCGCGATAAGTAACTCTTGCGGTAGTTATCACACGTTCTTGAGAATATGCCCCTGAAACTTTTAATTAGGTGATGAGGTGAGTGGTCTCAAACTTAATGCTTGCCTTTGTGTATTTGAGATTACAAGAGGTTCTGAGAATGGATTATGATGTCCTATTTGGAGGAAAACGTAATTGTTTTTGGAGATCTACCGCAACTTACTCCTGTGAAGGGTCAGCCTCTGTTCAAAACACTGTTGCGTGATGAAACTAGGAATTCTTTGTGAAGCATTATAAATGTGAATATTTGGTTACATTTCCAATACAAAGAATTAATCAGGAATATACAACCATCTAATATTGAATATGGTAATATTTTGAAAGATATTAGAGAGGGCTTTCTTTCAAAAGAGAGAAGGTGTGTTCTACAAAGTTGTCTTCTTGAAGAACGTTATCCAACAATGAAGACAGCAGCTGAACTGATGTTAAGTATTACACAAGATGGTAAACATATTCTGTGCCTAATGCCTACATTTGAGGAGTGTGCATCATTGAACAATGAATTGCTGGAATTTTAGAAAGAAGACATTTTGCAACTGAAGGCAATAGATACAATGAAACATCAGGGTGTCACTGTATTTCTAAATGAAAAGTTTCATGAACTGCAGGATTGGAGACATTTTTAAGTCTATGAAAAAACTGTAAGGCAAATTTTGCACTGAAATGAAAATGTTGAAGAAGGTTTGGTTAATAGTTATGGGTAAAGTTGTTGAGCTTATTATTAATTTTCCTAATTGGAATGAGGTGGAACACTAAGCCAATTGGACTATGTACTGCACATTTATTGCATGTGAAAGATTTATATGTTTGAGGGAAACAGTTTTTCGTTTGTCTAGCATATGCTACTATTCATAAATCACATGGCTTGAGTTCAAATGCAGCATTCATTAATATTGGTAGTACAGTGTGTAAGGAAGGTATGCCATACATAGTTTTGTCTCGAGTTGGGACATTGACTGGTTTGAATCTACTTGCATTTGATGAGAGCAGAGTAAACGCAGACCCAAGTTGTGTTGAAGAATACAACCAATTAAGAAGTCTGTATGCTCCTCATTTCGGATAGTTTCTAGTTTATGAGGAATGTTCCATCTGTCCAAAGCGGAATGTTTCAAAGTAGTGTAGTGAGGCTATTGCAAGGAAGAAAAGGAGAGAAAAGAGGAAGTTGTTAAGAAACCAAACATTGTAATCCCTTCGGTGTCTACTGTTATACAAATGATGTGGTAAACATATTGTTTGCATTACCTCTTGTTGTAGTTGCTGTTTAAGAGAAACCAGAGAAGATATTGTGTTCTGTGCTGTGTGTTTTGTTGCACCATCTGCGTAGTGACAGAACTAAAACACATTGTGCATCATGCATTCGACACATTATAGATACTTGTAGTGGATCTGTACAGTTTACTCTAAATACTAAAAGGGATGCACAGGAATGGTGATGTTTGGTGTTTTAAAAGAAGAGGAGATACCTTTTGTGGCACCATGAATGTGAAGATTACTCATACACATAAACTGCAGAAATAAAGTAGGAGCCTTTTATTTATTTAATGATACCAGATTCCAAAAGTGTGCCTTTTGAGAGAATAATGACAAAAGCTACACAAAATAATGTATGTCCAAATTGTCAAACAATTGTTCTGTCGGCTTTACATGTAGCAAGAACTGGTAAGTATGCTATTTTAATGTTTTATAACGATGTAGAGCAGATGGCAGTAAATTAGATACTGAGATTACTTACTTTAAAACAAGCCAAATATCTATTTCTGGTAAAACATGCATTATTATCGATATCATTAATTATGAAAGAGTTAGTATTAAATATGTTCATCGTACTGTCTATCTAAAAAGTAGAAGTGGATGGCAGAATGTAATTCTAGGAACCGTAAATTCAGGCAAAGATTGCCTTGGAAGTTACCAAATTCCTATCTTTTGTTTTTGGAACCAAAGTTCTATGGAGGGTGACAGTTACAAATGTGGAATAGACTAGTTACTGTAGATGTATTTTCAGGATTTACAACATCATGTAGCCTTCCAAGGGTGATGTCTTTATAAAGCTTTGCCTATGCTGGTGTGCCTTATATATATATCTAGTAGTGCTACTGTAGCACTTCTAATGATGAAGTTCTCATTTTCACAATGTTTCTTAGGATCAGTACTGCAAGTATAGATAAAATGATTGTTTAAAACACTGTAGTGTGTGCAATGTGCTGTGTTGCTTATTTGCAGTGATATACTGTGCAGTTGTGTTTTTTTATGCAGTCTATATGACTGTTTGTCCCCAATGTTCAAGGACAGTTCTAAATCTTTATACAGTACTTCATTTATGTTGTATAAGTATAAAATCCGAGAACAGTAAAAAAAGTGAAAATGAAATGTTGATATTTATTATAACTTAGCTTTAGAGCATGGGAAATGTGTAGTGATTTATTGCTATCATAAAGTTATGCATTGCTAAAATTTCCAAGTTTAATTTATAATTTTATAACTAGTAATACTAATTCAAATTTATTTTTTTTCTTTTCTATACAGATCAATGGAACCATCTATTGGAGTAATGTGGTTTACAAAAGTGTTTTTTTAGTGTTGTTGCATTAGATTACATTGTGAGGGTATTCAGACTACAATTAAAAAACAATGCACCCTCTACATGGTCATACACGCAATTACAGTCTAATTCAGCCACTCATGTACCCACTCACACACCTATACAGATACTCACTTCTCATATACCCACACAATCATTCAAAGACCCACTTGCACAACCAAACAGACACTTATACAGCTACTCACACACCCATGCACTCACTTACATACCCACTAACACACCCATACAAACACTCATACACTCACACACCCACTCAGACACCCACTCAATAACCATACTGTTGGAGCCGGCCTCGTGGCGTGGTCCTGTTCCCCCTCGCTAAGCCGCACGAGGTCCCATGCACCTCGGGGCGCCTCCATTTTGGATTATACGTCACTCCACGTGACCACCTACATGACCCTGCTCTACCCGGCCTCGGTCCCAGCGAGACCCGACATCGAGGCGCCAACCCCTGGCCCGGGGGATACCACGTGAGCCCTTCCCACTCCCGGCGGAGGGCAGTATCGATGGGACCCCCAACCGTCCTTCCACACCTAGGTGCGTTCGCCCCACAGCTCTCTGGGGCCTGGCGCCTCTCCTGCTGGGCGTCTGGCCGCGCCCTACCCGGCCTCTCCGCCCTCCTGGGCGCAAAGGTCCGGACATCAAAGGGCTCCAGACCTATATCTGGGGCGACCCGGCAACAAGACGACAGTTGTATCCCGGAGTCCAGAGCCCTGCTGATCGGATCGCGGCTGACCCTACGGAGAAAGACTCTTCCTGAACCGACACTCTGAGCCCTGCTGACGACGTCGCGGCTCCATCGTGCTTACAAGACCTTCACGAACCTTCGGGGCCCTGCTGACGCTGTCGCGGCCCGACCTTGTTGAAACGTACCATCAGAGCCCAGCTGACCTCGTCGCGGCTCGACCGAAGCGGACCTACCACCGGAGCCCTGCTGACTGTGTCGCAGCTCGACCCAAGCGGAACTACCACCCGAGCCCTGCAGACGCCGTCGCGGCTCTCCACGTCCGAGCCACTCTGAGACCAGCACCCAAGGTCTGGCGCAGAGCCTCCCCGTACCTGGCTGGTACTAAGACTGTCCCGCTACCCTATCCCCCCAAGAACATTGAGACTCTTACCGGATCACTCGATCCTATTGTAAATATTGAACCGTGCTCCTTTTTATATAAAGAACCAAGATAAGCAACTGATACGGAGTCCTGTGTGGTGGTGTTACTGGGCCTAATACGATCATAGGAGAAGGACCTCTCCAAGGAGGCTTCTCAGCGGCGCTCGGCTATAACTTTGCGGTAGGAAGGTGCCCGAGGTAGTCCCCCCGACTCCCCGGTGGTCCTCCCTCCAACACATACCACGACTCTCACACCCACTCACAAACCTACACAGCCATTCACAGCCACTCACACACCGACTCACACATTCACACAACCACTTAAACACCCACACAGAAATGTACATCCCCACTTATACACCCATACAGTCACTCACACAGCTACTGACACCCCCACACAGCCACTGAGACACCCACCCACACACCCATACAGCTCCTCTCACATCTAGTCACAGACCCACACAGCCACTCACATACATACCCACTTACACACCCACAAATACATTTACATCCCCACTAAGATACCCATACAGTCACTCACACAGCTGCTGACACACCCACACAGCCACTCCCACTCCCACACTCACACCCACTCACATTCCCATACAGTGAATTACACACCCATTTTCACATGCATACACCTAATCATGTAGACTCATAGACTGGCTAGCACTGAGGAAATATCATGGCCTGCTCAAGATTGCTAAAAAGGAATATTTTCATGGCATAATTGAAAGAGCAGGTAATAAGTCCCATGAAGTATTTAAGATCATGAACAGCTTTATGTCCCCTACTCCAGAGAAGCCCCTCGGTCTCTTAAATGCTGTAATAAGTTGGCTACCTTTTTTCAGAAGACAATTATGAATCTCCAATTAAGCCTTGCTCGCTACTTGCAGGAGCCTAGCAGCTTCCCCCCTCTTGGGGAAGCGATTATCAAGGAGAGAGGGTGCGCCCTTTCATTCCTTGAGCCCATCTTTTGTTAAGAATCTCGAGCAGCCATTTTCCCACCTTAAATCTGGTTCACCAGCTGTTTCCCTGTCTCACTAGTGTATTCGTTATGGCGGCAGGGGTAATTAATCCAAGGGTCAATAAGCTGTTGAATGAGTCACTGACCACTGTGAAAGTTCTCAGAGACTGGAAACAGGCTATAATTCTCCCATTGATGAAGAAGCCTTCGGCTGACCCTAATTTGCCCAGCAACTATAGACCCATCTCCTTGCTGCCTGCAGTCTTCAAGATATTGGAGAAATCAGTCAACAGGCAGCACTCTTGTTATCCGGAGATGAATAATCTCCCACATTCAAGTCAGTCGGGCTTTAGGAAGACCTTAAGCACTGAGACGGCCTTACTAGATGTGGCTGAGGAAATCAGGGACACTTTGGATGTCAAGGGCAGGGTGGTGCTGATCTTTTTAGATCTGTCTGAAGCCTTTGATACGGTTCCCCGTTCCTTGCCTCTAGACCGTCTCTCGAGGATTGGAGTGAAAAGTCATGCACTTAGCTGGCTGACCTCCTTTATTAGACAACAGAGAACAGGAGGTCTGGCTGCCTCCGTCTTCCTAAGGCAACAGGGCAATCTCAGTCAGGGTCTCGCGGGCCTCTGCCCTTAGCACTACATTGTTTAATGTCTACCTTACCCACTAGCTCCAATCGTTGAGTCATTTGGAGCTAAGATTGTGTCATATGCAGACGGCACACACATTCTCTTTTCCTTTAATGATGGGGAGGATCTGACTTTCTACTCCATTAAATCTTGCCTTACAGCAGTGTTTGCCTGGTTACACCAGAAACAGTTGATGTGCAATACTGATAACACTGAAATTCTCTTTTTTGGCACTTCGGCGCCCTTGGCTGGTCTGCTTGCTAGCCAGATGGTTCAGTTCTGCCTTTGTCTTGCTCAGACACAGCCAGGAACTTTGGAGTAAAGTTTGACAAGTGCCTATCTTTCCTACCTCAGATTAGTACAGTGACTGGCATGTGTTTTGGTATCTTAAGGGCACTGAAAAAGTTTTTGTTTTTTCTGTCTTTCTCAGCCTGGAAAACAGTTATCCAGGCCCTGATTACATCTTGCCTGGATTATGCTAATGCCTTGAATATTGACCTTCCAGAAAATGCCATCCATAGAATTAAAGTGGTGCAAAACGCTGCAATGCGACTCTTACTGAATCTACTGAAGAGAGCGAGGACCTCGAGTCATCTCCCCTCCTTGAACTGGCTGCACTTTGTTACTGATTATTCATGCTTTCCACAACATTGGCCCGTGCTACCTGGATTCCTGTATTCTTTTCTATACTCCTGTGAGGAGCCTCTGGTCTTCACATCTGGCTCTGGCTAGAGTGTCGAGCGTGAGATTGTCAAGGATTGGCGGACACTCCTTCTTTTTAGGGCCATCTGCATGGAACTCTCTTCCGTTGCACCTGAGGCAAGAAACTTCAGAACTTGCCTTCAGGAAGGGATTACAAACTTGGCTATTCATTTTGTAACTTGGCTTGTTGCTGGATTAGCGCCAGAACATTCCTAGGAGCATCTGTGCGCTTTATAAATCTGTTTCATCATTCTTTCATCATCATCATAAACCTATACAGAAACTCACACACTCATTCACACACCCAGAAAGCCACTTAAACACCCACTCACACACCCATTCATACACCCACTCACAGTCCCATTGATACACTCACACACCTACTCACACACCCACTCGCACTCTCGCATACCCACAAAACCACTACAGCAGCTCCTCACAGATCCACACAGCCAATGACACACCCATTCACATACTCACACAGCTACTAACACATCCATTTGCACACTCACACACCCACTCACTGACCCACAAAACAACTACCACATCCACTCCCAGACCAACAGAGCCACTGACACACCCATTCCCAATCACACACCGACTCACAGACCCACAAAACCACTACTACACCCCCTCACAGACCCACACAGCCACTCACACACCCACTCACACACCCATTCACACACTGAATCACACACCTCTTCATACTCTCAAACACCTAGTCACACACCCATTCACACACTCACACACTGACTCACAAACCCACAGAGCCAATCACACACCTAGTCACACACCCATTCACACACACACACCCACTCACAGACCCACAAAATGATAACAGCCACTCACAGACCCATACAGCCATTCACACACTCACACATCCATTCTCACACTCACACACCCATTCCCACGCTCACACCCATGCATACACCCATTCACACACTCACACACCCACTCACACTCCCCTTGATACACACCCACACCCACTTACCCATTTACACACTCACACATCCATTCACACACCCACAAAACCACTACTGCTCCTCCTCAAAGACCCTCACAGCCCCTAACACTCACACATCAATTCACACACTTATTCACACACACATCCATACACTCACACACCCACTCACAGACCTACAAAACCACTAAATCACCCACTGACAGACCTACAAAGCTTCTCACAGAACCACTCATACACCCATACAAACACTCACACCCTCACTCACAGTGACATACATGTAGACATATGACAGCAGTTATTCATACATTGACAAACATATAACATCGTTATTCTTTCTTTAAACCAAAATAAGGAGTTCCGAAAAGAACCATTTTTTGAGTTTTGGGAAACTTGTTTTCTTCTTTTTTTGGTGTTTTCCAATTTTTGTTTTGGAACAAACTGTGACTATAAAAATTATTTGGAAAAATGCACAGAACGTGTGCAAAAGGTGTCTTAAAAAATTAACACTTGTGGTTAATGACAGAATGCATAAATGCTGGCATGGACTGTTATCCAATAGTAATGATTTCATTGCACACTGTGCAAAAAGATATGAGTTTCAACATTTGGCATAGGAGGGGGGTGAGCTGCAGCACTTGATGTTGATGCCTCTGGTGGATCCCTCTGGATCCCCGCTCTCACCAGTTGTCTAGGGTGGATGGTCCACAGATGTTTTAACATGCTGGTCATTCCATGAGAGTACTTTTTGATAGCCCCTTTGGAAAGTTCTTTATTGCAAAGGTTGCATTTAACGACATTTGCTACCTCTTGTTTTTCTCCAGATTGTATGGGGAAAAAGTTCCTTGAGATTGATTCTTTCTTTCTTGGTTGCTCTTCTTCCTCTTGTTCCAGCTGCTCTTCCTCTTGCTTTCTTTCTCCTCCTCATGTCACTTTATAAGATGGTTAAAAAACACCACAAAAAAAGATAGAGTTCCACCTGGGCAGCAGAGGTGTGAAGACTGAGGAGACACACCCAAAGAAGATGAAATGGGAAGGAACGTCTGGTAGAAGAGGTTGACAGGTGCCGCAAGCAATCAAATATATTTTTTGCTCTGGCACGTGCGACTCACAGATCCATTGCGGCAGCACCACAACATCACAGCGAATCCAGAAATATGCATTAAAACAACCTTGTAAGCTAGAATAATTTATTGGAATATACGTTTATGTTATTTCACTAAATTAATTACCTCAAACATCAATTTAATAGTGTCCATTTATGTTTTTAAGTGTTGTTAGAAATCACACTGTATTCGCGGTTCTCCCGCAGAGCCTGTAACAGAAAGTAGGCATGGGTTGGACTTGCGGCGGGTCCACGAATCCTAAAAACATTTAAAAACAATAAACACAATTTTAGTTTTGAAAAACAATTAAAGTTATATATTTTTATATAGTTTTTTCTATAAACATTTCTAGGTTAAATCACTTTAAAAATCTTAGGTTTAAGTAATGTTATAGTTAGGTGTGTTTGATAAAATATATGTTTATTTGTAAAAAAGCATTCGAAATTCACTGAAAAAAATCAAAGGTTACAGGAACATTATAGTTAGGAAATAGAAATAAAAAAACCTTAGAAATTCACTGAAAAAAACAAAAGTTACAGGGACGTTATTGTTAGGTTCAGATTGTACACACACACAACCATAGAAATTCAGCAGTTATATTTACTTGAGCTGGTTATAACTTCCTCCACTGCAATACACTGCTTATGAACTCACATATTACATCACTCATTACATGGTCAGTACCATTACAGCTAAAGTGTTTATGTCCTATTCAAAGTCCTGTTAGTAGCTTGATGAAGTGTTAGGAGCAATCAAATTGTCTAAAAACGTACTTCTGTTCCAGCATTCAGAACTTACAAGGTGAAAACCCGGCTGATGCATTTGGAAGAACCCCTTTTTAACAGATGCACAGATGCTGTGTTATGTGGTTGATTTTCTTTACAAAAATAGATCTGTATCCTGTTCAACAATCCTTGTTTCACCATAGGAGAGGGTCTGCTAGTTAGTGGGTTTGAAGAAACTTGCTACCAAGTAAAGAAGGCCTTTTGAGGTGTATTTAGCTTCCTCCATCTTTGCTGTCCAAAAGACTGTTTTACTAGAATTTTTTTTAATGTCAAGCCTACCAAAGAGTGCAGCTGTCTGGCTGCAAAAAACATATTGTGAGCTGACCAAGAACATAGAGGCATTTGGAGCCCGCCCATTGCTTTCCATTGGTTGGCTTTCCCGTCACTCTCAATTGCCTACTTCAGATTTGTCTCCCACCTTGTCAAGCTCGTGTTTGTCCCTCCAATGGACAATAGTCTTTTTACCATCTCTTATTACAGGCTGGTTTCTATGTCTCCACAAGTACTTTTCCAAGCACTAATTTTTTCTTTTGGATTAAACACTCAATGAAAGTGAATGTTTTTTTCAGCTGTTTTCCTTGTGTACTTCTGTCCCCCTGCACTTTCTGTTGCTCTCTATCTCCCATGTGCTCCTCTCTACCTCCATGTTGCACTCTCCCTCATGTATTTCCCCTGTTGCTTTCTCGCCCGTGCTGCTCCCCTGTCCGCTGCACTTTGGTGTCTCCCCCATTGCTGTTCCTCTACACTCTGCCCTCGGTGTTGCTTCCCCCACCTCCACTCGCTCTCCTTTTGCTATCCTCTTAAATCCACCCTTTGTGGTGCTTCCCCAACCTCACTCTCCTTCTCTCCTGCCTGTTTCTCCTCCTCTGTCCCCCATGTTGCTTTCCTCCACCCGTGCCCTCCATTTCACTTCCCACACCTCCAAAAAAACTATTTAGCGTAACTCTTTTTATTTTTAATTCACCGATCCAACTCCTTAAATTAAAAGAATCACTTGTGTCATTTTGTAGGCACATGCAGCATGTGTACAGTTGCAGCATGACCAGTTGTCTACTGGCACCACCAGTATTTCAATGTTCTGGCCGACACAAAAATTAACAAAATTGCATGAAGCCAGTATTTTCAGTCCTTATCTATATACTTCAAACAGCAAAGGTAAAACACTTTAAAATCTGTTCTAGAGCTGCGTTATTATTCTATGACTAATAATTATGGTACCAAAACCAATGAGAGGGGAGGGGAACAATTATAAGGGAAACACCCTCAGTTTCCCCGCACTGATATACATGAACCAAAAGTGGAGGGTATCTCCCAAACCAAGCAGTTCCTATGCCCTGATCCTTAGTGCTCACCAGGCACAGTACAGTACAGTATTTTTTAGAGAAGGTCACCCGCATGAGTTTCATAATAGCTGAGAATTTGGGACTGACTTTTACTGATGAGGAGGTGAGTACCCTCTTGGCAAGAGCCTCTCTGTTTGGCCAAACTAGAATTGGTCAGACTTTAGTCAAGTCAGAAGATTAGGACATTTTAAACATCTTGAAGAGGAAGCAGATTAGGAACGTATTAAATGGAAGCATCCTCACAGAATATTTACTTAAGAACGTGTCCCCTATGGGTTAGTTGACACAAATCCACCACATATATTTTTTGACAGATGCCACATTCAGAAAAGGAGGAGCTCAAGTGGCATGTGTACACGCGATTGACTTCTGCTAATAATTAAAACAGCAAAACGCCTGTCTGATGCCATACTCGTTGAAATACAGAAGTGTGAGAACAACTTGAAAGGTACGTTTCTTAGTGGCACTTTCAAGAGGAAACTGAAAGACATCAACAAACATTTCAATGTCTCTAGGGAGTATTTGATCCAGCAAAAAGCTGAGAAACTTCAGAAAGATCTGAAAATGTTTGCCTTTGTAAAGGTATTCCCTACACTCCTCTCACTACAAAGAATATGTGCCTCTCACTACAAAAAATCAGGAAAGTGGTCATGAGGCCGCATCCTGAGACAGTTGGTCTTCAGGATCTGACAGTTTGGACTATAGGTACAAATGCAACCAGAAACAGAGGGGTAGAGGTAGAGGACAGAGTGGAGTCCCCCCTTTTATGGGATATCACCCAATATCTTAGTTCTATCCCAGCTCACCAAATCCTGGATATGGCTGGCAGAGATGCATATCCCCCGAATTTCTAACCAAACGTTAATGCAGCACCAAACAGCATGACTTTTTTGATACAGTGGCCATGGACAAGGAAGGAACAAACAACGCCAGGAAAACAACATACAGTGGGGAAAACTCCTCCACGAGAATGAACACTAGGAGTATGGGAGAATGCCCTGATTATGAACCTAGAGATTTAGTTGTTAATCTTTCAGACAGGTCATTTTCTCCAGCTGAGAAGTCACTGTTAAACAAGGGTTTTGGTTTTGACCCCACCATTTTCTTCAATAAATTCAGACTATGACCGGAACTGGAGTAATTATTCCAAAAAATAAAACTGAAGGCTTTCTTCAAAGACAAAGAACTGAACGTATGACAGCAGACTTAGGAAAAGGTCTACCTTCACACCACCCTCCAACATACTAACTAACAAAATAGTGACATTTGAACAAGATGTGATCAATGAGGTAGAAATGACTGATGTCTACACAAAAAAATAGGTTCCAGAACTTGACCAAAGATGAAAGAGAATATTTGGAATCTTTAAGTAAACATAACAACATTGTCATAAAACCAGTAGACAATGGGGGAGCAGTTATGAATCTGAACCTAAACAATGACAACTCAGAATGCCTACATCTGCTGGCAGATAGAAGGAATTATTAGATTTTGGAAGATGATCCAGCTCCGCGTTGCAGGAATGAGATTCACACACTCGCAGAAGATGGAGAGACAAATGACTGGATATCAAAAAAAGAGGCTGATTGTTTGGCAGTGGATAATACCAGAACAGCAGCATTTTATACTCTACCTAAAATACATAAATGGATTGTTCCTATTCCTGGTCGTCCCATAGTTTCTGGTATTAATTCAGTACTAGAACCACTCTCTAAATTCAATGACACGTTTCTGAGACCTATGGTAGAAGACACTACCACTTACACCGGGAATACAAAGGACCCTCTTACTTCAGATTTGGGATATCACATTTGACCCCTCTAGAAATTTCCTGATTGGACTAGATGTACAAAGTCTCCATACTCGCCTGCCCCAAACAGAGACACTGCGGGTGATTGAAGAAGTGTTAGTTTCTCACCCCTGGCTTCACAACACCCTTAGATGTTTAGTCTTAGAATGCATTACTCATGTCCTCACTAGAATCCTGTGTGACCAAAAACCCATTCAGAGATAACATAAAGTTGTGGAAGAGGTACATTGACAACGTGCTGATCACCTGGGAAGAGGGCTATGAATTGACAGAGTCTTTCATGACCTGGCTTAAAAATCTGAATGACTATTTAAAATCCACACACACTGTTGATCGAGAAGCTCTCCACTTTCTAGACATCCTCATCATCCATGAAAACGGTCACCTTATAAGTAGCATGTACCACAAACCAACAGACAGGAATAGTCTCCTGAGATTTAAGAGTTTTCACCCCAACTCATTATGGGCGAACCTGCCATATGGGCAATTTTTAAGACTTTGCAGGAACTGTACTAAGACAAGAGATTGCTTATGATCTCTGTATAGAAACTCCGGCAACAGATGTATCCATAACATATCATTCAAATGTCACTGACATGTGCTAGCAACAACAGGGATGCTCTCACAGAGCATGTCAACAACAAAAATAACTTGTATGTGTGACCACATATAGCCAGGCCAGAAATTTACGTGATGCATAAATACACACAAAAAAAATTCCAGTCACTGAAAGGAACACAAATACAGCTTTGTGGCACCTCCCACCTGTCATGAGACATCATCCATGTGGTGGGTGTTGCATCTGCCATTTGACAAAGAAAAACAGAGAATTAGCATTGGGACTTACACGCAAGTGGCTACAGAGGGTACATACTGATTGCAACACCACAAATGTTGTGTATCTGATCACATGCCCGTGAAATGAGACAAATGTGGGCATGACAACAAGGAAAGTAATGTTGAGGATCGGTGAGCATAGGAGTAACCTCCAATGTAGAAGAGCAGCCACCAAGATGGCCACATATTGCACTAATAAAGACCACACCGCCAATGATTGTATTGGACTGTTATAAAATAGATACAACAAACCTATACTGACTTGAGCAAACTACTTCTAGAAAAAGAACATTAGTGGACATACAGGTTGGGCACACATATCCACAGTCTGAATGACGACATTCCATGGACCCAGTTGAACTAAGTCACTATATGATTACCCCAAGGCTGACATTATGACGTTTTGATAGATAACGATTTGCAGTGTACACACTCAGAGTGCTAAGGGGATATATCAGAGACACATGGATATACCATTGGCAGATGGGCTCAGATTCTCTATTTTTTTTCTTTTACTTTTTCCTAAGGACACATTGAGTTAGCATCCCTCACATTAGCTTATTTACATCTATTTTTGGATGACAGGAATGTACTGATAATCTTCTAAGTTACTACTATGATGCTTCCAAAAATGAAAGATATTGCACTATGCAGGTCCGCCGAGAATTTCAAGATGGCCACTGCATCACCGCTCATTAGGGCAGTCCAGTGATAACAGACTAACCTCGAAATGCGCCTTCTTGTTTACGTGTATGTATAGAGCTTTCTCCGCTGCATTCTATGAGTCTGTATTAGTGATTCCGTGCCTGGAGCAAGACTGAAAGGATCTGGCAATGAATTTTATCTATCATTGGCAATTAATGCTGCACCTGGACATAGGAATAAGGATGTAAACACAAGAACATTTGCCAAATAAGCCTATTATAAGATGGCCGCCTTGATCCACACCGGCTGGGAGCCATTTTTCTCAAAAGACTCCAGGTGTAACTGATCATCAAAGCACACATTGCACTATTTAAGGACTAGCTTGAGCTGCCTCTTCACCACATTTGGGAGATGCAATCCACACATTTAGTTTGGGAAGTCCCTGCTGAGCATTGGTGCACTAAGTAATACCCATTTTATTGGTATATTTGTTCTTCTTTGCTAGTAATGAAGAGCTATCTCTCCCATGTTTTCACAGTGTGTGACCTTTGTTCTCAGCAAGCCCCCGCATTTTCTCCAATGAGGCTTGGATACTCTGTGTTGTCACGTATGTCCTCCACCTAAAACACTGGGAGCCTAATGGCTTACATTCATGTATTTACTCTCCTCTTTGTGTGTGGATATATGTGCTGCACTTTGTGAATACACTTGGATAATGAGATGACAGTATGATATTTTGAACACTGGTTGTTACAGGTACTTTAAGTCACACCAGGTCCCTTATCCTGGCTTATAGATGATGGTACCTCTGAGGTTAAAGACCTCACCGTTTTAGAGTGTGTAGTGCAGTGCACTGGTTTCATTGTTTAAACTACCCATATTCTAATACCGATATGTTCTTGTTTCTGTTTCCCTTCTTTTATAGGATTCTTGAAATGGATAATCTGCAGTTTTCAATCAGCTCACTCTGTATCGAAGGGTTGGGTAACTATCTCTAGATCTTGCATGGAAGGCGTGCAGATACATAACTCCTGCTCAGCATAGGTTAGGAGTACAAGGGTCTTAGAGGTCCTGATGAAATCTGCGCATCTTGTGAAGCAGATGAAACATGTCGAACTAGAATAGACACACTAGCTCAGTAAATGCCTCGTTGTGTCATGTTATGTCTTTAACCATATCACAGGGCTCCTCTTATTAAACCATTGGGTTATGATCCCCTGGAGAAATTTTTAATGTTTTCTGTCCTAAAATCCCATTAAGGTGAGCAAAAGAATGATGGATTTAACCCAGATCTCTTGACTGGGGGTGAATGTTTGATTTGTTCTGCATTCCGTCCATCAATTGTGTGTCTTTTGCTAAAATCCCATTAAGACCATAAAGAAAATCACAGTGGTACCTCCCACTGCGAGGTTGATTGATCCCACCTGGTGGTGAGAACCTCGCCAGATGAGGACCCGATGATGAGGAATGCCACACGATTAGCATGTGAGTGAGGGTTCTCATAAGAACACATGTACTGCTGAGCACTAAGGAGCAGGGAATAGTGACTGCTTGTTTTTGGAGACACCCTCTATTTGGTTTATGTCATAATTAAGGTAAACAAAGTCTGAAAAGTCATTTAACAAATGCATACATGCAGCTTTGTTTGAAGTTCTCCTTTGTATCACATCTGGTCTTTGCAGCTTCTTAAAACAACAACAAATGGTCAGTATTTTTAGCTTGGAAAGGTGGCATCCATAAGCATGTGGAACAACACGTGCCTACAAAATGATGCTACCGCTGCCACAAAATGCCTTGCTTTAAGTGCATTTCCTTTGGCACACCATGCGCTATGCTTGTACAGCATGGCTAAGAACCATAGGCAAAGCCAATAGGTCCCAAAGTCACGAGCTATTGGCTTTGCCAATGCTTGTTAAATAACTTTATTTCACACGAAACCACGTTATTAGGTCGAGCATTCAAGACCTCTTGTATATACTTTAGTATACACTTATTATATACTTATATGTGTATGTACTTTGTGGGCTCTGGAGATCAGCCCTAGGACTTGTATGCTTCCGCTTAGGGTCTTTTTTTCTGCTCAGCTGCCTATATTTAACTTTCTTGATAGAAAACGATAAGCAGAGGTCAGTAAAATACCAGAGTCGCTTTAGCATTCTCTAGATTCCAGTCCATAGAAATTGTCCTTCGCGAGCACCCGTGTACGATAATATTTTTTTCAAATGTTGTACTTTCAGTAATGTGACCACCGAAGGCCCTGATTTTAAATTAAAAACAGAGCTTTGGAATATACCATTTCCCGCTGAAAGTAGGGTGACCAGATTCTCAAAGCAAAAAAACACAGGTGTCATAGACATAGAAGTAGGACTGACAGAAGTACCCATGGCTTTAAGTGGGATGAAAAAACAGGGGTGGGGGTGTCTCTCAGGGGGCGTGGCCGATGTAATTAAGGACGTGGCTTAAAACACATAAGGTAAAAAAATCTGTACTTAGCATAGCGTCCCACCCAATAAATGTTCTGCTTTTGTCATTGTATCCAGATAAATAATATAATGAGTAACATCACACCTAGAACAAGCCTGGACTATTGGCTTTGTCAGCAATATAACGAGTAACATCACACCTAGAACAAGCCTGGACTATTGGCTTTGTCAACGGTTGTTACCTGCATAAGAGAAATAAACAACAACTTTGGCTTTGCTGTACATAACATGGAAAATGCCTTAGTTCCGGAAAGAAGAGACAGACTGTGAAAGAACTATAACGGGTCTCTTTAAAAGCAGTGAAGGGTGGTGCCGCTGCTGCAGTAAGCTTTTTTTTTCTCCGGGAGGGCAAAAATGGAGAGCCCAATAGAGACCCGTCTCAGAACCTGTGAGAAGTAAAGCAGGCACACTGAGCCAAACAATATTTAAAACCGGGACATTTATCTGTATAACCCGGGCACTACGCAAAAACCGGGATATTTCTTTAACCCCTTCGCCGCGGCACGAATTCCGCCGCGGCGCTGGGGGGGTTCGGGGTCAGCGCGGCGCCGCCATGCTCGTGACGGAACCACTCCGTCATGAGCCACAGGCGCGCTGTGCTCATGACGGAGTGGTTCCATCACGACTCCGCCCATTCGCATTAATCGCCCGCACAGGCGGGGAATCAGTGCCGCGTGGGCGGAGCGGCCGCCAACGGCCGCAGCATGACGGAACCACTCCGTCATGAGCACACGGCGCCCGTGGCTCATGACGGAGTGGTTCCGTCATGAGCAGGGAACGGGTTAATTTGCAGCAAAGTGTCGGGACACTGCTCCAAAAACCAGGACCGTCTGGGGAAAACCTGCACCTCTGGTCACCCCAGCTGAAAGGCAATATTTCTCTCCATGTGTTGCCATACCTTGCGTGTCACACAGTTTGGTGCTTACTTTCCCTCCATGTTAAAGAACAGTAGATGTTTCAGCACCCAGGCTAATGTGCTGCAAAGCTAAATACATCTAAGGTTCCAAAGGCGAGACCGATTGCATTGCAAAACCTTGTTTTTTTATCGTCAGCCAAATAAATGGCTTCCTCTGCATGGTTGTTTTCAAATTATCTGCCAGCTGAGCACTAGAGGGCGGAATGTGTTTATAAATTGGACTTTAAAAGAGGTCATGCGAAAGCGGAGTGAAACTCGTGCGAGCCGTCATAGACCTGCTGCGTAGATCAGATGCCTTTGAGCAAGAGGAGGACTGCTGCTGTTGATATGTCGATTAACAAATACCCGGGTCATTCAAGTGAAAACATACTTCGCGTGACACCCCGCCCCCAAGAGATAAAGCATAGATGCCTTTTCTAACGCATTGTCCCCCAATAACCTCCTGTTTGCCATCGGGAGGGTGAAGAAAGGAAAGGGGCATGCCTCGCAGAGACCCGTGTACTCCTAGCCTTATGGCCCCTCGCCCGGGCTAGAAAAGGCAGCGCGTGATTTCTACATGTGCAGGCACGAATGGGTTTTTCGATACATCTTCCTTTTTACGTTGTTTTTATTGACATTTTAAAACATACAAAAACATCAGTCTCTATACCCGTGCAACCAAAATACTGTCCCGGACAATTCAATCGTCTTAGATCACAATAAATAGTTATTTTCAGCTCCTTTCTCTCATCATAGTACATATAATTCCCAACCATTAACGCTTCTCTGCAGGGACATCCCACAAGCCTGACAGTAATTATTTAGGGTGGTCTATTACTGTTTTAGGCAGTTTTACGTAGCGCTAACTCGATCGGAGAAGGCCTTCGGAGCGCTTTACATGCTCACCAGTTACACAAGGAACCATTCATTTTTTTTTTTTTTTTTTTTTGGGCTGGGGGAGATTCAGCTATGTGCCCAGAATCTCAGATGAGGAGCCGACGCCGAGAACAGAACCTTGTTCCCCAGTTCCAAAGACGGCAGCTTCTCTCCCCCACATCCTCTCCCCTTACTGGGGTAAGCCTCATAACTTTTGCACCAACAATCTGTGAAAAGGACATTTTGTACCAACAGAACGGTGCGAACACCCGTGCCATACTGATGCAAAATTGCCCCACACCATTTCAAAATGGCCTATCTCTGGGACAATTTACATGCTGCTTCCCCAGGTCTAGTGTGTGCTCCTTGATGTGTGGTGGGCACTCTTGCATGTGAATGAAATGGTAATACCTCTCACTGGGCAAGTCGTGCTTTAAGACATGTATTTGGATCAGTTTCAGTCCAGATCTGGGCCTAAGAACGAAGATAAAGTAGTTAGGGGCATATCAGCAACAACCGGCGATAATTATCGCTAAGCGCACTTAGCGCTAGGATAATTATCGCCGGCTAACGTGGATTTTTATCGCCGAGATAGCGTGCTATTAGCAACGCTTATCACAAAAGCGATAAAAATCCTAGCGCTAACTGCCAAACGTGAGATTATCGCTGGAAACCCAGCGATAATCTCACGCAGATTGGCGTTAGCTTGATGATAGGGCCTCACTTACTTAGCCATGATATCGACCTTCCATAGGATATCATGGCTAAGTCAGTCCTGAAGCAGGTGTAAGGAAAGTAGCGATAACAGGGGTTGTCGCTACTTTTCTTAACACTATGCTTCATATCGTGGGGCTTGATGATAGGAGAAATGTCGCTTAGCAACATTTCTCCAGTCATGTCAGGTCAGGAACGCCCACTTTGCATCTCATTAGAGATGCAAAACTGGGCGTCAAGAATCCGGGTGCTAATGCAAGGTTTTACGCGATAGCGTGACCTTGCTGATTAGGCGATAAAATTATTGACACTTTTTGCCCGAAAACGGACGCAAAAGCGGCGATAATTTTATATCGCCTCGTTGCTGATATGCCCAATAGTATCTCTAAAATTAGTAAAATTACCGACTGCCTTTGATATTTATTGTATTGTAATTACATTTAGATAGCGCTTACCACCCAGACGAGGCGTCCAAGCGCTTTTATAATGATTTCCCTCAGCATTCTTTTGAAGAACCATGCTGATGGCACTCAGCTCTTCATTAGACTGACTTCTACGTCTGTGGGTCACTTCCTCCATAGCTGCTTTTTCACTCAAGGATGTGCAGTAACAGGTCTTTCCTATTCATGGACAGCGAAAGCTCTGCTTCGGGACTTGGCCTGCTTGTGCATTCTGGTAACTCCCACAATCTCTCGTTTGAAGTACGTTAGCCATGTGTATCTGGGTTTATCTAAATATTTTCTTTATCATCGGAAGAGATTTCAAATTGCTGTGGCTGATGGGTGTGTGCCACAAGGATCATGTCTTGTCAAAAAAACACACGTAACCGTAACTCTTACATGTTCAAAATGTGAACTGTGAACACTATGGCCCACATGTACAAAAGTTAGTGCAACCCACCATCATTTGTGTCTTGCTGCTCCGCACCACCACCGACATGCAGCCTCTGTAGATCTGGGCCCAGGTAACATATAGAAACAAGCATTTTCAATGCAATAGGTCTCACATTTGTGAGAGTTTAAGCTATTGGCATTGTAAATGACAAGGCCTTTTATTTATGTGTTTTTAAAAGCAGCACACATATAAAAGGCATTGTTATATATAATGCCGATAGCTCAAGCTCTCACAAATGCAAGGCCACTTTAACGGTGGCCGCGCCCCTTTCTTTTGATGCTGCTCCCGTATTCAGGTTACAGTGAGCAGCGTCTAAAGGAAGGGGCGCGGCCAACATTAAAGTGAAAGTGCGGTATGGTGTGCTTTCACCGAAAAATAAAAATAAATAAAGGATGTGTAGCACGGCCGCTAAACTGAAAGCGGACTGCGCAGTAAATTAAATAAATAAATAGGCACAGCCGCTATAGTGAAAGCGGACCACACTGTAAATTAAATAAATAAGCTCGGTCGCTATAGTTAAAGTGGACCACGTTGTAAATAAAATAAAACATTACTATTAAAAATATAAAAGCAGTCGGCGTGCTGCCTTGTAGGAAAGCACATAGTGGGTGGAATAGTGTTAGATCATTAAAGAAAATGGCGCTCACAGCTTCGATAAAGCAAACTGTGCAACAACACAAGTAAAAAGTCCAGTCCTCATAGGAGGTTACAAATGCAGACAAGACGGTACCAAGGACTGACTACTAAGGACGGTACCAAGGACTGACTACTAAGCCTATTTATCAATCAAAAGCAACGATTTAGAAAGAAAAGTAACAGGAGGCAATTGAAAAGATGGGCGGGAAATGGACGGAGCTTGTATTCCATACCTGAATACAGCATGCCTCGCGGAGCAGCGCATGTGCTGCCGAGGCTCGACCTAAAAAGCAGGGCCAGATGGGAGTGCCCCGACCCAGAAAGAGCAAAGTAAAAAGGCCAGCACACCTTATGTAGTTTAGGGAGTAAACTAGTCAATTCAAGTTAGCATGTGTAGTTCAAAGTTTTTCTTTAAAAAGAGGGCAGTCATAGTACTCTGGTAGGCTTTTTTGCAGTTCACCTTTATTATTATTTCATTATTATCACCTCATATTCACAGAATGTTTTTTTTCACATACTGCGTTCACAAATTGGTAATGGACGACATAGGGTCACAGTGATGGTAGAATGTTATGTGATTATGGTCCAATAATTAGGATTATTCTTGTTTTGCAAGACTTAAGAAAGCTCACATGGGCTGATTGTCCTGCAAGCGAAACACGTGTCAGCAGACATTGGTTTTGACCTTGATATTTGAAGCCCTGACTTATTAGAGAACTAAACAATTAAAACAACAACTTTGAGAAAAACTATACAATACAAGTCAGATACATTGAGAGGCAAATAGAAAGTGCCATTTAAGTGATAATGAAATTTGAACCTGGAAAAAGAGGAATTATTTATCACTAAAAAAACAATAAATGTCAGTTAATTTACAATTATTTGACTGGAATTGAATAATAATGAACAATTGCAGTAAAATACCACCAGATTACGATGGGTACTCAGTTTTCAAAAAGTTAATGAAATATCCACAAACTTAAGTTAACTGTTTTATTGGCAATCCCATGTAAGGGGGTGGCCTTTCCATTTTTAGATCCGGCCTAACAGTGCAGCTGTCACAAGACCTTATGTGATCAACAGATAAAATAACTTTAAGAAGCAAAACTGAGAGAGGGGCTTTGATCCTACTAACTTCAGGATTAGATAGGGCAGAATGTGTGTGCTTACTCTGATCGCGGCCAAGACCTGGAACTCCCTCCCCACCCACCTGCGACAGACCCAGGACCTGCTCACCTTCAGGAGCTCCTCAAGACCTGGCTCTTCGAGCAGTAGCAGCGGCCCCCACCCCACCCTTCAGCGCCTTGAGACCCTCACGGGTGTGTAGCGCCTTTATAAATACTGTGATTGATTGATTGATAAAGGGTATTTTACTTATATTGAACAGATTGTGCCCATTACGGATGTCCTGAATTGTCTATAGCAGTAGTTCCTAAACTTTTGACTCCTGAGGTCCCTTTTGAGTCACTTACTGGAAGCCTGGGATCTCCACGCAATTTGTACGATGTACATTTTAAACATTAAAACAGTAATTCGCAAAAAGTACACAAACAAATGTACACCAAGCAAATACTCAAATTACTAAAGATTTTATATTGAAAAAAGTTGCAAAAATCAAACGTTTTTATGGGAAGGTTGGTGCTGCATCTCGGTGATTAACTTTTCAATGTTTGGTTTTATTTTGCTCCTGCTAGGGCCGGACTCGAAACTCAAAGCTGCGCCGGCAAATGTTGTCAGACCAGTCCCCCGTACGGTGCACACCAAGTTCAGCGAGTGAGCCTGACCACTACAAAGTGGGCTTTTGTGGGTTCTCCCTCAAGAAAATCTGGGGAAAAATCCACTTTTGTCATTATATATTGAATTGTAATAGCTTTTTAAATATAGTAAATGATGACCTTACTGTGCACCAGGATACGACAATCATTGTTATGGTTTTTCAATGATTCCCTCACTAATACCCTCCAAAAGTGCCTTCCAGCTCTCCATAGCCCCTCTGTCACATGTATTTCATTTGTTTTATAGCACCTCTCATACCAGTATCGATTGTCGGAGCACTTTACATCACACACCCATACGGAGACAATGAATCATACATGTGTAAATTAGTGTATAGAAAATGTTGCATAAGGCAAAGGGGACTACAAGGAGTAGGATTCACGTCATCCATACTAGTAAGCATTTTTTAAGAGTGCTTGGTCTGGAGAAGCGCAAATTTGGGATTAAGAACATAACAGTGGTTTGCATTGATTTTAATAATAATAATTTATTTATACTCAAACACATCTTTTTTAGCAGCATCAGGATAAGGAAAGATTGGGGAAAAAAACATAACTTGCTAACTTGTACCATGCCGTTTGCATGCAGCTCTTTGGTGGCAGTTCATAGCTCACTGTGCTAGATTACGATTGTAATTTATGAACAGCACAGTAACAAAGAAACTCTGTGACAAAAGCAGTAACTCACTGAGCAATGCACATAAAATTCTGTATTTTTAAATGCATGGTACACGTTCTTTGCAGCAGGCATATTAACCATCTGCACTACCTTATATGAGTCAAAGCCACCCCTGGACAAATCTCTCATCTCTCTCCAGCAGGCACATTAATCACCAGAGCTATCTTGACACTTTTATTATTGCCAGAAAACTACTGATTATACAAGGAATATTGCAGTGCGTTTAAAACTGCTGCCTGCAGGCCACAGTTTGGGAAACACTGGTCCTATAGTAGATACATCAGTTTGCAAGGCTATAGGCCTGAATGGTTCATTCAGGAAAGTTATGTCAGATGTCGTAGAGCTTATCTGTTTATTATGAAATGTTACATTAAAGGCAGAAGTACCAACTTATTTATTATGGAAAGCATTAAAGCAGGTAGGCCTTCCACCAATGGATTGCTATAACATGGAATTAAAATCTGTAGGCAGGTATTTTGTGACATGTAAACTCACAGAATACCGCAGCAGGGCTTTGGTGTTGGTCCCACCCTGCTGACAAAGTCTGGGGATAATGTGATAATTCTAGCTACACCCTCTTGGAGGAGGCTGTATATTGCTTTACAAACTATAATTCTGTACATATTTGTAATTTTATTTTAATATGCCTGATATTTGACTTATGCCGAAACCTATGTTTAATAGGAGTGAGTTGGCTATGGTCTCAAGCCGCTGATACAGGGTATATGCCTGGTTGATTCAGTGGGAAAAGTTTTATTAGATGCTATAGGTCTGATTTGTTTATTATTATGAAAGGTTATGGCAAAGGAAGTGGGACTAACTTATTTATAGTGAAAAACACATGTCAAAGTTCTTCAAGTTTGGACTATTGTTACACTGTGGTAAAGCCTTTATACCTTTGTACAGGTATTTCTTATGTGGAATCTCATAGATTACCGTAGTAGGCAAGGTTTAGCTGTCGCTCTGACAAGCCCTGGATATTTGCACTTTACTAATCCTTTCTAAAAAACACATTTACACTGTTTTACCAACTGCAATGGTCTACATATTTTTAATTTCATGCATATCATTTAGTTGTGTGTATATTCAAACATTTTAGCTCTAGGCTGACTGCTTTGACTGTGTGCCAGGCTCTTGTAAACAAATACATCGTAAAAACGCATGCATTTATTTGTTTACATTCATAGAGTGGATTTGGGTCAGCCTACATCAGCTGTTGGCCTGTTCAAATATCATTCACATTCTGTTTCTGCCCATGACAGGGTGACCAGATGTCCCGGATTAGCCCGGACAGTCCCGATTTTTCAAGACCTGACCCGGCTCCCAACACTTATTTCTTAAATAAATCATGACTCACTTTTTGAGAGAGAGTCAGGTGAGGGAGCACATTAAATATAATGTTGTTCATGTTCTCATTTTCACCCATCTTCTCCTCACACAAGGGACAGAAGTTGACTTCTTTAAATGGTCACCTGCTGTCAGGGCCGGACTGGCCGTAGCGGGCACCAGGCGCTTCCCCGGTGGGCCGCCAATGTGGGGGCTGGTTTTGGATCCCTGGGGGCCAGTTTTCCAGCATAGCAAAGCATAGCATAGCTGCAATATCGGCCCCCTGTAACAAAAGCGGCAGCAGTGAGACGTTTCCAACTAGCACCCCCCCACGCTGATTCCCCCATGGTCGGGCAAGCTATTTGCCAGGGCAGGTTATGGCTCCCAGATCGGCCGTGCCTGCTGTGCTGCCATACTTCATTCATGCAGCACAGCAGGTTTTAAAAAACGCTTAATCAGTGCCCCTGGATCTCAACCGCCAAGGTGATCCCTGCCCTGGGGCTCATCACTGCATGGGAGCGGGAGTGCTTGCATCTGATGCGTTTTCAGAGGTCTGCACAATTCTAAATATCAACCTGGAAAAGGGCCTTGATTTCTTTTGATTCCCAGTGCAGAATGCAAATAATTCCAATAACCTGTCCATAAGCATATCTACACCGGTCCTAATTGTAAAAACATATATTGACACTTATCCATTCTGGTTTTTTTCCTGATACATGAATTGTTTTATCATTGTAAATACAGGACTACAGGTCTCAGAAAGCAAAGAAAATTGGAGTGCATGTGTTGTTCATGTGGGATGGTAGACAACCTGAAATTTCGGTTCTCTTACTTTGGCCAGTCAAAACTTTTTTAAATGGAAGTAAGTTCACAGTCTCTAAAATGCTGGTCTTTTTAACTTACCAGATGTGGCAGTGTATGTAGCCTTTCTTCTATATCAGTTGGTGCTTTATTATAGTTCTTCAATATTCTTTGTTGGTGCTAATGGTTAGCCCTACTTCTATTTCTGTGGCCATCCAAGGTCTTGGTTTTAAAAATATGGTTATCTTAGCCCAAGAGAGCATAAATAGTGAAGCTATGGGTCAGCCCAGTTCAGCCAATTTGTCTATTGCACCCAGAGCGACCATATTTTTCCTGATAACGTGCAAAACCACCTGAAAATGAGTGTACTTCAATGACAGGGCTGGTAAGCTAGTCCTTTAGTTTTCTATGCTCTCCTTTTAAATGTCCCTTTCGTGTCTTTCCTTTTCCTTTTATTCTGTTTTATAGAGCACCCAGCAATTTCAGACAGTGCTGCCAGACCCCTCACTTGCCTCTTATTTCGACTGCCATGAGGGGAATGCAATAAGGTGTCTATCTTGGAATGGTATTGATCCAGCACTAACCCAATAAATTGATCAGGGATAACTATTAAAAAATCACATACTTTGGCCCATACTCATTCACCCAAATTCCTGATGTGCTGGGGTCAAGTTTGTTAATTTCTGCCTCAAATTTACTCTCGCTATTCAGGTTGAAACTTTAAACAAATAATAATCGACTTTTCATCTACTTGGTCGATGGACCAATTAGTTGAAGAGTTGATGGCAATGGACATTTTTTATGAAATACCTTATCATAACACAGATTAAATAACCACAGACTCTCAGTGAGTTTTAATAATTTTATCTAGTAATAATAAATGCTCATATTGATCACTACATAAATTCAAATACTGGAAACCTCATGAGAGAGAGCAAAATCCAATCATAACAATAACGGATTTATCATTTCAAATATATGTTGCAAAGAGTGGACAGATGAAGAGACTTCAGATGCAAGTAGATATATCGTTTTAAACTGTCAATTCAGAGGGATAGTTGAAGAGACAGACTGTACGGACTACGGAAACGCACTCTACACCGGCATCAATAAGTCCTTACTCCGCAAACTCCAGACAATACAGAACACCGCTGCCAGACTCATCCTCGGCATACCCCGACACGAACATATCAGCCAACACCTACGAAGACTCAACTGTCTCCCAGTGGAGAAAAGAGTCACTTTCAAAATCCTCACTCACGCCTACAAATGCCTACACAAAAACGGACCCAAATACTTCAACAACAGAATCCCCTTCCACGTACCCAAAATAAACCTCCGATCTTCCAACCTCGCACTGGTCGAAACCCAGTGCATCCACAGAGCCAGAGCAGGCAGAAGATCCTTCCCTCTCACATTGCAGCCAAGACCTGGAACGAGCTACCGGCAGACATCAGACGTGCCCCCTCCCTGAACACCTTCAGAAAGACCCTCAAGACCTGGCTCTTTGGCTAAACAGATCTGCGGACCCCCCACCCCTCAGTGCCTTGAGACCCTCATGGGTGAGTAGCGCGCTTATAATTCCCTGATTGATTGATTGATTGATTGATTGATTGATTGAGACAAGCAATATGACTGCAAAAATAATTTCTGCAATGCTAAATTAGATCAAATACAAACCCAAAGGATCTGTAAGGGAAAACTTCCACCCAGACCGAGGTAGCAGTTGGGGACCCCCTGGACCAAGAGTCAGGATTCAAAGACTCAGGAATCAGGACAGGGACAGGACAGGAACAGCTAGGCCTCTCTGCAACCTGACAATCAGCGGCGCATCCCTCACTCGGACACCTTCAGCCTAAGCGACCTGCAGCAGCTACAGCTAAACAACACCCCTAAAGCACCAATTCTTATTCCCTAAAATTACATGCCTGTCCCACAATAGTTGCTAAGTTCATATTTTCTCACTACGTGATCGGTTGAGTTCTGGGGGTGGGATGTCATCCCATCATGAGATTCATTTACTTTTGACTACCCCATTGTTCTAAATATTTTTTTTATACAGTCATCAATACAGCTTCAATCTCACGGTACATATGTAACAATCTATTGTACATTTAATAAATTCAACAACTTTGGGTTCCGTTCTCATGATGACACTGGCGTTGGCCGCTTGTCAAATGTTTTGTCCTTCACCAGGTCATGCTTTCTCAGCTTGCTCAGCACTTCAGTCACATAGTCACATGATTTCTGCTTGTGAACAATTTCACACGCCCAAAAATAAGGCTAACTTAAATGACATGGAGGACTCGTCCATTACTAAAAGAACGGAAAACAAACATTTATTAATTATGTGATAATGTATCTTCACAGTTTCCCACCCACCTTAACTCTACTTCATGTTATCGGTTAGCCTAGCATGGCATAAGCAAGAAAACGTCATTATTTATTAGGATAAAGCAAAACACGTCATGCTTTTTACTACATACACATGTGGCCTCGCCATACAAACCTTCTTAATTCATTCTATACACAAGATTATTACGTTTCCGGTTATTTACGCATTAATTTATGGTAGATCATGCATTTTGCAAAGCAGGCTTCACACGTGTAGTGTATTTGTGCACGTTAATCATTCTACCACTACTGACTGTTAGTATGTGTTATAGGAGTGTTCAATTGAGCAGGTTTCTTTCGCGAAATCCTGCTCCATCAGTATTATCCATAGTATGTTCTTGTTTTACTTTTCCAAAATGGTTTCTTCTAAATATAGCAGTCAATTTGGAACCTTCACTCACATTCCAAGATGCCCCCCACTGATATGAATAGTTTTTGAGTTATTTCTTATTGCAAGCATATTCCTGGAACATTTAGGTGGTGACATTTTTTCTAATTTTATTCTTTTAATCTATCTTGTATATGCTTGCCCAATTTCTATGTTTTATTTTTGATGGGTGAAAGATGCATTCACGAATGAATCAGTAGGTTAATGAATGCTGCATAAGTGCATAAATAAGCAACACTGTTCATATATGCTGTATTACTGAGTGTCTGAACTCACCAGTGAGTGTAGAGGCACTTCCATTCATACATTGGACTACTGACACTGACAATGCCTGTTGCAGTAGTTATAAAACACCTTATGATCTGGCTGTTACCAAAATAGTGATCCATTGCCACCATTTGTCGATGTTCTCCATCCCTATATCTTGCATAAAGATACTGTCCATGGCAACAGTGCATTTTTCCATGTCTGTATGACTTCATACATCATGTCTCTCTTCTATGCCTAGCTTCAAGGACTCTGCCACCAAGGGAACATTTTATGAAAAAATTGCATAACTAAAGGTGTGAGGAGCCTGTACCAGGTATAGTTGGCCCTTAGAGGTCCCTTGTTTCTTCTGTTTAGTCTGGACTGTTGCCTGCTTCTTTTATTCTCAATGCCAGTGCCTAATTTGTAAAAGAATGAGTGCCGGTGCCCAAAGCTGTGCTCAGAAGCCTGCGGCCGGCACTATTAAATATCAGAGCATCGAATACAAAGAGTCTGTAATCCACCCCAGGCCTCTTTAATCCACTGCCAAACACTCCCTGTCCCTTTATCTTACTCTTGCATGTCACTACTTTCTTCGGTTATTGTGAGTTTTCCATCTTTCTCTTCCTTTTTTCCACTTTGTTTGTTTCTCTCTATCTTGCTCTCAGGAAATGTCTGAAGAGGAAAATGTATACCTTCTCTGTGTGTGCCCACAAACGAGATCTAAAAAAAGCCTCTGTTTTGTGTTTGCACAGGGAAGGACACACTACTGCAGGACATGTACAAATGTTCTCTGAAGAAGAGTCAAGAAGTAAGTACAGTGTTTCAGAAATCAGGAATGGAACGTTTCACTTTCCTGGTGTGGCGCATACAAGACACTCTCTCCAAAGGCCATTCCCTTTTCATGGGGAGGTCACATTCAGAGGTTAAATGTAGTGTGGGCTAGTACCCCTGGAAGAGTAAAATCATGGGGATCAAACGACTGCCTTTCACCTGGGACCCAACTACATATTTTAGCTGGTTCTAGTCGTTATAGTTCAGGGAGGGACCTTGTAACACCCATGGCCCGAAGACATCTCACTGCCCAAACCTGCTGTTGTTCCAGACTTGGTGCCACCATTGGCTTGAGTCTAGCTTTTTGCCTAGCCATGGTGGTTCCTGCCATGTGAGGCACTAAGAGATCAGGCTTGTCTAACCTGCTGGGAATTATGACACCAATGTATTTCACTGAGACACTGAGCTCTCACCTCTTCCTGGTTGCCTTGTGGGAGACAAAGACTCATTTTGGTCCTTGACACAAGGAAGTTGCAACAAATTGTAGAGTCAGACTTCTCCTCCTGTGATGCCTATTGGCCAGCCCCACCCTGATCAGTTGTGGCTGCTGCCAATGAAAAGTGGTGAAGCAGCAAAGGCGGTGGGGGCGAATTAATAATAAATGAAAGACTTACTCAATGCTGCCAGAGCCTCACACCTTGGTGCTTCTCCGCTCTCCTGTTCCCAACAGTTTCAATGCCCTAGGACACCATCATAGACTCCCCATCCAATCCCTGTGCTGCTCTCATGCTATACCAAGCATGAGAGCTGCGTGGGGGTTGGCCTTACTGGGCTGGTTTAACGCTCGCTCAGGCACACAGTGTCTTTGCCATTCCTCCACCTGAGGAACTTCGATTTTCGATCACGATCAAATCGACCCGCCATTTTGTGGCCCGCCGCCATTTTGTGTTGCCATCACTCAGGCAGCACGGCGAACAAAGTCTATTTTGCTTTTTCTGCAGCCCGGTGTCGAAATACGCTTTCTGCCTCTATTTACAAAGCTGGTGTTAGAACTAGCAGAGTACACTAATCCCTGTCTGGCTTTCCTAATCCCCGTCTCAACTATCTGTTGGTTCACACTATTCTTTCCTGACCTTATCTTATCGTCTGGCCTTCACTGTCTCCTGCTAGCATTCTCTCGTTTCACAACTGTCCTCCAACACACACAAACGTATCTCGCCACCTGCAAGTTAGTTACGAATCCGATAATAAATTAACTTGAGGGAGGGGTGACAAACATAGTTTGAGGAGAGGTTTCTTCGAGTCATCTGACACTTCTGTTTTCAAACCTTTCCTATTGGTTCTGTCTTGTTTTTGAGCTTTCCTTATTGGCTCTTTCTTGTGTGTTTTGGGAGTGCTTTTGGTTAATGTATACAGACATTATATGGTATATAACCCTGTGCGCCACAGAGTGAAGTGGCAGTCTCCTGAGAACCTACTTTGAGTACTTCTAGGATAACTGTACTAGCTGCAGCTAAATAAATCTGATCTTCTAACGCCGACAGAGTATCCCGTGTCTCTGTGTAGCTAAGCAGGTGAACTCCAGAGACTTGGGCGTACCCTGCGCCGCCAGGCCCAAAAGGTTCTGGTTCTTCAACTGGCGCCCAACGTGGGGCGGCTTCAGTGGTACCGGTTCTGCCTGAAGGTCGGGAGGAACCCCGCAAGAAAATTCCGGAGGGTTCGCGAGCCACATTAAGCAACCCCTGTATGTCGAAAGTGGTCCGAAGGTCTTTTGCAGCGCGGTTACTCCTTCCTGATGGCTAGTGACGACCGCTGCCCTGACTGCAGCCCTGCTTTGGCCCTTCCTTTGATGATGTATGGTAAGGCGAGACGATAGACGGGCCTCTGTTGGTGGGAGAAGATGTCCTTAGTTAAGTATTTTCGTGGGTCGCGCCCACAATTTTGGTTCTTTGTTTTTCTTTGGGTACTTAGATTTGTGTATTGCAATAAACAAAGCCGAGGGTAAGTGCATTTGTGCTGCGTAAACTGAGTTTTACTCCCTTGAAGTTTGTGAACAGTCCGGAGACATCTCGAGATGCCTGGTCTGACTAAGTTAGGAAGAATTTGTTGTCTTGGTTGTAATAGGGATTCCCGACTTGAGGACTCTTGTCCGATTCCTTCGGTTGGAACTCCCACATATGAGCTCTATTCAAAACATGGTATAGGCCCCATTGCCTTTAACGAGACATGGACCCGATACACGAAGAAAGATGGTGTTCTAAAATGGCCAGAAAATGGTAGTTTTGATCCCGATGTGCTAGACAATTTGGAAGCAGTTTTATTCAAAAGAAAAGCCCGGCCGGCAATGTTTGACTCTTTCCGCCTTTGGCGTAAGGAAGCCAAACAGAAAGAAATTAAACAAGCAAAACGAGATAGGAAAGCACAGGGTATGACAATTATACAGGCTGCCCAACAGTTTAAAGATGATGAAATTGATAATGCGACTGAAATTTCAGTAAGACAGCATCGTATGGCGATAGATAAATGCTATCCGGTGTTGCCTGTTTCTTCTTCTGATAATAAGAATGATACAGAAGAAGATCCCCTAATGTCCCACTTATTAAGGTTGCCTCCGCCCTATGCACAAAGTACTAATGTACCTCAGCCGTTACAGCCTGTTCAGCCGCCAGTGGTACCTCCGCCTGTTCCGGCTCTTCCGCATTTGCCTCCTCCAGTATTACCGCCCTTGCCGGTTTTACCGTTAGCCTCAACTTCTTTGCCCTCATCTCCTGATCTTAGATCTCCTTTGCCTTCTGCTCCTCCTGCAATTATCAGTTCTTCTTCTGTCAGTTCTCCTAATACTCTGTCTCCAATTCTCATGTCTAATTCTCCGTCTGTGCGTAAGCGTCTCACAGACACAGTCACTGGTATTCTATCTCCTTTCTTTGAAGCTTTTAATGTGTCTCCGGCTTTTGCTCGAAGACAATCCCGTAGTCAGTTCCCAGATTTTGAAGAACGAGAAAAGTTGGACTCTCTTGCACGTAAATGGATCAAGAAGGGTCCACAATACAGTGTGCTTGATATTATGCCTACCTTTTCGCAATGGAATGCGCCTACGCAAAAATATGTTTTTAATGTAATGTGCGACACTCTCATTAAAGAATGGGAAGATGTGAGTTCGAGCCCGATCCCACAAGATCTGTTAAATGTTCAGACTGATTTTGATAAAGGACTTATTGTGGGTTCTAAGGTTGAGGAAGCTGTGAGGACACTTATTTCCTATAGATCCTTATTGTTCTCTCAGGTTTTCCTTGATTCTGATCCGTCGGTTAAACTGACGTTGAAAAATTATCCTATGAGAGAGGTTCCTCCAGTATGGAAGGAAGAGGTTCCAGCAGCAGGCAACGTACCACTTATCCCTGCTCATTTCCAACGTATATGGGTACATGTCCCTTGGAAGAGATCTGAAGTTTTGGCCCTTAAGCAGACTCTACCGGATCCTCGTAAAAACCCTGCAGGCTATTATAAAGAATTATCACAGACAGTTGATGCTTGCATCATGAACTTAGCAGATATTGATATGTTAATGGGAAATGTAGTCCCACAGACAATATGGGCTAAGATTCGTAGAGAGGATCATGCGCAGGAACTAGGTGCTACTTGGGATGTTATAACTACCACAGATAGAGACCAAGTGGGTGGCGCAAAGCCCGACGCTTTGATCTCGGATCTCCCTGGTAGGATCATTACATTAATGAAAACTATGATGCCTGCATTGAGAGTTAATTGGGATAAACTAGCAGCATGCAAACAAAAGAAAGATGAAAGTGTCTCTGATTTCTTTAATCGTTTCAAGGAGACATTTATCGATCACAGTGGTCAAGACATGGCTACAGAGGGTGGACAGCGATTGTTTGTGGACAAATTTGTATTCAATTTGCTTCCCGAGCTGTCACACAAATTAAAAGATTCAGAAAGTTCATGGGCTGTTTCTTCTTCTGTCCAGATATTGGCTACTGCGCAATATTATGAAAACAGGGATAAAGAAGAAAAAGAAAAGCAAGATAAAAAGACGAAAGAATTAAAAACAAAGGTTCTCTTGCAACAAGCCTATCCTCCACGTTATACTCAGCCTCAATTTCAACAGCCTCCACAGTTTCAGAGGTTGTATCAAAAACCTGAGCCATACATTCCGCGACCTTTGTTGGGTCCTAATCAATGTGCATATTGTAGAGAGGAAGGTCATTTTAAGAATAATTGTCTGATTTTATTACAGCGCAATGGAGCATTATCTGCTCCACGAGGTCGTGCTGGCCTCCAGTCAGCAAACAGAGGTAGAGGTCGAGGTGTGTTGACTCAACAACAGCGTGCCCTTCCTTCTCCCAATTCCATGAACTACTTTGATCAGCAAAATGTGAGGTCTACTCAGTATTACAATGAAGACCATTATGTTGAAGGCGAGAATGAAAGTCTTCATGCTAACTGGGACAGCCATGGACAAAGTAAGGGAGTTGTGCCAATCCCAGTAGATCAAAATGGACCTTATGTTAACGTCACTACAATGGGTGTTTCAGAGCCATTTCTTCTAGATACTGGGGCAATGAAAAGTTCTATCATTCATTCTAAACTCCCTGGGGCACCTTTGTCTGGTTTAACGAATGTTTCTGTAGGATTTTCTGGCGCCCCTGTTGGCAACCCAGTTTCTTGCCCCTTGCCTATTTCAGTTGGTCCTGATGATTTGGAAGCTCCACTTCTGTTGACGAATGGTTGCGGTGAGAATCTGTTGGGTCTAGACCTTTTGAAAAGAATGCATGCTACGATATATTGTTCTCCTTCTGGTGTACATCTTACTTTAGGACAGAAATTGGTCTCCCCAATGTATTTGTCCGGAGATCAGTTTCCACCTGAATTACTTTCTCTTCCAGCAGCGCTTTGGGCCACGGGTCCGAACGATGTGGGTTGTCTTGAGATTCAACCTTATGTTGTCACCTTCAAGCCTAATGTTGAATTACCGCGCATCCCACAGTATAGAATTTCTGCTGAAGGTGAGAAAGCGCTTTTGGGAATCATTCATGACTCGATTCAGAGGGGTGTGGTTGAAGAAACAAGAGGTAACACATGCAATAGTCCTATTCTTCCTGTTCTCAAACGCACTGATCCTTCTCAGCCTCCTGTGTACCGTTTTGTAATTGATTTGCGGGAGGTAAACAAAATTGTAATCCCACAATTTCCTGTTGTTCCAGATATCACTGCTTTGTTGACAATGATACCTTCCACAGCGACTTGGTTCTCTGTTATCGATCTAAAGAATGCCTTCTTTAGTATTCCCATTGCAGAAGAGAGTAGGGACATTTTTGGCTTCTCTCTTGGAGGCCGAAGCTTCCGGTTTAAGCGCGCACCTCAAGGCTATTGTGAAAGTCCCTCCATTGACAGCCAAGCTTTAAAATGTCATCTCGATACTTTTCATTTGCCGTCTGGTGCTGCTCTTATCCAGTATATGGATGACTTGTTAGTTGCCGCTAATTCAAAAGATATCTGCAAAGATGTCACTGTTGCATTGTTACGCCATTTGTTTAAACTGAATCACAAGGTTTCACCTTCCAAACTACAATATGTTTGTCGAGAGGTTACCTACTTGGGTCATCTCCTATCAAAGGAGGGACGACGACTAACACCAGAACGAATACAGGCGATTGCACGAATGTCTGTACCATCCACACAAAGGGAAGTACGTGCCTTTCTGGGTATTACTTCTTACTGTAGACAGGGGATCCCTAATTTCTCTCTAATAGCCAAACCTTTGTTGGCACTCACTTTAAAAGATACGCCTCACCCCCTTCCTTGGACCGATGAGTGCCAAAAGAGTTTCACTGACTTACGTACTGCTCTGTGTTCTGCTCCTGTATTAGGCACCCCAGATTACATTAAGCCTTTTATGCTCTATGTTCATGAGAGAGAAGGTTGTGCATTATCAGTTTTAACACAGCAATTTGGAGACAAACAGCGACCATGTGCCTATTTTTCGGCTACGTTAGATCCTGTAGCTAAAGCATTGCCCAGTTGTCTCAAAGCGACAGCAGCAGCAGCAATTTCTATTCGACAGTCTGCTGGAGTGGTGTTGGATAACACTCTCATTGTCATGGTGCCACATGCAGTGGATACCTTACTAAACAGAACGAAAACGCAGCATCTTACGAGTGCTCGTCTAACTGGATACGAGCTAACGCTTTTGTCTAGTCACATACACATCAAACGATGTAATACCCTGAATCCAGCTACTCTGTTGCCCCTTCCAAATGAGGAAAGTGTTGAGGAACAGCATGATTGTTTCTTCCGTACTGAGAAAGAGACAAAAGGAAGAATTGACCTGAGAGACACACCGCTAGAGAATCCGGATGGAACTCTATGGGTAGACGGTTCTTGTTTTAAAATGCCTAATGGAGATACAGTTTCAGCCTATGCTGTAACTACTTTACATACAGTTGTGGAAACTGCACGCATTAGACACAATTCAGCGCAAGCAGCAGAATTGATAGCATTAACGAGAGCTTGTGTATTGTCAAAAGAGAAAAGAGTGAACGTATACAATGACAGCCAATACGCTTTTGGTGTAGCGTTCAACTTTGGGCGTCTCTGGAAGGAAAGGGGTTTTCTCACTATACATGGCACCAAAATACAACATGGTCAGTTAGTGACTGATCTTCTCGAATCACTTGCCTTACCCACCCAAATAGCAATCGTGAAGTGTAGTGCACACAAAAAGATTACGGATGATGTTGGTCGAGGAAATGCGTTTGCAGACGAAATAGCGAAGAAGACAGCGAGAGATTCAACAAGTCGAATGTATGTGGCAGGTCCTGCGAATTGGGTCGGAGAGAGAGGAATGTATGAGAATACAGTGGAAAGTGTAAAAGCGATTCAGAAAGAGGCTTCAGAGAGGGAGATAAGCAAGTGGAAAGAAAGTACAGGAATGTTAGATGAGATGGGTTGTTGGGTGGAATTATCTGAACATCAACGTTGGCTGTTACCAGATGCCTATGTTCTCCCAGTGGTTACCATGGCAAATGGTCCAGCCCACTTAAGTGCAAAAGGTATTTGTAAACTTCTGGCTCCAGTGTGGCAGAATGAAGGTATCCCAAAATGTGCAGACAATGTAGTGAAGCACTGGGGGAACAACCTTTACAACGCAACTTTTACAACGCACTACCTTTACAACGCATTTTTTACAACGCATAATCCATTACAACGCATGACATTACAACGCATGACACTACAACGCATTTTTAAAAACTACCTTTACAACGCATTCCATTACAACGCATACTACCATTACAACGCATACCATTACAACGCATAATATTACACTACACTATCCAACACTTACCCTACTGTTGCACCCCCTGGAGTCAGAATAGTAATTTTTACCCCTATACTATCCAACACTTACCCTACTGTTGCACCCCCTGGAGTTAGAATAGTAATTTTTACCCCTATTCTATCCAACACTTACCCTACTGTTGCACCCCCTGGAGTTAGAATAGTAATTTTTACCCCTATACTATCCAACACTTACCCTACTGTTGCACCCCCTGGAGTTAGAATAGTAATTTTTACCCCTATACTATCCAACACTTACCCTACTGTTGCACCCCCTGGAGTTAGAATAGTAATTTTTACCCCTATACTATCCAACACTTACCCTACTGTTGCACCCCCTGGAGTTAGAATAGTAATTTTAACCCCTATTCTATCCAACACTTACCCCACTGTTGCACCCCCTGGAGTTAGAATAGTAATTTTTACCCCTATACTATCCAACACTTACCCTACTGTTGCACCCCCTGGAGTTAGAATAGTAATTTTTACCCCTATACTATCCAACACTTACCCTACTGTTGCACCCCCTGGAGTTAGAAAAGTAACTTTTACCCCTATACTATCTAATACTTACCTTAAATGCAATTTAATATTATGCGTTGTAATGGTATGCGTTGTAAAGGTAGTATGCGTTGTAATGGAAATGCGTTGTAAAGGTAGTTTTTAAAAATGCGTTGTAGTGTCATGCGTTGTAATGTCATGCGTTGTAATGGATTATGCGTTGTAAAAAATGCGTTGTAAGTGCATGCGTTGTAAAAGTGTGCGTTGTAACGACATACATCCGAAGCACTGTATTGTTTGTTTAATGTACAACCCAGGAAAGGGAACCCCAACTCCAGCGGGTCATTTTGCTCCTCCGACATATCCATTTGAGGTGTTGCAAATCGATTATATTCATATGGAGCGATGCAACAACCTCAAATATGTTCTGGTGGTAGTATGCGCCTTTTCAAGATGGATAGAAGCATATCCTCTAAAAGATAACACAGCCTTATCCACAGCTAAAATCCTTCTAAAAGAATTCTTCCCCAGGTTTGGTTTGCCGCGCATTGTCTGGAGTGACAATGGGAGCGGATTTGTTGGCCAAGTCATGCAGAAAGTTTGTGCAGGTCTTGGTATCAAGCAAAAGTTCCATGCGGCAAATCATCCACAGTCAGCGGGTTTAGTAGAATGTTACAACGGAACCTTGAAGTTAAAACTAGCAAAGGTTCAAGCAAGCACAGGACTCAATTGGCCAGATGCTTTGCCGTTAGCTCTGCTATCCACCAGAACTGCAGTACACTCTCGTTTGGGACTTAGCCCTTACGAAGTGGTTTTTGGACGTCCGGCTAACGTATGGGGAGTCCCTCGCCCTAAGAAATACTCAGACTTGCCATATCCAATGTTGATTGACTATCTGCATGATCTTACGACTAAATTGCGTGTTCTCCATCAACAGGTTCAGAGTGCTCTGCCGAAGGCTTCCACAGACCCTGGTCACTCCATCCGACCAGGTGACTGGATTTGCGTAAAATTTTTCCAGAGGACAAGGAATTTGGAACCCAGATGGCGAGAGCCCCGAATTGTTCTTCTCAATACAAGAACAGCAGATAAAGTTGAAGGAAAGAAAAATTGGATTCACGGTGTGCATTGTAAGAAAGTGCCTTTGCCTTTGCCCTACGATCAATGGGTACGCAGGGGTATTTGTGACTGTGAAAGTGAAAAAGTTCCACGATTCGTACCTTTCAGTGATGCACACCTGAATGGGACACTGTCTGAGAAAGAGGACGACGACGTTTTACAGGAAGCAACTCCATCACATCGTCGCTTGGATACGACTAATCCACGAACATTGTTCCAAGACCAGAGTGTTCCGGGGAAGGAACGATATGATCTGAGACCTAGACCAAAGAACACTTAAAATTTCTCTCTTGTGTAGTATTCTGTCCCGGTTGCAGGGTCACGGTAGGAGTCTGGATCACGACCTGAGTAGTGGCAATAGGCCTGCAGGACTTGTAGTGTCATAGGACGGCAGACAATCGTGATTGAGCGATCGAGGAAGATTGCCGTGAGCATCCATTAGAAAGATGGAAACTACACTAGGTACTAGAGAGAGAAAAGATGAAATGAAGAAAGCATCCTGTAAAATAATGTACAGTCGTTTCAGCATAACTTTATGTATCATTATATCATTGTGTATTGCTTTGGCGTTTGTCGGTTGGATTATTTATGCTTCGCAGCCAAAAGTTGTCTCCCCTTCTTCCTCTTTGTCTTCTTCTACTGTCTCTCCACATCTCTTTCATACTCTTCCCCCACATGAACTCATTAGAAGAACTGAATATTATAACAATTCCTTTATCCAGCTATTACATCAGCACCAGTTAGTGGTCAATACAACTGACTGTTGGGTGTGTGGTCTTATGCCACATACCACAGAGAAAGGAATGCCTATCTAGTTCTCCCGTTCTCTTATGAGGGTTCTGCTTGGGCTTACTTTGTCATTTTCTCCAATGCTTATCAAAGCAAATTCAGACGATCCGTTAGTTCACATGTTAGTGATCCGGATTTTAGTCATACTTCTTTGATTAAGGGAATGGTAGCTATGGCTAAAATCATGGAAAACAGTAAAATCTCCATTGACGAAAGAAAAGCGTACACTAACTGGAACATCACCCAATATATGTCTAGTCTTAGTGACAAAGTTAAGAAAGGAAAATCCTCACCGATTTGGACTATACCACATCAGGGCAACTTCTGCTTACAGATAAACGATCGCTCTTCCGACACTATACAAAAGAATAACTGCTCCAATACGTACGTTTATTCCTCTCAGAACTCGCCTCCTCTAGTGCCGTCTCAAGGCACCTATTTCATTTGCTATAATAGAACTTATACTTGGTTGCCAACGGGTTTCTCTGGTACTTGTTATATAGCTTTTCTTCTTCCCCCTACATAAACCGTTTCCGCAAATCATCATCGAACCAGATACGGTAGAGGAATTATTGATTCAAAGGACACAGCAGGTCAAGAGGGAGGAGATTTCCTTAAAGGATTTCTTCCTTTTTGGGGTCCAATGGCTAACAGCAGAAATATAAGGCAACTGGTCCGCGTCGTAGAGACTACAATAGACATCACTGTAGGAGCCTTAAGTAACATCACGGCAGAACTACAGGCGGACCGTCTTATGACATTACAAAATCGAGTTGCCTTAGACTTTGTTCTCGCAGATCGTGGTGGAGTGTGCAAATTGATCGGGTCAAGTTGCTATAGTTTCATACCTAATGACGCTCTGACAGTATACCAAGATATCTCCAAGTTGCACATAATCTCTGAGTCTATTCATCAGGACGAAGGAGATTGGTCTTTAACGGAGTGGTTTTGGGGACTACTGTCTAAATGGGGTTGGAAAGCATTGACTTTTCTAGGTATAATTTTGACCATTATTTTCTCCTGTTGCCTTTGTATGCACTGTGGTCCCGCTATCTGTGACCTTTGTGCTACTATGTGCATCCCAAAACCCAAACCGCAAGTAACAGAAAACACAAGAATGATGTTACAGCAACAACTCGATGACCTCATGACTATCGACATTGACTCAGATTAGCATGAGTCTATCTTGCCTGAGTTCTGGCAAAAGGAGGGTCTGAGGAACTTCGATTTTCGATCACGATCGAATCGACCCGCCATTTTGTGGCCCGCCGCCATTTTGTGTTGCCATCACTCAGGCAGCACGGCGAACAAAGTCTATTTTGCTTTTTCTGCAGCCCGGTGTCGAAATACTCTTTCTGCCTCTATTTACAAAGCTGGTGTTAGAACTAGCCGAGTACACTAATCCCTGTCTGGCTTTCCTAATCCCCGTCTCAACTATCTGTTGGTTCACACTATTCTTTCCTGACCTTATCTTATCGTCTGGCCTTCACTGTCTCCTGCTAGCATTCTCTCGTTTCACAACTGTCCTCCAACACACACAAACGTATCTCGCCACCTGCAAGTTAGTTACGAATCCGATAATAAATTAACTTGAGGGAGGGGTGACAAACATAGTTTGAGGAGAGGTTTCTTCGAGTCATCTGACACTTCTGTTTTCAAACCTTTCCTATTGGTTCTGTCTTGTTTTCGAGCTTTCCTTATTGGCTCTTTCTTGTGTGTTTTGGGAGTGCTTTTGGTTAATGTATACGAACATTATATGGTATATAACCCTGTGTGCCACAGAGTGAAGTGGCAGTCTCCTGAGAACCTACTTTGTGTACTTCTAGGATAACTGTACTAGCTGCAGCTAAATAAATCTGATCTTCTAACGCCGACAGAGTGTCCCGTGTCTCTGTGTAGCTAAGCAGGTGAACTCCGGAGACTTGGGCGTACCCTGCGCCGCCAGGCCCAAAAGGTTCTGGTTCTTCACACCCACCTGTGAAACACAGCTGGGTTGGAGAAACCTAACTGTGCATGTCTGTTTGGCTGGTCTTAAACGGCCGGCCATACTGACGTGCACTCCACTCCCCTCCTCCTTCCTGCCATGGCCCCACCCTCCCTGCACACACTTAGCTCAAACAGTTACCGAAGAAGAAACTGATAATAAAATATAATTTCAATTTTCAGCTGCTGGCTCTGAGCCAGTGGGTCGACGCACAGGGCATTAAGTGGTATGAATAAACTGGGGGGGTTTCTCAAGGGGCGTGGCTAATTTAATTAAGGGTGTGGCTTAAAAACACAAGCTAAATATCTGTGCTTAGCATAGTGTGCCGCCCGACTTGTATTTTGCTGTTTCTGTCATTACATCCAGCTATATGATACAACAGGTAACATCATACCTACAAGTCAGGACTATTGGCTTTGTCAATGGTTGTCAGTTGCATAAGATAAATAAGCAGCAACTATGGCTTTTATATAATATTGAAAAGGCTTCCACTTGAAGCCCTGGTGACTCCACGACAATGTTGCTGCTCCTGAGTTTCAAAAAGAGAAGGGAAATCCAGAGAGAAAATGACTCTCTTGAAATGATTTCCCTTTCCCTACAACGCTCACCTGGCATGACATGCATCATGCCGTAACCTCCACTAGTGAGAAGCGAGCAGTGTGAGCACAAGCACATCTATGTTCCTGCTGTCACTGCAGTGGGGAAAAAAACAGACCGCCTGTGCAAGGGCACAAAACAGAGCCCGATAGAGACCCTTTTCGAGGCTCCCTTTACAAAACTGCCGGTGCTCAGACCTGGTGAGACCAGGCCCACTTAAAGCCCTGTCAACGCTACTCCACCATTGAGATGTATCCACCGCTGATCCTGGCTCAGAATTGTATTACTCCCCCCTGTCTTGGGGCAGGAAACAGGAAATTTAAAAAAAACAATCACATTCAGTCATTCCTCAATAACAAATGAAGGGCACTCAAGTTTCTGGGAGTGTCCCACAAAACAGAGATACCCAACACCCATAGGAGGAAGCATAGATGATACAAAGTAGCAGTGCTGATTGAGCTCCTCCTGCCAGCTCACTTCTTTGAGTGGTCTTGTCGGGCTCTGGTACCTGTCATTGATCCCCTAAGATGGCCTGAGCAAGGGATTTATTTTCCTCTCTCACCCAGCAAATTGTAGAATGTGATATCTGTGACACAGTGGGGCCTATTTATGAGCCGGTTTGCGTCGCTCTTGCACCAAGCAACGTGGTGCAAGAGCAACGCAAAACATACATATGATTTATGAAGCCACACAAGGCCACCTTGCGTGGCCCTGAGTGGTCCAAAGATTTAAAATGAGGCAGCAGTGCAAATCGCTGCTTACCGTACTCTGCCGTGGGAAGGCATTCCATGGTTTTTGATGCACTCCCAGATTTACCAGAATTGGTAGATCTCGGAATGTGCCAAAAAGATAAGCCTTCTCAGGTGAGGCATAACCAGGAGAAATACCTTTATTTCTCCTTCTTACTTCCTCTTTCTATGTGTGTTGTATTCTGCAGCTCTTCGAGAAAGAGGAATATGCCTTTCAGGATTGTTTTTGTGCAGGAAGATGACCCTTGCTGCACAAAACAAATCCTGCATGCAACACAGGCACCCTTGCACCATAGTGGAAGGGTGCCAGCATTGGCGCTAGACTGCCAAAGGGGTGCCAGCAGTGGGGAAAAGGCAGGAATGTGCCATATTGCCTTAAATATGGTGCACTCCTGCCCGTTCCCTGTCACGCAGTGCAGCACAGCAAGGTGACTTACTGCGCTGCAGTAAATGTCATTTTGTAAATAGGCCTCAGAGTTTCTACTATGCCTGAGAAACACACTCATTTTCCAGCACTGCTTCAGTGTCTGCGATCAACTTGCACTTATCTCAGGACAGGTGGTTTGTGACTGGAAACTCAGATGCCAGACACTATTGTGAGCTCACTGAATGTGAAGATGCTCTTTTTTTAGGCCTTGACTGCCAGGTAGTAGGAAAGGCAAGCAGTCAAGGCTTAATGTAGAATGGTAGTGTGGAGTATGGTGATGAAATATAGATAACACTAGACTGCAAGAAAGTAAATATTATGCTCTGACTATAAGACTTTTATTCACAATAAAACGTTGAATTGCTTAAAATGTTTCTCTTAGCCTGACAGTAGGTTACAGTTAAACCAGCTCATCAAGATTTTCAGAGGGGAAAAGGTCAGAGCTACACAGTTGATTCTAAGGGGCAGGTTTTCAAACATGTTGTGCTGGGTTAGCATTGCAAAAGTGACACTAACCAGCACAAAATGTTTTTACCAATTTACTTGTTTTGCGTTAGAAAATACCCTACAAGTAATGCAAAGCAGCGTGAAGCATTGCATTACGTTACTTAGCACCAAGATGGCTTCACATGGGTGGTACATAGGCGTTCCCATGCAACCACCCATGCCTTTTGACTCAAAACCTTATCTACAAACTATTGTACTGGAGTTGACGCTCTAGTTTCTTTCTCTCCTCCACTATTTGAACCGCGCTGCAGCGACCGCGCAGCGTGTGTGTGGTAGGATATTGCGCTTGTTAAACTGTGTGGTATTATTGCCCTTCATTTTTAAACTTACTGCGTTGTTGCACAGATCAACCTCACAGCACTGAATTTGATCAAATTTACTTCTTAAACGCTTTTAAATACCTGTAAATTCTTATGGGATGTTATAACTTGGCTTCCTGCTCGACCCCCGCGGCACCCGGATGTTAAACCGGACCGCATTGCACTGGGGTTGACGCTCTAGTTTCTTTCTCTCCTCCACTATTTGAACCACACGGGAGAAAGCCCGTCTGCACCCATCGGCGCCCAGAGCGTGACCAGCGCCAGAACCTCTGGTCGTTCAACGCCCCAAATATACAGCAGAAAGCAATTGCTTGATCTGGGAAGACAAATGCAAAAAGAACTATTGGTGGACAGAATGCTGGGGGTGAATGGTTTGATTTGTTCTGCATTCCGTCCATCAATTTGTGTCTTTTGCTGATCTGGGAAGAGGCACATGCATGTTACATGATATATCCCTGCAAAACTTACACGGAGGAGAGGTCCTTTGCTCTAAATGCTCCTTTCGGCTTAATCCTGGCGCTTATAATTGCTCCATGCTTACTAACAGGGCAGGGGAAGGGTTGGAAGTAGAAAAGCCTGGGATCTCTAGAGACAGAGAAAGGGGGAGCAGGGACAGTAACACAAACAGGTCTGCTAGAGATCCAAAGGCAACACATACACAATATATGCAGTGTCTTCTGCTATACGCCAGCTCTGTGGTAAAACACAAATACCAGCTGGAAGATCTAATTCAACTATCCACCCCGGATATAGTCTTTGTGACTGAAACCTGGACAGATAATACATCATGCCCTGACTGGAATATTGTGTTACCAACGGGCTATGCTGTCATCTTGCAAGATAGGGAGAAAGGCAAAGGGGGGGGGTATAGCGATCATCTACCGAGACTACCTAAAGGTGCGTGTGGAAGCCATTTCTGTACTACTTGCAGAGGCATTGCATTTCTGTATTAAACTAAATAATCTCTCGCCCTTTCAGGGGCTATTAATATACCGCCCACCTGGGCCCAAAGCGGCTTTCTCCCAGACACTTCTGACACTTCTGGAGTCATACATTGATCCCCACTCCCTTACAATCCTGGGTGATTTTAACTATCATCTAGAATTAAAACGCAACTCAGATACAATCAGACTGCTGGACAATCTTGAGGCTTTTAATTTAAATCAATTAATAACCAAACCCATTCACCAGGCTGGACATACGTTAGATGGTATTTTTACAAACAACCCTGATATTAATCTGACCAAAATATTAACCCTCCCATGGACAGATCATAAGCATGTCCATTTCAACATCAAAGTTACGCAGCCATATCACTGCATACAGATTAAGCCATCCAAGGTACAAATTTGGCGCTGGAATAAAGTTCAAGGCAATGACCTAGAGTTGGCCCTTGGTAACTTTCCTGCCCCACTAGTGAAGGATAATAATGATGCAGCCTGGCTATTGGTAGCGGCCGAGCGTGTTGCGCCTGAAAAACTGGTGACGGTAAAGAGATCTAAGATATTATCACCTTGGTATAGCCCCGAGCTCAAGTGCCTAAAAGTTAACTGCAGAAAAGCTGAGCGTCTCTGGAGAGAGGATTACAATAATGAAATGAAAACAATTTATAATTTAGCTATCCAACAATACAAGGAAGCAATTATTGCCGCAAAAAAGCTTTTTTTCACAACTATGATAAAGGATGTGAGAAACTCCACTAAGGAACTTTTTAAATCCCTTAATCTGCTGGCTAAACTGCAACAGGACAATGCTTTTAAACCAGACCATGCTATGTGTAACAAACTGGCCTTATTTTTTCAGGATAAGGTGCAAGGGATCTATAACGGCCTTCTGAGTACTCTGGGGTTTCAGGATAAAAAAGATCAACTGCAAGTGGTACGCTCAACTCACTGTAGACTATCCCGTTTCCAGACAATCACAAACGATGAGGTACAAAAACTCCTCCTTTCCAGAAAATCTGGCTCACCCACAGATCCCTGCCCCCCTGCCATCATGCACTTGGCCGCCAAGAAGATTTGTGACAATCTCACACCTCTTATCAACCAGGTTCTGGAATCAGGCAACTATCCAGAAACCTGGAAAAAGTATCTATCAGACCTATTCTTAAAAAACCAAACTTTGACCCAACCGAACCAAAAAACTATCGTCCTATCGCTGGCCTACCAATAGTAGCAAAAATCCTGGAAAAGTCAGTAAACATAGCGTTGACTACCTATCTAGATGCCAATAATCTACTGGATGCCACACAGCATGGTTTCCGGTCCTGCCACTCCACCGAATCAGCCCTGATCACTGCAACTGAAGAGATCCGCAGGGTGGTGGATGGGTGGGGGGGGGCGGTCCTCGTACTCCTGGATCTGTCGGCTGCATTTGACACCGTGAATCACACGGTGTTAGTGCAGCGGCTGAGGGATGTGGGGGTTGTGGCCTCTGCCCTGGCCCTCCTATCCTCCTTTTTGTAGGCGAGGGAGCAGAGGCTGTTCTGGGAGGGACTGCAATCGGAGAGTTTCCAACTTCCATGCGGCATCCCGTAGGGATCAGCCCTATCACCGACAATGTTTAACATCTATGTCACCCCGTTGGCCAGACTTATCAGGAGGCATGGTTTTGCCCTGGTCTCATTTGCTGATGATTCCCAGCTTGTCATCTCCATTACTAATCAGCCTGAGGCCACAGCCGCCAGGTTTCATGCTTGTCTCACTGAGATCATGACCTGGATGAACCATAGCTTCCTGAAAATGAACACCGACAAAACGGAGGTGATGGAGTTCGTTCCGGGCCGGCCCCTGTGGAATGATTCCTGGTGGCCGACTGAGGCCGGGGAATGTCCGCGCCCTGTCCCCAAGGTCAGGATTTTCTGGGTCATCTTTGATGACCAACTGAATTTTTCTGCCCAGGTAAATAGTCTCACTTCCTCCTGCTTCTTATTACTAAAAACCCTCAGAAAAATCTTTCTGTTCATTTCACAGGAGTTGCAAAAGACGGTGATGGTGGCACTTTTCTTGTCCAAGTTGGACTATTGCAATGCCCTTTTTTTGGGCATTGACATGTCCCAGATGAGAAAATTGTAATCCCTACAGAACGCCGCAGCAAGAATACTTCTAGGCATACCTAAAGGACAGTCAACTTCAAGGAATCAAATCACTACACTGGGTCCCTGTCCAACAGCGGGTGGAATTTAAGGCTTTATGCCTTGTGCATAAGGCACTGTCCGGTGGCGGTGCTGAGGACATCCAAAGAATGTTCCCACCCTATACCCCCACACGCGCCCTTAGATCTGCCAGTCTGGGTCTTATTAAGAATTCTAAGACCATACGGGCAAGATGGGGGGGGGGGGGGGGCAGGTTCCTATCGAATTGCGCAGCAAAGTTATGGAATAAAATGCCTACGGCCATGAAACTTCAACCCAATTGGCAGCTCTTTAGGAAGGATCTGAAAACATGGCTGTTCACCCCCGCACAGGTCCCCGGTTAATACAGGGCGCAGATCCTGTCCACACACCCTAGCGCCAAGACGCCACGGCAATCGAGCGCTCTATAAACATATAAACATAAACATTGTAGACAGTGTTTAGTGTCAAATGTTAACGTCATCTGAAAGGAGGCGTTAAGAGGATAAATGTTTTCATTTCTCTTTTATTTTACTACTTTGCATGCGTTCTGTTCTGTACAGCACACATACAAACTGGGAAAAGTGTTTAAACTTGGTTAGGCATAGTATTTTGCACAAGAAGGTTAACCTTCCTGTACAAAACCTATGTTGGACTCAGGCATGTACCCTAGCGCTATGGCGCTAAGGTGTGTGCGTGGCACTCAACAGCTGAAATCAGTGCCGGTGCTAGGGAGAGAGGAGGAGAGAGCCACATCTCTCTAGATTTGGCACTCTCCTGCTCCCTCCCTGTCACACAACGCAGTGTAGCATCTTTGAGTGCTGCACTGCGTTGCATTACTTTTTTGAAAATCTGCCCCTAAGTTTTACTCTTCTTTCTTGCGAATACACATCTGAGGCTGTATTACGCATGTGGATCATTTTCCTGGTTAGCACTGGGCGCACCATTCAAAAGGTGCGCCCATAGCTAACCAGGAAAATGTGCCACATTATAGTGAAGGCACTGCCCTCAGGATAGCCGCAAACTCGTGCTGCCCCCAAGGCTGCGCATTCAGGTGAAAAACGGTGTGGCTGCTTTGAAGCTGCTCCGTGTTTTACAGTGCAGGCAGCAACCCACCTGCACTTTGAAGGAGGATTACAGATCCCCTTGCAGGCGGGTTCAGTGAGTGGCTGCACCTGCCTGCAAGAGGATGTCTGGGGGGTCCATGGGACCCCCTCACCCCCTCCAGCGGGCTACCATCAGTTGGCACACTGAGAGCACGCCACCTTTTAGATGGTGCACTGCTAGTGCTCCTCCTGACAGCTTCTTTGCCTCTGCGCCCGCGTTTGTAATACGGCACGGGCGCAGAGGCAAAGGCATTCCCTCATTTGCATGGGACCACGCCCCCAAGCAAATGAGAGAACACCCTCTTATGATACCACTGGCACTATATGTGCGCCAGCGGTATTGGTATTACAGAAGGGGATGCACAAGTGTCTGCGGCCCCTTCTGCAATATCAAAGTGTCCAGGGGCGCGCAAAGCAAGTGCAAACGCCCGTTGCACCCCCTCGGGCACTAGGTAATACGGCCCCTGTACGTCAATGAGGACTGCAGATGTGGGACTCGGGCACACAAAATCAGAGTTTCCTCTGTGGCATTCCAAAGGTTCTGTTTGGTCCAGGCTCAGTGCTGATGGCGACTGTCCTGTTATATCTTGTCCCCGTTGGTTCACTCCTGTCCTCCCCTCCACCCTTGTCACCTTTGGTTCCATCTTAAAACTCTCAGGTGGAGGCTGCTTTGGAATGTTGGCATTGTTCTTTCCCTGTAAGAGTGGCGCCTAGGACTGGCAAGCTGAAGGTGTATAGTTTTCTTGTTATCAATAAAGACTATTCAACTTACCTGCTGCATTCCTCCTTACTTCATGTCCCGGCTGCAAAAAGCCTATTGCTGCCCATACCTGGAGGACCGCCTGGTGAGGAAATCTTTCTGATTGCAGGCTGTGTTCAGCCCAGCTCTGGTCCTTTGTTCACTTTTTGATCTCAGTTTTGCCAGAAACTTAACAAAATTCTCTTGGGTCTTCAAAAATATTGCGTTCATAGGGCCATTTTAATCTGGACGTGGGCAAGCAAGAGCATTTTCTCTCAGGAGAGGTTATTGTTTATAAAGGAGACAGTGTCAGGCCAGCTCCCTGCACACCTTGAGGCTCCAATGGCTCCTGGGGTTGCGAGTGTCCACACAGGGGTAGGGTCAAGCCTTTCCTTCCCGACTTGAACAGCTAGTCACCAGAGATTTGTTCAGGAACTGGGAGGAGGCCTTTGGTAAACAGATGTTGTTTACCGCCGTCCCAGGCCCTGGGTTACTGTTGCTCTGCTGACTGACTGCCAACCATTACCTGTAAATGTGTTGACTTTCCAGAGGCTAGGGTGATCAAACAGTGACCGGATTAGTCTAAAAGATGATGAGGTTTGGAACTCATATAAACCAAAAACACTCAGTAAAGGGCCATCTTTAGTGGGGTGAAATTATTTCTTTATGACAGAAAGTTTCAGAACATTGCACCTTGAAGTATGCACAAACCGAGAAGGCATTACCTTCTTCTGGAGCCACTATATGATCTCAAACAGTTTCAAAGCACATAGCAGGTAAGGTGATATACAATCTAAAATATCATTGGAATCTATCGACAAGTTATCCTCTGGGCCTGAGATCATAAGTGACTGGCAACCTCTGACGATCCTCCTTTTTCTGATATCCTCTGAGCATTGCTTCTGAATCAGCCCCTAGGAGCATGAATTAATGTATCAAGTGTGCTGTGAGATGTCTGTAGTTTGTCTCACTACTCTGTAGCCCTGGCTGCAAGGAGAGACAACTTAGTATGTTTATCACAAACACAGAAATTCCCAAAAAACCACAAGTCCACCACCCAGAAAAGCATCTGTATTCCTAATGTTGACAGTTGATGATAAAATCTGGTCCCAACGTCAAACTTCCATTTTACGGTTAGCAAGGCTATTAGTATTTGGTGTATGGTGTATGGTGATAAGTGGCACTGAGCAGAGCAGGAAGAGACCAGTTGCATCTCCAACTGATTTGAAAGTCACCTCTTCAACTGCTGAATAATTTGTGCAAGGAATCAAATTAACACTAACAATAAGTCTTCGGTGTGTACCAGTTTTTAGGGGCCCGTATCTTGCAAACAGTTGGTCTTGTTTAGAGTATTTCAGTTCCAGGAGCACCCTCAGGACTGGGCACATCCATTGAACCCTCTAGGTCCATTCATCGACATCCTGGTCCATTTGTGAACATCCGGAACCCCTGCTAGGCCAGATATCCAGAAAAGAAAGTCAGTCAAGGCTTTTTAATACATGGTGTGGAGTAGAATACTCAGCTATAAATATTACTAGAATGGCACAAAATAAATAATATGGTCAGTCAATGTTGCAACTTTTTGTAAAAATATATATCTTTCGTTCACACTTAAAGGTAAAATAGCTCTTGGCCTGATTTAGAGTTTGGCAGTGAGGTACTCTATCACAACTGTGACAAAGTACCCTCTTCGCCAAACTGGCGGTTCTCCTGCCCCATTTAAGTAAGACGGACCTTCAGTATGTCAGCGGCGGAGATGACTCCATCTCTACAGATGACATACACCTCTGATAGGCCGATGAAGTAAGAGCCTTCGGAGGTTTGGCCATTTGCCCGCCTACCCGATTTAGAGGGTGTGGGCAAATGGGCAGTTTTCGCTGTCTGTTTCACTATGGGTAAAGGGGCAGTAAAAACTGCCAAAATACACTCCCATTGTGCAGGGGTCATCAGTTTTTTATTTTCAAAAACAAACCCTGCGTTGGGATTTTGTTTTTGAAAATGAAAACCACAGGTTAAAAATTTGATGGATGGTACCATCTTGCTGATGGAGTCGTCTGTTAAACTTTTAATACATTGTCAGAAACTGCCGTGACAGTGGTTCTTGCCAATGTAGCAGATGCCCGGGGGACATCTCTAGATTTGAATTACGGGTTCTCTGTTGAGGTGACTGAGTTATTTTATCCTGTTGTCCTAACAGCATATAGACGTCCGTCACGGTTTAAATTGGCCCCTTAGTAAAAATATTTCTATTTTCCCTATGGTATATTCTATTAACTTAATAAAATTGGACAATTATGCTCTTCTGGAGATGCAGGAAGACCTAATGCACTGTAGCACTATTTGTATTACCAACTCTGACAAAAGCCCATCAGCATTTCAATATGCAATGCAGCCATGGGACACTGAAACATTTAGTCTGAGCTCCTCATTGGTAGTCGCAAGATGCTGTGTGCGTGCGGCAGGGTCAAATCAGGCGGACAATTGTCCCAGTTACTCTGAATCATGAGTAGCCCTGGTTTGGTAGCAAATGGCAAACCAGGTTGATGTGTGGCCTCCTAAGAATGATGTGACTGTTCTTGGGGGGTGGGAGGGAGTAGATTGGATTCTTAGGAGCCACAAGATGGGTGTTACTATATTTACGTTGCAGCCAGTACACATGAAAATGACGAACCAGTGGGAGGGTTAATATCTTCAGCAAGCCTTGGCTCATAGCAGTTTTACCTGAAAGTACTGAAGATCTTCGCTCTTCTGTCTGATGGCCGTCACAAGAGACCTTCACTTCTTTCCTTCATGGCAGATGATGATAAGGACACTGCTCTGTCTCATATCCTAAGTGGGGTCCAGCAGCGGGCGGCTGCTCCAGGGAAGCAGTAGTGGGGTGGGGATGGGGGAAGGGGTTCGAGGGGGTTAAAAAAACAAACAAAAAAGATCAATTACCTGCCGGCCGGCCAGCTAGCTGGCCACCGACTCTCCTCCATCCTCTTCGTGGCTTCTGCGCGAACAGGAAGCAGGAAGCACCCAGGCTCCCCAAAGCCAATCACAATGCTGCAATACAGTTTGGTAGAGAACCTACCGTTCCAAAAACAGTGAGACCTCCAGCGCACCTCACCAATATTCCTATGGCTCCCCCAAATAAGGATCTCAACAACAAGAGGGTGGCTTGCATGCTCATAAACTGCAGATCTGCGAACAAACACACAACCGAACTGGCAGAAACCATCCTAACACACGACATAGACATCACGTTCATCACAGAAACATGGTTGAATGAATCCTCACCCCCCATCTTTGATTTGCTCGCACCCCCGGGGTTCTCTATCATCAATAAAGGACAGAAAAAACAAGCAAGGTGGGGGGACCGCAATCATACATAAAAGGAACATCTCTATAACAGAAACTGACTCCTTCAAATACCACACACTGAAATACCTAACCGCCACCATCAATACATCAGACAATAAAATGATTCATTGTCACCTCATCTGCCACCCACAAGACAACAGTACCGCATTTGGTGAACATCTGGCTGACCTGATCTCGCACTGCTCACTCTCAAACGCAAACAACCTAATTCTAGGGGGCCTAAACCTTCACTGGAACGAGACTAACAACCCTCTGATACAAACTTTAAATGAGCTGCTTCACAATCACAATTTGACCCAACACTGCACTGAACAATAAAGCTCCGATGCGTGGCTAAGTTATAATTGCGCAAAATCAATTGTGTGGTACATAGAATAGGTAACAAAATGCTCTAGGGAACAGAAGAGAAACAGCCACCGTTGTCCCCGTAATCCTCTGTAGCAAGGCACACAGAATATGAATATGAAAGCAAACAGACGTTCCCGAGCAAATAGCAAGTCAAGTGTCAATCAAAGATATCAGTATGTCAAAAAAAGGCAGATTCCAGTCCATGTAAATCAAAAGGAGAATCTTTTTTATTTTTTTAGTTCTCGGGATCTCCCCTTGTGGATGTAACATGGAAGATCATGATGACAGCAAGAAGGAACTATTTGCAGCCAACCCGTGTTTCGTCATAGAGTGAATGGCCCAAACGACTTCCTCAGGGCTACAAAGATAATAAAGAGTCTATTCAAAATCAATAACGTATATTTAGTCTCAAAAACATGAAATGAACATAACTAAATTACGAAAAACGACCCAAAATGTCTAATCCAATAGATACAAAGGAAAAACATCAAGTGACTACAGGTCAGAAAATGAATTGTGTATTCAGGAAAAAGAAGAGAAAATAAAATAAATATGAGTAATCGGATTCGATAAGAGAACAGCAAAAAAGGTTAGCAAAGGAGAATGAGGAATATAAATGGAAAGGAAATAAAAGGAGAAGAAAAGTTCAAAAGCGACTCAAGCTACCATGACGTGAATCAGTCCTCATTGCTTCCAAGGTAAGTAACATAAGCCAGATGAACCCGCAGGAAAAAGGTAGCTCTCAAATTAACAACATAAGAACCATATCACAGAATCATGTGACATAGAAAAATTACCGCATGCAGTCCAGAGTTTAACCAACACAGCTAGAGAAATAGCCGAATACATGTCTAGTGCGAGATACTCATAGGTTAAAGTACCTGAATATTAGGAGCACCACTCACCATGAAAAATGTCAGCGCTCCATATCTTAACGAAGTTCACAAATGATATCAATCCCCACTGGGGGAAGTAAAGACGATATCCAATAAATCGGTGTATTATAACTAAATTCTGTAAATAAAATATACAAGAGAAATATAGGCGAAACAGTAATAAGAAAATTCTATCATTATTATTATTGTTAATGGCTCTAAACTGCCAAAAAATAAAGGATATAGTTAAATAAAGAGTAAATGAGCACCAATTTGCGTATATTGTGTTTCTAATAGATGTCTATATAAAGCATATCTAAACATAAAAATGCCATCATATAACAGCAATGTCCCGAAAGTAAGCAATAATGGAATACCTCAGGTCAGTACGTAGAAATGTATCGCGGTCAGTAATGCTGGGGAGTCACGTAATGACGAGTCTAAAATCAAAGGGTACATAAATTACCAAAAGCGAATCACTACACTATTTGTGCTAGAAGGGGACAACCCAAAACATAAACCCCTGAGAACACGTATCTTGCACAAACTCGTGTAGCATACACTAAGTTAAAAACTAGAATATTAAGGATTTCGAAGTTTCTATAGAAAGTCGGCATAGTCCGGCATCAATGGAAGATTATTTAAAAAAGGCGAATAAAGCGCCCAAAACGAGTAGACATTATTTGGGTATACAAATTCTTACTGAGAAATCGGAGAGTACTCCGTGCGTAATCTGGAGCCAGGTAACAGTTTAAAGGCGCCCCCCATGTTTCGCCTATATATGCGTGCTTACAGATTAAGGTACTCACGTGAAACATGAGTGTTTAGAAAAAGGACTATCTGTCGAGAAACATAGATCGCCATATTGGAATGGTGCAATACGGTAAAGGAGTATTCACAGAGACCGTGAGTGGTTAAAGAAAGGACTACCTATCGGGATGCATAAATCTCCATATTGGAATGGTGTAATACAAAGAGGGAGTCAAATAAAGTATCAATCAAGAGAGCACCTAATTAGAACGTCATAAGCTCATCAGTATGTTAGTCGTAAAGTGGACACAAAAGAAGGAAATCGGTAAAATAAATACAGATCGGAGGAAAAGAATGTTAAATCTAACAAGTCAAACGTCCCAGAGGGTTGGATCACTGACTGGGTTCGGGCATTGACAAGCAATATTCCAAGCAAAATTCACTGAAGCAAACAAAATACCTCTACAGGTGTAAGTTTTTTAAGATACAAGCAGTACATTCATATTTCAGACATATTAACATACACATTTAAAATGCTTGAGCATCAGTCAAATAAATGGATAAATGTCACTTATGATCCTTGAGAATAATGCTTTCATTTTTTATGAAGAATGGTATTTGCAGGTTTGTGGCGTGGCGATGGGTTCCAGGTTTGTTCCGTCTTTTGCCTGTCTCTTTATGGGATGGTTTGAGGCGGAGCATGTCTGGGGCCCTTCGGCTGCCAAGTGGCATGACTATATCTTATACTATGGTCGATACATTGATGATTGTTTACTAATTTGGACTGGTAATAATGAGGATCTTACGGATTTTTTTGAATATATGAATTCCAATTTCTATAATATGACTTTTACCTTGACATCGAATTTGGATAAAATTATCTTTCTTGACCTCGAATTGTTCCATCATGAAGGAAAAATACATAGTAATATGCATCGAAAAACAACAGCATGTAATTCCTTATTGCATGCGACAAGTGCTCACCCTAAAAGCCAAATCAATGCTATACCTTTTGGTGAAATGCTGAGGGCTCGTAGAAACTGCAGTAGAGACAAGGACTTTTGTGAACATGTAAAAGATATTGAGTCCAGGTTTCGTGCTAGGGGTTATCCCCTAATTACCATCAGTAAAGTTAAGAATAGAGCTATGCGACTTCAACGACCGGAGACACTCAAAAGTGCTCCACAAAAACATCAAGATACCAATACTATAGTAAGGCTAGTGACCAATTACCATCCATGGTCACACAAACTCTATGGGATACTCAAAGATTACTGGTCACTTTTAACTGCAGACAAAGCACTGGAACCATACATTACCAAATCCCCAAGTATCTCATATAGGAGGGGTAAAACCATACAGAGCATCATCTGTCCCAGCTATCCTAAACAGACATTGAAAAAAACAACATTGCTAGAATTACGCAATATTGGATCCTACACTTGCGGTATTTGTAGTATGTGTAGGTTTGCCATGAAGGGAACCAAATACTTTGAGTATAATGGCTCAAGCAGATTACAAATCTATGACCACATTGATTGTCTCACTCAGTTTGTTGTATATGTGATTCAATGTAAATGTGGACAAATCTATGTGGGCAGTACCATCCGCCTTCTTAAGGAACGAAAGGCTGAACATTTTCGTGCACTGATAAATCTGGACATCAGATACCCAATTGGCAGTCATGCCACGATATGTCAGGAACAGGGATCCTCACTAGGTTTTCATTTTCATGGAATTGAGGTTGTAAAAACTGACCCTAGAGGTGGGGATAGGGAACGTAGACTTCGCCAGTGTGAGGCACGTTGGATTTCGAAATTACGGGCAGTGGAACTGGGAATTAATGTTGACCATGAATTACAATATTTCTTAGATGTGTGAATATTGAATTTTATTATTTTATTCATTTATTCTTCATTTTCACTGTTTAATATTACTGTATTGCCTTAACCTCTGTGCCTCTTTCCCTGATGTTTTCGATTGTGTTGTATTTGAAGAATATATGAGAAATACTCAGCAAATTATGTGTAGGTTCCCATACATCTAAATATATAGAGGACGTTGCTGTTTTGATGTCGAAGTTAAACTGAACTCAATTTTTTATGACTTACAACTTGGATTATTACAACGTTTGGCTTGTTTGATTTAACATTCCTTTCCTCCGATCTGTATTGATTTTACCGATTTCCTTCTTTTGTGTCCAATTTACGACTAACATACTGATGAGCTTATGACGTTCTAATTATGTGCTCTCTTGATTGATACTTTATTTGACTCCCTCTTTGTATTACACCATTCCAATATGGAGATTTATGCATCCCGATAGGTAGTCCTTTCTTTAACCACTCACGGTCTCTGTGAATACTCCTTTATCGTATTGCACCATTCCAATATGGCGATCTATGTTTCTCGACAGATAGTCCTTTTTCTAAACACTCATGTTTCACGTGAGTACCTTAATCTGTAAGCACGCATATATAGGCGAAACATGGGGGCCGCCTTTAAACTATTACCTGGCTCCAGATTACGCACGGAGTACTCTTCGATTTTTCAGTAAGAATTTGTATACCCAAATAATGTCTACTCGTTTTGGGCGCTTTATACGCCTTTTTAAAATAATCTTCCGTTGATGCCGGACTATGCCGACTTTCTATAGAAACTTCGAAATCCTTAATATTCTTTTTTTTAACTTAGTGTATGCTACACGAGTTTGTGCAAGATACGTGTTCTCAGGGGTTTATGTTTGGGGTTGCCCCCTTCTAGCACGAATAGTGTAGTGATTCGCTTTTGGTAATTTATGTACCCTTTGATTTTAGACTCGTCATTACGTGACTCCCCAGCATTACTGACCACGATACATTTCTACGTACTGACCTGAGGTATTCCATTATTGCCTACTTTCGGGACATTGCTGTTATATGATGGCATTTTTATGTTTAGATATGCTTTATATAGACATCTATTAGAAACACAATATACGCAAATTGGTGCTCATTTACTATTTATTTAACTATATCCTTTATTTTTTGGCAGTTTAGAGCCATTAACAATAATAATAATAATGATAGAATTTCCTTTTTACTATTTCGCCTTTATTTCTCTTGTATATTTTATTTACAGAATTTAGTTATAATACACCGATTTATTGGATATGGTCTTTACTTCCCCCAGTGGGGATTGATATCATTTGTGAACTTCGTTAAGATATGGAGCGCTGACATTTTTCATGGTGAGTGGTGCTCCTAATATTCAGGTACTTTAACCTATGAGTATCTCGCACTAGACATGTATTCGGCTATTTCTCTAGCTGTGTTGGTTAAACTCTGGACTGCATGCGGAAATTTTTCTATGTCACATGATTCTGTGATATGGTTCTTATGTTGTTAATTTTAGAGCTACCTTTTTCCTGCGGGTTCATCTGGCTTATGTTACTTACCTTGGAAGCAATGAGGACTGATTCACGTCATGGTAGCTTGAGTCGCTTTTGAACTTTTCTTCTCCTTTTATTTCCTTTCCATTTATATTCCTCATTCTCCTTTGCTAACCTTTTTTGCTGTTCGCTTATCGAATCCGATTACTCATATTTATTTTATTTTCTCTTCTTTTTCCTGAATACACAATTCATTTTCTGACCTGTAGTCACTTGGTGTTTTTCCTTTGTATCTATTGGATTAGACATTTTGGGTCGTTTTTCGTAATTTAGTTATGTTCATTTCATGTTTTTGAGACTAAATATACGTTATTGTTTTTGAATAGACTCTTTATTATCTTTGTAGCCCTGAGGAAGTCGTTTGGGCCATTCACCCTATGACGAAACACGTGTTGGCTGCAAATATTTCCTTCTTGCTGTCATCATGATCTTCCATGTTACATCCACAAGGGGAGATCCCGAGAACTAAAATAATAAAGAAGATTCTCCTTTTGATTTACATGGACTGGAATCTGCCTTTTTTTGACATACTGATATCTTTGATTGACACTTGACTTGCTATTTGCTCGGGAACGTCTGTTTGCTTTCACTGCACCGAACAAACCCACAACAAAGGCTCAATCCTGGATGCCATCATAGCTCACAAAGATGCAATCACCATCGACTGTACCCTCCCTGTCGACTGGTCAGACCATCATCTCATTCTCTTCCATATCAACCAAAAGTCACATCGACCGCCTCGCACAAATGATCACTTTCACTGGACGAGAAACCTAAGACAGATCCCCCTCGAAGAACTAGAAGAAAGGCTAAGTACACTCGTCCCCTCCAAAGCAGGAGACAGGTCCACAACAGAACTTACCTCACAATACAATGCAGCCCTGACCGACATGATGGACAAAATATCTCCCCTGAAATGGAAAAAAAACAAGACCCTCCCATCGAGATCGTGGTTCAACACAGACCTAAATCTGGAAAGAAGACAACTAAGAGCGGCAGAAAGACTTTGGCGCAACAACCCTTCGTCAACCCACCTCGAGCTACTCAAAAAGGAACATAGGTAATATAAAAAGCACATCGTTCATGAAAAATCCACCTTCTTCTGCGATGCACTTAATAATGCTAAAAACCGCCCCAAGGAACTATTCAATAATATCAGACAGCAAACATCCAAACCATCACCTTCTGCAATTCCGGCCTCCAAAGACCTCTGTAACAAATTTGCCAATTTCTTCAACGAAAAAATATTAAAGATTGAGCTCTCACCTAAGGACCACTCCTGTACCCCAAATGAAGCCCTGCTGCTCAACAAAGAAGACATGAACCCACCCAGGCAATCCACCAACAACTGGCTATCCTTCGAACCCATCACTGAAACTGAAATTATTGAACTAACCACCAGATCCAAGCCTTCATCACACATTGAGGACCCCATCCATGCCCAACTGGAAAAATAACTCAAACACTCCCTAGCCCCACTCTGGTCAGAGATCATAAATAGCTCCCTGGAAACAGGTATCATGCCTTACTGCCTCAAAATCAGTCAGGTATCACCATTACTAAAAAAAACAGGTGCTGACCCTAGCGATCTCAACAACTTCAGGCCTGTTTCCAATCTCCCATTCCTAGCAAAACTACTAGAAAAATGTGTACTCCGTCAACTCACCCATCACATGGACAACAACGACCTCCTCGACCCTCACCAATCGGGTTTTAGAAAAGGATGCAGCACGGAGACTGCCATCTTAAATGTCATTGACGACGTTCACAAATCACTGGACAAAGACCGCTACTGTCTACTCATACTCCTGGACCTCTCGGCGGCCTTCGACACGGTCGACCACAAACTACTCATCAACGTACTCCAAAAAAGGATAGGAGCAGAAGGGGTGGTCTCACGATGGTTCACCTCCTTCTTGCAAAACCGATCTCAAAGAATAAAAATCGGTAACTTCACGTCCGAACTACACCCTGAGGCGTTCCCCAAGGTTCAGTTCTCTCACCCGCACTGTTCAACATTTACATGGAGCCACTCACCATCATCCTCAAAAAAGCCAATATTCCTTTCCACCTCTATGCCGATGACACTCAGATCTACCTCGAATCCTCCACCATAGCAGACATGCAAAGACTCAATGACACCCTAATAGAAGTCCAAAAATGGCTGTCTCAAAACCATCTGAAACTCAACCAAGCCAAAACGGAAATCCTCCTCATAGCCAACAAAGAACAGACCCCCGAATCACGGAGTGGATAAAGTCCATTGATGCTCTCGACTGTACTCTCATCCCGGCAGACTCCGTGAAGTCATTGGGTATCACTCTGGACCCCAACCTGGACATGATCAAACACATCAAGAACACCGCAAGATGTGCCTTCTTCAACTTGAAACTACTAAACAATATCAAGCCCTTCATCCCACCAAACGACCTTAAGCAAGTCACGCAATCACTCGTGCTATCCAGATTAGACTACGGGATCGCCACCCTCACAGGCACGGCTAAATAACACCTTGCCCCTCTTAGATCAACACTGAATGCAGCAGCCAGAATGGTGACGGGAGTAAAGAAATACGACCACATCTCCCCCGCTCTAAAAGAACTTAAGTGGCTCCCAATTGAAATGCGGGCTAACTTTAGAACTGCTTGTCTCACCCACAAAGCTCTGCACACTGGTAAACCCACCTATCTAGCCACCAAACTCAACAAAGCGGGAGAGACAAGAAATCTCAGAAGCACCAACACTCTGCTTCTCATCCCCCTGAAAACCCACAAACAAAAGACCTTATCTCGGTCCTTCTCTGGAAATACACCCAGAATTTGGAACGCCATCCCTATACATATCAGGACTAACCCTTCCTTCAAAGAATTCAAAAGCCAGCTCAAAGTGCTCTTCCTCAATCGAGCCCTCACAAAGTGGCAAAGGACCTACAATAATATTCCGCCACCAATCAGAGGATCCAGTCACTATGAAAAGGACAACTCCTTACAGCATCTTCCTCCTGACCCGCACAGTACTCCGCCCGACTATTACCATGAACATTACTACTTGGCATCTGAATGCTACATGACTTATACCGACCAATACCTACCTTTGAACACTGTTTACTGTACCACTATTTGCTTACTTGTCCATCATTGACTAATGTTGTAAAGTGCTCTGATACCTTTGGGTCTGGCTAGCGCTATATAAAACTCTAAAATAAATAAATAAAAATAAAATAAACTATGGTTCGGCGCTCAGACAGGGAAGTGGAGCCTGGGCATGTTCTCCACCCAGGCTGTAATATGTAAATGTAGGGTGGAGAACATGCAAAGTGCGCATGACTGTTTGGCCGGCTCAGGACGGCCAGCCAAACAGTCATGAGCACTCAGAGAGAGCCACCACTGCTCCCCCCTGCGCTGCCCAGCCCGCCCCGCAAAACTGCCTCAGCATGGAAAAATAAAATTATAATAACCTTGTGTTATTATCATGTTATTTTTCCATTTTTGCAGTGCTGAAAGACAGTGGGGCGACGCTCCTTTGCCTTAGCGGAGGAGACAACCCTGAGGCTGAGCTGGGCAGTAGTGCAGTGCACTGCAGGCAGTAGTCCTCACAGCAGTTCTTTGAATGGTGGGACTTTTGGTTCTTCCTCTAATAAGGCAGATTCGCAGAATGAAGGGGAGACTATTTCCTTTCTTAAGATGACAGCAGGGAAAGTTTTCCTAGCTGTTCTAGTCTAGCAGCCAGTTTTTCAGGTACTGGCACTGTCTTTCCTCTGCCTGGCCACAAGGATTCACATGGAAGAAACAGCTGAAAGCACCTCCTGGCTCACAGGTCAGCTAGTGTTCCCTTGCGGTGGCATTTGGGAGCCCAACCAGCCACTCAGCACTTGAAATGTTTGGTGGACATCATTAGGTTAAAGTGAATGCACCAAGTACAGTTCTTTTGATTGGAAATGAATGTCCCATAATGTTTTCGGAGGTCCTGGTTCTGTGATGATGTCAGATACGCAGTACCATTTCTAGTGGTTGTTGCTGGTTTTCCTTCCGGTTCTGCTGGGACCGACCAGGAAGAAAATGGGCCCAGCAAATCAGTTTTTTAGGAGTTTGCAGTGGCCAAACCCTTGGCCTCATTCTTTGCCAAAGTGATGTTTCCATAGTGGCTGCAGGCTGACCTGTCCAAAATGGCCTGATCCAGCCACTGGAGCACAAACATTGTGTCAATGTTTCTCTGATAAATTGTGGATCTCAACCATGCTGAGAGAGGAAGGGAAAAGGGGAGAAGCCTGGGCAGGGCAGAAAAATGCAACAGTGGGAGGGGAAATAGCTAGCTCCATCCCATGCTTTCTGAGATAGCACTGTACCTTCTTGGGCTTACACGTTAGCTGGGAAACCCTAATCCCTCTTGTACACCATAACATGCCACACACAGGTATAACTCACACTGTGGGCAGCATTGAGGAGTCAAAGTCATGACAACTCTTATTTTTCAGGGAGCACTAGTATGCAGCCTCTGCTTCTTGAGGTGCAGGCAAAAAGGCCTAGACTCCAGCGGCGGCCGTCACAGGTAAACGCGGTTGGGTGGGGCTTTGAAGTCGACAGACGACAGAATAGGCATAATTAAATAAATAAATAATACCTATTCTGTCATCTGTCACCTGTCAACTTACTCCCACTGCCACGCCCTGCCCCACCCCACTGCTCACCGTGCTTACCTGTGCCAGCCACCACTGCTAGACCCCCACAAGTATTAATTAGCTGCTCCAAATAATCATGCTATGGTCTGTGTATGGGGACATCAGTCACCCAGGTTGAATCCCCACACAACCCGGCCCTATCGCCTACCGCTCTTACCTGCCCAGTCTGCGGCTGACGCTGTATGATGAAATCTAACCATTACAAGGAAATGGACCAACAAAGTTAATTTGGCTTGTCACCTTTCATGGCCATCATCCATCTCAGTGGTTTGTGGTGCATATGGACATTGAAAGTGGTCTCAAACAAAAAAGTACACAACTTCTTCAAAGTCCAGACCATAGTCTAATCCACTTTCTCCATCGTCACCCAATTCTGACCTCTGAGCAGAAGATAAAGATTGTTGAAAGCAACATTTCTCCCGATGTTGTTGCATTTTGCCAGCATCTTTTTCAGAGGCATCTATCCATCTATAATCAGGAACCTCTCATAGAGGTGGTTGCTCAGAGCCTTCTTGAGTCTATCCAAGGAATTTTAGTATAAACACAATAGGGCCACCCAATATTCTCATAGCAGAGTGTGTATCTGAAAATTAAGCATAAACCAGAGAATTCTTAAAGGAATAATCTAACAAGACTAAATCTGTAACTTTACTGATTGGGCACACATAATCCAATCCACATCTCTGTAAATTGTATTCAGAAAGATTTGGTCACACAATATATGTGATATATAATTTACATATGTGAGGGTGTACTCTGTGTTTTGGGTGCACATAATATGTAGAACAATTTATTTGCACATGAATACGTTTTCGATTCTAAATCACAAAATGAACATTTTTGCAATCCATGGAACTTGTAATTTAGGTTTTTTCAGTATAAATCAAAAAGTTCTAAATTACTTCAATAGGTATACGAAGGGCTTGAATAGATAGTACACATCAAACTAGGCCAAACCAATTATTAAATGCATCAGTTCATAGAAGAGGCAATCGATGGTGTATCAACCACTTAGCCCAAGCTTAAAATCTCTTAATTGCCATATATGAAGCATCAAATGCAAATCTCATGGGCTGATGTGGGAGGATTGGCAAGGTTTTAGTCTCAGTTGGAGGCAATCCGTGAGACCATCCTCAGGATATTGTGTCCAAATACAGTAAAGATGGAACCTTAGGAAGTAACCATAAATATTCACATCTGTATCAGTTATATGAAACGCTGGGGCAGATTTAAAAGCCCCTTGCGGCACATTTACGCCGCCGTTGCGTCACTTCTGTGGCGCAGCGGCGGCATAAATCATGCGCCATGTTGCGCCATGTTGCGCCGTATTTGCAACGTGACGCATCTAGGGAGATGCGTCACGTTGTAAACCCCTGCACCACATGAAACCTGCGTCAGGTTTCATGTGGGCGTTCCAGCGCAGGGTGGGCGTCCCCTCGCAGGTACGCCTCGTAAAAGTGACGCAGTGAAATCAACAAGATTTCACTGAGTTACTTTTACAGCCATGCTGCGTCAAAACCCTGCACCTGCTTGAAGCAGGCGTAAGGAGTGACGCAGCATGTTAGCCATAGGGCACCCCCGAGCCTTGCTGGAGCCGTGTTGCGCACAGGTGGTTTTGCGGGTCGCAACTGTTCTGGCGCATCCCTGCTGATTTGCAGAGATGTGCCAGACCTTGTAAATCTGCCCCTAAATGTCTAGTAAAGTGCACAGAAATATGCCCAATGTTTGTGAAAGCACACCACAAATCTGTGAAAAGCACTTAATGCAAATGTGGGAGCCGGCCTCGTGGCGTGGTCCTGTTTCCCCGCGCTCAGCCGCACGAGGTCCCAGGCACATCGGGGCCCCTCCATCTTGGATTGCACGTCACTCCACGTGACCACCTGTATGACCCTGCTCTACCCGGCCTCGGTCCCAGCGAGGCCCGACATCGAGATGCCAACCCCTGGCTCGGGGGATACCACGTGAGCCCTTCCCACTCCCGGCGTAGGGCAGTATCGATGGGACCCCCTACCGTCTCTCCACACCTAGGTGTGATCACCCCACAGCTCTCTGGGGCCTGGCGCCTCTCCTGCTGGGCGTCTGGCCGCTCCCTACCCGGCCTCTCCGCCCCCTCCGGGCGCACGGGTCCGGACATCAAAGGGCTCCCGTCCTATATCTGGGGCGACCCGACAACAGGGCAGTAGTTGTATCCTGGAGTCAAGAGCCCTGCTGACCGGATCGCGGCTGACCCTACGGAAGAAGACTCACCCTGAACCACCACTTGAGCCCTGCTGACGACGTCGCGGCTCCACCGTGCTTAAAGACCTTCACGAACCTTTGGGGCCCTGCTGACGCTGTCGCGGCCCGACCTTGTTGAACCTTACCACCAGAGCCCAGCTGACCTCGTCGCGGCTCGACCTAAGCGGAACTACCATCCGAGCCCTGCAGACGACGTCGCGGCTCTCCACGTCCGAGCCGCTCTGAGACCAGCATCCAAGGTCTGGCGCAGAGCCCTCCCGTGCCTGGCTGGCACTAAGACTGTCCCGCTACCCTATCCTCTTGAACGAACACTGAGACTCTGACAGGATCCCTCGATCCCTCTGTAAATATTGCACGTATTTCTGCCGATAAAGAATCTAATCTCGCAACTGCTATTGAGTCCTGTGTGGTGGTGTTACTGGGCCTAGTACGATCATAGGAGAAAGACCTCCCCGAGGGGACTTCTCAGCGGCGCTCGGCTATAACTTTGCGGTAGGAAGGTGCCGGAATAGTCTCCCCGACTACCCGGTGGGCCTCCCTCCAACATTTGGTGGCCAGCGACGGGATCCGAGCAAACGCAATTGTACAAGCAAGTAACGCAACCACTACCTGACCAGACGAGAAGAGAAAAAGGGAACCATGGATGGCCAAGAAGCAACCGTGGCCGCAACCTTCCAGTTGGAGAAACTGGAGGAATACACCCACAAGGAACTCAAACAATTCTGCAAAGACAAAGGGATCCCAACCACAGGATTGGGCACCAAGGAGGAAATGCAGAAAGGCCTGAAGGCCTGGGCAGAACCCGAGACCCCTCCACCCCGAGCCGAAGGGACCTCGGCCCGGGACGGAAACCTGCCGACCACGACCCCGACAAACGGGGAGCGAACCATCCCAGACACCAGCCTTTCCCCCGAAGAGATACGAGAACGGGAAAGGGCCCGGACACACAAAATGGACCTTGCCCGACTCCGGCTGGACGGTGAGCTCCTACTGGCGGAGAAAAAGATAGCCCTGGAGCAACTACGACTACAAGAAGAAATCGAGGAGAAGAAAAGGCATCGGGAGCTAGAGGAGAGACGGCTAACCCTCGAGCACGAGAGGAGCCTTAAAGAACTTGAACTAAAAGCTAAAACTGGGGAGACCAGCAACCCCGGAGCCCGGGACGCTCTGCCCCCGACCGAGCCAAAGGTCCACATCCCCAAGGATGTCGTCAAGGAGTACTATAAAAATGACGACATCCAGCAATGGTTCCGAGCGTACGAAGTCGCCATGACCTCCCATCGGGTACCCCGGAAGGATTGGGGTGCCGGCCTATGGGGGAGGTTCCTCAGCGAGGGACGGGATACCCTGCTGCAACTCCCCGACGCAGTAATGACCTCGTACGACCACATGAAGGAAGCCCTACTCACACGCTACGGACTGTCGGCCGAGATGTACCGGCAACGCTTCCGGGACTGCAAGAAGATCCCCGGTACCACATGGGTCGAATACGTGGACTTCTTCAGCCGAGCGTTGGAAGGATGGATCAAAGGGAGCAAGGTCACCTCATATAACGAACTGTTCGACCTCATTGTCTGGGAGCACCTCGCCAACAACTGCTTTGTGGAACTAAGGCAACACCTCCTGGACAGTAAACTGACCGAGCCCCGGAAGCTCGCCGCCGAAGCGGACCGATGGGTTAACACCCGGGTCCCCCGGAACCCCGTGGGGGACTACCAACGGAGCACCACGGGACCTCCCCGCCAGCGCGGCGGAGGAGGGGGATCCCACCGCAGTCGAGAATTCCCAGCTGGACCGCCCAGAAGTCCGCCACGAGGGCAAGCAACCAACCCCGCTTCCCCGACCCAGGGCCGAAGAGGGACCCCTATCGCCCGGTCTGGACCACGACCGACAGTAACCTGCTTCGGATGTCAACAGACCGGCCATTATGCAAGTGACCCGGCTTGCCCCGTGAACCGACGGAACGGGACCACGGGGCCACCTCCCTGACAAATTGCCGCCGCAGCCCTGGGGGAGGGAGAGGACGAGGAGGAGAACCACGACGACGGGTCCCCCGAGTGGGAACCAGCCGCCATGTCGCTTGTATGCCTAGGCTCCCGAGAAATGTGCCCCGCGCCACCATCCCAAGCAACACCCAGAAGTACCAACAGTGGGTCACCATCAATGGGCGACGGGCCGAGGCCCTCCGGGACACTGGGGCCAGTGTGACCACTGTCCGCTGCCATCTGGTGACCCCCGAACAGATCCTACCACATGTCCTCTGCCCTGTCCGGACCGCCGACAACACCGAGAGCATGTGCCGGATGGCCCGAATCCCCTTCGAGTGGGGAGGAGTGTCCGGCACCCTAAAAGTGACTGTCCGCGACGACGCCCCGGTGGACTGCCTCCTGGGGAACGACCTAGAGAGCTCCCCCTGGGCCCAGGTGGAGCGCCGAGAGCATCTGGGGATGCTAGGACTACCCGAGTGGGCCTGCGCCACCACCCGGTCCATGACCGTCCAGCCCGCTGCGGCCCCGGCCCCCGACGAACCGGCGGGCCCCGAACCATCCACCTCCTCCAGCCCGGAGGAACCTGACGAGGAGGCCGGGCCATCCGAACTTTCTTCCAACGAGGCCGCTCCCCTCAGCGAGATCCCCGAGCTGGCCCAGTGGCGCCACGACGGGGGCCCCACCCGTGAACAATTCCAGCAAGAACAGAAGGGCTGCCCGTCCCTCGAGGGGGCCCGACAGCAGGCGGCCGCCCAGGCTGCGGGGGACCCCTCGGGAACCCACTGGGTCTATTGGGACAATGACTTATTGTATAGCGAGCAGAAAGTCGCCGAACTGGGGGCCAGCCGGGTGCTGGTGGTCCCCCTCCGATTTCGAGAATTCCTCTTGAACCTGGCACATGACGTGCCCCTCGCCGGACATCTCGGGCGGGACAAGACTTACAGCCGCCTCGTGACCCATTTCTATTGGCCCCGAATGAGACGAGACGTGGACCAGCACTGCCGGTCCTGCCCGACCTGCCAAGCTAGCGGGAAGACTGGGGGACGAGTGAAAGCCCCCCTGCAACCATTTCCAGCCATCCACACCCCGTTCGAACGAGTGGGGATAGACATCGTGGGGCCCCCGACCCCCGAACCGCCCTGGGCCACCGCTACATCCTGGTACTGGTCGACCACGCCACCCGGTACCCAGAAGCTGTCCCCCTCCGAACTGTGACCGCTCCAGTGGTGGGCCGGGCCCTGATGGGCATCTTCTCCAGGGTGGGGTTCCCCCGAGAAGTGGTGAGCGAAAGGGGGACGAACTTTATCTCGAAGTACATGAGATCGCTCTGGCAACAATGTGGGGTCACCTATAAATTCACCACCCCTTACCACCCCCAGGGGAACGGACTGGTCGAGCGGTTCAACCGAACCCTGAAGGGGATGATCAAGGGCCTGGAAGAGCCCCTCAGGAGGAGATGGGATGTCCTGTTTCCCTGCCTCCTGTTCGCCTACCGGGAGGTACCACAGGAGTCCCTGGGCTTCAGCCCCTTCGAACTGTTGTATGGGCACCCCGTCCGAGGGCCCCTCAGCCTGGTCAAGGAGGGTTGGGAGGCGAACGTCCAAAGTGCCCCGCCCGACGTCTACCGGTACCTCTTGACCCTGCGGAACCAGACTCGAAAGTTCCGTGCCCTGGCAGAAGCCAACCTTGAAGCCAGCCAAGAAGATATGAAACGCTGGTATGACGAGAATGCCTCAGCCGTCGAGTTTGAGCCGGGCCAGCAAGTCTGGGTCATGTCACCCGTGGACCCCTGCGCCCTGCAGGACAAGTGGACCGGGCTCTTCAAGATAGTTGAAAGGAAGAGCCCCGTCACGTACCTGGTCGACATGGAGTCTCCGAGGAACCCCCTCAGGGTCCTGCACGCCAACCGGCTCAAGCCCCATTTTGCCCGAACTGAACTAAGCTTACTACTGGCTACCGACGATGGGGGTGAGAGTGACTCCGAGCCCCTACCAGACCTCCTGGGGTCCTCGAGCCAAGACGGCTCCTTGGAGGGCGTCCACCTCTCCGCCACCCTGACACCAGAACAGCGCCATGATTGCCAGAAGCTACTGCAACCCTTCGCTGCCCTCTTCTCTCTCACGCCCGGGGTAACCCCCTGGTGCGTCCACGACGTGGACACGGGGGATAGCCCCCCTGTACGACACCACGCTTATAGAGTGCCTGACCGAGTCCGAGCCTGCATAAAGACCGAGGTCGCCAAGATGCTCGCCCTCGGAGTCATCGAGCCTTCTGACAGCCCGTGGGCCAGCCCGGTAGTCTTGGTGCCGAAGGCCGCCGCCCCCGGCACGGCCCCCGAACTCAGATTCTGTGTCGACTACCGGGGCCTGAACCCAGTTACCAAGACCGATGCCCACCCTTTGCCACGAGCCGATGAGCTGATTGATCGCTTAGGGGCCGCCCGCTACCTAAGCACCTTTGATCTCACCGCTGGGTACTGGCAGATCAAGCTCACTCCCGGCGCACAAGAACGATCAGCTTTCTCTACCCCCGACGGCCACTACCACTTCCGGGTGATGCCCTTCGGCATGAAGAACGCCCCAGCGACCTTTCAGCGGCTGGTAAATAAGGTCCTGGCCGGTCTCGAAGCCTTCAGCGCGGCCTACCTCGATGACATTGCTGTCTTCAGCGACCACTGGGCCGCGCACTTAGGACACCTTGGGGAAGTCCTGGCCGCTCTCCAAAGAGCCGGGCTCACAATTAAGGCCAGCAAGTGCCAGATCGGTCAAGGATCTGTGACCTATCTGGGCCACCAGGTGGGGAGTGGCCAGGTGGCCCCCCTCCGGTTAAAAGTTGACGCCATCCAGGCGTGGGAGCCCCCCGCCACCCAAACCGCTGTCCGGGCATTCCTGGGCCTCACAGGCTACTACCGACGCTTCATAAAGGATTACGGCAGCATTGTGGGCCCCCTTACGGAACTCACTTCAAAGAAACAACCCAAGGCGGTGCACGGGACGCCCCGCTGCCAGACCGCGTTTGATGCTCTCAAAGCAGCCATGTGCGCTGCCCCTGTGCTACAGGCCCCCGACTACAGCAAGGAATTTGTAGTACAGACCGATGCCTCGGAGTACGGGGTCGGGGCAGTCCTCTCCCAGCTGGACGCCAAGGGCCTCGACCGACCGGTGGCCTTTATCAGCCGCTGACTGCTGCCGCGAGAACAGAGGTGGAGCACCATCGAGCGGGAGGCCTTCGCTGTGGTATGGGCTCTCAAGAAGCTCCGGCCCTACCTATTCGGTACCCACTTCAGGGTCCAGACTGACCACCGGCCCTTGCGGTGGCTCATGCAAATGCGGGGCGAGAACCCCAAGCTGTTACGCTGGTCCATCTCGTTGCAAGGGATGGACTTCACTGTTGAACACCGGCCCGGCAACGACCACGCCAATGCTGACGGCCTGTCCCGATTCTTCCGCCTCGGCGAGGAGAACCCCCAAGAAGATGGGTGACTCTCCCTGCCTTCAGCTGGGGGGGACGCGTGTGGGAGCCGGCCTCGTGGCGTGGTCCTGTTTCTCCGCGCTCAGCCGCACGAGGTCCCAGGCACATCGGGGCCCCTCCATCTTGGATTGCACGTCACTCCACGTGACCACCTGTATGACCCTGCTCTACCCGGCCTCGGTCCCAGCGAGGCCCGACATCGAGACGCCAACCCCTGGCTCGGGGGATACCACGTGAGCCCTTCCCACTCCCGGCGGAGGGCAGTATCGATGGGACCCCCTACCGTCTCTCCACACCTAGGTGTGATCACCCCACAGCTCTCTGGGGCCTGGCGCCTCTCCTGCTGGGCGTCTGGCCGCTCCCTACCCGGCCTCTCCGCCCCCTCCGGGCGCACGGGTCCGGACATCAAAGGGCTCCCATCCTATATCTGGGGCGACCCAACAACAGGGCAGTAGTTGTATCCTGGAATCAAGAGCCCTGCTGATCGGATCGCGGCTGACCCTACGGAAGAAGACTCACGCTGAACCACCACTTGAGCCCTGCTGACGACGTCGCGGCTCCACCGTGCTTAAAGACCTTCACGAACCTTTGGGGCCCTGCTGACGCTGTCGCGGCCCGACCTTGTTGAACCTTACCACCAGAGCCCAGCTGACCTCGTCGCGGCTCGACCTAAGCGGAACTACCATCCGAGCCCTGCAGACGACGTCGCGGCTCTCCACGTCCGAGCCGCTCTGAGACCAGCATCCAAGGTCTGGCGCAGAGCCCTCCCATGCCTGGCTGGCACTAAGACTGTCCCGCTACCCTATCCTCTTGAACGAACACTGAGACTCTGACAGGATCCCTTGATCCCTCTGTAAATATTGCACGTATTTCTGCCGATAAAGAATCTAATCTCGCAACTGCTATTGAGTCCTGTGTGGTGGTGTTACTGGGCCTAGTACGATCATAGGAGAAAGACCTCCCCGAGGGGGCTTCTCAGCGGCGCTCGGCTATAACTTTGCGGTAGGAAGGTGCCGGAATAGTCTCCCCGACTACCCGGTGGGCCTCCCTCCAACAGCAAAGAAGTGGATAATTCAAGAAGAGAGATACATAACTTATGTCACCATATTATGTACTGAAGCAGAGACCTATAGGTGTCTAATCCAGGGTCAGCAAGGTATATACACTAAGTCTTGGCGGTGAACTCTGCTCTGCTTGCGGAGTTTGCAGAGTTTTCCGCACTCATGCATTACGCGGTGCTCGTGGAGTTCTGAAAAATTCCGCTCCGTGTAGCAGAGAGGAGTTGTTTCCCTCGCTCGCTTTCATCAACGTCAAGTTGGCGAGCGCGAGTGAGGAAAATCCACCTCCCGGCGAGATTTTTCCTCGTTCGTGATCGTCAGCATCAAGTTGGTGAGCGCAAGTGTGGAAAATCAACCTCCTGGCGAGATTTCTCAACGCAGGAGGTCAGATTTCTCATTGCGAGTAGTTGCGTATGCTCGTGACTGTTCGCTATGCGAAACTGTCTGTTCGCGTTGAGAAAGCTGCAGCTTGAGAAAAAATCTACTAGAGAGGCAGAAAGGAAGCAGCACCCGCTTGCGCTGTACATTGTGCCGTTCACGATTATTGCACAGTGCGGACAAGCACCTGGCACTGAATATCACCACGAACGGCATTTATCTAAAGAAACTCCACCGCTTTTGGAGCTCCGCGTAGCTCGGCAGAGGTTTTTTTGCACTTCGCGGAGTTCCACCAAGGCTTAATATACACCGTGTCTGCACAGGCCAGTCAGTCAAGGAAAGTGAACTCGAGTCATCAAAAATATAAACTATTATATCAAGCAGATATTTTTTTAAATCAAAGGCAAGTCTCACCAAATAACATCCAGATCTAATATAAAGTTATCAAATCAAAATAAAAAGGAGAACACCTTTAAAGATAAGTATCCAAATACTAATGGGATCATGTATGTAGCAATGATGGACTGTAGCCATGCATAGAAGTTTCAAGAGATGAAGGGCTCACCTATTCCTAGAGCAGTATGGGTGGGTAAGGCACATGCAAAAAAAACAAATGAATCCCAATGAGTAAACAAAGGCCCATTATGGCCTAATTAATGTGAAACTCTGTGAAGGCAATAGGACTTACCAAATGGCTAAACGGGACAAAAACACAAGAGCAGAGTGCCGAAGACGTCTGAGTAGCTGCCCTGCACGTCCACCTTATGAAGTGTTCTGGAGAAAACTCGAAAGACATCCAGTAAGGTGCCTGCTTATGCGTGACTCTAAAGAGAGAGAATCCACCATCTTAAAATGGCTAAGTAGGAAGTAGAAACACAATTAAAAAATGGATACGGTAGATTAAAAATCACAGATAAACAGGGAAAATTTAACAAAGAAGGAGGCATTGTACAAATTCAACGCATTAACGAAACATGAATAGACTACCACCCTCTTAGGCAGAATGGCTGGAAGCAGTACGCACAGGTAAATGTGAGCTGTGAAGAATCCATGACTGTGACAGCGAGCAATAAAGGATACAGAATTCTGCATAATAGGATGTAAAAATGACTCAACTGAGTTAAAGCACCGGGGGGTCAAAATAAGAAATATTCACATTAAAAAAGAGTTGCCAATGAGGACTGTTCTACTATGAAATTCAGACCATTGTCGTATGTATTCACTTGCCAGGTCCACCTGCTCTCTCTCATGGATAACAATAGTCCCACATCATGTCTCCGTGTCGTACTCTTCACTTCCTCCAAAACACAATATTGCCTTCCATGGGGAGAGTAATTTTTTATAATGTTTTGCCAATGGTAGGTACATCAGCAACATTTCACTGGATCCTGGATTGATGTTGAAGAATTTGTTGGCAACCGTCTTGCAATGTTTTCCCTAAGTACTGAAAACCACAAGGACATTTCACACAATAAATCACATTCTCGGTTGCACATTTTGAAAAATGCCTCAATTTTATTCTCTGCCATTAATTTTACAGGATTTTGCTACATTTTGTACTGCAAGCTAGGCAGTTGCCACATTCATTTATAGCAGTCAATCAAAGGTTGTAAACACCATAATTGCTTTAAAGTAGATTTAATCGGTTCTCTGTATGCCCATACTAGCCACTCCCTAATATTATGGTCTCTTTTGAAGGCAAATAGTGTGTTTTCTATTCCGAAATTCTTGCTTTGTAGCAAATGCCAAATCTTGAGAATAATCATTTTTATATCATTGCATTCTGTGCCAAATATTGTTGCAGTCACAAGACGTGGGTCATGGGATTTCTCCATTACTTTTACTAAACAATCACTGCCATTATACTGTGCTCTTTTAAGAGGGTTAGCCTCTGGCAATTACTTTAGATGTTAGGATTTCAGTTTCTCTAAAATAGTCTGTTTTTTAGTCCAGTTTCTTTGAATTCTTACAAACTTCCAAAAGGCAAATTGTCCCCAAGATTGCGAGGGTGATGACTGTTGTATGCCAGTAATGTATTCTGAGCTGTAGGTATCATGTGAAGCATCATGCAAAGTGGACCTGATATTTCTTGAATTTATTACCATAAGAAGTTGTTCTTAGTTTTGGTAAAATCTAAGGTGAAATGTAAAGTTTTGTGCATCGATCCAGACATGAAATGGTTTTAAGCTAGGTAAAGACCCTCACCAAATTATGAACCCATCATCTATATATATATGAGCCAGATTCTTATCTTGGATCTTTGGGGAATAGTTGGTAGTCTGTTCAAATGCTGCTACATACAATTTAGCAATGTCTGGTGCGAAAATGACTCCTGTCACTACTCCCTTGATTTGCTCATCGAAGGTATCATTAAAGATGAAGTGATTGCATTAAAGCACCAATGCCGTACATCTATTTTAAATGAATTGGATATTCTATGTGGTATGACGCAGTCTGGAAGAGTTTCTGTTCAAGGAATATTGCTTTAGAGACTTTCAGTATACATAGTTACCAATAAATTTGTAGTGTTGTCAAATGTAATTCGTTGTATCTCAACAATGACAGCTTAGCTATCTTGTGTGTATGCACAATTAGTGTGTACAATAGGTTTTATGAAGCAATCCACATATTCAGCAAGATATTGCAGGATTAATTATCTAATAATAGACCAATTTAGGCAGGATTCTGAATTTCTTTAAAAATATTGACAGTGGGGTCCATTTGAAATCTTCTTGTAGAGGGCATTATTTTGTAGTTGGTTAAGTATTTCGTGGTCATAGTCTTTCTTGTTTAGAAAAACAATGCCATGCACCCTTGTGCGCTGGTTTGATGAAAATGCCTTTGAGTTGAGCCGGTGTTTGTAGAGCATTACACTGGGGCTTAGACACATTGTAGTTGTGTTTGTCAAACAAGTTCTTAATTTCTTATAATATTACATTTTCAGAGGTCAAAATTAATTTGATATGATTGCGGATGGGAGGAAAAAGTGGAGAGGTAATGAAGACCAATGACGTCGTGCTACGGGTCTGAATTCATACTCACACAAAATATTTTAGATGTATTTTTCTGAAGAAGCGAAAAGTTTCAATTTGTGTTGTGAAACATTCATTTTTGTGTGTATGTACAAATCATAACCCTTCACTAAGGACCTATTTCAAGTGGATTAAGTGTGTAGTCAGATAAATTAAAAATTGGAATTGTTTGTAATTCTATGGACAAATCAGGGGAACAGTGATGGGATTCGAAGAAACTGTACTGACCATGGGCTTATTTCTATGCACATTATTATTTACTTTCATATAACAGATAAAGATGTATATATTTGTAGTTATTTACAAAGGGTCCACCTTCATTGTAACACAGCATCCTGAGGATGGTCTCATGAATTGCCTCCATCTGAGACTGAAATGTCTATAATCTTCCCACATAAATCCATGAGATTTGCATTTGATGTTTCATATATGGCAATACAGAGACTTTACGCTTGGGCTAAGTGGGCGAAACACTATCTAAGGCCTCTGCTATGGACTGATGCATTTAACAAATGATTTGGCGTAGTTTGGTGTGTGCTATCTGCTCTGACCCTCCATATACCTATTAGAGTGACTGTTCGAATTATTACTGAAAAAACGAAACTGCAACTTCCATATATTGAAAAATATCCATCATTGTGTAATTTAGTATTGAAAAAATCTTTTTTATGTGAAAAATAAATAATTGTTCTACATGTTATATACATCTGACTTAGAGTATGCCCTCTCACATATATTTTATTTATCATATATATTGTATGACCAAAATGTCTCTACATACAATTTAAACTGATGTGGAATGAATTTTGTGTGACCAATCTGTGCAATTATAGATTTAGTCTTTGAATTTATTCCTTCAGGGGTTGCGTTGTTTATCCTTTACTATCAAAGAGTCGTACGACTGGGGTTAAACTGTGCTTTTGTTGGACAACATAAACCAATGTCTTTGCCTAATTGCTCCACTTGCATGATAACCAGCAAAGACCTGAGCTACTTGCTAGTGGCTGGGGAGGCTGCTTAAGCCAGCAGGGCAGGATGAAAACTACTGTTCTCACACACTCCTCCCATCCACAGTAAACCGTAGGGTATCTCCTAGTAAAGAAAGGCAGAATGCACTCCCCTCCTATATTAATTAGGATACATAGGCTTGGATTGAGGGTCTCACCACAAATGTGTTTGCCTTTCAAAAAATGTAAATAAAATGCAAATAAAAGAATAACATATATCTTGATAATTGTTGGTTTTATTTTCTCAGTGCTGTCAGTCTTTTCAAACATGTGGCGATATAGGAAATAAATTAAACAAATTAAAGAAACGCTCCGCCTGACCTCAGGTTAGGTAAAGATTGTTCTAGTCATCATTCAGCACACCATGTGTATGTGTATCTATACTGCTATCTTCATTGCTTCTTCTGCAGGAATCAACATGTAGGACACCATTATTAATCCACAAAGGGCCATCTCAGCCATACATCCATCTATTAATCTCATATCACTAAAATATATATAACCTATTTGCCTTGTAATTTTCTGTGCTTTAAAACATCAAAATCTGGGGTATGAAGTGGCACTAAAGCAAAAGTTAATGCATATTCATTAAAAACAATGTTTTAGTGCAAAATAAGTTTTAAAGGCTACAGATTGCACCACAAAATAAGTATGTGCTTAGCCAATAGGTCTGGTCTTGGCAGACAGGTGCCATGGTGATTTTTTCACTGCAAACATATTCAACAAAGAGAAAGCATACTATTGCTTAAACATGGCCATTCTATAGTAGCAATACATTTTACATTTAAAAAACAGTAATTGATGTAGCTGTTTTACTTATGATATTTTTTTAACAGCAAGTCTTTCACTTACGCCATCATTTTATTATTAATATTTTTGAAGGAGACATGAACAAATCACCACCTAACAAATCACTGGCAGCAGCAATATTACAATGTTAAACACTTTACAACATGAACTTTAAAAGAAAGCGTAGACAAAATAAATAGTTGTATTTAAAGTTAGTATAAAAGCAAATAAAATAAAAATGCATAGTTTGAACCAGTTTTGTCACAAAAAAAGGAACTCGTTTTTAGCACACGTGGACAAAATGCAGTCACTCAAAATGAAAAAAATCAATGGGTAAAGTGGACTGACCCATTGCCCCATGCTGTATGATCTAGTGGGCAGTAGCAAAATGTGAATGACAACTTAAAAGGCCTCTTAACCAAGGTCTCTGTACATTTATCGTGTATGATTTTTTGGGGAAAAAAATAGTCTGTTCAACAACTAAAGTTGTCTCAATGGCCAGAATCAAAAACAAGAACAATTCCCAGCAGTAATAAGACCCATAGTCTTCAAAAACACATTCAATTATGTATTTCAGTATTTTAATGATTTTAAATGTTGTAGTCTGCATATAGTGTACTTGTTTATTGCCACTCACAAACTTTCTATTAGCAATTCATAGTGAGTACATTGATTTATGTTGCACACACCACATAGTTGCCCAGGGTAAATATGTATCCTTCCATATTTTTAGTGGGGAGTTGTGTGCATAGTATTGTATTTTTCCACATAAAGTCTCATACAATGTGTCAGGAGACAGTAGCCAGACTTGCGAAATTTGCATCGGTAAGGGCTTTATTTACTGCAAAAATTGTAAAGCACTGCTTTTTCAGATGCAAACTCAAATATCACTGTGTACTTTCAGCACACAACCACATTGTAGCTAAATCTTGCATTTGTTTTAAGTCGTTTTTAAACACTCAGGAAAAGGTAATCCTTCTTTTATATTTTATTTTTTTATTTTTTATTTTTTATTTTTATTGACAATCATCGACAAACAGCATACCTTACAATGACACAGTAAATCTCATCAATAGTCTTCATATGATAACCATTATGCACATTTTACACTTTTAGGACAATTCAGGGAGAAAGCAAGTCGTCAGCAGCTATTGAATGCGGTGGGGTACAAATGTTCCCTCTTTTGGAATTCCATAGCCCCCATATACGGGACCATTACTTAGGGCGGTAATCCTTCTTTTTAACGTGCTGTGGTAATTGAAGATTATATGGACATGTCAAACTTGATCAAATGTAATGGAAAAAGTGTTTAGCAATTTGTGCTTTTTGGTGATCAATGAGGATACCCATATCAAATAGTGCTAAAAAAAAAAACTGATTTCAAAAACACTTTTTTAAGCAAGGAACTCATTGGTCAATGTTCAGGATATTTCAAGTCTGAGCACATGTGCATACGAGCAGACTTCTAAATTTGGTAAACCATAGTCAAGGAGTTAAAAAGCTTTGGCAAACCGAATAGCTCTCGTTTGCATTTGAATCCCTGACTAAAATATTAAAACTCAACACATGTAGGTATATTATTATTATTATTTATATTTATCCGTTTAATATAGCACTAGCTAGACCCAAAGGTATCCGAGCGCTTTACATGATCCTGAAAGAATACATTAAATCAGACATGCAATAACATATGAAGCGAGAACTCAATAGATAATAGTAGACATCAAAGAAAATATTAGTAAAACCAAAAACAAAAGAAGCATTTAAAGAGGATCCAATTGACAGCATAAACAAATATACAGCTGACTATGACAGAGGGTCTAGTCCTGTACAAGCGATAATTAACCAAGTTCAGTAATCTAAGAGTTAAACTATTTGTTGAGGAGGTGGAGTTTAGGTCTCTTTTGAAGCAAGGGAAGGAGGGTTTGCAGAGAAGATCGCAAGGTAGAGAGTCCATTTGCTCGGGGCCTTTCCGGACAAAGAGTGAGACTTGGTTGCTGATTTTTTTAGATTGGGAGGAAGGAGCAAAAGTGCGTTGGAGCTTCTCAAAGATCTAGTAGACCCTGCTTTGATAAGCTTGTATTCTAAGTAGTTGGGTGTATGTGAGTGAAGGGCTTTGTGGATGATACAGGCAGTCTTGTAAGTACATCTTCCTTCGATGTAAAGCCAGTTGATGCTCCTGAGGGCAGGAGTGATATGTTAAAACTGTTTAACGTCTGTAGTGAGCCAGGTTGCCATGTTTAAAACTGATCTAAGGGGGGGGCGAGGTGAGATTTTGGCGTCCCAGTGAGAATGGCATTACCATAGTGTAGTTTGGAAAGAACCAGTGATTGCACCCTATGGGCAATCACTTAGACGTGGGTGCAGTCAAATTAACGAAAAATCTTTTTTTAAGAGGCAGTAGTGCACACCCATCAATAAGGCGGCATGTTTTCATCATAGGGCTGCTTCTCACGCCTGAAGGCATGGGCTACAACCCTGAATTAACAGGGGAGGTCTTGGATGATTTCGAAATCCTAAAATGGGTGATTTACGAAAGGACTACCTAACAGAAATCATATACATATATATATTCACTGAAAAAAACATAGGTTTCAGGCACGTTATAGTTAGGAATTAGCATTTAAAAAACCTTAGAAATTCACTGAAAAAACCATAGGTTTCAGGGGCGTTATAGTTAGCTGGACTTTTCACTCGTACAAAACTATTGACATTCCCCCATTATAGTTAGTTCAGCTAACTATAACTCGCGCGCCCGCAATGCACTGCTGATGACGTCACATATTATATCACTCATGACATGGTCAGTGAAATCACTCATGACATCACTGATGACATCTCAAATGACATCACTGATGACATCACTGATGACATCATCCTGTGAATGTGTGTTTTTCTGAAAATTTTATATATGTATATCTCAAGGTCGATGGAAGAATAAATGGGTATATAAGTGTCTAAATGGATGATTTGTTTTTGAAAAATCGATTGTATAACTGACTGATTAAGTGTATCTTAGTGAATACATGGCTTAGTGCAGTGGTTCCCAAACTGGGGTCCGTGGACCCCCATGGGTCCGTGACACATTCCCAGGGGGTCCGCAGGCAGCAGTTTTAAAAGCACTGCAAAGTTCCTTGTATAATCAGCAGTTTTTGGGCAGCAATAAAAGTGTCAAGATAACTCCGGTGATTAATGTACCTGATGGAGAGGGGGCTATGTCCAGTGGCAGCTTTGACTCATCTAAGGAAGTGCAGATGGTTAATCTGACTGCTGCGAAGAATGTCTACCATGCATTTCTTAAAAAGCAGTATTTTGTTTTGTGCATAGCTCAGTGAGTTCCTACTTTTGCCATAGAGATTCTTTTGTTATTGTGCAGTTCACAAGTTCCAATCGTAATCTAGCAGAGTGAGCTATGAACTGCCATCAAAGAGCTGCATGCAAACTGCATGGTACAAGTTAGTGAGTTATGCTTTTTCCTAGTCTTTAATTATTTCGATGCTGCTAAAAAGGTTTGTTTGGGTAGAAATAAATCACAATTATTAAAGTCAACGCTAATCCATGTGTTATGTTCTGAACCCTGAGTTTGTGCTTCTCTAGACCAAGCACTCTTAAAAAATGCCTACCTGTATTTGACAAGTAAATCCTACACCTTGTAGTCCCCTTTGCCTTATGTAACATTTTCTATTCAATGATTTACACACATATGATTCATTGTCTCTGAATATGTGTGATGTAAAGTGCTATGGCACCCTACAGGGGTATGAGAGGTGCTATAAAATAAATTAAATACATGTGACAGTTGGGCTATGGAGAGATGAGAGGCACTGTTGGAGGGTAGTAGTGAGGGAATCATTGAAGATTGTCAATCATTGAAGATTGCCAAAAGATTGTTGTATCCTGGTGCATAGTAAAGTCATTACTTACTATGCTTTAAAAGCTAATAGAATTCAATATATGACAAATGTATTGTAAAATGCACCATTTCCCCCCCTTATTTTCTTGCGGAGAGCCCCCCGAAAACCCCCTTTGTAGTGGTCAGGCTCACTTGGTGTGCACTGTAGGGGGACTGGTGTGACAACATTTTCTAGAGCAGCTTTAGGTTTCCAGTCCAGCCTTGGCAGGAGCAGGAGCCTCAGGCAGCAAAATAAAACCAAACAATGAAAAGTTAGTTGCGAGATGCAGCACCAACCCTCCCATCAAGATTTGTTGATTTTTGCAAATATTTTAATATAAAAATACTAAAATCTTTAGTAATTCAAGTCTAGTCTTTGTTTGAAGTGCACACATGTGTGTTTCTTTTTTTCGAATTACAGTTTTAATGTTTGACATTTAAATTTCACAAATTGCTTGGGGGGCCCCGGCTTCCAATAGTGACTCAATGGGGGTCCTCAAGAGTGGAACGTTTGGGAACCACTGGCTTAGTGAGTAATGTTTAAATATGTAAATATCTGTATCAGTCTCTCACTTTGTGTATAAGTGGCTGCATGGGTTGGTGAGTAGCTACATGAGTGTCTATATAGGATATTAGTTGTTTTTTTGAGTATCAGTATGAGTGTCTGTATGGTTCGGTGGGGGGTATTACGTAGTGCATAGGTGCATGAATGAGTGACTCACTGTTTGTATGTGTTGAAGACAGCATGTGTGCAGGACTGTATGGGTGGATGAGTGTGTGCATGGGTGTGTTAGTGAGTGAATGACTGTCTCAATAGTGTCTTTATGAGTAACTACATATGTTTTAAACTAGCATATGTGACTATTGGTGTATATAGGTGAGTATATGTGAGAGTGAGAGATTGAAAGAGTTCCTGTATGAATAAGTATGTGTTTCTATAAGTGATTGTTTAAAAGACTAAGTATGTGTAAGTTTCTGTAGAAGTAAGTGTGGTGGTGTGTGTATAACTGTATATGCAAGTAAATGGATGTTTGGTTCTTTATTAGCATAAGTGACTGTGTGTGAGTAACTCTATGGATGAGTGGCGTTGTGTAACAGGATGTATAGGTGTATGAGCACATATGATGAGTGAGTACATGTATGAGTGACTCTATAGGACTGTTGGTGAATGAGTGGATGTGTATGTGGATCTTAGAATTACTGAATAGGTTGTTGTAACTGATATTGGTATGTCCATTGTTTTGAAAATTTTAGTTTCTACTTTTGAATGTGTGTATCAAAGGTTATATTAGGGGGAGAGGAGGTCTGCCACTCTATCACAAGGATGATCTCATCAGTGATGTCATTTGAGATGTCATCAGTGATGTCATGAGTGATGTCACTGACCATGTCATGAGTGATGTAATATGTGACGTCATCAGCAGTGCATTGCGGGCGCGCGAGCTATAGTTAGCTGAACTAACTATAACGGGGGAATTTCAATGGTTTTGTATGAGTGAAAAGTCCAGCTAACTATAACGCCCCTGAAACCTATGGTATTTTCAGTGAATTTCTAAGGTTTTTTAAATGCTAATTCCTAACTATAACGTGCCTGAAACCTATGGGTTTTTCAGTGAATTTCAAAGGTTTTTTAAATGCTAATTTCTAACTATGCCTACAGAGATAGGACATATGAAGAAAGAAGAAAAAACGCACATAAAGAAAAAAAAGAAATGCAGAAAGAAGCAACAGAAGTCCGCAAAGATGAAGAAAAGTGCAGGAAGAAGGATAACATGCAGAAAGAACAAACAGAAGAGCAGAAAGAAGCCTTGTTGCAAAATCATCCTGTACCCTCAACTTTTTCAGATGGATACTGGTGGTAACTGAGTCTGACTAACCAGTCCTAGAGCCAGTGCTATGTTAAAAGGCACTCAGAATACAGTGAAAACACCTACATACACTAGGGAACACTATGCGTTGGGGTCCCCCTGTGATCAGCATGACCTCCTCTGTAAGCCCCTAGTATATAATAGGGCAGGGGATTAAAACTACCTCTTAAAACGCGCCACAGGGCGTGTTTGCACACGTCACCTCAGGCCCCGTCCCCTCACTTCCCCACTGTGTAAACACGCCCTGTGGCCGTTTTAAGTTGGGAGATTAAGTCCCCTTGAATTCTGAGGGTCCCTAGGGTCCAACAAGACCACTAGGTACCTCCTGTAAGCGCCACAGAGCTGCGTTGCAGAGAGATGTAAAAAGGGGCACGGCCTAGACCACCTCTCTTCAGCGCAGTGGCGCTTACTGGAAGCACCTGGTGGGCTAGTTGGGCCCCAGGGTCCCTCAGGATTGAAGGGGAATTATTTCCTCAACTTAAAACGCACCATAAGGCGTGTTTGCACACGTCACCTCAGGCCCCGCCCCCTTCCTTCCCCACTGTGTAAACACACCCTGTGGCCGTTTTTTAAGTTGGGAGATTAAGTGCCCTTGAATCCTGAGGATCCCTAGGGGCAAAATAGCCCACTAGGTACGTCCAGTAAGAGCCATTGCAGAGAGGTGTAAAAAGGGGCACGGCCTGCACCACCTCTCTGCAACGCAGAGCAGTGGCACTTACTGGAAGCACCTGGTGGGCTAGTTGGAACCCAGGGTCCCTCAGGATTGAAAGGGAATTATTTCCCCAGCTTAAAACGCGCCACAGGGCGTGTTTGCACACGTCACCTCAGGCCCCGTCCCCTCCCTTCACCACTGTGTAAACGCGCCCTGTGGCTGTTCTAAGTTGAGAGATTAAGTCTCCTTGAATCCTAAGGGTCCCCAAGGTCAAACTAGCCCACTAGGTACCTCCAGTAAGCGCCACAGAGCTGCGTTGCATAGAGTTGTAAAAAGGGGCGTGGCCTCTGAACACCTGTCTGCAACGCAGCTCCCTGGTGCATACTGAAGATACCTGTTGGGCTAGTTGGCCCTCAGGGACCCTCAGTATTGAAGGGGAATTAATTCCCCAACTTACAACTGGCCAGGGGGCGCATTTGCAGAGTGCTGCAAGGAGGGGGCGTGGCCTCCGGCGCAATGCCGGTCTTTTATTTATTTAATTTTTTTAAGAAGGAGGGCTGTGTGGCCCCCCTTCTTTTTTCTAATTTACTGGCCCTGGGGACCCCATCCCCCAGGGCCTGCACCCTAAGTTTTTTTGTTGAAAAAAATACATTTGGCCTTCCCAAGGCCTTAATCGGTCCCGGGGACCCCAACCCCAGGGTCATGGCCTTTTTTTTTTATTCTTTAGGAGGGGGCTGCGTTGCCCCCCTCCTCAGGCCACTTATGGCCCCGGGGACCCCATCCGCCGGGGCCGGCATTTGATTTTTACTATTTAAAAAAAAAATTATTTATAGAAACACCTAGGACATGCTGGACAAACCGTACGTACCTATCACCATGACGATTTGCGTGATATTCATTAAAAGGCGACTATGCATAGAAGGAATCCACATGGAATGTATTTACACCGCTAGTGAAGCTCTGACGTGTCTGACGCCCTACCGTGCCTAATCCCGGCGCCCCCGCCGGTGTGTACTCTCCAAGTAGACACCCTTGTCGTTTATTTATACAAACATGGGTAGCTATTGACGGGCACATTTAATATACACGCACACCAAGCCATTCAAAGGGGATTCAACAAAAATTCAACCAAACTATGCAAGAAACCCCCCTCACAGTTATTAAAATACACATCCACCGCCGGATGTGTAATACTTTTAATTTTACTCTCTGGAAAGGAGACGTACCTCATTTGAGAGTCACAGCGTGCTCCTGGCTGAGCCCAATGCTGTGTTACACCCACCAGTGCCCGCCGAGTTCCTCACACCTCTGTGTTGTATTCCACCAGCTAGTGCGTATGCTATGACACTCTCTAGCCCATGTGCACTGTAACACCACCCCGTGAATATGTCATGCCACACTTGCCTTCGCACGGGTTATATTGCCCCATCTAACGTCCCTTCCTCGATGCCTATGTTATAACGCACAGCGCTATGCCATACATATTACAATCTGGGATCCATATCTTTGTCAAAGTGCATAAGCAACGTTACACTCCCCAGCACATATTTTATATTCCAACTTTAGAGACTAGTTAGGTTACACAACACTGCCCTGTGCATATTACACTCCAAGGCGCATATCGCATAGCACGCGCTAGTGCCTGTGCTATCTCGCGCTCTCCAATGAATCTGTCATTGCACACAATGTATTGCATATTATATTTCACGCCCCGGTTCATCTTATATCACACTTTTTGGTGCATAGTTTATACCATATACTATATCTAGTTTTCATTTTCAATCGTGCTCTCAGGACTATGTTCTATATAACACTGCGTCCACCTACCCTTTTCACGGGCATTACATTTTGCGATGGGGTGTGGAGGGTCAGGGGGTGTTTCTGCCAAGTGAGCCCGGAGTCACAGTCACAAACGTCCTCTTCTTCCTGAATAAAAGTGAGATTATTCTGCATACTTGTTCATATTTTAAGTAGTTCGCACAGACACACATTTTAAAAACAATAAAGTTCCTAATACCCACCTTCTCTGAACAGTTAGCTTGCTGCCCCCTCCACCTACTCCCTATCCTCTGTTGTCTGAATCCATGGACTAGCCTCCTCCCTCCTGCCATGCATGGTCTGATGTGCTGCCACTGCCCTCCATTTAGCATGATGTACCAGTCCACTCCTCCTGCCCTCCATTGCCCAATTCTATGGCCCATCATTGACCTCCTGCTTAGCCTCTGTGCTTAGCTTGCTGCCCCCATTCTCCTTCCCCCTGCCCTCCGATGTCTTTGTGCATGACCCTGCTCCATCCTTTTTGCCCACCATGTTCCATGGACCTGCCACTCCTATATACTCTGAGTGTTCTGTTGAGCTGCCACTCCCCTCCCACCTGCCTAGCATTGTTAGATGACTGTAACCTGTCCCTGCCACCTCCACCCTGCCTGTCCACATGCCATGCCCCTATCCCCTTCCTCCTGCCCTCCATGGTCCATTTTACTGCCACACCCTTCTGCCCTCCCTGGTCTGTTGTGCTGCAACTGCTCCTCCTGCCAGCCCCGCGCAGTCTGTTGTGAGGCCCCTTCCCCTGAACTCTCCTGTCTGTGCCCAGGTCCTGACCCTCCCTTCTATCCTCCATGGTCCTTTGTGCATGCCCCTGCACCCTCCTTCTTGCCCATCATAGCCATTGTGCTGCCACTAACCCTCCCACTTGCCATGCATGGTCATCTGTGCTGCCACGGCCCCTCCTACCTTCCCTGTGTGGTCAGCTAGCTGCCCCTGTCCCCCTCCCACCTTCCCTCCATGGTCTGTGTGTATGCCATCATAGTCTCACTGTTGCTCTCCATGGTGTGTTTTGCTTCTAGTGCCCATCCTGCCTGACCTCCATGGTCATCTTGCTGCTCCTGCCCTGCCCCCTTGCCCCCAGCCCTCTGTTTCCATGTGCAGACCCCTATTCCCTCCCTCCTGACTTGTCTGTTCCATTGTAATGCCCCTGATACGCCCCTCCTGCCCTTTATGGTCTGTTATGCTGCAGCTTTCTCTCCTGTCTGTCCATTATGGTCAGCTAGCTACCATTGCCTCTTTCCACTCTATTCTCTGTTGTCCATGTGCATGGTCCTGTCCCCTGCCTATTGCTTTCAATGGATTGTTGTGCTGCACTCCCGTCCCGCATGCCTTGTGTGGTGTATTGTGCTGCTGCAAACCCTGATGCCTGCCCTGTAGGGTCAGTTTGGTGCACCTCTCCATGTCCCTCCTGTCCTCTGTCATCTGAGTCCATGTCCCTACCCCAATTCCTCCTTTCTTCCATGATCCAATGTACCATACTTGTGAACATTTTGAACTTGTTAAGAGGGAGATTTTGAAAAAAAACTGGGATATTGAATTTCCCCTTTGAGTTACATCGAAAAAGAGGAGATTGTAGACAGGAGACAGATCAAATTAAGCACATTTGAGCTTAAAAACATTGGACGTTTCCTGGCTGAATCAGGTCTGTTGGCATGTATGGTTGTACTACCACTGCCTCTTCCTTCTGCCCACCATGGTCTATTATATTGCCACAGCCTCTCTTACCAGTCCTGTATTGTTGGTTTGTTGCCCCTGCCCCCCTTTCCACTGCCCTCCATAGTCTGTTGTGCTGCAACTACCCTCCCTGCCTGCCCAGTGTGGTCAAATTGTTGCTTCTGCACCCTCCTACCTGCCTTCAATTTTCAGAGTCCGTGCCCCTGGCCTCTGCCTCTCAACAGTATCCTAATAAACAACTAGATTGCTAACATTCTACATTTATTACAAAAGTGTGGAACGCCTGACGTCATCTTGATGTAATCAAAACTGTAATACCTAGAGCATTTCCTTTAGAAGTTACATATATGAGAGGGTCTTATTTGCATCAAAAGTATGGTTAGTGCTCTAAAAAACTAAAATGAGGACATATTTTCTGAGTTTTCAAATAGCGACAAAGCACTTTTAAATTATTTGCTATCTTTTTGATTTTTTATCCAGCTGACCACTTGATTAAATGTTGCACTTAGGGGAGAGGATGTGGTGTTACTTCCAGAGCTGCAGACTTTGCAATTGGGTAGCCAGGGTGGAGTTTCTGCTTCAGTTCGACATTCTGTGATTCTGGTCAAATCACTTTGGGGCATAACATGAACGAGGCGTTAAAAAATTATCGCCGCTTTTGCGTCCGTTTTCGGACGAAAAGCAGCGATAATTTTATCGCCTAATCATCAAGGTCACACTGTCGCGTTAAACCTTGCATTAGAGCCTGTATTCTGAATGCCCAGCTTTGCATCTCTAATGAGATGCAAAGTGGGTGTTCCTGCCCTGACATAACTGGAGAAATGTCGCTAAGCGACATTTCTCCAATTATCAATGGGCACACTAACCTGGAGAGCGACAAGCAAAGTAGCGATAACCTCTGTTATCGCTACTTTCCTTACGCCTGCTTCAAGACTGACTTAGCCATGATATCCTATGTACGGTGGATATCATGGCTATGTATGCCTTGCCCTATCATCAAGCTACCGCCAAACTTTGTGAAACTATCGCTGGATTTCCAGCGATAATCTCACATTTGGCAGTTAGCGCTTGGAATTTTATCGCTTTTGAGATGAGCGTTGCTAATAGCACGCTATCTCAGCAATAAAATTCAACGTTACCCGGCGATAATTATCCTAGCGCTAAGTGCGCTTAGCGATAATTATCGCCGGTCCTTGATGATATGCCCCTTAATCTCCCCATGTCTACAACCAAAATGAATTTGTTCTTCTGTGATGTAACCAATCCTCATGTAAAGCACTCCAACACCTAACAAGTCTGCACTATATAAAACTGCAAACACACAACAAAATAAAAAGTGTTTTGCACACTTATGTCATTGGGCTACATGTGGGCTACATCTGGTGATATTTGTGCTGCATTTAGGCTCTTTTGTCTCTGGTGGCCATCTTGGGAGATTTATATGTTCTGAAGTTTCCTAATTTCTAATTACTTTGATTCCATCAAGAAAGTATTCAGATATGTCACACATTTGCCATAAATTCTGAATGTTAGCACTCTAGTTGCTCATTAGATCACTGTAGTAAAGCTACTGCTCACCATGGAAGTCTGCTGCTGGTATTAAAAGTGCATGTTTCAGTCTGCATGTCAGAATTTTTTTAATTGAAATAGAAGAGGGTTTGAGAAGTCACTCAAAATGTGCCCTATTTTTTCTTTCTTCAGCACTAATCATAATTTCTATGGCAAAATGAACCCCCTCATTGTGTTCCTTTTTAAATTAAATGTGTTAAGTGTTACCAGTTATTCCAATCAAAATGGCTTCAGGTGTGCTATACTTTTGTCATAAGTAAGACAGTAAGCGCTCTAGTTGTTCTTAAGAACACTCTGGGACATTCTGTCATTGGGCTATACTTGGGCTACATCTGGGTGATATTTGTGCTACATTTGGGATCTTTTGTTCTGGTGGCCATCTTGGGAGACTTATTTGTTATAAAGTTTCCTAATTTCCTCATTTACTGCAGTCTCCTCAGTAGGATTTACACCATTTAAGCAAAAGGCACATGCCTGACCTGAGGACTACTTCTTTGCAAAATTTCGAGTAATTCTGTTCAACCGTTCGGGCTGTACCTTCGACTAAAGGTCCTATGGGAAAATGCATGGGGAAAGCGCGTTTTGGGACCCCCCTTTTTTCTCAGCCCCCGCTTGACGTATCACCCCGAGAGTTTCAGGGTAGGAGCTGAGCGGAGCGCCCCATTAGTTTTGAAAATTTCATGAAGATAAGTCAACCGGCGCCAAAGTTATTCAAAATAGAATTTTCAGATTTCCTATGGGAACTCGGTCCTAACTATAACTATCTACTGGCGACCGCCAGTAGATAATATATATATATATAACCGGCACTGAAGAAAGCACAAACACTCGCTGAAACGCGTCTGCCTGGGTTTCCTAAAACTTTGCTTTTAATTTTGGCAGAATAAATCCTGGATTGTGTGCCAGCATATGTCGGGCTCATTCTTTTTGAGAGTGGGCATTGGTTTCTAATATTATGCCAGTATGCTGAGCACTGGCTAAACGGCATGCCCTCCCGATCTGGTGTGACGCGCATAAATCAGCACTTTTGGATTTTTGTATAGAACTACAGAGCGTCACTCCCCCAAGTGGTTGTAACAGCACGGACTGAGATGTACTACACGGGGAGAGAGGCCGCAGCATTTACTGCGGGGGTCACACCAGGTACTGCATTATTATCCCTGTGATCGAGAGCGGATGATTGCGAGTCGCCGAGACACACCACTTGGTGTTTGGCAGCCCCTCACTGTATGGGTTGTCACTTTGGACTCGATGAACCAGCATGGTCCTGTTCTCCTAAACAACACGGGAGGCATCACAGCCAATAGCAGAGGCGGGGAGTAACAACTTGAAAGGGAGTGACCTGAGATCGCCACAAGACCTTGAAATAATCCCCAGGTGTGAGGCTCTTCTGGGAATCAAGAACCGGCACTGAAGAAAGCACAAAGACTCGCTGAAACGCGTCTGCCTGGGTTTCCTAAAACTTTGCTTTTAATTTTGGCAGAATAAATCCTGGATTGTGTGCCAGCATATGTCGGGCTCATTCTTTTTGAGAGTGGGCATTGGTTTCTAATATTATGCCAGTATGCTGAGCACTGGCTAAACGGCATGTCCTCCCGATCTGGTGTGACGCGCAAAAATCAGCTCTTTTGGATTTTTGTATAGAACTACAGCGCGTCACCCCCCCAAGTGGTTGTAACAGCACGGACTGAGATGTACTACACGGGGAGAGAGGCCGCAGCATTTACTGTGGGGGTCACACCAGGTACTGCATTATTATCCCTGTGATCGAGAGCGGATGATTGCGAGTCGCCGAGACACGCCACTTGGTGTTTGGCAGCCCCTCACTGTATGGGTTGTCACTTTGGACTTGATGAACCAGCATGCTCCTGTTCTCGAAAACAACACGGGAGGCATCACAGCCAATAGCAGAGGCGGGGAGTAACAACTTGAAAGGGAGTGACCTGAGATCGCCCCAAGACCTTGAAATAATCCCCAGGTGTGAGGCTCTTTTGGGAAACAAGAACCGGCACTGAAGAAGGCACAAAGACTCGCTGAAACGCGTCTGCCTGGGTTTCCTAAAACTTTGCTTTTAATTTTGGCAGAATAAATCCTGGATTGTGTGCCAGCATATGTCGGGTTCATTCTTTTCGAGAGTGGGCATTGGCTTCTAATATATATATATATACATATATATATATATATATATATCTACATATATATATATTTATTGCGGTCGCCAGTTGGTAGTTATAGTTAGGACCTATTATCCATAGGAAATCAGCAACATTCTATTTGGAATAACTTTGGCGTCGGTTGTCGAATCTTTGCAGAATTTTCAAAACTGGTGGGGCGGTCCGGTCCGCTTCAATCCTGAAAGTCTCGGGGTGATTCGTCAAGCGGGGGCTGAGAAAAAAGGGGGGTCCCAAAACATGTTTTCTCCATGCAATTTTCCATAAGAACCTTTAATCGCAACTACAGCCCGAACTGCTGAACGGAATTACACCAAATTTGGCAAAAAGGTAGCCCTTGGTTCAGAGTCGTGCCTTTTGGTTAAATGGTGTAAATCCGTTCAGTAGTTCCTGAGAAAATCAAAAGTAAAATCACATATATATCTGGGCGGAGCCTAACCACACATCTCATCGTGAGATCTGATTGGCTGTCAGTACTTCATCCAAGAAGTGTTGGCAGCCATCTTTGGACCAATATACATGATAGCACCTCATTAAAAAGCATTGCCGTTAATAGAAGGTTTTAAGACTTTAGTTACATTATAAATCATTTGTTGATGGTACCATACTCGTTTCAGGAATTGTGGTGTGTTCTAAGGTGATTTTACCATGTGAAAAAGCCTTCTGCTGGGATATCATGAATCATGTTTGAGAGAAAACTATTTTCTCCTGCTTTTCCCACAGAGGTTTGGAAGGTGATCTATAAGCTAAACTGAGAGCATATTTTCTGTAAATTCACATTATCTTTCTCAGTCATGTGAGAATGAAGTCTGACATTCTCAGGGCAGAGACTGTCAGTTGATTCTTTTGTGTTCTACTGCAGCTTCCCAGAGTCTTCTAAAGAACAACTAGAATGCTAACAATCCTACTTATGACAAATGTATTGCACACCTGAAGCCATCTTGATTGGAATAAAGTGGTAACACTTAAAACATTTAATTTGCAAAGGAACACAATGAGGGGATTCATTTTGCCATAGAAATTATGATTAGTGCTGCAGAAAGAAAAATTAGGGCACATTTTGACTTCTCAAATGCTCTTCTATTTCATAAAAAAATTCTGACATGCAGACTGAAACATGCACTTTGAATACCAGCAGCAGACTTCCCTGGTGAGCAGTAGCTTTACTACAGTGATCTAATGAGCAACTAGAGTGCTAACATTCAGAATGTATGGCAAATGTGTGACACATCTGAATGCCTTCTTGATGGAACCAAGTAAAAAACTGAAAGTATTTCCTACTGAGGAGACTGCAGTAAATGAGGAAATTAGGAAACTTCATAACAAATAAATCTCCCAAGATGGCCACCAGAGACAAAAGAGCCCAAATGTAGCCCAAATATCACCCAGATGTAGCCCAAGTATAGCCCAATGACAGAATGTCCCAGAGTGTTCTAACGAACAACTAGAGCGCTAACAGTCTTACTTCTGACAAAAGTATGGCACACCTGAAGCCATCTTGATTGGAATAAAGTGGTAACACTTAAAACATTTAATTTACAAAGGAACAAAATGAGGGGGTTCATTTTGCCATAGAAATTATGATTAGTTCTGCAGAAAGAAAAATTAGGGCACATTTTGACTTCTCAAATCCTCTTCTATTTCATGAACAAATTCTGACATGCAGACTGAAACATGCACTTTGAATACCAGCAGCAGACTTCCCTGGTGAGCAGTAGTTTTACTACAGTGATCTAATGAGCAACTAGAGTGCTAACATTCAGAATTTATGGCAAATGTGTGTCACATCTGAATGCCTTCTTGATGGAACCAAAATAAAAAACTGAAAGTATTCCCACTGAGGAGACTGCAGTAAATGAGGAAATTAGGAAACTTCATAACAAATAAATCTCCCAAGATGGCCACCAGAGACAAAAGAGCCCAAATGTAGCCCAAATATCACCCAGATGTAGCCCAAGTATAGCCTAATGACAGAATGTCCCAGAGTGTTCTTAAGAACAACTAGAGCGCTTAATGTCTTACTTATGACAAAAGTATGGCACATCTGAAGCCATCTTGATTGGAATAAACTGGTAACACTTAAAACATTTAATTTAAAAAGGAACACAATGAGGGGACTTATTTTGCCATATAAATTATGATTAGTGCTGAAGAAAGAAAAAATAGGGCACATTTTGAGTGACTTCTCAAATCCTCTTCTAGTTCATTAAAAAGTTCTGATATGCAGACTGAAACATGCACTTTTAATACCAGCAGCAGACTTCCGTGGTGAGCAGTAGCTTTACTACATTGATCTAATGAGCAACTAGAGTGCTAACATTCAGAATTTATGGCAAATGTGTGACATATCTGAATACCTTCTTGATGGAAACAAAGTAAAAAACTGAAAGCATTTCCTACTGAGGAGACTGCAGTAAATGAGGAAATTAGGAAACTTCATAACCAATAAATCTCCCACGATGGCCACCAGACACAAAAGAGCCTAAATGCAGCACAAATATCACCCAGATGTAGCCCACATGTAGCCCAATGACAGAAGTGTGCAGAACACTTATTTTTGTGTATTTGCAGTTTTATATAGTGCAGACTTGACAGGTATTGGAATGCTTTACATTGGTTACATCACACAAGATCAAATTCATTTTGGTTGTAGACATGGGGAGATTAAGTGATTTGACCACAATCACAGAATGTTGTGCTGAAGCAGAAACTCCAACCTGGTTCCCCAGTTGCAAAGTCTGCAGCTCTGGAAGTAACACCACATCCCCTCGCAAAGGTGCAACATTTAATCAAGTGGTCAACTGGATAAAAAAACATAAAGATTACAAATAATTTAAAAGTTCTTTGTCGCTATTTGAAAACTCAGAAAATATGTCCTCATTTTAGTTTTTTAGAGCACTAACCATAATTTTGATGCAAATAAGACCCTCTCATATATGTAATTTCTAAAGGAAATACTCTAGGTATTACAGTTTTGATTACATCAAGATGACGTCAGGCGTTCCACACTTTTCTAATAAATATAGTATGTTAGCAATCTAGTTGTTCATTGGGATACTGTTGAGAGGCAGAGGCCAGGGGCACGGACTCTGAAAATTGAAGGCAGGTAGGAGAGTGCAGAGGCAATAATTTGACAACACTGGGCAGGCAGGAAGGGCAGTGGCAGCACAACAGACTATGGAGGGCAGTGGAAAGGGGGGCAGGGGCAACAAACCAACAATACAGGACTGGCAAGAGAGGCTGCGGCAATATAATAGACCATTGTGGGCAGAAGGAAGAGGCAGTGGTAGTACAAACATACATGCCAACAGACCCATTTCAGCCAGGAAACGTCCAATGTTTTTAAGCTCAAATGGGCTTTATTTGATCTGTCTCCTGTCTACAATCTCCTCTTTTTCAATGTAACTCAAAGGGCAAAATCAATACCCCAGTTATTTTTCAAAATCTCCCTCTTACCAAGTTCAAAATGTTCGCAAGTATGGTACATTGAATCATGGTAGGCAGGAGGAATTGGGGTAGGGACATGGACTCGGATAACAGAGGACAGGAGGGACATGGAGAGGTGCACCAAACTGACCCTACAGGGCAGGCATCAGGGTTTGCAGCAGCACAATACACCACACAGCGCATGTGGGACGGGAGTGCAGCACAACAATCCATAGAAAGCAATAGGGAGGGGACAGGACCATGCACATGTTCAACAGAGAACAGATGGGAAAGAGGCAATGGTAGCTAACTGACCATAATGGACAGACAGGAGAGAAAGCTGCAGCATAACAGACCATAAAGGGCAGGAGGGACGGATCAGGGGCATTACAATGGAACAGACAAGCCAGGAGGGAGGGAATAGGGGGTCTGCACATGGAAACAGAGGGTTGGGGGCAAAGTGGCAGGGCAGGGGCAGCAAGATGACCATGGAGGTCAGGCAGGATGGGCACTAGAAACAAGACACACCATGGAGAGCAACAATGAGACTATGGTGGCATACACACAGACCATGGAGGGAAGGTGGGAGGGGGTCAGGGGCAGCTAGCTGACCACACAGGGAAGGTGGGAGGGCCATGGCAGCACAGAAGACCATGCATGTCAAGTGGGAGGGTTAGTGGCAGCACAATGGCTATGATGGGCAAGAAGGAGGGTGCAGGGGCATGCACAAAGGACCATGGAGGATAGAAGGGAGGGTCAGGAACTGGACACAGACAAGAGAGTTCTGGGGAAGGGGCCTCACAACAGACCGCGTGGGGCAGGCAGGAGGAGCAGTTGCAGCACAACAGATCAGGGAGGGCAGAAGGGTGTGGCATTAAATTGGACCATGGAGGACAGGAGGAAGGGGATAGGGGCATGGCATGTGGACAGGCAGGGTGGAGGTGGCAGGGACAGGTTACAGTCATCTGACAATGCTAGGCAGGTGGGAGGGGAGTGGCAGCTCAACAGAACACTCAGAGTAGATAGGAGTGGCAGGTCCATGGAACATAGTGGGCAAGAAGGATGGAGCAGGGGCATGCACAAAGACATCGGAGGGCAGGGGAAAGGAGAATAGGGGCAGCAAGCTAAGCACAGAGGCTAAGCAGGAGGTCAATGATGGGCCATAGAATTGGGCAATGGAGGGCAGGAGGAGTGGACTGGTACATCATGCTAAATGGAGGGCAGTGGCAGCACATCAGACCATGCATGGCAGGAGGGAGGAGGCTAGTCCATGGATTCAGACAACAGAGGATAGGGAGGAGGTGGATGGGGCAGCAAGCTAACTGTTCAGAGAAGGTGGGTATTAGGAACTTTATTGTTTTTAAAATGTGTGTCTGTGCGAACTACTTAAAATATGAACAAGTATGCAGCATAATCTCACTTTTATTCAGGAAGAAGAGGACGTTTGTGACTGTGACTCCGGGCTCACTTGGCAGAAACACCCCCTGACCCAATGTTCTGCTCGATTTTCCCGGCCTTCTTTTGTTGAGGAATGATTGAATGTGACTTCAGTCTCTTATCATTCAAGTCTAAGGGTTAGAGTAGTGAATGGAGCCTATTTACTAGGCACTTCGACATGATCCTGTGCTCTTCCCCATAGATCAGGGCTTGCATACATAGCCTAGGGGATAGATTCGTTAGTATTAGGGATAACCTGTCCTGTAGTGAGGGTATTTCATGGAGCCGTGCTGAATTCAGGCCTGGTAGGCCTCAAACGGGAGAGACTCCATCTTTCTTTCTGCTCCGGCAGCTTGGGATGCTTCTAGGTCAAATGTAATGTTTTAGTTATGAGGTGTTATTCGCTTGGAGAGAACCGGTTCAGGCCGGCCCTTATCGAAGGATTGTATTTTTCTTCATGCCGAAGACACTACATCAGGCCGGCCGGCTGGGAACGTGTCCTTGGTACGGGGAGGTACAAGAATTTGATGGGCGGCAGGTTACGGGCCGGAATTTTCCATGAGGAAACGCACCTCTATATTAGTGAAAGTCTGAGGCAGTTACATGTTCAGTCCGTAGGCGGCATCTAGCCGTTAGCAGTAAATCTACTACTTATTCCAGGGAAGACAGACGCCATCTTGAAGGCGGAGAAGAACCGAGAGACAGATACTCTCCTAGCAGAGTAGCCAGAGAGGAGAGAGTAGCCGATAAGGAAGAGGTCCCAGTGACTCGGAGAAGGGTGAAGAGAACAGCGCATAGTGGTGCAGATATGTATCCGTGACTGCGGAGGTGTGACTTCCAGGCGAGCCGAGGCACAGACGAGAAGGGAACCTAGATGACCACTGAGTGCAGGCTACACACTACTAAGGTGATGTCGACCCTTTCTTATTAGAGTGTACAACTTAATCTTTCACTTTGCTTTGCAGGTTATGTGTCATATTGAAATGTTATGTGATTGCGTATGTAATGAGTAATAAAGTACCCAGTTTGTAGTGAACCAACATGTGCTGCGTGTTCTTGTATGAGAGGGTAGCCTATTCTTCTAGTCAGCTGCGGCTACATGAACAGATGTTAACCCTGTTCAGGTAAGTGGTAACTGAATAAGGGAAAGAGGAGCCCCTCGAACCAGAGAACAGGCTATGCTTGAACTGGCAGTCCTTGTGTGATCTGATGAATAGTGAGACTGATTCCCTTTTTGTATGTTATGGTGATCATAGGATGAACTGTTGTATGAGACTGCCGTCTGGGTAGAGAGGTCTGGATTCGTATGGGATCGCGAGGCCGCCACTTGTGATACTGTCGTATGGGCAGAGAGGTCTGGATTCGTATGGGATCGCGAGGCCGCCGATTGTGCTGATACTGCCGTCTGGGTAGAGAGGTCTGGATTCGTATGGGATCGCGAGGCCGCCACTTGTGATACTGTCGTATGGGCAGAGAGGTCTGGATTCGTATGGGATCGCGAGGCCGCCACTTGTGATACTGTCGTATGGGCAGAGAGGTCTGGATTCGTATGGGATCGCGAGGCCGCCGATTGTGCTGATACTGCCGTCTGGGTAGAGAGGTCTGGATTCGTATGGGATCGCGAGGCCGCCACTTGTGATACTGTCGTATGGGCAGAGAGGTCTGGATTCGTATGGGATCGCGAGGCCGCCACTTGTGATACTGTCGTATGGGCAGAGAGGTCTGGATTCGTATGGGATCGCGAGGCCGCCGATTGTGCTGATACTGCCGTCTGGGTAGAGAGGTCTGGATTCGTATGGGATCGCGAGGCCGCCACTTGTGATACTGTCGTATGGGCAGAGAGGTCTGGATTCGTATGGGATCGCGAGGCCGCCACTTGTGATACTGTCGTATGGGCAGAGAGGTCTGGATTCGTATGGGATCGCGAGGCCGCCGATTGTGCTAAGACTGCCGTCTGGGTAGAGAGGTCTGGATTCGTATGGGATCGCGAGGCCGCCACTTGTGATACTGTCGTATGGGCAGAGCGGTCTGGATTCGTATGGGATCGCGAGGCCACCACTTGTGATACTGTCGTATGGGCAGAGAGGTCTGGATCCGTATGGGATCGCGAGGCCGCCGATTATAAGAGGTCTTGGTATGTATAGTAGGAATTCCCTGTCCTTAGGTGGTAGATATATGTGGTTGCACTATTGTAGATAGGCCCTAGGGAGAGGGTAACGTTCTGGTTGGGTTAGTGAGGCTCTGATGAGCGGGTTCTATCTGATCCGAAAACCCAAGCAGAACATTTGGCGTCACGAACCGTTTACGAAACCTGTGTGCGTTGTGGTTGTATCGTGTTTGCTTTCGGCGCGTGCGTGGTTTCGTTTGTATATTATTTGTATATAATTGTGTGTGTAGTTTTTTTTCTCTTTCTTCTTTCTCTTTTTCTCTTTTTCTTTCTTTTCCGAGATGTTTTCTAGAAAGTCGAAATCTACTTTTAAGTTGCCCGTTGATATTCCCGGCTGGGATTCAACGCCTTATGAGGCCTTAGCCCGTGAGTGGGCTGATTCTACTGGTTTGAGTGAGAATTGGAATTCTTTTTTGGAGCTGGCGGAGCCGGCTAATGTGATTACTTGTTTACAGAAGGCGCCGGTATCTAAGGGTGATGAGCTTCCCGTTTTGGGGCGCAGAGGTTGGATTGTTCTGTCTGCGTACAGGATTCTGCATGAGAGGTTGTTGAAGTTGCAGAAATTGCATAAGGATGTGGAAGCGAACTTTGTTGAGATTCAGAATGCTCATACTTTGTTGCGGTGTCAAAATAAGTTGCTTGCTGACAAACTTGAGACGTACCAAACTATTGCCGAGAGGGCGGCTGTGCGAATTGCTCGTTATAAATACAAGAATCGGCGTGGTCGGGTTTCGACGCGAAAGGTGCGTCTGGTCGTGGCGAAAGCCGGACTGGATTGGAATCCTGATGAATGGGATGGTAATAGCTGGAACTCGAGTGATTCTCCTTCCTCGGGTGAGGAGTCTGCCAAGCGCGAGTCCTCTCGCTCCGGCCGTGATTGTAGGTCTGCTTCTTGCGCCTCTGATGGTGCACCCCGTGATTGCGCTCGTCCTCCGAGCGGGGTCGATGCTTCTTACACTGATTGTTCCTCTATGTGTACTGGTCGAGCCCCTTGTGATGCTCGTCCCGCGGTCTCGGTGCATCCAGTTTTTCGGCGGAAGTTGCAGCAGGCTCCCGGTGCTCCAAATGGTATTGCTTTAGACTCTTTGGAGGATTTTACTCAACAAGAAATTAGTGATATTTTGCAGCGATTTCGGCAGCGAGCTGGTGAGACCTTACTCACATGGATGGTGCGCCTTTATGAACTGGGCGCTGCTGGCATTATGTTGGATGCTGGCGATTGTTTGAAGTTTTGTTCCCTGAGTTCGGATTCTACTGTACAGGATCATTTTCGTAACTTTAATGTTGGTGGTCAAATTTCTTTGCTTCAATTGGCGACTGAGGGTTGTAATCAAAAATATCCTACTGAGTCTGACTGGCCTGTGAATGACAAACCGTGGTATACTTTGCGCGATGCTGCACAACGTCTCAAAGAGGAGGTGATGAAAACGGCAATTTTTCTGAATACTGCTGACAGGTTGCTTGATGGTTTGTTGACGTCTTCTGTGCGGAATCGTATTATTCGTTCTTCCCCTGTTGCTTATAAGCAGGTCATGATGACTTTATTGATTAATCAGACTGGTAACATATTGTCTATGGTGCTGGAATCGGTACGCCAACTCGGTGAGTTGGGTGAGTGGTTTAAACCTGAACGGCAATCCCGGCCTGACACTCGTACTCCTGGTGACAATAAGCTTACTAGACGTGATATGTTTTTTGGTCTTATGGCCGATGGTGTGCGGAAGGAGGACATTGACGGTGAGACTACTTCTCGTTTGTGGGAAATGTTTCGCAAACGTGGCTTGGATCGAAAGGAGGGTGCCCGGCGTGTTCGGACGACTGAGTGTGATCGTGGTTTTTCTGACGGTAGCGGTGATGACGACCGCCGTGGGCGCTCTGATCGTCGTGATGATCGACGTTATGTACGTGATTTGTCCCCCCGTCGTGAGAGAGACGGGGAGAGAGAGGGGGAAAGAGAGAGGGGGAGAGATGATTATGTTAACAGCAGACGTAGAGATGATAGGGATCAATCCCCTGAGTTGAGAAGGAGAGAGGATCGACACAGATTGGCCGATCGAAACCCACAGTACAATGCAGAGGACAGGAATCCATTTCGTAATGGAGATGGATATGAACAGGAGGTATCGATGCCTGGGAAACGCGAGAGTCTTTATCCTGATATATCCTGGGACACAGAACGCAGTAAAAATGACTAGGAAATAGGTCAAGCTCCAGTACACAGATGGGCTCACAGAGATAATAGACCCTATGTAGATATTGATATTTATTGGAGACATCGTAATGTCCAAAGGGCCCGAGCATTGGTAGATACAGGAGCGGAGGCCACTCTTATTCATGGAAAATCAAAGAAGTTTAAAGGTCAGCCTTTTACAATTACCGGATTAGGTGGAAAGGAAACTCCCGCAGTTCAAACTTTACTTGAAATGAGAATAGGTAGAATTCCTAGAAAAGAATACTCTGTATTAGTGGTACCACTCTTAGAATTCATAATTGGAATTGATATTTTGAAAGGAATGACTTTGCACTTAGATGATGGATGTTACCAATTTGGAACTAAACATTATATATCGTCCAGGCCTGTACGGGTTGGTCGTTTAAGAATGCCCCCCATAAAAGTTCCCCAGGCGACAAAAGTGGTTCGTCAGAAGCAGTATCGTATTCCAGGTGGTCATGAAGAGATTAGTACCACTATTCAGGAGTTGGTGGATGCAGGAGTTATAACTCCAGTTACTTCTGCTTGGAATAATCCTGTTTGGCCTGTACGTAAGAGTGATAATTCTTGGCGCATGACTGTTGATTATCGAGAATTGAATAGACACACACCCTCTTTGACTGTTGCAGTACCGGATGTTATTACCCTAATTGAAAGAATCCAAAAACATCCAGGTACATGGTATGCGTCCATTGATATTGCTAATGCTTTCTTTTCGATTCCGATTGCCCCTGAGTGTCAGGAACAATTCAGTTTTACGTGGAACGGGCGTCAGATGACGTTTAGAAGTATTCCCCAGGGCTATGTGCATAGTCCTACGATATGTCACCGGCTGGTGGCAGAGCATTTGGCTGAGGTACCGGTTCATCCGCAAATTCAGATATGTCACTATATTGATGATATTTTGATCCAAGGCGAAACACAAGAAGAAGTTCAGACCCAATTGGACAGAGTCATTGAGTGCCTGCGTGAGAAAGGTTGGGAAATCAACCCGGACAAATTACAAGGTCCGTCCCAGGCTGTGAAATTTTTGGGTATTAATTGGCATGAGGGGCACCGAGAAGTGATCCCTCAGGTTAAACAGAAAATTCTTGATTTTGCAGTTCCGAGGAATAGGAAAGAAGCCCAAAGCTTCATTGGTTTGTTTGGTTTTTGGCGCCAACATATTCCTCATTTGAGTCAAATATTGGCCCCTTTGTACCATGTCACTCGTAAAAAGAATGCATTTGAATGGGATAAACCACAGCAAGATGCGTTCAGTCTGGCAAAAGAAGCAATTCAGCATGCTCTGGATTTATGGCCTGTATGTGATGGTGATGTGGATTTGAATGTGTCTGTACAAGGCCTTTATGCGAATTGGAGTTTGTGGCAGAAACAAGGCAAGAGTAGAGTACCGTTAGGTTTCTGGACCAAAAAGTTACCTGATGCTGGTGAGCGTTATACACCTTTTGAGAAACAGTTACTTGCATGTTATTGGGCTCTGGTGGATACCGAGCAATTGACTTTGGGACATGATATAGTTTTGCGACCTGAAATTCCTATCATGCAGTGGGTTATGAGTTCGCCGAAAACTCACCGAATTGGACACGCTCAAGAGGCGAGTGTGATTAAATGGAAATGGTATATACAAGACAGGGCACGTGTGGGACAAAAAGGAGTTGCATCTTTGCATGAGCAGGTGGCACGGGCGCCATCGACTGAGACTGAGAGTGAATGTTCCGTACCTTTGGTACAGGAATCTCCTGTTAAGTGGGGTAGACCTTTTGATGATTTGTCCGCAGAGGACAGAAACCATGTCTGGTTTACGGATGGTTCAGCAAGGTTCATAGGGACGAAACGGCATTGGAAGGCAGGGTCCTATAATCCGATCACACAAAAATTGCTGAGTACAACTGGTGAGGGTAAGAGCAGTCAATTTGCTGAACTCTATGCCGTTTATCAAGTTCTGAAACAAGAGTTACCTGGCACATGTCATATTTTCACCGATTCTTGGTCTACTGCCAATGGACTGGCAGTTTGGTTACCGACTTGGCATTCCCATAGTTGGAAAATCCATTCAAAAGAACTGTGGGGAAAAGAATTATGGCAGGAGATTTGGGAAATGCTCCCACAGAGTACTGTTACAATCTTCCATGTGGATGCTCATACCCCGATAGACTCTCTTGACAAATTCTTTCATAACATTGCAGATGAGAAATCTAAAATTGCTGAGGCAGTGGTGGACAGGCAAGATTCTGATATTGCGGGATTGGCGAAATGGGCCCACCAGAAAGCAGTACACTTTGGAGAGAAAGCCACTAGCAGGTGGGCTGCTGATCGAGGAATTTATATTCCCCTAGATTTAATCAAAAATGTTATTCTACATTGTCCCATTTGTCAGCATATCAGGCAGCGCAAAGTGCCCCAAACTGTTAAAGGTCATTTACATCGCGGGAAATTGCCCGCTCAAATTTGGCAGATTGATTACATTGGTCCACTTCCTATGAGTAGGAATTGTCAATATGTTTGCACTATTGTTGATACATACAGTGGCCTGTTGGTGGCCCTTCCCTGTAAGCAAGCTACCCAATTGAATACTATTAAAACATTGGAATTGATTATGATGTATTATGGTGTGCCATTCCAAATTCAATCTGATAATGCATCCCATTTTCGTGGAAGATTGGTACAGGAATTCTGTGTGGAAAACAATATTGAATGGGTGTTTCATATACCATATTATCCACAGGCCTCGGGTCTTGTGGAGAGGTTGAATGGCCTGCTGAAAAATCAGTTACGTAAATTGACAGATGACAAGTATAAAAATTGGCGAGACTTTTTGCCTCAAGCGCTATTGATTTTGAATAACCGTCCTTTTCTAAATGCTGAATCCCCACTTATGCGTTTGTTTCCTCCGAATGTTGATGCTAAGCCCAATGAAATTAGAGAGACTGTGATGTACTGGGAAATTACTCCCGGAGCTTTGGCTCCATGTAGAGCGACCCCAGGGTCGGCAGGTTTAGACTTGCATGCCATGGATGACACCGTTATAAAAAGTAAGGATCGAGTCATCATTGAAACTGGTGTTGGTGTTCATATACCAACTGGAAATTTCGGATTAATCGCCCCTAGATCGGGGCTGGCTGTAAAAGGCATTCAGGTGCTTGGAGGAATAATTGATAGTGATTATCAGGGAGAGATTAAGGTGCTCCTGCTGAACAGCAGTGAGGTTGACTTACTGATACATCAAACTGACCGAGTGGCTCAATTGCTAATAATGCCTGTTTTCAGTGGTGAGATCACAAAAGGCACTGCCCCAACGTTGCTAACTGTACGAGGCCAGAAAGGTTTTGGCTCCACAGATAATCCTGGGGCCAGAGTTTGGGTGCAGTCGCCTAAGAATCCCCCTGAACAAGCAGAAGTCATTGCAACCGGTCAAGACAACACCATTTTAGTTATGAGACCAGGGAAAGATAGCTGGGAAGCAGTCCCGGCTGACAAATGTTACTTACGAGAATGAATAATGCCTGTATTTAGCCAAACAAGTGACTAAAGCCCCTCATTTCTGTTTGACACCGATGAGATCGGTGACTGACATTCTAGCGACTTGTTTAGTTGCTGTCCCTGCTTCATTGGAGACTTTGACTCATATTTTTAATATATCAAATGCTCGCCCCAATGTCCTTCTGGGCGATTTTGCTGCCCATGAGTATTGCCCCTTGTGTACTGTACTGTCAGACCCGATACCCCCCATCCAGTCCCAAATAGTTACCTAGAATATCACACAGGGTGATTTGTGTTTTTTCCTTACTTGTGATCCTAGTGCGATTTCTGAATGTATGCGTTTAAGATTGAAAGGTGCCACTTCATTCACCGCTCATGAACGAACTTTGTGCCTTCAAAGGACACCAAAAACATGTACTTCTGTTCAGAATAACATGACTTGCAAGAGTTTGGTAGTTACCCCCAGTCATTATCGCACGATGTTACTACCTGCCGGATGGCTTTTCTCATGTGGTAATACTTCCTGGCCATATATCCCTGCTAATATTTCTGGAGGCCCTTGTGCCATTACTAGACTGAGCTTGTTAATGTTTTCATCGCATCCGAATGCCAACTCTCGTATGATTCGAGATACAGTGAGGTTACAGGAGGATTGTGACTCATCTTTGCATTTATATTCCAAGTCTGAAAACCTTAGCCTGGCTATTTCAATTGTTGGTGTTCCTGCTTTGGCAGTTTATAATGCCAAATCTATTGGGAAAATGGCCTGCTGGATGGTAAAATCCATCAATCATACTTCTACAGTCCTGTCTGACATGCTATTAGACGCCCAGGGTGAACGTAGAGCTATCTTGCAAAATCGAGCGGCCATCGATTATCTTTTGCTTAAACATGGACACGATTGTTCTGACTTTGAGGGTCTTTGTTGTTTTAACTTGTCTGATCATACAAAATCCATTCAAGCTCACATTGACAAACTACATGACTTGACAGAAGAAGTTAGAAAACACATTGACCAGGGCTGGTTTGACTGGCTCTTTAATTGGTTACCTGATTTGCATATGTTACGTCAGATATTAGGAGGTATTCTGATTACTATTGGCATTTTGATTTCTATCTGTTGCTTTATTCAGTGTATTCCTTCACTATTTCAATTCTGCACACCTGGTACTAGACATAGATCAGTTAGTCTTGTTTCATATTATTCTTCCACAGATATTAGTTCTGTTTAATGAATGTATAATAGACTGAAGTCAAGGGTGAAATGTTCTGCTCGATTTTCCCGGCCTTCTTGTGTTGAGGAATGATTGAATGTGACTTCAGTCTCTTATCATTCAAGTCTAAGGGTTAGAGTAGTGAATGGAGCCTATTTACTAGGCACTTCGACATGATCCTGTGCTCTTCCCCATAGATCAGGGCTTGCATACATAGCCTAGGGGATAGATTTGTTAGTATTAGGGATAACCTGTCCTGTAGTGAGGGTATTTCATGGAGCCGTGCTGAATTCAGGCCTGGTAGGCCTCAAACGGGAGAGACTCCATCTTTCTTTCTGCTCAGGCAGCTTGGGATTCTTCTAGGTCAAATGTAATGTTTTAGTTATGAGGTGTTATTCGCTTGGAGAGAACCGGTTCAGGCCGGCCCTTATCGAAGGATTGTATTTTTCTTCATGCCGAAGACACTACATCAGGCCGGCCGGCTGGGAACGTGTCCTTGGTACGGGGAGGTACAAGAATTTGATGGGCGGCAGGTTACGGGCCGGAATTTTCCATGAGGAAACGCACCTCTATATTAGTGAAAGTCTGAGGCAGTTACATGTTCAGTCCGTAGGCGGCATCTAGCCGTTAGCAGTAAATCTACTACTTATTCCAGGGAAGACAGACGCCATCTTGAAGGCGGAGAAGAACCGAGAGACAGATACTCTCCTAGCAGAGTAGCCAGAGAGGAGAGAGTAGCCGATAAGGAAGAGGTCCCAGTGACTCGGAGAAGGGTGAAGAGAACAGCGCATAGTGGTGCAGATATGTATCCGTGACTGCGGAGGTGTGACTTCCAGGCGAGCCGAGGCACAGACGAGAAGGGAACCTAGATGACCACTGAGTGCAGGCTACACACTACTAAGGTGATGTCGACCCTTTCTTATTAGAGTGTACAACTTAATCTTTCACTTTGCTTTGCAGGTTATGTGTCATATTGAAATGTTATGTGATTGCGTATGTAATGAGTAATAAAGTACCCAGTTTGTAGTGAACCAACATGTGCTGCGTGTTCTTGTATGAGAGGGTAGCCTATTCTTCTAGTCAGCTGCGGCTACATGAACAGATGTTAACCCTGATCAGGTAAGTGGTAACTGAATAAGGGAAAGAGGAGCCCCTCGAACCAGAGAACAGGCTATGCTTGAACTGGCAGTCCTTGTGTGATCTGATGAATAGTGAGACTGATTCCCTTTTTGTATGTTATGGTGATCATAGGATGAACTGTTGTATGAGACTGCCGTCTGGGTAGAGAGGTCTGGATTCGTATGGGATCGCGAGGCCGCCACTTGTGATACTGTCGTATGGGCAGAGAGGTCTGGATTCGTATGGGATCGCGAGGCCGCCGATTGTGCTGATACTGCCGTCTGGGTAGAGAGGTCTGGATTCGTATGGGATCGCGAGGCCGCCACTTGTGATACTGTCGTATGGGCAGAGAGGTCTGGATTTGTATGGGATCGCGAGGCCGCCACTTGTGATACTGTCGTATGGGCAGAGAGGTCTGGATTCGTATGGGATCGCGAGGCCGCCGATTGTGCTGATACTGCCGTCTGGGTAGAGAGGTCTGGATTCGTATGGGATCGCGAGGCCGCCACTTGTGATACTGTCGTATGGGCAGAGAGGTCTGGATTCGTATGGGATCGCGAGGCCGCCACTTGTGATACTGTCGTATGGGCAGAGAGGTCTGGATTCGTATGGGATCGCGAGGCCGCCGATTGTGCTAAGACTGCCGTCTGGGTAGAGAGGTCTGGATTCGTATGGGATCGCGAGGCCGCCACTTGTGATACTGTCGTATGGGCAGAGAGGTCTGGATTCGTATGGGATCGCGAGGCCGCCACTTGTGATACTGTCGTATGGGCAGAGAGGTCTGGATCCGTATGGGATCGCGAGGCCGCCGATTATAAGAGGTCTTGGTATGTATAGTAGGAATTCCCTGTCCTTAGGTGGTAGATATATGTGGTTGCACTATTGTAGATAGGCCCTAGGGAGAGGGTAACGTTCTGGTTGGGTTAGTGAGGCTCTGATGAGCGGGTTCTATCTGATCCGAAAACCCAAGCAGAACACCCTCCACCCCCATCACAAAATGTAATGCCCGTGAAAAGGGTAGGTGGACGCAGTGTTATATAGAACATAGTCCTGAGAGCACGATTGAAAATAAAAACTAGATGTAGTATATGGTATAAACTATGCACCAAAAAGTGTGATATAAGATGAACCGGGGCGTGAAATATAATATGCAATACATTGTGCGCAATGACAGATTCACTGGAGAGCGCGAGATAGCACAGGCACTAGCGCGTGCTATGTGATATGCGCCTTGGAGTGTAATATGCACAGGGCAGTGTTGTGTAACATAACTAGTCTCTAAAGTTGTAATATAAAATATGTGCTGGGGAGTGTAACGTTGCTTATGCACTTTGACAAAGATATGGATCCCAGATTGTAATATGTATGACATAGCGCTGTGCGTTATAACATACACTTCGAGGAAGGCACGTTAGATGGGGCAATATGACCCATGCGAAGGCAAGTGTGGCATGACATATTCACGGGGTGGTGTTACAGTGCACATGGGCTGGAGAGTGTCATAGCATACGCACTAGCTGGTGGAATACAACACAGAGGTGTGAGGCAATCGGTGTGCACTGGTGGGTGTAACACAGCATTGGGCTCAGCCAGGAGCACGCTGTGACTCTCAAGTGAGGTTCGTCTGCTTTCCAGAGAGTAAAATAAAAAGTATTACACACCCGGCGGTGGATGTGTTTTTTATTAACCGTGAGGGGGTTTTCTTGCATAGTTTGGTCGAATTTTTGTCGAATCCCCTTTGAATGGCTTGGTGTGCGTGTATATTAAATGTGCCCGTCAATAGCTACCCATGTTTGTATAAATAAACGACAAGGGTGTCTACTTGGAGAGTACCCACCGGCGGGGGCGCCGGGATTAGGCACGGTAGGGCGTCAGACACGTCAGAGCTTCACTAGCGGTGTAAATACATTCCATGTGGATTAATACTATGCATAGTCGCCTTTTAATGAACATCACGCAAATCGTCATGGTGATAGATACATACGGTTTGTCCAGCATGTCCTAGGTGTTTCTATACATATATATATTTTTAAAATAATAAAAAACAAAGGCCGGCCCCGGGGGATGGGGTCCCCGGAGCCATAAGTGGCCTGAGGAGGGGGGCAATGCAGCCCCCTCCTAAAGAATTTAAATTAAAAAAAGGCCATGACCTAGGGGGTTGGGGTCCCCGGGCCGATTAAGTCCTTGGGAGGGCCAAATTTATTTTTTTCAACAAAAAAAACTTAGGGTGCAGGCCCTGGGGGGATGGGGTCCCCAGGGCCAGTAAATTAGAAAAAGAAGGGGGGCCACACAGCCCTCCTTCTTAAAAAATAAAATAAATAAAAGACCGGCATCGCGCTGGAGGTCACGCCCCCTCCTTGCAGCACTCTGCAAACGCGCCCCCTGGCCAGTTGTAAGTTGGGGAATTAATTCCCCTACAATACTGAGGGTCCCTGAGGGCCAACTAGCCCAACAGGTATCTCCAGTGTGCGCCAGGGAGCTGCGTTGCAGACAGGTGTTCTGAGGCCACGCCCCTTTTTACACCTCTATGCAACGCAGCTCTGTGGCGCTTACTGGAGGTACCTAGTGGGCTAGTTTGACCCTAGGGACCCTTAGGATTCAAGGGGACTTAATCTCTCAACTTAGAACGGCCACAGGGCGCGTTTACACAGTGGTGAAGGGAGGGGACGGGGCCTGAGGTGACGTGTGCAAACACGCCCTGTGGCACATTTTAAGTTGGGGAAATAATTTCCTTTCAATCCTGAGGGACCCTGGGGGCCAACTAGCCCACCAGGTGCTTCCAGTAAGTGCCACTGCTCTGCGTTGCAGAGAGGTGGTGCAGGCCGTGCCCCTTTTTACACCTCTCTGCAATGGCGCTTACTGGACGTACCTAGAGGGCTATTTTGCCCCTAGGGATCCTCAGGATTCAAGGGGACTTAATCTCCCAACTTAAAAAATGGCCACAGGGCATGTTTACACAGTGGGGAAAGAAGGGGACGGGGCCTGAGGTGACGTGTGCAAACACGCCCTATGGCGCGTTTTAAGTTGGGGAAATAATTCCCCTTCAATCCTGATGGCCCCTGGGGGCTAACTAGCCCACCAGGTGCTTCCAGTAAGTGCCACTGAGCTGCGTTGCAGAGAGGTGGTCTAGGCCGTGCCCCTTTTTACATCTCTCTGCAACACAGCTCTGTGGCGCTTACTGGAGGTACCTAGTGGTCTAGTTGGACCCTAGGGACCCTCAGGATTCAAGGGGACTTAATCTCCCAACTTAAAACGGCCACAGGGCGTGTTTACACAGTGGGGAAGTGAGGGGACGGGGCCTGAGGTGACGTGTGCAAACACGCCCTGTGGCGCGTTTTAAGTTGGGGAAGTAATTCCCCTTCAATCCTGATGGCCCCTGGGGGCTAACTAGCCCACCAGGTGCTTCCAGTAAGCGCCACTGAGCTGCGTTGCAGAGAGGTGGTCCAGGCCGTGCCACTTTTTACACCTCTCTGCAACGCAGCTCTGTGGCGCATACTGGAGGTACCTAGTGGGCTAGTTGGACCCTAGGGACCCTCAGGATTCAAATTAACTTAATCTCCCAACTTAAAATGCCCACAGGGCGTGTTTACACAGTGGTGAAGGGTGGGGACAGGGCCTGAGTTAACGTGTGCAAACAAGCCCTGTGGCGTGTTTTAAATTGGGGAAATAATTCCCCTTCAATCCTGAGGGACCCTGGGGGCCAACTAGCCCACCAGATGCTTCCAGTAAGCCCCACTCCGCTGCGGTGCAGAGAGGTGGTCTAGGCCGTGCCCCTTTTTACATCTCTCTGCAACACAGCTCTGTGGCGCTTACTGGAGGTACCTAGTGGTCTAGTTGGACCCTAGGGACCCTCAGGATTCAAGGGGACTTAATCTCCCCACTTAAAACGGCCACAGGGCGTGTTTACACAGTGGGGAAGTGAGGGGACGGGGCCTGAGGTGACGTGTGCAAACACGCCCTGTGGCGCGTTTTAAGAGGCAGTTTTAATCCCCTGCCCTATTATATACTAGGGGCTTACAGAGGAGGTCATGCTGATCACAGGGGGACCCCAACGCATAGTGTTCCCTAGTGTATGTAGGTGTTTTCACTGTATTCTGAGTGTCTTTTAACATAGCACTGGCTCTAGGACTGGTTAGTCAGACTCAGTTACCACCAGTATCCGTCTGAAAAAGTTGAGGGTACAGGATGATTTTGCAACAAGGCTTCTTTCTGCTCTTCTGTTTGTTCTTTCTGCACGTTATCCTTCTTCCTGCACTTTTCTTCGTCTTTGAGGACTTCTGTTGCTTCTTTCTGCATTTCTTTTTTTTTCTTTCTGTGCGTTTTTTCTGCTTTCTTCACATGTCCTATCTCTGTAGTCATAGTTAGAAATTAGCATTTAAAAAACCTTTGAAATTCACTGAAAAAACATAGGTTTCAGGCACGTTATAGTTAGGAATTAGCATTTAAAAAACCTTAGAAATTCACTGAAAAAACCATAGGTTTCAGGGGCGTTATAGTTAGCTGGACTTTTCACTCGTACAAAACCATTGAAATTCCCCCGTTACAGTTAGTTCAGCTAACTATAACTTGCGCGCCCGCAATGCACTGCTGATGACGTCACATATTACATCACTCATGACATGGTCAGTGACATCACTCATGACATCACTGATGACATCTCAAATGACATCACTGATGACATCATCCTTGTGATAGAGAGGCAGACCTCCTCTTCCCCTAATATAACCTTTGATACACACATTCAAAAATAGAAACTACAATGTTCAAAACAATGGACATACCAATACCAGTTACAACAACCTATTCAGTAATTCTAAGATCCACATACACATCCACTCATTCACCAACAGTCCTATACAGTCACTCATACATGTACTCACTCATCATATGTACTCACACACCTATACATCCTGTTACACAACGCCACTCATCCATAGAGTTACTCACATACATAGTCACTCATGCTAAAAAAGAATCAAACATCCATTTACTTACATATACAGTTATACACACACCACCACACTTACTTCTACAGAAACTTACACATACTTAGTCTTTTAAACAATCACTTATAGAAACACCTACTTATTCATACAGGAACTCTTTCAATCTCTCACTCTCACATATACTCACTTATATACACCAATAGTCATATATACTAGTTTAAAACATATGTAGTTACTCATAAGACACTATTGAGACAGTCTATCACTCACTAACACACCCATGCACACACTCATCCACCCATACAGTCCTGCACACATGCTGTCTTCAACACATACAAACAGTGAGTCACTCATTCATGCACCTATGCACTACGTAATACCCCCCACCGATCCATACAGACACTCAGACACTCATACTGATACTCAAAAAAACAACTAATAATCTATATAGACACTCATGTAGCTACTCACCAACCCATGCAGCCACTTATACACAAAGTGAGAGACTGATACAGATATTTACACATTCAAACATTATTCACTAAGCCATGTATTCACTAAGATACACTTAATCAGTCAGTTATACAATCAATTTTTCAAAAACAAATCATGCATTTAGACACTTCTATACCCATTTATTCTTCCATCGACCTTGAGATATACATATATAAAACATATGTAATTTTCAGAAAAACACACATTCACTGGATGATGTCATCAGTGATGTCATTTTAGATGTCATCAGTGATGTCATGAGTGATGTCACTGACCATGTCATGAGTGATGTAATATGTGACGTCATCAGCAGTGCATTGCGGGCGCGCGAGTTATAGTTAGCTGAACTAACTATAATGGGGGAATTTCAATGGTTTTGTATGAGTGAAAAGTCCAGCTAACTATACTATATCGCCCCTGAAACCTATGGTTTTTCAGTGAATTTCTAAGGTTTTTTAAATGCTAATTCCTAACTATAATGTGCCTGAAACCTATGGTTTTTTCAGTGAATATATATATATATATTACCTACTGGCGGTCACCAGTAGGTAGTTATAGTTAGGATCAATTTTCCATAGGAAATCCGCAACATTCTATTCCTAATAAGTTTGGCGCCGGTTGACGAATCTGCGCAAAATTTTCCAAACTTTTGGCCAGCTCCGGTCCGCTCCTATCGTGAAAGTTTCGTGGTGATTCATCAAGCGGGGGCTGAGAAAAAAGGTGGGTCCCAAAACATGTTTTCACCATGCAATTTCCCATAGGACCTGTTGACGCAGCTACAGCCCGAACTGCTGAACGAAATTACACCAAATTTGGCAGAAAGGTAGACCTTGGTTCAGAGTCGTGCCTTTTGCTTAAATGGTGTAAATCCGTTCAGTAGTTCCTGAGAAAATCAAAAGTAAAATCACATATATATCTGGGCGGAGCCTAACCACACATATCATCGTGAGATCTGATTGGCTGTCAGCCCTTCATCCAAGAAGTGTTGCCAGCCATCTTGGGACCAATATACATGATAGAACCTCATTAAAAAGCATTGCAGTTAATAGAAGGTTTTAAGACTTTAGTTACATTATAAATCATTTGTTGATGGTACCATACTCATTTTAGGAATTGTGGTATGTTCTAAGGTGATTTTACCATGTGAAAAAGCCTTCTGCTGGGATATCATGAATCATGTTTGAGAGAAAACTATTTTCAGATGCTTTTCCCACAGAGGTTTGGAAGGTGATCTATAAGCTAAACTGAGAGCATATTTTCTGTAAATTCACATTATCTTTCTTAGTCATGTGAGAATGAAGTCTGACATTCTCAGTAAAACATGTACATCCAACAGGGGCAGAGACTGTCAGTTGATTCCTTTGTGTTCCACTGCAGCTTCCCAGAGTGTTCTAAAGAACAACTAGAGGGCTAACAGTCCTACTTATGACAAATGTATTGCACACCTGAAGCCATCTTGATTGGAATAATGTGGTAACTCTGAAAACATTTAATTTAAAAAGGAACAACATGAGGGGTTTTATTTTGCCATAGAAAGTATGATTAGTGCTGCAGAAAGAAAAATTAGGGCAGATTTTGAGTGACTTCTCAAATCCTCTTCTATTTCATAAAAAAACATGCACTTTGAATACCAGCAGCAGACTTCCCTGGTGAGCAGTAGCTTTACTACAGTGATCTAATGAGCAACTAGAGTGCTACCATTCAGAATTTATGGAAAATGTGTGACACATCTGAATGCCTTCTTGATGGAATCAAAGTAAACAAGCATTGAAAATGCAATAGGTCTCGCCCTTTTTTAAGTTAAAGCAATTCTGTTTGTAATTAGGTGGCTTTTTAGCTTTGCTTGTATTAGAGTTTTTCAAACATTCATGTACATACCATGCATATGTATGCATATATGTATATGTATATGTTTGCATGCATTTATATTTATATAGATATGCAGATTATATTTATATGTTTTTATATGTATGTATATATACACATACATATATATAAATGGAAATGCATATATATGCATATATATATGTGCATATGTGTGCATGTACAGAGAGGTAGAGAGGTAGAGGTGTATAGGTAGAGGTGTAGAGGTAGAGAGGTAGAGGTAGAGAGGTAGAGAGTAGTAGAGAGAGAGGTAGAGAGAGATAGAGAGGTAGAGAGCGAGTAATAGAGAGTAGAGAGTGAGTAGTAGAGAGTAGTAGAGAGTAGTAGAGAAAGTATCAGATAGTGAGTAGTAGAGAGTAGTAGAGTGAGTAGTAGAGAGTGAGTAGTAGAGAGTGAGTAGTAGAGAGTGAGTAGTAGAGTGAGTAGTAGAGAGTAGTAGAGATTGAGTAGTAGAGAGTAGTAGAGAGTGAGTAGTAGAGAGTGAGTAGTAGAGAGTAGTAGAGAGTGAGTAGCAGAGAGAGAGTATTAGAGAGTAGTAGAGAGTGAGTAGCAGAGTGAGTAGTAGAGAGAGAGTAGTAGAGAGTGAGTAGTAGAGAGTAGTGGAGAGAGAGTAGTAGAGAGTGAGTAGTAGAGAGTAGTAGAGAGTGAGTAGTAGAGAGTGAGTAGTAGAGAGAGAGTAGTAGAGAGTAGTAGAGTAGTAGAGAGTGAGTAGTAGAGAGTAAGTAGTAGAGAGTAGTGGAGTAGTAGAGAGTGAGTAGTAGAGAGTAGTAGAGAGTGGGTAGTAGAGTGAGTACTAGAGAGTAGTAGAGAGCGAGTAGCAGAGAGCAAGTAGTAGAGAGTATGTAGTAGAGAGTGACTAGTAGAGAGAGAGTAGTAGACAATGAGTAGTGGAGAGTGAGCTGTAGAGAGTAGTAGAGAGTGAGTAGTACAGAGTGAGTAGTACAGAGTGAGCAGTAGAGAGAATTAGAGAGTGAGTAGTAGAGAGTAGTAGAGTGAGTAGTAGAGAGTGAGTAGTAGAGAGAGAGTAGTAGAGAGTGAGTAGTAGAGTAGTAGAGAGTGAGTGGTAGAGAGTAGGAGAGAGTAGTAGAGTGAGTAGTAGAGAATAGTAGAGAGTGAGTAGTAGAGCGAGTAGTAGAGAGTAATAGAGTAGTAGAGAGTGAGTAGTAGATAGTGAGTAGCAGAGAGAGTAGTAGAGAGTAGTAGAGAGTGAGTAGTAGAGAGTGAGTAGTAGAGAGTAGTAGAGAGTGAGTAGTAGAGAGCGAGTAGTAGAGAGTGAGTAGTAGAGAGTGAATAGTAGATAGTAGTAGAGTGAGTAGTAGAGAGTAGTAGAGTGAGTAGTAGAGAGTGAGTAGTAGAGAGTGAGCAGTAGGGAGAGAGTAGTAGAGTAGTAGAGAGTGAGTGGTAGAAAGCAGCAGAGAGTAGTAGAGTGAGTAGTAGAGAGTAGTAGAGAGTGAGTAGTAGAGAGTGAATAGTAGAGAGTAGTAGTAGAGAGTAGTAGAGAGAGAGAGAGTAGTAGAGAGTATAGTAGAGAGTGAGTAGTAGAGAGTAGTAGAGAGTGAGTTGTAGAGTAGTAGATAGTGAGTGGTAGACAGTAGTAGAAAGTAGTAGAGTGAGTAGTAGAGAGTGCGTAGTAGAGAGTGAATAGTAGAGAGTAGTAGAGAGTGAGTAGTAGAGAGAGTTGTAGTAGACAGTGGTTAGTAGAGAGTAGTAGAGTGTGAGTAGTAGAGAGTGAGTAGTAGAGAGTGAGTAGTAGAGAGTAGTAGAGTAGAGAGTGAGTAGTAGAGAGTAGTAGAGAGTGAGTAGTAGAGAGTGAGTAGTAGAGAGAGAGTAGTAGAGAGTAGTAGAGTGTCAGTAGTAGAGTAGTAGAGAGTAGTCAGTCAGTGTCAGTCATTGTCAGTTAGTGTTAGTCAGTGTCAGTCAGTGTCAGTCAGTCAGTGTCAGTCAGTCAGTCAGTGTCAGTCAATCAGTGTCAGTCAGTGTCAGTCAATCAGTGTCAGTCAGTCAGTGTCAGTCAATCAGTGTCAGTCAGTGTCAATCAGTGTCAGTCAGTATCAGTCAGTCAGTCATTGTCAGTCAGTCAGTGTCAGTCAATCAGGGTCAGTCAGTGTCAGTGTCAGTCAATCTGTGTCAGTCAGTGTCAATCAGTCAGTGTCAGTCAGTCAGTGTCAGTCAGTCTGTGTCAGTCAGTCAGTGTCAGCAAGAGCAGCTCTGCTAACCTGGTTCTCTGGCTCTAAAGCAGCTCTGCTGACCTGGTTCTCTCTCTCTAAAGCAGCTCTGCTGTCCTGGTTTCTCTGGCTCTACAGCAGGTCTGCTGACATGGTTCTCTGGCTCTAGAGCAGCTCTGCTGACCTTGTTCTTATGCTACAGAGCAGCTCTGCTGATCTAGTTCTCTTGCTCTACAACAGCTCTGCTGACCTGGTTCTTTGGCTCTAAAGCAGCTCCGCTGACCCAGTTCTATGGCTCTGAAGCAGTTCTGCTGACATGGTTCTCTGGCTCTAGAGCAGCTCTGCTGACCTGGTTCTCTCCCTCTAAAGCAGATCTACTGTCCTGGTTTCTCTGGCTCTGCAGCAGCTCTGCAGACCTGGTTCTCTGGCTCTAGAGCAGCTCTGTTGACCTGGTTCTTAGGCTCTAGTGCAGCTCTACTGACCTGGTTCTCTGACTCTAAAGCAGCTCTGCTGACCTGGTTCTATGGCTCTAAAGCAGCTCTGCTGCTTTGGTTCTCTGGCTCTAGAGTAGCTCTGCTGACCTGGTTCTCTGGCTCTAAAGCAGCTCTGCTGGCCCGGTTCTCTGGCTCTAAAACCACTCTGCTGACCTAGTTCTCTCCCTCTAAAGCAGCTCTGCTGACCTGGTTTCTCTGGCTCTACAGCAGTGTTAGTCAGTATCAGTCAGTGCCAGTCAGTCAGTGTCAGTCAGTCAGTCAGTGTCAGTCAATCAGTGTCAGTCAGTGTCAGTCAATCAGTGTCAGTCAGTCAGTGTCAGTCAATCAGTGTCAGTCAGTGTCAATCAGTGTCAGTGTCAGTCAATCTGTCTCAGTCAGTGTCAATCAGTCAGTGTCAGTCAGTCAATGTCAGCTAGAGCAGCTCTGCTGACCTGGTTCTCTGGCTCTAAAGCAGCTCTGCTGACCTGGTTCTCTCCCTCTAAAGCAGCTCTGCTGACCTGGTTTCTCTGGCTCTACAGCAGGTCTGCTGACCTGGTTCTCTGGCTCTAGAACAGCTCTGCTGACCTGGTTCTTATGCTACAGAGCAGCTCTGCTGATCTAGTTCTCTGGCTCTACAAAAGCGCTGCTGACCTGGTTCTTTGGCTCTAAAGCAGCTCCGCTGACCCAGTTCTATGGCTCTGAAGCAGTTCTGCTGACATGGTTCTCTGGCTCTAGAGCAGCTCTGCTGACCTGGTTCTCTCCCTCTAAAGCAGATCTACTGACCTGGTTTCCCTGGCTCTGCAGCAGCTCTGCAGACCTGGTTCTCTGGCTCTAGAGCAGCTCTGTTGACCTGGTTCTTAGGCTCTAGAGCAGCTCTACCGACCTGGTTCTCTGGCTCTAGAGCGGCTCTGCTGACCTAGTTCTTAGGCTCTAGAGCAGCTCTGCTGACCTGGTTCTCTGGCTCTACAGCAGCTCTGCTGACCTGGATTTCTGCACTCACGATGCACGCACCCGACTTCGCGAAAATATATTTAAAAATAATATAAGTTTATTATAAGTACAAATATATTATTTTGATGAATATCTTACATAATCTCTTGCCTTAATATGTATATTAAATACACATACATATCATTTTGGAACATACAATTTTTTTGCGGCAGTCGCACACCCAGCGCGCCCCAGCACGTATATGACGCGGGACCCGCAACCGCGCAAACATCTCGTACCGTAATGCGCATGAGTTGCAAATGCGCGGGAGCAGGAGTCGCAGACTGGTCGCATACCAATCGCGCATATCACGTGATATTAAATGTATATGATGTAACTGAGAAACACGCAGCCGTCGCACACCATACGCGGCTCCTTCATGAATTTTCTAAAATGGCGGCTAGAATGCAAGCACCCACCGTGATGTGTACACTTGGAGTGCGCGACTCCGAAAAAAATTGGAATTTTGTTTTTTAAAGAAAAGAATATAAATATATTAAAATAAAAAATGAAAACAAGAAAATTAATCAATATTTCAGTTTTAATTAAAAAAAAAAAATTTTGTGCAATTTTCTGAAAAATATATAATGTTATTTAATGAATAAAATATGTATAAATAAACAGTTAAAAAACTGTAGAAAAATAGATATAACTACTATCACACTTAAAAGTTAGCATTTAAAAACCTTTGAAATTCACTGAAAAAAACATAGGTTTCAGAGACGTTATAGTTAGAAATTAGCATTTAAAAAACCTTAGAAATTCACAGAAAAAAACATAGGTTTCAGGGGTGTTATAGTTAGCTGCCCATTTCACTCATACGAAACCATAGAAATTCCTTGGTTATAGTTAGTTCTGCTAACTATAACTCACGCGCCCGCAATGCACTGCTGATGATGTCACATATTGCATCATTCATGACATGGTCAGTGACATCACTGATGACATCTCAAATGACATCACTGATGACATCATCCACTTGACAATCTGATACACCTCATCATACTCTAGTATAACCTTTCATCACTCACTGTAAAATACAGAGCACCATATTTGAAACCATTGACACACCAATACCAGTTACTACATACCCACTCACTGATTCCTAAGTCTACACACACAACTACCCATTCAACAACAGAATCATCTATACATGCAGTCATTAATTAATAGAACACTATCAAATGCACTTATACACATATATAGATATTGACATATCGCCAGTCATCTTAGTCGGTTATGCAGTCATCCTACTCACTCATGAAAAAAATGTATCGCACTTAAATTTACTCACTTACACAATTATCCAACAACACATCATTTATTCAAACACATAGTAACTCATCGTGAATATGTTAAAAAAGCACCATTACAATTATACACTCATTCATATAGTTACTCTCACAATCACTGACTCTTACACATACTTATTTATATACACCAACTCTCACATACAATGCCTTTTATTTTTTTACTTTGTTGAAGATGTACAACTAAAACATATATTCACTCACCAACACACAAATAAATACACTCAGTCACCCAAACAACTGTTTCCACATGCACTCTTAAACCCATACACCTAGTCAATCAACCATTTACACATCTATGCATAGAGTTACACACACCCCATCCAACCACACACAAACTCAGTGTCCCATACAAATGCTCACCCAACTAATCAATAACTAATATACACACTCATGTAGTTAGTGACCAACTGATGCAGCATGTTTTACAACAACAAAGACAGTGCTGCACACATTCACATAGTTTAGTTACTAATCCATGTATTAAGTGAGACACTTTTAATTACTCACTTAAAAAGACAGTCAGACAGCTACTAAATCCTCCATTCAGACAGTTATATATCCACTCAATCTTCAATACAGATTGGTATACATATAATACATATTTAAATTTCAAACTAAACCACATTCAGTGGATGATGTCATCAGTGATGTCATCAGTGATGTCATTTGAGATGTCATCAGTGATGTCACTGACCATGTCATGAATGATGCAATATGTGACATCATCAGCCGTGCATTGCGGGCGCGTGAGTTATAGTTAGCAGAACTAACTATAACGGAGGAATTTCTATGGTTTTGTATGAGTGAAATGGGCAGCTAACTATAACACCCCTGAAACCTATGTTTTTTTCTGTGAATATATATATATATATATATATATATATATGTAAGGTGGCCGTAATTTATGTAAGGTTCACAGTTGCCCAAAGGTGCGGGGTGCACTCTGCCATCAGTGCGTTCAAATTGAGGTAAGAAACAGAAGCATCCAGCGCCAGCAGCGCCTGACGCGTTTCGGGCTACGCCCTTCCTCTGAGGCTTGCTGCTTACTGAATAACTGCCAACACAAGGACTCCAGCAATACTCCCATATTTAATCAAAATTGCACTCAGGTGAGTATCATCATCACAAAGCCTTCTGGGACTGGTAGTCCTTAATATAAAACCCCAGTGGGCTGAAAGCAGGCATAAAGTACAATATTTCCAAATCACAGGTGCTTCTGCTGACATCTCACTCTTTCCAGTCAACGCCAGATGTATCAGCGCCGATCTTGAGACCAGCGCGGAACCGTAGAAATCCCCGGCGGTGCGCCCCCCGGCCGGGTCGGCCGTACTTTATGTAAGGTTCACAGTTACCCAAAGGTGCGGGGCGCACTCTGCCATCAGCGCGTTCAAATTGAGGTAAGAAACAGAAGCATCCAGCGCCAGCAGCGCCTGACGCGTTTCCGGCTACGCCCTTCCTCTGAGGCTTGCTGCTTACTGAATAACTGCCAACACAAGGACTCCAGCAATACTCCCATATTTAATCAAAATTGCACTCAGGTGAGTATCATCATCACAAAGCCTTCTGGGACTGGTAGTCCTTAATATAAAACCCCAGTGGGCTGAAAGCAGGCATAAAGTACAATATTTCCAAATCACGGGTGCTTCTGCTGACATCTCACCCTTTCCAGTCAACGCCAGATGTATCAGCGCCGATATTGAGACCAGCGCGGAACCGTAGAAATCCCCGGCGGTGCGCCCCCCGGCCGGGTCGGCCGTACTTTATGTAAGGTTCACAGTTACCCAAAGGTGCGGGGCGCACTCTGCCATCAGCGCGTTCAAATTGAGGTAAGAAACAGAAGCATCCAGCGCCAGCAGCGCCTGACGCGTTTCGGGCTACGCCCTTCCTCTGAGGCTTGCTGCTTACTGAATAACTGCCAACACAAGGACTCCAGCAATACTCCCATATTTAATCAAAATTGCACTCAGGTGAGTATCATAACCACAAAGCCTTCTGGGACTGGTAGTCCTTAATATAAAACCCCAGTGGGCTGAAAGCAGGCATAAAGTACAATATTTCCAAATCACGGGTGCTTCTGCTGACATCTCACCCTTTCCAGTCAACGCCAGATGTATCAGCGCCGATCTTGAGACCAGCGCAGAACCGTAGAAATCCCAGGCAGTTCGCCCCCCGGCCGGGTCGGCCGTAATTTATGTAAGGTTCACAGTTACCCAAAGGTGCGAGGCGCACTCTGCCATCAGCGCGTTCAAATTGAGGTAAGAAACAGAAGCATCCAGCGCCAGCAGCGCCTGACGCGTTTCCGGCTACGCCCTTCCTCTGAGGCTTGCTGCTTACTGAATAACTGCCAACACAAGGACTCCAGCAATACTCCCATATTTAATCAAAATTGCACTCAGGTGAGTATCATCATCACAAAGCCTTAAGGGACTGGTAGTCCTTAATATAAAACCCCAGTGGGCTGAAAGCAGGCATAAAGTACAATATTTCCAAATCACGGGTGCTTCTGCTGACATCTCACCCTTTCCAGTCAACGCCAGATGTATCAGCGCCGATATTGAGACCAGCGCAGAACCGTAGAAATCCCCGGCGGTACGCCCCCCGGCCGGGTCGGCCGTAATTTATGTAAGGTTCACAGTCACCCAAAGGTGCGGGGCGCACTCTGCCATCAGCGCGTTCAAATTGAGGTAAGAAACAGAAGCATCCAGCGCCAGCAGCGCCTGACGCGTTTCGGGCTACGCCCTTCCTCTGAGGCTTGCTGCTTACTGAATAACTGCCAACACAAGGACTCCAGCAATACTCCCATATTTAATCAAAATTGCACTCAGGTGAGTATCATCATCACAAAGCCTTTTGGGACTGGTAGTCCTTAATATAAAACCCCAGTGGGCTGAAAGCAGGCATAAAGTACAATATTTCCAAATCACGGGTGCTTCTGCTGACATCTCACCCTTTACAGTCAACGCCAGATGTATCAGCGCCGATCTTAAGACCAGCGCAGAACCGTAGAAATCCCAGGCGGTTCGCCCCCCGGCCGGGTCGGCCGTAATTTATGTAAGGTTCACAGTTACCCAAAGGTGCGAGGCGCACTCTGCCATCAGCGCGTTCAAATTGAGGTAAGAAACAGAAGCATCCAGCCCCTGCAGCGCCTGACGCGTTTCGGGCTACGCCCTTCCTCTGAGGCTTGCTGCTTACTGAATAACTGCCAACACAAGGACTCCAGCAATACTCCCATATTTAATCAAAATTGCACTCAGGTGAGTATCATCATCACAAAGCCTTCTGGGACTGGTAGTCCTTAATATAAAACCCCAGTGGGCTGAAAGCAGGCATAAAGTACAATATTTCCAAATCACGGGTGCTTCTGCTGACATCTCACCCTTTCCAGTCAACGCCAGATGTATCAGCGCCGATATTGAGACCAGCGCGGAACCGTAGAAATCCCCGGCGGTACGCCCCCCGGCCGGGTCGGCCGTAATTTATGTAAGGTTCACAGTCACCCAAAGGTGCGGGGCGCACTCTGCCATCAGCGCGTTCAAATTGAGGTAAGAAACAGAAGCATCCAGCGCCAGCAGCGCCTGACGCGTTTCGGGCTACGCCCTTCCTCTGAGGCTTGCCGCTTACTGAATAACTGCCAACACAAGGACTCCAGCAATACTCCCATATTTAATCAAAATTGCACTCAGGTGAGTATCATCATCACAAAGCCTTTTGGGACTGGTAGTCCTTAATATAAAACCCCAGTGGGCTGAAAGCAGGCATAAAGTACAATATTTCCAAATCACGGGTGCTTCTGCTGACATCTCACCCTTTCCAGTCAACGCCAGATGTATCAGCGCCGATCTTGAAACCAGCGCAGAACCGTAGAAATCCCAGGCGGTTCGCCCCCCGGCCGGGTCGGCCGTAATTTATGTAAGGTTCACAGTTACCCAAAGGTGCGAGGCGCACTCTGCCATCAGCGCGTTCAAATTGAGGTAAGAAACAGAAGCATCCAGCGCCTGCAGCGCCTGACGCGTTTCGGGCTACGCCCTTCCTCTGAGGCTTGCTGCTTACTGAATAACTGCCAACACAAGGACTCCAGCAATACTCCCATATTTAATCAAAATTGCACTCAGGTGAGTATCATCATCACAAAGCCTTCTGGGACTGGTAGTCCTTAATATAAAACCCCAGTGGGCTGAAAGCAGGCATAAAGTACAATATTTCCAAATCACGGGTGCTTCTGCTGACATCTCACCCTTTCCAGTCAACGCCAGATGTATCAGCGCCGATCTTGAGACCAGCGCGGAACCGTAGAAATCCCCGGCGGTACGCCCCCTGGCCGGGTCGGCCGTAATTTATGTAAGGTTCACAGTTACCCAAAGGTGCGGGGCGCACTCTGCCATCAGCGCGTTCAAATTGAGGTAAGAAACAGAAGCATCCAGCGCCAGCAGCGCCAGCAGCGCCTGACGCGTTTCGGGCTACGCCCTTCCTCTGAGGCTTGCTGCTTACTGAATAACTGCCAACACAAGGACTCCAGCAATACTCCCATATTTAATCAAAATTGCACTCAGGTGAGTATCATCATCACAAAGCCTTCTGGGACTGGTAGTCCTTAATATAAAACCCCAGTGGGCTGAAAGCAGGCATAAAGTACAATATTTCCAAATCACGGGTGCTCTGCCGACATCTCACCCTTTCCAGTCAACGCCAGATGTATCAGCGCCGATCTTGAGACCAGCGCGGAACCGTAGAAATCCCCGGCGGTGCGCCCCCTGGCCGGGTCGGCCGTAATTTATGTAAGGTTCACAGTTACCCAAAGGTGCGGGGCGCACTCTGCCATCAGCGCGTTCAAATTGAGGTAAGAAACAGAAGCATCCAGCGCCAGCAGCGCCTGACGTGTTTCGGGCTGCGCCCTTCCTCTGAGGCTTGCTGCTTACTGAATAACTGCCAACACAAGGACTCCAGCAATATTCCCATATTTTATCAAAATTGCACTCAGGTGAGTATCATCATCACAAAGCCTTCTGGGACTGGTAGTCCTTAATATAAAACCCCAGTGGGCTGAAAGCAGGCATAAAGTACAATATTTCCAAATCACGGGTGCTTCTGCCGACATCTCACCCTTTCCAGTCAACGCCAGATGTATCAGCGCCGATCTTGAGACCAGCGCGGAACCGTAGAAATCCCCGGCGGTGCGCCCCCCGGCCGGGTCGGCCGTAATTTATGTAAGGTTCACAGTTACCCAAAGGTGCGGGGCGCACTCTGCCATCAGCACGTTCAAATTGAGGTAAGAAACAGAAGCATCCAGCGCCAGCAGCGCCTGACGCATTTCGGGCTACGCCATTCCTCTGAGGCTTGCTGCTTACTGAATAACTGCCAACACAAGGACTCCAGCAATACTCCCATATTTTATCAAAATTGCACTCAGGTGAGTATCATCATCACAAAGCCTTCTGGGACTGGTAGTCCTTAATATAAAACCCCAGTGGGCTGAATGCAGGCATAAAGTACAATATTTCCAAATCACGGGTGCTTCTGCTGACATCTCACCCTTTCCAGTCAACGCCAGATGTATCAGCGCCGATCTTGAGACCAGCGCGGAACCGTAGAAATCCCCGGCGGTACGCCCCCTGGCCGGGTCGGCCGTAATTTATGTAAGGTTCACAGTTACCCAAAGGTGCGGGGCGCACTCTGCCATCAGCGCGTTCAAATTGAGGTAAGAAACAGAAGCATCCAGCGCCAGCAGCGGCAGCAGCGCCTGACGCGTTTCGGGCTACGCCCTTCCTCTGAGGCTTGCTGCTTACTGAATAACTGCCAACACAAGGACTCCAGCAATACTCCCATATTTAATCAAAATTGCACTCAGGTGAGTATCATCATCACAAAGCCTTCTGGGACTGGTAGTCCTTAATATAAAACCCCAGTGGGCTGAAAGCAGGCATAAAGTACAATATTTCCAAATCACGGGTGCTCTGCCGACATCTCACCCTTTCCAGTCAACGCCAGATGTATCAGCGCCGATCTTGAGACCAGCGCGGAACCGTAGAAATCCCCGGCGGTGCGCCCCCTGGCCGGGTCGGCCGTAATTTATGTAAGGTTCACAGTTACCCAAAGGTGCGGGGCGCACTCTGCCATCAGCGCGTTCAAATTGAGGTAAGAAACAGAAGCATCCAGCGCCAGCAGCGCCTGACGTGTTTCGGGCTGCGCCCTTCCTCTGAGGCTTGCTGCTTACTGAATAACTGCCAACACAAGGACTCCAGCAATATTCCCATATTTTATCAAAATTGCACTCAGGTGAGTATCATCATCACAAAGCCTTCTGGGACTGGTAGTCCTTAATATAAAACCCCAGTGGGCTGAAAGCAGGCATAAAGTACAATATTTCCAAATCACGGGTGCTTCTGCCGACATCTCACCCTTTCCAGTCAACGCCAGATGTATCAGCGCCGATCTTGAGACCAGCGCGGAACCGTAGAAATCCCCGGCGGTGCGCCCCCCGGCCGGGTCGGCCGTAATTTATGTAAGGTTCACAGTTACCCAAAGGTGCGGGGCGCACTCTGCCATCAGCACGTTCAAATTGAGGTAAGAAACAGAAGCATCCAGCGCCAGCAGCGCCTGACGCATTTCGGGCTACGCCATTCCTCTGAGGCTTGCTGCTTACTGAATAACTGCCAACACAAGGACTCCAGCAATACTCCCATATTTAATCAAAATTGCACTCAGGTGAGTATCATCATCATAAAGCCTTCTGGGACTGGTAGTCCTTAATATAAAACCCCAGTGGGCTGAAAGCAGGCATAAAGTACAATATTTCCAAATCACGGGTGCTTCTGCTGACATCTCACCCTTTCCAGTCAACGCCAGATGTATCAGCGCCGATCTTGAGACCAGCGCAGAACCGTAGAAATCCCAGGCGGTTGGCCCCCCGGCCGGGTCGGCCGTAATTTATGTAAGGTTCACAGTTACCCAAAGGTGCGAGGCGCACTCTACCATCAGCACGTTCAAATTGAGGTAAGAAACAGAAGCATCCAGCGCCAGCAGCGCCTGACGCGTTTCGGGCTACGCCCTTCCTCTGAGGCTTGCTGCTTACTGAATAACTGCCAACACAAGGACTCCAGCAATACTCCCATATTTAATCAAAATTGCACTCAGGTGAGTATCATCATCACAAAGCCTTCTGGGACTGGTAGTCCTTAATATAAAACCCCAGTGGGCTGAAAGCAGGCATAAAGTACAATATTTCCAAATCACGGGTGCTCTGCCGACATCTCACCCTTTCCAGTCAACGCCAGATGTATCAGCGCCGATCTTGAGACCAGCGCGGAACCGTAGAAATCCCCGGCGGTGCGCCCCCCGGCCGGGTCGGCCGTAATTTATGAAAGGTTCACAGTTACCCAAAGGTGCGGGGCGCACTCTGCCATCAGCGCGTTCAAATTGAGGTAAGAAACAGAAGCATCCAGCGCCAGCAGCGCCTGACGTGTTTCGGGCTGCGCCCTTCCTCTGAGGCTTGCTGCTTACTGAATAACTGCCAACACAAGGACTCCAGCAATATTCCCATATTTTATCAAAATTGCACTCAGGTGAGTATCATCATCACAAAGCCTTCTGGGACTGGTAGTCCTTAATATAAAACCCCAGTGGGCTGAAAGCAGGCATAAAGTACAATATTTCCAAATCACGGGTGCTTCTGCCGACATCTCACCCTTTCCAGTCAACGCCAGATGTATCAGCGCCGATCTTGAGACCAGCGCGGAACCGTAGAAATCCCCGGCGATGCGCCCCCCGGCCGGGTCGGCCGTAATTTATGTAAGGTTCACAGTTACCCAAAGGTGCGGGGCGCACTCTGCCATCAGCGCGTTCAAATTGAGGTAAGAAACAGAAGCATCCAGCGCCAGCAGCGCCTGACGCATTTCGGGCTACGCCATTCCTCTGAGGCTTGCTGCTTACTGAATAACTGCCAACACAAGGACTCCAGCAATACTCCCATATTTAATCAAAATTGCACTCAGGTGAGTATCATCATCACAAAGCCTTCTGGGACTGGTAGTCCTTAATATAAAACCCCAGTGGGCTGAAAGCAGGCATAAAGTACAATATTTCCAAATCACGGGTGCTTCTGCTGACATCTCACCCTTTCCAGTCAACGCCAGATGTATCAGCGCCGATCTTGAGACCAGCGTAGAACCGTAGAAATCCCAGGCGGTTGGCCACCCGGCCGGGTCGGCCGTAATTTATGTAAGGTTCACAGTTACCCAAAGGTGCGAGGCGCACTCTACCATCAGCACGTTCAAATTGAGGTAAGAAACAGAAGCATCCAGCGCCAGCAGCGCCTGACGCGTTTCGGGCTACGCCCTTCCTCTGAGGCTTGCTGCTTACTGAATAACTGCCAATAGAAGGACTCCAGCAATACTCCCATATTTAATCAAAATTGCACTCAGGTGAGTATCATCATCACAAAGCCTTCTGGGACTGGTAGTCCTTAATATAAAACCCCAGTGGGCTGAAAGCAGGCATAAAGTACAATATTTCCAAATCACGGGTGCTTCTGCCGACATCTCACCCTTTCCAGTCAACGCCAGATGTATCAGCGCCGATCTTGAGACCAGCGCGGAACCGTAGAAATCCCCGGCGGTGCGCCCCCCGGCCGGGTCGGCCGTAATTTATGTAAGGTTCACAGTTACCCAAAGGTGCGGGGCGCACTCTGCCATCAGCACGTTCAAATTGAGGTAAGAAACAGAAGCATCCAGCGCCAGCAGCGCCTGACGCATTTCGGGCTACGCCATTCCTCTGAGGCTTGCTGCTTACTGAATAACTGCCAACACAAGGACTCCAGCAATACTCCCATATTTAATCAAAATTGCACTCAGGTGAGTATCATCATCATAAAGCCTTCTGGGACTGGTAGTCCTTAATATAAAACCCCAGTGGGCTGAAAGCAGGCATAAAGTACAATATTTCCAAATCACGGGTGCTTCTGCTGACATCTCACCCTTTCCAGTCAACGCCAGATGTATCAGCGCCGATCTTGAGACCAGCGCAGAACCGTAGAAATCCCAGGCGGTTGGCCCCCCGGCCGGGTCGGCCGTAATTTATGTAAGGTTCACAGTTACCCAAAGGTGCGAGGCGCACTCTACCATCAGCACGTTCAAATTGAGGTAAGAAACAGAAGCATCCAGCGCCAGCAGCGCCTGACGCGTTTCGGGCTACGCCCTTCCTCTGAGGCTTGCTGCTTACTGAATAACTGCCAACACAAGGACTCCAGCAATACTCCCATATTTAATCAAAATTGCACTCAGGTGAGTATCATCATCACAAAGCCTTCTGGGACTGGTAGTCCTTAATATAAAACCCCAGTGGGCTGAAAGCAGGCATAAAGTACAATATTTCCAAATCACGGGTGCTCTGCCGACATCTCACCCTTTCCAGTCAACGCCAGATGTATCAGCGCCGATCTTGAGACCAGCGCGGAACCGTAGAAATCCCCGGCGGTGCGCCCCCCGGCCGGGTCGGCCGTAATTTATGAAAGGTTCACAGTTACCCAAAGGTGCGGGGCGCACTCTGCCATCAGCGCTTTCAAATTGAGGTAAGAAACAGAAGCATCCAGCGCCAGCAGCGCCTGACGTGTTTCGGGCTGCGCCCTTCCTCTGAGGCTTGCTGCTTACTGAATAACTGCCAACACAAGGACTCCAGCAATATTCCCATATTTTATCAAAATTGCACTCAGGTGAGTATCATCATCACAAAGCCTTCTGGGACTGGTAGTCCTTAATATAAAACCCCAGTGGGCTGAAAGCAGGCATAAAGTACAATATTTCCAAATCACGGGTGCTTCTGCTGACATCTCACCCTTTCCAGTCAACGCCAGATGTATCAGCGCCGATTTTGAGACCAGCGCGGAACCGTAGAAATCCCCGGCGGTACGCCCCCCGGCCGGGTCGGCCGTAATTTATGTAAGGTTCACAGTTACCCAAAGGTGCGAGGCGCACTCTGCCATCAGCGCGTTCAAATTGAGGTAAGAAACAGATGCATCCAGCGCCAGCAGCGCCTGACGCGTTTCGGGCTACGCCCTTCCTCTGAGGCTTGCTGCTTACTGAATAACTGCCAACACAAGGACTCCAGCAATACTCCCATATTTAATCAAAATTGCACTCAGGTGAGTATCATCATCACAAAGCCTTCTGAGACTGGTAGTCCTTAATATAAAACCCCAGTGGGCTGAAAGCAGGCATAAAGTACAATATTTCCAAATCACGGGTGCTTCTGCTGACATCTCACCCTTTCCAGTCAATGCCAGATGTATCAGCGCCGATCTTGAGACCAGCGCGGAACCGTAGAAATCCCCGGCGGTACCCCCCCCGGCTGGGTCGGCCGTAATTTATGTAAGGTTCACAGTTACCCAAAGGTGAGGGGCGCACTCTGCCATCAGCGCGTTCAAATTGAGGTAAGAAACAGAAGCATCCAGCGCCAGCAGCGCCAGCAGTGCCTGACGCGTTTCGGGCTACGCCCTTCCTCTGAGGCTTGCTGCTTACTGAATAACTGCCAACACAAGGACTCCAGCAATACTCCCATATTTATTCAAAACTGCACTCAGGTGAGTATCATCATCACAAAGCCTTCTGGGACTAGTAGTCCTTAATATAAAACCCCAGTGGGCTTTAAGCAGGCATAAAGTACAATATTTCCAAATCACGGATGCTTCTGCTGACATCTCACCCTTTCCAGTCAACGCCAGATGTAGCAGCGCCGATCTTGAGACCAGCGCGGAACCGTAGAAATCCCCGGCGGTGCGCCCCCAGCTGGGTCGGCCGTAATTTATGTAAGGTTCACAGTTACCCCAAAGGTGCGAGGCGCACTCTGCCATCAGCGCGTTCAAATTGAGGTAAGAAACAGATGCATCCAGCGCCAGCAGCGCCTGACGCGTTTCGGGCTACGCCCTTCCTCTGAGGCTTGCTGCTTACTGAATAACTGCCAACACAAGGACTCCAGCAATACTCCCATATTTAATCAAAATTGCACTCAGGTGAGTATCATCATCACAAAGCCTTCTGAGACTGGTAGTCCTTAATATAAAACCCCAGTGGGCTGAAAGCAGGCATAAAGTACAATATTTCCAAATCACGGGTGCTTCTGCTGACATCTCACCCTTTCCAGTCAATGCCAGATGTATCAGCGCCGATCTTGAGACCAGCGCGGAACCGTAGAAATCCCCGGCGGTACCCCCCCCGGCTGGGTCGGCCGTAATTTATGTAAGGTTCACAGTTACCCAAAGGTGAGGGGCGCACTCTGCCATCAGCGCGTTCAAATTGAGGTAAGAAACAGAAGCATCCAGCGCCAGCAGCGCCAGCAGTGCCTGACGCGTTTCGGGCTACGCCCTTCCTCTGAGGCTTGCTGCTTACTGAATAACTGCCAACACAAGGACTCCAGCAATACTCCCATATTTATTCAAAACTGCACTCAGGTGAGTATCATCATCACAAAGCCTTCTGGGACTAGTAGTCCTTAATATAAAACCCCAGTGGGCTTTAAGCAGGCATAAAGTACAATATTTCCAAATCACGGATGCTTCTGCTGACATCTCACCCTTTCCAGTCAACGCCAGATGTAGCAGCGCCGATCTTGAGACCAGCGCGGAACCGTAGAAATCCCCGGCGGTGCGCCCCCAGCTGGGTCGGCCGTAATTTATGTAAGGTTCACAGTTACCCCAAAGGTGCGGGGCGCACTCTGCCATCAGCGCGTTCAAATTGAGGTAAGAAACAGAAGCATCCAGCGCCAGCAGCGCCTGACGTGTTTCGGGCTGTGCCCTTCCTCTGAGGCTAGCTGCTTACGGAATAACTGCCAACACAAGGACTCCAGCAATACTCCCATATTTAATCAAAATCGCACTCAGGTGAGTATCATCATCACAAAGCCTTCTGGGACTGGTAGTCCTTAATATAAAACCCCAGTGGGCTGAAAGCAGGCATAAAGTACAATATTTCCAAATCACGGGTGCTTCTGCTGACATCTCATCCTTTCCAGTCAACTCCAGATGTATCAGCACCGATCTTGAGACCAGCGCGGAACCGTAGAAATCCCCGGCGGTATGCCCCCCGGCCGGGTCGGCCGTAATTTATGTAAGGTTCACAGTTACCCAAAGGTGCGGGGCGCACTCTGCCATCAGCGCGTTCAAATTGAGGTAAGAAACAGAAGCATCCAGCGCCAGCAGCGCCAGCAGCGCCTGACGCGTTTCGGGCTACGCCCTTCCTCTGAGGCTTGCTGCTTACTGAATAACTGCCAACACAAGGACTCCAGCAATACTCCCATATTTAATCAAAATTGCACTCAGGTGAGTATCATCATCACAAAGCCTTCTGGGACTGGTAGTCCTTAATATAAGACCCCAGTGGGCTGAAAGCAGGCATAAAGTACAATATTTCCAAATCACGGGTGCTCTGCCGACATCTCACCCTTTCCAGTCAATGCCAGATGTATCAGCGCCGATCTTGAGACCAGCGCGGAACCGTAGAAATCCCCGGCGGTGCGCCCCCCGGCCGGGTCGGCCGTAATTTATGTGAGGTTCACAGTTACCCAAAGGTGCGGGGCGCACTCTGCCATCAGCGCGTTCAAATTGAGGTAAGAAACAGAAGCATTCAGCGCCAGCAGCGCCTGACGTGTTTCGGGCTGCGCCCTTCCTCTGAGGCTTGCTGCTTACTGAATAACTGCCAACACAAGGACTCCAGCAATATTCCCATATTTTATCAAAATTGCACTCAGGTGAGTATCATCATCACAAAGCCTTCTGGGACTGGTAGTCCTTAATATAAAACCCCAGTGGGCTGAAAGCAGGCATAAAGTACAATATTTCCAAATCACGGGTGCTTCTGCCGACATCTCACCCTTTCCAGTCAACGCCAGATGTATCAGCGCCGATCTTGAGACCAGCGCAGAACCGTAGAAATCCCCGGCGGTGCGCCCCCCGGCCGGGTCGGCCGTAATTTATGTAAGGTTCACAGTTACCCAAAGGTGCGGGGCGCACTCTGCCATCAGCGCGTTCAAATTGAGGTAAGAAACAGAAGCATCCAGCGCCAGCAGCGCCTGACGCATTTCGGGCTACGCCATTCCTCTGAGGCTTGCTGCTTACTGAATAACTGCCAACACAAGGACTCCAGCAATACTCCCATATTTTATCAAAATTGCACTCAGGTGAGTATCATCATCACAAAGCCTTCTGGGACTGGTAGTCCTTAATATAAAACCCCAGTGGGCTGAAAGCAGGCATAAAGTACAATATTTCCAAATCACGGGTGCTTCTGCTGACATCTCACCCTTTCCAGTCAACGCCAGATGTATCAACGCCGATCTTGAGACCAGCGCAGAACCGTAGAAATCCCAGGCGGTTGGCCCCCCGGCCGGGTCGGCCGTAATTTATGTAAGGTTCACAGTTACCCAAAGGTGCGAGGCGCACTCTACCATCAGCACGTTCAAATTGAGGTAAGAAACAGAAGCATCCAGCGCCAGCAGCGCCTGACGCGTTTCGGGCTACGCCCTTCCTCTGAGGCTTGCTGCTTACTGAATAACTGCCAACAGAAGGACTCCAGCAATACTCCCATATTTAATCAAAATTGCACTCAGGTGAGTATCATCATCACAAAGCCTTCTGGGACTGGTAGTCCTTAATATAAAACCCCAGTGGGCTGAAAGCAGGCATAAAGTACAATATTTCCAAATCACGGGTGCTTCTGCTGACATCTCACCCTTTCCAGTCAACGCCAGATGTATCAGCGCCGATCTTGAGACCAGCGCGGAACCGTAGAAATCCCCGGCGGTACGCCCCCTGGCCGGGTCGGCCGTAATTTATGTAAGGTTCACAGTTACCCAAAGGTGCGGGGCGCACTCTGCCATCAGCGCGTTCAAATTGAGGTAAGAAACAGAAGCATCCAGCGCCAGCAGCGCCAGCAGCGCCTGACGCGTTTCGGGCTACGCCCTTCCTCTGAGGCTTGCTGCTTACTGAATAACTGCCAACACAAGGACTCCAGCAATACTCCCATATTTAATCAAAATTGCACTCAGGTGAGTATCATCATCACAAAGCCTTCTGGGACTGGTAGTCCTTAATATAAAACCCCAGTGGGCTGAAAGCAGGCATAAAGTACAATATTTCCAAATCACGGGTGCTCTGCCGACATCTCACCCTTTCCAGTCAACGCCAGATGTATCAGCGCCGATCTTGAGACCAGCGCGGAACCGTAGAAATCCCCGGCGGTGCGCCCCCCGGCCGGGTCGGCCGTAATTTATGTAAGGTTCACAGTTACCCAAAGGTGCGGGGCGCACTCTGCCATCAGCGCATTCAAATTGAGGTAAGAAACAGAAGCATCCAGCGCCAGCAGCGCCTGACGTGTTTCGGGCTGCGCCCTTCCTCTGAGGCTTGCTGCTTACTGAATAACTGCCAACACAAGGACTCCAGCAATATTCTCATATTTTATCAAAATTGCACTCAGGTGAGTATCATCATCACAAAGCCTTCTGGGACTGGTAGTCCTTAATATAAAACCACAGTGGGCTGAAAGCAGGCATAAAGTACAATATTTCCAAATCACGGGTGCTTCTGCCGACATCTCACCCTTTCCAGTCAACGCCAGATGTATCAGCGCCGATCTTGAGACCAGCGCGGAACCGTAGAAATCCCCGGCGGTGCGCCCCCCGGCCGGGTCGGCCGTAATTTATGTAAGGTTCACAGTTACCCAAAGGTGCGGGGCGCACTCTGCCATCAGCACGTTCAAATTGAGGTAAGAAACAGAAGCATCCAGCGCCAGCAGCGCCTGACGCATTTCGGGCTACGCCATTCCTCTGAGGCTTGCTGCTTACTGAATAACTGCCAACACAAGGACTCCAGCAATACTCCCATATTTAATCAAAATTGCACTCAGGTGAGTATCATCATCACAAAGCCTTCTGGGACTGGTAGTCCTTAATATAAAACCCCAGTGGGCTGAAAGCAGGCATAAAGTACAATATTTCCAAATCACGGGTGCTTCTGCTGACATCTCACCCTTTCCAGTCAACGCCAGATGTATCAGCGCCGATCTTGAGACCAGCGCAGAACCGTAGAAATCCCAGGCGGTTGGCCCCCCAGCCGGGTCGGCCGTGATTTATGTAAGGTTCACAGTTACCCAAAGGTGCGAGGCGCACTCTACCATCAGCACGTTCAAATTGAGGTAAGAAACAGAAGCATCCAGCGCCAGCAGCGCCTGACGCGTTTCGGGCTACGCCCTTCCTCTGAGGCTTGCTGCTTACTGAATAACTGCCAACACAAGGACTCCAGCAATACTCCCATATTTAATCAAAATTGCACTCAGGTGAGTATCATCATCACAAAGCCTTCTGGGACTGGTAGTCCTTAATATAAAACCCCAGTGGGCTGAAAGCAGGCATAAAGTACAATATTTCCAAATCACGGGTGCTCTGCCGACATCTCACCCTTTCCAGTCAACGCCAGATGTATCAGCGCCGATCTTGAGACCAGCGCGGAACCGTAGAAATCCCCGGCGGTGCGCCCCCCGGCCGGGTCGGCCGTAATTTATGTAAGGTTCACAGTTACCCAAAGGTGCGGGGCGCACTCTGCCATCAGCGCGTTCAAATTGAGGTAAGAAACAGAAGCATTCAGCGCCAGCAGCGCCTGACGTGTTTCGGGCTGCGCCCTTCCTCTGAGGCTTGCTGCTTACTGAATAACTGCCAACACAAGGACTCCAGCAATATTCCCATATTTTATCAAAATTGCACTCAGGTGAGTATCATCATCACAAAGCCTTCTGGGACTGGTAGTCCTTAATATAAAACCCCAGTGGGCTGAAAGCAGGCATAAAGTACAATATTTCCAAATCACGGGTGCTTCTGCCGACATCTCACCCTTTCCAGTCAACGCCAGATGTATCAGCGCCGATCTTGAGACCAGCGCAGAACCGTAGAAATCCCCGGCGGTGCGCCCCCCCGGCCGGGTCGGCCGTAATTTATGTAAGGTTCACAGTTACCCAAAGGTGCGGGGCGCACTCTGCCATCAGCGCGTCCAAATTGAGGTAAGAAACAGAAGCATCCAGCGCCAGCAGCGCCTGACGAATTTCGGGCTACGCCATTTCTCTGAGGCTTGCTGCTTACTGAATAACTGCCAACACAAGGACTCCAGCAATACTCCCATATTTAATCAAAATTGCACTCAGGTGAGTATCATCATCACAAAGCCTTCTGGGACTGGTAGTCCTTAATATAAAACCCCAGTGGGCTGAAAGCAGGCATAAAGTACAATATTTCCAAATCACGGGTGCTTCTGCTGACATCTCACCCTTTCCAGTCAACGCCAGATGTATCAACGCCGATCTTGAGACCAGCGCAGAACCGTAGAAATCCCAGGCGGTTGGCCCCCCGGCCGGGTCGGCCGTAATTTATGTAAGGTTCACAGTTACCCAAAGGTGCGAGGCGCACTCTACCATCAGCACGTTCAAATTGAGGTAAGAAACAGAAGCATCCAGCGCCAGCAGCGCCTGACGCGTTTCGGGCTACGCCCTTCCTCTGAGGCTTGCTGCTTACTGAATAACTGCCAACAGAAGGACTCCAGCAATACTCCCATATTTAATCAAAATTGCACTCAGGTGAGTATCATCATCACAAAGCCTTCTGGGACTGGTAGTCCTTAATATAAAACCCCAGTGGGCTGAAAGCAGGCATAAAGTACAATATTTCCAAATCACGGGTGCTTCTGCTGACATCTCACCCTTTCCAGTCAACGCCAGATGTATCAGCGCCGATCTTGAGACCAGCGCGGAACCGTAGAAATCCCCGGCGGTACGCCCCCTGGCCGGGTCGGCCGTAATTTATGTAAGGTTCACAGTTACCCAAAGGTGCGGGGCGCACTCTGCCATCAGCGCGTTCAAATTGAGGTAAGAAACAGAAGCATCCAGCGCCAGCAGCGCCAGCAGCGCCTGACGCGTTTCGGGCTACGCCCTTCCTCTGAGGCTTGCTGCTTACTGAATAACTGCCAACACAAGGACTCCAGCAATACTCCCATATTTAATCAAAATTGCACTCAGGTGAGTATCATCATCACAAAGCCTTCTGGGACTGGTAGTCCTTAATATAAAACCCCAGTGGGCTGAAAGCAGGCATAAAGTACAATATTTCCAAATCACGGGTGCTCTGCCGACATCTCACCCTTTCCAGTCAACGCCAGATGTATCAGCGCCGATCTTGAGACCAGCGCGGAACCGTAGAAATCCCCGGCGGTGCGCCCCCCGGCCGGGTCGGCCGTAATTTATGTAAGGTTCACAGTTACCCAAAGGTGCGGGGCGCACTCTGCCATCAGCGCGTTCAAATTGAGGTAAGAAACAGAAGCATTCAGCGCCAGCAGCGCCTGACGTGTTTCGGGCTGCGCCCTTCCTCTGAGGCTTGCTGCTTACTGAATAACTGCCAACACAAGGACTCCAGCAATATTCCCATATTTTATCAAAATTGCACTCAGGTGAGTATCATCATCACAAAGCCTTCTGGGACTGGTAGTCCTTAATATAAAACCCCAGTGGGCTGAAAGCAGGCATAAAGTACAATATTTCCAAATCACGGGTGCTTCTGCCGACATCTCACCCTTTCCAGTCAACGCCAGATGTATCAGCGCCGATCTTGAGACCAGCGCAGAACCGTAGAAATCCCCGGCGGTGCGCCCCCCCGGCCGGGTCGGCCGTAATTTATGTAAGGTTCACAGTTACCCAAAGGTGCGGGGCGCACTCTGCCATCAGCGCGTCCAAATTGAGGTAAGAAACAGAAGCATCCAGCGCCAGCAGCGCCTGACGCATTTCGGGCTACGCCATTCCTCTGAGGCTTGCTGCTTACTGAATAACTGCCAACACAAGGACTCCAGCAATACTCCCATATTTAATCAAAATTGCACTCAGGTGAGTATCATCATCACAAAGCCTTCTGGGACTGGTAGTCCTTAATATAAAACCCCAGTGGGCTGAAAGCAGGCATAAAGTACAATATTTCCAAATCACGGGTGCTTCTGCTGACATCTCACCATTTCCAGTCAACGCCAGATGTATCAACGCCGATCTTGAGACCAGCGCAGAACCGTAGAAATCCCAGGCGGTTGGCCCCCCGGCCGGGTCGGCCGTAATTTATGTAAGGTTCACAGTTACCCAAAGGTGCGAGGCGCACTCTACCATCAGCACGTTCAAATTGAGGTAAGAAACAGAAGCATCCAGCGCCAGCAGCGCCTGACGCGTTTCGGGCTACGCCCTTCCTCTGAGGCTTGCTGCTTACTGAATAACTGCCAACAGAAGGACTCCAGCAATACTCCCATATTTAATCAAAATTGCACTCAGGTGAGTATCATCATCACAAAGCCTTCTGGGACTGGTAGTCCTTAATATAAAACCCCAGTGGGCTGAAAGCAGGCATAAAGTACAATATTTCCAAATCACGGGTGCTTCTGCTGACATCTCACCCTTTCCAGTCAACGCCAGATGTATCAGCGCCGATCTTGAGACCAGCGCAGAACCGTAGAAATCCCAGGCGGTTGGCCCCCCGGCCGGGTCGGCCGTAATTTATGTAAGGTTCACAGTTACCCAAAGGTGCGAGGCGCACTCTACCATCAGCACGTTCAAATTGAGGTAAGAAACAGAAGCATCCAGCGCCAGCAGCGCCTGACGCGTTTCGGGCTACGCCCTTCCTCTGAGGCTTGCTGCTTACTGAATAACTGCCAACACAAGGACTCCAGCAATACTCCCATATTTAATCAAAATTGCACTCAGGTGAGTATCATCATCACAAAGCCTTCTGGGACTGGTAGTCCTTAATATAAAACCCCAGTGGGCTGAAAGCAGGCATAAAGTACAATATTTCCAAATCACGGGTGCTCTGCCGACATCTCACCCTTTCCAGTCAACGCCAGATGTATCAGCGTCGATCTTGAGACCAGCGCGGAACCGTAGAAATCCCCGGCGGTGCGCCCCCCGGCCGGGTCGGCCGTAATTTATGAAAGGTTCACAGTTACCCAAAGGTGCGGGGCGCACTCTGCCATCAGCGCGTTCAAATTGAGGTAAGAAACAGAAGCATCCAGCGCCAGCAGCGCCTGACGGGTTTCGGGCTATGCCCTTCCTCTGAGGCTTGCTGCTTACTAAATAACTGCCAACACAAGGACTCCAGCAATACTCCCATATTTAATCAAAATTGCACTCAGGTGAGTATCATCATCACAAAGCCTTCTGAGACTGGTAGTCCTTAATATAAAACCCCAGTGGGCTGAAAGCAGGCATAAAGTACAATATTTCCAAATCACGGGTGCTTCTGCTGACATCTCACGCTTTCCAGTCAATGCCAGATGTATCAGCGCCAATCTTGAGACCAGCGCGGAACCGTAGAAATCCCCGGCGGTACCCCCCCCGGCCGGGTCGGCCGTAATTTATGTAAGGTTCACAGTTACCCAAAGGTGAGGGGCGCACTCTGCCATCAGCGCGTTCAAATTGAGGTAAGAAACAGAAGCATCCAGCGCCAGCAGCGCCAGCAGCGCCTGACGCGTTTCGGGCTACGCCCTTCCTCTGAGGCTTGCTGCTTACTGAATAACTGCCAACACAAGGACTCCAGCAATACTCCCATATTTAATCAAAACTGCACTCAGGTGAGTATCATCATCACAAAGCCTTCTGGGACTAGTAGTCCTTAATATAAAACCCCAGTGGGCTTTAAGCAGGCATAAAGTACGATATTTCCAAATCACGGATGCTTCTGCTGACATCTCACCCTTTCCAGTCAACGCCAGATGTAGCAGCGCCGATCTTGAGACCAGCGCGGAACCGTAGAAATCCCCGGCGGTGCGCCCCCAGCCGGGTCGGCCGTAATTTATGTAAGGTTCACAGTTACCCCAAAGGTGCGGGGCGCACTCTGCCATCAGCGCGTTCAAATTGAGGTAAGAAACAGAAGCATCCAGCGCCAGCAGCGCCTGACGTGTTTCGGGCTGTGCCCTTCCTCTGAGGCTAGCTGCTTACTGAATAACTGCCAACACAAGGACTCCAGCAATACTCCCATATTTAATCAAAATCGCACTCAGGTGAGTATCATCATCACAAAGCCTTCTGGGACTGGTAGTCCTTAATATAAAACCCCAGTGGGCTGAAAGCAGGCATAAAGTACAATATTTCCAAATCACGGGTGCTTCTGCTGACATCTCATCCTTTCCAGTCAACTCCAGATGTATCAGCACCGATCTTGAGACCAGCGCGGAACCGTAGAAATCCCTGGCGGTATGCCCCCCGGCCGGGTCGGCCGTAATTTATGTAAGGTTCACAGTTACCCAAAGGTGCGGGGCGCACTCTGCCATCAGCGCGTTCAAATTGAGGTAAGAAACAGAAGCATCCAGCGCCAGCAGCGCCTGACGCGTTTCAGGCTACGCCCTTCCTCTGAGGCTTGCTGCTTACTGAATAACTGCCAACACAAGGACTCCAGCAATACTCCCATATTTAATCAAAATTGCACTCAGGTGAGTATCATCATCACAAAGCCTTCTGGGACTGGTAGTCCTTAATATAAAACCCCAGTGGGCTGAAAGCAGGCATAAAGTACAATATTTCCAAATCACGGGTGCTTCTGCTGACATCTCACCCTTTCCAGTCAACGCCAGATGTATCAGCGCCGATCTTGAGACCATCGCGGAACCGTAGAAATCCCCGGCGGTACGCCCCCTGGCCGGGTCGGCCGTAATTTATGTAAGGTTCACAGTTACCCAAAGGTGCGGGGCGCACTCTGCCATCAGCGCGTTCAAATTGAGGTAAGAAACAGAAGCATCCAGCGCCAGCAGCGCCTGACGCATTTCGGGCTACGCCATTCCTCTGAGGCTTGCTGCTTACTGAATAACTGCCAACACAAGGACTCCAGCAATACTCCCATATTTAATCAAAATTGCACTCAGGTGAGTATCATCATCACAAAGCCTTCTGGGACTGGTAGTCCTTAATATAAAACCCCAGTGGGCTGAAAGCAGGCATAAAGTACAATATTTCCAAATCACGGGTGCTTCTGCTGACATCTCACCCTTTCCAGTCAACGCCAGATGTATCAACGCCGATCTTGAGACCAGCGCAGAACCGTAGAAATCCCAGGCGGTTGGCCCCCCGGCCGGGTCGGCCGTAATTTATGTAAGGTTCACAGTTACCCAAAGGTGCGAGGCGCACTCTACCATCAGCACGTTCAAATTGAGGTAAGAAACAGAAGCATCCAGCGCCAGCAGCGCCTGACGCGTTTCGGGCTACGCCCTTCCTCTGAGGCTTGCTGCTTACTGAATAACTGCCAACAGAAGGACTCCAGCAATACTCCCATATTTAATCAAAATTGCACTCAGGTGAGTATCATCATCACAAAGCCTTCTGGGACTGGTAGTCCTTAATATAAAACCCCAGTGGGCTGAAAGCAGGCATAAAGTACAATATTTCCAAATCACGGGTGCTTCTGCTGACATCTCACCCTTTCCAGTCAACGCCAGATGTATCAGCGCCGATCTTGAGACCAGCGCGGAACCGTAGAAATCCCCGGCGGTACGCCCCCTGGCCGGGTCGGCCGTAATTTATGTAAGGTTCACAGTTACCCAAAGGTGCGGGGCGCACTCTGCCATCAGCGCGTTCAAATTGAGGTAAGAAACAGAAGCATCCAGCGCCAGCAGCGCCAGCAGCGCCTGACGCGTTTCGGGCTACGCCCTTCCTCTGAGGCTTGCTGCTTACTGAATAACTGCCAACACAAGGACTCCAGCAATACTCCCATATTTAATCAAAATTGCACTCAGGTGAGTATCATCATCACAAAGCCTTCTGGGACTGGTAGTCCTTAATATAAAACCCCAGTGGGCTGAAAGCAGGCATAAAGTACAATATTTCCAAATCACGGGTGCTCTGCCGACATCTCACCCTTTCCAGTCAACGCCAGATGTATCAGCGCCGATCTTGAGACCAGCGCGGAACCGTAGAAATCCCCGGCGGTGCGCCCCCCGGCCGGGTCGGCCGTAATTTATGTAAGGTTCACAGTTACCCAAAGGTGCGGGGCGCACTCTGCCATCAGCGCGTTCAAATTGAGGTAAGAAACAGAAGCATCCAGCGCCAGCAGCGCCTGACGTGTTTCGGGCTGCGCCCTTCCTCTGAGGCTTGCTGCTTACTGAATAACTGCCAACACAAGGACTCCAGCAATATTCCCATATTTTATCAAAATTGCACTCAGGTGAGTATCATCATCACAAAGCCTTCTGGGACTGGTAGTCCTTAATATAAAACCCCAGTGGGCTGAAAGCAGGCATAAAGTACAATATTTCCAAATCACGGGTGCTTCTGCTGACATCTCACCCTTTCCAGTCAACGCCAGATGTATCAGCGCCGATCTTGAGACCAGCGCAGAACCGTAGAAATCCCAGGCGGTTGGCCCCCCGGCCGGGTCGGCCGTAATTTATGTAAGGTTCACAGTTACCCAAAGGTGCGAGGCGCACTCTACCATCAGCACGTTCAAATTGAGGTAAGAAACAGAAGCATCCAGCGCCAGCAGCGCCTGACGCGTTTCGGGCTACGCCCTTCCTCTGAGGCTTGCTGCTTACTGAATAACTGCCAACACAAGGACTCCAGCAATACTCCCATATTTAATCAAAATTGCACTCAGGTGAGTATCATCATCACAAAGCCTTCTGGGACTGGTAGTCCTTAATATAAAACCCCAGTGGGCTGAAAGCAGGCATAAAGTACAATATTTCCAAATCACGGGTGCTCTGCCGACATCTCACCCTTTCCAGTCAACGCCAGATGTATCAGCGTCGATCTTGAGACCAGCGCGGAACCGTAGAAATCCCCGGCGGTGCGCCCCCCGGCCGGGTCGGCCGTAATTTATGAAAGGTTCACAGTTACCCAAAGGTGCGGGGCGCACTCTGCCATCAGCGCGTTCAAATTGAGGTAAGAAACAGAAGCATCCAGCGCCAGCAGCGCCTGACGGGTTTCGGGCTATGCCCTTCCTCTGAGGCTTGCTGCTTACTAAATAACTGCCAACACAAGGACTCCAGCAATACTCCCATATTTAATCAAAATTGCACTCAGGTGAGTATCATCATCACAAAGCCTTCTGAGACTGGTAGTCCTTAATATAAAACCCCAGTGGGCTGAAAGCAGGCATAAAGTACAATATTTCCAAATCACGGGTGCTTCTGCTGACATCTCACGCTTTCCAGTCAATGCCAGATGTATCAGCGCCAATCTTGAGACCAGCGCGGAACCGTAGAAATCCCCGGCGGTACCCCCCCCGGCCGGGTCGGCCGTAATTTATGTAAGGTTCACAGTTACCCAAAGGTGAGGGGCGCACTCTGCCATCAGCGCGTTCAAATTGAGGTAAGAAACAGAAGCATCCAGCGCCAGCAGCGCCAGCAGCGCCTGACGCGTTTCGGGCTACGCCCTTCCTCTGAGGCTTGCTGCTTACTGAATAACTGCCAACACAAGGACTCCAGCAATACTCCCATATTTAATCAAAACTGCACTCAGGTGAGTATCATCATCACAAAGCCTTCTGGGACTAGTAGTCCTTAATATAAAACCCCAGTGGGCTTTAAGCAGGCATAAAGTACGATATTTCCAAATCACGGATGCTTCTGCTGACATCTCACCCTTTCCAGTCAACGCCAGATGTAGCAGCGCCGATCTTGAGACCAGCGCGGAACCGTAGAAATCCCCGGCGGTGCGCCCCCAGCCGGGTCGGCCGTAATTTATGTAAGGTTCACAGTTACCCCAAAGGTGCGGGGCGCACTCTGCCATCAGCGCGTTCAAATTGAGGTAAGAAACAGAAGCATCCAGCGCCAGCAGCGCCTGACGTGTTTCGGGCTGTGCCCTTCCTCTGAGGCTAGCTGCTTACTGAATAACTGCCAACACAAGGACTCCAGCAATACTCCCATATTTAATCAAAATCGCACTCAGGTGAGTATCATCATCACAAAGCCTTCTGGGACTGGTAGTCCTTAATATAAAACCCCAGTGGGCTGAAAGCAGGCATAAAGTACAATATTTCCAAATCACGGGTGCTTCTGCTGACATCTCATCCTTTCCAGTCAACTCCAGATGTATCAGCACCGATCTTGAGACCAGCGCGGAACCGTAGAAATCCCTGGCGGTATGCCCCCCGGCCGGGTCGGCCGTAATTTATGTAAGGTTCACAGTTACCCAAAGGTGCGGGGCGCACTCTGCCATCAGCGCGTTCAAATTGAGGTAAGAAACAGAAGCATCCAGCGCCAGCAGCGCCTGACGCGTTTCAGGCTACGCCCTTCCTCTGAGGCTTGCTGCTTACTGAATAACTGCCAACACAAGGACTCCAGCAATACTCCCATATTTAATCAAAATTGCACTCAGGTGAGTATCATCATCACAAAGCCTTCTGGGACTGGTAGTCCTTAATATAAAACCCCAGTGGGCTGAAAGCAGGCATAAAGTACAATATTTCCAAATCACGGGTGCTTCTGCTGACATCTCACCCTTTCCAGTCAACGCCAGATGTATCAGCGCCGATCTTGAGACCATCGCGGAACCGTAGAAATCCCCGGCGGTACGCCCCCTGGCCGGGTCGGCCGTAATTTATGTAAGGTTCACAGTTACCCAAAGGTGCGGGGCGCACTCTGCCATCAGCGCGTTCAAATTGAGGTAAGAAACAGAAGCATCCAGCGCCAGCAGCGCCTGACGCATTTCGGGCTACGCCATTCCTCTGAGGCTTGCTGCTTACTGAATAACTGCCAACACAAGGACTCCAGCAATACTCCCATATTTAATCAAAATTGCACTCAGGTGAGTATCATCATCACAAAGCCTTCTGGGACTGGTAGTCCTTAATATAAAACCCCAGTGGGCTGAAAGCAGGCATAAAGTACAATATTTCCAAATCACGGGTGCTTCTGCTGACATCTCACCCTTTCCAGTCAACGCCAGATGTATCAACGCCGATCTTGAGACCAGCGCAGAACCGTAGAAATCCCAGGCGGTTGGCCCCCCGGCCGGGTCGGCCGTAATTTATGTAAGGTTCACAGTTACCCAAAGGTGCGAGGCGCACTCTACCATCAGCACGTTCAAATTGAGGTAAGAAACAGAAGCATCCAGCGCCAGCAGCGCCTGACGCGTTTCGGGCTACGCCCTTCCTCTGAGGCTTGCTGCTTACTGAATAACTGCCAACAGAAGGACTCCAGCAATACTCCCATATTTAATCAAAATTGCACTCAGGTGAGTATCATCATCACAAAGCCTTCTGGGACTGGTAGTCCTTAATATAAAACCCCAGTGGGCTGAAAGCAGGCATAAAGTACAATATTTCCAAATCACGGGTGCTTCTGCTGACATCTCACCCTTTCCAGTCAACGCCAGATGTATCAGCGCCGATCTTGAGACCAGCGCGGAACCGTAGAAATCCCCGGCGGTACGCCCCCTGGCCGGGTCGGCCGTAATTTATGTAAGGTTCACAGTTACCCAAAGGTGCGGGGCGCACTCTGCCATCAGCGCGTTCAAATTGAGGTAAGAAACAGAAGCATCCAGCGCCAGCAGCGCCAGCAGCGCCTGACGCGTTTCGGGCTACGCCCTTCCTCTGAGGCTTGCTGCTTACTGAATAACTGCCAACACAAGGACTCCAGCAATACTCCCATATTTAATCAAAATTGCACTCAGGTGAGTATCATCATCACAAAGCCTTCTGGGACTGGTAGTCCTTAATATAAAACCCCAGTGGGCTGAAAGCAGGCATAAAGTACAATATTTCCAAATCACGGGTGCTCTGCCGACATCTCACCCTTTCCAGTCAACGCCAGATGTATCAGCGCCGATCTTGAGACCAGCGCGGAACCGTAGAAATCCCCGGCGGTGCGCCCCCCGGCCGGGTCGGCCGTAATTTATGTAAGGTTCACAGTTACCCAAAGGTGCGGGGCGCACTCTGCCATCAGCGCGTTCAAATTGAGGTAAGAAACAGAAGCATCCAGCGCCAGCAGCGCCTGACGTGTTTCGGGCTGCGCCCTTCCTCTGAGGCTTGCTGCTTACTGAATAACTGCCAACACAAGGACTCCAGCAATATTCCCATATTTTATCAAAATTGCACTCAGGTGAGTATCATCATCACAAAGCCTTCTGGGACTGGTAGTCCTTAATATAAAACCCCAGTGGGCTGAAAGCAGGCAAAAAGTACAATATTTCCAAATCACGGGTGCTTCTGCCGACATCTCACCCTTTCCAGTCAACGCCAGATGTATCAGCGCCGATCTTGAGACCAGCGCGGAACCGTAGAAATCCCCGGCGGTGCGCCCCCCGGCCGGGTCGGCCGTAATTTATGTAAGGTTCACAGTTACCCAAAGGTGCGGGGCGCACTCTGCCATCAGCACGTTCAAATTGAGGTAAGAAACAGAAGCATCCAGCGCCAGCAGCGCCTGACGCATTTCGGGCTACGCCATTCCTCTGAGGCTTGCTGCTTACTGAATAACTGCCAACACAAGGACTCCAGCAATACTCCCATATTTAATCAAAATTGCACTCAGGTGAGTATCATCATCACAAAGCCTTCTGGGACTGGTAGTCCTTAATATAAAACCCCAGTGGGCTGAAAGCAGGCATAAAGTACAATATTTCCAAATCACGGGTGCTTCTGCTGACATCTCACCCTTTCCAGTCAACGCCAGATGTATCAGCGCCGATCTTGAGACCAGCGCAGAACCGTAGAAATCCCAGGCGGTTGGCCCCCCGGCCGGGTCGGCCGTAATTTATGTAAGGTTCACAGTTACCCAAAGGTGCGAGGCGCACTCTACCATCAGCACGTTCAAATTGAGGTAAGAAACAGAAGCATCCAGCGCCAGCAGCGCCTGACGCGTTTCGGGCTACGCCCTTCCTCTGAGGCTTGCTGCTTACTGAATAACTGCCAACACAAGGACTCCAGCAATACTCCCATATTTAATCAAAATTGCACTCAGGTGAGTATCATCATCACAAAGCCTTCTGGGACTGGTAGTCCTTAATATAAAACCCCAGTGGGCTGAAAGCAGGCATAAAGTACAATATTTCCAAATCACGGGTGCTCTGCCGACATCTCACCCTTTCCAGTCAACGCCAGATGTATCAGCGTCGATCTTGAGACCAGCGCGGAACCGTAGAAATCCCCGGCGGTGCGCCCCCCGGCCGGGTCGGCCGTAATTTATGAAAGGTTCACAGTTACCCAAAGGTGCGGGGCGCACTCTGCCATCAGCGTGTTCAAATTGAGGTAAGAAACAGAAGCATCCAGCGCCAGCAGCGCCTGACGTGTTTCGGGCTGCGCCCTTCCTCTGAGGCTTGCTGCTTACTGAATAACTGCCAACACAAGGACTCCAGCAATATTCCCATATTTTATCAAAATTGCACTCAGGTGAGTATCATCATCACAAAGCCTTCTGGGACTGGTAGTCCTTAATATAAAATCCCAGTGGGCTGAAAGCAGGCATAAAGTACAATATTTCCAAATCACGGGTGCTTCTGCCGACATCTCACCCTTTCCAGTCAACGCCAGATGTATCAGCGCCGATCTTGAGACCAGCGCGGAACCGTAGAAATCCCCGGCGGTGCGCCCCCCGGCCGGGTCGGCCGTAATTTATGTAAGGTTCACAGTTACCCAAAGGTGCGGGGCGCACTCTGCCATCAGCGCGTTCAAATTGAGGTAAGAAACAGAAGCATCCAGCGCCAGCAGCGCCTGACGTGTTTCGGGCTGCGCCCTTCCTCTGAGGCTTGCTGCTTACTGAATAACTGCCAACACAAGGACTCCAGCAATATTCCCATATTTTATCAAAATTGCACTCAGGTGAGTATCATCATCACAAAGCCTTCTGGGACTGGTAGTCCTTAATATAAAACCCCAGTGGGCTGAAAGCAGGCATAAAGTACAATATTTCCAAATCACGGGTGCTTCTGCTGACATCTCACCCTTTCCAGTCAACGCCAGATGTATCAGCGCCGATCTTGAGACCAGCGCAGAACCGTAGAAATCCCAGGCGGTTGGCCCCCCGGCCGGGTCGGCCGTAATTTATGTAAGGTTCACAGTTACCCAAAGGTGCGAGGCGCACTCTACCATCAGCACGTTCAAATTGAGGTAAGAAACAGAAGCATCCAGCACCAGCAGCGCCTGACGCATTTCGGGCTACGCCCTTCCTCTGAGGCTTGCTGCTTACTGAATAACTGCCAACACAAGGACTCCAGCAATACTCCCATGTTTAATCAAAATTGCACTCAGGTGAGTATCATCATCACAAAGCCTTCTGGGACTGGTAGTCCTTAATATAAAACCCCAGTGGGCTGAAAGCAGGCATAAAGTACAATATTTCCAAATCACGGGTGCTCTGCCGACATCTCACCCTTTCCAGTCAACGCCAGATGTATCAGCGCCGATCTTGAGACCAGCGCGGAACTGTAGAAATCCCCGGCGGTGCGCCCCTCGGCCGGGTCGGCCGTAATTTATGAAAGGTTCACAGTTACCCAAAGGTGCGGGGCGCACTCTGCCATTAGCGCGTTCAAATTGAGGTAAGAAACAGAAGCATCCAGCGCCAGCAGCGCCTGACGTGTTTCGGGCTGCGCCCTTCCTCTGAGGCTTGCTGCTTACTGAATAACTGCCAACACAAGGACTCCAGCAATACTCCCATATTTAATCAAAATTGCACTCAGGTGAGTATCATCATCACAAAGCCTTCTGGGACTGGTAGTCCTTAATATAAAACCCCAGTGGGCTGAAAGCAGGCATAAAGTACAATATTTCCAAATCACGGGTGCTTCTGCTGACATCTCACCCTTTCCAGTCAACGCCAGATGTATCAGCGCCGATCTTGAGACCAGCGCAGAACCGTAGAAATCCCAGGCGGTTGGCCCCCCAGCCGGGTCGGCCGTGATTTATGTAACGTTCACAGTTACCCAAAGGTGCGAGGCGCACTCTACCATCAGCACGTTCAAATTGAGGTAAGAAACAGAAGCATCCAGCGCCAGCAGCGCCTGACGCGTTTCGGGCTACGCCCTTCCTCTGAGGCTTGCTGCTTACTGAATAACTGCCAACACAAGGACTCCAGCAATACTCCCATATTTAATCAAAATTGCACTCAGGTGAGTATCATCATCACAAAGCCTTCTGGGACTGGTAGTCCTTAATATAAAACCCCAGTGGGCTGAAAGCAGGCATAAAGTACAATATTTCCAAATCACGGGTGCTCTGCCGACATCTCACCCTTTCCAGTCAACGCCAGATGTATCAGCGCCGATCTTGAGACCAGCGCGGAACCGTAGAAATCCCCGGCGGTGCGCCCCCCGGCCGGGTCGGCCGTAATTTATGTAAGGTTCACAGTTACCCAAAGGTGCGGGGCGCACTCTGCCATCAGCGCGTTCAAATTGAGGTAAGAAACAGAAGCATTCAGCGCCAGCAGCGCCTGACGTGTTTCGGGCTGCGCCCTTCCTCTGAGGCTTGCTGCTTACTGAATAACTGCCAACACAAGGACTCCAGCAATATTCCCATATTTTATCAAAATTGCACTCAGGTGAGTATCATCATCACAAAGCCTTCTGGGACTGGTAGTCCTTAATATAAAACCCCAGTGGGCTGAAAGCAGGCATAAAGTACAATATTTCCAAATCACGGGTGCTTCTGCCGACATCTCACCCTTTCCAGTCAACGCCAGATGTATCAGCGCCGATCTTGAGACCAGCGCAGAACCGTAGAAATCCCCGGCGGTGCGCCCCCCCGGCCGGGTCGGCCGTAATTTATGTAAGGTTCACAGTTACCCAAAGGTGCGGGGCGCACTCTGCCATCAGCGCGTCCAAATTGAGGTAAGAAACAGAAGCATCCAGCGCCAGCAGCGCCTGACGAATTTCGGGCTACGCCATTTCTCTGAGGCTTGCTGCTTACTGAATAACTGCCAACACAAGGACTCCAGCAATACTCCCATATTTAATCAAAATTGCACTCAGGTGAGTATCATCATCACAAAGCCTTCTGGGACTGGTAGTCCTTAATATAAAACCCCAGTGGGCTGAAAGCAGGCATAAAGTACAATATTTCCAAATCACGGGTGCTTCTGCTGACATCTCACCCTTTCCAGTCAACGCCAGATGTATCAACGCCGATCTTGAGACCAGCGCAGAACCGTAGAAATCCCAGGCGGTTGGCCCCCCGGCCGGGTCGGCCGTAATTTATGTAAGGTTCACAGTTACCCAAAGGTGCGAGGCGCACTCTACCATCAGCACGTTCAAATTGAGGTAAGAAACAGAAGCATCCAGCGCCAGCAGCGCCTGACGCGTTTCGGGCTACGCCCTTCCTCTGAGGCTTGCTGCTTACTGAATAACTGCCAACAGAAGGACTCCAGCAATACTCCCATATTTAATCAAAATTGCACTCAGGTGAGTATCATCATCACAAAGCCTTCTGGGACTGGTAGTCCTTAATATAAAACCCCAGTGGGCTGAAAGCAGGCATAAAGTACAATATTTCCAAATCACGGGTGCTTCTGCTGACATCTCACCCTTTCCAGTCAACGCCAGATGTATCAGCGCCGATCTTGAGACCAGCGCGGAACCGTAGAAATCCCCGGCGGTACGCCCCCTGGCCGGGTCGGCCGTAATTTATGTAAGGTTCACAGTTACCCAAAGGTGCGGGGCGCACTCTGCCATCAGCGCGTTCAAATTGAGGTAAGAAACAGAAGCATCCAGCGCCAGCAGCGCCAGCAGCGCCTGACGCGTTTCGGGCTACGCCCTTCCTCTGAGGCTTGCTGCTTACTGAATAACTGCCAACACAAGGACTCCAGCAATACTCCCATATTTAATCAAAATTGCACTCAGGTGAGTATCATCATCACAAAGCCTTCTGGGACTGGTAGTCCTTAATATAAAACCCCAGTGGGCTGAAAGCAGGCATAAAGTACAATATTTCCAAATCACGGGTGCTCTGCCGACATCTCACCCTTTCCAGTCAACGCCAGATGTATCAGCGCCGATCTTGAGACCAGCGCGGAACCGTAGAAATCCCCGGCGGTGCGCCCCCCGGCCGGGTCGGCCGTAATTTATGTAAGGTTCACAGTTACCCAAAGGTGCGGGGCGCACTCTGCCATCAGCGCGTTCAAATTGAGGTAAGAAACAGAAGCATTCAGCGCCAGCAGCGCCTGACGTGTTTCGGGCTGCGCCCTTCCTCTGAGGCTTGCTGCTTACTGAATAACTGCCAACACAAGGACTCCAGCAATATTCCCATATTTTATCAAAATTGCACTCAGGTGAGTATCATCATCACAAAGCCTTCTGGGACTGGTAGTCCTTAATATAAAACCCCAGTGGGCTGAAAGCAGGCATAAAGTACAATATTTCCAAATCACGGGTGCTTCTGCCGACATCTCACCCTTTCCAGTCAACGCCAGATGTATCAGCGCCGATCTTGAGACCAGCGCAGAACCGTAGAAATCCCCGGCGGTGCGCCCCCCCGGCCGGGTCGGCCGTAATTTATGTAAGGTTCACAGTTACCCAAAGGTGCGGGGCGCACTCTGCCATCAGCGCGTCCAAATTGAGGTAAGAAACAGAAGCATCCAGCGCCAGCAGCGCCTGACGCATTTCGGGCTACGCCATTCCTCTGAGGCTTGCTGCTTACTGAATAACTGCCAACACAAGGACTCCAGCAATACTCCCATATTTAATCAAAATTGCACTCAGGTGAGTATCATCATCACAAAGCCTTCTGGGACTGGTAGTCCTTAATATAAAACCCCAGTGGGCTGAAAGCAGGCATAAAGTACAATATTTCCAAATCACGGGTGCTTCTGCTGACATCTCACCCTTTCCAGTCAACGCCAGATGTATCAACGCCGATCTTGAGACCAGCGCAGAACCGTAGAAATCCCAGGCGGTTGGCCCCCCGGCCGGGTCGGCCGTAATTTATGTAAGGTTCACAATTACCCAAAGGTGCGAGGCGCACTCTACCATCAGCACGTTCAAATTGAGGTAAGAAACAGAAGCATCCAGCGCCAGCAGCGCCTGACGCGTTTCGGGCTACGCCCTTCCTCTGAGGCTTGCTGCTTACTGAATAACTGCCAACAGAAGGACTCCAGCAATACTCCCATATTTAATCAAAATTGCACTCAGGTGAGTATCATCATCACAAAGCCTTCTGGGACTGGTAGTCCTTAATATAAAACCCCAGTGGGCTGAAAGCAGGCATAAAGTACAATATTTCCAAATCACGGGTGCTTCTGCTGACATCTCACCCTTTCCAGTCAACGCCAGATGTATCAGCGCCGATCTTGAGACCAGCGCAGAACCGTAGAAATCCCAGGCGGTTGGCCCCCCGGCCGGGTCGGCCGTAATTTATGTAAGGTTCACAGTTACCCAAAGGTGCGAGGCGCACTCTACCATCAGCACGTTCAAATTGAGGTAAGAAACAGAAGCATCCAGCGCCAGCAGCGCCTGACGCGTTTCGGGCTACGCCCTTCCTCTGAGGCTTGCTGCTTACTGAATAACTGCCAACACAAGGACTCCAGCAATACTCCCATATTTAATCAAAATTGCACTCAGGTGAGTATCATCATCACAAAGCCTTCTGGGACTGGTAGTCCTTAATATAAAACCCCAGTGGGCTGAAAGCAGGCATAAAGTACAATATTTCCAAATCACGGGTGCTCTGCCGACATCTCACCCTTTCCAGTCAACGCCAGATGTATCAGCGTCGATCTTGAGACCAGCGCGGAACCGTAGAAATCCCCGGCGGTGCGCCCCCCGGCCGGGTCGGCCGTAATTTATGAAAGGTTCACAGTTACCCAAAGGTGCGGGGCGCACTCTGCCATCAGCGCGTTCAAATTGAGGTAAGAAACAGAAGCATCCAGCGCCAGCAGCGCCTGACGGGTTTCGGGCTATGCCCTTCCTCTGAGGCTTGCTGCTTACTAAATAACTGCCAACACAAGGACTCCAGCAATACTCCCATATTTAATCAAAATTGCACTCAGGTGAGTATCATCATCACAAAGCCTTCTGAGACTGGTAGTCCTTAATATAAAACCCCAGTGGGCTGAAAGCAGGCATAAAGTACAATATTTCCAAATCACGGGTGCTTCTGCTGACATCTCACGCTTTCCAGTCAATGCCAGATGTATCAGCGCCAATCTTGAGACCAGCGCGGAACCGTAGAAATCCCCGGCGGTACCCCCCCCGGCCGGGTCGGCCGTAATTTATGTAAGGTTCACAGTTACCCAAAGGTGAGGGGCGCACTCTGCCATCAGCGCGTTCAAATTGAGGTAAGAAACAGAAGCATCCAGCGCCAGCAGCGCCAGCAGCGCCTGACGCGTTTCGGGCTACGCCCTTCCTCTGAGGCTTGCTGCTTACTGAATAACTGCCAACACAAGGACTCCAGCAATACTCCCATATTTAATCAAAACTGCACTCAGGTGAGTATCATCATCACAAAGCCTTCTGGGACTAGTAGTCCTTAATATAAAACCCCAGTGGGCTTTAAGCAGGCATAAAGTACGATATTTCCAAATCACGGATGCTTCTGCTGACATCTCACCCTTTCCAGTCAACGCCAGATGTAGCAGCGCCGATCTTGAGACCAGCGCGGAACCGTAGAAATCCCCGGCGGTGCGCCCCCAGCCGGGTCGGCCGTAATTTATGTAAGGTTCACAGTTACCCCAAAGGTGCGGGGCGCACTCTGCCATCAGCGCGTTCAAATTGAGGTAAGAAACAGAAGCATCCAGCGCCAGCAGCGCCTGACGTGTTTCGGGCTGTGCCCTTCCTCTGAGGCTAGCTGCTTACTGAATAACTGCCAACACAAGGACTCCAGCAATACTCCCATATTTAATCAAAATCGCACTCAGGTGAGTATCATCATCACAAAGCCTTCTGGGACTGGTAGTCCTTAATATAAAACCCCAGTGGGCTGAAAGCAGGCATAAAGTACAATATTTCCAAATCACGGGTGCTTCTGCTGACATCTCATCCTTTCCAGTCAACTCCAGATGTATCAGCACCGATCTTGAGACCAGCGCGGAACCGTAGAAATCCCCGGCGGTGCGCCCCCCGGCCGGGTCGGCCGTAATTTATGTAAGGTTCACAGTTACCCAAAGGTGCGGGGCGCACTCTGCCATCAGCGCGTTCAAATTGAGGTAAGAAACAGAAGCATCCAGCGCCAGCAGCGCCTGACGCGTTTCAGGCTACGCCCTTCCTCTGAGGCTTGCTGCTTACTGAATAACTGCCAACACAAGGACTCCAGCAATACTCCCATATTTAATCAAAATTGCACTCAGGTGAGTATCATCATCACAAAGCCTTCTGGGACTGGTAGTCCTTAATATAAAACCCCAGTGGGCTGAAAGCAGGCATAAAGTACAATATTTCCAAATCACGGGTGCTTCTGCTGACATCTCACCCTTTCCAGTCAACGCCAGATGTATCAGCGCCGATCTTGAGACCATCGCGGAACCGTAGAAATCCCCGGCGGTACGCCCCCTGGCCGGGTCGGCCGTAATTTATGTAAGGTTCACAGTTACCCAAAGGTGCGGGGCGCACTCTGCCATCAGCGCGTTCAAATTGAGGTAAGAAACAGAAGCATCCAGCGCCAGCAGCGCCTGACGCATTTCGGGCTACGCCATTCCTCTGAGGCTTGCTGCTTACTGAATAACTGCCAACACAAGGACTCCAGCAATACTCCCATATTTAATCAAAATTGCACTCAGGTGAGTATCATCATCACAAAGCCTTCTGGGACTGGTAGTCCTTAATATAAAACCCCAGTGGGCTGAAAGCAGGCATAAAGTACAATATTTCCAAATCACGGGTGCTTCTGCTGACATCTCACCCTTTCCAGTCAACGCCAGATGTATCAACGCCGATCTTGAGACCAGCGCAGAACCGTAGAAATCCCAGGCGGTTGGCCCCCCGGCCGGGTCGGCCGTAATTTATGTAAGGTTCACAGTTACCCAAAGGTGCGAGGCGCACTCTACCATCAGCACGTTCAAATTGAGGTAAGAAACAGAAGCATCCAGCGCCAGCAGCGCCTGACGCGTTTCGGGCTACGCCCTTCCTCTGAGGCTTGCTGCTTACTGAATAACTGCCAACAGAAGGACTCCAGCAATACTCCCATATTTAATCAAAATTGCACTCAGGTGAGTATCATCATCACAAAGCCTTCTGGGACTGGTAGTCCTTAATATAAAACCCCAGTGGGCTGAAAGCAGGCATAAAGTACAATATTTCCAAATCACGGGTGCTTCTGCTGACATCTCACCCTTTCCAGTCAACGCCAGATGTATCAGCGCCGATCTTGAGACCAGCGCGGAACCGTAGAAATCCCCGGCGGTACGCCCCCTGGCCGGGTCGGCCGTAATTTATGTAAGGTTCACAGTTACCCAAAGGTGCGGGGCGCACTCTGCCATCAGCGCGTTCAAATTGAGGTAAGAAACAGAAGCATCCAGCGCCAGCAGCGCCAGCAGCGCCTGACGCGTTTCGGGCTACGCCCTTCCTCTGAGGCTTGCTGCTTACTGAATAACTGCCAACACAAGGACTCCAGCAATACTCCCATATTTAATCAAAATTGCACTCAGGTGAGTATCATCATCACAAAGCCTTCTGGGACTGGTAGTCCTTAATATAAAACCCCAGTGGGCTGAAAGCAGGCATAAAGTACAATATTTCCAAATCACGGGTGCTCTGCCGACATCTCACCCTTTCCAGTCAACGCCAGATGTATCAGCGCCGATCTTGAGACCAGCGCGGAACCGTAGAAATCCCCGGCGGTGCGCCCCCCGGCCGGGTCGGCCGTAATTTATGTAAGGTTCACAGTTACCCAAAGGTGCGGGGCGCACTCTGCCATCAGCGCGTTCAAATTGAGGTAAGAAACAGAAGCATCCAGCGCCAGCAGCGCCTGACGTGTTTCGGGCTGCGCCCTTCCTCTGAGGCTTGCTGCTTACTGAATAACTGCCAACACAAGGACTCCAGCAATATTCCCATATTTTATCAAAATTGCACTCAGGTGAGTATCATCATCACAAAGCCTTCTGGGACTGGTAGTCCTTAATATAAAACCCCAGTGGGCTGAAAGCAGGCAAAAAGTACAATATTTCCAAATCACGGGTGCTTCTGCCGACATCTCACCCTTTCCAGTCAACGCCAGATGTATCAGCGCCGATCTTGAGACCAGCGCGGAACCGTAGAAATCCCCGGCGGTGCGCCCCCCGGCCGGGTCGGCCGTAATTTATGTAAGGTTCACAGTTACCCAAAGGTGCGGGGCGCACTCTGCCATCAGCACGTTCAAATTGAGGTAAGAAACAGAAGCATCCAGCGCCAGCAGCGCCTGACGCATTTCGGGCTACGCCATTCCTCTGAGGCTTGCTGCTTACTGAATAACTGCCAACACAAGGACTCCAGCAATACTCCCATATTTAATCAAAATTGCACTCAGGTGAGTATCATCATCACAAAGCCTTCTGGGACTGGTAGTCCTTAATATAAAACCCCAGTGGGCTGAAAGCAGGCATAAAGTACAATATTTCCAAATCACGGGTGCTTCTGCTGACATCTCACCCTTTCCAGTCAACGCCAGATGTATCAGCGCCGATCTTGAGACCAGCGCAGAACCGTAGAAATCCCAGGCGGTTGGCCCCCCGGCCGGGTCGGCCGTAATTTATGTAAGGTTCACAGTTACCCAAAGGTGCGAGGCGCACTCTACCATCAGCACGTTCAAATTGAGGTAAGAAACAGAAGCATCCAGCGCCAGCAGCGCCTGACGCGTTTCGGGCTACGCCCTTCCTCTGAGGCTTGCTGCTTACTGAATAACTGCCAACACAAGGACTCCAGCAATACTCCCATATTTAATCAAAATTGCACTCAGGTGAGTATCATCATCACAAAGCCTTCTGGGACTGGTAGTCCTTAATATAAAACCCCAGTGGGCTGAAAGCAGGCATAAAGTACAATATTTCCAAATCACGGGTGCTCTGCCGACATCTCACCCTTTCCAGTCAACGCCAGATGTATCAGCGCCGATCTTGAGACCAGCGCGGAACCGTAGAAATCCCCGGCGGTGCGCCCCCCGGCCGGGTCGGCCGTAATTTATGTAAGGTTCACAGTTACCCAAAGGTGCGGGGCGCACTCTGCCATCAGCGCGTTCAAATTGAGGTAAGAAACAGAAGCATCCAGCGCCAGCAGCGCCTGACGTGTTTCGGGCTGCGCCCTTCCTCTGAGGCTTGCTGCTTACTGAATAACTGCCAACACAAGGACTCCAGCAATATTCCCATATTTTATCAAAATTGCACTCAGGTGAGTATCATCATCACAAAGCCTTCTGGGACTGGTAGTCCTTAATATAAAACCCCAGTGGGCTGAAAGCAGGCAAAAAGTACAATATTTCCAAATCACGGGTGCTTCTGCCGACATCTCACCCTTTCCAGTCAACGCCAGATGTATCAGCGCCGATCTTGAGACCAGCGCGGAACCGTAGAAATCCCCGGCGGTGCGCCCCCCGGCCGGGTCGGCCGTAATTTATGTAAGGTTCACAGTTACCCAAAGGTGCGGGGCGCACTCTGCCATCAGCACGTTCAAATTGAGGTAAGAAACAGAAGCATCCAGCGCCAGCAGCGCCTGACGCATTTCGGGCTACGCCATTCCTCTGAGGCTTGCTGCTTACTGAATAACTGCCAACACAAGGACTCCAGCAATACTCCCATATTTAATCAAAATTGCACTCAGGTGAGTATCATCATCACAAAGCCTTCTGGGACTGGTAGTCCTTAATATAAAACCCCAGTGGGCTGAAAGCAGGCATAAAGTACAATATTTCCAAATCACGGGTGCTTCTGCTGACATCTCACCCTTTCCAGTCAACGCCAGATGTATCAGCGCCGATCTTGAGACCAGCGCAGAACCGTAGAAATCCCAGGCGGTTGGCCCCCCGGCCGGGTCGGCCGTAATTTATGTAAGGTTCACAGTTACCCAAAGGTGCGAGGCGCACTCTACCATCAGCACGTTCAAATTGAGGTAAGAAACAGAAGCATCCAGCGCCAGCAGCGCCTGACGCGTTTCGGGCTACGCCCTTCCTCTGAGGCTTGCTGCTTACTGAATAACTGCCAACACAAGGACTCCAGCAATACTCCCATATTTAATCAAAATTGCACTCAGGTGAGTATCATCATCACAAAGCCTTCTGGGACTGGTAGTCCTTAATATAAAACCCCAGTGGGCTGAAAGCAGGCATAAAGTACAATATTTCCAAATCACGGGTGCTCTGCCGACATCTCACCCTTTCCAGTCAACGCCAGATGTATCAGCGTCGATCTTGAGACCAGCGCGGAACCGTAGAAATCCCCGGCGGTGCGCCCCCCGGCCGGGTCGGCCGTAATTTATGAAAGGTTCACAGTTACCCAAAGGTGCGGGGCGCACTCTGCCATCAGCGTGTTCAAATTGAGGTAAGAAACAGAAGCATCCAGCGCCAGCAGCGCCTGACGTGTTTCGGGCTGCGCCCTTCCTCTGAGGCTTGCTGCTTACTGAATAACTGCCAACACAAGGACTCCAGCAATATTCCCATATTTTATCAAAATTGCACTCAGGTGAGTATCATCATCACAAAGCCTTCTGGGACTGGTAGTCCTTAATATAAAATCCCAGTGGGCTGAAAGCAGGCATAAAGTACAATATTTCCAAATCACGGGTGCTTCTGCCGACATCTCACCCTTTCCAGTCAACGCCAGATGTATCAGCGCCGATCTTGAGACCAGCGCGGAACCGTAGAAATCCCCGGCGGTGCGCCCCCCGGCCGGGTCGGCCGTAATTTATGTAAGGTTCACAGTTACCCAAAGGTGCGGGGCGCACTCTGCCATCAGCGCGTTCAAATTGAGGTAAGAAACAGAAGCATCCAGCGCCAGCAGCGCCTGACGTGTTTCGGGCTGCGCCCTTCCTCTGAGGCTTGCTGCTTACTGAATAACTGCCAACACAAGGACTCCAGCAATATTCCCATATTTTATCAAAATTGCACTCAGGTGAGTATCATCATCACAAAGCCTTCTGGGACTGGTAGTCCTTAATATAAAACCCCAGTGGGCTGAAAGCAGGCATAAAGTACAATATTTCCAAATCACGGGTGCTTCTGCTGACATCTCACCCTTTCCAGTCAACGCCAGATGTATCAGCGCCGATCTTGAGACCAGCGCAGAACCGTAGAAATCCCAGGCGGTTGGCCCCCCGGCCGGGTCCGCCGTAATTTATGTAAGGTTCACAGTTACCCAAAGGTGCGAGGCGCACTCTACCATCAGCACGTTCAAATTGAGGTAAGAAACAGAAGCATCCAGCACCAGCAGCGCCTGACGCATTTCGGGCTACGCCCTTCCTCTGAGGCTTGCTGCTTACTGAATAACTGCCAACACAAGGACTCCAGCAATACTCCCATGTTTAATCAAAATTGCACTCAGGTGAGTATCATCATCACAAAGCCTTCTGGGACTGGTAGTCCTTAATATAAAACCCCAGTGGGCTGAAAGCAGGCATAAAGTACAATATTTCCAAATCACGGGTGCTCTGCCGACATCTCACCCTTTCCAGTCAACGCCAGATGTATCAGCGCCGATCTTGAGACCAGCGCGGAACTGTAGAAATCCCCGGCGGTGCGCCCCTCGGCCGGGTCGGCCGTAATTTATGAAAGGTTCACAGTTACCCAAAGGTGCGGGGCGCACTCTGCCATTAGCGCGTTCAAATTGAGGTAAGAAACAGAAGCATCCAGCGCCAGCAGCGCCTGACGTGTTTCGGGCTGCGCCCTTCCTCCGAGGCTTGCTGCTTACTGAATAACTGCCAACACAAGGACTCCAGCAATATTCCCATATTTTATCAAAATTGCACTCAGGTGAGTATCATCATCACAAAGCCTTCTGGGACTGGTAGTCCTTAATATAAAACCCCAGTGGGCTGAAAGCAGGCATAAAGTACAATATTTCCAAATCACGGGTGCTTCTGCCGACATCTCACCCTTTCCAGTCAACGCCAGATGTATCAGCGCCGATCTTGAGACCAGCGCGGAACCGTAGAAATCCCCGGCGGTGCGCCCCCCGGCCGGGTCGGCCGTAATTTATGTAAGGTTCACAGTTACCCAAAGGTGCGGGGCGCACTCTGCCATCAGCGCGTTCAAATTGAGGTAAGAAACAGAAGCATCCAGCGCCAGCAGCGCCTGACGCGTTTCAGGCTACGCCCTTCCTCTGAGGCTTGCTGCTTACTGAATAACTGCCAACACAAGGAGTCCAGCAATACTCCCATATTTAATCAAAATTGCACTCAGGTGAGTATCATCATCACAAAGCCTTCTGGGACTGGTAGTCCTTAATATAAAACCCCAGTGGGCTGAAAGCAGGCATAAAGTACAATATTTCCAAATCACGGGTGCTTCTGCTGACATCTCACCCTTTCCAGTCAACGCCAGATGTATCAGCGCCGATCTTGAGACCATCGCGGAACCGTAGAAATCCCCGGCGGTACGCCCCCTGGCCGGGTCGGCCGTAATTTATGTAAGGTTCACAGTTACCCAAAGGTGCGGGGCGCACTCTGCCATCAGCGCGTTCAAATTGAGGTAAGAAACAGAAGCATCCAGCGCCAGCAGCGCCAGCAGCGCCTGACGTGTTTCGGGCTACGCCCTTCCTCTGAGGCTTGCTGCTTACTGAATAACTGCCAACACAAGGACTCCAGCAATACTCCCATATTTAATCAAAATTGCACTCAGGTGAGTATCATCATCACAAAGCCTTCTGGGACTGGTAGTCCTTAATATAAGACCCCAGTGGGCTGAAAGCAGGCATAAAGTACAATATCTCCAAATCACGGGTGCTCTGCCAACATCTCACCCTTTCCAGTCAACGCCAGATGTATCAGCGCCGATCTTGAGACCAGCGCGGAACCGTAGAAATCCCCGGCGGTGCGCCCCCCGGCCGGGTCGGCCGTAATTTATGTAAGGTTCACAGTTACCCAAAGGTGCGGGGCGCACTCTGCCATCAGCGCGTTCAAATTGAGGTAAGAAACAGAAGCATTCAGCGCCAGCAGCGCCTGACGTGTTTCGGGCTGCGCCCTTCCTCTGAGGCTTGCTGCTTACTGAATAACTGCCAACACAAGGACTCCAGCAATATTCCCATATTTTATCAAAATTGCACTCAGGTGAGTATCATCATCACAAAGCCTTCTGGGACTGGTAGTCCTTAATATAAAACCCCAGTGGGCTGAAAGCAGGCATAAAGTACAATATTTCCAAATCACGGGTGCTTCTGCCGACATCTCACCCTTTCCAGTCAACGCCAGATGTATCAGCGCCGATCTTGAGACCAGCGCGGAACCGTAGAAATCCCCGGCGGTGCGCCCCCAGCCGGGTCGGCCGTAATTTATGTAAGGTTCACAGTTACCCCAAAGGTGCGGGGCGCACTCTGCCATCAGCGCGTTCAAATTGAGGTAGGAAACAGAAGCATCCAGCGCCAGCAGCGCCTGACGCGTTTCGGGCTGTGCCCTTCCTCTGAGGCTAGCTGCTTACTGAATAACTGCCAACACAAGGACTCCAGCAATACTCCCATATTTAATCAAAATTGCACTCAGGTGAGTATCATCATCACAAAGCCTTCTGGGACTGGTAGTCCTTAATATAAGACCCCAGTGGGCTGAAAGCAGGCATAAAGTACAATATTTCCAAATCACGGGTGCTCTGCCGACATCTCACCCTTTCCAGTCAACGCCAGATGTATCAGCGCCGATCTTGAGACCAGCGCGGAACCGTAGAAATCCCCGGCGGTGCGCCCCCTGGCCGGGTCGCGCGTAATTTATGTAAGGTTCACAGTTACCCAAAGGTGCGGGGCGCACTCTGCCATCAGCGCGTTCAAATTGAGGTAAGAAACAGAAGCATCCAGCGCCAGCAGCGCCAGCAGCGCCTGACGCGTTTCGGGCTACGCCCTTCCTCTGAGGCTTGCTGCTTACTGAATAACTGCCAACACAAGGACTCCAGCAATATTCCCATATTTTATCAAAATTGCACTCAGGTGAGTATCATCATCACAAAGCCTTCTGGGACTGGTAGTCCTTAATATAAAACCCCAGTGGGCTGAAAGCAGGCATAAAGTACAATATTTCCAAATCACGGGTGCTTCTGCCGACATCTCACCCTTTCCAGTCAACGCCAGATGTATCAGCGCCGATCTTGAGACCAGCGCAGAACCGTAGAAATCCCCGGCGGTGCGCCCCCCGGACGGGTCGGCCGTAATTTATGTAAGGTTCACAGTTACCCAAAGGTGCGGGGCGCACTCTGCCATCAGCGCGTTCAAATTGAGGTAAGAAACAGAAGCATCCAGCGCCAGCAGCGCCTGACGCATTTCGGGCTACGCCATTCCTCTGAGGCTTGCTGCTTACTGAATAACTGCCAACACAAGGACTCCAGCAATACTCCCATATTTAATCAAAATTGCACTCAGGTGAGTATCATCATCACAAAGCCTTCTGGGACTGGTAGTCCTTAATATAAAACCCCAGTGGGCTGAAAGCAGGCATAAAGTACAATATTTCCAAATCACGGGTGCTTCTGCTGACATCTCACCCTTTCCAGTCAACGCCAGATGTATCAACGCCGATCTTGAGACCAGCGCAGAACCGTAGAAATCCCAGGCGGTTGAGTAATTTATGTAAGGTTCACAGTTACCCAAAGGTGCGAGGCGCACTCTACCATCAGCACGTTCAAATTGAGGTAAGAAACAGAAGCATCCAGCGCCAGCAGCGCCTGACGCGTTTCGGGCTACGCCCTTCCTCTGAGGCTTGCTGCTTACTGAATAACTGCCAACAGAAGGACTCCAGCAATACTCCCATATTTAATCAAAATTGCACTCAGGTGAGTATCATCATCACAAAGCCTTCTGGGACTGGTAGTCCTTAATATAAAACCCCAGTGGGCTGAAAGCAGGCATAAAGTACAATATTTCCAAATCACGGGTGCTTCTGCTGACATCTCACCCTTTCCAGTCAACGCCAGATGTATCAGCGCCGATCTTGAGACCAGCGCGGAACCGTAGAAATCCCCGGCGGTACGCCCCCCGGCCGGGTCGGCCGTAATTTATGTAAGGTTCACAGTTACCCAAAGGTGCGAGGCGCACTCTGCCATCAGCGCGTTCAAATTGAGGTAAGAAACAGAAGCATCCAGCGCCAGCAGCGCCTGACGCGTTTCGGGCTACGCCCTTCCTCTGAGGCTTGCTGCTTACTGAATAACTGCCAACACAAGGACTCCAGCAATACTCACATATTTAATCAAAATTGCACTCAGGTGAGTATCATCATCACAAAGCCTTCTGAGACTGGTAGTCCTTAATATAAAACCCCAGTGGGCTGAAAGCAGGCATAAAGTACAATATTTCCAAATCACGGGTGCTTCTGCTGACATCTCACCCTTTCCAGTCAACGCCAGATGTATCAGCGCCGATCTTGAGACCATCGCGGAACCGTAGAAATCCCCGGCGGTCCGCCCCCTGGCCGGGTCGGCCGTAATTTATGTAAGGTTCACAGTTACCCAAAGGTGCGGGGCGCACTCTGCCATCAGCGCGTTCAAATTGAGGTAAGAAACAGAAGCATCCAGCGCCAGCAGCGCCAGCAGCGCCTGACGCGTTTCGGGCTATGCCCTTCCTCTGAGGCTTGCTGCTTACTGAATAACTGCCAACACAAGGACTCCAGCAATACTCCCATATTTAATCAAAATTGCACTCAGGTGAGTATCATCATCACAAAGCCTTCTGGGACTGGTAGTCCTTAATATAAGACCCCAGTGGGCTGAAAGCAGGCATAAAGTACAATATTTCCAAATCACGGGTGCTCTGCCGACATCTCACCCTTTCCAGTCAACGCCAGATGTATCAGCGCCGATCTTGAGACCAGCGCGGAAACATAGAAATCCCCGGCGGTGCGCCCCCCGGCCGGGTCGGCCGTAATTTATGTAAGGTTCACAGTTACCCAAAGGTGCGGGGCGCACTCTGCCATCAGCGCGTTCAAATTGAGGTAAGAAACAGAAGCATTCAGCGCCAGCAGCGCCTGACGTGTTTCGGGCTGCGCCCTTCCTCTGAGGCTTGCTGCTTACTGAATAACTGCCAACACAAGGACTCCAGCAATATTCCCATATTTTATCAAAATTGCACTCAGGTGAGTATCATCATCACAAAGCCTTCTGGGACTGGTAGTCCTTAATATAAAACCCCAGTGGGCTGAAAGCAGGCATAAAGTACAATATTTCCAAATCACGGGTGCTTCTGCCGACATCTCACCCTTTCCAGTCAACGCCAGATGTATCAGCGCCGATCTTGAGACCAGCGCAGAACCGTAGAAATCCCCGGCGGTGCGCCCCTCGGCCGGGTCGGCCGTAATTTATGTAAGGTTCACAGTTACCCAAAGGTGCGGGGCGCACTCTGCCATCAGCGCGTTCAAATTGAGGTAAGAAACAGAAGCATCCAGCGCCAGCAGCGCCTGACGCATTTCGGGCTACGCCATTCCTCTGAGGCTTGCTGCTTACTGAATAACTGCCAACACAAGGACTCCAGCAATACTCCCATATTTAATCAAAATTGCACTCAGGTGAGTATCATCATCACAAAGCCTTCTGGGACTGGTAGTCCTTAATATAAAACCCCAGTGGGCTGAAAGCAGGCATAAAGTACAATATTTCCAAATCACGGGTGCTTCTGCTGACATCTCACCCTTTCCAGTCAACGCCAGATGTATCAACGCCGATCTTGAGACCAGCGCAGAACCGTAGAAATCCCAGGCGGTTGGCCCCCCGGCCGGGTCGGCCGTAATTTATGTAAGGTTCACAGTTACCCAAAGGTGCGAGGCGCACTCTACCATCAGCACGTTCAAATTGAGGTAAGAAACAGAAGCATCCAGCGCCAGCAGCGCCTGACGCGTTTCGGGCTACGCCCTTCCTCTGAGGCTTGCTGCTTACTGAATAACTGCCAACAGAAGGACTCCAGCAATACTCCCATATTTAATCAAAATTGCACTCAGGTGAGTATCATCATCACAAAGCCTTCTGGGACTGGTAGTCCTTAATATAAAACCCCAGTGGGCTGAAAGCAGGCATAAAGTACAATATTTCCAAATCACGGGTGCTTCTGCTGACATCTCACCCTTTCCAGTCAACGCCAGATGTATCAGCGCCGATCTTGAGACCAGCGCGGAACCGTAGAAATCCCCGGCGGTACGCCCCCCGGCCGGGTCGGCCGTAATTTATGTAAGGTTCAGAGTTACCCAAAGGTGCGAGGCGCACTCTGCCATCAGCGCGTTCAAATTGAGGTAAGAAACAGAAGCATCCAGCGCCAGCAGCGCCTGACGCGTTTCGGGCTACGCCCTTCCTCTGAGGCTTGCTGCTTACTGAATAACTGCCAACACAAGGACTCCAGCAATACTCCCATATTTAATCAAAATTGCACTCAGGTGAGTATCATCATCACAAAGCCTTCTGAGACTGGTAGTCCTTAATATAAAACCCCAGTGGGCTGAAAGCAGGCATAAAGTACAATATTTCCAAATCACGGGTGCTTCTGCTGACATCTCACCCTTTCCAGTCAATGCCAGATGTATCAGCGCCGATCTTGAGACCAGCGCGGAACCGTAGAAATCCCCGGCGGTATCCCCCCCGGCCGGGTCGGCCGTAATTTATGTAAGGTTCACAGTTACCCAAAGGTGAGGGGCGCACTCTGCCATCAGCGCGTTCAAATTGAGGTAAGAAACAGAAGCATCCAGCGCCAGCAGCGCCAGCAGCGCCTGACGCGTTTCGGGCTACGCCCTTCCTCTGAGGCTTGCTGCTTACTGAATAACTGCCAACACAAGGACTCCAGCAATACTCCCATATTTAATCAAAACTGCACTCAGGTGAGTATCATCATCACAAAGCCTTCTGGGACTAGTAGTCCTTAATATAAAACCCCAGTGGGCTTTAAGCAGGCATAAAGTACAATATTTCCAAATCACGGATGCTTCTGCTGACATCTCACCCTTTCCAGTCAACGCCAGATGTAGCAGCGCCGATCTTGAGACCAGCGTGGAACCGTAGAAATCCCCGGCGGTGCGCCCCCAGCCGGGTCGGCCGTAATTTATGTAAGGTTTACAGTTACCCCAAAGGTGCGGGGGGCACTCTGCCATCAGCGCGTTCAAATTGAGGTAAGAAACAGAAGCATCCAGCGCCAGCAGCGCCTGACGTGTTTCGAGCTGTGCCCTTCCTCTGAGGCTAGCTGCTTACTGAATAACTGCCAACACAAGGACTCCAGCAATACTCCCATATTTAATCAAAATTGCACTCAGGTGAGTATCATCATCACAAAGCCTTCTGGGACTGGTAGTCCTTAATATAAAACCCCAGTGGGCTGAAAGCAGGCATAAAGTACAATATTTCCAAATCACGGGTGCTTCTTCTGACATCTCACCCTTTCCAGTCAACGCCAGATGTATCAGCGCCGATCTTGAGACCAGCGCAGAACCGTAGAAATCCCAGGCAGTTCGCCCCCCGGCCGGGTCGGCCGTAATTTATGTAAGGTTCACAGTTACCCAAAGGTGCGAGGCGCACTCTGCCATCAGCGCGTTCATATTGAGGTAAGAAACAGAAGCAATCAGCGCCAGCAGCGCCTGACGCGTTTCCGGCTACGCCCTTCCTCTGAGGCTTGCTGCTTACTGAATAACTGCCAACACAAGGACTCCAGCAATACTCCCATATTTAATCAAAATTGCACTCAGGTGAGTATCATCATCACAAAGCCTTCTGGGACTGGTAGTCCTTAATATAAAACCCCAGTGGGCTGAAAGCAGGCATAAAGTACAATATTTCCAAATCACGGGTGCTTCTGCTGACATCTCACCCTTTCCAGTCAACGCCAGATGTATCAGCGCCGATCTTGAGACCAGCGCGGAACCGTAGAAATCCCCGGCGGTACGCCCCCTGGCCGGGTCGGCCGTAATTTATGTAAGGTTCACAGTTACCCAAAGGTGCGGGGCGCACTCTGCCATCAGCGCGTTCAAATTGAGGTAAGAAACAGAAGCATCCAGCGCCAGCAGCGCCAGCAGCGCCTGACGCGTTTCGGGCTACGCCCTTCCTCTGAGGCTTGCTGCTTACTGAATAACTGCCAACACAAGGACTCCAGCAATACTCCCATATTTAATCAAAATTGCACTCAGGTGAGTATCATCATCACAAAGCCTTCTGGGACTGGTAGTCCTTAATATAAGACCCCAGTGGGCTGAAAGCAGGCATAAAGTACAATATTTCCAAATCACGGGTGCTCTGCCGACATCTCACCCTTTCCAGTCAACGCCAGATGTATCAGCGCCGATCTTGAGACCAGCGCGGAACCGTAGAAATCCCCGGCGGTGCGCCCCCCGGCCGGGTCGGCCGTAATTTATGTAAGGTTCACAGTTACCCAAAGGTGCGGGGCGCACTCTGCCATCAGCGCGTTCAAATTGAGGTAAGAAACAGAAGCATTCAGCGCCAGCAGCGCCTGTCGTGTTTCGGGCTGCGCCCTTCCTCTGAGGCTTGCTGCTTACTGAATAACTGCCAACACAAGGACTCCAGCAATATTCCCATATTTTATCAAAATTGCACTCAGGTGAGTATCATCATCACAAAGCCTTCTGGGACTGGTAGTCCTTAATATAAAACCCCAGTGGGCTGAAAGCAGGCATAAAGTACAATATTTCAAAATCACGGGTGCTTCTGCCGACATCTCACCCTTTCCAGTCAACGCCAGATGTATCAGCGCCGATCTTGAGACCAGCGCAGAACCGTAGAAATCCCCGGCGGTGCGCCCCCCGGCCGGGTCGGCCGTAATTTATGTAAGGTTCACAGTTACCCAAAGGTGCGGCGCGCACTCTGCCATCAGCGCGTTCAAATTGAGGTAAGAAACAGAAGCATCCAGCGCCAGCAGCGCCTGACGCATTTCGGGCTACGCCATTCCTCTGAGGCTTGCTGCTTACTGAATAACTGCCAACACAAGGACTCCAGCAATACTCCCATATTTAATCAAAATTGCACTCAGGTGAGTATCATCATCACAAAGCCTTCTGGGACTGGTAGTCCTTAATATAAAACCCCAGTGGGCTGAAAGCAGGCATAAAGTACAATATTTCCAAATCACGGGTGCTTCTGCTGACATCTCACCCTTTCCAGTCAACGCCAGATGTATCAGCGCCGATCTTGAGACCAGCACAGAACCGTAGAAATCCCAGGCGGTTGGCCCCCCGGCCGGGTCGGCCGTAATTTATGTAAGGTTCACAGTTACCCAAAGGTGCGAGGCGCACTCTACCATCAGCACGTTCAAATTGAGGTAAGAAACAGAAGCATCCAGCGCCAGCAGCGCCTGACGCGTTTCGGGCTACGCCCTTCCTCTGAGGCTTGCTGCTTACTGAATAACTGCCAACACAAGGACTCCAGCAATACTCCCATATTTGATCAAAATTGCACTCAGGTGAGTATCATCATCACAAAGCCTTCTGAGACTGGTAGTCCTTAATATAAAACCCCAGTGGGCTGAAAGAAGGCATAAAGTACAATATTTCCAAATCACGGGTGCTTCTGCTGACATCTCACCCTTTCCAGTCAATGCCAGATGTATCAGCGCCGATCTTGAGACCAGCGCGGAACCGTAGAAATCCCCGGCGGTACCCCCCCCGGCCGGGTCGGCCGTAATTTATGTAAGGTTCACAGTTACCCAAAGGTGCGGGGCGCACTCTGCCATCAGCGCGTTCAAATTGAGGTAAGAAACAGAAGCATCCAGCGCCAGCAGCGCCAGCAGCGCCTGACACGTTTCGGGCTACGCCCTTCCTCTGAGGCTTGCTGCTTACTGAATAACTGCCAACACAAGGACTCCAGCAATACTCCCATATTTAATCAAAACTGCACTCAGATGAGTATCATCATCACAAAGCCTTCTGGGACTAGTAGTCCTTAATATAAAACCCCAGTGGGCTTTAAGCAGGCATAAAGTACAATATTTCCAAATCACGGATGCTTCTGCTGACATCTCACCCTTTCCAGTCAACGCCAGATGTAGCAGCGCCGATCTTGAGACCAGCGCGGAACCGTAGAAATCCCCGGCGGTGCGCCCCCAGCCGGGTCGACCTTAATTTATGTAAGGTTCACAGTTACCCCAAAGGTGCGGGGCGCACTCTGCCATCAGCGCGTTCAAATTGAGGTAAGAAACAGAAGCATCCAGCGCCAGCAGCGCCTGACATGTTTCGGGCTGTGCCCTTCCTCTGAGGCTAGCTGCTTACTGAATAACTGCCAACACAAGGACTCCAGCAATACTCCCATATTTAATCAAAATTGCAATCAGGTGAGTATCATCATCACAAAGCCTTCTGGGACTGGTAGTCCTTAATATAAAACCCCAGTGGGCTGAAAGCAGGCATAAAGTACAATATTTCCAAATCACGGGTGCTTCTGCTGACATCTCACCCTTTCCAGTCAACGCCAGATGTATCAGCGCCGATCTTGAGACCAGCGCGGAACCGTAGAAATCCCCGGCGGTGCGCCCCCCGGCCGGGTCGGCCGTAATTTATGTAAGGTTCACAGTTACCCAAAGGTGCGAGGCGCACTCTGCCATCAGCGCGTTCAAATTGAGGTAAGAAACAGAAGCATCCAGCGCCAGCAGCACCTGACGCGTTTCGGGCTACGCCCTTCCTCTGAGGCTTGCTGCTTACTGAATAACTGCCAACACAAGGACTCCAGCAATACTCCCATATTTAATCGAAATCGCACTCAGGTGAGTATCATCATCACAAAGCCTTCTGGGACTGGTAGTCCTTAATATAAAACCCCAGTGGGCTGAAAGCAGGCATAAAGTACAATATTTCCAAATCACGGGTGCTTCTGCTGACATCTCATCCTTTCCAGTCAACGCCAGATGTATCAGCGCCGATCTTGAGACCAGCGCGGAACCGTAGAAATCCCCGGCGGTATGCCCCCCGGCCGGGTCGGCCGTAATTTATGTAAGGTTCACAGTTACCCAAAGGTGCGGGGCGCACTCTGCCATCAGCGCGTTCAAATTGAGGTAAGAAACAGAAGCATCCAGCGCCAGCAGCGCCTGACGCGTTTCAGGCTATGCCCTTCCTCTGAGGCTTGCTGCTTACTGAATAACTGCCAACACAAGGACTCCAGCAATACTCCCATATTTAATCAAAATTGCACTCAGGTGAGTATCATCATCACAAAGCCTTCTGGGACTGGTCGTCCTTAATATAAAACCCCAGTGGGCTGAAAGCAGGCATAAAGTACAATATTTCCAAATCACGGGTGCTTCTGCTGACATCTCACCCTTTCCAGTCAACGCCCGATGTATCAGCGCCGATCTTGAGGTCAGCGCGGAACCGTAGAAATCCCCGGCGGTGCGCCCCCCGGCCGGGTCGGACGTAATATATGTAAGGTTCACAGTTGCCCAAAGGTGCGGGGCACACTCTGCCATCAGCGCGTTCAAATTGAGGTAAGAAACAGAAGCATCCAGCGCCAGCAGCGCCTGACGCGTTTCGGGCTACGCCCTTCCTCTGAGGCTTGCTGCTTACTTAATAACTGCCAACACAAGGACTCCAGCAATACTCCCATATTTAATCAAAATTGCACTCAGGTGAGTATCATCATCACAAAGCCTTCTGGGACTGGTAGTCCTTAATATAAAACCCCAGTGGGCTGAAAGCAGGCATAAAGTACAATATTTCCAAATCACGGGTGCTTCTGCTGACATCTCACCCTTTCCAGTCAACGCCAGATGTATCAGCGCCGATCTTGAGACCAGCGCGGAACCGTAGAAATCCCCGGCGGTGCGCCCCCCGGCCGGGTCGGCCTTTATTTATGTAAGGTTCACAGTTACCCAAAGGCGCGGGGCGCACTCTGCCATCAGCGCGTTCAAATTGAGGTAAGAAACAGAAGCATCCAGCACCAGCAGCGCCTGACGTGTTTCGGGCTGCGCCCTTCCTCTGAGGCTTGCTGCTTACTGAATAACTGCCAACACAAGGACTCCAGCAATATTCCCATATTTAATCAAAATTGCACTCAGGTGAGTATCATCATCACAAAGCCTTCTGGGACTGGTAGTCCTTAATATAAAACCCCAGTGGGCTGAAAGCAGGCATAAAGTACAATATTTCCAAATCACGGGTGCTTCTGCTGACATCTCACCCTTTCCAGTCAATGCCAGATGTATCAGCGTCGATCTTGAGACCAGCGCAGAACCGTAGAAATCCCGGGCGGTGCGCCCCCCGGCCGGGTTGGCCGTAATTTATGTAAGCTTCACAGTTACCCAAAGGTGCGGGGCGCACTCTGCCATCAGCGCGTTCAAATTGAGGTAAGAAACAGAAGCATCCAGCGCCAGCAGCGCCTGACGCGTTTCGGGCTACGCCCTTCCTCTGAGGCTTGCTGCTTACTGAATAACTGCCAACACAAGGTCTCCAGCAATACTCCCATATTTAATCAAAATTGCACTCAGGTGAGTATCATCATCACAAAACCTTCTGGGACTGGTAGTCCTTAATATAACGCGTCAGGCTCTGGATGGCAGAGTGCGCCCCGCACCTTTGGGTAACTGTGAACCTTACATATATATATATATATATATATATATATATATATATATATATATATATATATATATATATATACATTATATATATATTACCTACTGGCGCTTGCCAGTAGGTAGTTATAGTTAGGACCTATTTTCCATAGGAAATCCACAACATTCTATTCCCAATAAGTCTGGCGCCGGTTGACGAATCTTCGCAAACTTTTCCAAACTTTTGGCCAGCTCCAGTCCGCTCCTATCCTGAAAGTGGCGATTGGTCAAGCAGGGGGCTGAGAAAAAAGGGGGGTCCCAAATCGCGTTTTCCCCTTGCAATTTCCCATAGGACCTGTTGAAGCAGCTACAGCCCGAACTGCTGAACGGAATTACACCAAATTTGGCAGAAAGGTAGACCGTGGTTCAGAGTCGTGCCTTTTGCTTAAATGGTGTAAATCCGTTCAGTAGTTCCTGAGAAAATCAAAAGTAAAATCACATATATATCTGGGCGGAGCCTAACCACACATCTCATCGTGAGATCTGATTGGCTGTCAGTACTTCATCCAAGAAGTGTTGGCAGCCATCTTTGGACCAATATACATGATAGCACCTCATTAAAAAGCATTGCCGTTAATAGAAGGTTTTAAGACTTTAGTTACATTATAAATCATTTGTTGATGGTACCATACTCGTTTCAGGAATTGTGGTGTGTTCTAAGGTGATTTTACCATGTGAAAAAGCCTTCTGCTGGGATATCATGAATCATGTTTGAGAGAAAACTATTTTCTCCTGCTTTTCCCACAGAGGTTTGGAAGGTGATCTATAAGCTAAACTGAGAGCATATTTTCTGTAAATTCACATTATCTTTCTTAGTCATGTGAGAATGAAGTCTGACATTCTCAGTAAAACATGTACATCCAACAAGGGCAGAGACTGTCAGTTGATTCCTTTGTGTTCTACTGCAGCTTCCAAAGAACAACTAGAGCGCTAACACTCCTACTTATGAGAAACGTATGGCACACCTGAAGCCATCTTGATTGGAATAAAGTGGTAACTCTTAAAACATTTAATTTAAAAAGGAACAAAATGAGGGGTTCATTTTGCCATAGAATGTATGATTAGTGCTGCAGAAAGAAAAATTAGGGCACATTTTGAGTGACTTCTCAAATCCTCTTCTATTTCATCAAAGAATTCTGACATGCAGACTGAAACATGCACTTTCAATACCAGCAGCAGACTTCCCTGGTGAGCAGTAGCTTTACTACAGTGATCTAATGAGCAACTAGAGTGCTAACATTCTGAATTTATGGCAAATGTGTGACACATCTGAATGCCTTCTTCATTGAATCAAAGTAAAACATTGACAGTATGCCTACTGAGGAGACTGTAGTAAATGAGGAAATTAGGAAACTTCATGACAAGTCTCCCAAGATGGCCACCAGAGACAAAAGAGCCCAAATGTAGCACAAATATCACCGAGATGTAGCCCAAGTATAGCCCAATGACAGAAATCCCAGAGTGTTTTAAAGAACAACTAGAGCGCTAACAGTCTTACTTATGACAAAAGTATGGCACACCTGAAGCCATCTTGATTGGAATAAAGTGGTAACACTTAAAACATTTAATTTGCAAAGGAACAAAATGAGGAGGTTCATTTTGCCATAGAAATTATGATTAGTGCTGCAGAAAGAAAAATTAGGGCACATTTTGACTTCTCAAATCCTCTTCTATTTCATTAAAAAGTTCTGACATACAGACTGAAACATGCACTTTGAATACCAGCAGCAGACTTCCCTGGTGAGCAGTAGCTTTACTACAGTGATCTAATGAGGAACTAGAGTGCTACCATTCAGAATTTATGGCAAATGCGTCACATCTGAATGCCTTCTTGATGGAACCAAAGTAAACAAGCATTGAAAATGCAATAGGTCTCGCCCATGTTTAAGTTAAAGCAATTCTGTTTGTAATTAGGTGGCTTTTTAGCTTTGCTTTTATTAGTGTTTTTCAAAATTTCATGTACATAACATGCATATATGTATATGTATGCATGCATTTATATTTGTATTTATATAGATATGCAGATTATATATATATGTTTATATATGTATGTATATATATATATACACATACATATATATAAATGCATATGCATATATGTGCATATCTGTGCGTGTAGAGAGAGGTAGAGAGAGGTAGAGAGGTAGAGGTGTAGAGGTAGAGACGTAGAGGTAGAGAGGTAGAGGTAGAGAGGCAGAGAGTAGTAGAGAGAGAGGTAGAGAGAGGCAGAGAGGTAGAGAGTAGAGGATGAGTAATAGAGAGTAGAGAGTAGAGAGGGAGTAGTAGAGAGTAGTAGAGAGAGTAGCAGAGAGTGAGTAGGAGAGAGTAGTAGAGTGAGTAGTAGAGAGTGAGTAGTAGAGAGTAGTAGAGAGTGAGAAGTAGAGAGTAATAGAGAGTAGTAAAGCGTGAGTAGTAGAGTGAGTAGTAGAGAGTGAGTAGTAGAGAGTGAGTATTAGAGAGTTAGTAGTAGAGAGTAGTAGAGAGTGAGTAGTGGAGACTGAGTAGCAGAGAGAGAGTAGTAGAAAATGAGTAGTAGAGAATGATTAGTAGAGTGAGTAGTAGAGAGTAGTAGAGAGAGAGTAGTAGAGAGTGAGTAGTAGAGAGTAGTAGAGAGTGAGTAGTAGAGAGTAGTAGAGAGAGAATAGTGGAGAGTGAGTAGTAGAGAGAAGTAGACAGTGAGTAGTAGAGAGTGAGTAGTAGAGAGTAGTACAGAGTGAGTAGTAGAGAGTGATTAGTAGAGAGTAGTGGAGTAGTAGAGAGTGAGTAGTAGAGAGTAGTAGAGAGTGAGTAGTAGAGTGAGTAGTAGGGAGTAGTAGAGAGTGAGTAGTAGAGTGAGTAGTAGAGTGAGTAGTAGAGCGCACGTAGTAGAGAGTGTGTAGTAGAGAGAGAGTAGTACAGAGTAGTAGAGAGTGAGTAGTAGAAAGAGTAGTAGAGAGTAGTAGAGTAGTAGAGAGTGAGCAGGAGAGAGTAGTAGATAGTGAGTATCAGAGAGAGTAGTAGAGAGTAGTAGAGTAGTGGAGAGTCAGTAGTAGAGTAGTAGAGAGTGAGTAGTAGAGAGAGAGTAGTAGAGAGTAGTAGAGTGAGTAGTAGAGAGTAAGTAGTAGAGAGAGAGTAGTAGAGAGTAGTAGAGAGTGAGTAGTAGAGAGTGAGTGGTAGAGAGTAGTAAAGAGTAGTTGAGTGAGTAGTAGAGAGTAGTAGAGATTGAGTAGTAGAGAGTGAGTAGTAGAGTGTAGTAGTAGAGAGTAGTAGAGAGTGAGTAGTAGAGAGTGAGTAGTAGAAAGTAGTAGCGAGTGAGTAGTAGAGAGTGAGCAGTTCAATTTAAAAGGAACACAATGGGGAGGTTAATTCTGCCATAGAAATTATGATTAGTGCGGAAAAAAGAAAAATTAGGGCATATTTTGAGTGACTTCTCAAATCCTCTTCTATTTCATAAAAAAATTCTGACATGCAGACTGAAACATGCACTTTCAATACCAGCAGCAGACTTCCCTGGTGAGCAGTAGCTTTACTACAGTGATCTAATAAGCAACTAGAGTGCTAACATTCCGAATTTATGGCAAATGCGTCACATCTGAATGCCTTCTTGATGGAACCAAAGTAAACAAGCATTGAAAATGCAATAGGTCTCGCCCATGTTTAAGTTAAAGCAATTCTGTTTGTAATTAGGTGGCTTTTTAGCTTTGCTTTTATTAGTGTTTTTCAAAATTTCATGTACATAACATGCATATATGTATATGTATGCATGCATTTATATTTGTATTTATATAGATATGCAGATTATATATATGTTTATATATGTATGTATATATATATATATACACATACATATATATAAATGCATATGCATATATGTGCATATCTGTGTGTGTAGAGAGAGGTAGAGAGAGGTAGAGAGGTAGAGGTGTAGAGGTAGAGACGTAGAGGTAGAGAGGTAGAGGTAGAAAGACAGAGAGTAGTAGAGAGAGAGGTAGAGAGAGACAGAGAGGTAGAGAGTAGAGGATGAGTAATAGAGAGTAGAGAGTAGAGAGGGAGTAGTAGAGAGTAGTAGAGAGAGTAGCAGAGAGTGAGTAGGAGAGAGTAGTAGAGTGAGTAGTAGAGAGTGAGTAGTAGAGAGTGAGAAGTAGAGAGTAGTAGAGAGTAGTAAAGAGTGAGTAGTAGAGTGAGTAGTAGAGAGTAGTAGAGAGTGAGTAGTAGAGAGTGAGTATTAGAGAGTTAGTAGTAGAGAGTAGTAGAGATTGAGTAGTGGAGACTGAGTAGCAGAGAGAGAGTAGTAGAAAATGAGTAGTAGAGAATGAGTAGTAGAGTGAGTAGTAGAGAGTATTAGAGAGAGAGTAGTATAGAGTGAGTAGTAGAGAGTAGTAGAGAGTGAGTATTAGAGAGTAGTAGAGAGTAGTAGAGAGAGAATAGTGGAGAGTGAGTAGTAGAGAGAAGTAGACAGTGAGTAGTAGAGAGAGAGTAGTAGAGAGTAGTACAGAGTGAGTAGTAGAGAGTGATTAGTAGAGAGTAGTGGAGTAGTAGAGAGTGAGTAGTAGAGAGTAGTAGAGAGTGAGTAGTAGAGTGAGTAGTATGGAGTAGTAGAGAGTGAGTAGTAGAGTGAGTAGTAGAGTGAGTAGTAGAGAGCAAGTAGTAGAGAGTGTGTAGTAGAGAGAGAGTAGTACAGAGTAGTAGAGAGTGAGTAGTAGAAAGACTAGTAGAGAGTAGTAGAGTAGTAGAGAGTGAGTAGGAGAGAGTAGTAGATAGTGAGTATCAGAGAGAGTAGTAGAGAGTAGTAGAGTAGTGGAGAGTGAGTAGTAGAGTAGTAGAGAGTGAGTAGTAGAGAGAGAGTAGTAGAGTGAGTAGTAGAGAGTAAGTAGTAGAGAGAGAGTAGTAGAGAGTAGTAGAGAGTGAGTAGTAGAGAGTGAGTGGTAGAGAGTAGTAGAGAGTAGTTGAGTGAGTAGTACAGAGTAGTAGGGATTGAGTAGTAGAGAGTGAGTAGGAGAGTGTAGTAGTAGAGAGTAGTAGAGAGTGAGTAGTAGAGAGTGAGTAGTAGAAAGTAGTAGCGAGTGAGTAGTAGAGAGTGAGCAGTTCAATTTAAAAGGAAAACAATGAGGAGGTTAATTCTGCCATAGAAATTATGATTAGTGCGGAAAAAAGAAAAATTAGGGCATATTTTGAGTGACTTCTCAAATCCTCTTCTATTTCATAAAAAAATTCTGACATGCAGACTGAAACATGCACTTTCAATACCAGCAGCAGACTTCCCTGGTGAGCAGTAGCTTTACTACAGTGATCTAATAAGCAACTAGAGTGCTAACATTCCGAATTTATGGCAGATGTGTGACACATCTGAATGCCTTCTTGATGGAATGAAAGTAAAAACACATGAAAGTATTTCCTACTGAGGAGACTGTTGTAAATGAGGAAATTAGGAAACTTCAAAACAAATATGTCTCCCAAGATGGCCACCAGAGACAACAGAGCCCAAATGTAGCACAAATATCACCGAGATGTAGCCCAAGTATAGCCCAATGACAGAATGTCCCAGAGTGTTTTAAAGAAAAACTAGAGCGCTAACAGTCTTACTTATGACAAAAGTATGGCACACCTGATGACATCTTGATTGGAATAAATTGGTAACACTTAAAACATTTAATTTGCAAAGGAACAAAATGAGGGGGTTCATTTTGCCATAGAAATTATGATTAGTGCTGCAGAAAGAAAGATTAGGGCACATTTTGACTTCTCAAATCCTCTTCCATTTCATTAAAAAAATCTGACATGCAGACTGAAACATGCACTTTGAATACCAGCAGCATACTTCCCTGATGAGCAGTAGCTTTACTGCAGTGATCTAATTAGCAACGAGAGTGCTAACATTTTGCATTTATGGCAAATGTGTGACACATCTGAATGCCTTCTTCATTGAATCAAAGTAAAAAACTGACAGTATGCCTACTGAGGAGACTGTAGTAAATGAGGAAATTAGGAAACTTCATAACAAGTCTCCCAAGATGGCCACCAGAGACAAAATATCACAAATATCACCGAGATGTAGCCCAAGTATAGCCCAATGACAGAAATCCCAGAGTGTTTTAAAGAACAACTAGAGCGCTAACAGTCTTACTTATGACAAAAGTATGGCACACCTGAAGCCATCTTGATTGGAATAAAGTGGTAACACTTAAAACATTTAATTTGCAAAGGAACAAAATGAGGGGGTTCATTTTGCCATAGAAATTATGATTAGTGCTGCAGAAAGAAAGATTAGGGCACATTTTGACTTATCAATTCCTCTTCGATTTCATTAAAAATTTCTGACATGCAGCCTCAAACATGCACTTTGAATACCAGCAGCCGACTTCCCTGGTGAGCAGTAGCTTTACTACAGTGATCTAATGAGCAACTAGAGTGCTAACATTCTGAATTTATGGCAAATGTGTGACACATCTGAATGCCTTCTTCATTGAATCAAAGTAAAAAACTGACAGTATGCCTACTGAGGAGACTGTAGTAAATGAGGAAATTAGGAAACTTCATAACAAGTCTCCTAAGATGGCTACCAGAGACAAAAGAGACCAAGTGTAGCACAAATATCACCGAGATGTAGCCCAAGTATAGCCCAATGACAGAAATCCCAGAGTGTTTTAAAGAACAACTAGAGCGCTAACAGTCTTACTTATGACAAAAGTATGGCACACCTGAAGCCATCTTGATTGGAATAAAGTGGTAACACTTAAAAAATTTAATTTGCAAAGAAACAAAATGAGGCGGTTCATTTTGCAATGGAAATTATGATTAGTGCCGCAGAAAGAAAAATTAGGGCACATTTTGACTTCTCAAGTCCTCTTCTATTTCATTAAAAAGTTGTGACATGCAGACTGAAACATGCACTTTGAATACCAGCAGCAGTCTTCCCTGGTGAGCAGTAGCTTTACTACAGTGATCTAATGAGGAAACTAGAGTGCTACCATTCAGAATTAATGGCAAATGTGTCACATCTGAATGCCTTCTTGATGGAACCAAAGTAAACAAGCATTGAAAATGCAATAGGTCTCGCCCTCGTTTAAGTTAAAGCAATTCTGTTTGTAATTAGGTGGCTTTTTAGCTTTGCTTTTCTTAGTGTTTTTTAAACTTTCATGTACATACCATGCATATGTATGCATATCTGTATATGTATATGTTTGCATGCATTTATATTTATATAGATATGCAGATTATATTTATATGTTTGTATATGTATATATATATATACACATATATATATATAAATGCATATGCATATATATGCATATATATATGTGCATATGTGTGCATGTACAGAGAGGTAGAGAGGAGGAGGTGTATAGGTAGAGGTGTAGAGGTAGAGAGGTAGAGGTAGAGAGGTAGCGAGTAGTAGAGAGAGAGGTAGAGAGAGGTAGAGAGGTAGAGAGTTGAGAGCGAGTAATAGAGAGTAGAGAGTGAGTAGTAGAGAGTAGTAGAGAGTAGTAGAGAAAGTATCAGAGAATGAGTAGTAGAGAGTAGTAGAGTGAGTAGTAGAGAGTGAGTATTAGAGAGTGAGTAGCAGAGAGTAGTAGAGAGTGAGTAGTAGAGTGAGTAGTAGAGAGTAGTAGAGAGTAGTAGAGAGTGAGTAGTAGAGAGTAGTAGAGAGTGAGTAGTAGAGAGTGAGTAGTAGAGAGTAGTAGAGTGAGTAGCAGAGAGAGAGTAGTAGAGAGTGAGTAGCAGAGTGAGTAGTAGAGAGTAGTAGAGAGAGAGCAGTAGAGAGTGAGTAGTAGAGAGTAGAAGAGAGTGTGTAGTAGAGAGTAGTAGAGAGAGAGTAGTAGAGAGTGAGTAGTAGAGAGTAGTAGAGAGTGAGTAGTAGAGAGTGAATAGTAGAGAGGGAGTAGAAGAGAGTGAGTAGAGTAGTAGAGAGTGAGTAGTAGAGAGTGAGCAGTAGAGAGTAGTAGAGAGTGAGTAGTAGACTGAGTACTAGAGAGTAGTAGAGAGCGAGTAGCAGAGAGCAAGTAGTAGGGAGTGTGTAGTAGAGAGTGAGTATTAGAGAGTAGTAGAGAGTGAGTAGTAGAGAGAGAGTAGTAGAGAGTGAGAAGTAGAGAGAGTAGTAGAGTAGTAGAGAGTGAGTAGTAGAGTGAGTAGTAGAGAGTAGTTGAGAGTGAGTAGTAGAGAATGAGTAGTGGAGAGTGAGCAGTAGAGAGTAGTAGATAGAGAGTAGTAGAGAGTGAGAAGTACAGAGTGAGTAGTAGAGAGTAATAGAGAGTGAGTAGTAGAGAGTGAGTAGTAGAGAGAGAGTAGTAGAGAGTGAGTAGTAGAGTAGTAGAGAGTGAGTAGTAGAGCGAGTAGTAGAGAGTAGTAGAGTAGTAGAGAGAGTAGTAGAGAGTGAGTAGCAGAGAGAGTAATGGAGAGTAGTAGAGAGCGAGTAGTAGAGAGTGAGTAGTAGAGAGTGAATAGTAGAGAGTGAGTAGTAGGGAGAGAGTAGTAGAGAGTGAGTAGTAGAGAGTAGTAGAGTGAGTAGTAGAGAGTGAGTAGTAGAGAGTAGTAGAGAGAGAGTAGTTGAGAGTGAGTAGTAGAGAGTGAGTAGTAGTAGAGTAGTAGGGTAGTGAGTAGTAGAGAGTAGTAGAAAGTGAGTAGTAGAGAGTGAGTAGTAGAGAGAGAGTAGTAGAGAGTAGTAGAGAGTCAGTAGTAGAGTAGTAGAGAGTAGTCAGTCAGTGTCAGTCAGTGTCAGTCAGTGTCGGTCAGTCAGTGTCAGTCAGTGTCAGTCAATCATTGTCAGTCAGTGTCAGTCAATCAGTGTCAGTCAGTCAGTGTCAGTCAATCAGTGTCAGTCAGTCAGTGTCAGTCAATCAGTGTCAGTCAGTGTCAATCAGTGTCAGTCAGTGTCAGTCAGTCAGTCAGTGTCAGTCAGTCAGTGTCAGTCAATCAGTGTCACTCAGTGTCAGTCAATCTGTGTCAGTCAGTGTCAATCAGTCAGTGTCAGTCAGTCAGTGTCGGTCAGTCAGTGTCTGACCTGGTTCTCTGGCTCTAAAGCAGCTCTGCTGACCTGGTTCTCTCTCTCTAAAGCAGCTCTGCTGACCTGATTTCTCTGGCTCTTCAGCAGGTCTGCTGACCTGGTTCTCTGGCTCTATAGCAGCTCTGCTGACCTAGTTCTTATGCTACAGAGCAGCTCTGCTGATCTAGTTCTCTGGCTCTACAACAGCTCTGCTGACCTGGTTCTCTGGCTCTAAAGCAGCTCCGCTGACCCAGTTCTATGGCTCTGAAGCAGTTCTGCTGACATGGTTCTCTGGCTCTAGAGCAGCTCTGCTGACCTGGTTCTCTCCCTCTAAAGCAGCTCTACTGACCTGGTTTCTCTGGCTCTGCAGCAGCTCTGCAGACCTGGTTCTCTGGCTCTAGAGCAGCTCTGTTGACCTGGTTTTTAGGCTCTAGAGCAGCTCTACTGACCTGGTTCTCTGGCTCTAAAGCAGCTCTGCTGACCTGGTTCTATGGCTCAAAAGCAGCTCTGCTGATTTGGTTCTCTGGTTCTAGAGTAGCTCTGCTGACCTGGTTCCCTGGCTCTAAAGCAGCTCTGCTAACCTGGTTCTCTGGCTCTAAAGCAGCTCTGCTGGCCTGGTTCTCTAGTTCTAAAGCAGCTCTGCTGACCTGGTTCTCTCCCTCTAAAGCAGCTCTGCTGACATGGTTTCTCTGGCTCTACAGCAGCTCTGCTGACCTGGTTCTCTGGCTCTAGAGCAGCTCTGCTGACCTAGTTCTTAGGCTCTAGAGCAGCTCTGCTGACCTGGTTCTCTGGCTCTACAGAAGCTCTGCTGACCTGGTTTTCTGCACTCATGATGCACGCACGCGACTTCGCGAAAATATATTTAAAAATAATATAAGTTTATTATAAGGACAAATATATTATTTTGATGAATATCTTACATAATCTCTTGCTTTAATATGTATATTAAAGACACATACATATCATTTTGGAGCATAATTTTTTTTTGCGGGAGTCGCCCGCCCCAGCATGTATATGATGTCACGCGGGACCCGCCTTCGCGCAAAAATCTCGTACCGTAATGTGCATGTGTCGCGAATGCGCGGGAGCAGGAGTCGCAGACTGGTCGCATACCAATCACGCATATCACGTGATATTAAATGTATATGATGTAACTGAAAAACACGCAGCCGTCGCACACCATACGCGGATCCTTCATGACTTTTCTAAAATGGCGGCTAGAATGCGCGCACCCACCGTGATGTGTACTCTTTGAGTGCGCGACTCCGAAAAATAATATAAATATATTAAAATAAAAAATGAAGACAAGAAAATTAATCAATATTTCAGTTTTAATAAAAAAAATTGTGCTATTTTCAGAAAAATATATAATGTTATTTAATGAATAAAATATTTATAAATAAACAGTTAAAAAACTGTAGAAAATCAGTACAAAAAATAGATATAACTACTATCACACTTAAAAGTTAGCATTTAAAAAACCTTTGAAATTCACTGAAAAAAAACATAGGTTTCGGAGACGTTATAGTTAGAAATTAGCATTTAAAAAACCTTAGAAATTCACAGAAAAAACCATAGGTTTCAGGGGTGTTATAGATATCCGCCCATTTCACTCATACAAAACCATAGAAATTCCTCCGTTATAGTTAGTTCTGCTAACTATAACTCACGCTCCCGCAATGCACTGCTGATGATGTCACATATTGCATCATTCATGACATGGTCAGTGACATCACTGATGACATCACTGATGACATCTCAAATGACATCACTGATGACATCATCCACTTGACAATCTGATACACCTCATCATACACTAGTATAACCTTTCATCACTCCCTGTAAAATACAGAGTACCATAATTGAAACCATTGACACACCAATACCAGTTACTACATACCCACTCACTGATTCCTAAGTCCACACACACAACTACCCCTTCAACAACAGAATCATCTATACATGCAGTCATTAATTAATAGAACACTATCAAATGCACTTATACACATATATAGACATTGACACATCAGCAGTCATCTTAGTCGGTTATGCAGTCATCCTACTCACTCATGAAAAATATTTATCGCACTTAAATTTACTCACTTACACAATTATCCAACAACACCTCATTTATTCAAACACATAGTAACTCATCGTTAATATGTTAAAAAAGCACCATTACAATTATACACTCATTCATATAGTTACTCTCACAATCACTGACTCTTACACATACTTATTTATATACACCAACTCTCACATACAATGCCTTTTATTTTTTTACTTTGTTGAAGATGTACAACTAAAACATATATTCGCTCACCAACACACAAATAAATACACTCAGTCACCCAAACAACTGTTTTCACATGCACTCTTAAACCCATACACCTAGTCAATCAACCATTCACACATCTATGCATAGAGGTACACACACCCCATCCAACCACACACAAACTCAGTGTCCCATACAAATACTCACCCAACTAATCAATAACTAATATATACACTCATGTAGTTAGTGACCAACTGATGCAGCATGTTATACAACAACAGAGACAGTGATGCACACATTCACATAGTTTAGTTACTAATCCATGAATTAAGTGAGACACTTTTAATTACTCACTTAAAAAGACAGTCAGACAGCTACTAAATCCTCCATCCAGACAGTTATATATCCACTCAATCTTCAATACAGATTGGTATACATATAATACATATTTAAATTTCAAACTAAACCACATTCAGTGGATGATGTCATCAGTGATGTCATTTGAGATTTCATCAGTGATGTCACTGACCATGTCATGAATGATGCAATATGTGACATCATCAGCAGTGCATTGCGGGCGCGTGAGTTATAGTTGGCAGAACTAACTATAACGGAGGAATTTCTATGGTTTTGTATGAGTGAAATGGGCAGCTAACTATAACACCCCTGAAACCTATGGTTTTTTCTGTGAATATATATATATATATATATATATATATATATATATATATATATATATATATATATATTCACTGAAAAAACATAGGTTTCAGGGGTGTTATAGTTAGCTGGACATTTCCCTCGCACAAAACCCTAGAAATTCCCCTGTTATAGTTAGTTCAGCTAACTATAACTCGCGCCTCCGCAATGCACTGCTGATTACGTCACATATTACATCACTCATGACATGGTCAGTGACATCACTGATGACATCACTGATGACATCTCAAATTACATCACTCATGACATAATTTCTAGGGTTTTGTATGAGGGAAATGTCCAGCTAACTATAACACCCCTGAAACCTATGGTTTTTTCAGTTAATATTTAAGGTTTTTTAAAGGCCAATTCCTAACTATAACGCCCCTGAAACCTTTGGTTTTTTCAGTGAATATATATATATATATATATATCCCACGTTGCTGGCTCATTTCGTCGGAAAGAATGGCGCTCTCCCCAGTGCGTTATCCTACGGTCGAGCCCAGACCGTTACCATATGTCCAACTCTCTTAAACAAGAGAAAATAGGGTCGCACTCCGCAAAATACAAGAACTGTTTTTATTTCAGCCCATATGAAGATTGCAATAAATCCAAAAACAAAGCGACGCGTTTCGGTCTTGCCTCAAGACCTTGCTCACGATACTGTGGCCTGGTTTGCATGCACATTTCATAACTGTTTTTTGAAAAAACAAGAGCATTTCCTGTCATGTGACTTTGCGTGCATTCTGGGACTTGTAGTTCCCAACATCAGATTAACATACGCTTTTAACATTATCAGCATATTACAATCATCAATGATGTTCAAAGAAAACTCCATTCCACATGAAGTATATACAGTCTTATTCTGTCAACCATTAGTGCCACAATGAATTTTTAACAATAAAACAAAATATGCAATTTATAATGTGCCCAATGAATTATTTTAGAAAGTGATGAAGACAGGATTTTTAACCGTTTTTGTTTCTCGTTTATACCCCTCCAGTGGGGTGTGACATTCAAGTATTTCAATCATACTTCTGTCTGTCATTCTTGTGTCTCTCAATATATTAACAGATTGGCACCCAAACTATTTGTCCGGGTTAGCAAAAAGGTAAACCAGGACATGGTAGACATTAATCAATTGAACAGTTAATGCAAATCCCTTTCATGTTCAAAGCATTGTAAGCTTCAGAAAAACCCCATACAAGTTTCCAAAGGATTCAAAATTTAAAGTTTACATCAACGACAATCCATTCCATTCAAATCAGAGGTGGCTATATAATTCCTCACTTTGGTTAAGCCCATAAGGAGTCAATGTTCTGAATTTGATGATAAAACGAGATTCCTTTTGTCGTAAGATTTTCTCTCTGTTACCACCTCTGATGGTCAGTGGTATGGTTTCAATTCCATAAAATTTAAGGAGTTTCCAATTGTTCGTGTGTGATTGGTTCATGTGTTTTGCCACTGCGTTGGATGCATCCTTGTTTGTTACTGCTCGTGTGTGTTCCAAAATTCGTTTTTTTAGTTCACAAGTGGTGCTGCCCACGTACTTCATTTTACATGGGCACTCGATAATGTAGATTGTAAATTCACTTTTGCATGATATTAACTGTTTTATTTGCCATTTGGAACCGTTTGCTAGGCAGACATCTTTGGTAGGTTTGGCAATCTCACACACTTTACATTTTTGACATTTTATGAAACCTGTTGTTTTTAGCCAATGGGGGTCCTTTTTTGGTTGATAGTGACTATTAACCAATCGATCTTTGAGGTTCCGAGCTCTGCGATACGTAATCAATGGGTGATTACCCACAAGTTCTTTAACTGTTTCATCCATTTGCAAGATTTTCCAATTTTTTCTCAGTATGCTGTTGATTTGTTGGGCATCATTCGTAAAGTCCGAGATCATTCTAATTGGTTCCTTGCCCAATGTGGTCTCTTGCTTTGGTTTCAAACATTCTTCTCTCGGTTTCTCATCTGCTCGTTTCCAACAACTTTTGATCAATGTTTTGTCATACTTTCTCAGTTCAAATCTCTTAGCTGTCAAACGACTTTGATTTTTCCATTCCTCGTATTCAGTGCATATCCTGCGAAGTCTCAAAAATTCCCCGTAGGGTATACTGGCAATGAGTGACGGTTGATGGAAGCTGGTTGCTTCTAATGTCGCATTGGTTGCTATAGATTTGCGGTGTACGGTGGTTTGAATTTGGCCATTTTTTATATAGATGTCAGTATCTAAAAAAGTTACTCTCTCCTTGTCGATCTCAAAAGTAAATTTCAATTTGGCCGTACTTGAATTCAGGATTTGAAAATATTCCGCAAATTCTGCTTTGCTTCCATCCCAAATGATCAATAAATCGTCTATAAAACGATTCCACATGACGATTTTGTTGACATATTTATCATTTTGTGGGTGCCAGGCTACTTCTTTCTCCCACCACCCCATTACTAGGCAGGCATAGCTCGGGCTGAAGGAAAAACCCATCGCCGTACCCATGTTCTGGCGATAGATTTCCTCCCCAAAAACAAAAATGTTTTGCGTCAAGCATATTGAAATCATTTCCAATAACATGATATTATGATCATTGTAATGAATGTTTCTCTCTTTCAAAAAGAATTCACATGCCTTTAAACCCATTTCATTTTCAATGTTCGTGTAAAGGGCTGTGACATCCATGGTAATAAGATGGTAACTGTCTTGCCAGTGGGTGTTTTGTAGGTTAATTAAGAGATTTGTTGTATCCTTGATGTAGGAGTTTAGATTGCATACGAAGGGAGCTAGGAAAAAATCAATATAATTGGCCAAAGGCTCCAAAAAGGTTCCCTTCGTTGATAAGATTGGTCTCCCAGGTGGTTTTTTGGAGTCCCTGTGTAGTTTAGGAAGGAAATAGATAGTTGCTATTATGGGGAATTGAACAGTTAGATATTTAACTTCAGCTTCATCCAGTAGTTTTTTCCTGGCCCAAGATAAAAGCTTTTGATCTAAATTCCTTTTAATTTCAGCTGAAACACCCACTGGCAAGACAGTTACCATCTTATTACCATGGATGTCACAGCCCTTTACACGAACATTGAAAATGAAATGGGTTTAAAGGCATGTGAATTCTGTTTGAAAGAGAGAAACATTCATTACAATGATCATAATGTCATGTTATTGGAAATGATTTCAATATGCTTGACGCAAAACATTTTTGTTTTTGGGGAGGAAATCTATCGCCAGAACATGGGTACGGCGATGGGTTTTTCCTTCAGCCCGAGCTATGCCTGCCTAGTAATGGGCTGGTGGGAGAAAGAAGTAGCCTGGCACCCACAAAATGATAAATATGTCAACAAAATCGTCATGTGGAATCGTTTTATAGACGATTTATTGATCATTTGGGATGGAAGCAAAGCAGAATTTGCGGAATATTTTCAAATCCTGAATTCAAGTACGGCCAAATTGAAATTTACTTTTGAGATCGACAAGGAGAGAGTAACTTTTTTAGATACTGACATCTATATAAAAAATGGCCAAATTCAAACCACCGTACACCGCAAATCTACAGCAACCAATGCGACATTAGAAGCAACCAGCTTCCATCAACCGTCACTCATTGCCAGTATACCCTATGGGGAATTTTTGAGACTTCGCAGGATATGCACTGAATACGAGGAATGGAAAAATCAAAGTCGTTTGACAGCTAAGAGATTTGAACTGAGAAAGTATGACAAAACATTGATCAAAAGATGTTGGAAACGAGCAGATGAGAAACCGAGAGAAAAATGTTTGAAACCAAAGCAAGAGACCACATTGGGCAAGGAACCAATTAGAATGATCTCGGACTTTACGAATGATGCCCAACAAATCAACAGCATACTGAGAAAAAATTGGAAAATCTTGCAAATGGATGAAACAGTTAAAGAACTTGTGGGTAATCACCCATTGATTACGTATCGCAGAGCTCGGAACCTCAAAGATCGATTGGTTAATAGTCACTATCAACCAAAAAAGGACACCCATTGGCTAAAAACAACAGGTTTCACAAAATGTCAAAAATGTAAAGTGTGTGAGATTGCCAAACCTACCAAAGATGTCTGCCTAGCAAACGGTTCCAAATGGCAAATAAAACAGTTAATATCATGCAAAAGTGAATTTACAATCTACATTATCGAGTGCCCATGTAAAATGAAGTACGTGGGCAGCACCACTTGTGAACTAAAAAAACGAATTTTGGAACACACACGAGCAGTAACAAACAAGGATGCATCCAACGCAGTGGCAAAACACATGAACCAATCACACACGAACAATTGGAAACTCCTTAAATTTTATGGAATTGAAACCATACCACTGACCATCAGAGGTGGTAACAGAGAGAAAATCTTACGACAAAAGGAATCTCGTTTTATCATCAAATTCAGAACATTGACTCCTTATGGGCTTAACCAAAGTGAGGAGTTATATAGCCACCTCTGATTTCAATGGAATGGATTGTCGTTGATGTAAACTTTAAATTTTGAATCCTTTGGAAACTTGTATGGGGTTTTTCTGAAGCTTACAATGCTTTGAACATGAAAGGGATTTGCATTAACTGTTCAATTGATTAATGTCTACCATGTCCTGGTTTACCTTTTTGCTAACCCGGACAAATAGTTTGGGTGCCAATCTGTTAATATATTGAGAGACACAAGAATGACAGACAGAAGTATGATTGAAATACTTGAATGTCACACCCCACTGGAGGGGTATAAACGAGAAACAAAAACGGTTAAAAATCCTGTCTTCATCACTTTCTAAAATAATTCATTGGGCACATTATAAATTGCATATTTTGTTTTATTGTTAAAAATTCATTGTGGCACTAATGGTTGACAGAATAAGACTGTATATACTTCATGTGGAATGGAGTTTTCTTTGAACATCATTGATGATTGTAATATGCTGATAATGTTAAAAGCGTATGTTAATCTGATGTTGGGAACTACAAGTCCCAGAATGCACGCAAAGTCACATGACAGGAAATGCTCTTGTTTTTTCAAAAAACAGTTATGAAATGTGCATGCAAACCAGGCCACAGTATCGTGAGCAAGGTCTTGAGGCAAGACCGAAACGCGTCGCTTTGTTTTTGGATTTATTGCAATCTTCATATGGGCTGAAATAAAAACAGTTCTTGTATTTTGCGGAGTGCGACCCTATTTTCTCTTGTTTAACCCCTTCGCTGCTGCGGACATTCCGCCGCAGCGCTGGGGGGGGCAGGGGGGCAGCGCGGTGGGCCTGTGCTCATGACGGAGCCGCTCCGTCATGAGCCACAGTTGAGCTGTGCTCATGACGGAACGGTTCCGTCATGACTCCGCCCATTTGCGTTGTCCCCTCGCACAGGCGGGGAAACAGCGCCGCGCAGGCGGAGCGGCCGCCAACAGGATTGTCATGACGGAACCGTTCCGTCATGAGCACACGGCAACCGTGGCTCATGACGGAACGGTTCCGTCATGAGCGGGGAAGGGGTTAAGAGAGTTGGACATATATATATATATATATATATATATATACACATATATATAGAAATAGTCCAATCCGCTCTTCTCACGGCGGAGATGTAGGCACGGACCTCTCGCCTCCAATCCCAAAATTAGTCAGTCCACAATCAGAAGTGGGTAAAGCAAAGATTTAATACCCAAAGTTAGAAAACAAAGATAAATTCGGACCAGTGTCCTCCATGACGCGTTTCGCTCCACGCAGGGAGCTTGATCACATGATGCGTCGCCGTGTAGTGAGCTCATAAATAGAGAGACACTGTGCACCAATCAAAGGAAATAGAAGACAGACTGCACGATAAGACCTTTGTATACAATATACAAGCAAATCCTAATAGGCATGATCAAAACTTAATTCATGTCATGTGCAAATACGCAGTTACTAGCAGCAGGGTTCAATAATAAATTACAACACAGACAATAATAATAATATTGTATACATATATAAATATATATAAAAATACAAAAAATTCAATCCTGAAAATGCCAATTAGGGTGGTAATCAAATTAATGCATAGTGCATATTGTCCTCCCAAAAGGCAAATTAAATTAACCTATATTGTCACAGAATGGGCTGACAAATGTAACAAAAATAGTCAGTGTCCAATACACACGAACCCAGAAAAAATGAAAACAAAACTAAATGCGTAATGAATAGGACACAATTACATATAAAATGACAAAAAATAGCAGCATATATAAATAAAACCAGTCAAAAGAGACTGGATTTATAAATGTATTAAAAAAGCCATTAAAAAGATTAAATATATCGGATTATTTTTATAAAAAAGATCAATAGCCAAGGGAAGAGCTGAAAATCCAAAATTGGAAAGCAGTCTGAAAAATTAAAAAATGCCAGAACGACAATATGCAAGAGGTGCATAGAACTATTCAGCAAAAAAAGGGGGGGGGGGGTTTTACAGTAGGAAAGAACGACACATGGTTATCAGACGTCACATAAGGGCCTAGTATTCCCTAAAATATAGCAAAAAGACACAGCTAAAAGGCAAAAACTGTAAAGAAAACACAGAACACAGCAGCATCATGATACAAGCAATTATAGGAAATTGTGAAGATCCTCATTGATATTCAGACCATTTGGCGCTCTAGTATCTAAGGCTAGAATAAAATGTGATTCTCTCTGTCTCAATAATTTATCGCGGTTGCCTCCCCGTCCGGGGTTCGCAACTGATCCTATGACAGTGTATTCAAAGTCTTTTAGCTTGTTGTCATGAATGGCTTTGAAATGTCTAGCCACTGGGTAATTAGAGTCAGAGTTCACTATTGCCCTAATGTGCTGCAAAATTCGTTTGTGCACAGGAAGTTTGGTGCTTCCTATATACTCTAAATTGCAAGTGCAATGAATTTTGTAAATTGCAAATTCTGTGCGGCATGTTAAATGACCTTGAATTGCAATTTCTTTACTGTTGAATGCTGTTCTATAATGTGTGCTGTTAGTGGCAAAAGTACAGGCCCGGCAAGAGTTACACTTAAAAAAACCCGTTTTATTCAGCCAGGTGCCCTTGATATTACCTACAGGCATAGTTCTTACAAGGGCATCCCTCATAGAAGGCGCTTTCCTAAAAGTGATAGAGGGTAATTTAGGAAGGATGGGACCCAAAATATTGTCCGTTAAAACAATAGGCCATTCGGAATAAATAATTTTGCGAATAGCATTTTCTTGAGAACTGAATGTAGTTATAAGGCGAATGGACTTCAGATCTGATTCAGGAGTTACCATAATATTCTTGATGCTAGGTTGAAGAAGAATAGCCCTTGATATAGCATTCGCTTTATTGAGGGCATGTATTAAAAGACTTTCTTTATAACCCCTGTCAAGAAACCTTTCAAAAGCTGCCTTCTGACAGTCAGTTGAGACAGAATCAGAGCTACAGATACGGCGAATGCGAATGAATTCGCCATAAGGTATACTATTGATCAGGTGACGTGGGTGCGCACTGTCTGCAAAAAGAATCGAGTTACCTGCAGTTATCTTCCTATGTAGTTTAGTGCAGAGTGTATTACTGTCAATGTATACCAAAACATCAAGGAACTCAACAGAACAATTGTCAATGGAAGCAGTGAACTTCAAGTTCAAATCATTAACATTGATATCTTCAACAAATCTGCTGGCATCATCCTTAGAACCATTCCAGATAAGAAATATATCGTCTATATAACGCCAGTAATGTACCACATGGCTCCACCAGTGCTGGTGGGTGGTCCTGAGGACATGCTCCTCCCACCAGCCCACATGCAAGCATGAGTAGCTGGGGGAGAAGCAGGCCCCCATCGCCACACCACACACTTGATTGTAAATTACATTTTCAAACAAAAAGAAATTGGTGGATAGGCAAAGTTCAATCATCTCTAAAATCATGTTATTGTGATCTTTCATGTTGATGTCCCTATTAGCCAAAAAATGCTTGGTGGCACTCAAACCATGACAATGTTTAATGCTGGTGTATAAGGATTCTATGTCCATAACTACCAACAAGTAGTTTGTGCACCATGGGATGTCCTTAACCTTATTCAGGAAATCAGTAGTGTCTTTAATGTAGGATGGCAATGAGGTCATGTGTGGCTGAAGGAAAAAATCAACATATTTAGATAAATTCTCATTCATGCTGTTTTGGGCAGAAATAATGGGACGACCAGGTACTGGAGTTACTTTTTTATGAACCTTTGGTAGGAAATACAGAATAGGTGTGACTGGATGTTCAATATTAAGAAAGTTCATTTCATCTTTAGTCAAAAAACCAGTTCTTTTCCAAAGGTAGATCTTTTTACGTGTCTTTTCCTCCGCAGCTCTCATTTCAAATTTCGTCGTTTGTTTATAGCAAGATCCATCAGACAAATGGCGATCAGCTTCTGCCAGATAATCCATTCGAGACCACAGTACTGTATTGCCCCCTTTATCTGATTTCCTTATAATGAGGTTAGGATTATTCTGCAGTTTCAAAATCAAAGCACGGTATTGTCTATTGCGATAATCCCTCTGTCTAGAAGCAAATGGAACTGTTCTATTAAGAGTCTTAAGTTCTGTAATTACTCGATCACTGAACACATCCACCGCATCCTTTGGCATCAATGGGAGAAAGGTAGAGGTAGGGCGGAAGGGACTTAGAGCTGTCATATTAGAACAACTGAATTGACTGGCCGAAGAAGGATCCCCATCTTCGGTCACACTCGCCAAGTCAAAAAGCAACTGTAAATTTGAAATGTCCTTGACTTGCAAAGAACCTCCAATAGTAGTTGTTTTAGTTGTATTCACAGGATTCTTGACAGGCGATGTATTGAGTTGGAAATATTTAATCAATTTGAGTTTCCTTATGAATTTAAATATGTCAATCCTGGATTGATTATAAGAAAAACGATGCTTTGGACAAAAAGACAAGCCCAGAGATAGTAATTGTGTTTCTGCTGTTGACAATAAGGTATCCGTCAGATTAATGACTGTATTTGTTGTCGTATTTCTTACTTTTTCCAAACCCTTCTCGCATTCCCTCTTGATGTATTTTTGGCGGTGCTTGAACCTCCTCTCCCTCCTGCGTTGGTTGGGTGATCTCCTTGCACCTGTTGAGGATTGCGGGGGCGCAAGGCATACCTCCGGTCCTCGCTCACAAAATTTAGTTCCTCTACCAGAGAAACACTCGGAGCAGCAGACGTTGAGGGTAAAGATATACCCGATCGGCCGTCATCTGAATCACTGTTAGTGGTGAGGGACATTGCATCAGAATCACCTTCGCTGACTTGAGCCTCATTATTCACAGGGATTTGTTTGCCACGTAGAGTACCCCCGGACAATGCTTGTCTCTTATAATTGTCGTACTTGCGCGCGAAAGTAAAAATTCTGCCAGTAGCATAGTCATTCTGGTCGCGCGCAAACTTGAAAATCTTTCTCTCTTTACACCCCTGAAACCTATGGTTTTTTCAGTTAATATTTAAGGTTTTTTAAAGGCCAATTCCTAACTATAACGCCCCTGAAACCTTTGGTTTTTTCAGTGAATATATATATATATATATATATATATATATATATATATATATATATATATATATATATATATATATATATATATATATACACATATATATATATATATGTGTATGTTTATATATATATATTGCATTGTTCAAATAATCATCATTTTTCTCTGCTGACCGAATGCAGCATATATATCATAAGATTGGAAACTGTTTAAAATTCCTCATGACGGACATGCCTTCTCTTTATTTTTGCCCCATGTGGATATAGTTACAATTAATAAGGGGAACAGTCTAAAACCTCAAAAAGGTTGACATGTTTCAGCTCTTGACTGTGCCTTCGGGAAGAAGTGGTAGTGTGCTTTCTTCAGGACCAACTCAAAAATTATTCTGTGTATATGTGGAATCTCAATCAGTATAACTTATATATGGAAATCAATTTTGAAACTTGACCCAGAAATTCATAGGTGAGAGCGGGCAGCCTTGTTCGTACCCTTTCTTAATGAGAAAGAGCGGGACACTGCTCCGTTAACCTTTACCCTTGCCTGTGGGTCCTGGTATAAGAGCCCACCATATTACAATGTTCGCGGCTTGCGGAATGAAATACCACTAAAGCACTGCCGCCACCAACAGCCATTCACAGACCGACTCAATGCCGGTAGAGGAAAAGCAGCTGCCAGGGGGTGGTAGAGAGAAGTTCACTGCCGTCCGAAATACGAGTTTCTGATAAGCTGACTGTGGCGGAAAGACTGCCTGCTTCAAGTCAGCAGAATCTAAGGAATTTCGGTGCAAACTCACCCATTTCCTTTTCTTCCCTTCGGTCTACCAACTGGATCCCTTTCTCCAGGACCACCCCCCCCTTTCACAGCAGCATTGACACTGAAGAAAATGGCCATTGTTGGCACCCAAATCCGGGTAGGTCTGTTTTGCAGTATTTACCCATTGAGTCAACTGGGCACATGTCCAGACTCCAGCAATAGGAAAGTACTGGTAGCAGGTATTTTTCATATGTGTCATGCAAATGGGTACACTGCAGTCAAGATATACATACCTGCATCGGCAAATATGAAAACATATTCCCTGCTGTCAGAAACACCTCCCCTGGGCCAGCGGTGACATTGTAATGCAGCGGGTGGGTGGGAGACTGCAGCGGACTTCTTGGAACCACCGCGGCAGAGGTATGGCGGTAAGATCGCAAAATTCGAAATCGGGCTCTGTGTGATCAAGATATCCTTAGTAATAACCTTCCCAGCAAAATTGATGAAATTATGTACCCCAGACCGTGCAACACCAGACACATATCAATATCAAGTTTGTGGGGCAAAACTGAGTAATCACCTACAGTGTTCATGAAGAACATTGTGAACCTTGTAAGCTATGAATTATACATCGTACATAGCTTACCACTTGAGGGTTTCAGTAGGGTTTGCACTCTAGGGGTTTGGGCCTTCAGGGTTCTTACAACACAGTTAGAAAAAACATGGATCACTGAAATAATACCGATCCATAAAATATCAAAACACAAAAATATCAGAAATGAAATATCGATAACAAAAATATCGATTCTGTATACTTAACTATAACAACCACAAATATCTTGAACAGAAATATCATTGTTAGAAATATCAATTTTTACATGTCGAAAACAAAAATATCAGAAATAAAAATATTGTTACATTTAAATAAACATGTCAAAAATAGAAATTCACCCAAAATCGACTACAATATTATCACCAAAATAATTAAATGATCATTAATAAAAAGATTAAAAAAACACTTTTCACATAAGATAGTTATTTCAAATAAACCCAAAACTTATTATACAAATTTTTAAATTACATAAAAATATACCACATCAACAAAATATTTACCATTCACCCCAAAAATATATATATCTAAAATATATACAATAACCCCCCAAAAATAAGCATTAACTGCAAACATTGAAGCATTATACTTTATCCCAAAGGTGCACAATAATCCCCCAAACCCCCCCCCGGCAGGCCAATAATTTCAGCTCGGAACAGCCTACTAGAAGCAACATCTCAGTATGTAGACTACTACCTCCAGGAACATGTCCAGCAATTACCTTCATATATTAGAGACACAGGAGATTTTCTGTCCAAAATACACAACATGGAATGGAATGAGGACTATTTATTGATTACTTTAGACGTGACACCACTCTACATGTCAATCAATCATCAAGACGGACTCAGGGCCCTGGGTCACTACCTTGCCAAGAAAGCACCAGAACAAGTACAGCACAGCAAAATGATCGTCAGCATGGTTGATTTTTGTCTGAAAAATAACATCTTTCTTTTTCAGAATACCCACTACCAACAGCAACGAGGTGTTGCCATGGGGGCTTCTACCCCAGCTATGCTTGTCTGCATATGGGGAGGTCGGAGGAGCTGGTCCTACACAAACAACATGAAACAAATACTGGTTAACAATATTAAATGTTGGTACAGATTTATTGATAATCTATTTTTTGTATAGCATGGTTCCAGTCTAGCTGCACAAAAATTTGTAGACGATCTCAACAATAACAGTCTCAATCCACATTTCACGTCCACTATCAGTTCAGAAAGAGGTACCTTCCTTGATGTTGAGGTATTTATCAAAGAAAAAAAAATAGGGACAACACTGCATAGAAAACCTACGCCAGGTAACTCTGTCCTTCATGCTAGCAGCTCCCATCCGCCCCACTTAATTCACAGTATCCCCTACGGGAAGATGCTTAGACTCAAGAGAATATGCAGTTGCCAAGAAGAGTTAATAAAGGCTAAGGCACTTAGCAAAGCCAGATTTCTAGCAAGAGGCTATACACCAGCATGTGTCAATGCGGCTATAAAGAAGAGCTCTGATATCCAAAGGGAAACTCTCCTCCAAAAAAACCCAGTCAAAAGCAAACAGACCAATCAGAGCAATGATGACACAACCTTTAGAATGATCTTTGGCTACAATCGACAACATAAAACCATACAAACCATCATCAAGAGAAACTGGCCACTCCTATTAGGTGATCTGGTGATAGGGCATTTGCAACCTAGACAAGCCTCCATCACATTCAGTAGGGCACCCTCAATGAGAGATTCCCTAGTCCATAATGATGTCGGCAGCCAACCAACAGGCACATCGTTATCCCAGAGAAAGGGTTTTCATAAATGCAAAACATACAAAGCGTGTCAGTTCGGTACAAATAAAACTTCCTATAGAACACCTTTTAGTGAAGTGGAAAAACCCATCACCAAAGTATTGTCTTGTAAAAGTGAGTTTGTTGTCTATGTGCTGGAGTGCCCTTGTGGCCTACAATATGTAGGTAGCACAATTCTACAGGGGCACAAAAGGGCGCTCTAGCACATTAAAGCCATCAAGAATCATGATCAAGCTTACCCGGTGGCAAGGCACTTTGAGGAAAAACATAACGGAGATCCAAAGGGACTCACATATTTCTTAATTGATGCCGTCCCACCCAAAAAGAGAGGAGGTAAAAGGGAAAAGGCCTTAAGATACCTAGAGACACTATACATTCTAAATCTTGACACAAAGACCCCAAGGGGCTTGAATGCCACTGAGGAGCTCTACACTTGTCTATAGCTGTTTAATATATTGTGCTTCGTTGCCTGCCTGTAACATCAGCAACAATATGATAAATGAGATTATTTAATCTTAAATGTAAACTACGTCACCTTTAAAAATCCTACTTTTTCACACTATATGCACGGTTTTTAGATAGGGTGTTTTTATGCAAAAAACATAATTTGCACATTGCACTTTTACAAATTTGACACTTTTAGCACTAGCACTTTTATGTAATTGGGAGTTTTTAAGATGAATGAATGAATTATCACATATACCTGTACTGTAACAAAAACAACTACCTTTCACAATATCAACTAAATGATAGAGTGATGATGACAATTCAGGTATTTAAACCTGAACGTCATAAATGCCAGAGAAGTGAAGGGTTACAGTCTCAATTTTACCCAAAAGAGGCGTCAGCAACCACCCTTTTTAGTTATTGGCTTACACTAGTAATTACAATACTTAATACATCGGAAAGTATTGTCAGTGGGTACTAATTTAGAAGACAAGTGTTGACAAATCTAAGCTGTAACAACAGGTCCACCATAAGACAGATGAAACAATCTACAAACTGTCTTAGCTTGTTTACCTTTGTCAGGACCAACAGTAATTAATCTGAGATTTAACTCATGACTGTTAGATTTAGGGTCGTACCGAAAGCGAAACCAAAAAGGCAATGATAAAACATTATCAAGTGGTCTCAAATTGCTTTTACACCTTGGTTTTAAAACAGAGGCTTTTAAACATTGACAATAGGTTTTAACTATGAAATGTTACATTTGTTTATATATTTTAATATATTTATATTTATTTAGTTATATATACTATTCGAACATTTCCGATGTTTACATTCAAATGACAACTCTGTAAAACGCCAAGTCTTTTCATTATGTCAATTGTTAAAACACCCAATGTATTGTCACTTTAAGAGAAAACGAGAATTGTTTTTATTTAAACCTACCTGTAACCTGAGAGCGCATCATGTGATCAAGGCCTCTAGGGGTCGAAACACGTCATGATGGCTGGTGTTGGAGGAGCTGAATAAACTTCAATTTTTTGCACTACAACGTGGTCCGTGCTCTGTTACTTAAACTGGTGGCAACAGGGATGCAAGCGGAGTGCTCCTGAAATATATATATATATATATATATATATATATATATATATATTCACTGAAAAAACCATAGGTTTCAGGGGCATTATAGTTAGCTGGACATTTCCCTCGTACAAACCCTAGAAATTCCCCCGTTATAGTTAGTTCAGCTAACTATAACTCGCGCCCCCGCAATGCACTGCTGATGACGGCACATATTACATCACTCATGACATGGTCAGTGACATCACTGATGACATCACTGATGACATCTCAAATCTATAACGGGGGAATTTCTAGGGTTTTGTACGAGGGAAATGTCCAGCTAACTATAATGCCCCTGAAACCTAGGGTTTTTTCAGTGATTTTATAAGGTTTTATAAATGCCAATTCCTAACTATAACGCCCCTGAAACCTTTGGTTTTTTCAGTGAATTTCAAAGGTTTTTTAAATGCCAATTCCTAACTATAACACCCCTGAAACCTTTGGTTTTTTCTGTGAATTTCAAAGGTTTTTTAAATGTCAATTCCTAACTATAACGTGCATGAAACCTATGTTTTTTTCAGTGAATTTCAAAGGTTTTTTAAATGCTAATTCCTATTTTTAACTTATCTCTGAAGATATCATGTTTAATGATTTTGATTGGATTTCTATATTTTTCAAATTCAGTGTGTCAATTTCATAAACTTTTTATTTTTTAAATACTTTTTTATCACCATTTTTTAAACTCATTTTTTCAATTAATTCTTTTAAAAATTAAAAAATATTATTTGAATTTAATGTGTTTTTCAAACATTTTTTATATTTTTAAAAATATTTTTAACTATATGTTCAAAACTTTATTTTATATATTTTTTTCCATGTTTTTGGATCCGCGCACCCTAAGCGCACCTTCCCGATTCCGATCCCTACGCGATCCCTACGCGATAGCATCCGTGCATGGTATGCGTTGGGTACGTGTTTAGTGCGCGATCGCAATGCCACCGGTACGCGACTCCCAGCCTATATGCGACACATTCGATGTACGTAACGTGACGTTTACGCGCTTCCGCGATGTGTCATCTGCGTCTATGACGCGGTAGGTGCGCGGATCCCGCGAAATATTTAACATTTTAAAAAACATATATATATGTATTTCATGTGAATATTAATTGAAGACAAACTCTAAAGTAGTCTTAAAACTAATATATTTTTACATCTAATCCTATAATTTTTTTTAATTCAATTTCGCGGATGCGCGCTGGGTGTGTGCTGCGTAAGCGCAGGGTGCACGGATCCATGTGACCTGCAAAAAAAGGGATTTGATTGGTTCATTACACTTCCTATTCTAACTATTGAAAGACCCCACCCATTTCAATCATTCTTTGAGCTTCTTTGGAGGAACATCTCACACCTTAGAACTAGAAGAAACTTTTTGGGGAAGATTTCCACAGCTGCAATTTTTCTGAAGACAATGGCTTCTGCACAGCAGCCACCATCAGAATCAGACCATTCGTCCGATGAGGAATTTGTTGTGGAACCTCCACGGCCAGAAAAATACACCTCTGTGGTGTGGAATTTTTTTTCCTTCCAGAAGGACAAAATAAAACTAATTCAACTAAAGTGACATGTAAAATATGTCAAAGAGTGCTTTCCAGAGGAGATCCATCAAAAAAATACTCTTGTGGGACTGCGAGGATAGTATGTTAAAACACCTGAAGACTCTGCATCCCATGAACCTGGCCAAGCAGGAATGCAGAAGACTCCGAAGAGCAGCCTCAGCCAGCAGTGGCAAGCACTTCTGCAGCATCACCATCAAGCACTCACCCGGACATACGTCCAGAACTTGGAAAACTTGTGTTTATTTTATTTTTTGGCAGAAGTTGACTGTTTTGTTCCTCCTGTTGTCTTTTTTTCCTTTTGAAAAAAACAAAAAAATAACAAAATTGTTCCAAAAAGTACAAAAAAATTAAAAAACAAAAAAGAAGAAAATAAAGTTATTCTAAGAACTAACTTTCCTGGTTTAAAAAAAGAGCTAAATTTCTTTGTTAGTGTGTGAAAGTTTAGATGAATGTATGTGTAGTACGTAATTGACTGAATTAATACAAATCTTAAATTGCTGTCAGCTGGGTTTTAGGAGTCACGTTGGAACTGTTGAACAGTGCTTAAATTTGAACCTAATATTGGGGAAATATACTGTAGCAAAAAAGGCACCTTTATATTTGGGTTTTATGGACTTAACTTCGGCCTTCGATTTTGTTAATCGTTCACGTTTATGGGAGATTCTTTTAAATTATGGGTTGGACGATGCACTTGTGCACTTTTTGGCATATTTGCACAGAGACTTGAAAGCGCGGGTGAGGATCAATAATGAAGGAGAGGTCTCCAGGGATATTTTAATTGGCAGGGGGGTCAGACAAGGGTGTGTTCTGGCCCCCCTGCTTTTTATCCTTTATATTAATGAATTGAACAACTCCCTGATTGAACTGACTAGTGACGTACCGAAAATTAATGGCCAACTCTACCCCGCACTTCTATATGCAGACAATGCAGTCCTTATGGGCCGCACACCTAAAATATTACGCATTTTAATCTCAGGTTTTGTTTCTTTTATGGCAGAGCTGGGACTTTGTACTCATTTTAATAAATCTTTTATAATGTCATGTGGACCTAAAAAGTACTGCATAAAGAACATAAGGAATGGAGGCGACCTTTTAAAAAGCACCAGCACTTTTCCCTACTTGGGTATAGTCTTCTCCGACACGGGCTCATGGCGATCGCATGTAGCTAGAGGCAAAAATAAACTTGGTACGGCAATTAATTCTATAATTAGCCTGCGACAGCCCTGAAAGGCAGAAGTGGTGATCCCATTACTGCAGATCTATAGAACCCAGTGTCTGCCTACCGCCACCTATGGTGCCGAAGTGTGGGGGCACGTAGACTGCAGTGGCATACAAATGGAGGAAAACAGATTCTGTAGAAGGGTACTTGGGGCACAAATCTCATCACCCACCTTCATATGCCATAAAGAACTGAGCCTACACTATGTGGAGGATTTTATCAAATCTCGTCCTGCCTTATTTTGGTTAAAGTTATGGCGAAATCCTGCTGCAACTCTAACCCAACAAATCATTACAGATTGCCTTAGCTGTGATAGGGGTAAATACATACCTTGGCTTAGTGCTGTACACAAAAGCTTAGCCAGCATTCATTTAGAACATACTTTTTTTCTTCCCTCCGCTGCCGAAAACATAAATTTAAAAGCAGCGAGGGGCGCACTATATGATCTATATCGTGAAGACAGAGAAAAGCCCGAGCTTCGTAAACCATCAATTATAAGATAAATTCCTATCCTGAGGACATCAGGTAAGAACTATCTTAAGCCACAAGAGTTTCTAAGGAAAAATATAGGGAGATGGAATAGGAGCTTACTCTTCCGTCTTAGGGATAATAGCGTAAAATATCTACTCTGCTTTCCGATTGGTTTTAACAAAAATTTGGAGGAGACTTTTTGCCCATGTGGTGATGGTTGCAAACAAACAATGCCACACTTTTTGTTCTCTTGCAAATTTTACGTAAGGTACACAAAACAATATTTAATCCCGTATTTTAAGGCAAACGAGATGTCTAATCATAATTCGGCGTATCAAGAAATATTGCAATTGGATTGCGAGGACATGATCTACCGTGCAAGCTCCTTTCTACGAGCAGCGGTCAAATCTCGAGCCTCTATGAACGCCCCTTGAAACATGTTACTAATTTGTAATGTTTTTATCCGATTATGCTTATTTATGATGTGTCTATCTTGTACATAGTTGGATGTTATAAATTGCCTATTTGCACTATGATTAATGTTTACATTTTTTGCGACCCTTGCACAGCAATGCTGGCGGCACTTGTATGGTCTAAATAAGGCAAACCTATCGCACATTTGCACTTATCATCACAGCTACATACCGGGCCTATGATACTCAATAGACTGTAATACATGTGATAAGCCCGTTTTCCACATAGTTGGATGTTCACAAATTGTCTATTTTGCACAGTGTTTAAAGTTTACATTTTGCGTTTTTGCACAGTAATGCTGCTGGTCTCTGTATGAATTGTTGGTTAATCTACTCATTTTTAAATTGCATTTACAACTTGCATGTCGGCCCTATGATATTTAATTTTACAAGTTTATCGTCTGATCTTATTTTTAACTATTTTTTATGTTTGAGAGATGATTGTATGCTACATGTGTATTAGCAGTGATGTTGTACTTTTATGGATATATATTATATCCGAATAAAGATAATTGAATTGAATTGAATTGACTGAATTAATGCATTAGTATCGTATGGTGAATGTATAAGTGCAGAACTATGAGGAAGTGCTGCAGCATCACACAGTAACCTCTTTAACTGCAGTGTGCTGTAGTACTTCCGAAGCACAGGGATGCAACATATGTACATAAATATGTTGCAAATCTATGCTTCTCTCTGCACGGCTGCTTAAACTGCATCCATGTGGTGACAAAGGCACCCTTGCACCATAGTGCAAGGATATCTGTGTCATGTGCTGTTTGTTTTTCTACAGGAAGACACACCTTCCTGCACAAAAACAATGAGAAAATGCATTTTTCTCCTTCAATGTATGCTGAACATTTCAGCATGCATTGAAGATATAAAAATGTGGAGAAATTAAAACAATTCTCCTTGTTGTGCTTTCCTACACCAATTTTAGAATGGTGCAGCATTCACACACATATCGAGATTGATGATTTCTGATAAATCTAGACATGTGTCTTGGTCTATGAGTATTAAGTGCAATCATGCACAACAACACTTATAGAACACCCTTTCAACACAAAGTGGTGTGCATGATGAGGTAGTATTTACATGGAGTATAAAAAGTGTACAGAGTGCCTTTTCCTCTCTTTGTAAATATGAAAGAGTATCTTGCACAATAACTATGTTACAAAAAGTTACATATTTCTGTTTTTAAAATTCCTTGCGAATGATAGAAGGTAAGCACAGAGTTTTGTCTGCAAAGGTGTTCAAAGAAGAATGATTGAAATAATTGCGGTCCTTCAATAGCTAAAATGGGAAATATTATGAACCCCTCACATCTCTTTTTTTGCAGGTCACATGATATCTGATTATGGTCAGATTTAAAAACGACATAGGTATAAACAGAGTGTTTTTAGAAACGTGTTTCAACTTTGTAGCTTCTTGCAGACCTCCTCATTTTGCATATTGAGACTTAGTTAAACTTACCTTCACAGTAATAGGAATAAAAAATGGTATACATTTTTTTCAGATTTTCATTCCAATCTAAATTTATATAAATTGCTTATTTTAAAATTTGGATCTGTGAAAGAAAAGGAAAAAAAATTATAACATGTAATAATACATTTTTTACAACACAGCATAATTTCCACAAAGTAATTTGTTTGCCTTTTTTGCTGTTCTCAGAATATATAAAATTTCACTAAAAATAGTGATTTCAATCATTCTCATCACTTAACAGCGGGCAAAAAAAAAACAATCACAAAGATTGTTAAAAAAAAACCTACATGCTATTCTCAACAAAATACCACAAGATACAAATCACAGATATATAAAATGCTTACAGCTAACAACATTTTTATAAGTTTAACTTACAAAAACTGTAAATGTTGTTGCTTTAAAATATTCACCGAATCTAAGGATGAATTTTTGGAGGACGCACCACGCCCACAAAGTTTTCCTTCAGTGGTGTGGAAATGTTTTACTTTTCCCACGGGGCAAACAAAGACCAATGCCACCTTGGTCACGTGCAAGATTTGCAAAAGAGTTCTGTTGCAAGGGGATCCTAACAAGAAATACTAGTACGGCACGGCAAGTATGATGAAACACCGAAAGACCCTTCATCCAAACAATCTTGCACGAGAAGAGTGCAAACAGATGAGAAACACTCCTGTTCTGTATCTGTAAAAAAGAATCACAAAAAAATGTATAATAATAACTTTCAAATTTATACTATTCCATTACTGTACAAACACATTTTATATAAAAACTGACTAAGAAACTATAGCCCTGAACCCCAAGTGTGACGATCGTTAAAACACTACATGCATAGTGCAAACTACTTTGAAGCAGTTCATGCCCTAAAGCCTACCTCACTAAAAGACTACATGCTAACTGACTAAATGATTACAGTACTATAAGGAGACACACTGGGTGAGTGACAGGGTGTTTGCTAGAAGTGTATGAATACTAACTGGGGAATTGAAGGTGTGAAAGACAACTGTGTAGGTGATTAGAGGACTGCATGCATACTGGATAGGCATTTAAAGCAGTCCATGTGCTAAAGCCTGGCTCACTGCATGAGTACTTGGGTACTGACTGAATGATTAGAGTACAGCAAGGAGGGTGCCTGGGTGAATTTATAAGTGGTAGGCTTTTGGCGCAGGGAATGGATTAGTACTTGGTACTGAATGGGTCACTAGAGGAGTGCAAAGGGAGTGACAGGATGTTTGCTGGACTGTACGGATACTGACTAGGGAATTGAAAGTGTGAAAAATAAGTGTATAGTATGTTAGAAGACTGCATGCATACTGCATAGACATTTGAAGCAATCTATGGGTAAACAACCTTTACAACGCAACTTTTACAACGCACTACCATTACAACGAAACTGTTACAACGCAAGTGGATTTACAACGCATGCCATTACAATGCAAGTCTTTACATCGACTTGCGCTAGATGGCGTGCTAACATTACAAATAGTGTAGTTTACTATCCCAACACCTTCCCTACTGTTAAGTGGACTGGAGTTGGAATAGTAAATTACACTTTTCTAATGTTAGCACGCCATCTAGCGCAAGTCGATGTAAAGACATGCGTTGTAATGGCATAGCGTTGTAAATCCACTTGCGTTGTAAAAGTTTCGTTGTAACAGCACGCGTTGTAACAGCACGCGTTGTAACATCATACATCCCAATCTATGTGGTAATGTATGGTTCACAACATGAGTACTTGGAAACTGACTAAATCATCAGACTACTGCTAGGTTAGTGCCTGGGTAAAACTTTTACATTTCTAGTTCTGGCACAGTGAAGAGAATAGTACATGGTACTGCACTTTAGTGTCAAACCCTGACTCATTTTATCAATGCATAAGCAAAGAATAGCTTCTAAAGCTACTAAAAATTGACAACATGACCGATTTTAAAACAGTTATCTGTCAGCAAATACACTATGTTACCAAATGCTTCTCTCACAATGGTTCCCAAATGCACACAGACTCACAGTGTGATTCTAGACAAGCAACACTATCCCTAGCAGCTTACCAAAACTCATTCACTACTGTGGAAGGGGTAAGGGGACTGCACACAATCTACATATTTCAGTACTGCACTTTAGTGTCAAAGCATGAATCATTTTATCAATGCATAACCAAAGACTGGCTTCTAATGCTACTAAAACTTGACAACATGACAGGTTTTAAAAGAGTTATCTTTCACCAAATACACAATGTTACCAAATGCTTCTCTCACAGTGGTTCCCAAATGCACACAGACTCACAGTGTGATTCTAGACAACAACCACTATACCTAGGAGTTCAACAAAAATCATTCACTACCGTGGAAGTGGTAAGGGAACTGCACACAATCTACATATTTCAGGACTGCACTTTTGTGTCAAAGCCTAACTCATTTAATCAACGCATAAGCAAAGACTGGCATCTAATGCTACTAAAACATGACAACATGACAGGTTTTTAAAAAGTTATCTGTCAGAAAATACACGATGTTACCAAATGCTTCTCTCACAGTGGTTCCCAAATACACACTAACTCACAGTGTGATTCTAGACAAGCACCACTATCCCTAGGAGTTTACCAAAACTCATTCACTACAATGGAAGTGGTAAGGGATCTGCACACAATCTACATATTTCAGAACTGCACTTTTGTGTCAAAGCCTGACTCATTTAATCAAAGCATAAGCAAAAACTGCCTTCTAATGCTGCTAAAACTTGACAAGAAGACAGGTTTTAAAACAGTTATCTGTCAGCAAATACACGATATTACCACATACTTCTCTCACAGTGGTTCCCAAATGCACACAGACTCACAGTGTGATTCTAGACAAGCAACACTATCCCTAGCAGCTTACCAAAACTCATTCACTACTGTGCAAGGGGTAAGGGATCTGCACACAATCTACATATTTCAGAACTGCACTTGTGTGTCAAAGCATGACTTATTTTATCAATGCATAAGCAAAGACTGGCTTCTAATGCTACTAAAACTTGACAACATGACAGGTTTTAAAACAGTTATCTGTCAGCAAATACATGATGTTACCAAATGCTTCTCTCACGGTGGTTCCCAAAGGCACACATACTCACTGTGTGATTCTAGACAAACAACACTATCCCTTGCACTATACCAAAACACATTTCTTCATCTAGAAGGAGTACTACATTTTAATATAGAAACATAACTCATTTCACAAATTCATAAACAATGACTGGTTTCTAATTCTACCAAAATATAAAAACAGCACAGTTATCTGTCTGCAAACACATGAAAAACACAAATGCTTATCACAGAATGGTTTCTACATGCACACACACTGTCAATAAGATTGTAGAGAAAAAAGTACTCCCTACACTTTAGCAGGAGAAATACATTAGTCTGATTAAAATCAAAATAGTCTACATACATCCCCTCACAATTAAATAACTCACCTTTCAAGTTGTTTTGTAGATTAAGAAGTATATCAGTCACACACCAGATTTTCTTTTACAGAATCTCTGCACTGTGCACCTCTCAGAAAAAACAAAGAATGGAAAAGTTTCCCTTTCATTTTCCACACACATACATGTAAACATCAAATCACAATCCTTCACACATAAACTCAAAAGCAAACCCACATTTCTATTGGTTAAACATTTCAACCCTTTCCAACTGAAATACATTTCAAGCCTTCCCCCAATCTGCCTTCTGCCTGTTACCATAGAAACAGATCATGGAACACTGCACTGAGCACACAGGTCACAAGTTCAGCACACAATGTTACTAAACAAGACAGGAAGTGTGCTTGACTTTTCAACATATCAGCTTATCATATATAATGTTCCTTACAATCTGTTTTTGTTAACCAATAAGAATCATACCTTTAAAAAACAGAAATATACACCCTACCTTTCAGTGTAGAAAGTAGTCATACAACCAATGATTTCTTGTCTTTTTAAAAAAAAAAATTTTCCGTGGATCCGCGCACCCAATGCGAGAAAATCCGAGCACCCAACGCGATAGGATGCGCGCAGTTCGCCGTTTAAAAAAGAAAAAGGGGGCCCCAGGGTGTCCTTCTGGGACTCCCTAAGCACCTCTAGAGGGACAGAGTTTTTCCACTCTGCCCCCCTTTATATGTTTTACACACTTATTCCCCTTGCTTCTTCAGCCTCGCTTCTACAGAGGCAGAAAATGGCCGCCAACAGTTTCTGGTTTCGAATGTAGACAGACACTCAACAGCCAATTAGCATTCAGCGCGTGATCGGGAGGGTGCGCGCTTGGTTTGGGGAGGGTGCGCTTACGGTGCGGGTAGGGTCCGCGGATCCTCCCCGGCCATAGATATATATGTATTTTTAACTCTAATTTTCTCAGGATCTACTGAACGGATTTACACCAAAAGGCATGAGTCTGAACTGAGGACTACCTCTTTGCCAAATTTGGTGTCATTCCGTTCAGCGGTTCGGGCTGTAGCTGCGTCAACAGATCCTATGGGAAATTGCATGGGGAAAATCCACTGCTCATGACGTCACATATTACATCACTCATGACATGGTCAGTGGCATCACTCATGACATCACTGATGACATCATCCTTGTGATAGAGTGGCGGTCGCGCGAGTTATAGTTATCTGAACTAACTATAACGGGGGAATTTCATTGGTTTTTTACGAGGGAAATGTCCACCTAACTATAACCTGTGTGAAACCTATGGTTTTTTAAGTGAATTTCGAAGGTTTTTTAAAAGCTAATTCCTAACTATAACATGTCTGAAACCTATGGTTTTTTCAATGAATTTCAAAGGTTTTGTAAATGACAATTTTTAAATGTATTAATTGTTATGTTTATTTTTTTGATACTGATTTACTACATTTTTTAAAACTATTTATTTTTAGATATTTTATTTTTAAAATTACATTCTAATTATGTTATACATTACATTACAAAATAAACTTTCTCAGAATAATTTACTTTAGTTTAAATACTTTGCAAATAGGCAATAGACTTTTAAGTACAGTAGTTACAGTTGTTGCAATGGGCAACACAATTTCAAACCCAATGCAACATTGAGCTCAATGGGAATTTCTGGTTAAATTCAATTAGTTACTTTATGGATTACTTTTCTAACCACAGGACTGTATCCTAGATTCAGTCCTGGGACATCTCCTGTAAACAGTTGAGTTAAAGCGTTTTGGTTACACTAGTGATTTTTAAGGAATATTATTGTATTTTAAAAGTTGACACTTAGAAACTTTCTTGGTGAAAACCAGACAATGGATTCCTATTGAAGGAAATACAAGTTACTGGTAAGTACGGTTAGAATTACTTTTCAGGGTCAGTGCTGGGCTAAAAGATGCAGCACTGGGTTCGCTCCTGATAACAGGTCAGTAAATCAGAATTCGTTGTTCGGATGATTTTAGGTGAATATTTTAAAGTTCCAAAACTCCACAATTTCCAAGTGAAACCAGTCAATGTTAGCCTTTGGAACGAAATTCAAGTTACTGGTAAGTACGGTTAGAATTACTTTTCAGGATCAGTACTGGGCTCAAAGATGCAGCACAGAGGTCTCTCCTGATAACAGGTGAGTAAATCGGAATTCGTTGTTCGGATGATTTTAGGTGAATATTTTAAAGTTCCAAAACTCCACACTTATTTCCAAGTGAAACCAGTCAATGTTAGCCTATGGAAGGAAATTCAAGTTACTGGTAAGCACGGCTATAATTACTTTGCAGGATCAGTACTGGGCTCAAAGATGCAGCACTGATGTCTCTCCTGATAACAGGTGAGTAAATTGGAATTTGTAGTTTGGCTGATTTTAGAGGAATATTTTAAAGTTCCAAATCTCCACACTTAGAAGAATTTTTAAGCGAAATCAGTCAATGTTAGCCTATGGAAGGAAATTCAAGTTACTGGTAAGTACAGTTAGAATTACTTTTCAGGATCAGTACTGGGCTCAAAGTTGCGGCACTGAGGTCTCTCCTGATAACAGGTGAGTAAATTGGAATTCGTAGTTCGGCTGATTTTACTTCGGTCCAGTATATATAGAGCCACTTTCCTACACCATCCCCTCCCTTCACCACTGTGCAAACAAGCACTGTGGTGCATTTTAAGATGGGGAAATTATTCACCTTTAATCCTGAGGGTCCTTAGAGTCCTGCTAGCCCACTAGGTACATCCAGTAAGCGCCAAAGAGCTGCGTTACAGAGAGGTGTAAAAAGGGGTGTAGCCTCTGAACACCTGTCTGCAACGCAGCTCCCTGGCGCATACTGGAGATACCTGTTGGGCTATTTGGCCCTCAGGGACCCTCAGTACTGAAAGAGAATTAATTCCCCAACTTAAAACGTGCCACAGGGCGTGTTTGCACAGTGGTGAAGGAAGGGGGCGTGGCCTGAAGTGACGTGATTGCAAACACGCCCTGTGGCGCGTTTTAAGTTAGAGAATTAATTCCTCCTCAATCCTGTGGCCAGCCCCGGGGACCCCATCCCCCGGGGCTGGCCCTCTCTGTTGGGGACCGTGGGGGGTTCCCCAATCCCCCCACTGTCCTGCCGGCTCCCCGCCTCCTGCGGGAGCCAGCATTGCTTTTCCACACAGGGAGCTGCTAAGATGCAGCGTGGTGGTCCCCGGGGCATGTGGGGGGCTGTGTGGCCCCCCGCAATGTTAATAAATTAGAGCCCGGGGGTGGCGGTCCCCGGGGCTCGGGGCGGCCTTAGAGGCCCCCCACATTAAACTATTAAGCCCCGGGGGGTGGCGGTCGCCGGGGCTGCGGGGGGCCATGTGCCCCCCACAATTATTCATACTTTGCGCCGGGGTGGCGGTCCCCGGGGCAGTGTGGGGGGGATTGGACCCCCACCACACTTTATTTTTATAATGCCCCCGAGATTTGGCCCCCCGGGGGCTAATTAGCATTGAAGCGCGGGCTGCAGCTCCCCCGGTGGAAAAGCATTTTGCTTTGCTATTTGGAAGAGAGAGCAGGTTTCCTGCTCTCTCTTCCAAATAGCAAAGCAGTTTGCTATGGCAGGGTGGGAGCCGTGAGGCTCCCGCCCTGTCATAGCAAACTACAGTGTCCCGGGGTGGGCACCCCGGGACACTGCAGGAGCTGGCCCTGGGGGTGGTGGTCCCCAGGGCCACAACAAGGCTCCAGGAGGGGGGCGGCGTGGCCCCCCTCCCATCTTTTACAAAGCCCCGGGGGGTGGTGGTCCCCGGGGCTGGGGGGTCCATCACGGACCCCACATTTTGAATCTTTAGTGCCCCGGGGAGGTGGCCGTCCCCGGGGCTTGTTGGGGGGCTTGAGCCCCCCACACAGGCTATTTATTTATTTATTTAACAAAAACCCTGGGGGGTGGCGGTCCCCGGGGCTGCAGGGGGGGCTGTGTGGCCCCCCGCAATGTTAATAAATTAGAGCCCCGGGGGTGGCGGTCCCTGGGGCTCGGGGGGGCCATGTGCCCCCCAGCAATTATTCATACTTTGCCCCGGGGGTGGTGGTCCCCGGGGGAGTGTGGGGGGATTGCCCCCCCACACTTTATTTTTATAATGCCCCCGGGATTTGCCCCCCCAGGGGCTAATTAGCATTGAAGCGCGGGAACCCACGCTTTGGTTTTTTTTTTTGATCGGCAGGATCCGCACACCCAGCGCGGATTTTGCCAATTTGTAAAAAAAAAAAAATTGGTGGTGCCTTGGGGGTCCATGAGTAGACATAGGGGGTCAGGGTGTTTCTTTTGTGCATTTTTTTATTAGGTTTCTTGTGCCTCGGTTCTACCGAGGCACAAGATGGCTGCCAACACTTCCTGATTTGGAGTGTTGACAGCCAATTAGCATGCAGCTCGCTCGTGATCGGGAGGGTGCGTGCTGGGTGCGCATCGGGTGCGTGGATCCTCCGAGGCCATAGATATAGCTATGATTTTACTTTTGATTTTCTCAGGAACTACTGAACGGATTTACACCATTTAAGCAAAAGGCACGAGTGTGAACCAAGGGCTACCTTTCTTCCAAATTTGGTGTAATTCCGTTCACCCCCCTTTTTTCTCGGCCCCGCTTGACGAATCACCACAAGACTTTCAGGATAGGAGCAGACCGGAGCGGGCCACGAGTTTTAAAAATTTCGCGAAGATTCGTCAACCGGCGCCAAAGTTATTCCAAATAGAATGTTGCGGATTTCCCATGGATAATAGGTCCTAACTATAATTACCTACTGGCGAACGCCAGTAGGTAATATATATATATATATATATATATAACTGAATCGCTGCCTTTCAACTTCCCCACGGGCGATGAAAAGAACCAGCACGAACTCCTCTTAGTTGGAATGACAGGATGTTTATTGCTCACTCAATATGTCATAACGCGTTTCGACTGACACAGCAGCCTTGATCACATAAAGAAATACGTACACCATTGCTTTTTAAATACCACCCACTAGTGTCACGTGATCCCAAAGAACATAGAAAACATACTATAAGAGTATTTTTTCACATGTGCAAAACAGTACTGGATTTGTAATAAATAAATAACAATAAATACATTATTTAAAACAATCTCACCAATATTAATTGGATAAATTCATAAATAATACATTTAGACCAATGGAAACCAAGATATAAAGTATAGTATAGTCCGATAAGCTGTAGGCTGGATTCTATATTTATTTATGCAAATAAAACACATGAATATGTGTGTGGATTTTGTCTCTTTGCTATAGTTGCCTAAGGATAGTATTTTACAGACCCATATTTGACCACATGGTAATATGCTGGAAATACTTTGCTCAAATGCATAAAGCTCACTACCCGCAGTGTGAAAGTATATGGTATATACTGTAATACTAAAATCCAGTTGTTGCGAACCAACAGAAATAACGCGCATATGCCTCTCTTGAAACTAACTAACATACACTTATTATTAATTAACAGTGTATATGGATACAATCGGTCGTATTGTCATATCTAGATCAAAATACCAGTTATATCAAACAAATGTGCAAATACCGCATTGAAACACCTAATTATTGATCTACAGTGCTTATCTAGTGCTTAATAAATACTATATATATGAATAAATATTCCTCTCACAACAGGAATGACGACGCCATGTCTTGACAATATGGATCAGATTTTAATCAACGGCAATGTCGGCCGCGTTTCGCCTGAACCAGCAGGCTTGTTCACCAACAAAGTTTTGTCAAAAAAACACCATTATAAAGTTGTGCACATGATCAGTCACATGATAAACTACAAATAAAGTGCATTGAAAGACAGTCTCGTAGTTCATTTAGGTTCTACTTCGAAACAAGAGCAGACATTGCGGAATTACTCTCAATTGAAATTCAACTGGTACCACAACTTTCTCAGCGTAAATACGCGCAAAAATACTGTACTGCTTGTCATGTATATTACACACGCCAAACCTTAAATAAAGCCCTAGTGGGCGTACGTAATGATTCTTGCTAGTGTCTAACTGATTGGGCCCAAGTGGGCATGCACTACATGATTTTACAACCTCTTAAGAGCACATCATGACTTTTCTTATTATATCTAATAAAGTGCTACCCAGTGCAAACTAACAAAACATACAATTACACACACTTACATTAAAATTAACATAAAAGAGATTGCAGAAAGAGAGCAGCAGTGACATAATGCTGATGGCTTGAGTCTCAGGTCTTTATAGATGTGTAAACAGGTCCTCTTCCATATTGAGGCCTGTCGGGGCTCTGCTGTTTAGCTCTAAAATATAACGAGACTCCAATTTTCTTAGATCTTTTTCCCTATTGCCCCCTCTAATATTGGGAGCAATCGCATCGATGACAAAGTACTTAAGGAATAGAACATTGTTTTCATGGTATTTTGCAAAATGACGAGCCACAGGGTACGTCTTGTCCCCATTCTTGGTAGCTCGGAGATGCTGCAAAATTCTTTTGTGAACAGGTAAAATAGTACTGCCCACATAAGATAAGTTGCATGGACAGTTAAGTACATAAACGGCAAAATCAGTTTTACAGTCATATTGCCCTTTGATGTTCTTTTCTTTTTTCGAGCAGCCCGTTACATATTTTGAGGTGTTCTTACCATGATGACACGCTTTGCACTTAGTGCATTTAATAAAACCATTTTTGCGTTGATACCAGGCAGCTTTGGAAGATATAACAATGGGTTTAGGTGCCATATTGCTCACCAACATTTGCTTAAATGATCTGGCCCTACGGAAAGTTATTAAAGTTCTGGCCGATACTATTTTGTTCAGAATAGGGTCATTGCGAATTAAATGCCAATGCCTTGACAATATATTTCTTACTTGGCCATGCTGTTTATTGTAGGTTGTTATCATTCTACAATCATTTGAAACAATTTCCCTATTCTTAACTTTCTTGTTGGGCCTTGTGATTTTAAACAGAATATCTTCCCTCGTTTTATTCTTAACTTTGTGAACAGTTGCATCAATACATTCATCCCCATAGCCTCGAGATTTGAAGTGGGATTGCAAGTTTGTTAATTCCATCTCCCTGATTTCATGTTCACTACAGTTACGCTTGGTTCTCAAGCATTCCCCATAGGGAATGCTTCTAATCAGACTGTACGGATGGAAAATAGTTGCATGAAGCAACGTGTTGCCTGCCGTCGGTTTCCGATAGATTTTAGTCTGTAGCTTGGCATCTTTGACATAAACTGTAAGATCAAGGAAATTGACTTCAGAATCACTGATGTTGCTAGTGAATTTCAAATTTAGGTTATTGGTTTGCAGCTGATTTACAAATTGCCTGGCTAGTGACTCAGGACCTTTCCAGACGACAAACAAGTCGTCTATATACCGACTCCATTGTAATATGTTGTTATGCCAAACCTCCTGGTGTTCTAGCCGGACCACCTGCTCCTCCCACCAGCCCATATGCAAATTCGCATAGCTGGGGGCGAAGCAGCTGCCCATAGCAGTCCCACATTGCTGATGAAATAATTCACCATTAAAAAGAAAAAAATTATTCTTTAAACAGGTATCTGTCATGGAGGTCAACATTTGTGTGTGGGCCCATAATGAAATATGCCGTGTACCTAAAAAATGTTTAACGGCATTCAGGCCATCTGCATGCCTAATACTAGTATATAATGTAGTGACATCGATAGTTATTAAAAGCATGTCCTCTTCCCATGGTATATCATAAATGCTTTTCAAAAAGTCACCCGTATCTTGTATATAAGAGGGCAACAATTTTACCATTGGGCATAAAAAAGAATCAATAAATTTGGAGGTATTCTCAAAGGCACTCTTGATAGCTGAAATAATGGGCCTACCCGGCGGGTTAACAAGGTCTTTATGTACCTTAGGTATTAAATAAAAAACAGGTACAACTGGATTGCTAATTTTTAAATACAAAAATTCTTCACGTGTTAGCAAATTTTGTTCAAACCATTGTTGTAATTGCGTGTTGTACAGCTGATGTTGTATTAGCATAGTGTTAGAGGGAACTCTCACATAATTAGCTTTGTTGTTTAATTGCTTGTATGCTTCGTCCAGGTATTGTTGTCTACCCCACAGGACTATATTGCCCCCTTTATCAGCATTTTGCACAACACAATTGCTATTCACTGACAATTTTTTAATCAAATCCATACATTCTTGTTGCTGCTGTGACCATTTTTTATATTTTGCACCAGTACATTTCTCCAAACCTTAAATAAAGCCCTAGTGGGGCTTTATTTAAGGTTTGGCGTGTGTAATATACATGACAAGCAGTACAGTATTTTTGTGCGTATTTACGCTGAAAAAGTTGTGGTACCAGTTGAATTTCAATTGAGAGTAATTCCGCAATGTCTGCTCTTGTTTCGAAGTAGAACCTAAATGAACTACGAGTCTGTCTTTCAATGCACTTTATTTGTAGTTTATCATGTGACTGATCATGTGCACAGCTTTATAATGGTGTTTTTTTGACAAAACTTTGTTGGTGAACAAGCCTGCTGGTTCAGGCGAAACGCGTCCGACATTGCCGTTGATTAAAATCTGATCCATATTGTCAAGACATGGCGTCGTCATTCCTGTTGTGAGAGGAGTATTTATTCATATTTCGGACCCGGTTTGTGAGGTCTGCTCGACGACGCACCTGCTGATCAGGAGTGCAGTGGCTGTTCGCAAACGTTGTGGAAATATTGTTTGCCGGCGCCCCCCCTTCACGTGCAGAATTTGGAGAAATCAATACGAGGAACCCAACCTGTGTGGCATGGTGGTCCGGTCGAGTCGGAGGGCCCGCGGAAGCACCGTAACCCCAGGTGAGTGATCCTCTTGGTTTATAAGAAAGCGTGAAGGGAAGCAGGGAAGTCAGCGAAGATATCCTATATCCGCACTCAGTGAGACTGCGGACGCTAACGGCTCTTGACGGTGTTAATCTTGGATTTAATCATGTTGGCCACAGAGATGCAAGAAAGAGAAGCAGCAGCATTATCAATTTTCGACGATAGTCAACAAGTCAGGAAGAAAGGCAAACATATAGGAGGCCTGGCTAACAATGACAAAGTATCGGATGTAATGGCTAGACTGGAACGCTTAGAAAAACTAAAACGTGGGAAATTATCGAAATGGTGGGAAGCCAAATCCCTTCAAAGATACTTGGAAGTCAAAAGAATCCCAAGAGGGCTAAGAATCCTGGTGGCCCTAACCTACGAGGACCCAAACCCCAACATGCTGGCTGAGTGGGCGGAAAATAATCAGGAATCCTCGCGCAGAATGCTTGCGATATTAATTAAATATGCAGATATAGACCGCACCAAGATTGTGGAGGAAATTGGTCAAATAACTGAAATGTTGGATAAGGAAGCAGATCAAGAAAATATATTGAAATATAAGAAGGACATGATGGAACGGTTGCGGAAACTAGAAATCTCCATCAGGGAACGCAAAGCGGAAAAGTTCTTGCGAGATAAAGGCGACTATGAGAGAGGTCAAATTTACACGTTCGCCAAAAAATTTGAAAATGTCCGCAGACAAAAACTAAACCCGGAACCTGGGCTAACAAACGAAATACAATCAGGCGTGAGTAGCCTCTTAAGTTCAGAGGTGGAGACATCAGCAGATGAAGGGGCAAGCAGCATCCTGGGCAATAAAATACCCTCGGTTATAGAAGAGTTCGGTTTTTTACAAGACGAACGGAGGTTTAACCTCCGACCAAGAACGACAACCAATTACGGAGGACAAAGAAGGGGAAGAGGCAGAGGAAACGGAGGCGGAAAGGGGCCAAACAACGCCAATACAGATGGGAAGAGAAAGTAATTGATGAACCACAAAATATGAACCAAGCAGCAGTGATTAATCTAACATCTATCCCCCTATCTGAAAAAGAACAGAAGATCCTGCAATTGGGTCTGTCCTTTTGCCCGCCACAAGAATTTGACTATGTGTCAACTAGAATTGACACATTTAAATACACACGTATGTTAAAACTGAAAAAACATTTTGCGTCAGACTTTGGAAAATATAAAACAACAGGTACTCAGAGAAGAGTGGCTATACAAAGTGATCTGTGCAATTTACAAGTACAGGATATGGACTTAATGTGTGATTTGGAACAAATGGGATCCATGAATATCAGTGATGAAATTTTGCCATTGGATGAAAGACACTCTAACACAGAAGAAATTGCCAATGAACAGGGTATTGATATTGGTGCAAGTGAGACCACGCACTTTCGGCCACGGTCACAATTCATCCCAATATCTGCAAGAGACTCGATAGATGTCTTCAATGAATTGGTAGTAAATGACTTGAAAAATTTGGAGAAATGTACTGGTGCAAAATAAAAAAAATGGTCACAGCAGCAACAAGAATGTATGGATTTGATAAAAAAATTGTCCATGAATAGCAATTGTGTTGTGCAAAATGCTGATAAAGGGGGCAATATAGTCCTGTGGGGTAGACAACAATACCTGGACGAAGCATACAAGCAATTAAACAACAAAGCTAATTATGTGAGAGTTCCCTCTAACACTATGCTAATACAACATCAGCTGTACAACACGCAATTACAACAATGGTTTGAACAAAATTTGCTAACACGTGAAGAATTTTTGAATTTAAAAATTAGCAATCCAGTTGTACCTGTTTTTTATTTAATACCTAAGGTACATAAAGACCTTGTTAACCCGCCGGGTAGGCCCATTATTTCAGCTATCAAGAGTGCCTTTGAGAATACCTCCAAATTTATTGATTCTTTTTTATGCCCAATGGTAAAATTGTTGTCCTCTTATATACAAGATACGGGTGACTTTTTGAAAAGCATTTATGATATACCATGGGAAGAGGACATGCTTTTAATAACTATCGATGTCACTACATTATATACTAGTATTAGACATGCAGATGGCCTGAATGCCGTTAAACATTTTTTAGGTACACAGCACATTTCATTATGGGCCCACACATAAATGTTGACCTCCATGACAGATACCTGTTTAAAGAATAATTTTTTTCTTTTTAATGGTGAATTATTTCATCAGCAATGTGGGACTGCTATGGGCACCTGCTTCGCCCCCAGCTATGCGAATTTGCATATGGGCTGGTGGGAGGAGCAGGTGGTCCAGCTAGAACACCAGGAGGTTTGGCATAACAACATATTACAATGGAGTCGGTATATAGACGACTTGTTTGTCGTCTGGAAAGGTCCCGAGTCACTAGCCAGGCAATTTGTAAATCAGCTGCAAACCAATAACCTAAATTTGAAATTCACTAGCAACATCAGTGATTCTGAAGACAATTTCCTTGATCTTACAGTTTATGTCAAAGATGCCAAGCTACAGACTAAAATCTATCGGAAACCGACGGCAGGCAACACGTTGCTTCATGCAACTAGTTTCCATCCGTACAGTCTGATTAGAAGCATTCCCTATGGGGAATGCTTGAGAACCAAGCGTAACTGTAGTGAACATGAAATCAGGGAGATGGAATTAACAAACTTGCAATCCCGCTTCAAATCTCAAGGCTATGGGGATGAATGTATTGATGCAGCTGTTCACAAAGTTAAGAATAAAACGAGGGAAGATATTCTGTTTAAAATCACAAGGCCCAGCAAGAAAGTTAAGAATAGGGAAATTGTTTCAAATGATTGTAGAATGATAACAACCTACAATAAACAGCATGGCCAAGTAAGAAATATATTGTCAAGGCATTGGCATTTAATTCGCAATGGCCCTATTCTGAGCAAAATAGTATCGGCCAGAACTTTAATAACTTTCCGTAGGGCCAGATCATTTAAGCAAATGTTGGTGAGCAATATGGCACCTAAACCCATTGTTATATCTTCCAAAGCTGCCCGGTTGCAACGCAAAAATGGTTTTATTAAATGCACTAAGTGCAAAGTGTGTCATCATGGTAAGAACACCTCAAAATATGTAACGGGCTGCTCGAAAAAAGAAAAGAACATCAAAGGGCAATATGACTGTAAAACTGATTTTGCCGTTTATGTACTTAACTGTCCATGCAACTTATCTTATGTGGGCAGTACTAATTTACCTGTTCACAAAAGAATTTTGCAGCATCTCCGAGCTATCAAGAATGGGGACAAGACGTACCCTGTGGCTCGTCATTTTGCAAAATACCATGAAAACAATGTTCTAGGCCTTACGTACTTTGTCATCGATGCGATTGCTCCCAATATTAGAGGGGGCAATAGGGAAAAAGATCTAAGAAAATTGGAGTCTCGTTATATTTTAGAGCTAAACAGCAGAGCCCCGACAGGCCTCAATATGGAAGAGGACCTGTTTACACATCTATAAAGACCTGAGACTCAAGCCATCAGCATTATGTCACTTCTGCTCTCTTTCTGCAATCTCTTTTATGTTAATTTTAATGTAAGTGTGTGTAATTGTATGTTTTGTTAGTTTGCACTGGGTAGCACTTTATTAGATATAATAAGAAAAGTCATGATGTGCTCTTAAGAGGTTGTAAAATCATGTAGTGCATGCCCACTTGGGCCCAATCAGTTAGACACTAGCAAGAATCATTACGTACGCCCACTAGGGCTTTATTTAAGGTTTGGCGTGTGTAATATACATGATAAGCAGTACAGTATTTTTGTGCGTATTTACGCTGAAAAAGTTGTGGTACCAGTTGAATTTCAATTGAGAGTAATTCCGCAATGTCTGCTCTTGTTTCGAAGTAGAACCTAAATGAACTACGAGTCTGTCTTTCAATGCACTTTATTTGTAGTTTATCATGTGACTGATCATGTGCACAGCTTTATAATGGTGTTTTTTTGACAAAACTTTGTTGGTGAACATGCCTGCTGGTTCAGGCGAAACGCGTCCGACATTGCCGTTGTCTAAAATCTGATCCATATTGTCAAGACATGGCGTTGTCATTCCTGTTGTGAGAGGAGTATTTATTCATATTTCGGACCCGGTTTGTGAGGTCTGCTCGACGACGCAACTGCTGATCAAGAGTGCGGTGGCTGTTCGCAAACGTTGTTGAAATATATATATATATATATATATATATATATATATATATATATATATATATATATATATATATATATGTATACACACACACACACACACACATATATATATATAAATTGCTTCAGCAATCTTTTCGTATCACCACAAGATCAAGGCAGACACAGTTTGTAGTTTTGCTGTTTATTTTCCCCCATCCGTTATTACACATTTCAACCGTCAATGCAATCTTGGTCACATGTCATGCCTGCGCTACTGACAGCGTTTTTATGCACTCTCGTGATTTTTTTCCTCTCCTTTTCTTTAAATCATAAACATGAAAAGAATACTTATGCATTTATTCATTCTTGCCAAATCATTACTGTATTTTTCAAATTCGAGTCTACATATTCAACCTCAATTTAAATTGTCAGCAATCATTTCATTACCTGTTCTGGTATATTGACATTGGTACAAGCCAAATTGCTTTGTGGAATACTTCATTTCCTTACTATCTTATACAAAATCAATCTTGAAAGTTTTCCAGGAGACATTTATACCCTCAATGCCCTTACTTGATAAAATGGCAAAATCTTTGCCTAATACATAATATGTTATCGGAACCTGTGCTGCCAATTCAGTCCAGTTGCCTGGCATGGCATCTCCTTATTATTCTCCTAATCCCATTGTTTCAATTACAATTCCATTGAACTCAAGTGGGTAATCAACATGTACATTCAAAAATTACATCCGTTTGTGTGGCACACTTATAATGTACAGATAATGATGGTAACATCATATTTTCTGACATGATTGCATTACAAAAATAATAGCAACCTAACGGTCTGTTTAGCTAACTCTAAAATTCACATTTAGCAATGGCAAGTGACTGGTCATCATCATTAGTTGCAATGTTTCCCTGTTAGTTAACGTCATACCCCCGTGGGCCGACAGCCTCTCTGGAATCCATTTTCACTCGTCTATTTCAGGCTTGAATGCAATTCCTCATTTATATTGAGGCCATTAGGGACCTTACAGTTTAAAATGATGATGTAGTCCATTTCTAGCTCCCTCAATCTTTTGACTTGATCCCCTCCTCTTCTACTGGGGGGTACGGCATTGATCACAAAATACTTAATCTGATTTGGATCATTGTTATGGTGCGTTGCGCATTGCCTTGCCACCGGATATGATGAATCATTATTTGCAATAGCATGCATGTGCTGTAAAATTCTTTTGTATACTGGCAGTGTAGTGCTATCTGTATATCTCAAATTGGATGTGCAAGTTAATACATAGATCGCAAACTCAGTTCTGCAGTTTTATGTCCCCTAGATTTTGGTTTGCTGCTTATGAAATTGGGGTGAGTATGTTGAGGTGTTATGGCCTACACTGCAAGCCTTGCATCTCAAACATTTTTTAAAACCTGCCTTTGGCCTTAAGCACCCCTCTCTTTCCACTACCTCCAGACTACTCTGTACCAATCAATCTTTCAATGAGGGAGCTCGCCTATATGTCATCTGTGGCCACTTGGGTACCAATGTGCCTATTATAGGGTCTGCTTTTACTATATGCAATTTGTTTCTCAAAAGGGCTGCAATTTGTTTTTATCTTGAGCACTATAGGTGGTTATAAATCTCAAATCTGCTTTGTTTGTGCTTGCATCTTTGTTTTTTGGGAAACAAGATTGTCTCCCTATTCTTTTTGTTGCAATATATATATATATATGTATATATATATATATTACCTACTGGCAGTCGCCAGTAGGTAATTATAGTTAGGACCTATTTTCCATAGGAAATCCGCAACATTCTATTTGGAATAACGTTGGCGCCGATTGACGAATCTTCGCGAAATTTCCCAAACTTTTGGCCATCTCCGGTCCGGTACTATCCTAAAAATTTCACGGTGATTCGTCAAGCGGGGGCTGAGAAAAAAGAGGGGTCCCAAAACACATTTTCCCCATGCATTTTCCCATAGGACATGTTGACGCAGCTACAGCCCGAACTGCTGAACGGAATTACACCAAATTTGGCAAAGAGGTAGTCCTCAGTTCAGACTCGTGCCTCTTGCTTAAATGGTGTAAATCCGTTCAGTAGTTCCTGAGAAAATTAGAGTTAAATAGATAGATATATCTGGGCGGAGCCTAACCACACATCTCATTGTGAGATCTGATTGGCTGTCAGCACTTCATCCAAGAAGTGTTAGCAGCCATCTTGGGACCAATATACATGATAGCGCCTCATTAACCCCTTCGCTGCCAGGCCTTTTCCCCCTCCTGTGCCAAGCCTTTTTTTTGGCAATTTGGGGTAGTGCGCGATGAGGCCCCTGTAACTTTTTGACCACATAAGGTATCCATGCCAAATTTGCGTCCTTTTCTTCCAACATCATGGGGATTCTAAAGGTACTCAGGGTTTGTGGATTCCCCTGGAGGGGTCACAGAAATGAGCCAAAATACAGCAAAAGTTTTTTTTTTTTCAGAAAAATGGTAAAAACGGGCTGCAAATGAAAGCATCTGGGTTTTTCCCTGCAAATGTTATCAAAAAAGGGTCTGAGGGGTTGAAATTCCAATGTTCCCATATTTTAGGGGATACCAGACTTTTGTCAGAAACCCAACATTTTTTACACGTTTTGGCATTTTTCTGGGACATAGCCTATTTTTGCTATTTTTTGTGCTTTCGACCTCCTTCCAGTTAATGGTAGAAATGGGTACAAAAGCAATAATGGATCCTGGAAAGCTATACATTTTAGAGAAGTAGACAAAATTCTGAATTCAGAAAGGGGTCATTTGTGTAGATCCATCAAGGTTTCTTTATAGAAACTAACAGTTAAATATAGGATAAATTGAAAATTAGTTGAAAAAAACAGCCTTTTGTGTCAAAGTTTTCACCTGTAACTTCTTCTAATTATGACAGCTCTTTGAAAGCAATATACCGTTACATCCGCTGGACATTACTGGTTGTGGGGATATATAGGACTTGTAGGTTCACCAAGAACCCACTATGAACCCAGAGCCAAAAACTGAGCAGCAACTTGCAATGGTTTTTTATTATGTACCGGGCATATAGAAATTATTCCGTAAAAATGTGTACATGGAAAAATCGGCATGAAAGACACCTATGTATTTCTGAAATGGGAACAAAATATAGAGTTTAGAAACAGTAGATATTTTCACATTTCCGATATTGGGAATACTCATACTAGCATGAGAATTATCAGTCATTTTTTAGAATGACTTCTTTTTTACACAATGTCTTTTATTTGGAAGGCAGAAATGCATCGAAAGTCAATAGGCAATAACAGTTCCTTTACAAATCTGAATTACCCTAAGTCTCCCGATAAAAATGGTACCTCACTTGTGTGGGTAGGCATAGTGCCCACAACAGGAAATGTGTCAAAGCCCACTTGCCGGGAACCCATGGAACCCTGCCAAATCGCGCCCGAGTGCGTGGTACAGGGAAGAACTACTGATCCCATGAGCCTTGTCGACCCCTGACGGCGATGACGTCAGGACGCTCGTGCGCGGCGAGCTCAAAGAGGTTCCGGGGCACAGAGAGAGTGCCGCTTACTCTTCTACAAGAGCTGCGCTGGACGTCGCGAAGGCTGGTAAGGGTGCCTTGAGCACCAAGCTAAGTTCGCTGCTGTGTTTAGCTAAGCTTGATTCTGGTGGCCATTGAGGACGGAGACTCGGAACGGGAGTCTCTCTGTGGCGGATCCGTTGGATTCGTATCTGGTCCCTTCCCGAGTGAAACAACCGAAGGACAGTGCAAGGCTGCTCTCGGAATTGTTTATCTGACTCTAGGTTTTAGGTGCTTTCTTCCCGCGTTGGCGAACTCGGGGAAACGAAGTTCATGCGGGGAAGAAGGCACTATTGTGACATTTGTCTTAACGCTTTGAGTACCGTTTATGGGAGAATTCTATCCCATGTTCCTGGAGGTGCTTACTTGTTCGGATATTCTCTGAGCGAACTCTCGGATGTTGTGAGAGGGTTGAAGCTGCCGTTTCTGACAAGGCAGAGGGCCCTGTGATGGACCTATTACGTGTGGCATGAAGTAATGCTGATGTGTATTCCAAGTCACCAATACTACTTATTTTGATTGTGGAGTGATCTAAACCTACAGGATTATATGTTGTGTTTTCCTTTTCTTACGATTATACTGCAGGGGTTCAGAGAGTGAGCAAGATGCTTTTCCGCTCCCCTGTCTGCCTCAAAGTCCTAATCTCCAGGGTAAGGTCTTACGAGAACAACAAGAGGTGGGGGCGGGAGCAACTCAATACCAGGGCACTAGCTCATGTTACGTTCTCTTTGCTTTAGATATTGGAGAGTACATCCTTCAAGGGTCGTGGGTTCCCTAAAACAACGCTGAGAGTCTTTTCTTTATTTACAGGTACCTGTCTCCTCCGTAGAGTGGGGAGGGGGGGTGGAGTCGGGAAAGGTGGGAAGGAAGCCAGGCAGGGAGTTACTGATCGCTGTCTCCTTCTGTCTTCACAGGTCTCCCTCCCTGCAGTCCCCATCCTTTCCTTCCCCCGCTGGACCACTCCATGGAGTCTGTAATGTTAATTCAGACCGTGGTGGTGTCGAGAGAGGGACCCCATTAGAGCAATGTACGATCCTGAGGATTCCGGCCACAACAGAGTAAGCGGCCCACGGTTTATATCCTCCCGGTCGTACGTTGTCCCTCGGGCAGCCATGGCTTCCTTAGAAGGAGTTTTGGCGGCATTACAGATGGTCCAAACCGAACTAGCCGCTTCTAGGGCTGAAACGGCGGCCTTACAGGCTACGGTTGAAAGGATGCAGAGGAATCCCTTCAACGTAGGGAGCTCCGCCTCAGCACATTCCGCTCCCTTGGTAGTGGAGATCCCCACCCCGGTTCCCTTGGCCACCCCAGAGAGATATCACGGGGAAAGCAGTAAGGTCCAGGTATTCCTCACCCAGATAATGTTACACTTTTCCTGCAAACCAAAGGCGTTTACCACAAACCATGCCCGAGTAGCCTTCTTCATTTCCTATCTAGCTGGAGATGCAGCCCAATGGGCAGTGCCGTTAGTGAAGAGAGATGATCCCTTGCTCTATGATTGGGACGCATTTATCAAAGACTTTGAAAAAACCTTCAACCGTCGAGCAGCAACGCTTACGGCTGATAAGGATCTTATGGAGCTAAAACAGGGGAATCGAGACCTGATCACATATCTTAATGACTTTCGGCGCCTGGTGACAGAGACTGAATGGCCAGAAGCGAAACAGCTAGCCGTCTTTCATAAGGGGTTAAAGGAAGATATGAAGGACGTGTTGGCTCAGATTGATCCTCAACCGGAGACCTGTGAGGATCTGATAAATCTCGTTCTGCGGTTGGATCACCGACTCAGCGAACGAAAAGGAGAAAACCGCAGAAAGGACAGGGGACCCTGGCGGGCGGAACCAGTCCGGCATCCAGAGAGCACCCCGATAGCCCGAGCCGAACCCATGGAAGTGGGAACGGTGCGTTCCGCTCTCACGAGTGAAGAGAGAGATTATCGGAGGAAGAAAGGCCTCTGCATTTACTGCGGAAAGAAGGGGCACTTTATAAGGGAATGCGTATTGAGAAACAAAACCCCAAGAGTAGAACCGCGGCGACAAATCGCAGCCACAGCAGAGACTCCTTCGGGAAACGAAGAAGCTTGAAGGACGGAGAAGGGGTCTCTTCAAGCCATATCCACATTCCTTCATTGAGCGGTGCCCCGCCGACTACCAAACAACACTTTCTTATTGAGCTCTCTCTGTTAGTGGAGGGGGAGCGTTGTGCTATCACGGCCATGTTGGACTCCGGAGCGACGGGGTGTTTTGTAGACCACAACCTTGCCGCTCGGATCGGTTTGTCTCTCTGTGAAAAAGAAATCCCTGAAGTAGTGTATGCGGTGGATGGGAAGCAACTGGAGGCCGGGCCTATTCGTTTCCACACCAAGGCGGTAGAAGTGAGCCATGGGTTGGATCATGTGGAAAGACTCGTGTTCAACGTCATACACGCACCACAATATGGGATAATACTGGGACTGCCATGGTTACGGTTACACAACCCCCAAGTGAATTGGATGGATGAAGTCGTACACTACACTTCCGATTATTGCCAAAAGAATTGTATTCCTCCCCCCCTGAGCCCGGCGCGTTGGTTGGCCGTGGTACATCAGGTTGCCACCGCTGCAGAACAGGTAGTGAGCTTGCCAGAAGAATATCAGGATTACGCCGCAGTATTCAACGAAGAAGAAGCTGAGAAACTACCACCGCACCGGCAATACGACTGCCAGATTGACCTAATTCCCGGGGCAGTGGTACCCACAGGAAGAGTATACGCCCTCACGGAACCAGAAAACACCTACCTAAAGGAATATTTGGACAAATATTTGGCGTTGGGATTCATTCGTAACTCTAAATCCCCTGCGGCTTCGCCACTGTTTTTTATCCCCAAGGCCAACGGCGAGTTGAGAGCTTGTATTGACTTTAGGGCTTTGAATGCCATAACGGTTAAAAACCGATATCCACTACCATTAATTCCCGTGATGTTGGAACAGGTACAGAAGGCGGTCATCTACACACGTCTGGATCTTAGAGGGGCATACCATTTGGTACGCATAAGAAAGGGGGACGAATGGAAGACTGCCTTTAAGACGCGTTACGGCTTATATGAATATCTGGTTATGCCATTTGGATTGTGTAACGCGCCTGCTGCCTTCCAGTTTTTCCTGAATGACGTTCTCCCTGAATACCTGGATCGCATAGTAGTGGTGTATATCGATGACCTGCTCATCTATTCCCCCACGGTGGAGAGCCATATCCATCATGTCCGAACCATTCTACAAACCTTACAAACACACCATCTTTACTGTAAGATAAGTAAATGTGAATTCGGAGTTTCCACCGTGGAGTTCCTGGGAGTGATCTTAACACCCCATGGCCAGGAGATGTCGGAAAGGAAGATCACGGCAGTAAGAAACTGGCCAGTCCCTATGAACATCAGAGACATCCAATGTTTCCTCGGTTTTGCCAATTTTTACCGACGATTTATCAACAACTTCTCAGGTTTGGCAGCCCCTTTGACTAAATTACTGCGCAAGAAAGTCCCCTTTCAGTGGACGGAAGAAACGCAAAAGGGGTTTGAGGCTTTGAAAGAGGCTTTTGTAACGGCCCCGATATTGGTACACGCTGACCCTGCCAGACCTTACCTGGTGGAGGCAGATGCGTCGGATTATGCCGTAGGAGCGGTTCTCTCGCAACGACACCCTGAGACGGGGCAGTTACATCCAGTGGCCTTTCGTTCCCGCAAATTAAATCCAGCGGAACAGAACTACAATATAGCAGAAAAAGAGCTGCTCGCGATTAAAGACGCCTTCGAGGAGTGGCGTCATTATCTCAAAGGGGCCCGCCATGTCGTCACTGTATACACTGATCACCGCAATCTCCAGTTTATGAAGGCAGCCCGGCACCTATCACCACGACAGTTGCGTTGGACATTGTTCTTCGCAGAGTATGACTTTATTGTCACCTATCGCCCAGGTAAAGACAATAAAAAGGCTGACGCCTTGACCCGCCAGTCCACCTCCCTGAATTCCACCGCTCCGAGCGAACAAAACATTATCGACCCAAGCAAGATTCTGGGTACCACGATCACTGAACCATTTCTGAGGAGTGTAACCCAGGGCATCAACACGGACCAATGGAAAAGGTGGCTGTCCCAACATCCGGAGTGGAAGGTGAAAGAAGGAGTGCCGTTGCGCAAGAAACAGCTATTGGTCCCAGTACCGGCTCTCCAACGCCGTGTGTTCCATTGGTGTCATACGCTGCCCAGCGCCGGTCACAATGGGATAGAGAAAACCACAGAGAGAGTACTCCGACAATTCTGGTGGCCTTCAGTCCGAAAGGATCTCAGACAATGGGTCCAGGAGTGCTCAGTATGCGAACAAATGAAGTCATCTCATGCTCGACCCGCTGGGTTGTTGCAAGTCATGCCAACCCCTGACCATCCTTGGCAAAACATATCCTTGGATTTCGTTGTGGGAATGCCTATCGACCAAGGGCATACAGTGATTTTGGTTGTGGTGGACTCCCTAACAAAAATGGCTCATTTTATTGCATGTAAGAAGGTACCAACCGCAGGCCAACTAGCTCAGATATTACTGGTAAATGTTGTAAGGTTGCATGGGTTACCCCAACGGGTGGTTTCGGACAGAGGGTCCCAATTCACCGCCAAGTTTTGGAAGGAGTGGTGTACTTCCTTAAAAATCTCCTCCGATCTATCCACCAGTTTTCATCCGCAAACGGATGGGCAGACGGAGAGGGTGAATCAGAGTCTGAAACAGTACCTGAGGTGTTACGTGGATAGCACTACAGAAAACTGGGTTGACACCTTGTGGCTGGCGGAAATAGCATATAACAGTGCAACACATAGCTCCACCCGACACTCACCTTTTTACTGTTCGTACGGGTTTCATCCCAGGTTTATTCCTTTTTTGCACCCCAAGGGAACAGAACACATACCAGAGGTCACGCAGAGAATTAGACAGATCCAAAAACTCCTGTCCCAGGCTCAACAAACGTTAAGGAAGGCCAAAGAGAGGTATAAGAACTATGCTGATAAAACCAGAAGACAGGGACCGGTATATAAGATAGGAGATTATGTGTGGCTATCAACCAGAAACATCAGGTTCAAAAAATATAGCATGTTCAACCCCAAATACATTGGCCCGTATAGAGTAGTTAAACTCATCAACCCTGTTGCGGTTAGATTAGACCTCCCCTCTTCTCTTCGCATCCATCCTACCTTTCATGTCTCTTTGCTAAAGCCTGCAAGGAAAGGGAAAGTTGCTCCCCCGGTACAGGTGCAGGAAGATGCAGAATATGAGGTCAGGGGGATCCTGGATTCAAAGATTCACCGCACAAAGCTGTGGTATCTGATTGCCTGGAAAGGGTATGGTGAGGAGGAGAACTCCTGGGAACCTGCTGAAGGGGTCCATGCACCTAGATTTGTCAGACTTTTTCACCAGCGTTTCCCAAACAAGCCATGTCCTTGTCAGGGTTCTTCGGGAAGGGGATGTACTGTCAAAGCCCACTTGCCGGGAACCCATGGAACCCTGCCAAATCGCGCCCGAGTGCGTGGTACAGGGAAGAACTACTGATCCCATGAGCCTTGTCGACCCCTGACGGCGATGACGTCAGGACGCTCGTGCGCGGCGAGCTCAAAGAGGTTCCGGGGCACAGAGAGAGTGCCGCTTACTCTTCTACGAGAGCTGCGCTGGACGTCGCGAAGGCTGGTAAGGGTGCCTTGAGCACCAAGCTAAGTTCGCTGCTGTGTTTAGCTAAGCTTGATTCTGGTGGCCATTGAGGACGGAGACTCGGAACGGGAGTCTCTCTGTGGCGGATCCGTTGGATTCGTATCTGGTCCCTTCCCGAGTGAAACAACCGAAGGACAGTGCAAGGCTGCTCTCGGAATTGTTTATCTGACTCTAGGTTTTAGGTGCTTTCTTCCCGCGTTGGCGAACTCGGGGAAACGAAGTTCATGCGGGGAAGAAGGCACTATTGTGACATTTGTCTTAACACTTTGAGTACCGTTTATGGGAGAATTCTATCCCATGTTCCTGGAGGTGCTTACTTGTTCGGATATTCTCTGAGCGAACTCTCGAATGTTGTGAGAGGGTTGAAGCTGCCGTTTCTGACAAGGCAGAGGGCCCTGTGATGGACCTATTACGTGTGGCATGAAGTAATGCTGATGTATATTCCAAGTCACCAATACTACTTATTTTGATTGTGGAGTGATCTAAACCTACAGGATTATATGTTGTGTTTTCCTTTTCTTACGATTATACGGCAGGGGTTCAGAGAGTGAGCAAGAGGCTTTTCCGCTCCCCTGTCTGCCTCAAAGTCCTAATCTCCAGGGTAAGGTCTTACGAGAACAACAAGAGGTGGGGGCGGGAGCAACTCAATACCAGGGCACTAGCTCATGTTACGTTCTCTTTGCTTTAGATATTGGAGAGTACATCCTTCAAGGGTCGTGGGTTCCCTAAAACAACGCTGAGAGTCTTTTCTTTATTTACAGGTACCTGTCTCCTCCGTAGAGTGGGGAGGGGGGGTGGAGTCGGGAAAGGTGGGAAGGAAGCCAGGCAGGGAGTTACTGATCGCTGTCTCCTTCTGTCTTCACAGGTCTCCCTCCCTGCAGTCCCCATCCTTTCCTTCCCCCGCTGGACCACTCCATGGAGTCTGTAATGTTAATTCAGACCGTGGTGGTGTCGAGAGAGGGACCCCATTAGAGCAACGTACGATCCTGAGGATTCCGGCCACAACAAAATGGCTCAAAACCCAACGTGAACACACCACATTTTCACAATGAAAATGTACCCTTTTCTTGCGAAGTGTCTAGCTGTATTTTTTAACACTAGCTCTGCCGGCACCTAGTGAAATGTTGCAAACCTATACATTTTTGAAAACTAGACACCCAGGGGAATCCAGGATGGGGTGACTTGGCTGCCTCCCACCAGGTTCTGTTACCCAAAACCCCTTGCAAACCTAAAAAATTGTCCAAAAAAACACATTTGCCCCACATTTCTGTGGGGGAAAGTTCTCGAATCTGCGTGGATCTACAAATTTCCACCCACCCCGCGTTCCCCAAAGTCTTACGAGAAAAACGGTACCTCACTTGTGCGGGTTGGCCTAGTGCCCCCGACAGGAAATGGCGCAAAACGCAACGTGGTCACACCACAATTTTGCAGTGAAAAATGACCCTTTTTTGGCAAAGTGCCTAGCTCTAGCTTTTGAACCCTAGCTCTGCGGGCACCTTGGGAAACCTAGCAAACCTATACATTTTTGAAAACTAGACACACAGAGGAATCCAGGATGAGGTGACTTGACTGCCTCCCACCAGGGTCTGTTACCCAGAATCCCTTGCAAACCTAAAAAATTGTCAAAAAAAAAACTTTCCCCATATTTCTGAGGTGGAAAGGTCCGGAATCTGCAGGGATCCACAAATTTCCACCCATCCCGCATTCCCCAAAGTCTTACGAGAAAAATGGTACCTCACTTGTGTGGGTCGGCCTAGTGCCCGCGGCAGGAAACGGCGCAAAACGCAACGTGGTCACACCTCAATTTCGCAGTGAAAAATTACCCTTTTTTGGCAAAATGTCTAGCTGTAGTTTTTGAACCCTAGCTCTGCGGGCACCTTGGGAAACCTAGCAAACCTATACATTTTTGGAAAGTAGACACCAAGGGGAATCCAGGATGGGGTGACTTGACTGCCTCCCACCAGGTTCTGTTACCCAGAATCCCTTGCAAACCTAAAAAATTGTCCAAAAAAACACATTTTCCCCACATTTCTGTGGTGGAAAGTTCCGGAATCTGTGTGGATACACAAATTTCCACCCACCACGCGTTCCCCAAAGTCTTACGAGAAAAACGGTACCTCACTTATGCGGGTCGGCCTAGTGCCCACGACAGGAAACGGCGCAAAACGCAACGTGGTCACACCACAATTTTGCAGTGAAAAATGACCCTTTTTTGGCAAAGTGCCTAGCTCTAGTTTTTGAACCCTAGTACTGCGGGCACCTTGGGAAACCTAGCAAACCTATACATTTTAGAAAACTAGACACCCAGGGGAATCCAGGATGGGGTGACTTGACTGCCTCCCACCAGGGGCTGTTACCCAGAATCCCTTGCAAACCTAACAAATTGTCAAAAAAACATATTTTCCCCACATTTCTGTGGTGGAAAGTTCAGGAATCTGCGTGGATCAACAAATTTCCACCCACCCGCGTTCCCCAAAGTCTTACGAGATAAATGGTACCTCACTTGTGGGGGTCAGCCTAGTGCCCGCATCAGGAAACGGCACAAAACGCAACATTGTCACACCTCAATTTCGCAATGAAAAATGACCCTTTTTTGGCAAAATGTCTAGCTGTAGTTTTTGAACCCTAGCTCAGCGGGCACCTTTTTAAACCTAGCAAACCTATACATTTTTGAAAACTAGACACCCAGGGGAATCCAGGATGGGGGGACTTGACTGCCTACCGCAAGGGTCTGTTAACCAGAATCCCTTGTAAATCTAAAATATTGTCCAAAAAACACATTTTCCCCACATTTCTGTGGTGGAAAGTTCCGGAATCTGCGTGGATCCACAAATTTCCACCCACTTGGGCCTCCCACACGAGTGAGGCACCATTTTTACCGGGAGATCCTGGGGAATGCTGGGTGGTGGGAAATATGAGTGAGCCCAGTGATGCCACAACTTTCCCACACAAAAATGTGTGAAAAATGTGATTTTTTTCAGCTAAAATTGAGGTTTGCAGGGGATTCTGGGTAAGGAAACATTAGGGGATCCATGCAAGCCATACCTCCCTGGAAGCCCCCAGGTGTCTAGTTTTCAGAAATATGTGGGTTTGGTAGGTTTCTCTAGATGGCCGCCGAGTACCGGGCCAAAAACCCAAGTGACCCCCCTTGCAAAACCAGGTGGTTTAGAGATAGGCAATTTTGATGTCGCCTCACTACGTTTTGGGCACTTGCCTGTCGCGGCTGCTTGGGCCTCCCACACAAGTGAGGCACCATTTTTACCGGGAGACCCGGGGGAATGCTGGGTGGTAGGAAATTTGAGTGAGCCCAGTGATGCCACAACTTTCAGACACAATAATGTGTGAAAAATTTGATTTTTTTCAGCTAAATTTGAGGTTTGCAGGGGATTCTGGGTAAGGAAACGTTGGGGGATCCACGCAAGCCATACCTCCATGGAAGCCCCCGGGTGTCTAGTTTTCAGAAATGTATGGGTTTGGTAGGTTTCCCTAGATGGCCGCCGAGCACCGGGTCAAAAATCCAAGTGACCCCCTGTCAGGGAGCGCCCCGTACCACCGGGACCTCACCTGGTAGTCCCCTTGATCCGCCCGTTCTTTCTTCGTTCCAGCCCCCTGATGTTCGCAATGTCCTTGAGCCTAACCAGGAAGAAGACGAGGATTGGCCATTTCCTCCCGCCCCTTCCTTCAAGGCGGCGGAGTCCCGTGACCCGGGGACCAACAAGAAGGAGCCTCCCGATGACGAGGGGGGAACGTCGATCCAGGAAGAAGACGACTGCCGACTGAAGGAGACGAGAGAGCCGCTGAACGAAGCCCGTCCCGGACTCGGATCGAGAGGAGAGACCCGAAGAAACCCCGAGGAGGACGCAGCGCCCGGCCATGGCCCCGCGGGAGGGTCGTGGCTTGAACAGGTGCGTGCCAGAGTTCGGGGGATCGGGAGCGGGGTGGGAGCAAGAAAGACGGCAGGCTAGAGAAGGGACAAGGTTTTAGACCTACCGGGGAGACTCGAGAGTTCCTTGTCGGTGCATATGTCCCTGCCCCCCCTTGTTGTTCTTGGTGGCGGTACTGTTCCCTACCCTTCGCGCTGACATCATCACTAATCGTGTATTGAATTCCAACACGGGTGTACCCCTAGTCCCACGCTGTGGTACCCTGAGCACTGTCCAGTGCCTTCTTTTGTTTTGTCTTTTTTTTGTTCCCGAATCCGTGTCACGACCCGACGAGAGACGGAATCCGGGTCCACCCTGACAGTAAAGGGAGAAGAACCGCGAGCCTAATCAGACGCCGACTGAAGACTGGCGTCGACGGGCAACTCCACACCGCTAATTATTTCCTTGTTTGGTTGTCCTTGAATCAAGTGTAATAAATACGGTGACCCAGCGCCCATTTCAACTATCAGCGTGGTCCGTCCCTCTCTAACGTCTGACAGGTGGCGAGCCAGATAGGAGCCTTACTCCTCTGCACGAATAGATGGAGGCCTTGCATGGGATTCTGGATGAGGAAACGTTGGGGGATCCACGCAAACCTCACCTCCCTGGAAGCCCCCGGGTGTCTAGTTTTCAGAAATGTGTGGGTTTGGGAGGTTTCCCTAGATGGCCGCCGAGCACCGGCTCAAAAACCCAAGTGACCTCCCTTGCAAAACCAGGTGGTTTTTAGATAGGCAATTTTGATGTTGCCTCACTACGTTTTGGGCCCTTGCCTGTTGCGGGTACTTGGGCCTCCCACACAAGTGAGGCACCAATTTTACCGGGAGACCCGGTGGAACGCTGGGTGGTGGGAAATTTGAGTGAGCCCGGTGATGCCACAACTTTCCCACACAAAAATGTGTGAAAAAAGTGATTTTTTCAGCTAAAATTGAGGTTTGCAGGAGATTCTGGGTACGGAAACGTTGGGGGGTCCCCGCAAACCTTACCTCCCTGGAAGCCCCCGGGTGTCCAGTTTTCAGAAATGTGTGGGTTTGGTAGGTTTCCCTAGATGGCCGCCAAGCACGGGCCAAAAAGACAGTTGACCCCCTTGCAAAACCAGATCGTTTTGACATAATTAGTTGTTGGTTTCTACAGCGTGAGAATTTCGGAAGCATATTGCAAGGAAAATGTGACAGACATTTTGAGGTTTGCAGGAAATTGTGGATAAAATAACTTTTTGAATTCACAAGAGAGACATCACCATGAACTCCCATGGGTTTACGACAATATCTACAGTTGGTGGGTTATTCTTACATGGAACATACACCTTGGCAGAGAAACTAAAAAGACAAAGATTCCTGCACAGCCATCTATTCCTCAAACTATACTGGATTTGGCACGAGGGCGAGTGATGGTTCAGTATATTAAATTTTATTAACAAGAGATTTCACAAAAATTAAATGCACTGTCGATAATTAAATGGACAAAAAACTGAACCAATGACTCGCAGCTCGTGAGCTGTAAAGCCACGGCAAGGCACCAACCGCTTTACAGGCCATTCACACACCTTTCATACGTGATGCACACAAGACCATTCACACTACCAGGCAGAAAACCAACACATCACAACATTCACAAAAAGGGACAAGGTACACCCTGCTTCAGGAAGACAAAAAAGACAAATATTACTGCACAGCCATCTAATCCTAAAGCACACACACATACTGGTTGGATTTGGCACGAGGGTGAGTAATGGTTCAGTATATACAATTGTATTAGCAAGTGATTTCACAAAAATGAAATGCACTATTAATTGAAAGGACGAGAAACTGAACCATTGACTCACAGCTCGTGGGCTGTAAAGCCACGACAAGGCACCAACCTCTTTACAGACCATTCATACACCTTTCATACGTGTGACACATGCAAAACATTCACGCCGCGGGCCCATCACATTACAACACTCACACCAGCAGACAGCGCCATTCAAGGGCCCATCACTTCCACACAGCCACATTCCTGACACAGCAACTACACAAACTGATGGATTGCATGGAGTGGCGCTCAGCTAGCAGTGTGTGTGTAGTGACCAGCAGCAAGTCACTACTCACACACCGCCAGCCGAGTGCCAGTCCACACACACCGCCAGCCAAGCGCCAGTGGACACACACCACCAGCCAAGCACCAGTCCACGCACACTGCCAGCCGAGTGCCAGTCCACACACACCGCCAGCCAAGCGCCAGTGCACACACACCTCCAGCCAAGCACCAGTCCACACACACTGCCAGCCAAGTGCCAGTCCACGCACACCTCCAGCCAAGCGCCAGTCCACGCACACCGCCAGCCAAGCGCCACTCCACGCACACCGCCAACCAAGCGCCAGAACACACACACCACCAGCCAAGCGCCAGTCCACGCACACCTCCAGCCAAGCGCCAACCTACACACACCACCATCACATTTAGGATTTTATATACAAAAAAACACAAACAAATTGCAATAGATACAAATCTTCTAACACAAAATCTGAAACTAAATACATTGCACTAATGCCAACCTTGAAACAGAATAATTTTTTTAAACAATACAGACCAGGCAGTTCACTTTACCACCCATGGAAGCTCCCAAAATTTATTTTGCGTGTGGTATGCTCTAAAACAAGCAGGCATACACAGCCAAGGGTTAGAAGGACACCCGGGACAAAAATAACAAGACTCCTTCCGCGTACCTCTTCCCCAACAGACTCTACATCTCCTAGTGGGAAAATCTTTTGAAGATGTGGGAGGAATATATTCAGGAAAGTGGTGATCTTTCAATCGAGCCACATCCTCCACCACTCCAAATCTAGGAACACTTGCCTGTTCCACAACAACAAGGCTAGCTATCACAGAGTGCTGAAACTGAAGAAATGTCAACTTTGACGCAGGAGAACACTCCTTGAACACAATAAAAGCATTGAAACTTGCTAATTCGAAGAAATGGATGGCCAACTTCTTATACCAAACATAAGCCTTCCGAATAGCAGAGTAAGGTTCCAACCTCTGATCTACTCTGTCAACACCACCCATGTGCTTATTGTAGTCTAGAATGCACACAGGTTTGCGCACTTCAGCAACCTGACCCCAAACAGCCACAGGTGAAGTACTCTCATCATGGATGGTAGTCAGCACGTACACATCCCTCCTGTCCACAAATTTTACAGCTAGTAGTTCATCACTACGCAAGGAACTGCACTGCCCCCTCTGAAGTTTTTTGCAAACAAGCTCTTTCGGATAACCTTTACGGTTAGAGCGGATTGTGCCACATGCAAAAGTATCCACTTTATACAATTCCTTAAATAATTGAACAGCAGTATAGAAGTTATCAGGGTACAAATGGTGGCCTCTGTTAAACAGTCTTCTAGCAAGATCCCACACAATTTTCTCTGAAACTCCAAAAGTGGACGGACAACCTGGGGTGTCAATAGTAGAATCTCTACCAGTGTACACACAAAAATTAAAAACATATCCTATCCTACTCTCAGACAACATATACAGCTTAATTCCATAGCATGCCCTCTTGCTAGGGATGTACTGCCTAAAAACCAAACGGTACAACAAACAAATGATGGACGGAATGCTGACAATGCAGACATTCTCCCCCAGTCAAGAGATCTGGGTTAAATCCATCGTTCTTTTGCCCACTACGCCACCCCAGTTCAGACATGGCCATATGCAAATCAGTCTTGACCCTGTGCCTCATGGGAACAGTCCAGCCCGAACTGCCAAGCCATGTCTTCCCTGGACCGGAATCAAGCATCCTAGGACCGGTTTCTGGCTATCAGCCGTCATCAGCCAGGATAGCTTGACTCCAGTGGCGTAGTGAGCACGGGTCCCACGTCTGGGAATACCCATCCCACTTAGGGCGAAAAACCAAACGGCCCTTGAACAAGACCAAAGACTCATCAATAGATATTTCTTTCCCTGGAGTATAGATCTCAGAAAATCGATCTACAAAGTGATCAAAAACAGGCCGAATCTTAAAAAGACGGTCACAGTCACGGTCACAGTCAGGGTGATCTCGTGGCAACGCCATAGAATTATCAACAAAATGCAGCATAAGTAGCAAAAGTAAATACCGATTACCAGTCATAACTGCAGGAAATATGGCAGTTGCCAACAAGGGGCTAGTAGACCAGTATGAAGCCAAGTTTGGCTTCCTTAACACACCCATCAATAAAGTCAAACCCAAAAACTTCTTAATCTCTTCCAGATTTGTGGGAGTCCACCGGGTAGCTCTAGACTAGGGCCTAAGTTTGTCACTGTTGTCCCTCAAAAACTGTTCAGCATACAAATTCGTCTGTTCAACAATCTCACCCAAAAATACATCATCCATAAACAACTGAAAAAACTGTGTAGGCAAAAAGTTTTCACAATCCACTCTACACCCTGCATCACCGCTAAAGGCAGGCAACACCGGCTGCACCATGTTTGGATCAACCCAAACTCCAGCACTTCCAGTAGGAAGCCTAGCAGCCTCAGACTGCAATCCAGATGCCTCTTGCACCATCGGCACAGCAGTTTCCTCCTCTAAAACAGGCACTTCGTCCGCACTGAGAGTTGCTTCATCCACACCAAGAGTACCTTCATCTGCACTGAGAGTACCTTCATCATCCGATGATTCCATGTGGAGAGAAAACTCACTGCCAGAATCTTCCCCTCCCTCCTCTCCCTCAGACGCACTGTCAGTCTCATAATCATGCTCAGAGGAAGATTCAAGAAGCATACCAACCACCTGTTGAGCAGTCATTCTACGGCTTGCCATAATGCTTACTAATAAAGGTAACTTGTCAAACAAGTCAACAACAACAAACACTTTGTAAAATAAGTAATAAACAAAAAGCACCTTTATCAAAAACACATATATACTCCAAAACAATACCACTCACTTGCCAGACGCATTACACATAAGACCATGCAAAACACATCGCAAACAATTTCATGCTCAAACCAACTAAATATGCTGCCATTAAGACATCACTTACAAAAAACTTCATTCAAACATTACAATATTACTAATTTGGAGTAAATACAACAAAACAAAAAAATTATTACCAAACAAATGCAACTACACAAAACTGCAGAACAACCACTGTCGAAACCGGAAACAGGAATCAAAAGCTTTAGACTAGAATAAAAAGAAAAAAAAAACATTAATGTCACATATGCATATAATGCTCTAGACCATCACGTACTGCGCAAAATTTATTGCTTGAACCTCCCACTTTCAAGAAGGAAAGATCGATGGGCCAATCCTTTAGAGGCCACGCGGCGAGAATCTGGAACTCAGCCTCAGCTCCGGACCACCCCCTCTTCCCAGTCCTTCAAAACTGACCTCAAAGTTCTCCTCCTGCAAAGACACTTCCAAACTTAATTCACACCCTCTCTATTATCTGAAGGAAGTATTTACATTATAGGAAATTCTATTCTCCATGCCTATAGAAGTGCCTTCCCATTGTGTTCCTGTGTTTTGATTGTCTGCCATTTATTGCACTTTTACACCTCTACTTGTACTTTGTACTCTTTTGTAACTTGCAAACATGTCACTTTTCCTCTTGTAACGTATTGTTTGCTACCTCTTGTATTTTGTTTGCTTTTGATACATGCACAATTACCACCATTGCCTCATGTAATGTAACGTTTGCTCTTGTTTTCTGAGTGTCTGCCATTTATTGCAGTATTTTACCTCTACTTGTATTTTGTACTCTTTTGTAACATGCACACATCACTTTTTCCTCTTGTAACGTATCGTCTGCTACCTCTTTGATTTTGTTTGCACTTTAAAATATTTAAAAAATAATGTGGCCATAAGGGGAGCGACCCTTGCCTAAGGGGCCTCTCCCACAAACAACCACAAAATTAAAAAAAGAAAAAAAAACCCTGGCGCTAATGGCCATTCCTGCTGCACGATCGAATGATCGTGCAGCAGGAATGCATAAAAGAGACATCGGGGGCAGAGGCGTAGCTAGAGCTTGTGGCGCCCGGGGCTATCTCTCAGACTGCCGCCCCTGGGGAGGGGGGGTTGCTGGGGAAAAAGGACGGCGACCACTTGAAAGAGGTCCGAGAGACACTTAGTATCGCCGCTAATAGTTACCTCGATCATGCAAGTTACATGCACATACATGACACGGTCCAAGGCTACACAGTTGAATACACCGGTGACTGGCAGTACAAAAGAGAACACACAGACTGTATGATTTATCTGGGGACTCAGAAAAACCGCATGTGACATCCATCAGAGAGCTGCGTGAATAATTACCTGGTGATCCCCTCCGCACAATGCAAACATGCACATACATGACACTGTTCAGGGATCCATCACCTACAGCTGACATTAAATGACCATTCATCATGGTCCCCCCATTAAAGCAGTGCACTCTGTGATCTGCATGGTACATGTTCTTTACAGCAGGCACATTAACCCTCTGTGCTACCTTTCCAGGAGCCAACCCTTCCACTAGACAAAACTCCATCTCTCTCTCGAGGAAGAACATTAATCACCAAAGTTATCATTACATTTTTATTGTTTCTGAAAATTGCTGGAGGCCAGGAAGGAGGCAGCAAGTTTTTTTCAAACCATAATATACTTGCAAACACTACGCACCCACCCGAAATAGGTACCCAGTGAGGTCACACCGTTCGCATCGCCCTAACCTGCTCAAGGTTCATGTGACCTCAGTGACAGAGTCACAGCGACTGGATCACTGTTGCTCTAGGGTGTGCTGCTTCGTAGGCCTGCCCGCAAGACTGGAGATGAACTTCAGTATGGATTGTGGTGGACAGGCCTTCAAGGTTAACCCACAATTGACACCACTAGGGTACACCTGCTTGTGCTAAGACATCAAGCCTTCTAAGGTCTAGTGGGGCCTACTAAGGTCTAGCATGGGAATGTGCTCCCTCAGTACAGTGGTCTGGTGGACTGGTCATGAAGGCTGAACCCGGTTCCCGAGTTCCAAATTTAACAGCTCTGGCCCACTGAACACCATACTTGCCCACTGAGAGAAACTGGCACTGCCTTCAGCTATTTCTAATTGTGCCCGCTATAAACACTTGGATGTGGCTCAATTCAAATTATGCACTTGATAAGAGTAATATGCTGCCTAAAAAAAAAAAAAAGCAACCACTCATAGGGAATGCAAAGCATGTGAAATGTAAGCAGAAACAACATGGTTACCTTAACGATCTCTCACTCACTATTCAGAAATCAGCGAGTGGTTTTACCTGAAAAGCTATGGACATGACTAGAGGGCCCTGAAGGGAACCGTTTCAATGTCCATTGCTTATATCCTTACAAAACGTAAGCAGTATGGTATAAAAAGACCACATCCATAAACACAGAGCCATGGTACACATTGTGTTTTCCAATCCACCCATCAACCAGGTATTGCAGTACCTCCAGGAATGGTACACTTTCCCACTTGGGAACAACAATGCTGTTCAAAGAAAGACGAGAAAACAAAAGTAGCGCTTCACTGGCAAACTCTGTAAAGTGATGCTGATGTATTTGGATGTAAATAAAACCTATCTGGCCACTTTGCAACCCCTCTGTCTTGCTTTATTTAGTTATGTATTTATTTTTCATATTTAAAACCTTCTATTTCTCTCCATCCTGCTGCACTTTGGAATAGAAAAATGTCAGAAAAAGGGCATTTCCCGCAAGAGTGTTTTTCTTTTTTGGATCCATTTCACAGGGAAGCAACTAAATGAAAGAGGTTGTGAACCGTTTCAAGTTACGGTTTTCAGTAAATGAGGAGCAAGACAGAAAGGGCACGATTCACAGAACTAACTTAAGACAAAATCCTAAACTTACTACCATTTTCGTATTTACAGAAGGCACTTACTCGTTTTGGTATTCACAGAAGACACTTACTCCCTTTGGTATTCACAGAAGTTAGGAGTCCTAACTTTAGGACTCCTAAATGCCTTCTGTGAATACCGAAAGTCTTAAAATTAGGATTTTTCTCAGTTTAGAAGTCCTAAAGTTAGGACTCCTAACTTTACTACTACTAAACTGAGAAAAATCCTAATTTTAAGGCTTTCGGTATTCACAGAAGGCATTTAGGAGCCCTAAAGTTAGGAGTCCTAACTTTACTACTACTAAATTGCGAAAAATCCTAATTTTAAGACTTTCGGTATTCACAGAAGGCATTTAGGAGTCCTAAAGTTAGGACTCCTAACTTCTGTGAATACCGAAATAAGTAAGTGCCTTCTGTGAATACCAAAATGAGTAAGTGCCTTCTGTGAATACCAAAATGGTAGTAAGTTTAGGATTTTGTCTTAAGTTAGTTCTGTGAATCGGGCCCTAAGAGAGGGAATGATAGGAAGAGAGGGGGGGACAGCTGCCAGCACAAAAAAGAAGAGGACATTGCCCGAGTCCAAATCCCCCCTCCCCAGCCCCAAAACTCACCTTTCTTCTCCTGCACGACCGAGAACAAAGGGGAAACCTCCAATGACATCAGCGCGGCTCGCACGCTGACGTCATTGATGAAGCGGGGGTGGGGGGCGGGGGGAGGGAGGAGAAGGTCTTCCCCTGCCTTCCCAGTAAAAAAAAAAGGATCGACCACTCACGGGGGGAGCGTCAGCGCTTCCCCCGTGAGTGGGTGTCATGACGAGCTGGACTCGTCATGGGCACACCGCGACTGTGCTCCATGATGAGTCCAGCTCGTCATGGGCACAGAAAGGGTTAAAAAGCATTGCAGTTAATAGAAGGTTTTAAGACTTTAGTTACATTATAAATCATTTGTTGATGGTACCATACTCGTTTCAGGAATTGTGGTGTGTTCTCAGGTGATTTTACCATGTGAAAAAGCCTTCTGCTGGGATATCATGAATCATGTTTGAGATAAAACTATTTTCTCCTGCTTTTCCCACAGAGGTTTGGAAGGTGATCTATAAGCTAAACTGAGAGCATATTTTCTGTAAATTCACATTATCTTTCTCAGTCATGTGAGAATGAAGTGTGAAATTCTCAGTAAAACATGTACATCCAACAAGGGCAGAGACTGTCAGTTGATTCCTTTGTGTTCTACTGCAGCTTCCCAGAGTATTCTTAAGAACAACTAGAGCACTAACAGTCCTACTTATGACAAACGTATGGCACACCTGAAGCCATCTTTTTTGGAATAAAGTGGTAACTCTTAAAACATTTAATTTAAAAAGGAACAAAATGAGGGGGTTCATTTTGCCATAGAAAGTATGATTAGTGCTGCAGAAAGAAAAATTAGGGCACATTTTGAGTGACTTCTCAAATCCTCTTCTATTTCATTAAAAAATTATTTTCAGTTCAAAAAGATTTTATTAAAAGAAATCCAAGATATGACAACATATTACACCATATGAAATACATATCGCACAAAAGAAAAGTTACAGTATAATTGATGAATTGGGTTGAAAATCAAAATAAAAGAAGGAGAATGTTAAAAGCAATGACATAAATGTTTAAATATCAAATAATTTAGGAACAAGTAGGGGTGTTCAATGGGGTTTTGAAACTTCTTGTTGGATTGGATGTAGTTGAAAAGAACGCTTAGCACATGCATCTAAATAAATTGTAACAGGTGACCATAAATCTAATCTCTTCTTCACCAAATGTATAGGATATACAAAAGAAGTATCCAACCTGTGATTATGACAAACAGCATACCACCATGCCCTATAAGAAATTTTAGAAAAGTCTTTCCAATTTGCCGTGATTTGCTCAAATGCAACTGCCAGCAATAGATCAACAATTTTAACGTTAAGCATAATATTCTCCCAACAAGATGACAAACTTCCTAGAAAAACATGAGTATAAGAAAAAGGAAATACAGTACCAAAAATCAAATTAATTTGAGACCAAACTTGTTTCCAAAAAGTAAGTACAATAGGACAAGAAAATAACATATGGAATAAATCGGCCTTTGGAGAGGAACAAGTCCAACAAATATCAGGTACAGTGGTGTAATTCTTGCTCAAAGCAGTAGGTGACAACAAAAGTCTATTATAGACAAAAACACAATGTTTGCGATGTGTTTGCAGCTCTGGAGGACTTACGAATCTTGGTCCATAATTTATCCCATAAAGACACTGACCAAGAGATTGTTAAGTCTCGTTCCCAAGCCTCTTCAATTTTAGATTTCTGTCGAACTTTGTCCATATCATGTAGAAAATTATATAATGTGGAAGCTTTGGGTATTGTCATTAACAGGGTTCGCAATTGTGAGGAGGAGTCCGGAGTAATTGATGCACTAGTTGTCGCTGTCAAATGGGTGTACACATCCAACACAGCTCTTTTAAGTATAAGGTACTTGTGTATAAATGAAGCAGGTAAGTTAAATGAGTGACTAAGTGAGGAAAAAGACAGACAATCGGAGTGTGAGAATAGCTGATATATCTAGATGAGACCTTTCCGTTGCAAGGACTTCCCATAAAATAGTTTATTCCGAATAAGCAAACTTTTGTTGTGCCATATTGTAGAACTGAGAAAAGAGTCAATAGTATTGTGGGGAAAAGGGAATAAAGGCAGTAATAGCTTAGAGGTCAATTTAATAATGGGAGTAGACAAGGTTTGCGGTTTACGTGAGAATGAAAGATATTCATCAAAGGAGAAGGGGGATAAAAAGAGACGCTCAATTGTGGTCCATAAAGGGCAACTCTCTTTAGGGTCACGCAGCCACAAAGAGGCTTGACGTAGAAGGAATGCCTTTTGGTAAGTCGGGAAATCAGGAAATTTGACTCCGCCCTCATTTTTGGGGCGAGTTAATCTAAGCATAGACATTCGAGGTTTCTTCTTATTCCAAAGGAAGGAAGAGAGAATGGAGTTTATCTTCCTAAAATTTTTTGCTGGAATGAGGACTGGGATATTAGAAATAGTATATATAATTATGGGTGATACCATCATTTTAATAGTGTCTAGTCGGCCCCACCATGATAGAGGGGGTGCCATTTAGCAGTTAGGTTTGAAATCTTTTGTATACACTTGTTCATGCACAATGACACAGTATCTGATAGTGAAGATGTGACAAATAAACCTAAATACTTAATGTGGTTAGGACTCCAAGTAAAATTAGAGGTCGCAAAATCAGGCTTAAAGGTATATTTTGTCAAAGTAAAATTAGAGGTCGCAAAATCAGGCTTAAAGGTATATTTTGTCAAAGGCAAAATCTCACATTTGTCATTATTCAACTTGTAACCCGAAATGCTGGAATAGGCTCGTACTTCTGCTAGGAAAGCAGGAATGGAGACCGTTGGTTGAGATGTGAAGAGCAGGATATCATCTGCATATGCTGCAAGTTTAATATGAGAGTGGAGTGTTTTAAAGCCATGTTAATTTGGATTCTGACGTACTTTTGATAGGAATGGTTCCAAAGCCAAATTAAAGAGGAAAGGTGAAAGGGGGCAGCCTTGACGCACCCCTCTCCCTAGGTCAAAAAATGGGGATATCAATCCATTAGCACAAACAGCGGCTCTAGGGTTGGAGTAAAGGAGATAAATTTAGAATCAAAGCCAAACCATTTAAGCGTGTAAAACAGGTACATCCATTTAACCCTGTCAAATGCCTTTTTAGCATCCAACGCTATTGTGGCTAAGGAGTCTTTAACACGTGAGGATTTCGACAAGACGTTAAACAAGAGTCGCGTATTATCAGTTATGTAGCGGCCTTTGACAAATCCAGATTGCTCTATCCCTAACAAATCTGGTAGATATGAATCCAATCGTAGGGCTAATGCCTTAGAAAAAATCTTATAATCAATGTTTACCAAAGATATGGGCCTGTAGTTCTTACAATGTTTGGAGTCTTTACCTTCTTTGGGAATGAGACAAATATGAGCATGTGAGAAAGAGCCAGATGAGTGTCCTGACATACTGAAAAAATGTATTAGCGAGTGCAATTTAGGCAGTAAGAGTTTAGAAAAATGTGAGTAAAATTCAACAGTAAAACCATCAGGTCCAGGAGCTTTGTCACGTTTAAGGGACTGAAGAGCGCTCGACAGCTCTTGCTGCGTCAAATCTGATTCTAAAGAAGTTAATTCAGAAAGAGCATCCTGAGGGTTTTGAATGGCAAAGAAAAAATGTGATAAAGCATGGTCAGTAGGTTGTGTTTCAGAGGCATATAATGTTTTGTAAAAAAGAGAAAATTCATGTAAAATGTCATCATCCTTAAACTTTAGATCTGATTTTGCATCATAAATAGATTCAATGTTCAGTTTATTATGCTTAACTTTCAATTAATTAGCCAAAATCTTCCCAGCTTTATTCTTACCACCATAACATTTACACTAGATTTTAACAAATATAGAGAGGCATCCTCCTTGGATTTTTTATGAAATTGCAATTTTGCTTTGATAAGGGCAGTTAAACAGTCTTCTGTGTGTGAGGTGAAATACGAGTGCTCCAGTCTCTTAATGTCTTGAAGGAGATCCATAGTCTGTTGACGAGCGACTTTACACTTCCTTGCTACATAAGAGAGTATAAAATCTCTAGCCAAGGCTTTAAAAGCATCCCATAGGGTAGAAAAGGGCATGGAATCAGTCTGATTTATCATGTAAAATTCATCAAAGAAGGTGGTAAAGGAAGCAGTAAATTTTGGGTCTAAGGGAAGGGAGTTGTTAAATCGCCATCTCCTGTGACCTGTGATCTTAGGTAAGATGTTAAGACCAACAGAAACTGGGGCATGATCTGATAGCAGAATAGGACCTATTTCTGCGTGAGTAAGAGTTTGCGAGATATTATGGGAGACAAAAATATAATCGATTCTGGATTGGGAGTGATGGGAGGGGGAGTAGAAAGTAAATTCCCTGGTGACTGGGTTGCAAAGTCGCCAAGCATCAAGGAGCTTATGTTGAGTTATGGTATGAAGGAAGGATTTGTGAGGTTTATTTGGTAAAAAAGGAATCTTAGAATTCCTGTCAATGAATGGATCAAAAACCTGATTGCAATCTCCAGCTAAAATGAAGTTGTCGTTAATGCAATTAGAGATTTGTTTGGCGAGTGTGGGCCAAAAGGAAGGTTCTCCACAAGTAGGGGCATAAACATTTAGAAAAGAGACTGGAACACCCTTTAAAGATAACTTAACATTCAACCATCTACCATAAGTATCCGACTCTTGGGTTAAGAGTGAGAACGAGAGGGATTTGCGACATAGTATCATTACTCCATTGCGTTTACCATCGCCTGGGGAAAAGAAAACCTCTCCCCCCAGCCCCTCTTTAACTTTAAGGATTCGACCTCTGAGAGATGAGTTTCTTGTAGAAAGGCAATGTCGCCATTCAATTTGGCTAAGTGAGTCAAAACCCGTTGTCTTTTAATGGGAGAATTCAAACCCCTAACGTTCCAGGTGATCACATTTAATGACATAGATTAATGAAAACTGGTTGAGCAAAAGATATAAAAGAAGAACGCAATTCAGAAAAAGAAAAATATAAAATGTGAGAGAGAAGCAAAGTTACGGTCAATAAAGTTTCAAAAAAGAAAAGGACATGAAAACTGTGTAACAAGAACGAAGAAAAAAGTAGTAGATTAAGAAATGAATATAACATATTAACAATAGAAAAAGTGAATGTTGTAACTACAAACGAAAAAGAATGAAGGAAAATGATGAAAAGCAGACATGCAAGAACAAGTTTAAGAAAGAAGTGAAAGTAAGAATGACAAGAAAAAGTATTAGGAACATCAAAAAAGCAAGTGCATACAGAATGTGGAACAAACTGAACAAACAGGAGAAGTAGGACACAGAAAACAAAGAACAAAACAAAAAACGTACCCATGAAGGGAGGATGTGAATGGAGGGAGAGGTGAGGCCACATGGACAGAAGGAACATCCGGGCACGGACACAAAGGAAATCAAGGAGAAACCACGCCATGAGAAGAGGGGATCTGTGGAAGCAAAGAGCAACAGTTAAACAGAGAAATAGCGTTACAAAAAGAAAAAAACCACATCTTAAGCCACAACAGAACAATAACTGAATTAAACTAACAGACAACCATTGCAAGGGAAATAAGCTGTATTAAGAGAATACAGAACTGATACAGAACCTCGGAGATGAGAATGAAACGTTAAACAGTAACAAAACATTAAGGTGCCGATTACGATCCGGTAAAAACCGGGTACGAACCGTCGGTCGGAGCGTTTTCTCCGTCCGACTCGTACCCGGTCATAAAACTTTACAAACATGGAATTACGAATCGCATGGAAACACCATTTCTGTACGAATCGTAAAAAACACCGACCGACGAAAATATACATACGAATGTGATCCGGGAATGCTGCGACGTGACGTCGGGACGCTTTCAGGCAGCGTTTCACGACCCAGGAATTACGAATCGAACCGACAGCAGTCCGGACGGCAATATTTTCACGGCACCCAAAAAGTGCCGGAAAAGCGAAGTACGGCGCGAAACGACCAGAGTAGGTGGCCCGGTACGCACCGTACCCCCCCCAGCCCCCGTATGTACGCGCCGACCCCCCCCAGCCCCTGTAGGTACGCGCCGACCCCCCCCAGCCCCCGTACTTACGGGCCGACCCCCCCAGCCCCCGTATGTATGCGCTGACCCCCCCAGCCCCCGTACGTACATGCCGACCCCCCCAGCCCCCGTACGTTTGAGTCGTACCCACCCCTGTACATGTCGAACCCCCCGTGTATGTACACCCGTGTACGTTCGAGTCATACCCCCCGTGTATGTACACCCCTGTACGTGTCGAACCCCCCTCGAACGTACGGGGGCTGGGGGGGTTCGGCGCGTACATACGGGGGCTGGGGGGGTCGGCGCGTACGTACGGGGGCTGGGGGGGGTCGGTGCGTACATACGGGGGCTGGGGGGGTCAGCGCATACGTACGGGGGCTGGGGGGGTCGGCGCGTACATACGGGGGCTGGGGGGGTCGGAGCGTACGTACGGGGCTGGGGGGGGTCGGCGCGTACGTACGGGGGCTGGGGGGGGTCGGCGCGTATGCAGGCACATGTCTCCATGGTTGCTATGGGAGTTCGGTGCGGACGGTGTTTTTTCCATACGGTTGTAACATCGGACGCACAGGATGGATCGTGATTCCGCGGTCGCACTTCACTTTTCACATTTGTACGGTAAATCGTCCGAGGACGTGTCGGACACATTTTCCGACCCGAGGACGTGTGGGGAATAATTCCCAATTGGCAGTTTGTACGGCACATGTACGATTCGTACGGTAAAAAGACCGGATACGAGTCGTACGGGGAATTTTTTTGCCGGATCGTAATCGGCACCAAAGTGTTGAATGACGAGGAAGAAGCAGAGGAATCCATGTTGATCGGTCTACAAGAGTTAATGAAGCTCTGCAGTCTCATCGGGTCATCGTAAGTAGTAGTTTTGTTATTGTAGGTGACCTTGAAGAGACAAGGATGAAAAAGTCCATAGGGAGCTCCCAGTGAGCGAAGATCAGATCTCATATTAAGGAATGCTTTACGTCTATTAGCAGTGGCCTTAGCGTAATCCTGAGCAAAAAATAAAGTAGAACCAGACCATGTGATTTTCGGAATGGATTTAGCCGCTGATAGAACTTTGAGCAAATCCGTGTATTCCAAAAAGTACAAGATTACACCTCTCGGTCGCTGCGATGGTGAAGGGTTGGAAGCAACTCGGCCCAGTCTATGTGCTCGTTGAATATTAAGAACAGTACTCTCTGGCAAGTGAAGCAGCTTAGGAAGAAAAGATCTGAAAAAGGAGATAGCATCTGATCCTTCAAGTCCCTCTGCCAGGCTGTAAATGCGAAGATTGTTTCGTCGATTACGATTTTCAAGGTCCTCGACTTGGCGCTGGAGTACTGAAACTTGGGAATAAAGTTGTGAGACACTTGTACACGAAACCTTGAGTGAGGAGATACTTTGCTCGACTGTCGAAACTCTGGTATCTAACTGGGACCGATTATCTTTAAGGATTTGAAGTTTAACATTAGTCTCTTCCATAAAAGGTCGAAGAGCTCTGATCTCTTTCAGCAGGAGCTCCATGGAGACCGGTGAGACAGATTTAGGCGGAGAAGGGGGATCCTTTTTCAGTCGTTTTGTGATGGATTTCCCTGAAGCTGCAGGAGGATCCATTTTGGGCTCAGAAGATTCCTGCAAAGACGGTAAAGAATCCTCGAGTTCGGAAAATTCTGTAAAGATTCTTGAATTTTTAACAAAAGCTTGCTGCAATTTTGAGGAGGTCTTGGCTCTGCCCATCAAAGATAGCAAAAATTGAAAAACATGTGACGAAAGGCAAGGGAGACTACATTTGAGATGTGACCAGGAAAGTAAAGTCGCAAAAATGACCAATACGTCTATATCCTCCTGTGAACAAGGTAGGCAGGAATTAAAAGCACTTAAAAATCAATAGTGCTCAGAAAACATGAGGAGAGTGATGAGTGATTGAGCGAATGCGCCAAATAATTCCCAAGTCCAAGACAGCAAAAAGTGCAATATTATTTGTAATACTCCTCGTTAATATGCACCATAAAGTGGCTGCCAGTAGCTCCCTTCCCCAGTTAAGGGAGGTTCATGCGGTTGAAAATCTTGAGAAAAACCAGAAAGCCTGTATCTCCCTGTGAGCAATTCAATCAGGGGTCGGTGTTACACAAAAAGAAAATTAAATTAATGGCAGTGAAAAAACATGAGGAAGGTGATGGCAAAGTGAGTTAATGCAACAGGTAAGTCCAAATGACAGTAAAAACTACAATGTTGTTTGTAGTACTCCTCAGAATTAAGCACCAGAAAATGGCTGCCAGTAAATCCTTTTTGTAACTAAGAGGGGTAAAACAACATGCAGCTAAGGCAAAAGTCGCAAGAGTGTGTGGGGGTAACCAAAAATCTCTGTTAAATAGCAGAACAGAGAAGTCGGCATACAAAAACAAGTTTTATTGTCAAGGGGCTCCACACACGGCAAAAAAGAAAATGGCGGCCGCTACGGAGCGTTGCTTCGTGAGAGAACATATGAGGCGAGAACATGCTTTTTCAACATGCACGCGAAGATGAAAAGATGCGCATCGCTGACCACATACCTTCAAACAGCCGCATTGTCAAAGAGCTTCCTGGAGAGCGTCTAAAAGCGCAGCTTCGCCGAGGTGAGTCCTGGAGCCTCACTCGGACACCGCCATGTTCCGCAGGCACCAAGCCACGCCCCCCTCATTAAAAAATTCTGACATGCAGACTGAAACATGAACTTTCAATACCAGCAGCAAACTTCCCTGGTGAGCAGTAGCTTTACTACAGTGATCTAATGAGCAACTAGAGTGCTAACATTCAGAATGTATGGCAAATGTGTGACACATCTGAATGCCTTCTTGATGGAATCAAAGTAAAAAACTGAAAGTATTTCCTACTGAGGAGACTGTAGTAAATGAGAAAATTAGGAAACTTCATAAAAAATAAGTCTCCCAAAATGGCCACCAGAGACAAAAGAGCCCAAATGTAGCACAAATATCACCCAGATGTAGCCCAAGTATAGCCCAATGACAGAATGTCCCAGAGTGTTCTAACGAACAACTAGAGCGCTAACAGTCTTACTTATGACAAAAGTATGGCACACCTGAAGCCATCTTGATTGGAATAAAGTGGTAACACTTAAAACATTTAATTTACAAAGGAACAAAATGAGGGGGTTCATTTTGCCATAGAAATTATGATTAGTGCTGCAGAAAGAAAAATTAGGGCACATTTTGACTTCTCAAATCCTCTTCTATTTCATAAAAAAATTCTGACATGCAGACTGAAACATGCACTTTGAATACCAGCAGCAGACTTTCCTGGTGAGCAGTAGCTTTAGTACAGTGATCTAATGAGCAACTGGAGTGCTAACATTCAGAATGTATGGCAAATGTGTGACACATCTGAATGTCTTCTTGATGGAACCAAAGTAAAAAACTGAAAGTATTTCCTACTGAGGAGACTGCAGTAAATGAGGAAATTAGGAAACTTCATAACAAATAAATCTCCCAAGATGGCCACCAGAGACAAAAGAGCCCAAATGTAGCCCAAATATCACCCAGATGTAGCCCAAGTTTAGCCCAATGACAGAATGTCCCAGAGTGTTCTAACGAACAACTAGAGCGCTAACAGTCTTACTTATGACAAAGGTATGGCACACCTGAAGCCATCTTGATTGGAATAAAGTGGTAACACTTAAAACATTTAATTTACAAAGGAACAAAATGAGGGGTTTCATTTTGCCATAGAAATTATGATTAGTGCTGCAGAAAGAAAAATTAGGGCAAATTTTGACTTCTCAAATCCTCTTCTATTTCATAAAAAAATTCTGACATGCAGACTGAAACATGCACTTTGAAGACCATCAGCAGACTTCCCTGGTGAGCAGTAGCTTTACTACAGTGATCGAATGAGCAACTAGAGTGCTAACATTCAGAATTTATGGCAAATGTGTGACACATCTGAATGCCTTCTTGATGGAACCAAAGTAAAAAACTGAAAGTATTTCCTACTGAGGAGACTGCAGTAAATGAGGAAATTAGGAAACTTCATAACAAATAAATTTCCCAAGATGGCCACCAGAGACAAAAGAGCCCAAATGCAACACAAATATCACCCAGATGTAGCCCACATGTAGCCCAACAACAGAAGTGTGCAAAACGCTTTTTATTTTTTTTGTTTTTGCAGTTTTATATAGTGCAGACTTGTCAGGTATTGGAGTGCTTTTCATGAGCATTGGTTACATCACACAAGAACAAATTCATTTTGGTTGCAGACATGGGGAGATTAAGTGATTTGACCAGAATCACAGAATGTCGAGCTGAAGCAGAAACTCCAACCTGGTTCCCCAGTTGCAAAGTCTGCAGCTCTGGAAGTAACACCACATCCTCTCCCCTAAGTGCAACATTTAATCAAGTGGTCAACTGTATAAAAACATGAAGATAACAAATAATTTAAAAGTGCTTTGTCACTATTTGAAAACTCAGAAAATATGTCATCATTTTAGTTTTTTAGAGCACTAACCATAATTTTGATGCAAATAAGACCCTCTCACATATGTAATTTCTAAAAGAAATGCTCTAGGTATTACAGTTTTGATTACATCAAGATGACATCAGGCGTTCCACACTTTTGTAATAAATATAGAATGTTAGTAATCCAGGGCCAATAAAATAGGAAAGGAAGGGGGGCCACACACCCCCCACTTCCTAAAAAAAAAAAAAAAGAATAGAAAAGACCGACATCGCGCTGGAAACCCCGCCCCCTACCTGCAGCGCTCTGCAAACGTGCCCCCTGGCACGTTTGCAGATGGGGAACAAACTCCCCTTGAATACTGGGGGTCCCTGGGGGCCAACTAGCCCATCAGGAACCTCCAGTATGCGCCAGGGGGCTGCGTTGCAGAGAGGTGTTCTGAGGCCACGCCCCTTTTTACACCTCTCTGCAACGCAGCTCTGTGGTGCCTAATGGAGGTAGCTGGTGGGCTAGTTGCACCCCAGGGACCCTCAGTATTCAAGGGGAGTTAATCCCCCAACCTAAAACGCGCCGCAGGGCACGTTTGCACAGTGGTGAAGGGAGGGGGCGGGGCCTGAGTTGACATGTGTGCAAACACACCCTGTGGCGCGGTTTAAGTTGGGGAATTAATTCCTCTTCAATCCTGAAAGTCCGTGGGGGCCATCCAGCCCACCAGGTACCTCCAGTAAGCGCCACGGAGCTGCGTTGCAGAGTGTTGTAAAAAGGGGCATGACCTCTGAACACCTCTCTGCAACGCAGCTCTCTGGTGCATACTGGAGGTACCTGGTGGGCTAGTTGGCCCCCAGGGACCCTCAGGATTGAGGAGGAATTAATTCCCCAACTTAAACCGTGCCACAGGGTGTGTTTGCAGACATGTCACTTCAGGCCACACCTCCTTCCTTCACCACTGTGCAAACACGCCCCGTGGCACGTTTTAAGTTGGGGAATTAACTCTCTTTTAATACTGAGGGTCCCTGAGGGCCAACTAGCCCAACAGGTATCTCCAGTATGCGCCAGGGAGCTGCGTTGCAGACAGGTGTTCAGAGGCCATGCACCTTTTTACACCTCTCTGGAACACAGCTCTGTGGCACTTACTGGAGGTACCTAGTGGGCTAGTTTGACCCTAGGGACCCTTAGGATTCAAGGGGACTTAATCTCTCAACTTAGAACGGCCACAGGGCGCGTTTACACAGTGGTGAAGGGAGGGGACAGGGCCTGAGGTGACGTGTGCAAACGCGCCCTGTGGCGCGCTTTAAGTTGGGGAAATAATCCCCCTTCAATCCTAAGGGACCCTGGGGGCCAACTAGCCCACCAGGTGCTTCCATTAAGCGCCACTGTGCTGCGTTGTAGAGAGGTGGTGCAGGCTGTGCCCCTTTTTACACCTCTCTGCAATGGTGCTTACTGGACGTACCTAGTGGGCTAATTAGCCCCTAGGGACCCTCAGGATTCAAGGGGAGTTAATCTCCCGACTTAAAACGGCCACAGGGCGTGTTTACACAGTGGGGAAGGGAGGGGACAGGGCCTGAGGTGATGTGTGCAAACACACCCTATGGCACGTTTTAAGTTGAGGAAATAATTCCCCTTCAATCCTGAGGGCCCATGGGGGCCAACTAGTCCACCAGGTGCTTCCAGTAAGCGCCACTGTGGTGCTAACTAGAGATACCTGATGGGCTAGTTGTACGCAAGGGACACTCAGGATTCAAGGGGACTTTATCGCCCAAATTAAAACGGCCACAGGGCGTGTTTGCACAAGTCAGCTCAGCCCCCCCTCCCTTCATCAGTGTTCAAACGCACCCTGTGGTGCATTTTAAGAGGTAGTTTTAATCCCCCTGCCCTATTATATACTAGGGGCTTACAGAGGAGGTTGTGCTAATAACAGGGGTACCCCAACGCATAGTGTTCCCTAGTGTATGTAGGTGTTTTAACTGTATGCTAAGTGTCTTTTAGCATAGCACTGGCCCTAGGACTGGTTAGTTAGAGTCAGTTACCACCAGTACCCAACTGAAAGAGTTGAGGGTACAGGATGATTTTGCAACAAAGACTCTTTCTGCTCCTCTGTTTGTTCTTTCTGCACGTCTTCCTTCTTCCTGCACATTTCTTTGTCTTTGAGGACTTCTGTTGCTTCTTTCTGCATTTCTTTTTCATCTTTCTGTGTTTTTTCTTCTTTCTTCACATGTCCTACCTCTGTAGGCATAGTTAGAAACTAGCATTTAAAAAACCTTAGAAATTCACAAAAAAAACATAGGTTTCAGGGGTGTTATAGCTAGCTGCACATTTCACTCGCACAAAACCATTGAAATTCCACCGTTATAGTTAGTTCAGCTAACTATAACTCGCGCGCCCGCACTGCACTGCTGATGACGTCACATATTACATCACTCATGACATGGTCAGTGACATCACTCATGACATCACTGATGACATCTCAAATAACATCACTGATGACATCACTGCTGACATCATCCTTGTGATAGAGTGGCAGACCTCCTCTCACCCTAATATAACCTTTGATACACACATTCAAAAATTGAAACTAAAATGTTCAAAACAATTGACATACCAATACCAGTTACAACAACCTATTCAGTAATTCCAAGATCTACATACACGTCCACTCATTCACCAACAGTCCTATATAGTCACTCATACATGTACTCACTCTTCATATGTACTCATACACCTATATATCCTGTTACACACTGCCACTCATTCATAGTTACTCACACACATAGTCTCTCATGCTAATATGCTAATAAAGAATCAAACATCCATTTACTTGCATGTACAGTTATACACACACCACTACACTTACTTCTACAGAAACGTACACACACTTACTCTCTTAAACAATCGCTTATAGAAACACATAATTATTTATACAGGAACTCTTCCAATCTCTCACTCTCACATATACTCCCTTATATACACCAATACTCACATATACTAGTTTAAAACATATGTAGTTACTCATAAAGACACTATTGAGACAGTCATTCACTCACTAACACACCCATACACACACTCATCCACCCATACAGTCCTGCACACATGCTGTCTTCAATACATACAAACAGTGATTCACTCATTCATGCATCTATGCGCTAAGTAATACCCCCCACCGAACCATACAGACACTCAGACACTCATACTGATACTCAAAAAACCAACTAATAACCCATATAGATTCTCATGTAGCTACTCACCAACCCATGCAGCACTTATACACAAAGTGAGAGACTGATACAGATATTTACTTATTTAAACATTACTTGCTAACCCATGTATTCACTAAGATACACTTAATCAGTCAGTTATACAAACAATTTCACACAAAAAACATCCATTTAGACACTTATTTACCCATTTATTCTTGCATCGACCTTGAAATATACATATATAAAAAATATTTAATTTACAGAAAGACACAAATTCACTGGATGATGTCATCAGTGATGTAATTTGAGATGTCATCAGTGATGTCATGAGTGATGTCACTGACCATGTCATGAGTGATGTAATATGTGACGTCATCAGCAGTGCATTGCGTGCGCGCGAGTTATAGTTAGCTGAACTAACTATAACGGGGGAATTTCAATGGTTTTGTACAAGTGAAAAGTCCAGCTAACTATAACACCCCTGAAACATATGGTTTTTTCAGTGAATTTCTGAGGTTTTTTAAATGCTAATTCCTAACTATAACGTGCCTGAAACCTATGGTTTTTTCTGTGAATTTCAAAGTTTTTTTAAATGCTAATTTCTAACTATGCCTACAGAGCTAGGACATGTGAAGAAAGAAGAAAAATGCACAGAAAGAAAAAAAAGAAGTGCAGAAAGAAGTAACAGAAGTCCTCAAAGACGAAGAAAAGTGCAGGAAGAAGGATAACGTGCAGAAAGAACAAAAAGAAGAGCAGAAAGAAGCCTTGTTGCAAAATCATCCTGTACCCTCAACTTTTTCAGACGGATACTGGTGGTAACTGAGTCTGACTAACCAGTCCTAGAGCCAGTGCTATGTTAAAAGACACTTAGAATACAGTGAAAACACTTGCATACACTAGGGAACACTATGCGTTGGGGCCCCCCTGTGATTAGCATGACCTCCTCTGTAAGCCCCTAGTATATAATAGGGCAGGGGATTAAAACTACCTCTTAAAACAGGCCACAGGGCGTTTTTGCACACGTTCACTCAGGCCCCGTCCCCTCGCTTCACCACTGTGTAAACACGCCCTGTGTCCGTTTTTAGTTGGGAGATTAAGTTCATTTGAATCCTGAGGGTCCCTAGGGTCCAACTAGCCCACTAGGTACCTCCAGTAAGTGCCATAGAGCTGCGTTGCAGAGAGGTGTAAAAAGTGGCACGGCCTGGACCACCTCTCTGCAATGCAGCTCAGTGGCGCTTACTGGAAGCACTTGGTGGGCTAGTTAGCCCCCAGGGGCCCTCAGTATTGAAGGGAAATTATATCCCCAATTTAAAACATGCCATAGTGCGTGTTTGCACACGTCACCTCAGGCCCCGTCCCCTCCCTTCACCACTGTGTAAACTCGCCCTGTGGCTGTTCTAAGTTGAGAGATTAAGTCCCCTTGAATCCTAAGGGTCCCTAGGGTCAAACTAGACCACTAGGTACCTCCAGTAAGTGCCACAGAGCTGCGTTGCAGAGAGGTGTAAAAAGGGGCTTGGCCTCAGAACACCTGTCTGCAGCGCAGCTCCCTGGCGCATACTGGAGATGCCTGTTGGGCTTGTTGGCCCTCAGGGACCCTCAGTATTGAAGAGGAATTAATTCCCCAACTTACAACTCGCCAGGGGGCGCGTTTGCAGAGTGCTGCAAGGAGGGGGTGTGGCCTCCGGCACGATGCCAGTCTTTTATTTATTTTAATTTTTTAAGAAGGGGTCTGTGTGGTTCCCCTTCTTATTCTAATTTATTGGCCCTGATGACCCCATCCCCCAGGGCCTGTCTCCTAATTATATTTTTTTGACCCCAATCCCAAGGGCCGGCCACTATTTTTTATTATTTTTTAAAAATATATATTTATAGACACACCTAGGACATGCTGGACAAACCGTACGTACCTATCACCATGACGATTTGCGTGATATTCATTAAAAGGCGACTATGCATACAATGAATCCACGTGGAATGTGTTCACACCACTAGTGAAGCTCTGACATGTCTGATGCCCTACCGTGCCTAGTCCCGGTAGACACCCTTGTTGTTTATTTATACAAACATAGGTAGCTATTGACGGGCACATTTAATACACATGCAAACCAAGCAGTTTAAAGGGGATTTGACAAAAATGCGACCAAAACTATGCAAGAAACCCCCCTCACGGTTAATAAAACACACATCCACAGCCGGATGTGTAATACTTTTTATTTTACTCTCTGGAAAGGGGACGAACATCACTTGAGAGTCACAGCACGCTCCTGGCAGAGCCCAATGCTGTGTTACACCCACCATTGCCTGCTGAGTGCCACACACCTCTGTGTTGTATTCCACTAGCTAGTGCATATGCTATGACACTCTCTAGCCCATGTGCACTGTAACACCACCCCGTGAATATGTCATGCCACATTTGTCTTCGCACGGGTTATATTGCCCCATCTAACGTGCCTTCCTCGATGCCTATGTTATAACGCACAGTGCTATGCCATACATATTACAATCTGGGATCCATATCTTTGTCACAGTGCATATGCAACGTTACACTCCCCAGCACATATTTTATATTACAACTTTAGAGACTAGCTAGGTTACACAACACTGCCCTGTGCATATTACACTCCACGGCGCATATCGCATAGCACGCGCTAGTGCCTGTGCTATCTCGCGCTCTCCAATGAATCTGTCATTGCGCACAATGTATTGCATATTATATTTCACGCCCGGTTCATCTTATATCACACTTTTTGGTGCATAGTTTATACCATACACTATATCTAGTTTTCATTTTCAATCGTGCTCTCAGGACTATGTTCTATATAACACTGTGTTCACCTACCCTTTTCACGGGCATTACATTTTGCGATAGGGGCTGGAGGGTCAGGGGGTGTTTCTGCCAAGTGAGCCCGGAGTCACAGTCACAAACGTCCTCTTCTTCCTGAATAAAAGTGAGATTATGCTGCATACTTGTTCATATTTTAAGTAGTTCGCACAGACACAATGTTTTCAAAACAATAAAGTTCCTAATACCCACCTTCTCTGAACAGTTAGCTTGCTGCCCCATCCCCCTCCTCCCTATCCTCTGTTGTGTGAATCCATGGACTAGCCTCCTCCCTCCTGCCATGCATGGTCTGATGTGCTGCCACTGCCCTCAATTTAGTATGATGTACCAGTCCACTCCTCCTGCCCTCCATTGCCCAATTCTATGCCCCATCATTGACCTCCTGCTTAAACTCTGTGCTTAGCTTGCTGCCCCTATTCTCCTTCCCCCTGCCCTCCGATGTCTTTGTGCATGCCCCTGCTCCATCCTTTTTGCCCACCATGTCCCATGGACCTGCCACTCCTATCTACTCTGAGTGTTCTGTTGAGCTGCCACTCCCCTCCCACCTGCCTAGCATTGTCAGATGACTGTAACCTGTCCCTGCCACCTCCACCCTGCCTGTCCACATGCCATGCCCCTATCCTCTTCCTCCTGTCCTACATGGTCCATTGTACTGCCACACCCTTCTGCCCTCCCTGGTCTGTTGTGATGCAACTGCTCCTCCTGCCTGCCCCGTGTGGTCTGTTGTGAGGCCTCTTCCCCTGAACTTTCTTGTCTGTGCACAGGTCCTGACCCTCCCTTCTATCCTCCATCGTCCTTTGTGCATGCCCCTGCACCCTCCTTCTTGCCCATCATAGCCATTGTGCTGCCATTAACCCTCCCACTTGCCATGCATGGTCTTCTGTGCTGCCATGGCCCCTCCCACCTTCCCTGTGTGGTCAGTTAGCTGCCCCTGACCCCCTCCCACCTTCCCTCCATGGTCTGTGTGGATGCCATCACAGTCTCACTGTTGCTCTTCATGGTGTGTCTTGCTTCTAGTGCCCATCCTGCCTGACCTCCATGGCTATCTTGCTGCTCCTGCCCTGCCCCCTTGCCCCCAGCCCTCTGTTTACATGTGCAGACCCCTACTCCCTCCCTCCTGGCTTGTCTGTTCCATTGTGATGCCCCTGATCCATCCCTCCTGCCCTTTATGGTCTGTTATGCTGCAGCTTTCTCTCCTGTCTGTCCATTATGGTCAGCTAGCTACCATTGCCTCTTGCCCCTCTGTTCTCTGTTGTCCATGTGCATGGTCCTGTCCCCTCCCTCTTGCTTTCTATGGATTGTTGTGCTGCACTCCCGTCCTGCATGCCCTGTGTGGTGTATTGTGCTGCTGCAAACCCTGATGCCTGCCCTGCAGGGTCAGTTTGGTGCACCTCTCCATGTCCCTCCTGTCCTCTGTTATCCAAGTCCATGTCCCTATCCCATTTCATTCCATGATCCAATGTACCATACTTGCGAACATTTTGAACTTGGTAAGAGGGAGATTTTGAAAAAAAACTGGGGTATTGATTTTCCCCTTTGAGTTACATTGAAAAAGAGGATATTGTAGACAGGAGACAGATCAAATAAAGCCCATTTGAGCTTAAAAACATTGGACGTTTCCTGGCTGAATCTGGTCTGTTGGCATGTATGGTTGTACTACCATTGCCTCTTCCTTCTGCCCACAATGGTCTATTACATTGCCACAGCCTCTCTTGCAAGTCCTGTATTGTTGGTTTGTTGCCCCTGCCCCCCTTTCCACTGCCCTCCATAGTCTGTTGTGCTTCCACGGCCCTTCCTGCCTGCTCAGTGTGGTTAAATTGTTGCCTTTGCACCCTCCTACCTGCCTTCAATTTTCAGAGTCTGTGCCCCTGGCCTCTGCCTCTCAACAGTATCCTAATGAACAACTAGATTGCTAACATTCTATATTTATTACAAAAGTGTGGAACGCCTGACATCATCTTGATGTAATCAAAACTGTAATACCTAGAGCATTTCCTTTAGAAATTACATATATGAGAGGGTCTTATTGGCATCAAAATTATGGTTAGTGCTCTAAAAGACTAAAATAAGGCCATATTTTCTGAGTTTTCAAATAGCGACAAAGCACTTTTAAATTATTTATCTTCATGTTTTTTTATCCAGTTGACCACTTGATTAAATGTTGCACTTAGGGGAGAGGATGTGGTGTTACTTCCAGAACTGCAGACTTTGCAACTGGGGAACCAGGTTGAAGTTTCTGCTTCAGCTCGACATTCTGTGATTCTGGTCAAATCACTTAGTCTCCCCATGTCTACAACCAAAATGAATTTGTTCTTGTGTGATGTAACCAATGCTCATGTAAAGCACTCCAATACCTGACAAGTCTGCACTATATAACACTGCAAAAACACAAAATAATAAGTGTTTTGCACACTTCGGTCATTGGGCTATATTTGGGCTACATCTGGGTGATTTTGGGCTACATTTGGGCTCTTTTGTCTCCGGTGGACATCTTGGGAGATTTATTTGTTATGAAGTTTCCTAATTTCCTCATGTACTGCAGTCTCCTCAGTAGGAAATGCTTTCAGTTTTTTACTTTGAGTCCATCATGAAGGTATTCAGATATGTCACACATTGCCAAAAATTCTGAATGTTAGCACTCTAGTTGCTCATTAGATCACTGTAGTAAAACTACTGTTCACCATGGAAGTCTGCTCCTGGTATTAAAAGTGCATGTTTCAGTCTGCATGTCAGAATTTTTTAATGAAATAGAAGAGGATTTGAGAAGTCACTCAAAATGTGCCCTCATTTTCTTTCTTTAGCATTAATCATAATTTCTATGGCAAAATGAACCCCCTCATTGTGTTCCTTTTTAATTTAAATGTTTTAAGTGTTACCAGTTTATTCCAATCAAGATGGCTTCAGGTGTGCCATACTTTTGTCATAATAAAGACAGTAAGCGCTCTAGTTGTTTTTAAGAACATTCTGGGACATTCTGTCATTGGGCTATACTTGGGCTACATCTGGGTGATATTTGGGCTACATTTGGGCTCTTTTGTCTCTGGTGGCCATCTTGGGAGACTTATTTGTTATGAAGTTTCCTAATTTCCTCATTTACTGCAGTCTCCTCAGTAGGAAATACTTTCAGTTTTTTACTTTGATTCCATCAAGAAGGCATACAGATGTGTCACACATTTGCCATAAATTCAGAATGTTAGCACTCTTTTTGCTCATTAGATCACTGTAGTAAAGCTACTGCTCACCAGGGAAAACTGCTGCTGGTATTGAAAGTGCATGTTTTAGTCTGCATGTCAGAATTTTTTAATGAAATAGAAGAGGATTTGAGAAGTCACACAAAATGTGCCCTAATTTTTCTTTCTGCAGCACTAATCATACTTTTTATGGAAAAATGAACCCCCTCATTTTGTTCCTTTTTAAATTAAATGTTTTAAGAGTTACCACTTTAATCCAAGCAAGATGGCTTCAGGTGTGCATTACGTTTATCATAAGTAGGACTGTTAGCGCTCTAGTAGTTCTTTGGAACACTCTGGGAAGCTGCAGTAGAACACAAAGGAATCAACTGACAGTCTCTGCCCTTGTTGGATGTACATGTTTTACTGAGAATGTCAGACTTCATTCTCACATGACTGAGAAAGATAATGTGAATTTACAGAAAATAAGCTCTCAGTTTAGCTTATAGATCACCTTCCAAACCTCTGTGGTAAAAGTAGGAGAAAATATTTTTCTCTCAATCATGATATCCCAGCAGAAGGCTTTTTCACATGGTGAAATCACCTTAGAACATACCACAATTCCTAAAATTAGTATGGTACCATCAACAAATGATTTATAATGTAACTAAAGTCTTAAAACCTTCTATTAACTGCAATGCTTTTTAATGAGGTGCTATTGCTGCAGATCGGCGCATATAAAATCTCCCTGCTTCCACGGACAGAGTAAATCTACAGTCACACGCACATACATACATCATACGCTAGGGCCCATCACATTAAATTCACACTATTACTCTATCCACACTGTATATAGGAGAGAAAACCTAAACCAATCTGCATCTACAATGAGGTCAATGAGACCATAAAATTACTGTCCTGAGTCATGATTTAAAACATAGGAAATACATTTGAAAACTCAATAAATTGACAAGGAATAAACACCCGACACTGAAATTCAAACAAGTGCTTGTTTATCTAAATTAATTCAAATGAAAAGTCAATCATTAGCAAAATTGTCATTCTCATAGTTACCTATTCTAGCTAAAAGGGTCAGGACAGGTCTCTCGGTAAAGTCTCTCGAGCTGCCGTCCTCAGCATGGTTAACGTCCAAACGCGATGACCATCAGGAAAGAATGAATGAACGAACGAACATGGACCCTCTCTAGTCTAACATATTTATAAGGTATGTTGCGAACAAAAGTTACAAACAAAAATTAGATATCCGTTGAGCCACTGAGCAGAGCGAACAGGAAAGGAAGTCTCTCGGTTACATTTAGAAAACCTCCGCTCAGGAAAAATCACAAAAATAAAAAGACGGAAGAAGGAAACTCGAGTTTGCAAATGTTACTTTCATTAATGTTCTTCCTTGATATCTTAGCAGAGCCACCGCAGACTGGACAATGTTCATTGTGCTTTATCCTTGTCCAAGGCCAGCTGGAATCGTTCCCAGAGCTGCTGTCCTCACGGAAGATTTTCTAAGCAGGCAAAAGCTGTGGTCAGGTGACTCTCGACCATGTTCAGCAAGGCCTCTCGTCAAAATTCAATCACTCGAGTGCAGGCTGTAAATGGCAGCCATCTTGTTTTAGTCCAAAACAGACCATCTTAATTAAAAGAGACACAAAACATCGTTACCACAGCATAATGATTAAACAGTGTTAATCCCCACTAATACCCTTATGTGTATGTAATTATCTAGCCTTTTGCAACGCAATAAAGCATTAGTACACGTTATTTTAAAAAGCATTTGTGCTTTAAACAAATAGCACTTTGCGACATTCATTTAATAAGACCCGCACGTTATTACTAAGCAATATAAATGCATCCCACGTATAGTTTCTCTCATTAGTAATGTTGGTTAGTAATTATAAATTAATAATTTTAGTCATAACATATAGACAAAACTGGAGCTTAAAACTCGATAAATTTTCAACAGAAAACTCTGCTCCAGCAATCCCCCCTTTGGTGATATCTTATCACCACAAAAACCACTCAAAAACAATTTTAAGTCCCAATTTTAGGAGAAATTGAAAATGTCTTTTATAACACAACATTAAACACCAGACTCCCTCACATCATCCCTCTTTGTTTCCAAATAAACACTCTCCCTTAACTCTTCTAATTCTATTTCTTGTGGGTCTCTCCTTGACTTTTTTTGTTTCTTTTCAGCATCTCTTCTAATTATTCTCTTTTTCCCTCCCCTGTTTTTACAACACAAACACCCCAATCATAGTAACAATAAAGCAACAATTATACATGTCAATGGAAATAATACTTTACCAATAATGGTACTACCTATTTTAGCAATAAAACTCTTAACAGCAACTATCTTATTAGCTATTTTAGTCCAGATACTTTCAGCTTCCAGTGGTACTAATTCTTCATGCAAATCAGTAATATTTTTGTTATAGACCTTCAGGTCTTTGCTTTCGTCAGGAATGTAAGTGCAACAATGTTGAACTTTCAGCATTCCGCAGACTCCACCCTCCTTGGCCAATAGAATATCAAGGGCAAGTCGATTTTGCATAGACATGGCACATACAGCAATCATCTCCGTATTTACCAAAAGAAACTCTCCAGCGGTACTTGTCGATAAGCGATCCACCACTGTTGACAGTTTCCGAATCCCATATGCATTTAAAGAAATTCCCACTGCTGGAATTAAAGATCCAAAGATATCACCAACTATTTCTGACCAAGTTTCTCTCTTAAAACTTGTTAGTAAATTAATATGTTCTACATCTTCTATTCTATCTATATGAAAAATCTTTGGAAAGACCAGGCCCACATAACACGTGCCATACCAATGGTCAGGCAACTTGTAATAAGCCTTGTTCCCACAAACATAATACACTCCTGGGAAAACTGGATCCTCCCCACCTTTAAAACCCCATCCTGTTGCAATGAAGTATGTATCATAGCACTCACTAGTCCCAACAAAATATGTATCATATTGGGATTTCTTTCTAGTCTTTCTTTCTAGTAATACATAGCTTACCCTTCTGTGGTGCATCTAAAGCTAAAGTTGGACTAGCCCCATTCCTTAATTCCTTTCCCATCTCAATGTCCCAAATTGTCTCACTTACTTTATATTTCCCTGCCTTTTCATGCATGCTCATTCTCCTTTCCTCTACCATGTTTAGGAAAGCCTTTTCTTCTTCTTTCAAACTGCAAGTTAAATTGTTCTTGAAAATGTAATCTAATGTTAATTCTTCTTTCTCAATAAAAATCTCACCAAAAATGTTAGCTACTTTAGCTGGATTCAGCTTTTTGTTCATAGGCAATTGCCCAAAAATTTTATCCTTGTTAGACATCTCATAATCTATTTTCCCTAACAAATAAAAAACACTACTTAGCACACTACATGAAATTCCATACGTAGCTGGTAAATGGTGATAAGTAACACCTTCTGAAACGGATGCAGGTAATTGCATACAGACGTAGCAATCCCTAACTTCCATTGTCTTTACTTATTCGTACAATAACTTTGAAAAAACATTGCTAGAAAAATCATTAATTGACCTATCTTTATGTATGTAAATGTTACTAATTCTAGTTGGAACTACCTTCTGCGAACCCTTCTCTACATTAGTCACATTCTCAGTGTGTATTCCAAAAGTACCTATTGTAATTCCAAAAGTAATTAATAAAGCTAGTACACCCCATAATAGCATTAATAATCCAGTACAGCAACAGCACATTCTACACCATCTTTTCAAGAAGGCACATCTATTTTATTCTCTGTGTTAGCCATTTTACTACTTCGGCAGTGTCTTTTGACTTAGCCTCTTCTACTCCACTACTGAAACACTAGAGCACTAGATTATTTCAAACAGCTAATTTCAGATTTTCTTCTTTCACTTCTCCAAGTGACTCCTTTAGTTCGCTCAATTTGGATTTTCATCACTTTTCACTTCTTCTTCAGCAACATCGAATTGTATCAGATCATCAACAACATCTTGTGCATCTGACTCTTCTCCAATGTCAGTCAAGATAACTTTCAGGATTCCAACAGTTTTCTCCTCAACCACTTTACGTATGGCCCCCTCTGGATTTCCTTGACTTTCTGTCTCTTCACCTTCAGACAGTGCCACGTACGTCCATTCCGGTGACCTATACTTCTGGTTAGGTTTTCTGATTCTCTTGATCTCCTCTGGTTCCTTTGTGACCTTCTGTTTTTCACCCTTTGCTTGATTCTGACTCGACACCTCGTTCACTTGTTCAGCTTTTGATGGAATTGTTCGTGTCAATCTGTACCTCAGTCTCTTTATCCTGTTAGGCCAAAGATCTCCTCTCACAACCCTTTTTGGTCTCACTTCTTTGTTATTTCTCTCTCCAATCCAGGTTCTCTTTCTCAGAACTCGACCCTCTGATTTCTCATTTTCACTCTCATCTGATTCTGTCTCAATTGCCTCTTGTTCTTCAACAATTTTCTTTCGTTCCACAGTCTTTTCCACCACTGATTGAGATTTCCCTAACTCTGTCCCTCCTCGGGTCTCCGACACGCAATCTTCTTGCTGTTTACTTGTCCCTTCACCTAGCTCATCAGGAATGTTCCCTACACCTCCTCGGGGGTCTTCCGCAAACTGTCCCTCTCTATCTTCTTCTGACCCTGCTTCTTCAGGTGTAATCTCAAGTGGATTCTCAACTTCCTCATCTGATTCAGGTGTAGTCACTGTGGAATTGCTTTTTTCTCTTCTTTCTTCTCCACTGCTTGTTGGAACATCAGGCACTCTTACAGAATCTGATCTCTCCTCTGAAACTCTCAAAGTTTCTCTTGAAGCCTCTCTTGGAAAGAAAGAATCACCTGACTCTCTTTCTTCTTCACTCCTTTCAGGATTCTTTCTCCTTCTCACTGGTTCAGTTTCTGCATCATCACTAGAATCTGACTCTTCAAAATACTCCTTACCAGTCCCTTCTTTTGGATTTGGAACTCTCAGAGTATGACTAGCATGCACCCAGTTTTTCACACCGGCACACTTTACGGCAGTTGTCGTAGTCAGAATAACTTGTCTTGGCCTTCCCCACCTTGGAACCAAGCAATTTCTTCTTCTGTGCACCTTAATCCTCACCCAGTCCCCTGGACTCAGATCATGGGCTTGCTTCTTCTCAAGTGTGGTAGCGTCTTTTCCAACCTGGTGAAACACAGAATGAACTGCGTCAGCCAGGCCTTTACAGTAATCCAAAATCATGTCATCAGTTATTGTCATCAACTTGTTGACAGGCACGAAAGCATGTCTCATCGCACGTCCCATTCAGATTTCGTGCAGACTCAAACCTGTGGTTCTATCTGGAGTAGATCTAATTGTCATCAACACTAGAGGCAAGACATCAGGCCATTTCATTCCAGTGGCTAAACACATCTTACCAATTCGATTTTTTATTGTGCCATTCATCTGTTCAACGACACCAGAAGCCTCTGGTCTGTATGCACAATGTAGCTTCTGCTGTATGCTCAATGCTTCACAAATCAAACCCATGAGCTCATTATAGAAGTGTCCACCTCTATCAGACTCAATTGTCACTGGGAACCCGTACCTAGGAATCAACTCTCTCAACAGTAATTTTGCAACTGTTATTCCATCATTTCTCCTAGTCGGATAGGCCTCCACCCATCTTGAGAACAAACAGACTACCACTAGAACATACCTCAATTTGTTCACTTGGGGCATCTCAATGAAATCTATTTGCATTCTGGTAAAAGGACCTCCTTCTCTGCCTATTGTTCCTAGACTCACCACTGTCTTTTTCCCAGTATTAAACTGTTGACAAATCAAACATCTTTGACAGATGCTCTCTGCAATCAACCTGAACTTTGCATTGTACCAGGTTTGTTTAAAAGACCTGATCATCGCATCCCTCCCCAGATGTCCCTGGCCATGATACATTCTTGCCATTGTCGACAGCATAGAGTTAGGCATGGCTGGTCTACCATCTCTATAGATCCAAACATGATCTGTCTCTCTTGGGGAACAACCTGCCTTGATCCAATCTCTCATTTCTTCATCTCCTGCCTCATCCTGCAACTGTTTCACTTCATCCCACGTTTCTAGGACATTAGTAAACATCACAGAACAAAAAGACATTTCCCTTTCTCGTGCCCTATTGATCGATTGATTAGTTTTCGCACAATACTGTGCTATGTCATTGGCAAATCTATTACCAAGAGTAACAAAATCATCTCCTTGTCCATGAGCAGCACACTTCACAACTGCTAGTTCTCTAGGCAGCTGTATCGCCTCAAGCAACTTTCCAGTCACCTCAGCATTCTTTATTGGAGTCCCACTCGACGTCAAGAAACCTCTCTGTAGCCATAGCTGGCCAAAGTCATGAACGACTCCAAATCCATACTGACTATCAGTCATCACAGTCACTCTCAGATTCTTCCCAATTTTGCATGCTTTTGTCAATGCCACTAATTCAGCCACTTGAGCAGATCTCACTCCTTTCAAAGGCGAAGCTTCCATAACTTCTGAAACCTTGCACACTGCATATGCTGCACTCAGCACACCATCATCAGTCCTCAAACATGATCCATCCACAAACAACACATGATCACTCTCAGGTAATGGCAAATCTCTTATGTCTGGTCTTGGTTTTGTGCAGTAGTCAAGCACATCCAAACAATCATGATCAACATCATCTCCAACATTCACATTTTCAGCATCTGGTAACAACGTTGCTGGATTCACATATCTCTCAAGAGTCACATTTGAAGCTCCCAGAATGATTTTCTCATACTTAGTCAGCCGACTATGTGACATGTACTGAGTCCTGCTTCTTGTCAAAAGAATTGCCACATCATGAGGTACGAATACCCTTACAGGATATCCCATTATTATACCCTCACTCTGTTCCAAACTTCTGCATGTAGCAGCTACTGCTTTCAGACAACCTGGCAAACCTACAGCTACGGGGTCAAGTGTCGATGAGAAGTACGCAATCGGCCTTCTCAGTTGTCCATGCTTCTGAATTAACACTGAAAGTGCACAACCATTTCTCTCACTGCAGTACAACTCAAACTCTTTCTCATAGTCTGGCATTCCCAAAGCAGGGGCTTCACACATTCTGCTCTTCAACTCTTCAAATGCTGCCATTTGTTCTCCATCCAGTTCCAATGGGTCTCTCACCTCACTTTTGGTTAACTTAATCAATGGCTTTGCTATCAGGGAGAAATTACTTATCCACTGACGACAATAACCCACCATCCCCAGAAACATCCTCACTTCTCTCTGGGTCATTGGGGCTCTCATTCCTCTGATAATTTTGATCCTGTCATCGGTCACCTTTCTCAGACCCTTTTCAATATTGTGTCCAAGATAATGAACCTCTTTTTTGCAAAATTGCAATTTGGCTGGAGATACCTTTAACCCTCCATCTGCCAGATGATTCAGTAAAGCTATGGTATCTACTTCACAAGCTTCACGTGTCTTCGATGCCACCAGTAGGTCATCGATATACTGCACTAGTACTGAGCTTTCAGGCATAACCAAACTCTCCAATGTTTTTTTCAATAACTGATTGAATATCGAAGGACTCTCTGTATACCCCTGTGGGATACGACACCATGCTAAAATGCGCTGGCCAAACCGAAATGCAAAAATCGGCTGGCTGTCATGATGCAATGGAATTGAAAAGAAAGCATGACACAAATCAATCACCGTGTACCACTCAGCATCATGAGGAATCTGATACAAAATCACTGAGGGATTTGGCACAATGGGACAACATGCCACCACAATTTTGTTAACCTTTCTCAAATCCTGTACAATCCTGAACTTTCCATTAGGTTTCTTTAGCCCCATTATCGGTGAATTACACGGGCTACTCAGTATCTCTCTCAAAACACCTTGTTGAATCATCTTGTCAATTATAGGAGTAATCCCCTCAATTATTTCTGGTGTCAGTCTGTATTGTGGGATATTAGGATAAACAATTCCCTCTTTCACTGAAATCTTCACTGGATCTACATTATTCATCAATCCCACATCTTCTCCAGTAAAATCCCAAACTGCTGTTTTCACTGTGTGTCTCAACTCCTGAGGCAAATCATCTGGATTAAACACTGCATATGTACCAACAATCTCACTCTCTCTATTGTCTAGAGTCATCCGGTACAAGACATCCTCATCTGGTGTCTCAAAAGCTATTCCATCCGGAGTACAGAAAATTGTACAATTCATCTTGCACAATAAGTCCCTACCTAACAAATTCACTGGACTAGTGTCACAGACAACAAATCTGTGCATGTCTGAAAATTTCCCTATTCTTACCTTTACTGGTTCAGGAAGACGAGTCTTAATCTGTGTATTGGCTACACCAACTACTTGGATTGCTTCGTCCGAGAGAGGAAGATTTCTAATATCTGCTGACCTGACAGTTGATCTCGTCGCTCCTGTGTCTACCAAAAAAGTAACACTCTCCCCATTTATTTTCCCATCTACAAATGGTCCTGCCTGGTCTATTTCTAGAGTTGCACCAAGTATGCACTCTTCCTCCTCTCTTCGGCACCGTCAATAGTCCCCTTCAGACTCACTCCCCTCATTCTTTAACCAGTACTGCTGTACCGGGTTTGAACGTCTCGGTTTGTTTACCTGCTCATCATTGTAGAATCCTGAGTCCTGATTATACTTTTGGGACCCTCTATTCTGCGGCAAGGGCGGTTTTGGCTCTTGACTCTGCTGTCTGACAACCTTCTGTTGTTGCTGCTGTTGATTACACCCCTCGTTCTGCACCTGTTGATTTAAGGTTTTATTTTCGTTACTCACTAATGGTGGATTGGTACACTCGGATCTCCAATGCCCCAATTGTCCACAGTTGTGACAAGGGAATTTCTTTTTGGCCTCTTCTAAATTCCCCTTTCCTTTTCCCGCATATCTGGGCCTATTTCCTTGATTATTTGCCTGTTCCACCAACTGTGCTTCTTGTCTTTCAGCAACCTTCACCTGTGCCCACATTGCCTTCTCTTTCAGCTTTCTCTGTTTTGCTTCAATCTCATCACTGAAGTATTTTGCATGTCTCAAGATTTCATCAATCTTTTTACTCTGCCAATCAACTGTATGTTCACGTATTCTCTCACTGATTTCAGGTCTCAAGCCATATACAAATCTGTATACAAAATTACTCAAATCCTTATCACCCAGGTGTTCATCTCCACTGAACTGTTTAAAAGCCAGTATCAGCCTTTCGTAAAAAGCATGAACTGATTCTTTTGCCTCCTGATGTGTTCGATCTATCTTAACCCAGTCTGTCTCTTTCGGGGGTACTTTATTTTTCAGGAACACAATTACCTGATCATATTTTTTCATAACCTCTGAATCTGGTGCTCCTGTTTTCGGATCTCTTGGATACTCCTTAGCAGGCCAATCTACAACTATTTTACACTCAGCCTACAAGTCTGCTGGAACAATTATATCAAACAGACTATTCAGGTCAATCCACAGCACTTTTGACAATTTCACAAACCTGTCTACCTGCCTATACCACTCGACGGGCTTTTCTCTCAGTCGAGGGAAATCATTCGTAAATGATAGAATATCCTGTCTAGTCCATGGGACATGTACATATCCACCTCCAGGAATCTCTCTCATAGGATAAGCATCCACTGTTTTCTCCTTTTCTCTCATGGGAAAAGCTGAATAAGTCCTGTCCACTGAATCTTCCCTTTTCTTGTACCATCTATCCTTCCACTTTTCTACATCACCCCATTTTCGCAACAATGCAATCATTTCCTTAATCTGTCCTGTTCTACCAGCACCATTCAGATTCTCAATATCTTTATCCGTAAAACCCATCCTATAAGACTTCTGCAAAGCCTTCACCTTATCCATGTCAACTCCTTGTTCACTCGCTATTGCTCTTAACCTATCATGTGTACTTTTAGCCCTCCAGGTGATGCTTTTACACATAAATAATAACTCTCCATCATGATGGTTTTTGAGTATATCTGTAGGAATTGTCCCTGCAATAAGCTCCTCCAATTCTATGCGCAACCTGGCTACATCAATTGCCTGTGAATCTTTATCTCTCTTTTGAAGAACCCTCAAACAATCATTCAAATCCTCAGCTGTTATTTCAGTAGACTTCTTCACTGTACTCACTTGTTCTGTCATCCTTTGTGGTTCCAAAATCGTTCCTCCCAAACAACCAGTATTCAATCCTGAATTAGGCTGCACATCTAATCCTCCACTACAGGCATCATGTCTTGACTGTCTCAAATTTTTCCCTCCTGTTCTCGTTCCTGATTCCTCCAAAGAGCAAGTACCAACCAAACCATTTCCAACATAAGGAACTGTCAAGCTATTTTCACCCATTCTTTGTTTATCAAAAATAGGCACAACCGGACCAATCGTTACAGGTACCGTAACTGCTTCAAGATTTTTTGTCAGCTCTCGTATTTTCTCAGTCAGCTCAGATGTGGTTCTGGCTAACTCTCTCGTTTTCTCGTCACTGACTCGATTCTCTCTCTCTCGCTCTCTCTCTCTCTCCCTTTCCGTGAAAGAGCTACCACTTTTCAAATCAGGTGTCACGACCTCAGTTTTAATAATCCGCAAAGTATCTCTTACGGGAGTAACAGCTGGCGTACTCTCTTCTGGTTCTGGTCTATACGGCGGTGGTCTCTTGTAAATCATGTCATCCAAGACCTCATCCTCATAATCATTAGCTCCATACCTTCTCACTTCTGCATCAGGCACCCTTTCTGTAGCCTTCCTCTCTTCCTTCTCACCAACTGTCCTTATAGGATATAATCCTTCTGACATACTAGCATCTCGCCATCTCCTCATTCGATCATGATGAGTTTCTCGATCATATTTCCTCCCAAAAAAGTACCTATAGTTGCCTCCACTCCTCTGCTTTTCTCGCTCATGTACCTCATCTTCCCATTCCACCAACGCCTCAAACTGTGTCGGCCTTGGTCTAGGCTCTAGACACATCATTTTCTCCTGTAAATTTCTCAACACAGCCAGATTAAATGAACCATGTTCCGGGAATGCTAAGACACCATCGTCCTTAGTATACCTAGCCCAGTTCTCCAACCATATACAGGTATGATACCCATATTTCGCAACCATGAAGGATGCAGGAGTTTTCGTTGGAGGTAGCAATTCACCCTCTCTGGTTATTACATTTTTATCCTTGTCGAACCACCTTTTTATTTTACCAAACAAGGATTTTTTCTTCTTTTCCTCCGGTTGGTAATACATTTTAATGTTTACCAGTATTCTCTAGTCTCTTCCGTACAGTTGCGGATCTTTTGTCCAATAACAGCGCGACTCACACCAACGCACCAATCCTGGAGCGTCTACGTCACAGGGTGACTCCTTCCAATCCCTGCGCGGCTCACACCAACACACCAATCCTAGCGCGAGCACTGTTCTGATCCACTACCCAATCAGAGCGCGGTCTGTATGACGTCAGCAGTCGCTGCAGTCGCTCCTGCTCCTGTCTCCTGTCACTCGTCTACCCCTCCTTTACAAAGCCTTCTTAGTAGACTTCGTTTCAGATTCTACAAAATCTATTAGTTACAACATATAAACATCTCCATTGTCTGTTTCGCTAACCACAGAATAGCAAAGAAAATTCACACAAGAATCCCGCTTCTTTCTAGAACAGCGCTTACCTCTGCTCCACTACAGAATTATTACTTTCGTTGACACAGTAGCACATCCCTCTACTCTGCCCTTCTAACATGCATCCATTAACTGTTTCCTCTAGAACTGCTCCAAAGAGTCTTACAATCAACTAAATGCTCATACATTCACGCACTTTCACACCAGAAAAATATAGCACAACCACGCAAAATCCTGCCTTTCCCGAGAACAGCCAACAATCTGTCCCACTACAGAATTATAACACTCGTTAACCAAGCAGCGCTTACCTCTGCCCAGTCCTTCAGACAAGCTCAGAGAATATCTATTACTCCTCCCGCAATAAGCTTTAACGGCAAACCTTACGGATCCCTGGGACTTAAGACCAGAGTTTCACAGATAACCTTCGCTACCATACACACTCCTTTTATACCGAAAATATATCCCTAATAGTAACACACGACGATGTCACTGATTCCGAACCCAGACAATGTGACGCGCAACTTCAATTGTCACACGTTTTTCCTGCATACATACAGGTAATTCCAACAATCCCGTTCTTCCTGAGAGCAGCACACTCTTCCCTCTGCCCTACTACGGAACTATCACCAGCTCCCAAGTTCCAGAAGCACTACATAAGACTTAATACGACGACTTCAACATATAGTATTAGTACATATACCAACATCAATAAATAAATCAATGAATCAAAAGCCAATGTACAAGCAATCTAATCTGATCAAGACAATAATCTAACCATCATACTGCTACCAGGAAACTGCTGCAGATCGGCGCATATAAAATCTCCCTGCTTCCACGGACAGAGTAAATCTACAGTCACACGCACATACATACATCATACGCTAGGGCCCATCACACTAAATTCACACTATTACTCTATCCACACTGTATATAGGAGAGAAAACCTAAACCAATCTGCATCTACAATGAGGTCAATGAGACCATAAAATTACTGTCCTGAGTCATGATTTAAAACATAGGAAATACATTTGAAAACTCAATAAATTGACAAGGAATAAACACCCGACACTGAAATTCAAACAAGTGCTTGTTTATCTAAATTAATTCAAATGAAAAGTCAATCATTAGCAAAATTGTCATTCTCATAGTTACCTATTCTACCTAAAAGGGTCAGGACAGGTCTCTCGGTAAAGTCTCTCGAGCTGCCGTCCTCAGCATGGGTAACGTCCAAACGCGATGACCATCAGGAAAGAATGAATGAACGAACGAACATGGACCCTCTCTAGTCTAACATATTTATAAGGTATGTTGCGAACAAAAGTTACAAACAAAAATTAGATATCCGTTGAGCCACTGAGCAGAGCGAACAGGAAAGGAAGTCTCTCGGTTACATTTAGAAAACCTCCGCTCAGGAAAAATCACAAAAATAAAAAGACGGAAGAAGGAAACTCGAGTTTGCAAATGTTACTTTCGTAAATGTTCTTCCTTGATATCTTAGCAGAGCCACCGCAGACTGGACAATATTCATTGTGCTTTATCCTTGTCCAAGGCCAGCTGGAATCGTTCCCAGAGCTGCTGTCCTCACGGAAGATTTTCTAAGCAGGCAAAAGCTGTGGTCAGGTGACTCTCGACCATGTTCAGCAAGGCCTCTCATCAAAATTCAATCACTCGAGTGCAGGCTGTAAATGGCAGCCATTTCGTTTTAGGCCAAAACAGACCATCTTAATTAAAAGAGACACAAAACATCGTTACCACAGCATAATGATTAAACAGTGTTAATTCCCACTAATACCCTTATGTGTATGTAATTATCTAGCCTTTTGCAACGCAATAAAGCATTAGTACACGTTATTTTAAAAAGCGTTTGTGCTTTAAACAAATAGCACTTTGCGACATTCATTTAATAAGACCCGCACGTTATTACTAAGCAACATAAATGCATCCCACGTATAGTTTCTCTCATTAGTAATGTTGGTTAGTAATTATAAATTAATAATTTTAGTCATAACATATCGACAAAACTGGAGCTTAAAACTCGATAAATTTTCAACAGAAAACTCTGCTCCAGCACTATCATGTATATTGGTCCCAAGATGGCTGTCAACACTTCTTGGATAAAGTGCTGACAGCCAATCAGATCTCAGGATGAGATGTGTGGTTAGGCTCCGCCCACATATATATATGCTTTTAAATGCTATTTTCTCAGGAAATACTGAACAGATTTACGCCAGACCTGCAAAAGGCACTTCCTTGACCTTATGGCTACCTCTCTGCCAAATTTCAAGTAATTCTGTTCAGCCGTTCGGGCTGTAGCTGTGTCTAAAGGTCCTATGGAAAAATGCATGGGGAAAACGCGTTTTGGGACCCCCCTTTTTTCTCGGCTCCTGCTTGACGAATCACCCCGAGACTTTCAGGGTAGGAGCTGAATGGAGCGCCCAATTAGTTTTGAAAATTTCGCGAGGATTCGTCAACCGACGCCAAAGTTATTCAAAATAGAATTTTGAGATTTCCTATGGAAACTAGGTTGTAACTATAACTATCTACTGGCGACCGCCAGTAGATAATATATATATATAGTTATGTGAATGGTCAACTCATCAAATGTGTTAGCAAAAAAAAAATATTATTTTTTGATAATTTTAGCTCAAGTTTATAATATTATAGCAGTGTTTTCAATGATTCTGCTAGGAATTCGACATTTAGTCATCAATATAATGAATTAACACGCAACAGTATTTTTTCTATTTCCTTGGCTATGCCTTCTGATTGTTCTCAGGCGCTTGTTGGTGATTTCACTTTAAATGCACTGTTATGCACGTAACGCGGTCATGTGAGCAAGGGCCGAGTGGCTCGAAACGCGTCATGGACTAGGCTCGTAACCTATCTTGAATAAACACTATTTCCAAGCACTGGCGATTGAAGTTGTCCGTTCCTATTGTTGTGCGAGACTGCACATTTGGGAAGTTTCTTTGAGATTTCGTCGGGGACTTGGCTTGTTCCCTAAGTGACGGACCCCTCACCCGGAAGTTGGCTGGTTGTATCTACAAGCTACGAGGTTTTCTGCTCCTGGAGGAGCTCTACGGACCAGCCCCCTGCGCAACCCGTATACCGTACATGCTGCATCGAATTGAGTGTCGGAAATTCGGAGGACCGTTCGAGATTCAACGCATATGCAGTAAGTGTACTGGGTATATCACAGCAGGTGGGGAGGAGCCATATGTGCTGATCTGACTGTTGAAGATTGATACTATCAACGTCCATTCATTATATCCATCGATACGATATATCCGATAACTGCCATGTCCGAAGACGCGTTACGTGAACGTGAAAAAGCAGCTGAAGAACTTTTCACCAATTTACCTCAAATCCCCGAAAAAACTAATCCCAATTCAAGTAAAGACACCAATCAAAGCGGTAATGATGTAAAAACTTTATTGAGAGCACTAGAAAAAAACAGCAAAAGTGAACTAACAAAATGGTGGGAAATCAAATCATTGGAGAAATATCATGAAGTGGGCAGGATACCGCGCGGGTTACGAATGATGCTTGCCCCCAGTTTTGATAGCCCGAACCCGCTTCTACTAAAAGAATGGGCAGAGAGCAATTTAGAGGCGTTCATGCGTCTGGTATGTTTACTGATCAAATATGCCCGAATTGATCGTGACGCAAATCTCAAAGAAATAGAACGCTTGAATTCTGAACTAATGAAAGTTCGCAATACATCTACCAATGACACCATTGACAAAGGCATCGACGAAATGAAAACTCGCCTCTACAAACAAGAGACCATCATTAAAAACAGAAAGGCTTTCAAATTTGCGCGCGACAAAAGAGACTATGAACTCGGACAAGTGTTCACGTTCGCGCGCAAATATGACTATTTGAGAAAATCCAGAAACAGCGGCAAGGAATCCAGTGATAATGCATTACAGGCCACAACATCAAATGCAAATGCCTCCACGTCTGACCTCAGCACCCACTTGAGTGATTTAGACTCAAATTCCAGTGGTGATTCCTCCAGCACCAACAGAGAAGATTTAGGTCATTTAACCTACGCTGAGGAAATCGATTTTTTAGCAGAGGACCGCAAAAAATCACTGAGATCTCGGAACACCACTGCACAACCAAACAGAAAAGAAACCAACGTAGAAGAGAGAGGCGCAAATGCGCCAAGTGGCAGAGGAAGGGGGCAGCAGAGAAAGAGATGGCAACAACGCTAACATCAGCGGATCGCACCATCGTCAATCTAACGGATGTGGAACTTAGCAATGCAGAAAAACAATTGCTAGCTCCAGGTCTCAGTTTCTGTCCAGAAAGCAATTTTAATTACAGCTCTACAAGAATCGATGTTTTCAAATTTATTCGTAAACTTAAACTCACCAAGTATTACACCATCAAAAAACAAGTCAACACAAACGATGCCAGCAATGAAACAACCAAAAAAATCAAAGAAAAAGCAAAAATTGTTTCATTTACCAAGCAAAAAATTACAAGTGCTGCCAAACCAGGGCAAAATCAAGAGCTATCCAGCTCAGCTACTAATCAATGCGAGAACCTCGTGGCTGGTGATCTACAAGTGATGAAAACTCTCCACTCACTGAGTGACAACACTAATGACCTCGACAGTCAAAGTATCAACACACAAGAACTGACTGACATAGAAGGTATCAACATCTCCCTTCCTGGTCTAAGTCCCTTCAAACCTACCTCCACATTTGTTCCTATCATGCCCCGTGACGCGGTAGATATTTTTCACGACAGGATTATTGAAGAATTAAAGAAAATCCATGTAACTAGAAACAAGCAAAATCAAAAGGGATTTTACTCCAAACATCAACCACGTACTTATTTCCAATTGATGAAAAAACTCAGCACTAATCATGAGATCATCATTAATAACAGCGATAAAGGTGGTAATATAGTACTGTGGGGTAAGAAAGAATATAAAGCTGAAGCCTATCGACACCTAAACGATGAAGAATGTTACCGCAGAACCAACATAACTGAGTTCAACAAAATCAGAAAAAACTACAAAGACGACCTCACGATGTGGAGAAGAGACAATTTGATCAGCAAGGACGAATTTAATTTTCTTTACAACCCATACCCTGTTCTTTCAACAATTTATTTCATACCCAAAGTTCATAAAGGTATTAATCCGGTACAGGGTAGACCAATCATTTCTGCCCAAAAAAGTATTTTTGAAAACACTTCTTGTTACATTGATTATTATTTACAGGACTTTGTAACTCAACTACCAACATATCTACGTGACCGCAAAGATTTTTTGTGCAAACTCAATAATCAGATTTGGTCCTCAGAATACTGTTTCATAACGTTGGACATTTCTTCACTCTACACCAGTATCCGGCACACTGATGGAATTCAAGCAATTGAATTTTTTCTCAACAAAAGACCCATTGAACTTTATTCCCACAATAAGATGTTGATGTCTATGATCCGTTGGTGTTTGTTTAACAACATTTTTACTTTTGATGGTACATTGTTTCAACAACTGCAGGGAGTTGCGATGGGGGCATGCTTCTCCCCCAGCTACGCGTGTTTACACGTGGGCTGGTGGGAGGAGCATGTCCTACAGCAAGAGCACAGGTCTCTGTGGAGCAAACATGTCATTAGGTGGTGGCGCTATATCGATGACATTTTTGTCATTTGGCGTGGTACGCATGAGGAAGCTGAGGATTTTGTCAATAAAATCAACATGAATACCATCAATCTACACTTCACTGCCAATATAGACAATTCAGTCTGTAACTTTCTTGACATTCAAGTGTACATTGAGAACGATCACATAGAAACATGTTTGTATCGCAAACCTTCAGCAGGTAACAGCATTTTACATGCCAAAAGTTTCCACCCAGCCCACACCATTACCAGTCTCCCTTATGGCGAATATCTACGCATACGCCGAGCTTGTAGCAACTCCAATGAGTTGATTCGCCACCAAAACGAGGCCACACAGAGGTTTTTAGAGAGAGGATACAATCCTCACAAACTCAAATCAGCTAGAGACAAGGCCAACAGCATAGACAGATTGTCATTACTAAGCAATACTGCGCATTTATTGAATACAACCACAGTAAATCCTACAGATGATTCCCAGTGCAATCAAGTGGCGTGTAGGCTTATTACCACATATAGCAGACAGGCCAAACAAATTAAGACCATTATCAACAAACAATGGCCTATTGCTTTGACAGATTCTACGCTCAAACAAGTACTCCCTATTAGGCCTGCCATTACTTTCCGGAAAGCCTATTCCATGCACAACGACTTAGTGAGATCTAGTCCTGAATTAACATCCAAAGCCAGTTGGTTATCTCCCAAATCAGGATTTTACAGGTGCAGTTCCTGCCGCGCCTGTAAATTTGGGATAAATACAAACAGCTACACCACTGCTTTTTCGACAGAAAGTTACCCTATCAAAGGGCACTACTCCTGCAGAACGGAGTATGCAGTCTACATGCTAGAATGCACTTGCGGACTGAAATACATCGGCAGCACCATGTTACCGGTGCATGCTCGCATTCTCCAGCATTTGCGAGCCATCGTCAATTCAGATCCCACATATCCAGTGGCCTGACACTTCAAAATGGTACATGCTAACAATCTCAATTGTCTCAAATATTGCGTTCTAGGTTCCGTACCCAGCCTCAAAAGAGGAGGTAATCGCGAAAAGCAATTGCGGCAATTGGAGTCACGCTATATCATCGCGCTTGACACTAAATATCCCCATGGTCTCAACACTGGTGAAGACATGCACCATTTTCTTTAAGTAATGCCTGGCCAGTATGTGTGGCAAGGGTACCAGTCATTTGTTGGGCCTTTCCATCCCATGCTGCATAACCTATGTCTCTGAGCTACAATTATTGGTGCATTCCATCCTCTTGCCAATGGTCATTCCGTCACTACCAAAAATGTAAATAACATCGCAAGATTTTTCAGGGAATTGATCTGTAACTGTTCAATCTTCAGTATTTATACTGACCTGGTCATGTGATTCTATCAGATCTATACATTCATTTGGAGTTTTTACTGGATGAACAACATATTCCGGGTTGTTTTTTTAAGGGGGATCCCTTTGGTCAGCCTTAGGTATTCATACCTCCAATTTTGATAGAGTACTCTTTAATCCCTCTCCTTATTGGAGTCGGTGTTTTTTCGGCTGACTTACTAAACCCAACTTTTTAACCACTAGCATTTTACACATAATTTCATTGGCACCTTAGCACTGAGCACCTTTATTATTTTGGCATACAAATCGCGTCACTCTCTTGTATATATCTCCAAACATGGATTTAACCATCTACATTTACTGTTCTTGGGATGCTATTCCGGTTGATCATTTTCAGTGTATCAGTATACATGTACACAGCTGTCAACTGACTTTGTAACCTGTGGAGTCATAATACCTGTTACCAATAGGGTATTTGTACCTAGTACCTAAATCTTCCAGTTTTATACAATAGATTGTATTTCGTTGCTATGTATATATCATGCATTTTTTTAAAACATGGAAGTCACTGTGGCCAACAGACTAACCACTTACAATAATACTTTTTTCGGCTCGACATATCCATTGATAGATTGAATCACTGTGTACAGCTTACATTGTTAGTTATGTGAATGGTCAACTCATCAAATGTGTTAGCAAAAAAAATTATTATTTTTTGATAATTTTAGCTCAAGTTTATAATATTATAGCAGTGTTTTCAATGATTCTGCTAGGAATTCGACATTTAGTCATCAATATAATGAATTAACACGCAACAGTATTTTTTCTATTTCCTTGGCTATGCCTTCTGATTGTTCTCAGGTGCTTGTTGGTGATTTCACTTTAAATGCACTGTTATGCACGTAACGCGGTCATGTGAGCAAGGGCCGAGTGGCTCGAAACGCGTCATGGACTAGGCTCGTAACCTATCTTGAATAAACACTATTTCCAAGCACTGGCGATTGAAGTTGTCCGTTCCTATTGTTGTGCGAGACTGCACATTTGGGAAGTTTCTTTGATATATATATATATATATATATATATAAAAGCTCCAAACTTTTCTTGTACGAAAGTAAACACGGACTCCCAGGAGATTTGCAGTTCTAAAGCTTGTTTAATAGACTGCACACAACACAACGCGTTTCAGCTTTCGCCTTGTTCACGCTAAAGAAAATATTGTTTCAATAAAGTTAAATACAATTCATTGTGCGCAAAATAAACAACAGACTCATCTCAACCACATAATGTTACAGGGAAATGGTAACGTGGCGGCCATCTTAGCCTAGTACAAAATTCATTCAGAGAGGCTTGTAATGTAGAATAACATTACAAAAAGATTAAATGAAAAATGGCAGTGATAGAATTCGCTTGTCACAACTTGATGATATATACAGTAAATGTAATTGTACAGCGTAAATCGCACCCCACACCCTAAAATAGCAAAAAAGTATTAGGCATGTGCATACATAGTACCTCAAGCAATGTACAAAATTATAGCCCTAGTGGGCATATCACAGATGCTAAACCACCGCAGTCATGGATACTTCATATACAGAATTATTAGCCTAATTGACAGAGGTCTGTTGCTATATAAGCTAGGGTCATCAGTGTGCAAACTCCTAAACATAGAGCCCCAGTGGGCAAATTAGAGAAGTACAGTACTGTAATCAATTCAATTAAGAGTGATTCGAATTTCAAGTTCGTCAAGGGCCTCAGCATGATAATGATACCAATCCCTGAAAAATATAATAAAACAAAACAAAAGCAAATTTTAGTATAACATGATTCTAGCCACAGTAAATACAATATAAAATTATAACAGTTTAGTTATGCAAATGTACCGATAACTCTTCACTCGAGTTCAACCCTTTAGGGAACATCGTATCAAAGTCCACAATAAATCTGGACTCCAATTGTCTCAGATGGAGTAATTTGTTCCCTCCACGTACAGTATCCATAACAGCATCTAATACCACCATTTTAAGCAGTCGTTCCTTTTGAGCATGTAGCTCGAAAAAATGGCGTGCCACTGGGTATTGTTTATTGTTATGGCGTAACGCCCTTACATGTTCTAGCACTCTTTTTTTCGCACGGTGAATGGTGCTGCCAATATATGCCTTGTTACAAGGACATATTAGTGCATAGACACAGAACATAGTGTTACAAGTAAGGGCTTTTTTGATGGTAAACTTTTTGCTCATGCTGGAAAATTGTACCTCTGTACAATCCACACTGTTTCTACACGCCTTGCAGTTTTTACCGCAGCGAAATCCTGGCCTACCAATACTCTAGTTTCACTGGTAATTACATTAGGACTTAACTCATCCCTCAAAGAATTGCTTCTCTTAAAAGTAACTTGCGGGTGGTTCGTCAAATGTTTCTTGAGATTATTGTCAGTCAGCAGAACATGCCAGTGTTTATCCAGAACACGGCGCAAGTCATGCGCCTGTCCCGAGTATGTGGTGATAAAACGAAGGCTTTCCATTTCTGCTGTTCGTTGTGCTGGATGTAACAACTCATTCCGTGCAACGGCATCAACTTTTTTGCACGCTTCTTTAATGGTCTGTGACTGATACCCTCTGTCTCTAAAGCGTTGCACCATGTTAGCTTTTTCATTTAGATAGCTGCTCTCTGTACTGCAATTGCGCTTGGCGCGTAGTAATTCCCAATATGGGATGCTGCATATCAATTTGCGAATGTGGGAACCGGATGCACTTAAAATGCTGTTACCGGCGGTCTTTTTACGGTAAAGATGTGTATGTATAGTTTGATCACTGATCTCCACCCTAACATCTAGGAACTCAACAGAGGTCCTACTGGCATGTTTGGTGAAGACCAAATTATATGGGTTGTCATTTAATTTGTTTACAAATGCACTGGCAGAGTCTAGATCACCCTTCCAAATTAAAAAGATGTCGTCAATATATCGGAGCCACAAGACACAGTTGGAAAACTCTTCCAGCTGCGAGGCCACCCGCTCCTCCCACCAGCCCATGACAAGATTGGCATAGCTGGGGGCGAAGCAGGTGCCCATCGCTGTGCCCTGCGACTGCCGATAGACGACATCATCAAACAGAAAAAAATGTATTGGTCAAACAAAATTCGATCATAGCCATGATCATTTCAGAATGTTGTAGGAGAGAAATAGAACGGGCTTTAAGAAAGTGTTGCACAGCTTTTAAACCCAACTGGTGTTGTATGCTCGTATACAAGCTGCCAACATCCAAGGTAACCAAAGTATAGTCAGGTTCCCAGTGTATCCCATCAATAATGGTTAAGAAATGGGTGGTGTCCCGTAAGTAAGCTGGTAAAGCAACTACATATGGTCTTAAGTAGTGATCAATATAACGGGAAGTATTTTCCAACAGAGACCCAATAGAAGAAACTATGGGTCTACCTGGCGGGTTAATGGGGTCCTTGTGCAACTTGGGGAGTAAGTATAGCACAGGAATCTGAGGGTGAGGACATCTCAGATAGTTAAATTCCTCCCATTCTAATAACCCCTTTTCCCTCCATTCTACTAGAAATTCTCCATACTTGGTATTGGACAGTGTTATAGCCCTCCTATCGGAAACCTCATAACATGTCTGATCATTCAATTGCCTGAAACCTTCTCGCAAATAAGCTAGTTTGTCCTGGATAACAACATTACCACCCTTGTCCGATTTTTGAACAACGATGGAACTGTCTGCCTTCAATTTTTGCAATGCCTGTATTTGACGCCAATTAAGATTTTTCTCACAAGCTGGAATTTTGCCATATCTAAGTTTCTTTAAATCATGTAAAACACCCCTCTCGAATTCTTCAATTGCGTCGCACTCAATAATCGGTAGAAACACAGATTTGGGTTTAAAATGGCTGCCTGGATTGATATTAGTGTCAATAGAAAATTCATCCAAATTCAGACATGAATCAGCATTACAATCATCTAGATTAGACATAGTCGATAATGCATGTAAAACTTCAATATCATCATGCCCTGTTCCATCTATACGACGACGTACCTTCAACATTTGGAGGAGAAGCGAGGGGAACTTCTTATCATATATATATATATATATATATATATATATATATATATATATTATCTACTAGCGGTCGCCAGTATATAGTTATAGTTAGGACCGTGTTTCCATAGGAAATCTGAAAATTCTATTTTGAATAACTTTGGCGCCGGTTGACGAATCCTCGCGAATTTTTCAAAACTAATGGGGCGCTTGGCTCAGCTCTTACCATGAAAGTCTCGGGGTGATTCGTCAAGCGGGGGCTGAGAAATAAAGGGGGGTCCCAAAACACGTTTTCCCCATGCATTTTCCCATAGGACCTTTAGTCGAAGGTACAGCCCGAACGGCTGAACAGAATTACTTGAAATTTGGCAAAGAGGTAGTCCTCAGGTCAGGCATGTGCCTTTTGCATATATGGTGTCAATCTGTTCAGTAGTTCCTGAGAAAATTGCAGTTAAAAGCACATAAATATCTATAGGCGCGCACGTGCGCGCACCGTGCGTGCACGGTACACGCACGGCGCCGTGCTCGAGCTTAATTCTGATTGGTGGATTCATGTCAGTCAACATTCGAATCGGTCAAAATCAGGAAGTGTCGACCGCCATTTTGTGTGTGACAGTGAAAAAGAAAGGTGGAGAACGTGAAAAGGGGGCAGGGTACAGAGTCCCTGACCCCCTAGCTTTTGTCAGGGGGTCCCTGAAGGACCATGAAGGGTGAAAAAAAAATTCTTTTTTTTTTTTTAAATCGCGGGGTGCGCGTACGGTGCGCGCACCGTACGCGCACCGTCGTGAGGTGCGCGCACCGTCGCGAGGTGCGTGCACGGCGGAATCATACAAAAAAATAGAATTAAAAATCAAATTTAAGTGTTTAGATGTTAGGTGGCTCAAAAAAGAGCTGTTGTGTTAATTGAGGGACAGAGGAAAAAAAAGACATGGCAAAAATTATAGGGTGCCGCATGTGTGCTGTTGTATCTTGCTCTCTATTAGCGGAATGCTGGTGTCCGCATAAGAGAGAAGAGCTTTGCACGCATTGCACCGTATATGCACCCTCTTAAACAGAGGGTATATATCCAGAGGAACCGAAGAAGGTGAAGCTGCCACCGCAGATGAAGTGCTCGGCTGAGCTAGCGATGATGTGCTCGGCTGAGCTGCTGCGGATGTGCTCGGCTGAGCTGCTGGAGGGTTTTCTCTAGCAGCTCGAGCATAAGCCACAGGATGTACATCTCTAACGTGCCTGATCATAGTGAAGATACTAAAAGAGTATTTCTTTTAAGGATCTCCTCTTGATAAGACACGATCACAAAGAGTGCAGGTGACTTTTGGAGCATTCACCTTCTTTTGCCCCTGTGGAAATGTAAAAAACTTGCCATATAAAAGAGTCTTTCTGTTTCCTCTGTCTCTGTCTCACAAGGGTCTCCTGCTCACTCCCAGAAGATGACTGCTGCTCTGCCATTCTCAAGTACTGGAAAAGCTGCTCAGCTCCTTCTCCCAGGGAATCATAAGTAATAATGAGGGGAGTGGGTGTGGTGTTGGAAGTTTCTGGAACTGAAACTACTATAAACCAATGAAAAGTGTTGTTTCTAAATCCCATGACTTGCCGTGCATGCACGGTGCGTGCACGGTGAGTGCACAGAGCACGCACGCATGCGCGTACGGAGCACGCGCGCATGCGCGTACGTGCACGGAGCAAGCACGCATGCGCGTACAGAGCACGCGCGCACGGAGCAAGCACGAGGTATGCATGCGCATGTGGAGCACGGACGCATGCACACACGGAGTACGTACGCATGCGTGCACCGTCCGCGCACCGTGCACGCACGGACAAAAATCCTTAAAAAAAACATTTTTTAAAGTGTTTATAAGTTTATAGAAGATATTAACTATGCTGTTCAACTCTATCCAAATTATAAAAAAAAAAAAATTTGAGCCATTCCATATTACAGGATAAAGTAAATCTATAACTATATATATAGGTAGCTTATTGTAAAATAAATATTTAAAAAATATAAAAATACATTCATAAATTAGCATTTAAAAAACCTTGCAAATTCACTTAAAAAACCATAGGTTTCACACACGTTATAGTTAGGAATTAGCATTTAAAAAACCTTGCAAATTCACTGAAAAAACCATAGGTTTCACACCTGTTATAGTTAGCTGGACATTTCACTCATAAAAAACCAATGAAATTCCCCCGTTATAGTTAGTTCAGCTAACTATAACTCGCGCGCCCGCAATCCTCTGCTGATGATGTCACATATTACATCACTCATGACATGGTCAGTGACATCACTCATGTCATCACTGATGACATCTCAAATGACATCACTGATGACATCACTGATGACGTCATCCATGTGATAAATTACCACATCCTCTCACACCCTAATATAACCTTTGATACACCGACTCAAAATTTAAGAGTTCCATTCTCAAAACCATACATACTGCAATACCAATAACTACATAGCCACTTATTAACTCTTAGGTCTACATACACCTCCACTCATTCACCTGTAAAATCACGCATACTTACAGTCACAACATACAAAAGTATCATATGCATTTCTACACCTATATAGACACTCGCACACTACCAATCATCCATAAAGGTACTCTCACACCTACTCAGTCATGCAAATAATCACACTCCCATTTACTCACCTATGTGGTTATACACACTCAAGTTCACTTACTCATAAAAATAGTATCACATTCTTACGCTCTTATAGAATCATTGATGCAAGCACACACTCATCCATACAGTCACTCTCACAATCACACTCTCACATCTACCCACTTATATACTCTTACACGCACATATACTGCCTTTCACATATGTAGTTAGTCACAAATGTACCACTGAGATATACATTCAATCCCTAACACACCCATACATACACTCACTCAACCATTCAGTCCATCACAGATGCACTCTTAAAACCATGCACCCATAGAATCACCCACTCACACATCTATGCATAGAGTCACACACACCCTACCCACACAAACACTCAGGAACCCATACAGATACTCAGACAAGCAATCAATAACTCATATAGACACTCATATAGGTATTCACAAAACCATGCAGCCACTTATACACCAACATACAGAAACATACAGACATTTACACAGTTTAGTCACTAGTCTGCAGTAAGATACATTTAATGACTCACTTATAGAGTTAGTTACGCACCACAGAAAATCATCCATTTACACACTTGTACACCCACTCATTCTTCAACAGGCCTTTCCCTATATATATTAAACATATTAAAATTGTTAATAAACACATACTCAATGGATGATGTCATCAGTGATGTCATCAGTGATGTCATTTGAGATGTCATCAGTGATGTCATGAGTGATGTCACTGACCATGTCATGAGTGATGTAATATGTGACATCATCAGCAGTGGATTGCGGGCGCGCGAGTTATAGTTAGCTGAACTAACTATAACGGGGGAATTTCATTGGGTTTTTACGAGTGAAATGTCCAGCTAACTACAACATGTGTGAAACCTATGGTTTTTTCAGTGAATATATATATATATATATATATATATATATATATATATATATATATATATATATGACGGGGATTTCGCCTGAAGAGATCCTGAACACCCACGATCTTTAAGGAAAACAGGAACAGACGAAAACCGACCCAAATTGCAAGTGAGTAGTTATTTTATTTCGTTCACAGCAATGCCTGCATGACGCGTTTCAGCCTTCCAGAGGCCTTGATCACATGACGCCATGGGAGTTTCGATCTTGCTTTTTAAAGTGCTTAGTGCTAATTGAAAAAATGACACAATTGGCTAGTTCAAACTTTGCACGTTAGACATAGAAAAAATACACAGTGATAATCACCAGCGGAAATGGGCAACATTAAAATTACACATACATTAATTAGTTAAAATCCTAATAAAACAAACTGCATACGCTTGAAATGTATAATCATTGTAATTTGAAGGTACAACTAAAGAGGAAAGATTTTTTAAAAATAAATACATTTAAATTTTAAAATTACTCTCCTATATGTGCAAAACAGGCAAAAATTGTGCAAAATTGGCAATTGAAAATTTAACCCAAGTGGGTAAAGTCCAACAGTTTTAAGTTGGACCCACAATGCCGCTGACACACATTTTTGGGGGCTAAAGGACACTTGACGGCTTCAACTATATATAATGTAAATACATTTTGGAAGCCTATCCCAAAAAATAGTTGCAAAGATGCCTATAAATGTTGCCGACATGTATATGAATCATCAGTCCAAAATTGGACATCAACCTAGCTATGTCTAAGTGCAAAAAATTCGTACAATATATTGTGCAAAGTGCAAAACGTGATAAGAGAGTGTCATAAACATGTTAAAAACAATAGGTGGTACAGGAGGTGTGACCAATACACAAAGCAAGTAAAAATGCTGGAAGTCATGAATTAAACCAAATTAAAGGCAAGTGTAAAAATCTTCGCTAGAATTAAGGCCCTGTGGCGTCTTGGTATCTAATTCTAAGATATATCTGGTTTCAAGTGCACGCAACAAAGATTCTCTATTGCCTCCACGTCTCAAGGGGAGTACCGAATCAATGACAAAGAACTTGAGAAGTTCACTTCTTTTATCATGTCGTTCTTTGAAATGGCGTGCAACCGGATAGGAAGCATCACTCCCGTTGATTGCCCGTATGTGCTGGAGTATCCGTTTGTGAACCTGCAATTTAGTGCTACCGACATATTGCAGGCCACATGGACACTCCAGCACATAGACAGCAAAATCAGTCTTGCAAGTGAGTAGTTTAGTAATGGGTCGAGGAATGTCACAGAACGGAATTAGAAACTCCGTTCTGCTGACACCATGTCTGCACGCTTTGCAGCTAGAGCATCTCTTAAAACCCTTACTTGACTGTAACCATGTTTTATTAGAGCCTATTTCAGGACTGGATTTGACCAAAGCATCGCTCATAGAGCGAGCTTTCCTGAATGTAATTTCCGGACTCGCTGCCACTAGATCCCCAATGACAGGGTCATTACAAACCAGGCTCCAATTTTTCCTTAAAATCTTGCGGAGAGCTTGGTGTTGACGATTGTACATCAATATCAATCTAACTGGCTCTTTGGTTTCGACCAATATATATATGTCTATACACATATATATATATATATATATATATATATATATATATATATATATATATATATATATATATATATATATATATATATATATATATATATATATATATATATATATATATTCACTTAAAAAACCATAGGTTTCACACATGTTATAGTTAGCTGGACATTTCACTCGTGAAAAACCATTGAAATTCCCCCGTTATAGTTAGTGCAGGCAACTATAACTCACGCGACCGCAATCCTCTGCTGATGACGTCAGATATTACATCACTGTATTTAGACACTTATTTACCCATGTCTTCTTCCATTAATTTTTAGCTATACATATATTACAAATATTTATTTTTCATAAGGACACATATGTCATCAGTGATGTAATATCTGACGTCATCAGCAGAGGATTGCGGTCGCGTGAGTTATAGTTGCCTGCACTAACTATAACGGGGGAATTTCAATGGTTTTTCACGAGTGAAATATCCAGCTGACTATAACATGTGTGAAACCTATGGTTTTTTAAGTGAATTTGCAAGGTTTTTTAAATGCTAATTCCTAACTATAACGTGTGTGAAACCTATGGTTTTTTCAGTGAATTTGTACGGTTTTTGAAATGCTAAGTTATGTATTTTTTTTTTTTGTAAAGTTTTTTCACCGTGCGGGTTCGCTTCACGATGCGTTGTTCGTGCTGTGCGCGTACGGTGCGCGCACCCCGCAATTTTTCGCGAAAAAAATATTTTGTTTTTTACCCTTGGGGGTCCTTCAGTGACCCCCTGACAAAGGCTAGGGGGTCAGGACCTGTCCATCCTGCCCCCTTCTCACGTTTTCCCCCTTTGTTTTTCATTGCCTCAGACTGCGAGAGACAAAATGGCGGCCGACACTTCCTGATTTCGACCGATTCTAATGTTTACTGACATCTAACAACCAATCAGAATTGCGCTCGCGCACGTCACCGTGCGCGTATGGTATGCTTACCGTACGCGCACGGTGCGCGCTTATAGATATATATATGCTTTTAACTGCAATTTTCTCCGGAACTAATAACCAGATTTACACAAGACCTGCAAAAGGCACATCCCTGAACTGAGGACTACCTCTCTGCCAAATTTCAAGTAATTCTGTTCAGCCGTTTGGGCTGTAGCTTGGACTAAAGGTCCTATGGAAAAATGCATGGGGAAAACACGTTTTGGGACCCCCCCTTTTTCTCAGCCCCCGCTTGACGAATCCCCCCGAGACTTTCAGGGAAGGAGCGGAGCAGAGCGCCCCACCTATTTTGAGAATTTCGAGAGGATTCGTCAATCGGCGCCAAAGTTATTCCAAATAGAATGTTGCGGATTTCCTATGGAAACACGGTCCTAACTATAACTATCTACTGGCGACCGCCAGTAGATAATATATATATATATATATATATATATATATATATATATATATATATATATATATATATATCACTGAAAAAAACAAAGGTTTCAGGGGTGTTATAGTTAGTAATTGGCATTTAAAAAACCTTAGAAATTCACTGAAAAAACCATAGGTTTCAGGGGTGTTGTAGTTAGCTGGACATTTCCCTTGTACAAAACCCTAGAATTTCCCCTGTTATAATTAGTTCAGCTAACTATAACTTGCACCCCCGCAATGCACTGCTGATGACATCACATATTACATCACTCATGACATGGTCAGTGACATCACTGATGACATCTCAAATGACATCACTGATGACATCACTGATGACGTCATCCAGTGACTGTGTGTTTCTGTAAAGTTTAAATATGTTTTATATATTTATAGTGAAAGGCCTGTGGAAGAATGAGTGGCTGTACAAGTGTGTGAATGGATGATTTTCTAGGTGCGTAACTGACTCTATAAGTGAGTCATTAAATGTATCTTACTGCAGACTAGTGACTAAACTGTGTGAATGTATGTATGTGTCTGTCTGTTGGTGTATAAGTGGCTGCATGGTTTTGTGAATAGCTATATGAGTGTCTATATGGGTTATTGATTGGTTGTGTGAGTATCTGTATGGGTGCCTGAGTGTTTGTGTGGGTAGGGTGTGTGTGACTCTGTGCATAGATGTGTGAGTGGGTGATTCTATGGGTGCATGGTTTTAAGAGTGCATCTGTGATGAACTGTATGGTTGAGTGAGTGTATGTATGGGTGTGGTAGTGATTGAATGTATATCTCAGTTGTACATGTGTCAGTAACTACATATGTGAAACACAGTGTATATGTGTGTAAGAGTATATAACTATTTATATGTGAGAGTGTGTGATTTTGGGAGTGGCTGTATGGATGAGTGTGTGCTTGTATCAGTAATTGTATTAGAGCGTCAGAATTTGTTAGTATTTTTATGAGTAAGTGAACTTGAGTGTATTTAACTGTACAGGTGAGTAAATTGGACTGTAATTAATTATTTGCATGAATGACTAGGTGTGTCAGTACCTCAATGGATGATTGGCGGTGTGTGAGTGTCTATATAGGTGTATAAATGCATATGATTGTCCTGTACTGAGTGACTGTAAGTATGAGTGACTGTACAGATGAGTGAGTGGAGGTGTATGTAGACCTAAGAGTCAATGAGTGGGTATGTAGTTATTGGTATTGGAGTATCTATGGTTTTCAAAATGGCCTTCTGAAATGTTGAGTCGGTGTATCAAAGGTTATATTAGGGTGTGAGAAGATGCACTAATTTATCACATGGATGACGTCATCAGTGATATCATCAGTGATGTCATTTGAGATCTCATCAGTGATGTCATCAGTGATGTCACTGACCATGTCATGAGTATTGTAATATGTGACGTCATCAGGAGTGCATTGCGGGGGCGCGAGTTATAGTTAGCTGAACTAACTATAACAGGGGAATTTCTAGGGTTTTGTACGAGGGAAATGTCCAGCTAACTATAACACCCCTGAAACCAATGTTTTTTTCAGTGAATTTCTAAGGTTTTTTAAATGCCAATTCCTTACTATAACACCCCTGAAACCTTTGGTTTTTTCAGTGAATTTCAAAGGTTTTTTAAATGCCAATTCCTAACTATAACGTGCATGAAACCTATGTTTTTTTCAGTGAATTTCAAAGGTTTTTTAAATGCTAATCTATAACTTATCTCTGAAGATATCATGTTTTATGATTTTGATTGGATTTGTATATTTTTCAAATTCAATGTGTCAATTTCATTAATTACATTTTTTTAAAAATACTTTTTTATCACCATTTTTTAAACTTATTTTTTTAATTAATTCTTTTAAAAATTAAAAAATATTATTTGAACTTAATGGGTTTTTCAAACATTTTTTTTATATTTTTCAAAATATTTTTTTAACTATATGTTCAAAACTTTATTTTATATATTTTTTTCAATGTTTTTGGATCCGCGCACCCTATGCGCACCGTTCTCGATCCCTACACGATAGCATCCGCGCATGGTATGCGTCGGGCACGTGGTTAGTGCGCGATTCCAATGCGACCGGTGCGCGACTTCCAGCCTATACGCGACACGTTCGATGTACGTAACGCGACGTTTACGCGCTTCTGCGATGCGTCATCTGCGTCTATGAAGTGGTAGGTGCGTGGATCCCGCGAAGTATTTAACATTTAAAAAACATATTTATGTATTTCATGTGAATATTAATTGAAGACATACTCTAAACTAGTCTTAAAATTAATATATTTTTACATCTAATCCTATAATGGAAACTGACTAAATCATCAGACTACTGTTAGGTTAGTGCCTGGGTAAAACCTTTACATTTTCAGTTCTGGCACAGTGAAGAGAATAGTTTCATGTTACTGCACTTTAGTGTCAAACCCTGACTCATTTTATCAATGCATAAGCAAAGAATAGCTTCTAAAGCTACTAAAACTTGACAACATGACCGATTTTAAAATAGTTATCTGTCATCAAATACACTATGTTAACAAATGCTTCTCTCACAATCCTTACCTAAATGTACACAGACTCACAGTGTGATTTTAGACAAGCAACACTATCCCTAGCAGTTTACCAAAACTCATTCACTAGTCTAGAAGAGGTAATGGTACTGCACACAATCTACATATTTAAGTACAGCACATTAGTGTCAAAGCATGACTCATTTAATCATCGCATAAGCAAAGACTGGCTTCTAATGCTACTAAAACTTGACAACATGACAGGTTTTAAAAGAGTTATCTGCTAAAAAATACACTATTTTACCAAATGCTTCTCTCACAGTGGTTCCCAAATGCACACAGACTCACAGTGTGATTCTAGACAACAACCACTATACCTAGGAGGACATTTTCTACTTTTCTCGAGGGGCAAGCAAACACCAATACCACCTTTGTCACGCACAAGATTTGCAAAAGAGTTTTGTTACGAGGGGATCCTAACAAAAAATACTCGTGCGGCACAGCAAGTATGAGGAAACACCTAAGGACCCTTCATCCAAACAATCTTGCACGAGAACAGTGCAAACAGATGAGAAACACTCCTGTTCTGTGTCTGTAAAAAAGATACACAAATAAATGTATATTAATAACTTTCAAATGTGTACTATTCCATTACTGTACAAACACATTTTATATAAAAACTGACTAAGAAACTATAGCCCTGAACCACAAGTGTGAGGATCGTTAAAACACTATATGCATAGTGCATACTACTTTGAAGCAGTTCATGCCCTAAAGCCTACCTCACTAAAAGACTACATGCTAACTGACTAAATGATTACAGTACTATAAGGAGACACACTGGGTGAGTGACAGGGTGTTTGCTAGAAGTGTATGAATACTAACTAGGGAATTGAAGGTGTGAAAGACAACTGTGTAGGTGATTAGAGGACTGCATCCATACTGGATAGGCATTTAAAGCAGTTCATGTGCTAAGGCCTGGCTCACTGCATGAGTACTTGGGTACTGACTCAATGATTAGAGTACAGCAAGGAGAGTGCCTAGGTGAATTTATCAGTGGTAGGCTTTTCGCACAGGTAATGGATTAGTACTTGGTAGTGAATGGGTCACTAGAGGAGTGCAAAGGGAGTGACAGGATGTTTGCTGGACTGTATGGATACTGACTAGGGAATTGAAAGTGTGAAAGACAAGTGTCTAGGTGGTTAGAAGACTGCATACATAGTGGATAGGGGTTTGAAGCAGTCCATGTGCTAAGGCCTGGCTCAGTGCATGAATACTTAGGCACTGACTAAATGATTAGAGTACTGCAAAGATAGTATCTTGGTGAATTTATAAGTGTTTGGCAACACTATCCCTAGCAGTTTACCAAAACTCATTCACTAGTCTAGAAGAGGTAATGGTACTGCACACAATCTACATATTTAAGTACAGCACATTAGTGTCAAAGCATGACTCATTTAATCAACGCATAAGCAAAGACTGGCTTCTAATGCTACTAAAACGTGACAACATGACAGGTTTTAAAAGAGTTATCTGCTAAAAAATACACGGTGTTACCAAATGCTTCTCTCACAGTGGTTCCCAAATGCACACAGACTCACAGTGTGATTCTAGACAACAATCACTATACCTAGGACTTACCAAAAATCATTCACTACTGTGGAACTGATAAGGGAACTGCACACAATCTACATATTTCAGGACTGCACTTTTGTGTCAAGCCTGACTCATTTAATAAAAGCATAAGCAAAGACTGGCTTCTAATGCTACTAAAACTTGACAACATGACAGGTTTTAAAAAAGTTATCTGTCAGAAAATACACGATGTTACCAAATGCTTCTCTCACAGTGGTTCCCAAATACACACTAACTCACAGTGTGATTCTAGACAAGCACCACTATCCCTAGGAGTTTACCAAAACTCATTCACTACAGTGCAAGTGGTAAGAGAACTGCACACAATCTACATATTTCAGGACTGCACTTTTGTGTCAAAGCCTGACTCATTTAATCAAAGCATAAGCAAAAACTGCCTTCTAATGCTACTAAAACTTGACAACAAGACAGGTTTTAAAACAGTTATCTGTCAGCAAATACACGATATTACCACATACTTCTCTCACAGCGGTTCCCAAATGCACACAGACTCACAGTGTGATTCTAGACAAGCAACACTATCCCTAGCAGCTTACCAAAACTCATTCACTACTCTGCAAGGGGTAAGGAGACTACACACAATCTACATATTAAAGTACAGCACATTAGTGTCAAAGCATGACTTATTTTATCAATGCATAAGCAAAGACTGGCTTCTAATGCTACTAAAACTTGACAAAATGACAGGTTTTAAAACAGTTATCTGTCAGCAAATACACAATATTACCAAATGCTTCTCTCACAGTGGTTCCCAAATGCACACATACTCACTGCGTGATTCTAGACAAACAACACTATCCATTGCACTATACCAAAACACATTTCTTCATCTAGAAGAAGTACTACATTTTAGTATAGAAACATAACATAACTCATTTCACAAATTCATAAACAATGACTGGTTTCTAATTCTACCAAAATATAAAAACAGTACAGTTATCTGTCTGTAAACACATGAAAAACACAAATGCTTATCACAGGATGGTTTCCACATGCACACTCACTGTCAATAAGATTGTAGAGAAAAAAAGTACTCCCTACACTTTAGCAGGAGAAATACATTAGTCTGATTAAAATCAAAATACTCTACATACATCCCCTCACAATTAAATAACTCACCTTTCAAGTTGTTTTGTAGATTAAGAAGTATATCAGTCACACACTAGATTTTCTTTTACAGAATCTCTGCACTGTGCACCTCTCAGCAAAAACAAAGAATGGAAAAGTTTCGCTTTCATTTTCCACTCATGTACATGTAAACATCAAATCACAATCCTTCACACATACACTCAAAAGCAAACACACAAATCTATTGGTTAAACATTTCAACCCTTTCCAACTGAAATACATTTCAACCCTTCCCCCAATCTGCCTTCTGCCTCTTACCATAGAAACAGATCATAAAACACTGCACTGAGCACACAGGTCACAAGTTCAGCACACAATGTTGCTAAACAAGACAGGAAGTGTGCTTGACTTTTCAACATATCAGCTTATCATATATAATATGTTCCTTACAATCTGTTTTTGTTAACCAATAAGAATCATACCTTTAACAAACAGAAATATACACCCTACATATCAGTGTAGAAATAGTCATACAACCAATGATTTCTTGTCTTTTTCCGTGGATCCGTGCACCCAACGTGAGAGAATCCATGCACCCAACACGATAGGATGCGCGCACCGTGCGCGCATTTCGCCGTTTAAAAAAAAAAGAAAAAGGGGGCCCCAGGGGGTCCTTCTGGGACCCCTTAAGCACCTCTAGAGGGTCAGAGTATTTCCATTCTGCCCCTTTATATGTTTTACACACTTATTCCCCTTGCTTCTTCAGCCTCGCTTCTACCGAGGCAGAAAATGGCCGCCAACAGTTCCTGGTTTTGAATGTAGACAGACACTCGATAGCCAATTAGCCTTCAGTGCGCGATCGGGAGTGTGCGCGCTTGGTTCGGGGAGGGTGGGCATACGGTGCGGGTAGGGTCCGCAGATCCTCCCCCGGCCACAGATATTTATGTACTTTTAACTCTAATTTTCTCAGGAACTACTGAACGGATTCACACCATTTATGCAAAAGGCACAAGTCTGAACTAAGGACTATCTCTTTGCCAAATTTGGTGTCATTCCGTTCTGCGGTTCGGGCTGTAGCTGCGACAACAGATCCTATGGGAAATTGCATGGGGAAAACGCGTTTTGGGACCCCCCTTTTTTCTCGGCCCCCGCTTGACGAATCACCACAAAACTTTCAGGGTAGGAGCGGAGCAGAGCTGGCCAAAAGGTTGGAAAATTTGGCGAGGATTCGTCAACCGGCGCCAGACTTATTGGGAATAGAATGTTGCGGATTTCCTATGGAAAATAGGTCCTGACTATAGCTACCTACTGGCGACCGCCAGTAGGTAATATATATATATATATATATATATATATATATATATATTCCAACCAAACCCGACTTCTTTTGAAAAAATCGGACACCGACACTGGAAATGCTTTCAGCCATCCGGCCTTAGGAATTTATTTTTTTTCGTTACGCGTTTCGGCAAAACTGCCTTGCTCACACATTTTAACGCGAACAGATCAATTTCTTTTAAACCTAAGTCACAAAGTCACATGATTAGCTCCTCAATGAACATGGAAAACAGACTATTGCTGTTGTAATGCCGGTTTGTCATACAACTGTTTGTTATCACGACATAATGCCAAATTATCTCTAAACATGATTTGCTTTACTTCAAGAAATCAAATGGATTGGATTTAAAAAAATATATACATAATATTTCATATATTTACAATTTACTCGAAGCATCCATTTAACCCCTTCAGCGCTGCGTGGATTCCCCCGCGGTGCTGAAGGGTTCGAGCGCGGGCGGGGCCATGACGGAACGGTTCCGTCATGAGCACAGCTCAACCGATGCTCATGACGGAATCGTTCCGTCATGAGCATGGAAGGGGTTAAAGAATTTTTTAGAGAAAATAACATTATTTGATACACAGTTGAAAAGACTCTATATCTTAATTCAATAATATAAAGTGCTTAAAATTCCATATTCAAAATTGCTGTACAATCATTTGGCGAGTGCCCCTGTCACATTTTTCGTTATCTCCATCCTTCATAAATGGGCCAACCCGCGATGACAATTTCATTTCATTCCAATTTTGGGACCTTAATATCCAAAATGAAGGAGAAAGGAGAGAAGGACATATAATGATAATGTAATTCTAGGACATATGCTTCACAAAGATTACTTTCAATAACAATAAAGTGCTAGTGCTTTGCTCAGTGCAAATGTACGTGCAAACAATGCTAAATAAAGTGCAAGTGCATTCATTTGTGCAAAGATCGCAATGTTGTAACAATAAAGTGCTAGTGCATTACAGTACTGTACCTTAGAGAAAAGTTTATATGAGCTTCCTATTTATGTCCTGTCAGTAAAAACTTTCCTTACAACAATAATATAACGAAAAGATATAGAGAGGACAATCTATTCATTTGTGACTAGTACTGGTTAAAATCATTAAAAAAAGCTTAAAAAAACCAAAAAGGTTCAGATGGATACCTCTACTTCAAATGTACATGTAAATCTTCTTCAACGTTCATACCAAGTGGGCTTTTCGTATTAAACATGATTATATATTTAGACTCGAGTTTCCTTAGTCTCCTTTCTCTATCGCCCCCTCTTTGTTCCTTGGGGATTTGGTCAATAGCGAAGTACACTAGTTCACTAGTGTTACCTTTGTGGAATTCGTTCATGTGACGAGCAACTACATAGTTTTTGTCATTGTTACTTATTGCCCTAAGATGTTGCAAAATACGCACGTGCACCATATGAATGGTGCTACCTACATACATCTTAGGGCAAGAACATCTCAACACGTAAACAACAAAATCACTCTTGCAATTTAGGGGTTTTCTTATTTTCCATGGGCTGTTCAAGAGAGGAGAAATTACTTGTTGTATATTCTTCCCATGCTTACAGGCCTTACACTTGAAACATTTGTGGAAACCTGGGCTAACTTTAAGCCAACCACCTCCTTTTTTGGTTTCCAAATTAGTTTTAAATAGATCATCTCTCATTGATTTGGCACGATTGAAGGTCACCAATGGAGTTCTTGAAATTTTCCCTTGTAGGATTGGATCCTGCCTGACAATGTGCCAATGTCTACTTAGGCTGTTTCTCACCCTAGCCTCATATGCACTAAAACCTGTAATCATACGAATCTGATTTTGAGTATGTTTCCTCTTTTCTTCAACTTTTTTAGCGTCTGGTTTTAATAATGCCCTTCTTTCCATACTCTCTACTTTCAATTTTGCTTGATTCAGTGTTTCCATCTTGTATCCTCTCTGCAGGAATCTATGTGTTAAGGCTCCCTGGGCCAGCCCCAGAGCGTCCACCTCACTACATTTTCGCTTCATTCTTAGATTCTCTGCATAAGGGATGCTCATTTTAAGTTTAGTGGGGTGGAAACTAGCAGCGTGCAAAATTGAATTTCCAGCAGTTGGTTTCCTGTAGGTACAAGTTTGGATTGTATTCTGTGCAATATAAACCTCTAAATCTAAGTAAGTTACTTTCTCTGCACTTATTTGCTCAGTAAATTTTAGATTTAACTTGTTGACGTTGATGTTTCCAATGAACTTTTGTGCTGATTCTCTAGATCCGTTCCATATGATGAATAAATCATCAATGAATCAGATCCACTCAATCACATGATCTCTCCATTCACTGATGTAGTCAACTCTGAGCACCTGCTCCTCCCACCAGCCCATGTGTAGGTTGGCATAACTGGGGGCGAAGCAGGTGCCCATCGCCGTGCCCTTAAGTTGTCTGTAGGTGTCACCTCCAAAGAGAAAATGGTTGTTATTTAGACACAACCTACACATCTCCAACAAGATATTAGTGTGTTGGTAGAGGTTGATCGGTCTCGAATTTAAGAAATGCCTCATTGCCCTTAACCCATCCTCATGGGCAATGCTAGTATAAAGGCTCACGACGTCTAAAGTTATTAGGAGATAAGAATCTTCCCATTTTACGTTTTCCAGTTTGTTCAAAAAGTCCCTCGAGTCTTGAATATATGCTGGTAGTGCTCTAACATGTGATTGTAGGAATGAATCCAGATATTTGGAGGTTGGTTCAAAGAGACTCCCTATGGCAGAAATAATGGGTCGTCCTGGTGGTTTGTCTTTGTGCTTGTGAATTTTAGGTATCAAATATAATATGGGTACCACTGGTTTATCTACTCTCAAAAATAAATATTCCGATTGATTGATTAAACCAATTCCTCGCCATCTTGCAAGGTCTTTTCCATATTTACATTTGACCTCAGCTAGATTACTGTGAGGGACCAGTGAATAACAGTCTTTATCTCTCAATTGTGAGGCTGCCTCACAGTTGTATGCTTCAAGAGACCACAATACCAAATTACCTCCTTTATATATATATTCAATGAAAAAACCAAAGGTTTCACACATGTTATAGTTAGCTGGACATTTCACTCGTAAAAAAACAATGAAATTCCCCCGTTATAGTTAGTTCAGCTAACTATAACTCGCGCGCCCGCAATGCACTACTGATGACGTCACATATTACATCACTCATGACATGGTCACTGACATCACTCATGACATCACTGATGACATCTCAAATGACATCACTGATGACATCACTGATGACATCATCCAGTGAATGTGTGTTTTTCTGAAAATTAAATATTCCAATTCCAATTCCAAAAATTCTTTATTTCGGTCATATAGACCATAAAAGATGCAATGAAAACATTACAGACATTAAAACATTATTAAAATACATTTGAATAGAAACGGCTCTCCCAGCGAGGAATGGGTTAAAATCGCATTTGGAAAGTTCTTTAAAAAGTTCAAGGAGCTTCAGACGATTTTTTTTCTTCTAATCAGCCATATGGCCATAAGAAATTTGGAAACAGCAAACACAATGTGGCCCAAGGTACTAGTTTTCAAAATCCTGTATGCTTGTGCATACTCTCTGAACCCCAGGTTCTTACAGAGTGGCGCTATCCAATATTTTCTGGGCCTTTGGTATGCAGGGCACACAAACAAGATATGGGGGTCGTCTTCCACATGGTTGTTGCAGCAGGGACATATTTTGTCGCCCCCATTTGTCCACTTCGAGGTGTATGAATTGATAGGTAGTGTGCTATACCTCCATTGAACATACAGTTTCCTTGCCAGGATGGGAAAGATAAAATCCATAAAAGGTTCAAAAACATAAGAATTTTGGGATTCTAAAAATTGCAAGGTTAAGGTGCCACTATTTTGAGCAGCCGTCAAATGTGCAAGGGACCTGGCTTTGTAGATTTGAGCCAGAGCCTTGCGCGAGATTGCACGGCAGCCTCGTGCAGGGTCCTCCCACAGGACACGGAGATTAATGGCAGACAGTTCGTTTTCCACAAAGGTGAGCCAGGGGATTTTGCCGCTAGAGTTTAAGCTCATGACATGGGTGAGATCCTCCCTATAATGAAGGAGTTCGTCCGTAGACCAGAGCCTGTGCCAGAACTTCACTGGCTTTGACACAAGCTTCTCTGCAATAGGGGGGAGACCCATGTCCATTCTCAGAGGCTGGAGTGGCGTGGCACTTGGAAGGGCTAGAAGGCGCCTTAGAAAGCTATTTTCCACTATTGATAGGCCCTTCACCGTTTTATGTCCCCATAGCTCACTGCCATACATGGCCGCAGCCTTGGCCTGGGTCTTGTAGGTTTCAAGGGCCGGGCTTATGGGCTTGAAGGAAGAAGTGTTAGCCACTTTCAGGATTGCACCCGAGAGTTGGGATAGTTTGGCCTTGGATCGTACTATCTGTCGATCCCATGCCAAGTTTTCCTGCAGTGTAACCCCCAGATATATGAAGGTGGACACCCTCTCAAGGCTCGCGGTCCCCAGGGTAGGATTGGGCCTAGTTTTAGTTTTAGTTGGTGGGTTGAAGATCATAAACTTGGTCTTTTCTGTATTCACCTCCAATCCATGCTGACTGCAGAAAAGACCAAAACCATCCAGGATCCTCTGGATCCCCATTGGGGATTTTGAAAGGAGGAGGGTATCATCGGCGAACATGATTGCCGGTACCCTCCTACCTGCCAAACAGGGGGCGTCGTTATCCTTGACGTTTTCCAGGTGTGAGATGACATTGTTGATGAATAAGCAAAACAGGGTCGGTGCCAAGACACAACCCTGCCTCACACCTCGGCGCACAGGAAACCTGGATGAAAGTCTACCGTCCTTCCCACACCTAACTTGCGCATAGTTGTTCTCATGCAGCCGGGCCAGGATGTTAAGTAGCTGGGGGGGAATTCCCAACTTTTCCAATACCTCCCAGAGTTTCCTGCGCGGGACTAGGTCAAAGGCTGACCTCAGATCCACGAAGACCATGTACAATCTCCCGCCCTCAATCCTCACCGTCTTCCAGTAGAGGAGAACTAGGCGGAAGATCTGGTCCATGGTCGATGTGTTTCTCCTGAAGCCAGCCTGAAGGGGACTCAAGATGTCATTTTCCTCCACCCAGTCTAATAGATGGTTCAGAATAAGGCGCGCAAAAAGCTTTTGGGGAACATCTATCAGGCTGATAGGCCTATAATTTGCCGGACTCAAAGGGGACCCTTTCTTATAGATCGGAACTATTTCAGCCCCTAACCAAGAGGAAGGGATCGCCATACCTCCCAAAATGGCATTAAAAAGGACAAGAAAGTACGGGGCCCAAATGTCAGGGTGATATCTGAACAAATCACCGGGTAGCTTGTCCAGCCCCGGTGCCTTCCCCAGCGCTAAGCCCTCCAGTGCCAGCTTCACCTCCCCCAAAGAAAATTCCAAGGCCACCTCTGGCAGGCAGGGGGACTCTACCACCATCCCTTCCGGCCAGAGAGTGGATTCTTGATATAGTGACCCAAAGTGAGCCTCCCAAACAGAGGGGGCAATATTGGGTTCTACTGCAGACAACAGATCCCCTGTTCCATTGTTTACCAGAGCCCAAAATTTTCTAAAGTCTTTAGATTTAAGGGCTCCAGACAGGTCATGCCAGTGGTTCCAATCCCACTCTGCCCTTGCGTTGGCCAGTGCTACCTTATACCCCCTCCTAAGGGCAGCGATCTTCACCTTATCACTACCCTCTTTAATTGCAGAGAGAAGCTCAGACTTAGTTTTCCTACAAGTGGAGGTGTACCAAGTCGGAGCACGAATCTTTTTCCTTCTAATAGGCAGGGCCGGATTGAAGACATCTGCAAGGTCCCTTACTAGGGCCTGGTGAATACCAGATAGTCTCTCATTGTAATCTGAGGGTCTAGATTGGTTGATGAGGGCATCCACCTCCTGGAACCTAGGGAGTGCTATACCATAGAGGTTTTTTAAAGCTTCTTCTTTCTCAACTAGCTTCCCCCATTTCACTCGGCGCCTGCTTGTGGTGAGTAATATGTCTCCCTGGTCGGTTACAAAATCGGTAGTTGGCGTCCCTAAGGCAGGGGCTGGGTGCTGGATCACCAAGGAAAGGGCATTGTGGTCACTGTCTATCCTCGGGATCACTCTAAAATCTAGAACTTTGGGCCACAGGGAAATATCTATAAAAATGTAGTCCAGCCTTGACTCATGGTGCTTTTTGTTGAAGGTGCACACCGAAGGAGTGTCAGAAGGGGTGCGCCCATTGCACGCCCTCAGAGCAAAATTCAGGGTGAGAGAAGTAAGTTGTATTGCCAACGGGGACCAAGCTTTGGGGTGAGGTGATGAAGAAGGAGGGACTCCCCAGTGGTCATCCTCGGCAGTAAAAGCACCCTCCATTAGGCCCTCCAGGGGTTCAAAGTGACAGTTAAAATCTCCTCCCATCACTATTTTCAGGTTACCTGTCAATTGCCCTAGAAAAGATGAGAGATCAGCTAGGGTGGGAGATTCTTTACCCAAAGCGACTGGTCGAGAGTAGACATTAACAATAGCCCACTTACTTTTGTCAGGCCATCTGAGGAGCACACACTGAATGTCCGGTGAAAGTGTATCCATACCAACCGCCTGACACCCAATATGACTTGCCACCCAGATTGCCAAACCTCCCGAAGGTCTCCCTCTCCCATTCGACTTTGCCGGGATTTCAAAAATGTCATATCCCCTCCTGGCCAGTGGTGCCCTAGCCCATGTCTCTTGAAAGAGGAGTATGTCACTTTTGCTAACCAAAGTTTCCCACTCTGGGGTATCCACCTTGCTTGAGATGCCAGCTACATTCCAGGACAGGATGGTCATACCTGGACCTTGGAATTGGGGACCAACTTCACTTAGTGCAGACGGGATGTCATATGCAGAATTACCCAAGTCTCCCAAGCCAGTGGTGATGGGCGACCGAATGGGCAATTCAACAAGCTCCACCAATTGCGTTGCAGCAACAGTTAATGTATTTGGTGGATCCTCATCTAACACTTGAGTGCTTCCCATTGTAGACCTTCCGTCTTTTGCAGGGGCCAGGGACCTTTTTTTGTTTACGGGAACAGATGTACCTTCCCCCCTAAATGTAGACCCATAGGCAGAATTTATCGGGTGTTGCGGAATGACCCCCCTTATTGGTCAATCTACTAGGTCCAGACAGGAAAATCTATTCTGAAGGACAAAATTACCATGGACAGGCAATGAATTATACTTGGGTCTGTACCGTGAACCGTCTACGGCAAAGCCCACTCTAGTCCAACTCTGTTCCCTCCCCACTCCTAAATTAGGAACATTTGGATAGAAATGCGAGAGAGACACTACGTCTATGTTGGATTTATCCGGCCTTACCAGCCAGTTGCAAATGTAAGGGGCAACTAGTGGGCTTTTAAAACTGATTATGATACAGTCCCCTGCCCTATTTTTGGGGGTAGTTCCAATCCATGGGATTCTTCTGACCATCAGCACATCACCTTTGATGTTAGAAGGGAGGGGCCTATTAATATTGAGCCAACTAATTACTTTATTACGAAGTGAGTCCTGTGGCTCTCTGATGTCACTAATGAGCTCAGGGACTCCCACCATAATCGCTGTGTAAGGCTCAGCCTCAGGGGGCAAATTAACCACCCTACGCCTACTGTTAGGACTCATGGGGCGATCAGTATATTCATTGTTGGCTCGCCCCCCACTCATTGGGAGAGGTGGTGTTGGTTGTTTAGATCTTCTGGGTGCCGGGACAGGGGGCCTAAGCATTTGTAAAGGGGGCAATGGGGGAGCATGGCTACCTGTAACACTATCTTGTGCCCCAACCGGGACCTGTGTACTTGTTCCAGCAGTAGACGGTCTAAACCCTGCAGAATCCCGGGGAGCCGTCTGTGCACCTGGACCCAACCCCCTACTAGGACTATTCCTATTCTGTGCATCTTCTATAGCCTTAAGTCTAGCAGCTATGGAATCCAATTTTGCAGACAGTGGCTCCAACAGGCTCCTAAGGATATCCCTAAAAGAGCCAATCAGAGACTCGGTTGCATTTAGAGGATTTCCACCGAATACAAACGGGCCAGAACACCCAGGTACCACTTTTGCTAATGGCGAGTCTGAATGATCAGAGCCAATTCCCGGGGAGCTAACCACGGGAGAAGCCGGAATGCCAGAGCTAGCAACTAATATTGGGTTGATTTTATCCACTTTGGCCCTTTTTGCCCCTCTTAGTTTCCTTAACCTTTTCCTTTTCGAAGGGTGGCAGACTCTCCTGCCTACGGGATCTGTTGGCGCTACAACCTGCCCTTCATCCTGCACCTTAGACATTTCCGCACAGTTAATATACGGAGTGGTCTCCACCACCCCCGAGGGGCACAGAGACTCACTATCCCTCAGTAAATTTGACGGGGTCCTAAGTTGTTGGAGGACTGTCTCGATTGTCTGATCGATACTATCCATGAGAGATAGATGAGTGGCGTCAAATGGTGTTGGAGTACTGATATCAATAGATGAAGAGTCCGAGGGGACCATTGAGACTGACACATTTTCGAAATTTACCTCAAGGAGAGTGTCTGATGCTGTGCGACCTTTACTAGCTGCGGCACTAGTCTTAAGAAAGAATTTGTCCAGTGTGCTGGAGCACTGTTGGGCAGCCTTACTCCTGGATACTCTAGTGGCCATAGCGGGCAGGACAGTGGAAGCCACAGGCTGTTGGAGTAGAGAAATGAGCCTTGGGACAAAGACAACGTTAGAGAGGGGGCCCGGTCCGGTCTCTGCCGGCCTCTAACGGCCTAAAACGGCCCGCTCTTTGCCCGGTCTTCGCCCCGGGCTATGTCCCGCGCGCGTCCCGCTTGCGCGTGGAACAGGTTCACAGCTTTATGGGCGGAGAGCGTTGAGGGGGAGGAGCCGGGAAGAGGAGACAGCTGGTGCGGCCGCCAAGCAGCCTGGTCCTCGCAGTCCCGGAGAAGAAGTTCAAAAGTTAAAGCACCCCCACTCAGCACAGCGTCTTAAGTTTCCGTGGAATCCTTGCACTTCAGAGCCCAGGTAACGTGAAGTTGATTGCCAGCCTCCGAGCGGCTCCCGCGAAGCGGGGGCCGCGAGGCGTTATGTACCTGCAGGGGGAGGGGCCGGGAAGAGGAGACAGCTGGTGCGGCCGCCAAGCAGCCTGGTCCTCGCAGTCCCGGAGAAGAAGTTCAAAAGTTAAAGCACCCCCACTCAGCACAGCGTCTTAAGTTTCCGTGGAATCCTTGCACTTCAGAGCCCAGGTAACGTGAAGTTGATTGCCAGCCTCCGAGCGGCTCCCGTGAAGCGGGGGCCGCGAGGCGTTAAGTACCTGCAGGGGGAGGGGCCGGGAAGAGGAGACAGCTGGTGCGGCCGCCAAGCAGCCTGGTCCTCGCAGTCCCGGAGAAGAAGTTCAAAAGTTAAAGCACCCCCACTCAGCACAGCGTCTTAAGTTTCCGTGGAATCCTTGCACTTCAGAGCCCAGGTAACGTGAAGTTGATTGCCAGCCTCCGAGCGGCACCCGCGAAGCGTGGGCCGCGAGGCGTTATGTACCTGCAGGGGGAGGGGCCGGGAAGAGGAGACAGCTGGTGCGGCCGCCAAGCAGCCTGGTCCTCGCAGTCCCGGAGAAGAAGTTCAAAAGTTAAAGCACCCCCACTCAGCACAGCGTCTTAAGTTTCCGTGGAATCCTTGCACTTCAGAGCCCAGGTAACGTGAAGTTGATTGCCAGCCTCCGAGTGGCTCCCGCGAAGCGGGGGCCGCGAGGCGTTATGTACCTGCAGGGGGAGGGGCCGGGAAGAGGAGACAGCTGGTGCGGCCGCCAAGCAGCCTGGTCCTCGCAGTCCCGGAGAAGAAGTTCAAAAGTTAAAGCACCCCCACTCAGCACAGCGTCTTAAGTTTCCGTGGAATCCTTGCACTTCAGAGCCCAGGTAACGTGAAGTTGATTGCCAGCCTCCGAGCGGCTCCCGTGAAGCGGGGGCCGCGAGGCGTTATGTACCTGCAGGGGGAGGGGCCGGGAAGAGGAGACAGCTGGTGCGGCCGCCAAGCAGCCTGGTCCTCGCAGTCCCGGAGAAGAAGTTCAAAAGTTAAAGCACCCCCACTCAGCACAGCGTCTTAAGTTTCCGTGGAATCCTTGCACTTCAGAGCCCAGGTAACGTGAAGTTGATTGCCAGCCTCCGAGCGGCACCCGCGAAGCGTGGGCCGCGAGGCGTTATGTACCTGCAGGGGGAGGGGCCGGGAAGAGGAGACAGCTGGTGCGGCCGCCAAGCAGCCTGGTCCTCGCAGTCCCGGAGAAGAAGTTCAAAAGTTAAAGCACCCCCACTCAGCACAGCGTCTTAAGTTTCCGTGGAATCCTTGCACTTCAGAGCCCAGGTAACGTGAAGTTGATTGCCAGCCTCCGAGCGGCACCCGCGAAGCGGGGGCCACGAGGCGTTATGTACCTGCAGGGGGAGGGGCCGGGAAGAGGAGACAGCTGGTGCGGCCGTCAAGCAGCCTGGTCCTCGCAGTCCCGGAGAAGAAGTTCAAAAGTTAAAGCACCCCCACTCAGCACAGCGTCTTAAGTTTCCGTGGAATCCTTGCACTTCAGAGCCCAGGTAACGTGAAGTTGATTGCCAGCCTCCGAGCGGCGCCCGCGAAGCGGGGGCCGCGAGGCGTTATGTACCTGCAGGGGGAGGGGCCGGGAAGAGGAGACAGCTGGTGCGGCCGCCAAGCAGCCTGGTCCTCGCAGTCCCGGAGAAGAAGTTCAAAAGTTAAAGCACCCCCACTCAGCACAGCGTCTTAAGTTTCCGTGGAATCCTTGCACTTCAGAGCCCAGGTAACGTGAAGTTGATTGCCAGCCTCCGAGCGGCACCAAATTAAATATGTTTTATATATGTATATCTCAAGGTCAATGGAAGAATAAATGGGTATATAAGTGTCTAAATGGATGCTTTGTTTTTGAAAAATTTATTGTGTAACTGACTGATTAAGTGTATCATAGTGAATACATGGCTTACTGAGTAATGTTTAAATATGAAAATATCTGTATCAGTCTCTCACTTTGTGTATAAGTGGCTGCATGGGTTGGTGATTAGCTTCATGGGTGTCTATATAGGTTATTAGTTGTTTTTTTGAGTATCAGTCTGAGTGTCTGCATGGTTTGGTGGGGGGTATTACGTAGTGCATAGGTGCATGAATGAGTGATTCACTCTTTGTATGTGTTGAAGACAGCATGTGTGCAGGACTGTATGGGTGGATGAGTGTGTGTATGGGTGTGTTAGTGAGTGAATGACTGTCTCAATAGTGTCTTTATGAGTAACTACATATCTATTAAACTAATATATGTGACTATTGGTGTATATAAGTGAGTATATGTGAGAGTGAGAGATTGAAAGAGTTCCTGTATGAATAAGTATGTGTTTCTATAAGTGACTGTTTATAAGACTAAGTATGTGTAAGTTTCCGTAGAAGTAAGTGTGGTGGTGTGTGTATAACTGTATATGCAAATAAATGTATGTTTGTTTCTTTATTAGCATGAGTGAGTATGTGTGAGTAACTCTATGGATGAGTGGCATTGTGTAACAGGATGTATAGGTGTATGAGTACATATGATGAGTGAGTACATGTATGAGTGACTGTATATGACTGTTGGTGAATGAGTGGATGTGTATGTGGTTCTTAGAATTACTGAAGAGGTTGTTGTAACTGGTATTGGTATGTCCATTGTTTTGAAAATTTTAGTCTCTATTTTTGAATGTGTGTATCAAAGGTTATATTAGGGGAAGAGGAGGTCTGCCACTCTATCACAAGGATGATGTCATCAGTGATGTCATCAGTGATGTCATTTGAGATGTCATCAGTGATGTCATGAGTGATGTCAGTGACCATGTCATGAGTGATGTAATATGTGACGTCATCAGTAGTGCATTGCGGGCGCGCGAGTTATAGTTAGCTGAACTAACTATAACGGGGGAATTTCATTGGTTTTTTCCGAGTGAAATGTCCAGCTAACTATAACATGTGTGAAACCTTTGGTTTTTTCATTGAATTTCTAAGGTTTTTTAAATGCTAATTCCTAACTATAACGTGTGTGAAACCCATGGTTTTTTCAGTGAATTTGCAAGGTTTTTTAAATGCTAATTCTTATATTTACCTTTTTTTTTTTTTTTCAATTTTTTTTACATATTTTTATTTTAATTTTCTATCCTTTTTTAAAGATTATGGTTACATTTTAAAAATTTTACAATATATTTTTTATTTTTACCATTTTTTTAAACTAAACAGGTAAGATTTATTAATATAACATATTGTTTTTTTTTTCCCCTTTTTTTTTTTTTTTTTTAGTATTTTTTTAACGTGCGCGTACAGTAAGCGCACGTCTTGCTTTTATAACGTTAGATTTCTACGCTGTTTGCGTTCATTTACGCAATTTGCGTAGACATACGTCACGCGTGCGCAGCGCGTAACGCGTACGCTGCACGCGCATGTTACGCGGAAGTGAAGGGGCGTGCCTGTTTTGCGCATGCGTGCGTGCGCGTGTCTTTTTTACGCGCATGCGTACTTTTGCCGTAAGCACTCCGTAAGCGCACCGTAAGCGTAACGTACGCGCACGGTAGGTCATGTGATCAAGAAACAAAACTTTTGATTGGTTTAAAGTACTTTCAGTTCTAGAACTCTCCTACACCACACCCATTCCCCTCATTTCTGCTTGTGATCCCTTAGGAGAAGGAGCTGAGTTGTCTTTGTGATACGATGGCAGAACAGCAGACCTCTTCTGAGAGTGAGGCTAGCAGCATTACCTTGAGGCAGAGAAGGAGGAAACAAAAGAGCTCTTTCATATGGGAGTATTTTTCTTTTCCAGAGGGCAAGAAAAAGGTAAATGCACCCTTAGTGACTTGTAAGCTTTGTGACCGTGTACTTTCAAGAGGGAATCCCAACAAGAAGTATTCCTTCGGGAATCACACCATAATGAGACACCTTCATGATGTACACGGTAGGACATATGCTCGACATACTGAAGGTAACCCTTCAGTAAGTCAACCAAGCACATCCACAGCAGCTCAGCCTGGTCCATCATCTGCAGGGCCGAGTCCATCTTCGGCAGGTCAGCTGAGCCCTTCATCTGTGGGGGGAGCATCTCCTTTTTCTGGTCCTTTGGAAATCAACCATCGGTTTGCGAGGGTTTTAATTCGGTGCGCCACTTGTCATGATCTAATTTGTCATAGGGAGACCAGTGTTGCTCTAGTGAACAATTTAATAGATCAGCACATTTGTCGTACCGACTAATATTCCCATTCTTTCTTTCCTCTGTCCCTGCATGAACACAACGGCTCTTTTAAGAGCCAACCTTACCTTTCAACTTTTTTTTATATATTTTGTTAAACTTTTTTTTTTTTTTTTTTTACCGTACGCGTACGGTACGCGTAATTTTTTTTTTTTTTTTTAAAAACACTAAAAATCAATTATCACATTACAAGGTCCTTGAGAGACTACAATGAAAAACTGAAAATGTGATTGTGGAGAAGTGGAAAAAAGGGACCATGAAATTTTTGACTTACCATACCCACTCAAAAAATTATTTATTAATTAAAATCTAATTTTAATTGCTTTAAAAATGGTTCAAGTTTTCGAAAATTTTCTATCTCAATCTGAAAAAAAAGAAAAAAGTATTAATATTTAATAAAACATTTTATAATACAGTACACATATTTACATATTTTCCCCAAAAAAATGTTGCCTTTTTTTTGCTGTTTTCAGAATATATTGCATTTCACTATAAATTGTGAAAGCAATTGCATTCATCATTTAACAGCGGGCAAAAAAAAATAACAATCTCAAAGATTGTTTTAAAAAAGCCCAGAATCTCTTTTTACTTAAACATAACAATATAGAAATGCATAATATTCTAAAAAAATATCATCTAATATCAATACTTATTTCTTTAAAATACCGTCTGACATTTTTGTTTCAGAAGTATAATCACAAAAATATATCTCAAATAACTCCACAATACATCTGGTTCCATTTCCTTTAGGCCAAATAGTAATTTTAAAATTCTTTTTTGATTAAATTTCCAATGTTAATCCAATAAAATTCTAAAGTTTAAATTGTACAGATCTCACCGATTCTCTGTAACATTTTGGTTTCCGAAAGATTAATTAATAATTAAATACGTCCACAATACAATTGTTTACCTTTCCTCATGGCCAAATAGTAATTTTAAAAATCTTTTTTGAATAAATTTCCAATGGCAATCCAATAACATTCCAAAATTTAAATTGTGCAGATGTTACCGATTTTGTCTAAATTTTTGGTTTTCCAAAGTTTCATTAAAAATGTAAAAAGTCCACATTACAATTGGTTACCTTTCCATTAGGCCAAATGATAATTTGTAAAATCATTTTTTTTGAAAATTCCAATGGTAATCCAATAAAATGGTAAAATTGTTTTGTACAGATCTTGCCAAGTCTCTCTAAAATTTAGGTTTCAGGAAGATTAGATAGGAATTTGCTAAATCAAAAGGCAACCGTTGCTTGAAAATCAATTGGGAATCATTACACAGTGTCCAGCCTTTTTCACATTTAAGATAAACTGTGTAATGTCCAGAAGTAACAGTAGGTCCTTCATGGAAAATTATTGCAACTGTTACAAAAGTTTTTCCTGAAATTGATAATTGCTGTCCTGTAAACTTCTTTATTAAAGTATCCAATTTTGAACCATCAGCTTTACATCGTTGCATCATTAAAATTACATATTTTCTGTATTCCTTTAAAATTAACGTTGAAAACATTTCAGATTGACACTCACTGCATTCCATGCTATGATTAGCATCTTTAACTAATTTAGCAAAAGTGACTGTTTTACTTTCTGGCAATGTTAAATAAAATAAACCTTTCAGAATCAACATTAGAGCCACATGTATTGTAACAGTTTTCACAACTATGTTCCCATTTATAAGAGACACCAAACATATTTTCAATGGGAACCCCTTCTTCTTCCAGTACCTGAAGAAAAAACATCAAGAATTCCTGTGCGTCTTGCTGTACATTTTGAGAAAACTGTGTTCGTCCTGAACATACATCTAAAAGTTTTCTAATTTCAGTAGCACTTTCTATTTGAGTTTTATCATTACTCAGCTTTTGAAAAAGGAGACTCAACTCAGAACAGAATCTTTTTCTCTGATTTACTATTATCTGCTCTTGCACACTTTCCAGATAAAATGCAACATTCAGCACTACATTAGCGTAGCAGTTGACACCAGAGCTATTTTCAAAATGACATCCTACAACCTCTTCTTCATTTTCCTTTTTCTTTTTGCTTGCAATTACATCACTCCTCTTTTTTTTCCTCCTCTCTACATCTTCATTACAGATATTCTCATTTCTCCTTTTACGAGAAACTACACGTTTCTCCAACACAGGATACTGACCTAAATGAGGAGCATAGGTTCTTCTTAATCTATTATACTCCTTTACACAATTTGTATCAGCACTAACTTTTGAGTCATCAAAGTCTATCATGAATAAACCAGATAATGTTTTCACTCGTGACAAAGCTACATAAGCCATACCTTCTTTGAACACAGTTGAACCAATGTTCACAAAAGCACAATCTACAGTCAATCCTTGAGACTTGTGAATAGTTACAGCATATGCTAGTGAAAACGGAATCTGCTTCCTACGTACATATAAGTCTTTCACAAGCATGAAACGAACTGAACAACGACAAATGTCTTTAACTTCTTCTATCTGATCAAATTTTATTTTTAAACATTCAATTCCATCTTTTTTCTGATAATTAATAAAACCCACAACTCTTCCCATAGCTCCATTAACTAAACCTTTTTCAACATCCAAATTTCTCCTTAAAAATACTCTACAGTTCATGCAAACATATAGATTTTTTTCTAATCCAGCTGTTTTGGAAATGTTCTTCTCTAGTGAATCCAATTTATTTTTCAGTGTGCCTGTTAATGTGATAGTAATTCTTCCATCCTCAATTTTGTCCACTGCTTCCAATTTCCGGATATCTTCCTTTTCCAATTTTAAAAGCTCCTCATTGAATATTGAGCATTCACGTAGAGTTGGCATTAAGCAGATGACACTTTTCTTTTCTGCAATGTTCTTGTATATCTTCTCTGCAACTATTTCTTCCTTTGGAAATAAATTTTTTAGCAGCCGACTCTGTAATGCTTTTTTGCCAACTTCTGTGAGTAGTCCAATTCTGATATCTTTCAGAATACTTCCATATTCTTCATCGTTTGCTTGCCTCATATTAGTAGTAAGTTCCTTGTACTCAAAGAAGGACCAAATATTTGCATTACCGATGCTTCCCAATGACTTCTTTGTGTCTTCATGTGTCATAGTATTAAACACTGGTTGTCCTTTAACTGGAGTAAGTTGTAGAAGATCCCCAAAAACTATGACATGTTTTCCACCAAATAACACGTCATAGTCTGTCCTTAGAATTTGCTGCATTCTTAAATGCACAAAGGCAAGCATTAAGTTTGATACCATGCTCACCTCATCAATAATGAGAACTTGCATCTTCTTCAACACTCTTGAAACTTCCAAGCATGCTTCTCCAGTTAGCTTGTTGTATTGTATTTTGTTCTCATGCTCCACTGGTATCATTAGCAAACGATGTAAGGTGATTCCTTTTATGTTATATGCTGCTAACCCAGTTGGAGCAGTAACCACACAAGACAAAGTAGAATCTGTTTTTTGATGTAGGTAGCTTCTGATGACTTTTATTAAGAAACTTTTTCCAGTTCCAGCTTGTCCGCTTACATACATCCTGATTGGATGAAATGATGTGCATGAGCACTCTTTTTTTTCATGTAGAAATCCGTGATCAATTTTGCTTCTGATCTCTTCATAAATGTGTTGCTGCTCTTCATTCAGTTGTCTTTCCAAATTTTGTAAGTCTATAAATTCTTCTTGAGCTTGATTCATAGCCGTTTCCACTTCATTCATGGCTATTGATGCTTCATTTTCAATGATTGGTTGTCCTAGGGGATCTTGACTGAGTGTTCCTGAACTTTGGCTGTCTTGAGAACTGTCTCTAGCTACTTCAGCTGCAATTGTAGTTTCCTGTTCAATTTCTTCATTTAACATTTGCAGATAAGTTGAGAATGTACTGCATTGTATGCTGTCTTTGCAAGCATTAAAAGAATCTTCATAGCTTTGAAATTCTCCCAGTAGTTCATCCTCTGTACGCCATGGTTTAAACAGCTGTAAAAGAGCCAAGTAGTAAAATTCCTTTTTGTCAGTAGTGTTGGAACTCAGCTTCCTGTGATTTATCAAACTTCCTTTTGTTTGCTTCACCAAACATCCTTCCTCACCAATGACTTTAAATTTTCCATTGTTGATGTCTTCTGCGGCTTTCCGTGAATAAATGTAGTTCTGCAGCACTTCATAGAGACACAAGTTCTCCAGATGATGACTTCTTTTTGGATAATATGTGTCCAACATGTTTGATTTCAAAATATCTGTACTTTCTGGGTCATTCTCGGCCAAATATTCAATTTCTCCAACAGATTTCAGTACCCGATTTCTCATTGCTGCAAGGCCTAAACTTGCCCAAATTATTCTTCTTGATTTCGAGTAGAGACTTGCAGAAGATAACCTATCTGAACATTCGTAGGATCCAATTTCTCGATGCGATAAAATCTTTAAACTGAAACTGTACAGCTTCTTACTGACAGTCTTCTCATGAGAAATCTCTTCCCACATTTCTTTCAATTCAGTTTTTTCAGATTTAGTAATGTAAGACGTTACATATCGAGCAACAGCAATGGAATTGTCAGCTACATACTGTATATCCATGTTAGCATTCCACATGGATAAAATGACTGGGTTGTAGTCATTTATATTTTTTGATTCTTCTTTTCTTTTTAGGTTGTAGGTATTCTTAGGTGATTTTCTTGTGATAGTATGTCTCACAGATGACATAAAACTGTTTACTCTTCCATTTGAAAGAACAGGTCTAGGAAATCCAAATCGACATTTAGTGTAGTATTTATCTTTGCTCTTGTATTTCCGTCGACAGTATTTTCCACACCGATGACTTTGGAAACGTAAAACTTGCTCCTTTAACTTTTTCTCTTCTGTGCTTTTTGGTATAGCACATGTTGCATATTCTTCAATGTAAGATAACACTGCTTCATCAGTATCTGTTCCAAACTTTGGGGCATCCTTGATCCACAACAGCATATGAATATGAGGAGCACCTCTTGCCTGGTACTCTTTTCTCCAAAAGAAATCCACTACTTCTCCAAGGGGTGGATTTTTTTTATTGCAGATGAAGGACATCATAGCCTCAAATCTATGATTGAAATATCTGCAAACATTAACCGGATCCAATGAGCACAGTTCTCCTGCTGTCTTGTATTCAATGTTTTTAATGTTTGAATTTGCCTCTCGTAGAAAATCCAGTAAATCATCCCAAGCGTACTCAGCACAGCTTAGGGTAAGGAACCATGTTGGTGTTCCTAAATTCCGTAACATGCATTTTAATTCACCATGGCGTCGGTACCAATATTCATTTGTCCCACGCTGACAAGCCATCAGATTGATCAGTTGTGTTTCCAAATGATCATCTCGGTGCTGCACTTTCTCCATAAAATCCTTAGCAGACACATTTTGTAAATGTACTCCACTTTTTAAAATGTGATTTACTGCATAAGATAGTGCAGACAAGTCGCTTTCAAATAAAAGATGGAACAAATAAGGAATACTTTGTCGAAATCTGGGATCTTCTGCATATAGTCTTGTAGTCCGATACTCAGAAGCTGGAATCTGTTCTGGACGTTCATCGTATCGTCCTCCTTTTCCTTTAGGAAACAGCTGGGGAAAACATCGAGCTTCCAAGCTCTCTTCCCATACACTCACGGGAGTTCCTTTTGCTTTCTTCATCTGAAACAGATCAATATTGTCTCCCATAGCTTCTTTTGAATGTAGAGGATGTATGCTAAAATGTTCATAAATTTCTTCTTCCTTTGACTTGTCCACTTTTTCAATTTGTCCAGTTGGTGTTTCTGTCTCTTCTTGTAAATCTTCTTCTTCTTCTTCTATATAAATTGATTCATACCATTTGTTATTCCTTTTCAAATACAAATTTGCTCTTTGTACTTTCCGTACATCTACCAGCTCCTGCCAAATCTTCTTATTCTTTGTAGGTACACCATTAACCAGAATAACTAATGGTTCAGTTTCCAAAGTATCTGCATCAATAGTTTCCATATTTTTTTTCAAATCCAAGGGCAAATACACCACTCTACCTTTTAAACCTCTCAGTAAATCTGAAGGAGGTAATTTACCAGTTTTGGGCTCCATACGTACTATGGTCTGGAACGGATGAACACATTGAATAAGTATAGACTCATATGTATTTAATTCAGAAAGTTCTGCAGGAATAACATCCAATTCTAAATTATTATGTACAGCTCTGGTTGGCATTCTATTTTCCTCTAACTTGTTGTAACAGTATTTACAAATACGCTGATCTTCACCCAATTCAAAACAATTTTCAAGAAATATATATGTGGCAAAATCCTTCCACTTATAATTATCTTCATTTTCACTCTTTCTGTAGAGATCAACATTCCTAGTTTGTTTTCTATAATGAGTTCTGCGGCAACAAATACAAGTTATATTTGGTCTTTCATTAGAGATTATTGCAAATTTTGTTATGTGATCATTAAATGTTTTACTTACAGAGGGTTCTACATTCTCTTCCACTTCTTCCTCATTTACTGTGTCCTTGTCTGCACTGTCTTGTTCAGGACCAAAGTAACAAAACTGAATTTCATCAACAACCTTCTCTACATCTGATACCGATCCATGGAACAGAGCCCTATTCAATTCATCTAACTTTATTGCTGGACTTTTAGCAAAATACAACCGTCTCACAAACTTTCTCATTTCAGTATGATGAACAGCCAGCATCCTAAAATGATGGAAAACACTATTACACACTTTTCTAGATAGACAAGCCAGAGAATGACCCTGCAAACCAGTATTCTCTCTCACTCTGCATGGATCTAGACTTTGAAGCACCTTAATCTTCTGTTTTACACTTTTTTTTACTATATTCTCTTAGAAACTCACGAAATTTATCAATAGATTCCTGACGCACAGTGCAAATACTACTACAATTCCAAGTGTACACTGGGGCTTTAGGACGTCTCCCCATAGCCTCATCCACCATCACTTGTACCTCATCTCTTGGAACCATTTTCTCCTTCTCCATTATACAACCATTTTTCACTTCGTAAGCACGACCTCTGGTGTCAACTGCATGCAGCAAACTATTACTTTGAAAATAACTCTCTTCATTAAAAAAAAGGTTCACTACTTGAACTATGCATCCATTCTCCTAAAAACACTTTACAAAAGTTTGTTCTTTTCACTACTCTTTTCCTTTTGCTTTGTGATTTCAGTACATTGACCATTTTATCTAATGTACGCATCCTATTCAAAATTAAAATGAATAGTTTCCTTTTTAATTCTAATGCCTTTGCTGCAATGGCTTCAATTTCTTTTTTTCTCTTGTAATATTTTGCCTTTTTCTTATATTTCTTTACATCCTTTATCAAATTGGACATAACTCTTCTCTGAAACATTTTTCTACGTATCTCTTTAAACGCTGTTTTTCTGTTTAAGTTAATCTTTGTTATTGCAGAAGGTATATTTGCATTAACTAAATTCTCAATTTTTTCCTGTCCTTTTCTATTGAAAAGATTCTTTCCAGTACAGACATTTTGTACATTTTTCCTTTTTTTGAAGATGTTCTTTAAAAAATCTTTTGTCTGCTTACCAGAAGACTTTCTCTTTTTCCCAACATGAGCATCTCCAGCTAACTTATGTCCTCCAGTTGTCTTCAAATATAGATTTTTTTGTGGTTTTTCCTTTGTCTGGATTTTGTAGGCATCTTAAATTTTGTTCACTGCTCTTCAGCAATACCTGAAAAAAACTAAAAAAAAAATCCTTTATTTTATTTAAATATATTACTACATTTTTTATGATCTCTTCAAATCTTAAAATACTATGTACCCCTTTCCTACAAGTGAAAATCACAATAACACCATCACAAATTAAATATCTAAAAACAATTCCTGTGTGCACACAGAGTCATGGTTTGAAATTAGGCAGAAAACAAAATTTCTTTGCCATTTTGAAAGCACACTTACTACTCTTTTTTTTGGCAAGTAATAAGTACTTTTACAGTCTGACACATTTTGAATCCACTTTTCAGATTCTGATAAAAGCACATGTCCAAACTGCTTTTTGAGACCAGCACCATGTGTAACCTGGTTGACTGACTACACTCCAGCAAGGGCAACCAGCCTTAGTGATGCTGAATGTATTTGCATTACTGACTGCAACCTCAAACCCAACTCGGTTGTGAATACTGTGCATGATTCCACAGGATAAGCAGCTGGGTGTGTGCTAAGAGTCTGCTTCTGCATAAAAAAATAGCTCCCCCTTTCCATGTAATGCAAATGTAAAATCACCAGAGCAATACCAAACAGCTTTCTGAGACCAACAACATGTGTAGCCTGGGTGACTGACTACACTCCAGCAAGGGCAACCAGCCTTACTGATGCTGAATGTATTTGCATTACTGAGTACAACCTCAAACCCTTAAAGTATTCCTTATTTATACCAGTACACCTTAATTTATCGTGAAAACATGTTCCTCACATTTAAATTTCTCCCAAAACAGAAAATGATAAACACAACTTCAACAAAAGGAATTCCAATTCTATTATTCATTTCTTAATTTACCATATACATCCCCTCTCAAACTCTAAACTCACCTTTAAAATTAGTTAGTTGTGAAAGAAATGTGGCACTCAAACAGCAGATTATCAGAGCCAGGATCTCTGTTCTGTACACCTCTCTCCTCTCAGCAGAACCAGATAATGGCAAAGTTTCCCTCTCTTTTTCCACACATATACATGTAAGTTTCAAATCTCAGTGCTTCCCCCTTTTTTTCAAATGTAATCACACATTTCTATTGGTTGAAAACCAACCCTTTTCCAAAAGTACCCTTCCCCCAACTTGACTTCTGCCTAGTACCCTTCCCCCAACTTGACTTCTGCCTGCTACCATAGCAACAGCTCTTGAAACACTGCTGTGCAGAGTTAGGTCAGAAGTTCACCAAACAATGTTTCATTTCCAAAGAGCAGGAGTGCTTGACTTTTCAAACCTAACAGCAAATCCATAGTACTGTTCTTTGGTAACACATTTTTCTGTACCAATACAAAACATGCTTCTATAAATTTACACATACAGCCTAGTTTTTATTGTAGAATGGTATGAAACAGCCAATCATTTAAAAAAAAAAATATATATATATATGTATGCCTCCATTTCCAAACTGTCTTTCATTTCTTTTTACCATTCTACTGAATTACACCTCCTGAGTGCATCCAGTTCTCCTTTGAAGATGTTCACAGTGTGGATTGTAGGGCACAGCTATGTCTTCTGGAGTGAAAAGTATGCAGAGAAAACAGGTATGGTGAGAGACCTTGCTTTGCCAAATGTAGACATTAAATGGATTGGTCAGAGAGGGTTAAAGTGGCACCAATTGATGCAATTGGTGAAATCCTTCATGCAAATCCAACACCCTGACCTCATAATAGTGCACTGTGGTGGCAATGACCTAGGCACTTTGACTGGGGTAGGTCTGGAAATGCTTATGAAGGAGACCTTTGCACAACTGTTTTCACTTTTCCCTAAAACTGCCTTTGTGTTTTCTAACATATGCCAAAGGCAAAAATGGAACTGGTCCAATCATTTCTGTCCACAGATTGACAAAGCAAGAAAGCACGTCAACAAATCTGTTTCTGCTTTCCTCCGAGACTATGGTATGGGTTCCATTTACCACAACAACTTGCGTTACGACATGCAAGACATTTATAGAGGAGATGGTGTGCACTTCAATGATGAAGGGAACAGAGTCTTCCTCTTGAACCTTAGACTCTGCATCGGTACTTACTTGTAGGTACCACTAAAAAATCACTTCATAAACACAACGGCTCTTTTTAGAGCCCCCTAATATCTAAACACTTAAATCTGCATTTCATTTCATTTTTTATTTTTTTTTCTACCGTACGCGTACGGTTAGCTTACCGTACGCGTACCCCGCGATTTTTTTAAAAATTAATAAATGTTTTTTTTGTACTTTTCTTTCCTTCTTTGACCCCCTTTCAAATGTTAGGGGGTCTGTAACTCTCTTCCTTGCCCCCTTTTCAAGTTATCTCCCTTTTTTTTTCTGACTGAAACACACGAAATGGCGGCCGCCGCTTCCTGGTTTCGACCGATTCGAATGTTTACTAAGATCTATCAGCCAATCAGAATCGCGCTCGCGCACGTCACCGTACGCGTACGGTAAGTGCACCGTAAGCGCACCGTAAGCTGGCTCAGATATATCTATTGATTTAAAGGCTATTTTCTCAGAATCTACTGAACAGATTTACACCAAACCTACAAAAGGCACTTCCTTGACCTGAGGACTACCTCTCTGCCAAATTTCATTTAACTCTGTTCAGCCGTTCGGGCTGTAGCTGTGTCTAAAGGTCCTATGGAAAAATGCATGGGAAAAACGCGTTTTGGGACCCCCCTTTTATCTCAGCCCCCGCTTGACGAATCCCCCCGAGACTTTCAGGGTAGGAGCGGAGCGCAGCGCCCCACCTATTTTGAAAATTTGGCGAGGATTCGTCAACCGGCGCCAAAGTTATTCAAAATAGAATGTTGCGGATTTCCTATGGTAAGAGGGTCCTAACTGTAACTACCTACTGGCGACCGCCAGTAGGTAATATATATATATATATATATATATATATATATATATATATATATATATATATATATATATATATATATATATATATATATATATATATTTCCGCTCCAAAGCACCTCTGCCTCTCGCACTCGCGGATTGGTGCTTGACCGCATGAATATATATTTCCGCGGAAAAAAAAGATGCAGTAAAATTTAGGGAGCTATAACTGTTAATATAACCACTGGAGGACTTACTGGGGCCAGCAGCAGGAGCCTCTATAGAGGAGCGGTCCTGTGGTTCTCCCGCCGACTTGGACACCTTCTTCTTGCCCCTGGGTGGTGCTGATGATCATGTAAAATATAATAAAGAAAGAGACAAACATTAAGGAGTGCTGTGAAACAAATAAATCATTTGGAAAAATAAGTCAAAAAACATTTTAGGAAACAACAATTGCAATAAAATTGACCTATCTAATCAGATGGATCGACTACTGGGCTGCTTGCTGGATTCACGGATCGTCTACTTATTTATGAACACTCCAGTGTTCCATAATCATTCTGATTACAAATACTAACAAAGCCTAGTAAGTACCACCTGACCTACACCACCTATTCCAGACGGGCCAATTGTTCACCAAGTCTGCATTTCCATGTTTTTTACCCATCAAATGCATAGATGAGATGGAGGACACATGCATAAATTTGTGCATACATACAACAAATTGTGGGTTGGTTGCATGATTCTGATCTAGTTCTGCTACTGACTGACCATGCCAAGCCTACCACTCACTAAACAAAGTACAAAAGGTTCTACGGAGGACTGGGGTAAACAGCACTCAGTGACAGAGGAGGCGTTACGCAGGCCGCGTAAAACAATTATTAAATAATACTAACTAAACCTAGTATCCAATATCCATCCACCACTATTTCACAGGAGGCCAATGGAAGGACTAGAGTCTCTCTAGCAAATTGCATTACCTAACTTCAGTTCTCTAAAATAAACTGTTACATTAATCAGCACAAGCTAGTGCAAAGTTGCAAACAAGTAAGAGTAGCACCGAGCACCTGGGTCCTACAATCACAGAAGATTTTGATTTTTGGAACGTAATTTACCAGGAACGCGTAGCATGCAGCAGTAATCTTATTATTCGTCAAAAATGTAATTTATACACAATAAGTTACTCACCAAGCCCAACAACCTCGACACCTAGCAGGTCCAACAGGTCCTGCTCCCGGTCCAGGATGTCGGACCTGCGCCGGACCCCTGAGCACCGGAACACTGCCCAGCGCACCTTCGCCCACCAACGGTGATGCTCCTGGGTAGCGTACCCGGAGCCGGGCCTGCCGCCTGCTGCCAAGGTCAAGGGGAGGTGGCGCTGAATGAAAAAAACAAGGGCAGCCACCTCGGCCTCCCCAAAAAGTTGCCGGCCTGCACCCCTGCAGGACGCATCCTGCCGCAAGGCAGGCGGCTCTTATCCGCAGGTCCCTTGCCCTTTGCGCTAGATGATGTGCCCTTGGCCATGGTTCTGGGGTGGGTGGAAGGCGGAAAAGAAAAGTTAGAAGGGGAAAAAAAAGTTAGGGGGAAGAAGTAAGAAAGAAGTAATAAAAGTTAAAAAAACACAGTAAAAGTAGAAATAAAATGCAAAATATAAACTTAGGGAAAGAGAGAGATAGATGATAACTAAAAAAGTCAGAAAAAATGTTTTAAATACTAAGGATTACAAAGATTATGGGAGGATAGAAAAGTAGGCCCAGAACCATAGCATATAGTGAAAAACAAGATGGCCGCGCCCATTCGCGACCGCGTGGGTAAGTTTGCGCGATATTTCTCACGAACATGCAATAATCGTCGCGAACAAGTACAATGCGCTCCCGAACACGATATGCGCATCGCAAACACGCTATCCGCGACCCTGAACAGGAAATAAGGCATCACGAGCAGGCGGGACATTTGAAAAACAAGATGGCCGCGCCCATTGGCGACCGCATGGGTAAGATCGCGAGATATTATCCCCCGAGCATGCAAACAGCTCCCCGAACACGCTCACCGTGCTCCCGAACAAGAAATAGGCATCGCGAACGGGCTTCCCAAGCAACTACGCACGCTCGCGAAGCTACGCGTAGCTCATGTAGTGCAAGAACATCTTCGCGTAGCTTCGCGTAGCTTCGCGTAGCTTCGCGAAGCGTGACTACGCGAACTACGCCCAGGCCTAGACACCCACATTAGAGGCCGGGCCCCGAGGGATGGGGTACCCAGGCCCAAAATCGGCCTGGGAGGAGAGCCGCACAGCCCCCTCCCCTTATTCTTTTTCTTAACAAAAATATATATATTTAAAGGTGGGGTCCCGGGAATGGGGCCACGTTGCCCCCCTCTCCGATTAATGGGAAAAAAAAGACTGGCAAGTCGCCGGAGGCCCTGCCCCCTTTCTCTTCCTCTCTGTAAACATGCCTCCTGGCGCACTGCTGTTTGAGGGATGAAGTGCCCTTGGCTCCAGAGGGTCCTTAGTGGCCACCAAGCCACCCTTTTACTTCCAGTAAGACCCACACAGTGGGAATGCTGAGAGGCCTTCGTAGGCCACGCCTTTTTTCTCCACCACTCTGCAAACATGCCTCCTGGCACATTGCTGGTTGGGGGATGAAGTTCCCTTGGATGCTGATGGTCCTTGGGGGCCTTTCATGCCCTCCTGCTACCTCCAGTAAGTCCCACACAGCCTGATTGCTGAGAGGACTTCAGAGCCCCCTTTTTCCACCACTATGTAAATGCGCCTCCTGCCACACTGCCGGTTGGGGGATGAAGTCCTCTTGGCCACATAGGTCCTTGGGGGCCAACAGGCCTTCCTGTTACCTCCAGTAAGTCCCAAACAGCCTGATTGCTGAGAAGACATCGGAGTCCACACCTCCTTTTCCCACCACTCTACAAACGCGCCTCCTGCCGCACTGCTGGTTGGGGGATGAAGCCGGCTGGGCTCCAGAGAGACCTTGGGGGGCAACTACCCCTCCTGTTACCTCTAGTAAGTTCCACACATGATTGCTGAGAGGTTATCGGAGGTCACACCCCCTTTCTCCACCACTCTGCAAACAAGCCTCCTGGGGAACTGCTGGTTGGGGGGACTTGATCCCCTTGGTTCCAGAGGGTCCTTGGGGCCAACTGCCCCTCCTGTTACCTCCAGTAAGTCTCACACAGCCTAATTACTGTAAGTACTTGGAGGCCAAACCCCCTTTATCCAGCACTCTGCAAACAGAGCTCCTGGCATACTGCTGGTTAGGGTATGAATTACCCTTGGCTCAAAGGGTCCTTGGGGGCCAACTACCCCGCTGTTACCTCCAGTAAGTCCCACACAGTTGGAGGGATTGCTGCGAGGTTATCGGATGCCATGCCCCCTTTCTCCACCACTTTGCATATGCACCTCCTGGAGCACTGCTGGTTGGGGGATGAAGTCCCCTTGGTTGCAGAGGGACCTTAGAAGCCAAGAAGCCATCCTGTTACCTCCAGCTAGTCCCTTAAAGCTGGCTTTCTGAGAACTGGTCTTAGGTACTGCTCCCTTATTCCACCACTCTATAAATGCGACTATTACTAGTTAAAGAACCTTAGAAATTCACTTAAAAATCCATAGGTTACAAGGACATTATGGTAAAGAAATAGAAAAGCCTTAGAAATTCACTGAAAAACCAAAGGTTGGAAAATGGCCGCACTTTAGTGGAGCTTCGGACCCATTAGCCTTATAGCCCTAAATCCGTAACTTGATCCAGCCCTAAACAGGGCAAAGAAACGCAACATTTCACCCGGTAACCCCCCGACCCAAAGTGGACTCGAACAGGAACCCGCAGACTGCTGACAGAAGCGAGCAGAAGAAGCTCTCACCAGAACGGGTGAGGCAAGCGGGGAGCAAAGCCAAGAGCCGGGGAAGAAGCACCCACAATACTGCGGGCCGCGGACGAGAGCAAGAAGTGCGGCACCCGGAATTGACCTGAAACAGACTGGCGCCGGACCCGTGTAGACCAGAAGAAGGACTGGGTGGTCCCGGCACAGCAGTCCCATCCGGGAGGGGAATCCAGATGAGAAAGAGGATCCCGTGGACAGCTGGCAGAAGTGAGACGTAGCAGCACCCATCTGCATGGGTGAGGCCTGCAGAAAGCGAAGTTGGGATCCGGAGAAGCCCCGCCCACAGTGCCGGAGGACAAGTGTGTGGTGTGAAGCGGCCGGAATAAATCCTGCTACAACTGGCCCCAGGTCATTGAGAAACATCAGACCAGCGAGGACCAGTAGAGATCGAGGGCCCCTGCTGTGGAGAGGAACACGAAATCCTGGACCCGAGGGTGGAAAGAAGGCCGAAGTCAAGGTGTGGGGCTGACTTCCAAGGCCACGAGGTGAAATACTTCAGGCACCATACGGAGACAAGGGGGAAGGTGCGGAGGAAGCGGCGGGGCACTGAACTCAAAAGGAAATTGTGAAAGCTTGGATCCATGAGGCTGAGAGTAGCAGAGAAAACACAGAGCCAGCCCGCGCTTCCATGCTGTCACACTACAGTGTGATAGGAAAGAGAGTTACCAGTCATTAAGGGGATAGTAGACATGCTCACATGGAGAGCCAAAGGCCTGTAAAAGTAACAAAGGGGCCTGAGGCTCCGGGTAGAAGGCAAAGGTCGAGAGGGGCTTGGAAGAGCGAGGCGAGACAGTCAGACTAGACATGTAGGGCACCTCTTGGACCATCCGCTGACACACAATGGTGAAACCAAAGGCCCCGTCCATAATTCAAGCAAATAAAATGTACAAATACGCAGTCACAAAGCCCCAAGCAGTGGCTCCGGGAGCACCGAGGGAAGTGACAGGAGGAACCCTCCTTGATGGCCATTATGGCTGCCATAACGGATATCAAAGGCACGATCGAAACCAAAATTAACACTGTAACGGTCGAAATACATTTTTTGAGAGCATATTTTCAGAAAAAGTAACGACTGCAGAAGGTAACATAACACAGCTACAGACCACTACAAAGTTGTGGGAAGACCAAGTTAAACACCTTCAGAAGCAACACAGGGTTATGGCAGCACAGGTTGAAGATCAGGAGTAACATACGGGTGGTCGGCGTCCCAGAGGGAATGGAGGGGCCAAGTGTTGAACTCTTTCTGGAGGACCTTATTTCTAAACCATCTACGCCCGTGCGCTTGTCAAACTACTTCACGGTGGAACGTGCACATAGAGCTCCAATACTGAACCAAGACCAGGAGCACCGCCTCAAATGATTATTGCAAAGATCCTTGATTTTAGAGACAGGGATGCGATTCTACAGGCAGCAAGGATCCATGGAGACAACCTACATGAGAATGCAACGATACGCTTCTTCCCTGATTTTACGCTACCAGTACAAAAGTTGCGACGAAGCTTGGAAACCATGAAACGAGGACTGAGGAACAAAGACATTAAATATATGGTGCTTTACTCTGCAAGACTGAGAATACTGGCGGAAAGAAAGTCGCTGGCTTTTCTCCACACCCGAAGAGGCCTGGGAGTGGTTAGAGAAGTGGAGAATGATACAACAGAAACCACCTAGGACCAGGGCCAGCGCACACCCACCGGCTCCGAAGGAAGCGACACAGGAGAGAGAACAGGATCGGCGACGCCAAAAGGAAAATTAGGTCAACCTGGTAAAGAAGACGAACTGGACTCAGTGTCGGTTTTATTAAACTTGCTGCTGTTGATCTGGTGAGGGGGTCCTGGGGGAAGCAGAGGAAGTTACTGGGGAGTGGGGGGGGTAGAATGATTACCAGTCAGGAACCCCGTGCAGGGGAATAGTATAAAGATGTGAAAAAAGGGCAGTTTGTTATATTGGAGTCAAAGACCAACAGGGGACTCCAGCCTACCCCAGCAGGAAGCAAAGTTATATGGGGCGACAGGGTCTCTGCAAGTTGGGGTGGCAAGTGGTTTTAGACTTGTCAAGCAGGGTTGCAGGGGGGGGCGGATGGATTTGGGAGTTTAATTAGCCATATTGGGCGGGTTAGTATTTTTGTCTTTTTCTACATGCTCAGACACTATAGATATACAATGAAACGAACACACAGTGATATCACCCAACATGAAGTTAAACCATCCTCATTTGGTAGCTATCAAGGCATTGGCTACATGGAAACAGGGGGCTGTAAAACACAAGTAGGGACTAATCCGAGATATACCACCAGGGCAGTTATTTCACTATGACACAGAAAATCTTGACGTGGAATTTCAATGGCCTGGGCAGCAAAATAAAACGTACATTGGTTCTTCAGTATGCTAAACGACATGCCCCAGATGTGGTAGTCCTACAGGAGACCCATTTGAGGGTAAACCAATGCCAAGCACTGGACCGATGGGGATAAAAACTTATAGCACACCTGGATTTACACGGGGCTCCCGGGGAGTGGGGATCTTAGTAAAGACATCGGTTCCATTTATTCCTGGCAGGAGTTAGTGCGAGAGATTGGGCAGATATACTGCGCTGATGGGCACATGGGAGGGTATGACAATAAATCTGTGCTCTGTCTATGTTCCCCCAAACATGCATACAGACACCCTTCAAGCGTTAGGGGAAACACTGCTAGAACAGTCCCAGGGCACGTTCATCCTGGGGAGAGACATTAACTCAGTCATGGACCCACAGATCGATGGAATATCAGGGGCAGTGGGGAGAGTTGGAAGGGATCCCCTGGAGGGATTCATAACAGCAGGGGAAATGATTAATCTGTGGCATACCCATAACCCCACAAGCCGGCAATATACACACACCTCAGCGAAACATAACAGTCACTCTCGGATAGATTATCTGTTTACATTTAAGAGGCAGATGGGTCAATTTAGGAATACATCTCAAAAGGCACGAGGTATCTTGGACCATTCTCCATGTGAGGTACGGGTACTAGAACCAGTTATGTTCTGCCCCCCGAGACTGGATCCATGGCACTTCAAGGATAAAAAAGTTGTACAAAAAGTACAGGCACTCACAGCGCAATATTTCCAAGAGAATGAAGGATCAGTAGAAGCAGTGTCCTGCCTTTGGGAGGCTTATAAAACAGTGATGAGGGGATACATCCTAGTACAAATAGGCATAAAAAAGAAAACAAATTAGAGAGTCAGAAGAGCTTGAAGGAGAGATACGGCAACTGGAAAGAGAGGTATGGGGAGGGATGGACTCGGATGAGTCCATAAAATGTCGATTTCGACACAAGCAACAGGAGTTACGAAAAACTTAGAGGAGCGAAGGGTGAGGGCACAAGCATTAATTAGCAACTCAGAGGAAACTTTATGATATTGGCGGTAAAGCAAATAAAATGATTGCATGGCTTGAAAAAAGGGACAGGCAATGAAGTTGGGTCCTGGAAATTAATACTTCAAAGGGAATAACACATCGCACAGGGAAGGAGATAGCTGAGGCATTCGCACAGTACTACGTGGCGCTCTATACCCCCTCCTCAAAACACACTGCAGAGGACTGTGCAAGAAATTAACCTCCCCAAACTAACCGAAGAAGACAGAGAGGCACTAGACCAAGAATTCACACAGGAAGAGATAACAAATGCTCTTACTGATCTCCAATCCGGGAAGGCTACTGGCCCTAATGGCCTGCCAGTAGAAATTTATACCAATGTAGCGAGTAAAATCGCACCGCACTTGCTGAATATTTACCAGGACTCTAGGGAGAGAGGGGAATTGCCTGTGGACATCCGAACAGCAACAATAGTGGTAATACCTAAGAAAGGAAAACCCCCTTCCGATTGTGGGTCCTGTAGACCAATATCGTTATTAAACACTGAGGCAAAAGTGCTCGCCAAGGTACTAGCGACTAGATTACAGATGGTCATTATTTGGACCAGTCAGGATTTATGCTGCAGAGGGGCACAAGACTCAATTTAAGGAGATTGCATGGGGTGTTACATTGGACCAAAATAGAATATACTGAAGATGCAGTGCTCCTTTCCCTGGACACACAAATGGCATTCGACAGTATAGAATGGCAGTACATGTTGGAAACATTGAACAGACTGGGCTTTGGTACCAAATTCTGCTCATGAGCTCATGGGTAAAGCTCTTATACCAAGACCCACAGGCAAGGGTAAAGGTTAACGGAGAAGTGTCCTGCTCTTTCTCATTAAGAAAGGGTATGAGGAAAGGCTGCTACAAAATATTTAAAGACCAAGCAGTCCCCAGCCTACATAACAGCAACACGAATGAAAACTGCTGGTCTAGAAAAGAATAAGATTAGGAAAAAATTTAAACTACAACAACCAGTCAGGCTTATTTCTTTAGGAGAGGCTATCTATGAGAATAGAATCCCATCACCCACTTGAGTGGCAAGCATCATAATTTGGGATTCCACTGGCTAAAAACCATAGTGTATCTGTGTGCTACAACCTTCTAGATTAACGAAGGGAGCTAACAGGTAATACACTAAACTGGATCACTGCCGAAATATCGAGAAGGAGAATATCAACTTGACAAAATATCGAATCCCTATCTACAAACAGGTAAGTACAAAAATATAGAATCCAAAATATCATTGTAAAAAATATAGTTGGTCAAAATACCGAATTTTTTAAATGTCTTAAAAGTAATGTAAAATTAATGAAATAATACATATAATTAACTAAAACATACTTAAAAATACTTAAATAACTTTAAAATTAAGAAATAATAATGGTCCTTTTCACAGTAACAATGGCACCAGCAGCACTGAAAACACGCTCTGAAGAGACACTTGCAACAGGGCAAGCCACATACTTTATCGCCAGCCTGATGAGCACTGACCATTGGCTTCTTTTCCCATACCAATACACCAATGGGCTTTGCTCCATGAAGACCTCTGTTGTGTCATCTAGATAGGCCTGAACCATCCGCTCAATGTTCAATGTTCGGGGGTGCTCCTCCGATTTGCTTGGCCTCTTTTGCCTTGGCATCAGTAATGGACCTACAAAACCCTTTCCGTAGAAACAAATCACCTGCTGTTTTTTTTAAATGTGGCTGATGATCCTGTTGGTACTGTTGTTGATGTTATTGCTGGCAGTGTTGTTGACTGCTGGGAGGCAAACACACTGCTCTCGGCCTCTGAAGTAGAACTTGACTCTGGGTGCCTTGTAGTACTTTTTCTGCCCTGGGGTGGCGGGCCTCTAATTAAGATCCGTTCGTTTTCAAAGTCAGTGGCTTCCTCAGCTATCACAGTTTTGTACTTGGCAACATCCACTTCTGAAAAAGGAATTACTTCATTACTGCTCAGCAATAATTTGTAACGTGGATCCAAAATTGAGGCAGTAATGTAATGTCGATGTGACACAATGTTATTTTGAATCCTTGTATTGTCAGATAAGCGAACGGCTAAGGTGTCTGCCAAATAATATGCGTCTACTTTGTCATCCACACCTGCGTACATTTTTGACACCTCCTTCAGCTCTTGCTCTAGCATGTACAACAATGGGATAGCTTGGCCCATAGTACAGTCCTCCCTGCTGACTTCACGTGTGAAGACCTCAAAAGGAAGTAGCATCTCTGTCAGGCATTTAACGAGGTCCCATTGGGCCATCTCAACGGTCATGCCTTTCACAGTAGGATCTCCTGACCTTTTCATGACATAAGCATTGAGTGGTATGTACTGCTCAAACAGACGCTCAAGCATGTAATAAGTTGAGTTCCAACGTGTTGGCACCTCCTGGATGAGTGCTTTGACGTTGAATGACCGGCAGCTGCTTCCGGGCTTTAAAAGAATGGTTGAAATGTGTGCATATTCTTCTGCAGGTGGTCAGTAAGTTGCTGACTTTGCTTTCATTTTTCAGAAAGTCTTGAACAACAATGTTACTGCAGTGTGCCAAACACGGGACCCTGAAATGTCCACCATCTTTCATGGCCCTAACTACATTACTGCCATTGTCCATGGCAACAAAACCAATGTTAAGCCCTCTTGGTCGCAGCCACTCAAACACCTTGCTGTTAAACTCATCCAAAATGTTTGCAGCAGTATGAGATTTCTCCATAGCAAACATGGCTAGAGTTGCATGTTTGCGAGTGTCTTTAAAAATCTCAGCGGTGTCAACAACAGGTTCAGATATCTTATCTTTAACACCTGAAAAAGAGACCCAGTGTGCAGTGATGAACATGTAATCAGTGGCTTGGCAACTGGTCCACATGTCTGTTGTCAGGTGGATACTCTGAACAGCACTCTGTTTAAGGCTTTTCCAAGCAATTCCAGCACGTCGTAATGTAGTGCTGGAACAGCAACTCTTGCGAAATAGTAGCGGCTGGGAACCTTCCATTTTGGGCAGATGGTGGTCACAAATTCAAGAAAACCCACCCCTTCAACAAAAGAAAAGGGGAGAAGGTCCAGTGCTAACATTATAGCCAGCTTCGCATTGTACAAACGTGCTATTGGGTGGTTACGTTCGTACTGCCCCTCCGGCCTAGTAAACATGCTAAAAATGGTAGGCTGCGTGGTATTCCTTCCTGTGCTCAACGTCGCACTTCCTTTAAAAGCAGTACTCCTTGGTGTCTCAGGCTGACTGTTACTCTTGTGCCACTGAGATGTTGCTGAGGATGTGGGCATTACCACTGCAGTAGTGGGGACAGGGCTACTTTGTGTACCACTACCACAGAGAATTTCTCCCTCTTCTTCTTCTTCCTGTTCCACCGTGAGCGGACTTTCTACTCGTTTATCCCCAACAGCAATGGTTCCAGTTTTTATGCGACGAAGGTGCTCCTCCCACTGGATTGCGTGGTGTTTTTTCAGATGGGTCATTTGGCCTCCGGTACCATAGTTTGTACGAAGCTTACCACGACTAACAGAGGCATGACAAACGGAGCATATAGCAATGTTCTCCTCCTTTCCGCTAACCGTAAAGAAGTCCCACACTGGGGACCTTAACTTTTGTCTCCTGCTGGAGGTGCCACTTCCAATGCCGGATGAACTGGAGGGTATGTGTTGAATTTGACTCTGTGCAGTACCACTACCTACTTCTGCTGAGGTGGTGCTTGTGCTGGATGTAGGACGCTGCCGGCCCTTTGCTAATGTAAATATGGAAGCTGGCGGTCGTGTTGGTGTTACCTGTGTTGGAGGTATGCGTGCTACATCCCTCGCAGCCATTTTGGATAGTGTAAAAATGTTGGTCTCCATCTCCTCAGGCCCGGGAGTGATGTTCGTGATGACTGGCTCATCATCATCATCCTGCTCTTCTACATCAACCTCCATAAGTGTAAGGCTTTCTGGAAAATGTTATTTTCCCATGCCTGCTCTTGTGATGTGTCTCCCTCTCAGACTCAGTTTGTGGCTTCCAAGTGGCATCTAGATCATCAGAAGGGGGGCTTGGCGAAGAACTTGATGTACTAACCCTCCATTTCCTTGCTGTGGATTTAGAAGACAATGGAACTTCTGAATGAGTGGCTTTCTCTTCTTCCACTGCATGAGGCTCAATTTCCTGAACTGCCCCTACTTCGAGAGGAACAACAGCTACTATTGCCGGCGGTGGTTGCGGCTGTTGTTGTTGACCACTTATCTGCTGTGTTCCCTCCTGTGTTGATTGTGTACTATTTTGAGATAGCGATAAGTTTAGTTCAGGCTCAGCATCACTGCTTTCCACCATTAGGCTGGCTACCTCTTCCACACTCATCTGCTTGGGCCTGGGTTGGTGGGTTGGGCCCACTGATGCGGAGGTGCTGCCCCCAGCTTGGCCCCCGGACACCGCTGCTGCAGGCGTTATTTTTGGTGTCCCAAAAAAGGTTTTGGGAGGCACACCAGACTTAAGTGACACTTCCTTCTTCTTCTGTACCTTCTTCTCCATGGCAACTTTCTCGGTACCGGAGTACCTGCTACCTGCTTTCTTTGGGGGCATCTTCTTCAAATGTCAAAACAGCACTCAGTTGCACAAGTTGCAGAGATGGCTGGTCAGGGCACTCACACGTCACGTCACGTCATGTACAGCAGCAGGACGTCGGTCTGGCACCACAACGGGCAATGATGACACATCTCCTCCGCCTTTTGTGCACCTAAAAGCAAAAAAGCCAGAAGAACATCAGTCAAAAGATCAATAATATAATATATAACTTCTTAGTGTATGGTGGGTGGTCACAATTATTAAATTTTATTAAGTCAGTGAACAACAACAGCATAGCCATTTATGAGACTGACAAGGCCAGGGCTCCTGGTGTACTTGTACTGTACTGTGTACACTCAGGAAGAATAAGAATAGCAAAGAACAAAAACATAAATGTAGTGTAGCCTGTTTGCCCTAAATAAAAATGTGTGCATCTTATGGGATGGATGCAGCATCAGGGAGCAACAACAACGAACATATACACATAAAAACTAAAGGCATTTATTTACAACACTCAAAAAGTGAAATATACCCCAGAAAAAACATAAAGCCCACATTTTACAATTCAATCCAAAGCCATACATGATGTTGAAATATAACGCACAACACAAAAACAGTTGTTTAACTTCCATGCACCCGTGATGATTGATGAGCAGTACCCATGGGCCTACTGTCCGACTAGGCCACAAGCTTGGACGCCTATGGAAAAAGCACAGTGGCTGGTCCCACAAAGTGGCCGCCACCACATGGCCAGGCCACTCACAAAAACAAGAAAAGGTCAGGAATACAAGACAGACAATGCAGCCCTATCGCAAAAGCACAATGCCTGCCTTTACAAAATAGCCATCACCTACATGCTCAGGCCACCCACCACAATAATAATAAAAAGTGATTACAATGGACAGGAACAGGAAGTTGTAGTCTCTATGGAACTTACTTCCTCTCCTAAAAATATTTTTTTAAATAAGAGTGATTACAGCAGAATGACAACCTGAGGAGTTTTTTTAGCAAAATGCACAAAATCAGCGTTTTCGAGAAAGTTTTATGTGGCTCGCGAGATATTGTTTGCCACATTGCAAATTATGCGTGTTCGGCATCACGAACTGTACAAAAAGTCGTTATCGCCTGCGCGAACACGCATATTGAGAGCGCGAAAATGACAAAAACTGTAAGTCTGCGTTGTCGCGCTGTGCAAAGTTGCCAAAAGTATGCGAGCTGAATCCCTAGGGTTACCTACTGGCTTAAAAGCCCTATTTATTTAACACACACCCAAAAACTGCAATTCCACCCTAAAAAAACACCTTTTGCAATTCAATCCAAAGCGATCCATGGTGTAAAAATTCAACAGACAAGACAAACTGTTTTTATGCACCCATGATTTGAGGATGACTACCTCTGGGCCTACTGGCAGACTAGGCCACAAGCTTGGAACAGAATGGCAAAAGCAAGCACACTGCTTGGATGGCTCCACAAAATGGCCGCTACCCACCCACAACAACAAGAAATGGAAGACAGACAATATAAGCCTATGGCAAAAGCACAATGCCTGCCTTCACAAAATGGCCGCCACACACATGGCCAGAACACAACAACAACAAGCATAAGCCAAGGGGAACAAAGAAAAGAAATGCAGGCCTTTATGGAAAAAGAAGCACACACCACTAAACTACCACCACAAAATTGCCACAAGCCACATGGGCACTCACAGTCACAACAGGCCATGGAAAACAATGAACTGAAGCAGGCCTATATATGACCGGACAAAGGGGGCCTGCTAAACAACACAGCTTTAGTACAAAAATGAAAATCAACAGGGCTACGAAAGGATTGGAAAGAAGTTACACATCAAGCACACACATCCAACAAAGGTATTTCACACCCACACAAACAGTGAAATACACCACACCCACATTTAGCATTTCAATCCTATGCCATCCATGCCCTACATGATGTTTAAATTCAACAGACACCACAGAAACATGGACCCACGGGTACCCTACTGGCTGAAATTGCAAAGAAGAACAACTAGGCCCCTAATGAAAGTACAGGCCACCCACAACAATCATTTTTAAAAACAATGAAAATCCCAGAAAAATGTAGGTACAAACAAGCCCCAATGAAACAAACACACCAATTCTCCAACTTACTTGTAAATTAAATCTCAAATCAAAAAGTCCTCAAATACATCCAATCCAATAGTATGATGCAGCAGACAGACACAAAAAGTGATCCTTCCAGCTCCAAATCCAAATGAAAGTGAACAGCACATGGTCAAAGCACTGGGAGGAGCCTGCTGGACAGGAATAGGAAGTTGGAGACTCAGAGGCACTTCCTTCAGCATGAAAAAAAGAGTAAAACAAAATAAAGGACTCCTTACACAAAAGAATACGGCAAAATCACAATCTGAGAAGTTTTTCTGAGCAAAATGATCATTTTAGAGAAGGTTTTATGAAGCACGAGAGATATTCTTCTCCAGATTGTAGTTTTTGCATGTTCGGGATCGCGATCTTACCAAGACAGCCACCGGAAGTCAGCTCGCGCGCCCGAATGACTTGTTCGCGTTTGCACACTCTCGCGGGCTCAGGCGGTCATATTACAAATCTCGTGGCGCACACGAATGGACAGAAAAGCGAGTTGGCGAACGCAGAATCACGGTAAGACGTTACCGCGTGAGCGAGAATGAATATTGAGCGCGCAAGGAAGCAAAACTACTACGCTATGCGGTTGATTGCGTAGCAATCTGCAACTTCGCGCTCTATGCGAATCGCAAAGTTACCTAAACTTCGCAAGCTCCGCGAGCGGAGCGTAGTTCAACGCCTAGGCTTAGTGCCCTGGTCCCACGCAGGGCACCAAGTTACCAAGGATGGGGACTGCAGGAGGAGCCTGATGGGCCCAGCTGTTCCTGATGGCTCCCCACCTCCTGCGGAGCCAGCATTGCTTTTTCACATAGGGAGCTGCAAACATGCAGCTCCCTGTGTGTAAAAGCAATTGTGCTCCCGCTTGCTCAAAACAGGGCACAGTTTGCTCTGGCTTGGCGGGAGCGGTTTCGCTCCCGCCAAGCCATAGCAAACAGCTATGTCCTGGGGGTGGGCACCCTGGAACATAGCAGGAGCTGGCCCTGGGGGATGGCGATTTCCCCGGGCCATGTATGGCTCCAGGAGTGGGGGACCATCTGCCCCCCTTCCTTCCTTGATTAAGGGTCTGCCCCAGGGAGACGGCCTTGGAGGGGGGCCACACACCCCCCTCCCATTTCTTTAAATGCACTTTGGCCCCGGGAGGTGGCAGTCCCTGGAGCCCGGGGGGTCTGTGAGGCACCCCATTATCAAAAATTAATTGGGGAGGTGGTGGTCCCTGGGGCAGGGAGAGGTTTGCGAGGCCCCCCAATATATTTGCCCCAGGGACGTGGCAGTCCCAAAGGCTGTGAGGGAGTACCTCGGCTTGGGAGGGGCAGTGTGGGCTCTCCTACACGTTTATTATTGTTTGCCCTGGGGAGGGGTGTCGGTCCTCGGGGCACGAGGATGCTGCATGGGAACGCCCGCATATTTTAAAAAACATGCCCCCAGGAAGTGGCCCACCCAGAGGCTTCTTATAAAAGACATGTGGGAGCACAAAATATGCGGCAAAATAAAAAACCTTGTTGAAGTGTTGGCAACCACTGTAATTTCTGTAGGATCTGCAAGTCTACTGCCGGGACTTGCGTCCCCGGATATCTCTATTTTTTTAATACAAATATCTCAAAAACTACTGGACAGATTAAGCAAATCACAAAAAGCATGCTTTCTGGACCAACATCTAGATGCCTGCCAAATTTGGTCTAATTCTGTCCAGCCATTCGGGCTGTAGTCGTGTTCAAAAAAAGAAAAATCCCCATAGACATAACATGGGGAAAACGTGTTTTGGGGCCCCCTTTTTTCTCAACTCTGCTTGACGAAGGCCCAAAACTTTAAACACAGCAGCTGAACCAAAAAGGGGACGTTTTGTGAAAATTTGGTGAAGATTCGTCAAGTGGCGCCACAGTTATTGGCAAGACAAAACATGCTTTGGTTCTAACTATATGCCAGTAGGTAATTACCTACTGGCGGTCGCCAGTAGGTAGTTATAGTTAGGACCTATTATCCATAGGAAATCCGCAACATTCTATTTGGAATAACTTTGGCGCCGGTTGACGAATCTTCCCGAAATTTTCAAAACTGTTGGGGCACTCCGGTCCGCTCCTATCCTGAAAGTCTTGGGGTGATTCGTCAAGTGGTGGCTGAGAAAAAAGGGGGGTCCCAAAACGTGTTTTTCCCATGCAATTTTCCATTGGAACCTTTAATCGCAGCTACAGCCCGAACTGCTGAACGGAATTACACCAAATTTGGCAAAAAGGTAGGCCTTGGTTCAGAGTCGTGCCTTTTGGTTAAATGGTGTAAATCCATTCAGTAGTTCCTGAGAAAATCAAAAGTAAAATCATAGTTATATCTATGGGCTCGGTGGATCCGCGCACCCTGCCGAGCACGAGCTGTATACTAATTGGCTGTCAACACTCCAAACCAGGAAGTGTTGGCAGCCATCTTGTGCTGAACCGAGGCACAAGAAAACAGAAGAAAAAACACGCGAAACGCAAAAAGGGGGCAGGGTAGAAACACCCTGACCCCCTATAACTGCTCAGGGGGTCCCACAAGTACCCCCAAGGCCCCCCCCAATTTTTTTTATTTTTTAAATCGGCAAAATTCGCACTGGGTGCGCGGATCCTGCCGAAACAAAAAAAAAAACGAAGCGCGGGCTCCCGCACTTCGATGCTAATTAGCCCCCAAGGGGGCCATATCCCAGGGGCATATTGAAAATAAAGTGTGGGGGGCCCAATCCCCCCACACTGCCCCGGGGACCGCCACCCCCGGGGCAAAGTACGAATAATCGCGGGGGGCACATGGCCCCCCGCAGCCCTGGGGAAAGCAAACCCCGGGGCTTAATAGTTTAATGTTAGGGGGCCTCTAAGGACCCCCCGAGCCCCAGGGACCGCCACCCACTGGGGCTTGACTTAATCTACATTGCAGGGGGGCAGCCCTGGGGACCGCCACCCCGGGGCTTTTTTTAATGAAAAAATGCCCTGTGTGGGGGGACTCAAGCCACCCCACACGCCCCGGGGGACCGCCACCTCCCCGGGGCTCTAAATAGTTAAAATTGGGCCCCGGGGCCCACCACCCCCGGGGCTTTGGAAAATGGTGGGGGGGGACAGCGCGGCCCCCCCCTGGAGCCAATGATGGCCCTGGGGACCGCCACCCTCCAGGGCCGGCTCCTGCAGTGTAGTGTAGACAATGTAGACACTGTAGTTTGCTATGGCAGGGTGACATAGCTAACTTGGTTTGAATTTTGAAAGAGAGAGCAGGTTTCAAAATTCAAACCAAATTGCTTTTCCACATGGGGAGCTGCCTGTTAGCAGCTCCCCATGTGGAAAAGCAATGCCGGCTCCCGAAGGATGCGTGGAGCCGGCGGGACCGTGGGGGGATTGAGGACCCCCATGGTCCCCAACGGAGAGGGCCAGCCCCGGGGGATGGGGTCCCCGGGGCCTTAAGTGGCCAGAGGAGGGGGGCAACGCAGCCCCCCTCCCAAAAAAAAACCAATAAAAAAAGGCCATGCCCCGGGGATGGGGTCCCCGGGCTGATTAAGGCCTCAGGAGGGGGGTCACGCGGCCTCCTTCCCAATTTTTTTAATTTTTAAAAATAAATTAGGGGGCAGACCCTAGGGGATGGGGTCCCCAGGGCCAAAAAATGAGAATAAGAAGGGGGGCTATGCAGCCCCCTTCATAAAAAAAAAGAAAGAAAGGCATCGCACTGGAGGCCACGCCCCCTCCTTTCAGCACTCTGCAAATGCGCCCCCTGGCGCGTTTCCAGATGGGGAACGAATTCCCCTTGAATACTGGGGGTCCCTGGGGGCCAACTAGCCCACCATGAACCTCCAGTATGCGCCAGGGGGCTGCGTTGCAGAGAGGTGTTCTGAGGCCACACCCCTTTTTACACCTCTCTGCAACGCAGCTCTGTGGCGCTTAATGGAGGTAGCTGGTGGGCTAGTTGCACCCCAGGGACACTCAGGATTCAAGGGGGGGTAATCCCCCAACTTAAAACGTGCCACGGGGCGAGTTTGCACAGTGGTGAAGGGAGGGGGCGGGGCCTGAGGTGATATGTGTGCAAACACGCCCTGTGGTGCGTTTTAAGTTGGGGAAATAATTCCCCTTCAATCCTGAGAGCCCCTGGGGGCTAACTAGCCCACCAGGTGCTTCCAATAAGCGCCATTGTGCTGCGTTGCAGAGAGGTGGTCCAGGTCTTACCCATTTTTACACCTCTCTGCAACGGCGCTTACTGGAGGTACCGAGTCGGCTACTTTGACCCTAGGGACCTTCAGGATTCAAGGGGACTTTATCACCAAACTTAAAACGGACACAGGGTGTGTTTACACAGTGGGGAAGGGAGGGGACGGGGCCTGAGGTGACGTGTGAAAACACGCCCTGTGGAGTGTTTTAAGTTGGGGAAATAATTCCCCTTCAATCCTGAGGGCCCCAGGGTGCCAACTAGCCCACCAGGTGCTTCCAGTAAGCACCACTGCACTGTGTTTCTGAGAGGTGGCCCAGGCTGTGCCCCTTTTTACACCTCTCTGCAACGCAGCTCTGTGGCGCTTACTGGAGATACCTAGTGGGCTACTTGCACCCTAGGGACACTCAGGATTCAAAGGGACTTAATCTCCTAAATTAAAAAGGACACAGGGCGCGTTTACACAGTGGTGAAGGGAGGGGATGGTGTAGGAAAGTGGTTCTATATATACTGGACCAAAGTAAAATCAGCCGAACTACGAATTCTGATTTACACACCTGTTATCAGGAGAGACCTCAGTGCTGCATCTTTGAGCCCAGTACTGATCCTGAAAAGTAATTCTAACCATACTTACCAGTAACTTGAATGTCATTCCATAGGATATCATTGCCTGCTTTTTGCTGAAAAAGTTTCTAAGTGTTGATTTTTGGAACTTTAAAATATTCCTCTAAAATCAGCCGAACTACGAATTCCGATTTACTCACCTGTTATCAGGAGAGACCTCAGTGCTGCATCTTTGAGCCCAGTACTGATCCTGAAAAGTAATTCTAACCGTACTTACCAGTAACTTGAATTTCCTTCCAAAGGATATCATTGCCTGCTTTTTGCTGAAAAAGTTTCTAAGTGTCGATTTTTGAAACTTTCAAATATTCCTCTAAAATCAGCCAAACCACATTGGGTGAATTTATAAGTGTTTGGGTTTTGGCGCAGTGAATGGATTAGTACATGGTACTGAATGGGTCACTAGAGGAGTGCAAGGGGACTGACAGGCTGTTTGCTGGGGTGTATGGATACTGACTAGGGAATTGAAGGTGTGAAAAACAAGTGTGTAGGTGGTTAGAGGACTGCATGCATAGTGGATAGGAATTTGAAGCAGTCCATGTGCTAAGGCCTGGCTCACTGCATAAGTACTTGGGTACTCACTGAGTGATTAGAGTACTGCAAGGAGAGCGCCTGGGTGAATTTATAGGTGGTTGGGTTTTTGCGCAGTGAATGGATTAGTACATGGTGCTGAATGGGTCACTGGAGGAGTGCAAGGGGAGTGACAGGGTTTTTGCTGGAGTGTATGGATACTGACTGGGGAATTGAAGGTGTGAAAGATAAGTGTGTAGGTGGTTAGAGGACTGCATGCATAGTGGATAGGCGTTTGAAGCAGTCGATGTGCTTAGGCCTGGCTCACTGCATGAATACTTAGGTACTGACTGAATGATTAGAGTACTGCAAGGAGAGCGCCTGGGTGAATTCATAAGTGTTTGGGTTTTGGCGCACTGAATGGATTAGTACATGGTGCTGAATAGGTCACTAGAGGAGTGCAAGGGGAGTGACAGGGTGTTTGCTGGAAGTGTATGGATACTGACTGGGGAATTGAAGGTGTGAAAGACAAGTGTGTAGGTGGTTAGAGGACTGCATGCATAGTGGATAGGGGTTTGAAGCAGTCCATGTGCTAAGGCCTGGGTCACTGGATGAGTACTTGGGTACTGACTGAATGATTAGAGTACTGCAAGGAGAGTGCCTGGGTGAATTTATAAGTGTTTGGGTTTTGGCGCAGTGAATGGATTAGTACATGGTGCTGAATGGGTCACTAGAGGAGTGCAAGAGGAGTGGCAGGGTCTTTCCTGGAAGTGTATGGATACTGACTGGGGAATTGAAGGTGTGAAAGAAAAGTGTGTAGGCGGTTAGAGGACTGCATGCATAGTGGATAGGGGTTTGAAGCAGTCCATGTGCTAAGGCCTGGGTCACTGGATGAGTACTTGGGTACTGACTGAATGATTGGAGTACTGCAAGGAGAGTGCCTGGGTGAATTTATAAGTGCTTGGGTTTTGCCGCAGTGAATGGATTAGTACATGGTGCTGAATGGGTCACTAGAGGAGTGCAAGAGGAGTGACAGGGTGTTTCCTGGAAGTGTATGGATACTGACTGGGGAATTGAAGGTGTGAAAGACAAGTGTGTAGGTGGTTAGAGGACTGTATTCATAGTGCATAGGCGTTTGAAGCAGTCCATGTGCTAAGGCCTGGCTCACTGCATGAGTACTTGGGTACTGACTGAATGATTAGAGTACTGCAAGGAGAGTGCCTGGGTGAATTTATAAGTGTTTGGGTTTTGGCGCACTGAATGGATTAGTACATGGTGCTGAATGGGTCACTAGAGGAGTGCAAGGGGAGTGACAGGGTGTTTGCTGGAAGTGTATGGATACTGACTGGAGAATTGAAGGTGTGAAAGACATGGGTGTAGGTGGTTAGAAGACTGCATGCATAGTGGATAGGCGTTTGAAGCAGTCCATGTGCTAAGGCATGGGTCACTTGATGAATACTTGGGTACTGACTGAATGGTTAGAGTGCTGCAAGGAGAGTGCCTGGGTGAATTTAAAAGTGTTTGGGTTTTGGCGCAGTGAATGGATTAGTACATGGTGCTGAATGGGTCACTAGAGGAGTGCAAGGGGAGTGAGTCCTAGAGCCAGTGCTATGCTAAAAGACACTTTGAATACAGTTAAAACACCTACATACGCTAGGGAACACTATGCGTTGGGGTACCCCTGTGATTAGAAAGACCTCCTCTGTAAGCCCCTAGTACATAATAGGGCAGGGGGATTGAAAATCCCTCTTAAAACGCACCACAGGGCGCGTTTGCACACTGGTGAAGGGAGGGGGGCTAAGCTGACATGTGCAAACACGCCCTGTGGCCGTTTTAATTCGGGGGATAAAGTCCCATTGAATCCTGAGTGTCCCTTAGGTCCAACTAGCCCACCAGGAATCTCCAGTTAGCGCCAGAGAGCTGCGTTGCAGAGAGGTGTAAAAAGTGGCACAGCCTGGACCACCTCTCTGCAACGCAGCGCAGTGGCGTTTACTGGAAGCACCTGGTGGACTAGTTGGCCCCTCAGGATTGAAGGCAGATTATTTCCCCATCTTAAAACGCGCCACGTGACGTGTTTGCACACGCCACCTCAGGTCCCATCCCCTCCCTTCACCTCTGTGTAAAAGTGCCCTGAGGCCGTTTTAATTTGGGATATTAAGTCCCCTTGAATCCTAAGGGTTCCTAGGGTCCAAGTAGCCCACTAGCTACCTCCAGTAAGTGCCACAGAGCTGCGTTGCAGAGAGGTGTTAAAAAGAGCACGGCCTGGATGACCTCTGTGCAACGCAGCGCAGTGGCGCTTACTGGAAGCACCGGATGGACTAGTTGGCCCCCAGGGTCCCTCAGGATTGAAGGGGAATTATTACCCCATCTTAAAACCCGCCACAGGGCTTGTTTGCACACGTCACCTCCGGCCCCATCTCCTCCCTTCACCACTGTGTAAATGCGCCCTGTGTCCATCTTAATTTGGGAGATTAAGTCCCCTTGAATCCTGAGAGGGTCCAACTAGCCCACTAGGTACCTCCAGTAAGTGCCACAGAGCTGCGTTGCAGAGAGGTGTAAAAAGTGGCACGGCCTCTCTCTGCAATGCAGCTCAGTGGCGCTTACTGGAAGCACTTGGTGGGCTAGTTAGCCCCCAGGGGCCCTCAGTATTGAAGGGAAATGATATCCCCAATTTAAAATGTGCCATAGTGCGTGTTTGCACACGTCACCTCAGGCCCCATCCCCTCCCTTCACCACTGTGTAAACGCGCCCTGTGGCTGTTCTAAGTTGAGAGATTAAGTCCCCTTGAATCCTAAGGGTCCCTAGGGTCAAACTAGACCACTAGGTACCTCCAGTAAGCGCCACAGAGCTGCGTTGCAGAGAGGTGTAAAAAGGGGCTTGGCCTCAGAACACCTGTCTGCAGCGCAGCTCCCTGGCGCATACTGGAAATGCCTGTTGGGCTAGTTGGCCCTCAGGGACCCTCAGTATTGAAGAGGAATTAATTCCCCACCTCACAATTCGCCAGGGGGCCCGTTTGCAGAGTGCTGCAAGGAGGGGGCGTGGCCTCCGGCACGAAGCCAGTCTTTCATTTATTTAAATTTTTTAAGAAGGGGGGCTGTGTGGTTCCCCTTCTTATTCTAATTTATTGGCCCTGATGACCCCATGCCCCAGGGCCTGTCTCCTAATTATATTTTTTTGACCCCAATCCCCAGGAGCGGCCACTGTTTTTTAATATTTTTAAAAAATATATATTTATAGACACACCTAGGACATGCTGGACAAACCGTACGTACCTATCACCATGACGACTTGTGTGATATTCATTAAAAGGCGACTATGCATACAATGAATCCACGTGGAATGTATTTACACCACTAGTGAAGCTCTGACATGTCTGATGCCCTACCGTGCCTAATCCCGGTAGACACCCTTGTCGTTTATTTATACAAACATGGGTAGCTATTGACTGGCACATTTAATACACATGCACACCAAGCCATTCAAAGGGGATTCGACAAAAATTCGACCAAACTATGCAAGAAACCCCCCTCACGGTTAATAAAACACACATCCACTGCCGGATGTGTAATACTTTTTATTTTACTCTCTGGAAAGGGGACGAACATCACTTGAGAGTCACAGCGCGCTCCTGGCAGAGCCCAATGCTGTGTTACACCCACCATTGCCTTCTGAGTGCCACACACCTCTGTGTTGTATTCCACTAGCTAGTGCATATGCTATGACACTCTCTAGCCCATGTGCACTGTAACACCACACCGTGAATATGTCATGCCACACTTGTCTTCGCACGGGTTATATTGCCCCATCTAACGTGCCTTCCTCGATGCCTATGTTATAACGCACAGTGCTATGCCATACATATTACAATCTGGGCTCCATATCTTTGTCACAGTGCATATGCAACGTTACACTCCCCAGCACATATTTTATATTACAACTTTAGAGACTAGTTAGGTTACACAACACTGCCCTGTGCATATTACACTCCAAGGCGCATAACGCATAGCACGCGCTAGTGCCTGTGCTATCTCGCGCTCTCCAATGAATCTGTAATTGCGCACAATGTATTGCATATTATATTTCACGCCTGGTTCATCTTATATCACACTTTTTGGTGCATAGTTTATACCATACACTATATCTAGTTTTCATTTTCAATCGTGCTCTCAGGACTATGTTCTATATAACACTGTGTTCACCTATCCTTTTCACGGGCATTACATTTTGCGATAGGGGGAGGAGGGTCAGGGGGTGTTTCTGCCAAGTGAGCCCGGGGTCACAGTCACAAACGTCCTCTTCTTCCTGAATAAAAGTGAGATTATGCTGCATACTTGTTCATATTTTAAGTAGTTCGCACAGACACGCGTTTTAAAAACAATAAAGTTCCTAATACCCACCTTCTCTGAACAGTTAGCTTGCTGCCCCATCCCCCTCCTCCCTATCCTCTGTTGTTGTGTGAATCCATGGACTAGCCTCCTCCCTCCTGCCATGCATGGTCTGATGTGCTGCCACTGCCCTCAATTTAGTATGATGTACCAGTCCACTCCTCCTGCCCTCCATTGCCCAATTCTATGCCCCATCATTGACCTCCTGCTTAAACTCTGTGCTTAGCTTGCTGCCCCTATTCTCCTTCCCCCTGCCCTCCGATGTCTTTGTGCATGCCCCTGCTCCATCCTTTTTGCCCACCATGTTCCATGGACCTGCCACTCCTATCTACTCTGAGTGTTCTGTTGAGCTGCCACTCCCCTCCCACCTGCCTAGCATTGTCAGATGACTGTAACCTGTCCCTGCCACCTCCACCCTGCCTGTCCACATGCCATGCCCCTATCCTCTACCTCCTGTCCTACATGGTCCATTGTACTGCCACACCCTTCTGCCCTCCCTGGTCTGATGTGCTGCAACTGCTCCTCCTGCCTGCCCTATGCGGTCTGTTGTGAGGCCCCTTCCCATGAACTTTCTTGTCTGTGCACAGGTCCTGACCCTCCCATCGTCCTTTGTGCATGCCCCTGCACCCTCCTTCTTGCCCATCATAGCCATTGTGCTGCCACTAACCCTCCCACTTGCCATGCATGTTCTTCTGTGCTGCCATGGCCCCTCCCACCTTCCCTGTGTGGTCAGTTAGCTGTCCCTGACCCCCTCCCACCTTCCCTCCATGGTCTGTGTGTATGCCATCACAGTCTCAGTGTTGCTCTTCATGGTGTGTCTTGCTTCTAGTGCCCATCCTGCCTGACCTCCATGGCTATCTTGCTGCTCCTGCCCTGTCCCCTTGCCCCCAGCCCTCTGTTTACATTTGCAGACCCCTAGTCCCTCCCTCCTGGCTTGTCTGTTCCATTGTAATGCCCCTGATCCGTCCCTCCTGCCCTTTATGGTCTGTTACGCTGCAGCTTTCTCTCCTGTCTGTCCATTATGGTCAGCTAGCTACCATTGCCTCTTTCCCCTCTGTTCTCTGTTGTCCATGTGCATGGTCCTGTCCCCTCCCTCTTGCTTTCTATGAATTGTTGTGCTGCACTCCCGTCCCGCATGCCCTGTGTGGTGTATTGTGCTGCTGCAAACCCTGATGCCTGCCCTGCAGGGTCAGTTTGGTGCACCTCTCCATGTCCCTCCTGTCCTCTGTTATCCAAGTCCATGTCCCTACCCCATTTCCTTCCATGATCCAATGTACCATACTTGCGAACATTTTGAACTTGGTAAGAGGGAGATTTTGAAAAACAACTGGGGTATTGATTTTCCCCTTTGAGTTACATTGAAAAAGAGGGGATTGTAGATAGGAGACAGATCAAATAAAGCCCATTTGAGCTTAAAAACATTGGACGTTTCCTGGCTGAATCTGGTCTGTTGGCATGTATGGTTGTACTACCATTGCCTCTTCCTTCTGCCCACAATGGTCTATTACATTGCCACAGCCTCTCTTGCAAGTCCTGTATTGTTGGTTTGTTGCCCCTGCCCCCCTTTCCACTGCCCTCCATAGTCTGTTGTGCTGCCACGGTCCTTCCTGCCTGCTCAGTGTGGTTAAATTGTTGCCTTTGCACCCTTCTACCTGCCTTAAATTTTCAGAGTCTGTGCCCCTGGCCTCTGCCTCTCAACAGTATCCTAATGAACAACTAGATTGCTAACATTCTATATTTATTACAAAAGTGTGGAACGCCTGACGTCATCTTGATGTAATCAAAACTGTAATACCTAGAGCATTTCCTTTAGAAATTACATATATGAGAGGGTCTTATTGGCATCAAAATTATGGTTAGTGCTCTAAAAGACTAAAATAAGGACATATTTTCTGAGTTGTCAAATAGCGACAAAGCACTTTTAAATTCTTTGTTATCTTTATGTTTTTTTATCCAGTTGACCACTTGATTAAATGTTGCACTTAGGGGAGAGGATGTGGTGTTACTTCCAGAACTGCAGAATTTGCAACTGGGGAACCAGGTTGGAGTTTCTGCTTCAGCTCGACATTCTGTGATTCTGGTCAAATCACTTAGTCTCCCCATGTCTACAACCAAAATGAATTTGTTCTTGTGTGATGTAACCAATGCTCATGTAAAGCACTCCAATACCTGACAAGTCTGCACTATATAACACTGCAAAAACACAAAATAATAAGTGTTTTGCACACTTCTGTCATTGGGCTATATTTGGGCTACATCTGGGTGATTTTGGGCTACTTTTGGGCTACATTTGGGCTCTTTTGTCTCCGGTGGCCATCTTGGGAGATTTATTTGTTATGAAGTTTCCTAATTTCCTCATGTACTGCAGTCTCCTCAGTAGGAAATGCTTTCAGTTTTTTACTTTGATTCCATCATGAAGGTATTCAGATATGTCACACATTTGCCATAAATTCTGAATGTTAGCACTCTAGTTGCTCATTAGATCACTGTAATAAAACTACTGTTCACCATGGAAGTGTGCTCCTGGTATTAAAAGTGCATGTTTCAGTCTGCATGTCCGAATCTTTTAATGAAATAGAAGAGGATTTGAGAAGTCACTCAAAATGTGCCCTCATTTTCTTTCTTCAGCATTAATCATAATTTCTATGGCAAAATTAACCCCCTCATTGTGTTCCTTTTTAAATTAAATGTTTTAAGTGTTACCAGTTTATTCCAATCAAGATGGCTTCTGGTGTGCCATACTTTTGTCATAATGAAGACAGTAAGCGCTCTAGTTGTTTTTAAGAACACTCTGGGACATTCTGTCATTGGGCTATACTTGGGCTACATCTGGGTGATATTTGGGCTACATTTGGGCTCTTTTGTCTCTGGTGGCCATCTTGGGAGACTTATTTGTTATGAAGTTTCCTAATTTCCTCATTTACTGCAGTCTCCTCAGTAGGAAATGCTTTCAGTTTTTTACTTTGATTCCATCATGAAGGTATTCAGATATGTCACACATTTGCCATAAATTCTGAATGTTAGCCCTCTAGTTGCTCATTAGATCACTGTAATAAAACTACTTTTCACCATGGAAGTGTGCTCCTGGTATTAAAAGTGCATGTTTCAGTCTGCATGTTAGAATCTTTTAATGAAATAGAAGAGGATTTGAGAAGTCACTCAAAATGTGCCCTCATTTTCTTTCTTCAGCATTAATCATAATTTCTATGGCAAAATTAACCCCCTCATTGTGTTCCTTTTTAAATTAAATGTTTTAAGTGTTACCAGTTTATTCCAATCAAGATGGATTCAGGTGTGCCATACTTTTGTCATAATGAAGACAGTAAGCGCTCTAGTTGTTTTTAAGAACACTCTGGGACATTCTGTCATTGGGCTATACTTGGGCTACATCTGGGTGATATTTGGGCTACATTTGGGCTCTTTTGTCTCTGGTGGCCATCTTGGGAGACTTATATGTTATGAAGTTTCCTAATTTCCTCATTTACTGCAGTCTCCTCAGTAGGAAATACTTTCAGTTTTTTACTTTGATTCCATCAAGAAGGCATTCAGATGTGTCACACATTTGCCATAAATTCAGAATGTTAGCACTCTTTTTGCTCATTAGATCACTGTAGTAAAGCTACTGCTCACCAGGGAAAACTGCTGCTGGTATTGAAAGTGCATGTTTCAGTCTGCATGTCAGAATTTTTTAATGAAATAGAAGAGGATTTGAGAAGTCACTCAAAATGTGCCCTAATTTTTCTTTCTGCAGCACTAATCATAATTTCTATGGCAAAATGAACCCCCTCATTGTGTTCCTTTTAAAATTAAATGTTTTAAGAGTTACCACTTTAATCCAAGCAAGATGGCTTCAGGTGTGCCATATGTTTATCATAAGTAGGACTGTTAGCGCTCTAGTTGTTCTTTGGAACACTCTGGGAAGCTGCAGTAGAACACAAAGGAATCAACTGGCAGTCTCTGCCCTTGTTGGATGTACATGTTTTACTGAGAATGTCAGACTTCATTCTCACATGACTGAGAAAGATAATGTGAATTTACAGAAAATAAGCTCTCAGTTTAGCTTATAGATCACCTTCCAAAACTCTGTGGGAAAAGCATGAGAAAATATTTTTCTCTCAATCATGATATACCAGCAGAAGGCTTTTTCACATGGTAAAATCACCTTAGAACATACCACAATTCCTAAAATGAGTATGGTACCATCAACAAATGATTTATAATGTAACTAAAGTCTTAAAACCTTCTATTAACTGCAATGCTTTTTAATGAGGTGCTATCATGTATATTGGTCCCAAGATGGCTGCCAACACTTCTTGGAAGAAGTGCTGACAGCCAATCAGATCTCAGGATGAGATGTGTGGTTAGGCTCCGCCCACATATATATATGATTTTACTTTTGATTTTCTCAGGAACTACTGAACAGATTGACACCAGACCTGCAAAAGGCACTTCCCTGACCTGAGGACTACCCCTCTGCCAAATTTCAAGTAATTCTGTTCAGCCGTTCGGGCTGTACCTTGGACTAAAGGTCCCTATGGAAAATTGCATGGGGAAAACGCTTTTTGGGACCCCCCTTTTTTCTCAGCCCCCGCTTGACGAATCCCCCCGAGACTTTCAGGGTAGGAGCGGAGCGGAGCGCCCCACCTATTTTGAAAATTTCGCCAGGATTCGTCAACCGGCGCCAAAGTTATTCCAAATAGAATGTTGCGGATTTCCTATGGAAACACGGTCCTAACTATATCTATCTACTGGCGACCGCCAGTAGATAATATATATATATATATACATGTGGAAAAGCAATGCCGGCTCCCACAGGACGTGGGGAGCTGGCTGGGACGGGAGGGGATTGGGGACCCCCCCACGGCCCCCAACGAAGAGGGCCAGCCCTGGGGGATGGGGTCCCCGGGGCTAGTAGTAGCCCGGGAAGGGGGCCACGCAGCCCCTCCTAAAAACATTTTTTTTTAAATGCACAAAAAAAACACGGCCCCAGGGGATGGGGTCCCCGGGGCCATAAGTGGCCACAGGAGTGGGGTAAGGCAGCCCCCCTCCAAAATAAAAAATTTAAAATAAAAGGGCCATGCCCCGGGGGATGGGGTCCCGGGGCAAATTATGGCTTTGGGAGGGGGCCAACTAGCCCACCAGGAACCTCCAGTTTGCGCCAGGGGGCTGTGTTGCAGAGAGGTGTAATGAGACCACGCCCCTTTTTACACCTCTCTGCAACGCAACTCCGTAGCGCTTACTGGAGGTACCTGGTGGGCTAGTTGGCCGCCAGGGGACCTCACAATTCAAGACGACTTAATCCCCCAACTTAAAACGCGCCACGGGGTGCGTTTGCACAGTGGTGAAGGTAGGGGGCGGTGCCGGAGGTGATATGTGTGCAAACACGCCCTGTGGCGTGTTTCAAGTTGGGGAATTCATTCCTCTTCAATCCAGAGGTCCCCTAGAGGCCAACTAGCCCACCAGGTACCTCCACTATGCGCCACGGAGCTGCATTGCAGAGTGTTGTAAAAAGGGGCGTGGCCTCTGAACACCTCTCTGCAATGCAGGTCCCTGGCGTATACTGGAGGTACCTGGTGGGCTAGTTGGCCGCCAGGGCACCTCAGGATTCAAGGGTACTTAATCCCCCAACTTAAAACACGCCACGGAGCGCGTTTGCACAGTGGTGATGGTAGGGGGCGGGGCCTGAGGTGATATGTGTGCAAACACACCCTGTGGCGCGTTTTAAGTTGAGGAATTAATTCCTCTTCAATCCAGAGGTCCCCTAGAGGCCAACTAGCCAACCAGGTACCTCCAGAAAGCGCCACGGAGCTGCATTGCAGATTATTGTAAAAAGGGGCGTGGCCTCTGAACACCTCTCTGCAACTCAGCTCCCTGGCGCATACTGGAGGTACCTGGTGGGCTAGTTGGCCCCCAGGGGACCACAGGATTGAAGAGGAATTAATTCCCCAATTTAAAACGTGCCACAGGGCGTGTTTGCACACGTCACCTCAGGCCCCGCCCCCTTCCTTCACCATTGTACAAATATTCCTCTAAAATCAGCCGAACTACGAATTCCGATTTACTCACCTGTTATCAAGAGAGAACCCAGTGCTGCATCTTTTAGACCAGCACTGACCCTGAAAAGTAATTCTAAGCGTACTTACCAGTAACTTGTATTTCCTTCCATAGGAATCCATTGTGTGGTTTTCAGCATAAAAGTTTCAAAGTGTCCAATTCTTGAAACGTACAAATATTCCTCTTAAATCAGCCGAACTACGAATTCCGATTCACTCACCTGTTATCAGGAGGGAACCCAGGGCTGCATCTTTTAGCCCAGCACTGACCCTGAAAAGTAATTCTAAGCGTACTTACCAGTAACTTGTATTTCCTTCCATAGGAATCCATTGTGTGGTTTTCAGCAGAAAAGTTTCAAAGTGTCCAATTTTGAAACGTACAAATATTCCTCTAAAATCAGCAGAACTACGAATTCCGATTTACTCACCTGTTATCAGGAGAGAACCCAGTGCTGCATCTTTTAGACCAGCACTGACCCTGAAAAGTAATTCTAAGCGTACTTACCAGTAACTTGTATTTCCTTCCTTAGGAATCCATTGTGTGGTTTTCAGCAGAAAAGTTTCTAAGTGTCTATTTTCACAAACTAAAAATATTCCTAAAAAATTGTCTGTATGACTTAACCACATTCTTTCAACTGTTTACAAGAGATTCACCAGTGCTGGATCCAGGATCCACCACCAAGTAAGAAAAAGTAACGATAACACTACTTACCTGCTAAGTGAATTTTCTGCCATAGGATAACATTGGTGATTCTATGTGAACATATTTCTCTGTCAACTATTAAAATACAATAATATTCCTTAAAAATCACTACTGTAACGAAAACGCTTTTACTCAACTGTTTACAGGAGATGTCCAAGGACTGAATCTAGGATCCAGTCCTGTGGTTAGAAAAGTAATCCATAAAGTAACTAATTGCATTTGACTAGAAATTCACATTGAGCTCAATGTTGCATTGTGTTTGAAATTGTGTTGCCCATTGCAACAACTGTAACTACTGTACTTACAAGTCTATTGCCTATTTGCAAAGAATTTAAACTAAAGTAATTCATTCTGAGAAAGTATATTGTGTATTGTAATGTATAATGTAAATAAAATGTAAATTAAAAACAAATATCTAAAAATAAATAGTTTAAAAAATGTAGTAAATCAGTATCAAACAAATCAGTATAGCAATTAATACATTAACAATTGTCATTTACAAAACCTTTGAAATTCACTGAAAAGACCATAGGTTTCAGGCCTGATATAGTTAGGAATTAGCATTTAAAAAACCTTTGAAATTCACTGAAAAAAACATAGGTTTCAGGCCTGATATAGTTAGGAATTAGCATTTAAAAAACCTTAGAAATTCACTGAAAAAACAATAGTCTTTAGGGGTGTTCTAGTTAGCTGGACATTTCACTCGAACAAAAGCATTGAAATTCCTCCAATATAGTTAGTTGTACTAACTACATCTCGTGCGCCCGCAATCCACTGCTGATGATGTCACATATTACATCATTCATGACATGGTCAGTGACATCACTGATGACATCTCAAATGACATTACTGATGACATCACTGATGACTTCATCCAGTGAATGTGGTTTGGTTCGTTATTTAAATCTGTATTATATATATATAGTAATTTGCATTGAAGAATAAGTGAATATATAAATATAAATATCTGGATGGAGGATTTAGTAGCAGCGTGATTGACTGTTTACTTGACTAATTTATAGTGTCTCACTAAATATATTGGATAGTGACTAAACTGTGTGAATATCTGTATCACTTTGTCAGTTGTTGTGTAAACTGCAGCAGCACCAGTTGGTTACTAGCTAAGTGAAAGTCTATATTATTTATTGATTAGTTAACTGAGTATTTGTATGGGAGAGTGAATGTGTGTGTGGTTCAGTGGGGAGTGTGTGACTGCCCAAAGATGTGTGAATAGTTGATTCAGTAGGTATATGAAGTTAAAACTACATGTTATAACAGATGTTTGGGTGAGTGAATATCTTTATGGGTGTGGTGATAAGCCAATGTATGTCTCAATGGTACATGTCCAACAAACTAGAAAAATAAAAGCCAGTGTATGTGTCAGTTGTTGTATATAAATAAGTATACATAAAACTCAGTGATTGTATGAATGACTGTATGGATAACTGTATACTTGTAATAGTGTTTTTATAACACGCTAAGTATGAGTTATTATCTATATGAATAGATGAAGTGGTGTTTTTATAACTGTATAGCTAAGTAAAAGTAAGTATGATCCATTGTTTGCATAGGTGAGTAGGATGACTTCATAAGTGATTAGGATGTTATCTGGTGTGTAATGTCGATATAGGTGTATAAGTATATTTGATAGTGTTCTATTGATCATTGACAGCATGTATGAGTGAATCTATAGGTAAGTGATTATATGTGTGTATAGATCTAGGAATCACTGAGTGGGTGTTTAGAAACTTGTATTGGTGTGTCAATGGTTTTAAATCTGGCACTCTGTATTTTACAGTGAGTGATGAAAGGTTATACTAGTGTATGATGAGGTGTATCTGATTGTCACGTGGATGATGTCATCAGTGATGTCATCAGTGATGTAATTTGAGATGCCATCAGTGATGTCACTGACCATGTCATGAATGATGTAATATGTGACATCATCGCACGAGATGTAGTTAGTACAACTAACTATATCTGAGGAATTTCAATGGTTTTGTTCGAGTGAAATGTCCAGCTAACTATAACACCCCTAAAACCTATTGTTTTTTCATTGAATAGATATATATATATTTACATCAAAGCCACAATGAAACTGACGATCAAATAGAAGCACTCAATGGGTTCCCAATAATCCATTTTATTCAGTTGAAATGGCAGACGTGTTTTGACAACAATATGCCTTTCTCAGAGCCCTTAGCGTGGATTCACTTGAAGCACTCGTTCTTCTAGGGCTTCAGCCGCTCCCATTAGTTGGAATGCTGTCCACTACAATTCAAACAAAGCTCTGTCAGCATGGACATTTCACCAATCACGTAAAGTCAAACACAATGTTATAAAATTAGTAAGTGTTTAGTAGATGTATACCGCCACATTGAGCACAAAGTCCAAAATGCATTTCACCCTACTTGATCCATGCTGGCGAGATAGAGCTTACAGTGAACAGGAGCAGTTCCACTTGCAATTATTTGGTTACCCTCGTTCTGCCACAAAATGACATATCGGAGCAGCCGGAACCAGGAAAGCACATGTTTAGTAACTACGCTTTACATTTTGTAATGTTGACTGAGTGTCACCTGTCATACCCACTCTTCTCGGCACAGGGCTGTTCCGGCGGTAAGTATTCTGTTTACACCAAAGCCACATTGAAACTGCCGAACAAAATAGAAATAGAAATATTAGAAATAGAAAGTCAAAAGTGATTATTTTATGGACATGACTAAAGTGAATTTATTGAAAGTAATTATAAGAACTGTGACATTTATACCTAAAGATGTATTCCAGTCGTTCTGCTAGTTATCAAGACATGATTATTTCGATTTTCTATTTAGGCCATAATGCATCCGATTGGCTGGCGTATCAGAAGTGCCGTTGGTATAAAGGACAGCAGTCACATGATAAGTTGATTTGCCTGCTAAACCCATGAGGAAGGTCAGGAGACTGAAATGCGTCGGGGAGGCAATCTTTGTGTTATGTCCTGGCGAAAATAAATAGATTGGATGTTTGTGAGGAATAAAAAACTTGGAAGCAGCGCATTGAGTGCCAAAACTTTCTTCATTTATGGAAAGAAAGAAGGATTCAACTGCTTAAAAAAAATGCAAACTATAATGAACCAATCAATTAAATAAAACTATAAACAACTTTAACCAATAAAATCAAACAAATGATAACATAACAATAAGGGACACTAATTTAAACAATTTGGGCTGATTATGATGGCGTTTGGACTTTAGTCCGACCGCCAATATATCGAAACAGGACTGCCCGATAGGGTGTCAGCGGTCCCGCCATAGGCATTAAGATGTGACCGCCACCATGGCGGTCGCAATGCCTATGTTTTGCATTGCGGTGGGTGCTGCTGGCTGCAGCACACACCGCAATGCAAAAAGGGACACTGCACATATCCCTGCACTATGTGGCAGGCACCTTGCAGTGCCTGCCCCATGGTACAGGGATATGTAGGGGGCACCCCAGGTCCCATGTCTGAGGGTCAGGAGGCAAGGGGGGCCCACCACAGACCCCAATGTCCCTTTCCGCCAGCCTTTTCATAGTGGGTAAACCGCCATGAAACGGCCAGCGGGGAGGGACATCATAATCCCTATGCCTGTCAGGCATCGCCACAATTGTAGGGATTGTGGCTCCCTCCGATGCAACGGCGGGCTCCTTGAGCCTGTCGGATGCGTGGTGGTTGGTCTTTCTGACCGACATACATACACCCGCCATTGTGATGTGGCGGGCGGTGATACAGTCACCAATGGCGGTGGGTCTGTCACACTGCCATCCTAATCAGCCCCTAAATACTTCGAAAATGACAAACACTGCAAGGCGAGAAAACTCTGCTAGATACTCTCAGCAAAACATTAAAGAAAAATATATACATCCCAACAACTACATAACAAAATAAGTAATAATTAAATTAAAATTAAAATGTAACTGTTATGAATCGTGAAAATATCAAATAGCAAATAAATTTTAACACACTCCTCAAATGTTATCTTTTACATAGACTTCCCGAAAGAAAATCCTACAATTTGAAAACTGATAAACTGCCAGAAAATAACAACTATCACAAACCAGCCAAAAGATATAAAAGCAAATATACATAAATAAATAACAAATTACAAACTCACCCAAAAAATAAACAAAAATAAACCTAACAACCTCAACCTCTACAAACTATCAACAAAGTAGCATATAAAATGTAACTTACGGTTTTTTTTCATTCAGAAGAAAAGAAAGCACCTGATCCACATTAGAACACCCTCAATGCAAAAGCTGCAAAACCATGTGTACATCTCAACAGAAGATACATGTAAGTATGTAAATTAGAAGTATTTGCATTTTTAACATGTTTTTAATAAATGTGCAAAAGTTAATATATAATAACTAGTTATACTATTACACTACTTACAGGTACAATGACAGTGGATGCCACATTTATCACTTCACAGAAAGGAAAGCAGTTATTAACTCACATGGCTACACCTACAGCCAAGAAAGTGCATCATCAGAAATTAAAAACTGTAAATGCACTAAATATAATTCTAATGCATGCTATGGGAGGGCAACTGCAAAAGATGATGTTGTAATTCATGTAAGATAGCACAACCACCCCCAAATGTGACAGAAATAGAAGAGAGATTTGGCAAGATATAACAGAGGCAAGCACTAGCTCCCAGAAACCCACAAGCAAAATCCTGAAAGATATGCTACCTAGAGTCCCTGAACACATAACAGGGCAACTACCACCTACACGCACTTTAAAACATTTAATTTCATGTACTAAAAAAGCCACTAGCGATACCCCAGCTGTCTCTAAAAGATACCAATACATACACATACCTGAATATTTAAAAAGTACACATAATGAGGACCCTTTCCTTTTACATAACAGCCTAAATAATGAGAAACAAATCCTAATGTTCTCTAGAGCAAACAACTTAATGACACTTAGCCTATGTCAAACCTGGATGACGGATATGACTTTCAAAATGTGTCCCAAACCATTCACTCAAACAGACACAATACATGGCGAATATCAAAACACAAATATCCCTTTTATATGTGCCCTGCTACCAAATAAACAAAGCAGCACTTACTACGAGCTCTTAAAACATATAAAACATACAGCAAATAACTATTATCCCCATAGAATCATCATAGACTTTGAGCAAGCCATAATTCAAACCATTCTAAAAATATACCCCCACAAAGCCATCAAAGCTGTTACTATCATTTCAATCAAAGTATATGGAGACACTTCCCACAATCTGCCCTAAGGGCCTGATTATGATGACGGTGGGACCACCACCGACAGCCCGCTGGTGGCCATCTCACCGCCATTGTAATAATGTTTTCCACCTGCCACATTAGGATGGTGGGCGCATGGGTGGTGGTCAGAGAGACCGACCGCCAAGGATCCGACTGGCTCAAGGAGCCCAGTGGGCCCTTGGAGGGAAATCCAATCTCTACAACGGTGGCGGTGTCTGCCAGGCACTGCCATAGGGATTATGGTGTCCCTTCCCGCTGGCCGTCTCATGGCAGTTTACCCGCCATGAAAAAGGCTGGCGGAAAGGGACAGTGGGGGCCGGTAGCAGGACCTCCTTCCCCCCTGGCTCTCAATTATGAGATTTGGGGGGCACCTATGGTGCTCCCCTACATATCCCTGCACCATGTGGCAAGCCCCGCATGGTTCCTGCAACATAGTGCAGTGATATGCTGAAAGTCTATTTTTGTACTGCCACACCATGCAGGAAGTGGGGGTGCAAATACAGGGGGGCACTACATGTGCCCCCCACATGCACCCGCTGGGCCCTAAGGCCATGAAAAGGATGGGGAAAGGCATCTCGAAATATGCTCAGCAGTGCCGCTGCGGTACCACCAGCAAATTTCTGCCTCTAACCGCTGATCGAACACCGTGGGATCCTGGATCCCTTGCAGTCATAGGGGTCCTGTGGAAATCTGACTGCCGCAGTAGTAATACTGCGGGCAGTCCTGCGGTGCGGCGTTGGTCTGACCGCCACCACGGATTTCGGTGGTCCTATGGACAGCCAAACTCATAATCAGGCCCTAAGTACCCTAATGGACTATTCGAAGACATGTGGGTTGGCAGACTGAATCACTTCGGACACAGACGGCAAACCAAATTCCAAATACTATGGTAATAGGTCTATGACAGCAACTTGGCACAGGAAGCCAAAACAAAGAAATCAGTTGAAGGATGGCACAGTGCCTTCCAATCCACATTAGGCAGAACTCAAAATACACTATACGAATTTATAGAAGCATTGCAAAAGAGCAAAGCTGCCAAGAACTATGAATGGAGCAATCTGTTGGCCAAATTGGCCCTAAACGTAGCAAACAAACCAAAAGAATGTATGACATGCAACAATTCAAAGTCAAACTTTTCATAAATAAAAAAGCAGTAGTTTACATAGAAATCATAGCCAAAAGCATAATAAAAAGACATAAATGTTAACCTACCAAAGTCCTCAAAAACTACAACAAACTCTAGACCAACATATCAAATATCTGTTTTTAAATAATAAATATAATATTTTATTAGATCAGTCCAGCAATTATTTAAAAATCGCAACATTAATAGAGACTGACATAATAAAAATATATATAAATTATACAAAATGTAATCATCTCTAACCAAAGTAGTTAAAAGCAATCTCAAACCATCACATAACATCATTACAACACATAATCCGAACAATTCCAAATAACAATCACATAAAATTGACTTAAACAATATATTATCATATTTCCAACCCTACAATAAATGAAAGAAAGAAAACATACTGTTCTGTAGCTACTGATCTTTCTCTGTCTCAACGTAATTAAAATTAGTAATCCATCAAAAAAGAGATACATGAATCCAAAATCCCCCCAAAAATGCAAAAATATACTGAATTCAATCGAAATCCCTCAAAGCAATTCAAATCATCTAAGTGCAATAAAAAACCTGAAAAAAGTGTTTCAAAAGAGGAACCACAGCAGCAAACCCGAAAAAGGAAATCAAAGTAAAAACAATTGGTTTCTTATTAATCAAAACTGATTTCCCTTTAAAAAAAAACTTAAACTCCAAGTGCCCATTGAATGTGTGTTGCAGACCAAATCCTGTAAGGTACATTTTAAAACCCCCCTCAAAACACATTACATTCCCAAAAATACATATACATAACAGTTAATTATCAAAATATAACTAACATCACACAATTTAACATAGCATAATGATACATTACTGAAACAGTGTACAAAAACGTAAAATGATAAACAAGTGAAAAAAACTAACAGCAATACATCTACATATACAAAAAAACCACAAACAACACTATAACTAACTTTTAAACCTCCCTCCTCAATCTCCCCACACTCAAATCCCTTTAAAATCCTTAAAAGAGAACTTGCCTGTGCCAAGGAACCACAGCACCTTAGCACAACCTGCATCTGGGAAATAGAGTAAAAATAACACAAATATATTACAAAATAGAAGGTAGCAGTAAAAAAAAAAAAAAAAAAATGGCGGCTAAATAAACCTAAAAAAATAGACTGTCTCCCCATAGACATGAATGGGTCATATTGTAAAGATGTTGAATACATGTTTTAAACAAAGTAAAAAATTATCAAACATGTAAAACACATCAAATAATGTTATCAAAAATATGAAAAAGGGTCAAGTATAAATTGAATAATAGTATAAAATATATACAAATATTTAATATATACTAATTAAACATACATTAAAATAATGAAAATAATTGTATATAAAAAAGTTATGAAATGTTAAAAAAATTTAAATAATGATTAAACATGTAAAACATATCAAAGTTATATAAATATGAAAACATTGTAAAGTATAAAGTAAATCATAGTTTGAAATATATACAATTATTTAAGATATACTAACAAAACATACGTTACAATATTGTTGGAAATGTATATATAAAAAAGTTATGAAATGTTAAAAATGTATTTACAATGAAAAATAAGAGTTGAAAATGTACAACAAAGGAGATGCGCGAGCGTGCGATTCAAGATGGCCGCCTCCCGGGAGCTCTAGCGCATTTCTCGCCCGTTTTATCTTACCGAATGATGATTTCTTGTCCAAAACTCTGCTCAAAGGAGGTTGCTGTACACATAAAGACCTTGCCTGCGCTGTGGAGTAAAATCCGGTTATTTTGAGCGTTGGGAGCTTTTGTTTGTCGTTTTCTTCATGTTTTTTCATTTCTCCTTTCCTTCTGCTTGTTCTGGAGCTATCTTTTTCTCATTCTCTTTATCTTCCCTTACCTTCCTCTTCTTAATTTATTTTCTCTTTCCTTTCTACTATGGCTAATACTCATAATCTTAAAGTAGTTTCATTACATGTTAAAGGTTTGCGCCATCCAGTTAAATGTACAAAAATTTTAGATTATTTAAGTAGTTGCAAAGCTGATATTTGTTTTATACAAGAGACTCATATAGATGACATAATTTTGCATTATATGAAGAAGAAATGGGTTGATGCTATTGTCTCTTCTCCTGCTAATGGTAAAAAAAATGGTGTGGCTATTCTCTTTGCAAAAAGATTATATTGTAAAATTCTGAGTCAAAATTCAGATGCAGATGGTAGACATAAACTCGTTAAAATTAAAGTTCATGATTCATACTTATTTTTATTAAATGTTTATGGTCCTACTGCAGATGACCCTGTGTTTTGGGCTAATCTTACGACAGAGGTTCTAAAGTTTGGAAATGTTCCTTTAATTGTTGGAGGTGATTTTAATATTATCTCTGACCCTTTATTAGATAGATTATCTCTTACTAAATTTCACCCTTCTAAAGTTTATTTTACTTTCAAATCATTTATTCAAACCACTAAATTAGTTGATATCTGGAGTTTACATTTCCCTACAGAAAAAAGTTGTACTTTTTTTCAAATCCTCATTATTCCCATTCTAGAATTGATTGTTTATTAGTTTCCAGGCAAATAATTAACTCGGTAATTAATCCTACGATTGGTAACATTGATGTCTCGGATCATGCTATGATTTCTTTGGATTTGAATTTAGAATCAACTTTTACTAAACAGCCCAGATGGCGAATGAACACTGGTATAGCGTTAAATGAATATAACAAACCAAAACTTTTAGCCGCCATTCAAGATTATTTTGTACTTAACCCTGAAGGTTCTACTGCTATGATTAATAGATGGGATGCTTTTAAAGCTTATATTAGGGGTGTGACGATCTCTATTATGGCTCACGAAAATTAAACCTTTAATGCAAATGTTAAAAACCTACAAAAACAAATTGCAAAATGTTAACGACTTTTTATTACATCTAATGATCCTCAATATAGATTTAAGCTACAAAAGCTATGTTATGAATTTAATTCAATCCTTAGTAAATGAGCTGGCATTCAGATATCTAATGCTAAAGCCAGATTTAGCTTTAATGCCAACAGATCCGGAAGACTTTTAGCTAATTATTTACGCATAAAACAGGATAAAACTCAAATCAATTCAATTCATGGTCCTCATGGTAAAGTTGCTGTATCTCACAATGAAATCGTTAATGAATTTTTGAATTTTTATTCTAAATTATATAACAAACCCGATTTTCAAAATGTTTCCTTAATTGATTCTTTTTTAACTACCTGTGGATTACCCAAGATATCACAATCAGATAAAATTGATCTTGATGCCCCCATAACTAAGGATGAAATTTTATCAGCCATAAAATCTCTTTAAAAAAATAAATCTCCTGGTCCAGATGGGATCCCAGCGGAATTCTACAAAGAATTTCAATCACACCTTTTACCTTTTTTATTTCAACTTTTTACGTTTTTTGGTTCTACAGGAACTACCTCTGGTTCTTTTACTGAAGCTTTAATTATTGTACTTCCAAAGCCAGATAAAGATCCCACTCTTGTGTCTAATTCTCATCTTAAATCTTTAATTAATCAAGATTGTAAATTGTATGCAAAAATACTTGCTACTAGATTAAGCCCTACATTAGATTCTATTATACACCCTGACCAATCTGGTTTTATGAAGAATAGATATTCTGCCAGTAATACAAGAACTTTGCTACATATTTTTGAACAAAGTTCTACTTTAACGTTACCCTCAGGGATTTTGGCCTTAGATGCTGAAAAAGCTTTTGATAAAATCCATTGCCAATTTTTATTTCATACGTTATCATCATTTAACTTTGGGGATTATTTTATACGCATGATTTCAGCTTTATATTTTGCACCTACTGCTCGTTTATATATCAATGGCCAAGTTTCTAATCAATTCTCACTTTTTAGAGGTACAAGACAAGGTTGTCCCCTTTCTCCACTTTTATTTTTAATTGGCATTGAACCTTTCCTTACCTCTATAAGAAAATGTGATATAATTAAAGGAATTAAGATTAAGGATGTTATTGTTAAAATCCTTGCATATGCGGATGATGTGCTTTTATTTATTAGGGATCCTATATCATCATTCCCCTCTTTAATGGATATTATAGCAACATATTCTACAGTTTCTGGATACACTTTTAATACCAACAAAACTGAATTTCTTCCTTTAAATATGCATTGCACTCCTGATATGCTTCCCATGAATGAAATAATTTGGCAAAAGAGTAAGTTAAAATATCTTGGTATTTTATTTTCTTCTTCCATAAAATCAACAATAACTTTAAATTGTGACTTCATCTTAAATTATATTAAAGAAAAAACGTTGAAGTGGTCATCGTTACATCTTTCATGGTGGGGTAGAATGGACTCTATCAAAATGACCATAGCTCCTAAAACGTTTTATACCCTGGCCATGATTCCTACTCAGTTTCCGTTAAAGTTTTACAAGGATGTGGATACATTTCTAGGTTTCCATGGAACAACAAATCACCTCGTATTAGTTACAAAAAATTAAAAATACCTAAACATAATGCTGGATTTGGTATCCATGACTTTCTTCTTTATCATAAAGCCTTTATTTCAAAACAAAGTTCAATATGGTTTAGTCAATCCTTTTTAATTAATCCACCTGCTTGGCTATATATTGAGAAATCAATAGTAAATCCATTTCCATTACCCACTTTGTTAACCATGTCTAACAATGCAACACTTTTTCACAAATCGGTTATTTTTAAATCCACTAAAATGATATTTAATGATCTAGACTTAATTTTTCTTTCCCCATGAATAATACTGTAGACTTATCACTTTGGTATAGTAATGTCATTAAATTGAATAGAAATGTTAGTTTCTGGTTTTCATGGATTAAATCTGGTATCTTTTACCTTAAAGATGTTTATTCCAATAATGCTTTCATTTCATTTGAAACGTTACAATCACGATTCGGTCTATCTCACTCCGACCTTATTAAATATCAATATTTGTGCAATTCAATATTAGACTCTTTCCCTAATGGTATTCCCTCTAATGTTATAGCTGATTTATCAGTTTACATTCAAACTGTTTCCAAATCATCTCATGGTGTTTCTATTCTATATAAAAAATTATCAAATACTTAAGGTAACAATATTGATATGATTTCAACTTTTTGGAATAATGAGCTTTCACTTTCGTTGTCTTCTGACACATGGAAAGATATATGACTTAGTAGTATATCTGGATGGTTGCCTGTTTCACTCTACCAAACCAATTCTTATATTTTATTCAATCGTTTATGGACTCCATTACATTTATTCCAAGCTAAACTTCTTCCTTCTGCAGACTGCTGGCATTGTAAATTATATCCTGGTACGTTACACCATATGCTTTTTGATTGTCCTTTAATTTAAAATTTTGGTCTGAAGTTTGGGATATTATAAAAAAGATTTTAAAAATTCATGCAGATGTTTCCTACCAAGGGGCGGAAGGGCACCGAACGTGATCCGGCCGGAAAAACTACGCGCCGTATGTGTGTTTTCCGCCCGACTCGTACAGCTGTACGAGCGAGCAAGTACGATGCGAGCTACATGAAATTCACCGACCGACTCGTTTCCGGGTCCGAACCGCTCCATACGTCTCAGTCGGAAGCTAACCGTGGCGTGCAATGGATGCGATTCACAACCTAGCCAGTACGATACACACGTCGGACAGCCTGTGCGAGCCGGAGTGTCCGGCTCGTAAATCATCCGGGTGGTTGCCTTTGGGGATCCGAGTCGGACCCCCTGTCACCCGCAGCCCTACGACTCGGACACAAGGGGAGACCCATGGGTCTCCCCAACACAGGCATGTACGGTGCGGATGGCACCGATGCATACTCACTGTAGGGGGCGCATTTGTCCGCGATGTACCCATTCAGTCAATGGGAGCCCATGTACGCGTCCTACGACCGGCTCCCATTGACTTCTATGGGAGTCCGACCGAACTGAGTCCGACAGCATACGGCCGCATCGTACTCGCTCGGTCGGACTGCAGGACTCAGGCTCGGTCGGAAAACACTCCGGATCCAGCTCAGTCGGAGTGCTTTCCGACCCGGATCGGAATCGGCCCCCAAATTTTAATATGCAAATTTGCTATTCTATCACAAAACTTAAATAATTTAGAAGGTAAACTTTTCAATTTCCTCATTTCAGCAGCGTTGAAATCCTTTACTTTTTGTTGGAAAGATGTTTCTATATTATCTGTTAATGCTTGGTGGTCTTGGGTTATTTTTACGAGAAGAGGTGCTCAGTTATCCATGAATGGGATTATTCATAATTCTATGTCTTATCAATCTTATTGGTTATGTATTGATGTATATTTATCCTCTTAATGGTGTATTTATAACTTAACCTTCGTTCTTATTACAATCAGACTGTACTAGTTATAATGATATAGTATCTCTATTTATATTTAATGCATTAGTCTTTATACTGTACCCTCCTTCCCTCCCTCTTTTATGATTCATATGAATAAGTATCATTTTCTTGCCTACTGTAATTTTTTGATGACTTGGGTATTTTATGAATTGTGAGTAGGTATTTTCGCTATATAACATTATTTTCTGTATTGTCTGTTTGTTGTCTTTAAACAAAACTCAATAAAACATTTTGAACTCAAAACAAAAATGTACAACAGATGTATATAGATATGATTTACCTTAGAATTTATTATAAAAAAATAATGAACAAATGTTTTCTTTTCTTAGTTTTATAGAAATAATTATTTGACTTGTAGTATATATGATTCAAAAATTTAAAAATATAGAATAATTAAAAATTGGAAACAAATAAAAATAGAATAAATGTGTGACATCTTTATTAAATAAAGTTTGGGGAAGGTGTTTGACACTAAAGGGGTAACATGCACAATCCCTGCTCCAATCAAAACCAATTTGGTGAAGGTGTTGGACTCTAAAGCGGTGACATATATTATTCCTACTCCAATATAAACCTATTTGGTGAAGGTTTGGGACACTAACGAGGTAACATTTACTAGCCCCACTCCAATCTAACCATACTGGGGGAAGGTGTAGGACACTAAAAGGGGGATGTTTACTATGTCATCCCAATCTAAACCAATTTGGGAAGGTGTTGGACACTTACTATTCCCACTCCAATCTAACTGTATTGGGAGAAGGAGCTGGACACTAAAGAGTTGCAATTTACAATTGTCACATCAAAATAAAACATTTTACATAACATATTACAAAATAATAATATTATATACATGCCCAGAACAACGTCGGCAGACTAGTAATCAACTTACTGCGCCACTGCCAAATCTGCCAATACCTACCGACACTACACTGGCTTCTGTCAAGAAGAGAATCACCTTCAAGCTTCTCACCCACGCCCACAAAGCACTCCACAACACCGGACCTGCCCACATGAACCACCGCCTCTCGTTCCACGCACCCCAAAGATCCCTCCACTCAGCCCAGCTCGCTCTTGCGACTGTACTATGCATCAAGAAGACCAGACCAAGAAGACGCTCCTTCTCCTTCCTCGCGGCCAAGGCATGGAACACCCTCTCTCTCCTCCTCCGACAGAAACCAACAGTCTCCAAGTTCTTGAAGGACCTCAAGACCTGGCTCTTCGACGAATCACCTTGAACTCCCAGGAACTGCGCCCCTCAGTGTCTTGAGACCCTTTTGGGTGAATAGCTGCGCTATACAAACCACTGATTGATTCAGTATTATTCTCACACATTTTTTATATAAAATTAACTAAAATGTTATCTAAAAGCACACTAATCTAAACTACAAATCTTTATATGCATATTTATATTTTAAATCACAAAATTACTATTCTAATTACTATTAAAAAATAATATATTATTCTAAGTATTTACTGCCATTCATAAACTTTAAACATTCAAATAAAGGTACATTTATAACACAAAATTAACATTCATAAACTAAACAAATTAAACTAATTAAATTAATTTCATAGTTTACTTTTTTGAAATATTGCCTTTCAGTTAAAATTATTTTTTTATTAATAAAATGAGAAAAAAATTGAATTACAATATTTATTAAATGTACATTGTTTAATAACATGAAAATATTTCTAAATATTCTTCTTAATGACATTTTTGACATTACATCATATTTATTTTTTTCTTATTTAAAAAAAATAATACCATTACCATTACTATATATCTTACTTAACATCAAATTAAAATATATAAAAAATGTTAGTATAAAAAATGTAATTAAACATTCTAAGTTATCAATTTGCATAGCGTTAGAATTACTATGTTACAATTTAAAATTCTAACATAATTTTAAAAAGAAATCTCCCCAACATTATTGTTAGACCTGGCATCATTGGCATGAGTCTCTCCTCCATTTTTTCTGTTTGCCTCCTCTGTTTACGATGTTTTTGCTGGATTATTGCTTTGGGCACTGTGCCACTGCTGATCAGTGCCACAGTGCAAGTGCTCCCTATGCTAAATTGTTACGTTGATTGGTGTTACCATGATTGGGTGGTTGACTTACTGTTCAGACCCTAGTCTAGTGCACTGCGCGTGCCAAGGGCGTGTAAGTTAACTGCTGTTGGTGGGCTTGCAGCACTGGTTGTGCCACCCACAGAAGCAGCGTGCAAAATGTGTCTCAGGCCTGCCACCGCGGCGCCTGCGTGCAGTCCCTGACTGCCACGTCGACTTGGTAAGGAAACCTACTTACCAGTCTCTAAACCTTCCCTTTGCCACATTTCAGACACCTCTATGGTAGGCCCTAGGGCAGGGTGCATTGTTGGTAAAAGGTAGGTCATGCCCTGATGTGTGTGGCATGACCTAATAGTGAATTACAGCCATTTTCGTTTTTCACTATTGAAGGGCTACCTGCCTCCAATAGGCCAGACTGGGCAGACTGATTATTAACTCCATTATAATCTATCTGACTCAGGGAGCATGGTAGCAAGTCGAGTTTAGTATCCCTGAACTCAGAATTTAATAACACACCCTTTAGGATGGATGGTTTTTAAATTCTATGTTTGAAAATAGCACTTTTAGAAAGTGGCTATTTTCTTGTCCAACTATCTACCGGTCTCTGCTGGTTTGGTGTGTGTGTCAGGGGCTGGGTGGCTCCAGAGGTCTGAGTGAGTCAGTGTGGGGTGAATGGGGCGTTTACACGTAGAGTGAGGGAAGAGTAGCCTGCCCTGCCTGACACAATACTGGCCCCGCCTCCTGCTGGGCGACTGATAGCCCTGCTCCTACCAGTGACAATACTGGCTCCGCCTCCTGCTGGGCGGCTGAGGACTCTGCCCTGCCCAGTGAATAGGCCAGGTGCCTCTGCCTGGCAACACCCACAACAAACCTGAGATGGTGGGAATCGCCCTGCTTGGACAAAGGGAACAAAGGGAAAAAGGGGTATAAGAGAAGGACCCCTGAACCAAGAACTCAGATCACTTCTGACAAGGAAACCTGTACCAAGGACAAGAAGCCTGCTGATCTAAGGACTTGCCTCCCCTTTCTGCCAGAGTGCTGTTTTGCTGTGGAGGAACCTGGAAGCTGCTTCTTTATTTTTGCCAAGGAACAAGGAGAGAGGAACTTGGTGTGTACTCTCTGAACACTTGCTAGGAAATCTCCAAGGACTGGAAGAGTGCCAGTCTCCTGTTGAAGTCACAGGGCCAAAGGACTTCACCAGCTACTGAATTGCTGAATTGCTGGAAAGTGTTGTTTCCAGTACACAAGGGAAAATCTGCAGTCTCGACGCCAGCAGCAACGCCAGTGAGCAGTGGGTATCGGCCCCGGCTCCAAGTGACCCCGTCTCGACGCCGGTATCGACGCCAGTGAGGAGTGAGTATCGGCTCTACCTCCAAGCGACCCCGTCCCGACGCCGCTGCTGATCGCATCGACTCGACGCCCTTCTCGACGCCGTGAGCGCTGCTCCGGCCCGACATCCCTCGACACCGCTGCGGATTGACCCGACTCCGAGGCACGATCGACGCCGACCTCGACGCCGACATCTCGACGCCGTGGATCCTCGTTTTCTTCGTTTCTCAAGGTACTGTACTTGTGGGGTCTGTTGCGACTCCAGGCTCGACGTAGCGCTCCTCGCGGTCGACGCCGAACCTTGGGAATCTTGTAGACTCGACGTCGTGTGACTCCTGTGGGGGTTACATTGTTGCCAAAGAACTGTGCTCAGAAGAATACTTTGCTAAAGAACTATTTGCCAAAGAAGAAACCTTACTTGAACTATTATTTTTCCTTCCGAAGAGTACTTATTAAGACTGTGGTATATTTTTGTCGTTATTTGGTCTTGTGCTAAGCCTTATATAAAAATACTATTTTTATAATAACTTCTGTGTCGTGTCCATCTGTAGTGTATTCACTTTATTACTGTATGTGGTCATAAATGCTTAACACACTGCCTCTGAGATAAGCCTGTCTGCTCTGCCAAGCTACCAAGGGGGTAGCAGGGGTTATCTGAGTGTGTAATCCCCTTGCCCTGACTAGAGTTGGTTGGTCCCTATTTGTCAGAAGTGTATACCTCTGCCAACTAGAGACCGCCGGTTCTAACATTGGTGGTCAGCGGTGAGGATTTGAACTTTGCATTTATGACTCATGTGCAGTGATTAGTGTACGCTACATAGTGAAAGCAGACCATAACGCAGCCACAGTCTGTTTGGTAGGATATTCTATTTTTGTTCTCCGCTTTCCTGGAGCTTATTTTCTTAAACACTGCCAGTTTTGACCATGGAGAATGCCGGAGCTGCTACACCTGTGGAGAATGTTGTGGGGGAATTCGATAAGGAGAAGATAGATTCCTACACGCTAAAAGATCTAAAAGGATTTTGCAAGCAGTTTAAAGTTCCTACCACAGGTGTCTCCAAGAAAGAGGGCTTCCTCAAAGCGCTGAAGGCCTGGTTAGAGGCCAGAAATCCCTCTGATCCGGTGGTGGTACCGGAAGAGGAAGAGGAAGAGGAAGAGCCCACAGGTGGGCCAGTGTCATCTCCAGGCAGTAGTGCGTCCTCTAGGAGCCTTTCCCCCGAAGAATTAGAAGACAGGGAGAAGGAGAGGGGGTACAAGTTAGAAATGGCGAAACTTAAATTAGGAGGGCAGTTGGAATTAGAGAATGCGAGAAGCAAGAGAGAAGCTGAAATGGAGAGCAAAAGATTAGATTTTGAGAGAGAGAAATTAGCGTTTGAACGTGAGAAGATGGTGAGGGAGATGGAGCTTAAAACTAAGAGTTTAGAGTTGAATCCCTCTGGTGGCAGCACTCCATCCGTGCCTGCAGAAAGTAGGTTTTATTTTCCTAAGGATGTGATCAAAGATTACAGTAAGAATGAAGATATTAGCCAATGGTTTAAAGCGTATGAGTTAGCATTGTTGGCCCACCGGGTCCCTGAGAAGGATTGGGGAACGGGGTTGTGGAGCCGCTTTACAAACGAGGGGAGAGATACCTTGTTGAGCCTTCCTGCTGAGGATAGGATGTCTTATACTCATATGAAAGATGCTTTAATGCTGAGATATGGCTTAACCCCAGAAAAGTACAGACAAACCTTTAGAGAATGTAAGAAGTTGCCTGGTACTACGTGGGTTGAATATGTGTCTTTTTTCTGCAGAACCATGGATGGTTGGATAAAGGGTAGCAAGGTTGATAGTTATGACGCTCTTTATGATTTGTTTGCTTGGGAGCACTTGTCTAATAACTGTTTTCCAGAGCTACGCCAGCACCTTGTTGACAGCAAGCTATCTAACCCTAGAAAACTTGCTGAGGAGGCGGACCGCTGGGTCAGTACCAGGGTCCACAAGGGTCCAGTGGGAGACTCAGCCAAAGGTGGGCAGGGTCCGCAGCAGAAGAGTGGGGGGGACAGGGGTAAACAGAGGGAGTTTCAGAAAGGGCCCCAAAGTAGTCCCCAAGGGAACCAAGGGAAGGGTTCCCAGCCTCCCCCTGTAAAGAAGCCAGAGGCCCCGACAGGTAAACCTGTTCACAGGGGCCCCATGACCTGCTATGCCTGTAAGCAGGTGGGACACCGTTATTATGATCCCCAGTGTCCCATGAAGGATTCGAATGCACCGCCGCGTGCACCCCCTCGTCAGGTAGCGAGTGTAGCCCTGGGAGGGGAGGAGATGGGTGCCCCCGGTGGGTGGGGTCCCGCAGAAATGTCCCTGGTCTCTTTAGGAGACGTGGAAATGGTCCCTCCAACCCCTCTGCCTAGTAACACTAAGAAATATAGGCAGTGGGTGACCATTAATGGCCATAGGGTGGAAGCTCTCAGAGACACCGGAGCGAGTGTGACAGCTGTCAAGTGTCACTTGGTGTCCAGAGAGCAGGTGGTCCCTCATGCATTCTACCCCGTTGTAGCTGCTGACAACTCACAGAGTAAGTGTGAGGTAGCTCAAGTTCCTTTTGAGTGGGGGGGGGTCTCAGGTACTCTTCAGGTTGCTGTGAGGCCCGCCATGCCTGTTGATTGTCTCTTGGGCAATGATTTGGAGGACTCCCCTTGGGCTAAGGTGGAGAGAAAAGCGCATCTGGAAATGTTGGGTCTGCCTGAGTGGGTGTGTGCGACCACCCGGTCCATGTCAGTCAGTAAGGGTGTTGATGGGGCCCTGGAGCCTGAAAGTATGGCCCAGGTCCCAACCGTGAAGAGAAGGGGCAGGGGGCGCGGGAAACCGTCCCCCATCGTTCCCGCGGTCCAGGAGGGAGCAGACCCTGAGGGGGATGCCCTGGAACCGACAGGAGAACAAGTGGCCGAACTGGGAGACCTGCCCGAGCTGACCCATTGGCAGCAGGATGGTGGTCCCTCCAGGGAGGAATTTTGTGCTGAGCAGAAAGTGTGCCCTTCTCTTGTGGGTATGAGGCAGCAGGCCTCAGCCCAAACGACAGGTGATCAGTCAGGATCACATTGGGTCTACTGGGAGAACGACCTCCTGTATAGCGAGCCTAAGGCTGCTGAACCTGGGTCAGCCCGTGTGCTGGTGGTACCCCAGCGCTTCAGAGCCTTCCTACTGGGGTTGGCTCATGACGTTCCGTTAGCTGGACATCTGGGGCAGGACAAGACCTATGACAGGCTTGTCACCCATTTTTATTGGCCTCAGATGAGAAGGGATTCAGATATCCATTGTAGGACCTGTCAGACTTGCCAGGCAAGTGGGAAAAGTGGGCGGAAGCAGAAGGCTCCCCTCCAACCTTTTCCCGTCGTCAGTACCCCCTTTGAGCGAGTGGGAATTGACATTGTGGGGCCACTGGACCCCAAGACAGCCATGGGCAACAGGTTTATCCTGGTCTTGGTGGACCATGCCACCCGGTACCCGGAAGCCATCCCTCTCCGAACAGTGACGGCCCCCGTGGTGGGACGGGCACTGATGGGTGTTTTCTCCCGCATGGGGTTCCCCCGAGAGGTGGTGTCAGACCGGGGCACCAACTTCATTTCAAATTATATGAAGTCTCTGTGGAAGGAGTGTGGGGTAACCTACAAGTTTACCACTCCTTACCACCCTCAAGGTAATGGGCTGGTTGAGAGATTCAACCGGACCCTAAAAGGCATGATCATGGGTCTTGAAGAACCAATGAGGCGTAAATGGGACGTCCTCTTGCCATGCCTGCTGTTTGCTTACCGTGAGGTGCCACAGAAGTCTCTAGGGTTCAGCCCCTTTGAGCTTTTGTATGGTCACCCGGTAAGAGGACCTTTGAGTCTGGTCAAAGAAGGCTGGGAGCAATCTCCCAGGAAACCTCCCCAGGATGTATATAGTTACATGCTGGCCTTTAGGAACCAGACTCGGCGCTTCAGAGATCTTGCTCAGGCAAATCTGGAGGCCAGCCAGGAAGAGATGAAGCGGTGGTACGATCAGAATGCCACTCTGGTTGAGCTTCAACCTGGTCAGAAAGTTTGGGTCATGGCCCCTGTGGAACCTTGTGCGCTCAAGGACAGGTGGACTGGACCGTTTGAGGTTGTGGAGAAAAAGAGCGATGTCACCTACTTGGTGGACTTGAAGTCTCCCAGGAACCCCTTAAGGGTCCTGCATGTCAACCGGTTAAAGCCCCACTTAGAAAGGTCCGAAGTGGGCATGCTCCTTGCCACAGATGCTGGGATGGAGGAGGAGAGTGAGCCTCTTCCTGACCTCCTGTGTGCAAAAGAAAAAGATGGGTCAGTGGATGGTGTTGTCCTCTCTGACACACTGACCCCTGAGCAGCAGCAAGATTGTCGCCATCTGTTGGTACAATTCCCTGATCTGTTCTCCTTAATCCCTGGTGTCACTCAGTGGTGTGTCCATGATGTGGACACCGGGGACAGCACTCCTGTGAGGCACAAGGCCTACAGGGTGACTGACAAGGTCAGAGCATACATCAAGGAGGAGGTCTCCAAGATGTTTGCCTTAGGGGTGGTTGAGTCCTCTAGCAGTCCTTGGGCCAGCCCAGTGGTCTTGGTCCCAAAGGCTGCAGCGCCTGGTGCTTCACCAGAACTTCGGTTCTGTGTGGATTACCGAGGACTCAATTCGGTCACCAAGACTGACGCGCACCCCATCCCCAGAGCTGATGAGCTCATCGATCGGTTGGGGGCTGCCCGGTACCTTAGTACGTTTGATCTAACGTCTGGGTACTGGCAGATCGCCTTGACTGATGGGGCAAAAGAGAGGTCTGCATTCTCCACACCAGATGGGCACTACCAGTTCCGTGTGATGCCCTTTGGGATGAAGAATGCCCCTGCCACATTCCAGAGGTTGGTTAACCAGGTATTGGCCGGGCTGGAAGATTTCAGCGCCGCCTACCTGGACGATATAGCAGTGTTCAGCGCCAGCTGGGAGGAACACTTGCGCCACCTCCAGGAAGTGTTGTTGGCCCTGCGCAGAGCAGGCCTCACAATCAAGGCTAGTAAGTGCCAGATTGGGCAGGGTTCAGTGGTGTACTTGGGGCACCAAGTAGGGAGCGGCAAGGTGGCCCCCCTGCAACCCAAGATAGATACCATCCTGGCTTGGGAACCGCCCAAAACCCAGACTCAGGTGAGAGCCTTCTTGGGTCTCACGGGTTACTACAGGAGGTTTGTCAAGGGGTATGGCAACATCGTGCACCCCTTGACCTCGCTGACTTCCCGGAAGCAGCCGAGACTTGTGATCTGGACTGACGCCTGTCAGAAAGCCTTTGACACCCTGAAAACTGCAATGTGTACAGCACCGGTCCTCCAGGCACCCGACTTTTCAAAAGAATTCATTGTCCAGACAGACGCTTCAGAGCATGGTGTGGGGGCTGTTCTAGCACAGATGAATGAGGAGGGCCGAGACTTACCTGTAGCCTTCATCAGCCGGAGGTTACTTCCCAGGGAACAAAGGTGGAGTGCGATAGAGCGTGAGGCATTTGCTGTGGTCTGGGCGCTGAAGAAGCTAAGACCCTACTTGTTTGGGTCTCACTTCCGGGTTCAGACGGACCACAGGCCCCTCAGATGGTTAATGCAGATGAGGGGTGAGAACCCAAAGCTGTTGAGGTGGTCCATTTCCCTACAGGGGATGGACTTTACGGTGGAACACCGCCCTGGTACAGATCACGCCAATGCTGATGGTCTGTCCAGATTTTTCCGCCTTAGTGATGAGGACTCCCTGGGTGAAGGGTAGTTCTCCCCACATTTCAGCTGGAGGGGACACGTGTTAGACCTGGCATCATTGGCATGAGTCTCTCCTCCATTTTTTCTGTTTGCCTCCTCTGTTTACGATGTTTTTGCTGGATTATTGCTTTGGGCACTGTGCCACTGCTGATCAGTGCCACAGTGCAAGTGCTCCCTATGCTAAATTGTTACGTTGATTGGTGTTACCATGATTGGGTGGTTGACTTACTGTTCAGACCCTAGTCTAGTGCACTGCGCGTGCCAAGGGCGTGTAAGTTAACTGCTGTTGGTGGGCTTGCAGCACTGGTTGTGCCACCCACAGAAGCAGCGTGCAAAATGTGTCTCAGGCCTGCCACCGCGGCGCCTGCGTGCAGTCCCTGACTGCCACGTCGACTTGGTAAGGAAACCTACTTACCAGTCTCTAAACCTTCCCTTTGCCACATTTCAGACACCTCTATGGTAGGCCCTAGGGCAGGGTGCATTGTTGGTAAAAGGTAGGTCATGCCCTGATGTGTGTGGCATGACCTAATAGTGAATTACAGCCATTTTCGTTTTTCACTATTGAAGGGCTACCTGCCTCCAATAGGCCAGACTGGGCAGACTGATTATTAACTCCATTATAATCTATCTGACTCAGGGAGCATGGTAGCAAGTCGAGTTTAGTATCCCTGAACTCAGAATTTAATAACACACCCTTTAGGATGGATGGTTTTTAAATTCTATGTTTGAAAATAGCACTTTTAGAAAGTGGCTATTTTCTTGTCCAACTATCTACCGGTCTCTGCTGGTTTGGTGTGTGTGTCAGGGGCTGGGTGGCTCCAGAGGTCTGAGTGAGTCAGTGTGGGGTGAATGGGGCGTTTACACGTAGAGTGAGGGAAGAGTAGCCTGCCCTGCCTGACACAATACTGGCCCCGCCTCCTGCTGGGCGACTGATAGCCCTGCTCCTACCAGTGACAATACTGGCTCCGCCTCCTGCTGGGCGGCTGAGGACTCTGCCCTGCCCAGTGAATAGGCCAGGTGCCTCTGCCTGGCAACACCCACAACAAACCTGAGATGGTGGGAATCGCCCTGCTTGGACAAAGGGAACAAAGGGAAAAAGGGGTATAAGAGAAGGACCCCTGAACCAAGAACTCAGATCACTTCTGACAAGGAAACCTGTACCAAGGACAAGAAGCCTGCTGATCTAAGGACTTGCCTCCCCTTTCTGCCAGAGTGCTGTTTTGCTGTGGAGGAACCTGGAAGCTGCTTCTTTATTTTTGCCAAGGAACAAGGAGAGAGGAACTTGGTGTGTACTCTCTGAACACTTGCTAGGAAATCTCCAAGGACTGGAAGAGTGCCAGTCTCCTGTTGAAGTCACAGGGCCAAAGGACTTCACCAGCTACTGAATTGCTGAATTGCTGGAAAGTGTTGTTTCCAGTACACAAGGGAAAATCTGCAGTCTCGACGCCAGCAGCAACGCCAGTGAGCAGTGGGTATCGGCCCCGGCTCCAAGTGACCCCGTCTCGACGCCGGTATCGACGCCAGTGAGGAGTGAGTATCGGCTCTACCTCCAAGCGACCCCGTCCCGACGCCGCTGCTGATCGCATCGACTCGACGCCCTTCTCGACGCCGTGAGCGCTGCTCCGGCCCGACATCCCTCGACACCGCTGCGGATTGACCCGACTCCGAGGCACGATCGACGCCGACCTCGACGCCGACATCTCGACGCCGTGGATCCTCGTTTTCTTCGTTTCTCAAGGTACTGTACTTGTGGGGTCTGTTGCGACTCCAGGCTCGACGTAGCGCTCCTCGCGGTCGACGCCGAACCTTGGGAATCTTGTAGACTCGACGTCGTGTGACTCCTGTGGGGGTTACATTGTTGCCAAAGAACTGTGCTCAGAAGAATACTTTGCTAAAGAACTATTTGCCAAAGAAGAAACCTTACTTGAACTATTATTTTTCCTTCCGAAGAGTACTTATTAAGACTGTGGTATATTTTTGTCGTTATTTGGTCTTGTGCTAAGCCTTATATAAAAATACTATTTTTATAATAACTTCTGTGTCGTGTCCATCTGTAGTGTATTCACTTTATTACTGTATGTGGTCATAAATGCTTAACACACTGCCTCTGAGATAAGCCTGTCTGCTCTGCCAAGCTACCAAGGGGGTAGCAGGGGTTATCTGAGTGTGTAATCCCCTTGCCCTGACTAGAGTTGGTTGGTCCCTATTTGTCAGAAGTGTATACCTCTGCCAACTAGAGACCGCCGGTTCTAACAATTATCCTCTAAAAACCCAACATACCTCTATAAAAAATATTGTAGAATTAATTATACACATTAATATAACTAAAAATATATATTTCAGCAATTTCATAAGTAAAATAATATCTTACCAAAAACATAAATAAAGAATAATAAACTCATATAATCAAACACACTACCATACATTACATACTGATTAACATTTACAAACGATATTACATACAACATTTTCCACATCGATAGTTTTACAACACTAAAAACAATATTTTTACTTTCTATATTCCTGCCCATTATATTTTTGATGTCCCAATATTCTTGACACAATATTTTTGTATTACGTTATTATTTTTCCGATATTTTGTCCAAACACCCCCTAAAATATATGATAATGAGAAAATCGTCTATCAAATGCCTATAATATAACCACTCTGATTCCCAAAATAGATACACATTGTCATTAACTATGTGACTTTGATAGCTAGTTCATAAAAGTTGCAAAGACACGTGTGTGTTGAAATTAAAGATTGTAAAGTGGGTGGTCACTAGGCTGATGATAATAGTTAATCAATCTTGCTTACAAGTCATCCTTTCAACTGATAGATCCGATACTGGAGTGGATGCTGAGACGTGCTGGAAATGTTGTTTAATAAAACCTGCAATGATGCAATGCAACCCGTGCCATGCATTAAGCAGCTGGAAAATGTAGTTCTACTGTGCAATGCTGAAATATAGGTTAACGAAGAGACAAGTTTGAGCCAAGACATTGACAGTGTATTTCTCACTCTGAATAAACCATTGTCATGTTAGTAAAATTCTGACTTACGGCCAAATTACGAGTTTTCCGGTCTTACCACCATACCGCCTCAGCGGTGGTCCCAAGGAGACCGCCACTATGGCAGGTTCCTAGTCGCCATATTAAAATGTCACCGCTGGCCCAGCTGCAGTGTTTGTAATGGCGTGGAATATTTTTTCTTATGTGTCCATGCAGGTGTCAGAGCTCGGACCCTATGTGCCCAGTTCAGTCAATGGGTAAAAAATGCAAAGCTGACTTGCCTGGATTTCAGCACCAACAGGGTCATTTTCTTCAGGGTCAAGATGCTGCTGTGAAGGGGGGACCTGGAGGAAGGGATCCATGTGGGAGAATGAAGGTAAGAAAAGGAAATGGGTGAGATTCACCCCAATCCCTTTGATTCCGCTGACTCGAAGCACATGATCTTCCCGCTATAGCCGGGTCGACGGAAAGCCAACTGATCATTCAGACGGCAGTGAACTTGTCTGTACCACCCTCTGACAGCTTCTTTTCTATTCTCCTGTTGTGACGGGCTGTGAATGACTTGCAGTGGCGGTATTGCTCTGGCAGTCTTTCATTCTGCAAACTGCCAACATCGTAATATGGTGGGCTGACTGCCAAATAGACATCGGGGTTTCCGACACCGTGTTGATGGCTGTTCCCTTTCCACCAAACTCATAATCAGGCCTATAGACACTAACATACTAAAACAATATGTGAAAAACACCTATTAGTAGTGCGTCTGTTTCATAAACTTCTCACATTCCATATTAGGCTGATGAGATATGTAATTTACAGACACAAAATACTCATATCATGGTACATATGATAGATATAGATATTGCTAGTCTATACCTCCAAAAAAAGTGTGTCAATATTCAGTTGTCCCCAGTCACCAACTGTGAGAAATAAGTAGTTACTCATTGTAATATTTACCCTCACGTCTAGTTTGTCAGTTGAAACATTGTACACATCATGTGGGCTAAATTCTGTACCAGCAGACTCTAGACAAAATCACTGATTATGTGAGTCGTTGCATATAAATGTATAAAGTTAACAGCCTACAAGTATCTTGACAAAGGCGCTGATTTCAACTTTAATGGTTCTGCGACCACCTTCGCTTATTGGTGGTCCGACTGCCCGCATACCTAGTGGTCTGACCACCGGATTACAATGTGGGCGGTGAAACTGCTGTCAGACCGCCTCCAGACCACCGCCTCCCCCAAAAGCTGAGCTCCCGCACCGGCATCGGTGGGGATAGCAGCAGTCAATAGAGGCAGGGCCGGCATTGGCACTGCCGTCGTTAACATGACCTGCCTTTCTGCCGACCTTTTCCTGGTAGAGACACTGCCATGAAGAAGTCGGTGGAAAGGCAAGTTTTGGTGTGAAAACATGTCTCCCGGGTGATTGTGCCCTAGAGTCATGTTCATAGGTGGCAGCTGTGTGTGCCCCATGCCATTGACACAGTTGCACGCACTGTTTCTCATGTAGACCATGCTGCAGGGAAACAGTGCGCCTGACCGCCCCGGTGGCATTGCAGCATGGGCAGTATGGGCTGCAGGCTCTCTCCTAGAGCTGCAGCATGCCACCACCATGACTGTGCCGCCGACACACCGCCAACCCCACAGTGAAGTCGTAATGCTGCATTCGGGACGCTGTCTGCTCGGCTGTGTTTTCCCAACTGCTGCCGCGGCGGGCTGGCGGTGTGTCCACCAGGGTCCTAATCAGGCCCTTATGGGCACATGCATCAAGCTAAGAAATAGCGAGTCCTTATTTGCGATTTTTAAGGAATCACAAATAAGGATTCACTATCTCCTATGCATGACGCAGATACCGAAAAAATACCGATTCGGTAAAGATCGCTAAATGCCTTAGCGAAAAAACCAAAAAAATCGCTATTCGCTGAAAACACACATATTGCGATCTCGCAAATAGCGAGATCGCTAATCGCGAGATCGCAATTTTAGAGAGTCGCATTGGGAACAGCCTGATGACATCAGAACCAGGAAGTAACTCTTCCCATGGTGCATTCTGTGTCCAGAGGAAGCCAGAGCAGGAAGCTGAGTGCCTGTAAAGAGCTGTGGAGAGGACCACTGAGCATCCAGACCACTGCCCACCCAGGAAATGGCCAATACATCAGCTGAGGAGGGTGCAGGTGCCAGGAAACGAAAACTGAAGTTCAGTGAGAGGGAACTGGAGTACCTCATAGAAGATGTAGTGAAGAGCCATGACAAGCTCTTTGGGAGGCTCTCCCTTAAAGTCCCAGAGGCAGAGAAAAGACGCCTCTGGAACAAGATAAAGACAAGGGTAAATGCTGTGGGTGTGACACACCGCAGCATAGATGACTTAAAAAAATGCTGGTACGATTTGCGCAGCCGTGCCAAGGAGCGCATTGCCCAGAGGCTGAGGGAGGCTAAGAGCACCGGAGGAGGACCATCTACAGTCCCGGACAACACAGCCCTGGAGGACCTGGTCGAGGGCACAATCCTGCCGGAAGCTGCTCTGGGGGTCACGCAGATGGATACATCCGGCGCAGCCTGCAGTACTGAAGGTAAGAGGCACAATGATATACCCATCAATGTACATCATAATAGCGTCCATACAGTAATAAGAAGGCAGGCAGCTGTAACCAACCCCATTCCACAGTCCATATACAGTAACTAATGCATCATGGGAGTTGTAGTCCCCTGAACCAATCATTGAGTCACATAGCACATAGTGTGGCCATTGTGGCCAAGATGCATTACAGACAGGGAATACAGAGAGTGAGAACGTAATAGCAGACATAATCACCATGTAGCTAAACATTATCCAATTAAATTCTAATCCTGCACTGTTTCACACCACAGGTGCTGAGGAAGGGGACAGTGATGACAGCGAATGCAGGGAGAGCGCCCAGTCCACCGCAGAGACTGCCGTCGCAAGACCAATCACACCTCCCAGCACATCCCAGGCACCCACACGATGCAGGGCTACAGTCCCTCCCATGCAGCCAATGGAGAGCCCTCCTGAACCTGAAAGGGCAACTGCAGAAGGGCCGCCTCGGGTCAGGTCCCCCACCACCACCCCGCAGACACCCGTCCTGACGAGGCGAAGACGCAGGGCAAGGGTCCAGACAACTGCGCAGGAGCCATCGACACCAAATGTCTGGGGACCAGTTGAGCTGCAGATGACAAGGGTGCAGCGTCTGCAGGCACGCCACTTGGGGGCCATCAGCCTTCAAATGGCCAAATTGAACAAAAACCTCTCCACCATGGCAGAGCGCATGAGTGACCTCACTCAAGCTGTTGTGGAGGGCAACAGGGACACCAACGCCACATTGCACGAGCTCGTGCGTGTGATGCAGGAGGGACAGAATACCGAGCGGAGGAGGCATCGGCAATTCATCGGGCGCCTGTCTGGATTGACACGCTCCAACCTCAAGTTGAGCAACGCCACAGCACAGCTGTCACGTCGGTCGGTGGCAATGCAGATCGACATGGTGCATTGTTGTGGGGACGTGGCCAGGGCCCTGGGCCAAGTTACAACAGCTGTAGAGCAGATCCAGGCTGGTGTGGGTGGCCTCAGCAATGCCACTGGCGATGAGGGGAGTGAGGGGGCATCCAGCGTAAGCAGCATGTCTGCGCCAGTCAGCACCGACAGAAGGTGTAGTGCACGCCGTTCTACACCTACAATTCCACCAATGGGTGAGGAGGGCGCTGCAGGAGATAGGCGCCTCGGTGTGTGTGGGAGGAGGCGCTGAGCAGTCACATCCCTCCGGACAATTGGCCATGGTGGCGTAACCATGGTCAGGACATACAGAGGGACTGCCAATGGAGTCCCAAACCTTATTCATCATCATGCCTCAGTACATGACGTTAATGTATCCTTAGGCCACATGTCTGTTTAGACACCCAAGAGTCCATGTGCAAGTGACAATAAAAACTTTGTATTTGATGGATGATCGTTTCTGTCTCATTAATACGTACCTTTGATGTGATGTTGGGTGATGTGGGCACGTATCAACTGCCCCGCTGCATAGCTTTCATGATGCGGGTGTGGTGGGTGTACAGGGGGCTGATTGTCCGCAGTGCCGTGGTCATCTATGGGTATGCGTATCGTGGGAGCTACGATGGGCTACATTGCACTTGCTGCCACTATCCGACAGCAGGTCACCGGCTGGTCCTGCATCGCAGGCCTAGGTCTGTGCAGGATGTGGAGGCGACTCTTGACCTATCCAAATGTCCTTTCAATCACATTACCTGTGCTGGTGTGTGGTGCGTTGTACTGCAGCTCCAGTTGTGCGCCTGTGTTCTACTATGGAGTCATGATATCGTACATCACCGCGCATGCATTATCACCTACAGGGTAGCGTGGAATGTGTATGTGTCAGGTTTGCATTGCCATTACAGTATGCTTTAGTGTGCATGAGTATATTGTCTGACCTAGCAGGTGTCCCTCGCCATGTCCCCCCCTGAGCAGGCATGTGTGAATGCCAATGTTTCGGAAGATGTATGGATCATTGATGCTCCAAGGAGATTGCGCTGCGATGTCCGACATGGTGTCATCCACATTGCACATTGGTTGGACGTGGATGGAGTGATAACAATTCCGGTCATGGAAGCTCTACTCATTGACTGATGGTGGACATATGGGTCGTGTGGGCTAACTAGCCATTCAATTCACATTAGGGAACTGTGCAGTCCTATTTGAATGGAGTCTTGGTGGAATCAAATCCTTTTGGGTTCTGGGGAGGCTGATGTGGTCGTGAGTCTGAGTCATCATGGCAGGCAGGGAGGTTCTCTAGACACATGAGTGGGAGCCTAGTGATACACCTCCGCCTAATGCCACTACACCCTGGACACCTCATGATGCAGTGGGTGCAGGCAACATTACACCTGGACATGGGGATCCTTTGCATGGGTCCTCTGTGTTTAGCGCAGCATTGGTGTTTTCAATTTGGATATGTGGGTGAGTTGTGTCGCAGCGTTGATCATGTACTACTCATATATGTCCTCTTGGGTGAGTCACATCTGAGTGATGCACAGGCAGTAAGCCCTCTCCTGGAATCTCCGTCTGCCCTGCCCTGCTGCATGGGTCCTCATCCTCCTATCACACATGTAGTGTGCCGCCTTTGTGTGCGTCCTAAATGGACTTATTGGTTAGTTGCAATAGCCCTCACCATCTCCATCATTTTTTTGCAGTGAAATGAGAAAAAAAAAATTTACCACCTGCTTCTGATTCTCCTTATTCTGCACTTGCTAAATAGCGAATTTTGGTGAAATCGCTATTAGCGATTTTTGATGCATCCATTTGCGGGTTTTTTCTGCGATTCCTTATTTGCTCCCACAATCCTGGTTGGCGCTGATTCCGATTAGCTACCTCTGGGATCCCCGTATTTGCGAGTCGGTATTTTAGAGAATTTCGGGTATTTGTTTGATGCATGGGAAATCGCTTGATTGCGCTCGCAATTAGCTAATCGCTAATTTTGCGAGCTGTTTTTGGCTTAATGCATGTGCCAGTAAGTGTTTTAGGGTATTATCCCAATGTGATCATGTAAATTACACCAGAGCTATTGCAATTTGTGAAGTGGAGTCGGATATAGGGAGTTTTGAACCCTAGGTCCACTGTATCTTGGTGTTTAGTAAGACTACATTAATTGCAATGGGCCACTGGGGTGGTGTCCTTTGATTCTTGGTATTGACATGGTGTTCATAGTTTATGCCATATACAATGCCATTGAGTTGTTCTGGTGACATGATAATAAACCATGAAGCCATCGGGTTGTGCAATTGTCACCAGAATCCTTTGGTATGTTACTTGCTAGATAACTTTTGAATTACTTTTTTATAAATAGAACAGTGTAAACTGGCACAATCCTAATGGAAATAATCATATATTTAAGTACGGTAAACTAACTAGATGACTTATAGTTGGATGACATGAAGCTGATGTAAGTTCCACTAATTATGGAAAATAAATAATACATTGGTAGGACATGGTTTCATTGGCATACGGATTTCTAAATCATAGCTGTTTATGACACAGTAACAAGTGCCAATCATGTAATATTCCCTAAAAATTGTGTAAGAAATGTTATTTTTACCATTCAAAACCTAGCAATACTACATTTTGCTATTCATAGTTAGCAATACCATCCTAATTCCATGTCTAGGTAACTGCTAATGGCCTTTAGACATGTCCCTTTCTGAGTAATCTGCCAGTAGTACCTACAGGGCACACCTGTACCCAGCAGGCACTGGGCACAGGCATTGTTTAATTTGTAAACCTATAAGTGCCAGGACCCTTCTTGGGAGGCTACTGCAACCTGCACCACCCATTGCCCGTGTCAGCACTGCCAATGACAGCATTAACACAACTACTTACCATTGCACTCCTAAAAGTGGGACAATTCAAACTATTGCAGGCCACCAATTCAATAATAATGGTGTGAGCAGCAGGTATTATTCATATATCTTGACTTATTAAAAACGGTTGTGCTCATCTCAAATTAGACATACAATGCCACCATGATGTGGATTGCCATTAGAGCCTGTGCTGGCAATTAAGTGCTGGTGTCGAACACCGGAAACCACCGACTCAAATTAGGCCTGGGGCATAGGGCATGGTGTGAGGCCTGTGCCCTCTATTTCTTTCCACAGGTTCCAGTGCTGAATGGATAGCTAGAGCTACTCCTAACCACAGTGGGCACTGGGAACAGATCTTAATTTGTGGCTATATGAAATTTCAAGTGCCCCTGGCCACAATGCCAACTGGCACATGGTGTGGGCGGGGGTCGTGCCGTAGGGTCCATTCCCATAGTTCTGGTCTGTATACTTAGGGGTTGCCCTGTACCAGTGTTGGACTGGCCATTCTGGCAGTCTGACACTTACAGGTGGACCTGTTTGAAAGTGCCAGTGTGTGCACAGTTTCTGTGGTTCTTTGGGCCTTGACAGAAGAAAAAAACAGGCTGCCTGAAAAGCGAGCCCAACGCTGCCCTCTTCCTCTCCCCTGTGTTGTGACAACATGTGAAAGGTTCAAAGATGCCAACCTGGCAGTGGTGATGTTTTAAACTAAAGAATCTGCAGAGCAAAACCAGCAAGCGGGAAAGTGAGTTGTACCAAAGAGCATATCTTTCTCTTCTTAGACATTCTCCAAAATTAGATAGAGCTTCTTGATTCCCAAATCAGTAAATGTACCTAAACTGAATTCTTATTTTTTGTCTGGCCCTCAGGCTTTCCTCCTCCCCAGTACAGACTTCTGGTAACAGGCGTGCCTTGTCCTCTGCACAGTGCCACTCCCTGGTGTTGTGATGGAGTGAAAAATGTTCAGAGGTGCCAACCTGTTGGCTGGACTATTTCACTGAAAGAATCTGCAGTGGACACTCAAAGTTTCCAAAGGACCCAAACTTGCTTGAGGGTCCAATTAAGAGTTGGGCAAGCCAACAAACTGACAGGGAAAGCCAACCCAGAGAAGCCAATAGTCTGGCTTGGCTGTCAGAGCCTATGCACGAACTGGAACCATGATAATATTTTGACATGTAAATCATGCAAAAAACAAAATGTAAAAATAGATTAGTCTCAAATACTGTGTACTTCTTCAATATTTGGAAGTCTTTCACCTAGTACATCAGATGATATCACTATATTGAGAAGCGTTCATCAAAAGTGATAGTTTTGAAACATGAATTTAAAGCCATCATGGTCTCACACTGTTATGTTATATTGGTTTGTATAGCGCACTAATCACCCAAGAGGGTATCCTTGGAAGGTATGTAGGTGTGTGGTCCTCAAGGTGCTTATACATAGAGACAGGACTTCAGCTTCTTGCGGAGTTCAAGAAGTGAGGAGGAGGCTCTCATGTGTTGAAGGAAGTCATTGCATGTCTTCAGTGTGATGTAGGAGGATGAGCGACCTACAGTTTTGCTTTTGGGGTTGCGGGTATTGAGTGAGAGTGAGGCAGAATGTAGGTCAGTGGTGGCTCCTCCACTAATGCGGAGGAGCGTCACCCCACGGCTCTCGGAGCAGTGCAAAATAAAAATAAAATGATAATAACAAGAAGTTATCATCATTTTATTTTTCTTTGCAAGGTTGGGCGGGGCTGGGTTTGCTGCCGTCAAAGGAATCAGGAGTGGTTTGTGCTCCCTCCCTAAGTGTGCATGACGGCTTGGCCTGCCCTCTGGGGCCGGCCAAACAGTCATGCGCACTTGGCATGTTCTCCACTGGGCTGTGTTGCATAGCCCAGTGGAGAACATGCCCAGCCTCCCAGGTACCGTCTGAGCAGCCAAACAGGTCGCTCAGACCAATCACTGCGCTGCTCCTGCAGCGTCATGATTGGCTGGGAGAGTCCAGGAGTGTGAGTGCTTCCGGTGGCAGAGAGCGAGGACGGAGGAGGCACGTGCGGCGGCAATGAAGAAGGTAAGGATTTTTTTTCATGCATCCCCCACCCCACCACCCTTGTACAGAGGCAGCCGCCGTGGTGTAGGTGTCTGGTGGGTTGGTGAAGTTGTATGCAGCTGTTTAGGTATGTTCAGGCTGTTCACTGCCCTTACAACAATTCCATTGGTGAAGGCAAAGCAGTTGTAATTTACACCCCATTTTTGGCGTAGATTCTTATTACACATGGACCAACGGTATAGGCTAATAAAACAAACACAATAGAGGTTTTTGTAAAGCACATATCCTGAACTCGCAAGTATTATGGTGCATTCATAAGGGATAATGAAAAAAGGGGAGGCACAGTGAAATGAAATATTGTGATGGTCGATCACACACTTTGGTCAAGTGGGGAAGCCAGGATTGATCCCAGGATTTCTGGTTTCTGACTGTGCAATTTCGTCAGGAGATGGGTATCTCTTTCTCTCTCCTGTTTTACCTCAAAGGTTAGTGCTTTGTCTTTATTTTTATTTTTTTATTTTTTTAGTCCTCATTCATGCCCTCGGAAAATGCTCTAGATGGAATATTTCCACACCATTCAAACAAGCCCTTATTGGAGACCGCCCTAATGGTGGGCCTGAAGGAGGGGTAGAGTCTTCCCAGAGATACGGCTGTATCCTGGTCCCACTCCCGTTCACAACACCTGGGGCACCACCTCTTACTGGGGAGGACCGGACGACAGACCTTCGGCATAATCATAGGACTGATCTTACTTCCCTCTCCAGACCTCTAGTGCTGCCCAGATTTTTTGGGCACTAGAGTTGTCACAGGCCATATCAGATTGGCTAGTCATGATGATGTTCTTTAGGCAGTCCACAAAGGAAGGAGGTGCCTCAAGCTTCCAAGCTTTACAAATTTCCCTCCTAGCAATGATTACTACATAGAATGCAAACTTCGAGGCTGGGGCATTCATACAATAGTCCGACAAAAGACCGAAAAGAATTAGCCTTGCACTTACTTCAATCTGCATGTGCAACACATCCTCCAGGAAACTACATACCTCAGTCCAAAAGGGGCCGATCTTCGGGCAATCCATAAATATTTGCAGGTCATCAGCAGATGGATACTTACATCTGGGGCAGTGGTAGATCGTTGCAGACATCTTAGATAATTTACCTGGAGTCCAGTACACTCTATAAGTGGTGTATAAATGGTTTCTCCTGAGATTAGCTGGTTTAACCACAGCCTGTAACATAGAAAAGGAGTCACACCAGAGTTTCCGTAAGTCATCCCCATTTTCGGAGAAAGCACTGCCCCATCGTCTCACCAACTCTAAATCTAGACGATCCCTTGTATCTAGAAATGCCCCATACCAGAAAGACACTTCACATTTCCATGATCCTGTTCTAGAAATAGAGTCAATGGTTGTGCTCAAATCTTCATTGCTCCATGACTGTGTTGCCCACCATGCGGACAATTGATTGAACTTAAATCTCGTCAGTGACCCACTGGTTATATTAGACATTGAGTCCCAGCTGATAAGTTGTGAATCTTTCTGAAGATCTCCCCACAGCCTGATGCCTGCTAATCTAAGTGGTTGTGACAATTGGTCCTGAAGGCCTTCCGGGGTACCTGGAGAGTCCCAGATTGGGGCCTGTGACGTGTAATATGGTATTCACAATATTTTCCTAATATACCCCCAGTTTTTTAGTGCAGCTGATAGGATCTTGAGTCGAACTTTTTTGCAAAACTTGGGGTCCCCAAATTTATAGAGGAAAAACTCCTGTCCCTGCGGAACATCATGCAATAATGCCTGAAACAAACGGCCCATAGAGGAAGAACCCACCTTGTTTGCTAACATTCTAAAAATGTTAAAATGAAAAGCATGGCAATAAGAAAGTAGGTCAGGAAGGGCCAATCCTCCTATCTTTAGCCCTCTCCTGAGCTTTTTCCATGCTATTCTCGGGGTTTTTGTGGCCCAAATAAATTACCCGATTTTACCTTGAAGGGTAGTAAGATCTCTGATATTGAAAGAAAGTGGGATTGAATTAAACAGAAAAGTTAACTTAGGCAAGATTATCATTTTTACAAGGTTCACCCTCCCTTATATGTTCAAGAGTAAATTTGCCCAGCGTGACAATAGGCAGCCCACCTCCTTAGAAACCTTCTCCCAGCTGATCTTAGATGTATCTATCAGCTTCTGCGCTAAGTGGATCCCCAAATATCTCATCTGACCCTTAGCCCCTGGTAATGCATTCACGCAATTCCAACTCATTATTTCAGTTTTTTCTCTATTAATTTTGTAACCAGAGACCTTACCGAATTCCCCAGCTAATTCGAACAGCCTAGGTATGGCTTTTACATGGTCAGATATATACATTAAAAGGTCATCTGCATATAGAGCAAACTTAAGTTCCAGGTCGGCGATCTTAAAAGGCAAAATAAGGGGATCTTCTCTAAGGGAGCAGACAAAGGGTTCAATATATAAATCAAACAATAAGGGTGACAGGGGGCAGCCCTGTCTGGTACCTCTTGAAATACCGAACCATTCCGATAGAATACCGTTAACTAAAACTTTTGCTCGTGGGGCTAAATAAAGAGATTTGACAGCCTCAATAAAATTTGTAGGAAAACCAAAACTACGCATGGTCTCCCAAACATAATTCCAGCTGACCTGATCAAACGCCTTAGCGGCATCGATTGCAACAAGAGTTAGTGGCAACCTTCTTTCAGTTGCAACATCAATTGCCCCTATGGCTTGAAAGGTAAGCTCATTGAGCTGCCTTCCAGGTATAAACCCCCTCTGATCGGGATGTATGATAGTTTTAATAATTTTTGCCATCCTAGCAGCCAGAATCCCAGAAAAGATCTTGAGGTCGAAATAGGCCTGTATGCCTCAATTTTTGGAGGATCCTTATGTTGCTTAAGGATCAAGGACACTGTCGCTTCCGACCATGAGGGGGGAATCGCTTCTCTGTATAGATATATTTTGTTAAAGAGAGTTTTTAGAACCGGCACTACCCTATCTGATATGCCCAAATATATCTCCACGGGGAGTCCATCTGGCCCCGCAGCTTTACCCCTGCTCATTTTTTTGAGTTGTTCTCTGATCTCCCCCTCTGAGATACTAGTTGATAAATACAATCTGTCTGTCTCAGACACGCGAGGGAGATCCCTCAGGTTCAGCCATGTTTAAACAGCATCAGGTCTATGAACAGGGTTCTCCTTATATAGATCGAGCATGAAGGATCTAGCCTCCTCCCTGATCTCATCATCTTCCTGCAGCAGCACTCCGGACCCTCTTTGGACCAGGCTCTTGATATGGTTCCTAACCCTATCTACTCTAGATTTCCAGGCCAGCAAAGAACCACATTTTTCACCATAGGCGAAATGCTGTAGGTTACTGGCATCCCATCTATCCTTCACAGTTTTATCAATCCTGGCTTGGAGATTGGCTTGCAAAGAAACCAACTCCCTCTCTAATTGTGGCATAAGGCTTCGGGAAGTCAGAGCTGCCTGTTGCAGTTCTTTCTCCTTTTCCTTAATTTTCCTGAGGCTATCTATATCTGCTTCTTTAGCTATTCTACTGTTATTGATCATTAAGGAACTCAAAGGTCCCCTCAGATATGCCTTAAAGGTCTCCCACATTATTTGATCGCTGGTGGTGGCTATGTTAAACCTAAAAAAACTCTTCTGCTTTTGCGTCAAGCTCAACCCTCACCCTCTCCTCTAATAGTAAAGTCCTGTCTAAAGTCCATCTCCTCTGGCACCCTTTAAGCTTAAGGTTAAGCTTTAGCTCAACTGCGGAATGATCAGATATTGACGCAGGAATGTAGGCTATGACTTGAGATCTGAGAGCAGACTCTGATCTACTAAGAAGTCATCGATTCTTGAGTATTGTCTATATTTCTTACTATAGAAGGAGTACTCCCTAGTATTCCCTTTATCCACTCTCCATATATCCAGCAGCCTAAGCTCCGTAACAAGAGTCTTAAGTGTGGAGAAGGTTCTGGCCGGCACATTATACTTTACTTTAGATGTGCGGTCCAATTGAGTATCCAACACTAAATTAAAATCTCCTCCAAGTATAACTGGAGCAGATGTATTTAACAAGCTGGCCTGGAGATTCAAAAGAGGGCCTGGATTATCCTCATTAGGCCCATAACAGACGGCACATACTACTGATATACCACAAATAGAGAGAGTTGCCACTATCCACCTCCCAGAATGATCGGTGCCCCATTTCTCCACCTTGATCCTCATATTACATCTTATGATCATAGCTACCCCTCTTGTGCAACCCCTTTGAATTGAGGACATCACCTCCTGAACCCAACTAAGCTTATTGAAACCTTGTTTGCATTCCTGGGCTTCCAAGTGGGTTTCCTGCAATAGATAGATATGAGCCTCATTCTTCTTTAGAGACTCACACACCCGGGATAACTTCCTGGGGTTCCTAAGGCCATTTACATTCCAGGAGAGGAACTTAATCTCACGTAGACTACTCATGCCCAATCCAGAGAGGAACTACCTGACTTGAGCCATTAAACTTTACTATTACTTGTATGAGGACAATTTTCCAATTTTTCCCTCCCCCTCCTACCCACCTGCACCCCCATACCCACCCTTGAGGAACCGACCTTCCATCCCTTGGCGCCAAACCGCCAGATGGGACCCTCCATGAAGCAACCTAGCGTCTCGCTATTATTCCATTAGCGAAAGAAAAGAAAATCTCACCGTAGTCAAGTACCCGATAGACGTGGCAATCGGGCAAGGTTCACACAGCATTCATAAATTTCCTTCTCCCCCCCCCCCATTATTATTATTATTTTTATTTAATCGATTCTCTTTATTTTGTTTTATATTTCTTTTTTTTTTTCCCCTTTTAACAACCAACGCCCTTATTCTCACCCTTTACACTATGGTTTTTATTTTTCCACACACAACTCACTATAAATCTGAAGACCCTAATAATTCTACTGCCATGAGGCGTACTAAACAGGCAAACCATAAGACGACTAGATGAAGCTATACGGGACTACCCCCTCATCTGCAGCAAAAGAGCATCTACATCTTCTGGGGAGCTGAAGTTATGCATCTTATTGTTCCACATTACCTTAAGCAATGCAGGAAACTTCATTTGGACCTGTGCTCCCATACTCCTGAGTTCTGGCATTCTAGAGCCTAGCTCCCACTGCTTTTGCGCTGTTCTGCTGCCCATATCCGAGAAGATTTGGTAGGCCCCTGCCTCATGATGTAGTGTCGCCCAATGCAAGGACCTCCCCAGAATCAGCTCTTTAACAGCATAGGTCTGAAAATTAACTAAGATTTTCCTCGGTGCTTTCCTATCCGGATGGAGCTTAAATGGGTCTGAATCTCTGATTCTAGGTCAATATCCTCACGAACTTTCAGAACTCCCTCCCTTAACAACTTACAAATGAAGGCCTTAATATCACCCTTCTCCACACCCTCCGGGATCTTAAGAACCCTCAGGTTCTTTCTGCGGGCCTGCATTTCAAGCCTCTCCAGGTCCAGCTGTAGTGCTCGATTCTGCAGTTTCAAAACCTCAATTTCCTTTGTGTTCCCCTGGACTGATTCCGAGAGGGTTTTGACCTCAAGTTCTAGGGACCCTGTACGTACACAAATATCATCCAACTTGGACTCTAGTGCTTCGCATTTTTCCCGTATCCCCTTCTGGTTTGCCTCCGAGATTGCAAACTTAGAGACTTATGACTTTGTTTTTCTCTTAACAATACAACTGGTCAGTAATGTTCACACTGCCCTTTTTCTCCAATGCTACACTCTGGACTCTTCTTCCATAAGCCACATATTAACTTTCCCATTAACTCTGCTAAGAAGTTCAGTTACCATTGGTTTCAGTGTGATGGTAATATTTGCCTCACCTAGTCCACTAGGTGATTGTCTATGGTACCGCCTTCCTTTCAAAGTTTTTTGTCTGCTTGCCTTTGATTAGCCCTCAGGGTTGCTACTCAATACACATTTCTCTTGTCCTATTGAAGACCCTGTGATTTCTCTTTGTGGGTTGAAACGTATAATATGGGATCTGATGGGGAATTAGTCACATTGTTTCCAGTTGTAGTGAGAGACACTGTCATTTATTACAGTGTGCTTTTTCACTCACATTTCTGTGCACATGTCTATCACTTGAGCACTGTGCTGTCACTTATTCACTTTGGTAGGACCCATTCTCAATGATTATTTTACAGTGATCTTGATTTATTTTCTATATTATATGAATGTGTTATTCTATTTATGATGTCTGCATTGTTTTTTTATGGATTCATTCCAATGAGGCACAACATTTTTGCCTCTAAGTATGCTATTGTATGCTAAATTAAACCGAAAGAACCATTGTGCCTTTATGTAGATATGTATGTATGTATGTATGTATGTGCGGTCTTATATAGCGCTCAAATTACCCTTGGGCATCTCGGCGCTTGCATTGGGAACCCGTCCTGGTTTTTTCCCTGTGAGATAACCCATACTGGGCATCCCCAAGGTGAAAGCCAGGCATCCCGCCGCGGGGGGCCGTTGTGGAGATTAAGCAAGCTTGTTGCCCAGAGCTGCATAGTGTGAACTCGTGCTTAGAGTAGGCACCGAAACGAGAATTATCGAGTCCGTGGACAATTGGGCTCCAGACCCTGCCGCATCGGGAATCGAACCCTGGTCCCGGGTCTGACCTCTGCTTCAGGGTATGCCTCCTCTAACCAGTGAGCTACACTTCTCCTATCACTATCATCTATGGTCCTATGGATATTAGCTTGCCCCTGTATTTTTTTCTTTGTCTTTAATTCTTGACATATGAGGTTAGAGCCTAGGTAAAAAGCAGAAACCACAAGGAGGCTCTACTCTTTTTGAGTTTGAGGCTCCAAGAGGATCTTGAACACAGAGAATGAGAGGCAACAAACACATAGATTAACACAAGATATATGACATCAAGTCCACTAACAAAAACACTCCCAAAGTTGTGGGTAAGTGTTCTTAAAGAGATTTTTTTTATTTCTTCTTTTTTTTGGTCTTGGGATTGTCACAAACAGAAGCAAACAACACATTTTGCCCAAGACTAGGGCTTCTTCAGGGCTTTCAAAATTCGGATGTTGAGGTGAGGCTGTGAATGCGTAGCGGGAATCCTATCAAGGTTCCAAAGCTTTCACTACCCGCTGTATACTTTCACTCTGTAATTTGGAAAGTCCGCCACAATGTTCAAGCCGTGTATAGTGCGATAAGTACATTCATATGTTTGCATTCAAGAGATATTCATCCCAGCGCAATAAGTGCCGTCTGGCCTGCCGCATCTGTGTATACGCTGTCTTCCTCTGTGTCTCCAGGCACAAATTCTTCCTGCTTTTAACCCGAACCAGAAAAACTGTTGGGGAATGGGCCCAATAAATTCAGAGCTTGCATGTTGTTCCCCCTTACAGCTGGAAATAACAAGGTACTGGGAAGGTATTACAAGCCAGAATCCGTGCTTTTAGCCCCAGTAAATGCGGCTCCCCCTGCACCATCATACACCTAATAGTGGCCTAAGATGTCTTGGCAGCTGGACTGTATCTAAAACAGTAGATCCCTCTTAACCCCTGTTGATTTTGGCTTGCCCCCTTACAGCTCCATGACTCATTCACGCCCCCAATACAGAACCCGGAGCCAATGTCTTGTCTGGCAACACAGTATCACGATTACATTTATCTAGAAGACTTGTTCCCTCAGCCATGACCGTGTACTAAAATGCTTGTAAAGTTTACGAAATACACAAAAATTGAAAACATATTTTAAAAACTTCAGATCTCCTACAATATTCTGCTTGTGTGAACAAATTTGTACAAGTGAATGAAACTTACAAACATGGACTAAATGGAAGCTCTGGCAGTGTTCTCTGTCCTACATGTGTCGTGTTTCCAGTGGCCTCTACACTGAAAAAGGCTTCAAAGCACACAACATCAATGCATTCTGTGGAGAATGTGGGCTGCTGTGACCCCATTTATAGGGGCTTGTAGAATAAGGGGGCCGAACGAACGTCATTCCGAAAAGTGTCCCTTTTACTTCCCCTCCATCCTTGGGCACAGTGTGGGCATCAGCAGAGCACTATTGATCTCACACGCACAGACACACACATACTGCGTGGCACCGTCTGGGCCTGGAACCCGCCCTGGGCTCCCTGACGGATCCCAGGCCCCTCCTCGGTAGGCCGGGAGAAGGCTGCGTGGGCACGCCCAGGCCTTGGCGGGCACCGGGGCGGGCAGAGCCAAGAGGAAGGAACATTGTGTGCTGCTGGCAGGACTGCAGGATGCCGTGTGGCTCCTGCAGGCGCCGATAATGCCATGTGCGGGCGGCGCGCTCCCCGCAGCTCGAGTCAAGCCGTTACCGGGAGGGCTGAGGCGAACCGGCGGCCTGTAGTGACTTCAAGTCTGGCCGGTGCCAGGGGGGCCTCACGCGAAGAGGCTTATAAGGAAAAAAGACAGACACGGCTCATTAGGGTTCCAGTGCCAGGCTGCTTGGGCAGGCGGTGCATCCACAAGGCCATTCGGATTGTGCAGTTGGTCACGTGTCATGCGCACATGATGTTTTGAATTGAGTGGTCACAGAACCCAGGGGCCTAGCAATCAATTGCGCAACAAGTGTATTGGCACCAAGACCTAAGGGTGCGAGGGGACTTTCAGCGCTTGGGCTATGCCTGTCTACAACAAGCTGTGGCGAAGGGGAAAGTGCATTTTCTGTGTTTGCATTAGGGAGATTGTCACTCCTGCCACTCAATTGCCTAATGCAGATTTATTGTATCAATCTTAGAATATATTTTTCGTTCTTGCCATGTGCAGTGCTTGCCTAAATAGATAATGGTGCGCAGGAGCCAGGGAGGACTGAAGGCGGGCACCGTGGGAGAATGCGTGCAGTGCGGAAGACTGGCATGGGAGACGCAGGGTGGATGTGTCGTGCCCGGCGGCCCCGCACGTGTGCAGCTGCAGCGTGCCCGGCCCCGCCCGCCTGTCACCGCTGGAGGTATTAATAGCTCGCATTATCTCATCATCGTTGTCTGCCGTGACCCGGGATGCCCTCTGCGGCTGCTCGTGTCTGGGCTGGGAACTGCACGACCAGTTTTGTGTCACACGGACGGCTACTACTGTAGAGTGGCTTGACGCCTCCCTCAGAGAGCTCATTGTTGCCTATAATACTTATAAATAATAGCACGAGCGCCGCGAGAAGGACCCCGGATGACGGTAATAGTGAAGTTCGCCCAAGGTTATTGATAAAGCGCCCTCAAAAAGAAAGACGTGTCAGTGACTTACCGCACTCCGCTAACATCCTCATTCCTCAGTGGTCTGCAGGGCAAGAGATATAAGAATGCTGCGTGACAGCAACGTCTGACAATTACAGCGCTTAGAAGGGGCAGGGGTGCTTTGTGAAGTGCTACACTCCACAACAAACAGGTATTACTATCACAGAATCCGGAGAACGAGTCGCGAATGTCTTTCCTTACCCAAAGCACAACCTCATATATTTATGTTTTTCTTAATATACCATTCTCCGCCAAACTGGAAGCTTACATTAATCTGCCAGGGTGTGTATGTGGCAGTGGTGAGAATGACTGGGGATGCTGGTGAAATCCCCAGGCAGATGCCAGTTGCCAGCTTATTTACATAAAAAAAGGAAATGTTTTTTGAGACAAAAGCGAGTTCACCAGCAGCAGTAATTAAGTGTAAAGCGCTATAAAACTCCACTAGGACTTCTAAGCGCTGCAACCAAAGGTCAGACGGAATGCCGTAGAACGGATTAACAAGGTGTAAAGAGAATGCAGAACGGAGCAAGCTCTGGTGGTTGCCCAGAGACCATTCCATTGTTCATTCTGTAGTTTGAGGGCCGGGCCTGAGTCAAAAAAGACTTTTCACCTCATCGGGAATTTTTGTTTTTGGGAATTTCGATCAGATTGTGAAGAAGGGGTGTAATAATTTAGGTGCAGAGCCTATCATGACCAGATTTTCTGAAGAAAAAAAACGGGTCAGGCCAGACATAGCAATAGGACTAACGTCTTTGGCCTTAATTATGACTGGCCTGTCCGGATTTTTTTTTGCTTGGGGGGGCGGCGTATATAATATAACTACACATGTACAAACTATGCTTACATAACATTTGCTATGGCAGCACCTTTGCCCTTCTCTCCCCTCTGCTGCAGCATGCATTCAAATTACTTAACGAGCACACGCACACCTTTCACTTCTCCTTTACTGGTTGACTTGACCTTGTCATAAAAACCGGGACTTACGTTAAAAATTAAGAATGCGTCGGGGCACCGGGACAGTACTCTGAAAACCCGGACTGTCCGGAGAAATCCGGGACATCGTCTGGTCACCCTAGTTAATGTGAACATGTGATGCAAGTGGTTTTGCGAGACCGCGACTGATTGTCATCATCAGTCTATGACGCACGGAAAGAAAGAGAGAGAAAGGCCGAGAGGAGTAAAAAAAACGACAAGAAAACAGTGACAAGGACAGAAATAGAGGTTAAAAAATAATTTGCGAGAGTGAGAAAGACACAGGAAGGGTAGAGTGGTGCATCAAAGGGAATTCAAGGCTAGGCGGTTTTCAGCAACCCCGGCATTCGGTATCTCCATCTATGTGTTTTTTTAGCAGCTTTAGCCCCTGCACTTATTTTTATTTTACAAGAAGAGAAAAAGCACACAAGTTCGTATGTCGAAGTTCCGTTTCTGAGAAGGGATCTGTAATAGCTCAGAGCCTTCTTTGACACTCTCACTATTCCCAAAAGTACGAGAAACAAGGAGTTTGTAGTCAAGTCTAAAGAGCACCGTCCACTCTATTAACGTCACCGGACGCCGTTGTCCGTGGTGACATAAACAGTCTGTAATCATGGGAAACAGTTTCAGGTGCCCTTTAGGGGCAGAATACGGACCGTCAGTCACTAAGCATCAACCTGTGCTCCATATATGACTGCACCCGGAGAGCGGGAGTGTTTAAAAGCATTGTAGCCGAATGGTTATAATCGTAACAGTCCTCAAATTGATATAGGAAAGAGGACCCACGTCTGGTGTTAGCCAAGGCCTTTCGATTTTACAAAAATTATGTAGATATATTTTTTAATTTTTAATCTTAATCTTGTTAATCAAGGAAGTGTTTATTTATATTTGCAGTTTAATATGTTATTGATTTTATGTATGTGTGCACACTTCTTTGTTTGTATTTTGAGCCGAATAAAGTAATTTATTCTTTCATTCATGTAGATAATATACTTATTTACACAGGCTCTCTGCCAGCCGTCTTTACCCATTGGTCTGTTTTTGTGTCACATTATTCTTCAACTCATTACAGCATGGGGCAATGGTTCAGCCCACTTGAACCATTGGCTGACTTCACCTTGACCGGTGACATTCTGCTCTTACACATAAAACACGTCAAAGCAAGGTAATTCCCTTCACTAGTAGGGACTGCTATGGAAAAGTGTGGTTTGTATTGGTCTGTTCAGCCGATATTCACATGTTATATCCTCCCACCACAGCATACAGCATAGGGCAATGGCTCTGCCCTCTTCTTATGCGCTGTGTGTGACGCAGCGGCGTAGCGTGGGTTGCCAGCACTTGAGGCAAGGCAAGTATTGCGCCCACTAACCCATGGACCGTTAGCACATCCAAGAGCAACATTTTCAAAGAAAAAAAGTTAGTAGTACAATTTATTTTCTTTTAAAATGTTGCACCCCATAGACATTTTGCACCCGGGGCAACTGCCCTGTGCCCCACCTCCCCGCTATACCATTGGTGTGATGCCATTTAAAAAAAGCCTTTTATTCCATTTTATCGAACATAATGACCAAACCTTTGGAAGTTCGATATAGAACAGAGATAAGAAGATCAGGGCACTCGAAAACCTTTCTGCATACACGGAGCACGGACCCTGTGTTTTTGACCATATCACACGATTAAGGCCATCGTACCTTGTTTTCTCTACCTCCACATCATACAAATACTGGGGTTTTGTCAATATTGAGATTTTAGACATCTGAATACATAATTACAGAAAAGAAAAAATGGGAAAACTTTAACTCGTGTGGATTTTTGAATTATTGTTCGCGAGCCTTGAAGAAGTCCCGTAGGGACGAAACGCGTCGGCTATGAACTGGCTATGAACTGTATGCTGTATTTTAAATCAAAAAATCTGAACTATCAAATAAAGAAAAATTCATCTTCAAGACTTCGAAGTTTATCGTGAATCTTTGGGGATACACTACATATCTGTTTGTTTATTGATTGTGACGAATAATTTTGTCCATAATAGCTGTATTTAAGTTGTGTGCTGAGCCACTTCTGTCTTAAACCTTTGGAAGTTGTAGTCGCATTACACAGGCGTCCATTTGGCATAACATTCACATTTGAGCCTCTAGTACTGTAAGAGACATTGCTCGGGTCCCCACCCAGCTCCCCTCTTCCTTTGCCCTCCTCGACTTCATCCTGTATATCAAGCGTGTGCCCGAATACCTCTGCAATGTATCTTCAAGTGTCCTGCCACGGACCCCATACCTTAAGGAATTTTTGTGGTCAACCCTGAGCTTTGAGTACTGCCTCCACGCTTGGATGCACCAGTCTACTTTACGCATCTATTCATGCTAAGTTGACTGTTGTGCACAACTCCACGCCTTGGCTATGTCTCCTTTTGACACTATCAGGGCAGGGTTGCAGAAAAGTCAGGTATTTTTCGGGATTGTTTGATCCTACTATATGCCCAGGCTCACCTCTTGGGCGTAAGTCTGATTTTCTCACCCATAATCTCCCTACCCCGCAAGTTTTGAAGGCATGGGCACAGCCATAGGGTGTAGAGCAGAGTGACTGTCTTGATGCATCCTCTAAGACATTTGTCGTTAGCACTTTTACCCATTTTGTATATGCTTGTCCTAGTGAAGTATGCCTGGTGAAGGATTTTGAGTTGTATCAGATGGGAACCAGCTCTGATGGCGAACTCTCTGGGGTATTTACAAGTCTCCTCCCAGTCAGCATCTTCCAGTATCCCCGAATTCTGTTTCCACTGGTCTTTAAGGCACTCCATGGGGTGCCCGCAGTTATTTACGAACGTTCTGTAGATCTGGAACTTGGCGTGTTGCCACAGCAGTGCCACTAGTATTCTAATCTCAATGGGGCATCCTCTTCTACTTCTCATAATGTCTTACCACATGTACCCAGTGCATGTTTTAGTTGGAGCTATTTGTGGTGTTGAGACTTTCTTAAATCATATTGTGTTTGCAATCCGGGGCAAGATATCAGGCCATCTCGGCCCCACACATTTCCCAGCTTTGTGATACCGATGAGGTCCCATTGGCAGGAACCTTTCAGTGTCCCTACCCCTCTTAGTAGATCAGAGTCCCAAAGTGGGGTTTCTAATGTGATCTTATCCTTCTACCTTGTTGCTTTCATGGCGGCGCCCTCCATATTGCGACCAACGAGGTCGTAGGACTAGCCCTCGGCCCCTCACTGGTCTGCTATAGAGTGCCCTCAAGTATACCCCTGGTTCCATCTCTCTCCTATTCGCTTTCAGGTAGGGCTCCTACTGGGGCGAGAAGCCTAGCTATTCACCACAACCAATTGGGGTGCCCAGTAATAGATTTTTAGATCGGGCAACGCAATTCCTACTTCATAGGGGCTCATGGTGAGAGTTTACAGTGCTATCCATTGTCCTATAGCAGTGTGTTATCGCATCCACCCTGGTGAAGAAGCTATCAGGGACCCCATAAGGAGAGTTCTGTAGTACATAGAGACATTTTGTGAGGAAGATCATTTTGTACAGAGATACTCTATTCAAATTGACAGTGTCCTCCAGTGATCTGTATCTGCTCTGTATTTGTCCAAGACCCATGCCAGGTTATTTCTCATGAAGTCTTTCTCATTGGCCATGGCATATACGCCTAGATATTTTAACCCCCTGTCATCCACTGCTTCAGGCATTCCCAGCTCCCCCTGGGCTGTCAATTCATAAGTGGATACACTATCGATTTTTGCCGGTTGATCCTAACACCTGACTGGCAGCCGAATGCTGTAGGAATCTCCAGCACCCTGAGAATCAGTTTGTCCAGGTTCCCAGATAGAGATATATGTCATCCACAAAGAGGGATATTACATCCTCCCAATCTGGATCCCATCTGAGTCTCTTTATTTGAGCATTGCAGCGTGCCCATTTGGCCAGTGGCTCAATAGCCAGGGCAAAGAGCAAGTGGGAAAGGGGACATCCTTGTCTCGTGCCTCTGCCCAATGGAAATTTTCTCGACAGTGTCCTGTCTCTTGATTCTTGCTAATGGTTTGGCATACAGAAAATTAACCAGGGCCACAAAGGTTTGCCCAAATGCCTTCGGTTATGGCCACTCAAGAGAGTGGAACGCCTTCTCAGCATTGAAGGAAAGTATCACTGCATGTTCACGTATCGTACCTACATGGGCCAGGACTCCATGCAGCCATCGCAGGTTTAATCGCATTGCTCTGTGCGGCATGAAGTCCAATTGATTGGGTGCTATTAGTGTGTTGAGAACTTCATGTAGGCATGTTCAAGACTTTGGCCAGAATTATGCCCTCCATATTGATCAAAGAGATGGATCTACGCACACTAATCGGGAGCCTTGCCTTTCTTATGGATTAGCACCATGTTTGCTATATGAAGGTTCCTCAGAAAACATCTCTCCCTCTGAGCCTCTTGGAACAGTCGCAGCAGTGGATCGCATTTCTTCCCACTGAGCCATTTGAGGGACTCTGAGGTAACTCGATAGGGCCTTAGGTTTCCCTACTTTTGATTTACGTAATAGCGCCTGCGACCTCTGGCGGTGTTATGTTCTTCTCCAGCCTCACTTTCTCGTCAACAGTGAGACTTGGGTTCCGGATATCTTCTACAAACTTTGCCATTTCTTCCTGTCTCCCCTCCAGCCCGATCAATCAATCAATCAATCAATCAATCAATCAATCAATCAATCAATCAATCAATCAATCAGTGGTTTATAGAGCACGCTACTCACCCGTGAGGGTCTCAAGGTGCTGGGGGGGGGGGGGAGCAGATCCGGGTCAGTTGAAAAGCCAGGTCTTGAGGGCCTTCCTGAACGTGTGAAGGGTTGGGAGCATCTGATGTTGACCGGGAGCATGTTCCAGGTCGTGTAGGAGAAAGCTCTCCTGCTGGTTCTGTTTCTGCAGATGCGGGGGACCTTTGCCAGGGTCAGGTCAGCGGAGCGGAGGTTACTCTTGGGTACGTGGAAACATACTCTGTCATTGAGCTATTTGGGTCCAATGTTGTTGAGGGATTTGTAGGCGTGGGTGAGGAGTTTGAAGGGGACCCTCTTCTCGACGGGGAGCCAGTGGAGGCTTCGTAGGTGTTGGGTCATATGTTCGTGGTGCTGTGTCCCTAGGACAAGCCTGGCTGCGGTGTTCTGGATGGTTTGGAGTTTATGTAGAAGAGTTTTGTTGATTCTGGCATAGTGGGCATTGCCATAGTCTAGTCTGCTGGTTATTAGTGCGTGGGTGACGATATTTCTGCAGTCGGGGGGGGAGTCACTTGAAGGTCTTACGGAGGATGCAGAGGCAGTTGAAATCGGTGGATGCGACGGCGTTGATCTGGCGGTTCATGGAGATGGAGGAGTCGAGGATTATGCAGAGGTTCCGAGTGTGGTCTGTCAGGGTGGGTGGGCTTCCGAGGGTGGAGGGCCACCAGGTGCTGTTCCAGGCGGAGGAGCACTTCGGTCTTCTCAGAGTTGAGCTTTAGGCAGCTGTCCTTCATCCAGGCTGCTACGTTTCTCATTCCTTCCTGGGAGCAGAGCCTGGTGTCTTAAGGGTTCTTGGTGAGAGAGAGAATGAGCTGGGTGTCGTCGGCGTAGGATACAATGGTAAGCCTGTGCTGTCTGACGATGGCGGCCATGTAGATGTTGAAGAGCGTCGGGCTTAGTGATGATCCTTGGGGTACTCCGCAGATGATGTCAGTGGGATCGGAGAGGAAGGGGGGGAGTCTGTTTCTTTGGGTTCTGCTGGAGAGGAAGGATTGGATCCAGTTGAGGGCGGATCTCTGTATTCCTGCGCTGTGGAGTCTGGCGGCTAGCGTGCGATGTGAGACGGTGTCGAAGGCTGCGGAGAGATCTAGGAGGATGAGGGCTGCGGTGTGTCCCTGGTCTAGCAGCATGCGGATGTTGTCGGTGGCAGCGAGGAGGGCGGTCTCGGTGCTGTGCTTGCGGCGGAAGCCAGACTGGGATGCGTCTAGGATGGAGTTTTCTTCGATAAAGGTGGTCAGCCAGGCGTTCAAGAGGCTTTCGGTGACTTTGGCTGCAAAGGGGAGGAGAGAGATGGGCCGGTAGTTCTTCAGGTCAGTTGGGTTGGCCGTTGGTTTCTTGAGGAGGGGTTTCACCTCTGCACGCTTCCAGTCGTCTGCGCAGATGCCGGATATGGGGGAGGAGTTGATAGTCTGTCCTAGTTCTGGTGTGATGACAGCGGCGGCCCTGTGGAAGATGTGGGGGGGCAGGGGCCCGTAGGGGCTCCTGAGTCTGTTTTCTTCATGGTGGAGGAGATGAGCTCGATGGACGCGGGGGCCCAGGAAGTGATGGTCGGCTTCTCGGCGGTGGTGGGAGGTTTGGTGCTGTCTTCTGCTGGTTCGCTGAATTTGTCGTAGAGGGCCTTGATCTTCAGGTGGAAGTAGGAGCTGAGTTTGTCGCAGAGTTCCTGGGAGGGTGTAATGTCCGTCGCTTTGCAGGTGGGTTTTGCGAACTGCTGAATGACGTTGAACGGTTCCTTTACATTGGATGCGTTGGTCTTGACTTTGTCTCTGATGAAGGTCTTTTTGGTGTCCCTTATAGGCTGGTGGTAATCCTTCAGGGCGCTTTTGTGGTTGTTCCGTGCTTCCGTGGTCTTCTGGTTCCACCAGGTTTTCTCCAAGCGTCTGCAGGTGCGTCTGGCTTCTTGGAGTTCGGTGGTCAACCAGGCGGCCTTCAGAGGGCATTCCTTGGCAGTGCGGCAGAGAGGAGCCAGCTTGTCGGCGCAACGGGAGACCCAGCGGTAGAATTCCCTGGCTGCGGAGTTGGTGTCGGTTGTGGCATTGGTGATCGATATACCTAGTGAAATATGTTTCAGAGGTATTTGCTGCTGTCTCCACTGTATCTGCAGTGACATCCAATGTCGTCACCACTTCTGAGACCCATCTCTGACTCTCTGTCCTTCATGTTCTTCTTTCCAAAAGTTAGCCAGCCTTGTTGTCCACCTCATACCATTTGTCCTGCCTGGCCATATGGAGTGCTTTCACCTCATTATCGGCCATTGGGCTGTTTTCGTTGTGAGCGAGAGTCAGGGTATGGAGGAGTTCAGCTTTGGGATTGCACCCAAGGTCTGTCTCCCATCTACAAATACGTTGTTCTAGGTCGAGGAGCTTTGTGGTCCTGTCCCTCTTTTTCCCCACTGTTATGGCATTCAAGTGTCCCCTAATCACTTTTTTGTAGGCCTCCCAAAGCACTACATCAAAGTCTACCATTCTCTTGTTTTCTGTATTGTTCATTAGTTAGCCAGTTCCCCAGTTTTGTAGATCTATGGGTCAAGTCTCCAGTCAGCCCTCTGTTTGAATCTCTTATTTGTCAATTTTGTGCACAGTGCGGCATGGCCAAAAATACCTCTTGACAAGAATCCCGTATCCTGATACCTTGCCCCCGCGTCACAGGCACCAGAATGTAATCTAGTCGAGAGCCTGAATGAATTTCCCCGCCGATGTAGGAGTAGTGCTTTTTATATGGGTGTGCCCACCTCCAAAGGTTCGTCAGACCTAGGGGTTGTGAAGTCGTTTTGTCTTCCTTCCTTATGCAGGCAGTGGGTGAGAATCTGTTAATTTCTGCCTGCATAGTAAAATTGAGGTTTCCCCCCAGAATCAGGATGCTCCCAGGTGCCTGTGAAATCTATTTCCCTTTTTTCTCCAGCATTATTGTCTGGAGTCCAGGTAGAAAATACAGAGAGGCCACCATTATCTTTTCACCATTCCAGCACTGCATAACAGCCCACTTGGTCCACCCACACTTGTGTAACTGTCAGAGGGAGTGACCTATTAGTCAGGATCCCCATTGGCCAAGAGCATGAAGTAGAGCCAGAGTGTAGCAGCATGTTATATCGACCCACCCCATAAAACCGCAGTTGGTTCCCATCAAGTGTGTTTCCTGTAGAAATATAATATCTGGGTTCCTTCAGTGCCCGAAATGTCATCACCGGTCACCTTTTTACCTTGTGGCCAAATCCCTGGACATTCCCTGTAAGAATGTTGAGCTCTATCTCAAGTAGCCTGTCGGTTTGGCAAATTGATGAGTGTGCCACCTGCTGCTAGGAGGCCTGTTCATTCCGACACCGTGTGTCTCACCCCTTGACCCATTAGCCTGCTTCCATCTGCCACTTCCCCTCTCCCTCCCCTCCCAACAATAACCTACCTCCCACCCTACTACCTCATGCTCTGGGCTTACAACAACCCACCACCCCAATGCTTGAGGCGTTTGTTGGCCCACAAACATAACTCAAAACTTAAGTTAAACTAAGAAAGAATAAGTGAAACCACGATCTTCCCCTGTCTCCTCTGGGGTGTAGGGGGGAGGAGTGAGGGGGAGGTGACCACGGCCTCGGCTCAGCATCTTGTTGCTCCATTTCCGGTGCCAAGCGGCTGTTAATCTTTGGGGCCTCTAGCAAATAATCAGTCACCAGAGTTATCAAAGTACATGTCTTACGTATCTCTGCCCATTCCATCAGTGACAGGTGGGATTTTTTCAGTAGTCGGTGTTTCGGTTTCCAGTGGTGGCAACCCACCCTCTTCCGCCACATGGCACCAGCCCAGTACTCTTATGTCTCTTTTGTTCCACCGGGTGCCAACCCTTCAGCCACTCCTGTACCTCTTGCGGAGTTACAAAGAACCAAGATTGCCTCTGAGAGAATCTTAAATTTTGCAGGAAAAAGCATAATATATCGGATGTTTCTTTTGTGCAGGTCCATTTTGACTTTGTTGAATGACCTCTTTGCATTTTGAGCTTCCTGAGTGCAGTCTGGAAAGACCATGTATGTGTGGTTCTCAAACCGGAGAGGGCTGTTATGTCGGACCGCCCACAGGATCGCATCTCTATCCTTAAAATTCAGGATCCTGGCAATTTGTGGTCTTAATCTCGCCTCCGGGTGTGGAATCATCCTGGGAACACAATATGATCATACAACTGTGAAGTGGGCAGACAGGTCTTCTGGTTTTATCATCTGTTTCACCAGGTGTTTTACAAATTGCTCAACATCTCATCCCACCACCTTTTTCAGTAGGCCCACCAAGAGTATGTTATTTCTTCTGACCTGCTCTCTTCGTCCTCCGCTCTTACATGAAGCTGTGTTGTTAGCGATTGTCGGATGACTCAGCTTTGAGTATATTGATGCTGTCTATCTGCTCCTCTAGGATCTGTACTGTCTTGGCGATGCTGGCAGACATTTTGTCAGCTCAGAGAAGGTTGATATTCAGGGCACCGTATCGATATTGTTCTCCAGGGCAGAGCAAGAGACCCTCACTGCCATTAGTACTTACTTGAGTGTAGGGTCTTGACTGTCTTGTTCCTGTGAGTCTGTGAGTTGTTATGTGTCATTCCTGGTTGTGGAATGCTGTAAGGTATATTTATTCAATTTGTTCTGCTAGGCCTGCTTGTTTGGCTTGTCACGGACCATGGTGACCAACAATTTCTCCATGTAACCTGTCACTGTCCACGTATCACACTTGGTGGGCCCCATTCCTAGTATCCTCGGGGCAGGGGTCCGCAATCAACTGAGTGGTGTCCCTCAGGGAACTGCCTGTGTCACATTCAGTGCCTTTCTTCAAGTTATGTCCAACTCAGTTCTCCGATCCCTGCACTGCTCTTGATTTGTATCAGAGGCATGGCCCCGGGGCCCTGGAGCTCCAGTCGCTCAGCCAGCACACTCACACTCCCATTCTGGCCCCAACGGCCTCACTCCTGTTTCTGTATATTCTGGCCACTCACCTAGCCCTTAGACTGCTGTCTCCTTTGATGCCCCCGCTACCCAGAGCCCTCCTGTCGCCAGTGCTCTCCATGGGGTCGCCTTACATGGGAGTTCAGTTGCGCCCTGTGGGCTGATGCAGCGCACAGCCCCTGTCGGCCGGGGCACTGCAGCCCACTTCCAGTAGACGGCTGCTTTCCACATCTGGTGTGAGTCTCCCCCACTCCACAGAGTGAGTGGCCAAGCAGCTGGCCCTTACTCAGCCACCTCTCCAGACACCTAACGCTGCCGGGTGCCAACCCACCTCCACCACCCTTCAGGGTCACTCCCAATTCAGGGCCTGCATGTGTCCATTGAGCTCGGTCCCAAGATGCTGGCGGTCCCATGCCGAGCCACCGCCTCATTGCCAGCTCCAGCCCTCCTTCTTGTCAGTGGGGCCTCGGTCTCCGCTGCCTTGCCTGTGTTTGTGCTGTCCCTAGATCGTGGTGAGGACCGCTCTCTTCTACAGAGCCTTCTTTACCGGCACAGCTCTGTAATTTCAGGCCACATGCTCATCTCTGCTGAGTCCTTCTAGGCATCCGCCATGTTGCCATGGCCTATAGCACCCTGCTCTCTCGGGCTCTTCCTTTCTTCCAGGTCGGCTTGCTGTCCATCCTCTCTGTGCCCAAGAGTCTCTGGCAGTCCAGGATGTTAATGGGGGCAATCAAAATCCCCCCCGATGTGACAGGATTATGGCCTATGGCGCCGTCAGAATTTGGAGCATGCCATCTTGCTTTGGCGGTATTCAGAGCACGCCATCTTACTTCAATGGTATTTGGATCATGCCATCTTGCTTCAACTGCTTGGCCACGCCCCTCTGGGTGAAACCATTTTGTCTGATCATAAATGCACATCTACCTAAAAATAAGTGCTTTTCTATGCCAGAGCTGGAGGGCCAGTAATTTACATGTTTCTTTTTTTGAAAATATTTGATTGAATTTTTTTAAAGCAGTAGATCAAGCAGTATTGCCTAGTCTGTCGCCTTTACATTAGATATTGAAACAAACACATCATCACAATGTAATCAGCGTTCACAGCCGGAACATTTCCATAGGGACTTCTTACTTTGTATCCACTTGACAGCGCAAAAGATAGAGTAAAGAGGCATGTCGAGAAGTGGCAATGGTGACAGGAAGAAGAGTGCAGTAGCGGGTGGTGTTGTGGAGGAGTGGAGCGGTGGGCAGGCGGGCTGGGGGGGATCACGGGACAAAATAAAAAAATAAATACATTAAAAAGAAACTAACCTGCAGCTCACCGTGTTGCCCTCTTCTGCTCCTTTCCTCCAGGCACAGGCTCCCAGGCTCGACTGTGGCCAATCCTGACGCTTCTCTCATGCTGCTGGTGGCAGAATGAAAGCAACGTCAGGATTGGCCTGAGAGCCGCAAATTTGCACATCCAGTGAGACTGGGAGCCTTTGCCTGCTCTCTCGAACCCAGCAGCGCAGCTTGGTCGGAGAGAGCTTCAGTGCGCATGATTGTTTCGCCGGCCTGAAATGGCCATCCAAACCATCATGCGCACGGACAGCAGTGTCTACCACTCCCCCATCCCCCATGCCTGTCATCCACCCTGGCCACGCTTCCGAGACTCGACAGGAAAATAAAAATAAAACGATAATAAAACGTGTTTATTATCGTTTTATTTGTCCTTTACTGTTGTTTTGAGACGGGTATGGGGGTGGTTAGGGGGGGGTGGCCCTCCTCCACTTTAGCGGAGGAGCCCTCGCTGGGAAAGTGTGCTCAAATTTTCTTAGGATGAACAACGGGGGGGTGTAGTATAGTAAGTCTGTAGTCAATGAGTAAAGGGTGCAGTGAGGGTATGCAGGTCTTCTTGTCCATTTTGTGATCCAATAAACAAGTAAAAACAAAACTAGAGCACAAACTTCAGCCAAGGTCAGGGGAACCGGTAAATGTTTCATTCTTTATCATTTTTTGTTTTTCAGTCATCCTTCTATATTTAAACGATCTTTTCAGCTTACAGTAACTCAAAGCCGATAACACCCTTTCTTTAGGAGTGAGAGTGGAAGAGAAAGAGGGAGCGGGGGAAGGAAAGCGAGAGGAAGAGCTTTAGTACTGGGAGTGGGAGAGATGGAGAGAGAGAAAACCGAATTTCTTTATTATGTATATTAAAACTAAAAAGGATTTCTGTACATGTTCTAAATCCAGCTGTCTGCGAAGAAGCACCCATACTGTTATTTTAAATTGTATGCAAATGGCTTTTATGTAACTGCATTTTTTATTAGATGTGTATGGCCAGCACATTTAGATGGCAACATGTTTTTTTCTTCTTTTTATTTATGTTTAATATTTTGCAATGAAAAAATACCAAAGTAACCACAGCACCAGCTGGCCAATGCCAGACCTATTGGCTTTGTCATTGCCTGTTTTTCCTTGCAGGGTCTTATTTGTAATGCCTCCTCTTCTGATGCAAGCCAGCTTTATCTAACACTTAGGGGCAGATTTACAAGCCCCTTGCGCCACTTTTGCGTCACTTTTAACATAGGAAAAGTGACGCAAAAGTGGCGCAAGGGGCTTGTAAATCTGCCCCTTAGTTTTCTTTTAGCCAATGTTACTGGCGTTTTGTCACTCAGCATTGACCTGTCTTAAAGTGAGAGGTTAATCATTTGTTGCTGGCCTTAGATTGTTTAATTTTGCTGTTTTGGTGGCAGATTGACAGAAGCACCCTGTGTTAAATTATAGTCGATACCTGTTGGAACCCGCAGTGTCTGGTTTGCTGAAGGGATGTCCTCAGCCTGGCAGAACGTACTGCTCCCGTCAAGGGCAGGTGATTACACTCACTGTACAACCCGTGCTCAGCCATGGGTACCTTGGCACTGGTCAGAAAGGCTTAGATCAGAGTCAATGTGTAAAGCAAAGGCACAGCAGCCACACGTGATAAATACACTGAGCATTACAAAAGAGCCTTCACACAGGATGTATGTAGAAAAAAATAACATTCAACACACATATTCAATCATTATAACATGAACATCATATACTTTTGGGCATAAAACACATTCGGAAATATTACTAGCAGCACTAGGCCCACTCATATTGTTATGATGTCAATAGGAAGCACACTTTGGACAATTACTAGTCTAACCTTCCCCATTTGAGAGAGAGCTCCCTAATACGGTGCACAATATAAAAATTATGTATGTACATGAAAATAGAACCCCTTTTAGCAGTACATAGGGCGGAGCCTCGTGGGAAAGGTAGAATGTGTAGGTCCCTCTAAAGAGATCTTTGATGTCCCTCAGTTCTCCGGGAGAACAGGAGGCCCGCTGTCAGGCCCTTGGAGAGCACACTTCAGGACACAACACTTCAGCAGATCCTCAGCCTAGGCCAGCCACTATTTAGACAGTTATTCTCCATATGCACAACAGAGTCTTCTGACAATGTGCACCACACAGTCCGGGTTCTCTGGTCCCACGTCCCCACAAGAGTAACTCCCCCTTTGCTGAAGGATGGCACCCGTAGTTATACTGTTGTGTGTCTTTGAAGTCGGGGGTGATTTAGGGGGTTTTCTTTTGACCCACAGATGTCTCCCTCAAATTGTAGGCCTGTCTGCCATGGGGCTGTGGAATACAGATCTAAATCTTTAGTGGGGCCATGATCCGGCCCATAGAGGCTTAGAGGCCCATTAGGATGGCGGGCGGACTTCCGTCTGCCCACCACCCTAGAGGTGCTGGGACCGGCTGCCAGTGGTGCGGCAGTCCTGTACCGGCGATTAGGATGCCACCGCCACCATGGCGGTGGCATCCTCTGTTCCCGGCATTGTGGCCGCGAGATGCCTGCCACCATGTCCATGACAATGCAGGGGGGTACCATAGGTACCCCCCCTGTGCACCCCCCTCCCCCCAATACCCTGTGGGCCCGCAATGGGCGCCCGGAAGAGAATTCCGCATGCCTTTCTGTGGCGGCGTTGGGCATGTTTCCACACCCATACTAATATGGATGGCGGTGTCTAGCAGACACCGCCACCATATTAAACCCTTTTCCACCCGGTCCACTTGTCGACTGGGCGGAAAAGCGGCAGCGGTCTTCCCGTCCACCGCGGTACCCACCGCCATACTAATATGGCGGGGGGTAAATGGGTGGCGGGCGGGTAAGGATGTAGGGCGTATCGCCTCCGCCATGCGGGCGGAGGCGATACGCCCTACATCCTAATGGGCCTCTAAGTGTCAAAACCTCTATCTTCAATCTATCTCATTCGGCCCACTGGAGCTAGGGAGCACGGTCCCCAAAACTCTTGGAGCATAGAAATGTCTATATTCTATAAGGGGCATTTCTACGTGAGTCACACCAAAACCCCCTTTACCAGTGGAAAGGGTTTGGCATTGCGAATGCACTGTTATGAAACATCATGAGGTTGCTGCACTGCAGTATGCCTCACTACTGGGGCGCACATGCGCTAGCACACACATCGACCTGTGATGGCAGGTGGGACACATAGTTCCCAGCACTAGGGGTGCAAGTGCCCCCACCCAAGTCTGCACTGCAGACTGGACACAGGTTTAACTATTATGTGTGTCTGTGTGCACTCACAAGACTGTGTTGGTAGGCAGCACATGCAATCACGGGCACCATAGGTGCAGGTGTGCACTTACAGCAGCTTAAAATGGCAAGCTGCTCTTAAGTTTACTCATCATAGATGCTAGTGCGCACCCACCATTCTGTAATGACAGACCGGCCCATGTTCGCACCATCTTTACAGTGGGAAAGCACCCAGAACCCAGAGGCCACGTAAGAAAATCATCAAAACCCAGGCGGAAAAAGCAAAAGAAGTTAATGGAAATGCGACTTGACAAGTATCAGGTCCAACATGCATCCCCCCAGCTGAAAGTAGTCCTACTCACTAAGGCGGGAGACCCTAGATAGGCCATCAGCGTTGGAATGGTCAATCCGCAGGAAGGAAATGAACCACCTCATTAGTTTTGGATTCTCACCCCTCCTCTGCATTAGCCACCTGAGGGGTCTGTGGTTCGTTTGGACCCAGAAGTGTGTTTTAAACAAATATGACCACAAGGGTCCAGACCACTGTGAAAGCATCCCTCTCTATCGCACTCCACCGTTGATCCTGTGGGAATAACCTTTGGGAGTTGAAAGCTACCTGCTGATCTAGGTCTTCCTCGTTGAGTTGAGACAGTTCCGCCCTGAGGCCATGTACGGAGGTATCCATCTGAACAATAAACTCCTGAGAGAAGTCCGGGGCCTGGAGCACAGGAGCCGTGCACATGGCATGTTTGAGGGAGTCAAATATGGTTTGGCAGACCTCTGTCCATTACTGGGCTGCTTCTTTGAAGTCAGTTGCATCAAGAGGGTCACAATTGTGCCATATCCCTTGATGAACCTCTGGCAATACTTAGCGAGGCAGAAGAAGGCACTGGCTCCTGTTTGGGTTTTGGGGGCTCCCAGGCCAGGATAGCTTCAACCTTGACCTGTAGTGGTTGCACCTTCCCCTGGCCCACCCAGTGTTCCAAGTACACCACTGATCCTTGCTCTATTTAGCACCTACTGGCCTTGATAGTCAGACCTGGTTGCTGCAGAACATGAAGTACTTCCTGGATGTGAAATAGATGGTCCTCCTAACTGTTACTGAAGAAGGCAATGCCATCCAGATCAGCAACTGAGAAGGCCCCCATACCAGCAAGGATCTGGTTCACCATCCTCTGCAATGTGGTGGGTACATTCTTGAGTCCAAAGGGCATGACCCTGAATTGGTAATGCCCTTCTGGAGTGGAGAAGGCAATTTTCTCCTTGGCTCCCTCGGTGAGGCCGATCTGCCAGTACTCGGAGGTTAGGTCAAAGGTAGTTAAACACTGGGCCACCCCCAACCTGTTGATAAACTCACCTGCCCGTGGAATTATATGGGCGTCCATCTGGGTCACTGAGTTAAGCCCCTTATAGTCCACATAGAACCTTAGTTCAGGTGTGGTGCCCGCCAGAGTGGCTTTTGGTACCATTAGCACCAGACTGGACCTGGGGCTGTTGGAGAGTTCTATGTAAGCTTAGGCGGAGTTCAGGGAGTTCCGCTGCAAAAAACCTCATACACGGAGTTCCGCAGCGGCGGAGTGCTTTAGAAAATTTCTGTTTGAGGTAAGTTTCTGTGCCACGCTGTGAAATTATCGCGAGCGGCACCATGTACAGCACAAGCGGGCGCTGCTACCTTTCTGCCGCTCAAGTAGATTCTCTACTGGAGCGGCAGCTTTCTCAACGCGAACAGACGGTTTCTCAATGTGAGCGGTCGTGAACATACATTGCTACTCGCATTGAGAAATCCGACTGCCCACATTGAGCAATCTCGCCGGGAGGTTGATATCCCTCGCTCGCGCTTGTCAACTTGTCATTAACGAGAGCGAATGAGGAAACGTCTTGCTGCAAGGTGGATTTTCCTCACTCGCGCTCGCCTACTTGATGTTGACGAGCGCAAGCAAAAAAAAAAACTCTGCTACGAGGAGCAGAGCGCAGGTTTTTGGAACTCCGCGAGCTCTGTGTAACACGGAGTGCGGAAAACTCCGCAAACTCCATGAGCGGAGTGGAGTTCACCGCCCAGGCTTCGTTCTATGATCCCCAATTCTAGCATCTTAGTCACCTCTGCCTTGATCAAAGCTCTCACCTTATCTGACAACCTGTAAGATTGGTTCTTAACCGGGAGGTTGTCATCTGTGTCCATATCATGAGTGCACAGGGAGGTTGTCCCCAGATAAGAGAGAACAAAGAGGGAAACTGTCCCAACACTTGGTGACAATCCCTCTGCTGGTCAGCAGTCAGGGTGGGGGATAGGATTACTCTTTCCACTGACCCAGTCATCTCCTGGGAGCCCAGCAGGTCAGGAAGAGGCTTACTTTCCTCTTCCTCATCCCCATCCATCACTATTAACATGGTAACCTCGGAACTCTCAAAATATGGCTTGAGGCGATTGACTTGCAGTACCCGGAGATGCTGCCTTGGGGTCTTGAGATCCACCAGGTAGGTGGTCTTCCTCTTTCTATCAATCACCTCGTAGGGCCCAGCCTATTGGTCCTGAAGGGCCCCCGACTCTACAGCCTCATCTCCCACACCTTCTGTTCTAGTGTCAATTCCACTGGAGCGGCATTCTTGTCATACCAGTCCTTCATGACATCGTGTCTAGATTCTGAGTTGTGGGAGGCTTGCTTTCACAGCTTGGCCATTTGGCTCCGGAAGACGAACATGTAGCTTACTACATCCCGTGGAGTTCTCTTGAGAGACTGCATCCAGCCCTCCTTTACCAAACTCAGAGCTCCCCTGACCGGGTACCTAAACAGGAGTTCAAAGGGGCTAAACCGCACTCCCTTCTAAGACACCTCCCGGTATGCAAACAACAGGCATGGCAGGAGGACATCCCACGTTTCATCAGAGCATCTGGTAGGCCTCATAACCTGCCTTTTAGGGTCTTGTTGAATCTACCCACAAGCCTGTTAGTTTACGGGTGGTACGAGGTGGAGAACTTATTTGTCACCCCACACTCTCTCCACATAGCCTGCATGTACACAGATATGAAGTTCATGCCCCTGTTAGACAACACCTCCTTGGGGAATCCCACTCAGTTAATATCTCCACGAGGGCCTTCGCCACCGGCCGTGCGGTCGTGGTCCTTAGCGGGATCATCTATAGTGATCGTGTGGCATGATCCAGCAGCTATATCTAACAAATAAATCCCTTTGGGAAGCATAAATTGCATGCCAGATTCACACTGTTCACTCAGACAACTGGAGCTAATCACAATAGCCAACAAATCAAATATGCAAATGGTTATTCATTAATTCAATATAAAAAATAATACCAAGTTAATGATTGAAGAAATCACATTGAGCACTATTAAAAACAATACGACACCAATGCATTCAGGGTTATTGCACAATACAATGCACAATAAAGTAAATATTCAAAACAAAGTGCACATCAAATATAGGAATCAACATTAATAATCCATCCTAAATCAAATTTAGGAATATGATCCAATAATGAGATATATTTCGATTCCATAACAAAATAAAAATATTTCATCAAAACCTGAGCACAACCATCAAATCATGTGTATATATGTGTTATCCACAAAATATAAACAGGACAATTTCACGATTTGTTGCAATATAGATATATCTTCTCTTTTATTCCCTTTTCTTTTTCTTTCGTTGGTCCAGCCAACACGTGTTTCGTAACCCGGGAGTGCCCGCGACTTCCTCAGGGCTGGAAGAATGAATATAAAGTATACTAATCACAAATACATTCCTATGATTATACATTAAATTAGTATCTTAGTATCTCACCAAATATATGAAATATATTGGTCAGTGAATATCATTCCAACACAACATGACAAATATTCTTGCTGTTACAGTTGATCATTTGTCTAATTATGAAGTTTCTACCTTCATGATTTGTGAATTCTTTTTTCTTATCCATAGCCCTATCACAAACTCTACAGCTCCCACATTTATGAAAACCCACATGACTTTGAGATAACCAGTTGATAATGGGTTGCGGTTTTGGATAGCTGGGACTAAGTAATGATCTGATAGTTTGACCTCTCCTGTAAGAAATCAACGGAACATTTGTTATCTTTTTCTCTAGATTTTTGTCCACTCTAAGTATGTGCCAGTGGCGTTTCATACTGTTTCTTAACTGTAGGGAAATTCCATTATAATCCGTCACCATTCTAAGAGCCTGAGATTGTTTGGTTCTGATCGGTTTGTCTTTCAATGTCTCTGCTCTCTTTGTTGTCAATATTCTGTTCTCTGCTTTCTCAATTGTACGTTTGTCATATCCTCTGTCACTAAAACGTTTTTTCATGTTCCCCACACAGGTTTTAAAATGAATATAATCACTACAGTTTCTTCTGGCCCTTACTAATTCCCCATACGGAATTGAGTCTTTTTGATGCTTGGGATGTGCACTATCTGCATGTAGTAGTGCATTGCAAGAGGTGGGCTTCCGATGTAGTCTATTATGAATATGATTGTTTTCAATGAATAGGACCACATCCAAAAATTCTATTTCTTTATCACTGTAGTTCGAAGTAAATCTTATTCCCATGTCGTTGGAATTCAGAAAATCAAAAAACAATTTAAGGTTGTCCATTGTACCAGACCAGATCCATATCCTTATGCGACAATCTGGCACTCGGGAGTATTGGGGACTCATTGATTGATCCTTATGTTCCCTTTTGTTTTAGGCTACTATTTTGAATCATATTCACCGCTTTGGTATGTTTCTATTTTGTCCTTATAGATGTCCCTTTGGCATGGTTTATTTTCACTTTCACCTTATAATTTTGGTGTATTTAGGGATTCAGGTCAGTACTGGTTTCTCACTTGTTTGGAGATATATTCGATTTTTTATTATTTATATACACTCTTTTTCAGCAATATGGGTCTGGTTCTATCCCCTACTGTTTTGGAATTACATATTGTCACGTTGTGTTGGAATGATATTCACTGACCAATATATTTTATATATTTGGTGATTCGCACTAAGATACTAATTTAATGTATAATCATAGGAATGTATTTGTGATTAGTATACTTTATATTCATTCTTCCAGCCCTGAGGAAGTCGCGGGCACTCCCGGGCGACGAAACACGTGTTGTCTGGACCAACGAAAGAAAAAGAAAAGGGAATAAAAGAGAAGATATATCTATATTGCAACAAATCATGAAATTGTCCTGTTTATATTTTGTGGATAACATATATACACAAGATGTGATGGTTGTGCTCGGGTTTTGATGCAATACAGTGTGTAATCCTTAGTGATTACGATTTAGGAGGGGTGGGTGACCCTTCTTCCCTTGAGCATCCATAAGATGACTTATACTCATCATAACACTGGCAAAGGGCTAGCGCCATCACCAACCAGGGACCTTTCACCCATTCAGTGTGATTTAAAATAAAAATATTTCTTTAAAAACTACCAAGGAGCAATGCATTTCGGTGGTGTTAACAGGTCCAACCACCTTCTTCAGGCTTTACAAAAACACAATTAAAAATTCCCAGCACTTTTGAATCTGTCTACAAAAAAAGAGAGAAAATAAATATATATATATATATATACGTATATGTAATTATGTGATGTCAAATCCATCAATAATTTTGACATTTTTTAGTTTGACAACATTCCTCTTTGTACCCAACCAAAATATATTGTAATGAATCAATAAACATACACACTCAATTGTTGGCTCTATAGTATTAAAACGACTCCTGTTACACACATCATTCACTCATCACACTGGGAGGACAAGATTCCTAGAGTGACCACTTGTTTATTCCCTATCAATAAAATAATCTAATCATACCACTCTTCGAATTGCCTCATATCAAACCATGTGGGTTGTATTGTCATCTTGACTTGTATCCCGAGGGTACTGCTCGCAATAAATATTTCAGTACCGGTGAACTACACACGTTACATCACACTGACCCACTAATAACGGATCATTCATACGCAACCAATAACTCCACTCATCACATGGTAACAACCAAAAACCCACCGTAATCTGAGCGTGTGATCTATATACAAGGAAAGAATCTCCCAATTTAAATCTTCCAAACAGCTTCACTGGGAGCAGGACTTATATCTGTCAAAAATGGAACAGAAAATATCATTTTGGGCAAGATATTTCTCCTCAAAATATTAGTAGATCATTCATATTGATCTAACAACCTACCCCAGATGTATACTTATACAGGTAATCACAGCTTCTTAGTCAGTGACCTTTAAACCAAACAGGCGATAAACTTCTCCTTTTTATTCATTCCCATCTGAAATACGAGTTTTAAATAAATACCATTACATTAATATTTGCTCGTTTTCTATGTATAAACCTTCCTTATTATATAAACCCTCAGTGGGCTTGAACAAAATTACCTTATAGTCATGAACACACTCCACCAGGGTATTCTCACTGAGGGAAAATTCAAACTACGGGTGCCACCCTTATTCTTCGGCACATTCACTGTTGTGTGATCTTTAAAGCCCGACACCCTGCAATTCTGAAAAAATAAAAAAATAAACAAACGCGTTTTTTCGCCTATTATATCATAATCGATATTTTTTTTTATGTGCATAAGATCTCTTTTCAATTAACCTCTCCATTTAAATCTCTATTGTGCGTGCATGGCATACACAAGACAGCTCGTTGCCGAACCTAGCTAATACTCAGATATTACCATTAAGTCGTTAAAAGGAAAGGCTACACGGAAAGGGTACCTACTCATATTCTAAAAACCTCAACCTTGGCGTCCACTTACTGGGATTAAAAAATCTCCGCGTCCGACCGTATGTCCGTGATAATACTTCAAATGTCCCCTTTTGCTGTTTTTGTAGTCTTTACTCTGACTCAATTGTCGCGCCAAAATATTCCCGAGGAATAACAAGAAAATATGGCATGATCCAGCAGCACCAGGGTGCACCGGTGCCTCTTGGCTGTTGGTGGGTGAAAGTAAGCGTGGGTGTAGTTTTCAGAGTTAACTCCGCGAAGTACAAAAAAAACTCTGCGCACTACGCAAACCTCCGCGAGCAGCAGAGTGCATTAGATAAATGCCAGTTCGCGGTGCTTGCCTGCACTATGCAATCATCGCGAACGGCACCATGCACAGTGCAAACGGGTGCTGCTTCCTTTCTACTGCTCGAGTAGATTTTTACTCATGTAGCAGCTTTTCTCAACGCGAACAGACGGTTTCTCAATGGGAACGGTCGCGAGCATATGCGACCACTCGCAATGAGAAATCTGACCGGCCAGATTGAAAAATCTCGCCGGAAGGTCGATTTTCCTCACTCGCGCTCGCCAACTTGAAGTTATCGAACGAGAGCAAGGAAAAAAACTCCGCTCCGCAACGCAAAGCGGAGTTTTTCGGATCTCCACGAACTTTGCATAATACGGAGTGTGGAAAACTTCGCAAATTCTGCGAGCGGAGTGGAGTTCACCGCCCAGACCTAGTCCACAGGCCCTACTATGTCGATGCCCACCCGCTCAAATGGGGTGTCAATGACAAGCAAGGGGTTCAGGTGATCTTTAAGCTTCTGCCCCATCTTGCGACTGGCCTGGCATGTCATGCAGGTCCTGCAGAATGCATCCAAAGACACCCTTAGTCTGGGCCAATAAAAGTGAGGAGCAAGCCAGGCAAAGGTCTTGTCCTGGCCCAAATGTCCTGCCAGGGGAGGTCATGGGCCAACTCCAATAGGAAGGCTCAATAACACTGGGGGACCATCAGGGCCCTGAGAGTCCCCTGTCAGGAGCCTTAGACTCACTGTACAGAAGGCCGTCCTCCCAGTATAGGTGATAAGTCCCGGATTTATCACCGGATGCCTGGGCCTCAGCTTGTCGCCATTGGCCTAGAGGGCGGGCACTCTCTCTGTGCCCTACAGAACTCCTCACTGGTGGGCCTCCTTCCACTTGCCAACAGGCAATCTCAGCTAGGACAACAGGGACAGCAATGACCTCTGAGATGGACTCCGGGTTGGCCTGGGAGAGTTCCCCATTCATCTCACCAGAGGTACATTCCGAGGCGGACCTTCCCTGTCCTCGTCCTCTCCCCTTCTTAGCGGCGGGGGCTGGGTCATTGTTCCAGACCCCAGCGCCTTCTGGCTCCCATCACAGGTAGCTATGGACCGCGTGGTAGCATAGATCCAGTCAGGTAACCCCAACATCTCCACATGATCCCGGAGCTCCATTTCCTTCCAGATAGTGTGCTCCAGGTCATTAACCAAAAGACAAGCCACTGACGTGGCAGAGCTTACAAAGACCTTCAACAAGCCTGACATCCCTCTCAATTCAAACGGTACCTGGGCCACCGGGAAATGACTCTCTCTGTTGTCTGCCACCACCACCTGGTGGGTGGCCTGGGTGATTACCAGCTCCGGGAACACCAGTTGACTCCTTACCATAGTCATAGTAGCCCCTGTATCCCTCAGATCGTCTACCCCTGCCCATTGATGGTGGCCCGGTACCTATACTTTGCTGCCTGTATTCTCAGGAACTTGCATCCAGAGAACCATCTCACAGGCACCCAGGGACACTGGGGTAACACCACTAAGCTACCCCTTCATTATCCAGAGCCACCTTCTCCCTCATGGCTACGCTTGCCACCCCTAGAGCCTTTCCCCAGCTCAGGGAGGGGCACCTGCTTTGAACACTTGGGATCTCCTTTGTACTGTCCATACCCATAGCACTCAGAGCACCTACGGGTCATTGGCAACTAATTTTGGTCTGAGGCAGTTTTTTTCAGGGGACCAGACTGGGAACTCATGATTGACCCTTTTCCCCAGGAGTGTTTTTGAGGGCAAACAGAAGACTCCTTATTCTTGTCATCCCCTCCTTCCTTTGGTGGGGACCCTGCCCCGCCCCTTTGGAAATCCCCTCCAGCTATCTTCTTAAACACTCTTGTGTTGGCCCAGAGGTCCGCTTCTTCAGCAAGCATCCTTCAATCAAACTCCTTGTTGTCGACCAGGTGTTGGCGCAGGTTGGTTAAGCAGGTCTCCAGGAAATGCTACCTTGGGACTAAATTGTACAATCCCTCATAGTGCTTGACCTTACTGCCCAACACCCATTCCTTCAGTGCCTTACTTGTGTAATCTAAGAAGTTGGCCCAATTCTGTGTGGATAGTTTGCTACTGGCCCTAAACCGTTAGTGGTATTTTCCTTGGGTCAATCTAAACATGTTGACCAAAACCGTCTTCATGGCAAGGTACTTAGTCCGGTCAACCACGTCCAGTGTTAGGAGGTTGTCTCTCCCATTGGGGGCATGTACCTCCATAAACTACCTCCCCAGCTTTCTTCAGGGACCTGGTGCACCTTCACTGCCTCTAAACTTGGAAGGAGTGAGAACGTTGAAGGGTAAGCCCTCAGTTTCCCCAAAAATTGCAATACTACATCAAGGAGGGGGAACCCTAAATGTTGTGCGTGTGTTTATTCTAACTACAGCTGGTGGACAGTACGCACCCAGGTAAATTAGTGCCTGCACCACATTTGCTGGAGTTTGAGTCTTGTCTTTGACATGAATGGGTCTGTCTGCTGACAGATTCCTATGTTATTTATACACGTGTAAGCACACAGATTCCTGTTATTTATACACATGTGAGCACACACAAGTGTGTTTACACATATATATACATATATTGGGGTCCTCACCCACAGGTGCCAACTGTGGCTTGACTCATCATGGGACGCTCACTTATGCCCTGGCGGTGCACAGGTGGGCTCAGAGCATTTGTCAGCGGAGCTCCTATAACTATAGAGTGCAGAGAGGGGGAGTGAAATTAAAATTACCTCTAGATCCTCTGGTAACAATTCTTATTCTCTAGGGCCTAGGGCAAAATTAAAAAACAGATTAGATGTTGTTTGGATATAGCTCTCCAGGACATCTATAAGATCGACATGTTTTAGCCATGTGTCTGCCTGTCTAGGGTCAATCGGCTTTCTTCAGGACCTCCTATAACCCTGCATTCAGGGGTTACACAATCAATGTTTAGTGCAAAGTAAATATTTTAAAACATGCGCGCAAAATACCGACCATACACAATGGACTTTTTCCTGGTATGGTCTTTTTTCTGAAAAAGAAAAGTACATATTAATCCAGTATTATTCAATCCGCCTTTTTAGGGAAACTAAAATCCCTTTGTGGTGCGTGGAGAATCATGCTTCACACATGGGAAAAAAACACACACGTTGGAAGAAAAACACCCCTGATTAGACGGAAGGCATCTGTGTGGTCTTACTTTCATTAAGCGATATTGTTTAAAAACATTACAAGGCTGTTTTTTGTCTCTCCGTGGGGCGTGGTCACGCGCCGTGACAAGATGGCAGCACTGGGCTGAGCTCCGCTCGGACGTGGAGCTCTTTTCGGCATTTCAGCCTATTTCAGCTGTGTTGGAGGGAAGACACCTTCATTTCTGCGCTTCCTGATGGTCGGAGCAGCATTTGGAGCTACTCTGACACCGAATGCCTCCTTGTTTGACCCAGTGGCGGCGGCGGTGAATTTCCTCTCATAAACGCGAGCGGCCACCATTTTGAGCCTGCCGCTCGCTTCTCCAGAGCTCCTGCTGAGGTAAAACCGGCGTTTTGCTCACTTAACGCTCTGCAACGTTTCTTTCTCTTCTCCTTGTAGTCGCTGCTATTTTTCAAAATGAACATTTACATTTACAGCTATGCCTCCTTTCTAAGGCACATTTTGATCCTGTTCTCTGCTATTTTTCACATGCGGGTGCCTCACATAATTTTCTGCTTTTTTCTTTTGTACGTTGACTTTGCTTAATTTGTCTTACGCACATTTGCTGAGCAGCTATTTTCTTGGAAGGAGAGGAAGAGAGGAAATGCCCTTTTTTTCCTGGTTGATTAGCATTTCTTCTCCATTCCTATCTTCCTCTGCAGTGTGCATACATAGCATATGGAACGACTGAGATTTCCATTAAAGGTGTTACATCGTCCTTCTAGTCACTTCACGATGGCTAGTGACATTCCAACCTCTGTCAGAGCTTCATCTTCTGGCACAAACCCAAGAGAGTTAAAAATGACCCCCCCACACCCATTTTGTCATCTCATAATCCTGTTCTTGATACTATTCTTGATGAGGTGAGGGGATTCAACTCTTTTATGTCCTCTACTAATGAGAAGCTCCAACAAATTGAGGACAGGTGGATTAATATGGAAGCAAAGGTGTTTGATATGGAGCAACGTATCAGTGATTTACATGATGTTACTACTAAGATTCCTATTCTGGAACAGGAGATTCAACGTCACCAGCAACATACTGAGGACCTTGAAAACCGCAATAGACATAATAACCTTTGTCTATATGGCTTACCAGGGAATTTGGAGGGTCCAGACCTCCTTTTTTTCTAAAGAGGTTCCTGCCTGAGCTTTTGGATCTTCCACTAGAGCCTTCACAAATATCCAACATGCACATCGTCTTGGTCGAATTCAACCAAACTCTACTAGACCTAGAGGAATTATAATGCTATTTCTGGAATTTACAGATCTCATGCTTGTGCTTAAAGCAGCAAAAGTGAAGCATTGCTTTATATGGTCTGATCACACGGTTTATCTTTCTCAGGATCTCACCAATGCCACTAATGCCAGAAAAAAGGAGTTTTTGGCCCTTCGCCCTCAGATGAGACAGTTGCATATTCGCTATGGCATTTTGCACCAGTGCCTGTGTAAAGTTACTCATGAGGGCTCTACTCGTCCTTTTGATGATCCTGTTAAATTAAAGTATTTTCTCCGAAGTCTCTCACCGAATTCCATTGATAGTTCTATCCAATGTCTCTAACTTATTTTCTATAAGGTTCCATATAGCTGTTCATTTTCTTATTTCCTAATATCTCTTTCTCTCTCGTTACGTCTGTTTTTGGTGCTGTTACGCCCCACGCTCACTTCGTTTACTCTCCGTCTTAGATCTGGATCTCTTTCCTTGATCTATTTCTTTTTCTTACTATTTCCTTTTCTTTTTCTGTCCTTAATTGTTTGTCCTTTTTTTTATTCTGTATGATGCATGTGCTTATCTTTGCTATTTGTTGTTGTGCATATTGTCTTTCATATTTATCTAATAAAGCAAACTTGAAGGGGAATTGAAACAATTAGAAATGGGCATGTGGCAAGATGCAACAGGGGCTCAAGAAGTCACACTGAGAGACAAACTTACTGAGTTCAAGGACACGGCGGAGCGGGAGGCCCGCTTTCACGGCAAATATTTTACTGCTCGTAAATATGGGGAGGGAGAGAGACCCAGCAAAGCACCCGCGATGGAAATTCGCCTAACTCGCTTTTCCAGCGATGTCCTGGAATAGTCGATAGTACTGGAGCACAGGAACAGCCTCGACATACTACACACTTTCATCGAATTTTACACTGACCTATACAGCACTCGCAGAACTGAGCCCCCTGACCTTTTTCATTACCTTGGGGATATTGCATTTGGGTGGCTTGGGGATCACCACAGAGAATTCTTGGTGGCACCGTTTGACGATGATGAGCTGCGTGCAGCCATTATGCAGATGAAATCAGGGAAGGCCCTGGGCTCTGACGGGCTCCCCATTGAGTTTTACAAAAAGTACCTTGACCAGCTACTCCCTGTCTTGAAGGAGGTTTATCTAGAGGCACAGAAATTGCAGATCTTACCTGGCTCGATATTAATACCTGGCAAAGCTTCAGATGGTTGCGATCCGTACCGGCCCCTGTCCCTTATTAATACTGACACAAAGATTCTCGCCAAGATGATAGTCAACCGACTCAGCCTTCTGATGGACAAATTGGTTTTGCCGGATCAGGCCGGATTTATCCCCGGTAGAGCAACCTCCCACAATCTCCGCACTCTTCTTTCCATCCTACAAAATGTCGACCCTCAACTGGCACTAGTGGCGGTCTTTTTAGATGCCACGAAGGCCTTCGATTCTGTGGAGTGGGATTACCTGTTCACCATTCTCCAATGTATGGGACATCCCAAAGGTTTTTTATCATGGATACGCCTCCTGTATGCCTCTCCAGTAGCCAGAGTCCTCATCACTGGCCACACCTCCCCCCCTTTGCCATTACCCAGGGCACGCAGCAAGAATGTACACTCTCTCCGCTTCTCTTTGCCTTGGCCGGGGAGCCTCTGGCTGCCAGGGTCAGACAACATAATCATGATAAGGCTCTTCGCTGCTTCCTCCGTCCCATCCTTATCTCCCTCTACGCGGACGATATTACCCTCTATGTCCGTGAACCATCGCAAAATCTCAACCCATTACTTCGTAAGTTCGTCCGTTTTGGTGGTCTCTCTGGAATCCACATCAACTGGGCCAAGTCCCAACTTTTCCCACTTACTGCTTCTGTATCGCCATTTGACAGCGACTTTCCAATTGAATGGTGCAGCATGGACCTAAAATATTTGGGGATCCATGTTACCGCCGATCGCTACGAACTGATGAGGCTCAACTATGGGAGGATGATGGAACATATCACCAACTGCATAACGAGATGGAATGCCCTCCCTCTCACTATGACGGGTCGGATTTCCCTCATTAAAATGGTCATCCTCCCTTAAATCTTGTACTTGTTCTTAAATATTCCTTATAACCCCGGCTGCCATATTTTCTCCTCACTGCGCTCGGAATTAACCAGATTATTATAGGGCGGTAAACACCCGAGACTACAATGGGACCTATTTGCTCGTCCCTATTCTCAGGGGGGATTCGACGTCACCAATTTCAAGCTGTACTATCTCTGTGCCCAAGCACACTACACCCATTATTGGTTTCACCCCCCCAGGTACACGCCTCATGTGGCAACTGAACATTGGCTGGCGGACCCCGTTCCGTTGGATGGGGTTATACTGACTGCGCTTACACAGCTCGCTCGCAATCCGACCTCTGTGGGCTGCATGGTGAAGGCCTGGCAACGCATTTCTACCTGCCTGCAAGCCCCTATGCTATATTTGCCTCTGCTTCCCCTTACTTATCATCCAAAAATGCCAGTTCTGCAAGAGGGTGCTTTTAAAAAAACTAAGCCGAAATACAACATCACTTGCTGGGGAGATCTCTATCTACACGGAACATTTTGCACGTCACAACAGCTCTTTTCTCAGTCACCACCCTCCCCCATGGACATCTTCATGTACGTCCGACTGCGGCAGGGCCTCAAGGAATATACCACCACATACCCTCTAGAACCCCCGATGTCTCGACTTTACACCACATACTGCGCACTGACAATGCCTCGCTCTTAGTATCCACTCTCTATCACAGCGTATCTACCGATATCACATACTCCCCCTACACTGCCCGGGACAAGTGGTCTTTTGAGCTGGGGCAGGAAGTCACTGATAAGCAGTGGGTGTATTGCTGCAAACAGACTACACAAATCTCCTCTAGTAGTCCACCACGAATTATTCGTTATGAGTTCCTACACCGTTTATACTATACCCCGGTAAAGTTACACAAATATAAACTACGTGACACTAATAAATGCGATAGATGCGGCTCAGACTCTGCTGACTTCCTACATCTTGCCTGGGAATGCAGCTCTGTTGTGGCCTACTGGCAGCAGGTGATCACCGCTCTAGACCTGATGATATCCTCTACACTGTCACCCTCTCCCCTCCTTGCTCTTCTTGGTTACACGGAAGATCTTGCCGCAAAGCATCGCAAATTTGTCTCCTTTAGCCTACTGTTGGCCAGGAGACGAGTAGCATGCAGTTGGGGTCGCGGCAGAGCACCTAAATTTAAGGAATGGATTACTGATATGATTTTTTGGTAAGACCAGACATTTATCTATTCGGTACTCCTCCCTCTAACCTCCCGCCCCAGAGATATTTGGGATCCACTTTAGATGTATCTCCTTGAACATCCGAACAAGGCAGATTGTAATACTCGCTCCCCCCATGCACTCCATCCCACGACTTAAACATTCGCTGCTACCATGCTGTGCGAATATGTTTGCCTGCACAAGATTGTTCTCATTTGCGCTACGCTCAGGCCATTCTACACATGAGTGATACTATTTTCCTCTCATTTGATAAACTGTTTGTTTTTTGCATAACTCCTTTGATATGTGATATATCCTATCGATTTTTATTATGCTGGACTCTATATTATACTGTCATGATACACTGATGTCGCTGCTACGCATTAACTTCTCTGTGGACTATGTCTATCATACTTGCTGTTATTGCTGAAACTTAATAAATAAATGAAAAATATATATATATATTTATCTAATAAATGGTGTTTTTCTGTTTCCAGCTGTATTCCTGAATTGTATCATCTCCATCCATGTAATACCTACCCCTCCTCCCAATATGTGTAATATTGTCCTGTGGAACGTTCGTGGTCTGGGACACCCCTTTAAAAGACAAAAGGTACTCTCTCATTTGTCTAGACTGAATTCTCATGTTTCGTTCATACAAGAAACTCATTGTAATGATACAGAATCTCTTAAATTAAAGAGACAGTGGGTAGGCCAAGTTGTTTATTCTCCAGCCTCCAATCGTAAGGGTGGTGTTGCTATTCTCTTTCATAAGTAGTTGCATGTACACATTTTATCTACACAATGTGACACTGATGGACGTTGGGTAATGGCTAAGGTTGTCATTCACAATAAAGGACTTGTTTCATTTAATATTTATGGGCCCATTAAACTAGACCCTGACTTTTGGCATAACATTAAGATTTTGCTTTCCTCCATTGATAATCCTAACATTATTGTTGCTGGTGATTTTAATCAATGGTTAAACCCATTCTCTGATAGACAGTCCAAATGCTAATTCAATCCCGATAAATCCCACAGATCATTTCAGTCTGCCATTGCCTCACGTCCATTATTTGCTGTTTGGAAAACCTGTAATCCTGATTCTGTTGAATTTACATTTTTTTCTAATGTCCATCATACTTGTACTAGAATTTATTATATTTTGGTTAGTTAACCCCTACTCCCATCTATCCAATTGTCCGAGATTGGATCTACTTCTTTTTCCGATCATGCTCCTGTACTTTCCGCACTTGACCTCTCCCTGAGTACTCCATAATTTAGTTGTAGGAAACTTAATCATTTTTTTTATTGTCAGATAATGACTTCACTGCTGAAGCCACTACCTTAATTAAATTATGTTTTAATATTAATAATCCTTTGGACACTTCTTTTTCTAATACTTGGGATGCCTTTACGGCCTCTTTTCGTGCCTTTACTATTGCATACTCAGCAAGAAAGAAGAAAACCACCAAGGCCAAGTATATAACTCTACTACAACAGCTCAAATCGCTGGAACATACTTGCTTTACTTCTAAATCCCCGCTGACTCTCCATGAATTAATTAAGGTCAAATTTGCTCTTAACAAACTTGCCACAGTTGATGCTTGCAATGTCCTTCTTAAAATTAAGTCCAAATATCATAGGGGCCAAAATAAAGCTGGCAAAATGCTGGCCAATTTTTTAAAAATTTAATCTGAGCGTAAAAATATTGGGCCCGATTCACAGAACTAACTTAAGACAAAATCCTAAACTTACTACTCATGGTATTCACAGAATGCACTTACGACTGTTCTAAGTTTATATCCGTGCTCGGGCCGGAATTTCCGCACCCGGAGTGTAAGCTCCGCACTCGGAGTGTAAGCTCCACACCCGGAGCTGAATTTCCACCATTGGGCCGGAATCTCCACAATGCATCAGATATAGTCAATTAACACCAGATTGTGGGTATTCCGGCCCGGAAGCGGAGATTCCGGCCCGATGGTGGAAATTCCGCTCCGGATGTGGAGCTTGCACTCCGGGTGTGGAGCTTACACTCCGGGTGCGGAAATTACGGCCCGAGTGCGGACGTAAACTTAGGACACTCGTAAGTGCATTCTGTGAATACCATGAGTAGTAAGTTTAGGATTTTGTCTTAAGTTAGTTCTGTGAATCGGGCTCATTGGTCCTATCCTAAATGAATTTACCAACAAATTGGCGTCTTCCGATGAAGATAGTTCTACTACGTTTCAATATTACTATCAGTCACTTTATTCTGATGACACAAACACCTCTAGTCAAAATATACACACCTTTTTTAATGGCCTTCCTAAAACCCCATCCTGTCAGACAAATTTGATTTATTAGAAGCTGAGATCACTCTCCAAGAAATAAATGATGCCATTAAATCTTTAAAAGATCTAAAGCACCTGGTCCCAATGGCCTCTCAGCTGAATTTCTTTCCACTTTTTCTTCTATTTTTGCCCCTAAACTTCTTGCTCTTTTTAACTCCTTCCTTGAAGAATCTAAGGCATCTGGTTCCTTTATGGAAGCTTTGATTGTCCTTATTCCCAAACCCTTGTAAAAATTATCGCCCTATCTAATTAATTAATTATTACTGCAAGATATTTGCTAAAATCCTTGCCTCTCGTCTTGAGAATAGTGTGCCATTATTGGTAAATACCGATCAATCTGGTTTTGTTAAGGGCAGATTGGCTGCTGACAATGCTCAAATGTTTTCTAATATCATCTCGTTGGAAAAAAATACCAGTCTCCTCTTGCAGCATTGTCCCTGGATGCCGAGAAGGCTTTTGATCGTATTAATTGGCAATTCATGTTTAATGCTCTTCAATAGTATGGTTTTGGACCGGATTTTTATCTCTTTTGTTAAACAGTTATACTATGCTCCTTGTGCCAGTATTTTTGTGAATAACCATTTTTCTAAATATTTTCCCTTGTATAGAGGTACCCGTCAGGGCTGTCCTCTTTCACCCTTGTTATTTGTTTTGTGTTTCGAACCTTTCCTTGAACGCATCTGTGTTAATTCACTTATCTCAGGATTTATACATAACTCCACAGAAACTAAATTGTCAGGGTACGCCGATGATATTCTGGTGTATATGTCTAATCCTATTTCCTCCCTTCCTCCCTTTTTACATGAAGTTCAGTTGTATTCTAGCTTCTCTGGATATAAATTGAACTTCTCCAAAACAGAGGTACTACCTTTGAACTCCCTTTCCTACCAATATATGTTCACTAACACTAACTTTACTTGGCCTCCTACAAAAATAAAATATCTTGGAATTTGGTTTTCCTCTACTCTTTCTAACACAATCAGTTATTCGTTCAATGCATTAATTACCAAATTACAGAAATTACTACTCTCTTGGTCACCTCTCCATTTGTCATGGTGGGGTAGATTGGACACTATTAAAATGATGATTGTTCCCCATGTCCTTTACGCATTATCCATGTTACCTTTTCAGATTCCCTTTTCATATTTTTCTCAAATTAATTCTACTTGTATCCAATTTTTATGGCATAATAAACATCCCCATATTGCCCTTGTGAAACTCATGCGTCCCAAAAATAAGAGTGGTGTTCGTTTTCCTGACTTAAAATTCCATCACTCTGCATTTTTAATTAGACATTTTTTTGCCTTAATTTATGACTTTGCTGATAATCCTATGCCCCGTTGGATTACATTTGAACGCTCCCCATTGAAGGATTTTTCTTTCAAAAGCATAATATATATGTCTAACTGCACTTTCATATCAAATAATCCTATTTTGAAATATTCCCAACAATAATATATAATATCTTGTCAGCTAATCTTGATCCACACCAATGTTTTTTGTCCACTACTATTTGGTATAATAAATGTATTAAATTCAGACGTAAATCGTTCTACTACAAGCACGGGAAGGGGAAGGGAATTATGTTTATTTATCAGTTGGTTCTTCATTATTCTGTTATTCCCTTCTCCCAATTGCAGTCACAGTACAATTTGCCTAACTTGTTTCTCCATGAGTACAATTTTCCTTCAGCTTCTCCATCACTTACCCCTACCACATCGATATACAGTATTTCTCATGACCTTAGACCTAAGGCTGCTTCTATTTATAAGATGTTGTTGTCACCTGTTATTGAACAATCTAAATCCCATTCCGATTTACTTTGGGAAGCGGATTTATCTTTATCGCTTCCTATTCCTTCATGTGATAAATTCTGGCTCAAGTTATTCAAAACTTCTGGTGCCGCCCGCATCACTCAATCCTTATACTTTATTTATAGTAGAGCTCTTATTACTCCTGCATGTATATCTAAGTTTTCCCTTACCTCCTCTTGTATTGTAGTATTGTATAAACTCTTGTAACGCGTGAGTCTGTCACCCAACGGGTATCCTGGCGCTTCCCTTTGTTGGTCTTGTTCTGCGTCCACTGGGACTTTAAGTCACCAATTATATGAATGTTATAATGTATTGAGGTTTTGGTAACCTATTTGGTCTGAATGCATGAAAATATTTCAATGTAATATTCCATTATCAATGCAAAATGTTTTCTGGGCAACGCCTCACCTGCTTTTGATGTTTCTTCTCCTAATTCTTCGTTGTTTGATCTTTTTATTGCTCTCACATTCAAAGTAATCTTATCCTGCTGGAAGGACAACTCTAAATTATCATCGTTAATTTGGTGGAATATTTGTGATGAACACAGAATTGCCAATGTTTCTTCTCCTTCCCTATCTCAGAAAATTAAGTCTGATCTATTGTGGTTACCTTTTACTTCCTATCTTTCCACATATGCACCTGCATCTTAGTTTTTATCTTAATCTTTATTTGTTCCCTTTTATATATTAATTTCATATTTTATACTTTTCTATTTTTCTTTTCTTTCTTTTTTCTCTTGTCTCTTTCTTCCTAAATTATTCGCCCATGCTCTCTTCCTATATATTAGTTGTTGTATCATACTTGTAATGTGTTCATTTGTTTGATAATGTTTTTCATTCTCTAAAAACTCAATGAAAATTAATAAACAAAAAAAAACATTACAAGGCATTGTCGATACATTCACGCTGTGCGCATACAGTGTTGATCCCGATCCTTGAAAAAGGATCCTAGAAAGTGTAGTATCCAAAAGTCTACATACATGATTTGTTCAGTGAACAAACCCCATAGGGTACTGCAGGGGAGGACTCTCCTTGTAGTCACGCTCTAGAGAGAAAGTAAAATTGTAAGCTCCGTGACATGTTTGAGCTTCCTGAGATACACGAGGGGTCAAAGAGAAGACTTACTTCATCAAGGGATCAAGTCCTGCTCGCACCCGGTGTGCTTCCCCCGCGTCCCTGAATATTGCTAACTATTGGGTTTTGCAGTAAAGATAAGCGTTTTTCAGTCATGTGACGAGCTGTCATGTGATCAACCGGTGAAAATTAGTTTAGAGTGTGTTAACACTGCCAAACTTTTAAATGCATGACATGTCAAGGAATTATATGAGTCGTATCTTGTTAAAACCTTCGGTGTTACAAATGTCCGATCTCCCTATTTTGTAATCGAGGTGGAGGATGTCCGGAAAACTGAGTCCTCCCCCTGGCGTGTAGCCTGTTCTTAATGGACAGAATGATGGGCGTAGTGCATAAGCCTATTCATTTAGTTTGTGGTATCCAAGATTATGACTCTGCATCTTTAGTGAGGGATGCTGGGAGATTGAGTCATGTGCTGAATATAATGCCACGTTTCTCATATGTTTGTGCCATGTCGTCATCAGGCATGCAAAAGCGATCTGGACAGTTAACAATTGCTAGAAAATTGATCTCCTATGCTGAATCTACTGTCACAGGTCTTATATTATTATGCCATGTTGTGATAAAGTATGCAAATGTGATCCAGACTGTACTTGAGGCTTCAAAGGTTTTTGGATCACTCAATGGGAATTTGGTATCATTTTCATTACGTAAAACTGATGTTATTGTCTCAATATTCACCAATGCTGGTCGTCCCTGGGCATGTACTTATCATCTAGCCTTTTCCATGTGTTTACACTGCACTCCCCCATGGAATTTCGTTATTCAGCCCATTTGTCTGCGTGGATGATTTGTAAATCCACCTTTGTTCTTTCTCAAAGAGTATCCCTTCTATGTTTTGTGAGTCTGCCAAAACCTGTTCTAGAATGACCCATCTCAGATCGTTGGATGTATGTTTCATTATTAAAGAGTGTTCTGTCATTTTTGTGTTATTGCGGCCGCATGTCAGAGACAAGACACAAACTCCAGCAAATGTGGTACAGGCACTAATTTACCTGGGTGCGTTCTGCCCACCGGCTGGAGTTAGAATAAACACACAAGCAACATTTAGGGTTCCCCCTCCTTGATGTAGTATTGCACCTTCACAGCCACCTTATAGGCTGCCAACCACTTATTGATGTTATCCCACACCTGGTAATCTTCATCCATATCCTTTGGGATTCGAACTCTATTATCATTGTTAGACACTGTAGGTGCGCTGCCACCATTGCTTTGGTTGGACCCTAGTTGTATGGCTCTAAGTTCCAACTCTCTGAGGCTAAGCTCATGGGCCATTTTTTTCTTTTCCAAGGCTAGCCTCTTTTCAGACAGAGCCTTCTGTATGTCTAATTTGCCAAGAGCTAGAGAATGCTCCTTGTCCTGCCTCACAAGTTCTAACTTCAATTTCCTTTCTTCCCTAATGTCCTTTAGTTCCCCGAAGGACATGCTCCTTGAGCACGTACTGCTGCCATGTTTATAGTAATCCCTTGGGTCTGGGAGAAGAGGGTCCGCCCCTCTATGAGTTGCACATCAGGGACCAGCTCTAGCCCTTCCTCATCCTCTAATTCTCCTCCACTGGTCACCTCCCCCTCAGGTTGGGCCTCTGCCCAGGTCCTCAAGGCTTCCTGCACCTCCAAATTTTGGTTTTACCCCTTCAAGTTACCCTCTTTGCTTGGCAGGCCTCCTTGAGCTGTGCCATTGTATTGGTTTCCAACTCAGCCCGGTCAATATCTACCTCAAGTAGACACTCAGGCTCAGTCATGCTGGCGAACAAGTAGAAGCAGAATGAGAGATCAATAAGGATACATTACTCACCACCCCCCCGGCGACTCCTTTGTGCCTTCTAGGGACACCGTAGGAAACACAGGGACACCTTTTCCTTCCTAAAGTCATGAGGCACGCAATTATTCACAGTGTGCTGCTATGCAAATGCAAGTCTATCCCACTACTTGACTGCCAAATGTTGGAACCCGCAGTGTCTGGTTTGCTGAAGGGATGCCCCCAGCCAGGTAGAACCTACAGTTCCTGTCAAAGGCAGGTGATTACACTCACTGTCTAACCTGTGCTTACCTTTGAGTAGTTTCACACTGAGCTGTCAGGCTTCTATCAGAGGCAACGTGTAATGCAAAGGCACAGCAGCCACACATGATAAATACACTGAGCTTCACAAAATAGAGACTTCACACAGGATGTATGTGGAAATGTTTATATTCAACACACATATTCTATCATTATAACATGAACATCAGATACTTTTGAGCAAAAAACACATTTGAAACTATTACTAGCAGCACTAGGCCCACTCGTATTGTTATGACCTAGACCCCCAGACCCTCGGTCCGAGGCCTGCTCTCTCCCTAAAAGCTCCACTGTTAACTGCTGCACCCGAGCCCCACTCTGGTAGGGTTTGAGACCGCTCTCTGCCTCCCCCGGTACCTGTGTGTTTTTTGTGACTTGCACCAGTTTTTAATATTGTGCTGTTTTTTGTTGACTTTGTTTTACTGCTGTTTCTCCTCCTCGCTTGTGCCCATCTCCCCCCTGACTGTGCCCTTGTTACTGTTTCCCGCCATTTCCCGCCCCCGCCTTCCAGCTGCTCGTCCCTCCCCCCTCCCCTACTTATGGCGACCGCTGCTCGGTCACGCAGCAGACACGCGCAGCGGGTGCGCCTAAGGCAAGCTGAAGGCGCACCTAATGCAAGCCCGTCTGCGCCCGTCCGCGTCCTGGCAGCGGCCAGCACCAGGAACCCTGGACCTACGACCCTCCATCGTTACGAGTCCACCGCCATCCACGCACTCAACCCCAGAAGACTCAGATCATGAACACAGGCCTCTCCAAACACAACACACGGCCGGTTCTCCTGCCTCCATTGCCGCCAGACTCTCACCACCACACCGGCCCCCAACACTGACGACGCCACCGGCGCCAACAACAAAAACACTCTGAGCTGCATCCTCCTGAATGTGTGCTCCGTACACAAGCACGCCACGGAAATCTGGAACCTCCACGACTCCATCTTGCCCGACATCGCCTTCTTCACGGAGATTTGGACCAATTCCTCCTCTGCCCCCGACATCAACATCGCCATCCCAGACAGATACAAGATCCAAAGGAAGGACCGCCCCAACCGAAGGGGGCCTAGCCATCGCCCACAAAAGCACCTTCCGCCTCACTGCCTCCAGCGAAACACTCCCCACCGCCGAACACCTGCATTTCAATATCAAAATCACCCCCAACGCAACACTCCGAGGAACCCTCGTCTACAGACCCCCCGGCCCATGGGAACCATTCGCCATCACCGACTTCATCACACCCCACGCCGTCGCATCGACAAACTACATACTCATTGGAGACCTGAACTTCCACCTCGACAACCCCAACAACCCCAACTTCGCCACCCTCCGGGACAACCTCGCCAGCATCGGACTCAAACAACTTGTCACCACACCGACCCATCGAGCAGGACACACCCTCGACCCCATTATCGCCACAGGAAACAGCATCCAGTTCAGCCACACAACGCAACCACCATGGACCGACCACCACTGCGTACACTTCACCATCGACAAACCTAGAGCACACATACCTGCGCAACGCCTACCGCAAAGGAACTGGAGCAAAGTCACCGATGAGGAACTTAACTCCACCCTCACCTGGGACAGCCACACCTGGAATGCAGATGCCCACAGTGCAGCCAGAAAACTGCACACCTGGATCTCCAACTGCGCAGACGAGCTCGCCCCACTACGCAACCCCAACAAGCAACGACCCAGGAAAGCTGTCTGGTTCACTACGCCCTCCAGGGCACCAGGCATACCTGCAGACACCTGGAGAAGAACTGGAGAAACACCAAGACAGCCGAAAACTATGACACATACAAGAACGCCATGACTGACTACCACAACCAAATCAGAACCACCAAAAGGAACTTCACCCACAACAAAATCCTTGCCAACTCCACCAATTCCAAGGAACTCTTCAGAATCATCCAGGAATTCACCAACCCATGCAGCAAAGCCACAGACATCATCCCCACCCAAGACCTCTGCAACAAGCTGGGAACTTTCTTCCACCTCAAGATCAAAAACCTCTACGACAATTTCATGGAACGTCCTCCAGACACCACAGCCTCCCCACCACCCCCCATGGGCAACAGCCAACCAACCATCTCCATCTGGGCACCCCTCATGACCAAAGACACCGCCTCAGCCATGAAAGGCATCCACTCGGGGGCTCCCACCGACCCCTGCCCTCCTCACATCTACCACAGAGCTGCGGCGGCCATCGCACCCAAACTGAAACGCACCATCGACACCACCTTCGAAACAGGCACCTTCCCAGATGTTCGGAAACGTGCAGAAATCAGCCCCCTCCTCAAAAAGCCAACAGCGGACCCCACCGACCTCAAAAACTACCGGCCCATCTCGCTCCTCCCCTTCACAGCCAAAGTCACAGAGAAACTGGTCAACAGAGAACTGACATGGCTCATTGAACAGAACTCCGTCCTCGACCCGTGCCAATCCGGATTCCAAAGCAACCACAGCACGGACACCACCCTACTCGCCGCCACAGACGACATCCTCACCCTCCTGTATCAAGGACACTCAGCAGCCCTCATCCTACTTGACCTATCAGCGGTGTTCGACACCGTCTCTCACCGCACACTAATCACCAGACTACACGACTCCGGCATACAAGGAACAGCCCTGTACTGGATCCGATCGTTCCTCACCCGAAGAAGCCAGAGAACCTCCCTTCCTCCCTTCCTCTCCGACCCCATGGAAACCACCTGCGGAGTCCCACAATGGATCATCACTGAGCCCTACCCTCTTCAATATTTACATGGCCCCCCTCGCAACCATTGTACGAAAACATGGCCTCAGCATAGTATCCTACGTTGTCGACACCCAGCTCATCCTCTCCCTCACCCGAGACTCCAACACCACCAAACTCAATTTCCAGAAAGGAATGCAAGAAGTCACTGACTGAATGACCAACAGCTGCCTGAAACTCAACGCCTAGAAGACAGAAGTCCTCGTCCTTGGAACCACCTCTTCAGCATCGGACAACACCTGGTGGCCAACTGCCCTCGGGGGCCCAACCACCCCCGCAGACCACGCCAAGAATCTGGGTATCATCCTCGACTCCTCACTCCCCATGAACCAACAGGTCAACGCAATCACATCCAGCTGCTTCAACACCCTCCGTATACTCCGCAAGACCTTCAAATGGATCCCCCACAAGTCAAGAAAGAAAGTCACCCACGCACTCATCACCAGCAGGCTGGACTACGGAAACGCACTCTACGCCGGCATCAACAAGTCCCTAGATTCACAAACTCCAGACCATACAGAACACCACAGCCAGACTCATCCTTGACATCCCCCGACAAGAACACATCAGCCAACATCTACGAAGACTCCACTGGCTCCCCGTAGAGAACAGAATCACTTTCAAAATCCTCACCCACGCCTACAAATGCCTACACAACAACAGACCCGAATACCTCAATGACAGTGTCAACTTCCACGTACACAAAAGAAGCCTCTGCTCCTCCAACCTCGCACTGGCCGAAACCCCGCGCATCCACAGAGCCAGAGCAGGCGGAAGATCCTTCTCCCACATCGCAGCCAAGACATGGAACTAGCTCCCGGCAGACCTCAGACGTGCCCCCTCCCTGAGCACCTTCAGAAAGACCCTCATGTCCTGGCTTTTCGGCTAAGCAACCCAGCAGACCCCCCCCCCCCCAGCGCCTTGAGACCCCCACGGGTGAGTAGCGTGCTTACAATTTTCCTGATTGATTGATTGATTGATGGATTGTTTGATATCAGTAGTACACCGTGGACAATTCCTAATATAACCCTCCACCCCAATTGAGAGAGAGCACCCTTATGCAGTGCATGAGATCAAAATTATGTACATACAGACCACTCTTACACATATATGCACTCACCACCCTAATACGGTGTCACTGGTACCCAGCAGATCAATGGTTCACACTCTGCAGACTCTGTGGCCCAAGCCTTTCTCCACCATCTAGCTCACCCCGATTGTCCTATACACCCGGAAGGAAGATAACCAACCCCGCATCCCGGACACTGGGCTGCACGTGGCCAAATTCACACTTAGTCTGAGTCCTTTGGAAGCAGGGGGGAGTTTATAGAAATTTTAATTAGGAGGTAGACTTAAACAAGGGAGAGCATAGCAGCCACTTGGGAAGTTCACCCACAGGCGTAAAAACACAAAGGAATCATGCAGTCTCTTGACCTGCTTTCAAACTGTCTCGGAAAAGTTCCTTCACCCCAGTCAATCTCTACTACCTGGCGCCAAGATGTCTTCGGGAGGGGCCAAGTGTGGAGAGGGCAGTTGGTCCACTGCAATGAGGGTCAAAAAGGGAACAACAGATGAATGTGGAGTAGCACAGGGAAGCCTCTCGATAGGATGAGGCACCGATGATCCAGGTCATGGCCAGGCAATCCGGGCACAGCACTTGATGCATGTTGGCATGAGTCGCACCAGACACTTACGTTTTCAAACACAATGAGTTGCAAATTCGGTGCCTCCCTAGACATGAAGCACAACGTCTGGTGCACAATGATACAGGTTGCATCAGACCAGTCCGGTCACACACACAAACAGGCGCAGGTTCATTAGAGCCGTGTGCGGTAGAATGAGGCACCACTACGGGTACACCCCCACCTCCGAGGGTTACACCTTGTGAATCGGACACTGCACACAATGACCATGCAGTCAGCGTGTTGCACAAGAGAGATGCAGCACGATAGACAAAACAGGCCATGCAGGGTCTCGCAACCAGCAAATCCGCTCACCAACAACTCGACGCTTCTGAGTGTCAGGGTTCCTGCAGTACAGGAGCCACATGCCTTAGAGGCTGGCAAGATTCCTGGGGCTCTGCACTAGGCAATCCGGTCTCCAGACACAAGTCTTAGTTCCACGCTCACACCATGCTACCAGTTGGGATTCAGTAGCCGAGGTAGGCACTTGAGAGGGCACTGCTCTCCAGATGTCATAGTTAGATGGTGTAGGATCCTTGCGGGAGATCCTTGATGTCCCTGAGATCTCCGGGAGAACAGGAGGCCCGCAGTCAGGCCCTTGGAGAGCACACTTCAAGGCACAACACTTCAGCAGGTCCTCCGACAGGTCAACCACTATTTGGAAAGTTATTATTCATGTGCACAACAGAGTCCTCTGGAATGTACACTACACAGTCCGGGTTCTCCGGTCCCACGTCCCCACAAGCGTATCTCCCCCCTTTGCTGAAGGATGACACCCGCAGTTATAGTGTTGTGTGTTTTTGAAATTCTGTGTCGTTTAGGAGGTTTCCCTTTGAACCACAGATGTCTCACCTAAATTAGAGGCCTGCCTACAATAGGGCCATGGAATGCAGATCTTAATTTTTAGTAGGGCCATGATCCAGCCCCTAGAAGCTAAGTGTCAAAACCTCTATCTGCAATCCTCCCTATTTGTCCCTCAAATGGCAGAGGTCTGCTGTCCCCCTGGGATGCCCATGGTTTATGGCTGTTGTTTGGGGAATGCACAGATGTGCTTCCTCTGACCACTGGCATCCACTGGATCCAGGCACTAAAGTCCCAAGACTCTTGGAGCATAGAAATTTCCATACTATATAAGTGGAATTTCTAAGCGAGTTGGGACAAAAAAACCTTTTCCAATGGAAAGGCTTTGGCATTGTGAATCCATGGGTATGAAACATCATGAGGCTGCTCTACTGCAATCCACTATAACAATCTGAAGAAATGTCAACCAATTCCCCATGTTAAGTGATGGGAAGAGCAGTCCTCATAGGTAGTGAAAACACCTATATAGGTATTCCTAACTACCCTAGCGCACAAGCGCTTGCATGCACACAGACCTGCGATGGCAGGTGGGACACTTAGTTCCCAGCACCAGAAGTGTAAGTGCCCCCACTCAAGTCTGCACAGCTGATTGAATACGGGTTTAACTAATACGTGTGTCTGTTGCACGCACAAGGTTGCGTGGCAGGCGGCACTAGCAATCAGAGGCACCATAGGTGCAGGTGCGCACTTACAACGGCCTACATTGGAAATCTGCTCATGAGTTTACTCATGATAGATGCTAGTGTGCATCCACCGGTCTGCAATGACAGACCGGCCCATGTTTCAGAACGTTGAAACAGCGCCACTTCTCAACACGGATAGGTAGGGTGCACATACTTTTGGCATTTTCTTTACAGTGGAAAAGTGCCCAGAGCCTGGAGGCCACATAAGAGAATAAGCAAAACCATGGAGGCAAAAGCAAAACAATTGTTCAGTGAAACGCCACCTGACGAGTATCAGGTCCAACAATACCAGCTAACCTTCTGGCCTATCTCTGAAGCGACACTTCTCTATCAATTTGAACTCTCATTTGAACTGGGCAAGGTTCTGGATTCTTGGCTGGGCGTGTAGAATGCTATTACATGATGGTCATATTGCTGATTTCAAAGTAATTCTAATTCTAGTCAAGTTCCTTCATTTTACATACTGATCACCAAATCTAAGATGTATCACTTGCTAAAGCTCAGAATTCGCTCATTTCTTTCTCTTCAGTCGATGGACTTTTTTATTAATTGCATGAGAGGTAAGACGGAGTTAGCATCATTTTCAATTACCATAACACATGAACAAAGGCAGTCATTAAATAAAGCCAAAAATACTGAATGTAGTTAAAGGGTTTTATTACAAACTCTGAAACAGACTGATACAGATGAGTCTCAAAAGCATATTGCAAAAATATAAAATAACCAAAATAAATTCAAATATCCTAATGAAATTCATTCTAAACATTAGAAAGCACACCAAAAATTCAGTGGCCGTGATACAGAAAATGAGAAAGAGAATCTGAAGATTTATTTGAGGAATTCGATCCTTCTGCTTAGTCATTAGTACCTCTGATGCAATCTAACTTATCCTACTCTATACTAACTTTGGGAAAACCCTAATCAAGCTATGGGAAGCAAGAAACAGGTGTCAGCATAATGGAGTCTTTCGTAAAAGTACTTCAAGTGTAAAGAGTATAGCATGAAGCTTGTGGAAGAGGTGTGGCCGCGGCCAGGGCGACTGACTCTGGAATCTGGGGATCACGGTTCGATCCCCACGCCGGCAGCAGATTAGCCCAGCACCATGCGACTCTGGGCAATAGCTTGCTTTAATCTTCCCGACGGTCCCCAGCGCCTAGAGACCCTTACGGGTGATTGTTCGCGCTTTACAAATGTGGATTATGAAGCCACACAATAAGGGGAATAGCATAAGAGGTCGGCAGCTCATGAAATCCTAAGGGTCTCTGCTCTCTAACTAACAATACCACATCTAGTATCACTCAGAATATTCAAGGTAGCCAGAGTCATCATTCCCAGTACATTTCCATCTTCCTTGGTAGAAATTAGCAACATGCAGCACTTCTCTCACACTTTCAATTGGACACATTCACTCGATCTTGAGCATCCCTTCTCTGCAATGAGAACTCGTCACCCACTTCGTTAACACATCTTCCTGCCAAAAGTTTCCTCCCGTATCTTACTACGCTAAAGAAGCCTTGCGTCTGCATCTGGAGAGGAGAGAACATGCAAGCAAAACTATTCTCACATGAAAGTTAGACATTGAAACTCAGAAACATAAGGCCTGTAATTATGCTAAGTTAGCACAGCAGTTAAAGTGCACTTGATGTTTTGAATATAAGTGCACGCACAGTCACAGTAAGTGCATATATAGAATATCGTATGGAATGCAATCATGACTACATATAACTGTGTGTTACATCCTAAAGCATTTGTATAACTATGAACAAGAACTACATTTCAACTAAAATCTTCAACATTAGTATGCACACATTAATGATTCTATTAGTTTTCTTATCATGGAGCATTTTAAAAATGCATTCAAAATCCCATTGTTTATTAGAAGGTTAGACCACACGAAATAAAAGAAGTGCCAATCTGCACAAATCAACGTAAATAGGTGACGTATTAGGGTGGAATCAAACTAAGCTGCTCCAATGGAGTGGGTAGAGTGCATAATTTGCACAGGGGCCCTAAGTTTTTCTTAGAAGTCTGCTGTTGGCAAAGCTGAATGCCAAGCTTGGTGACTTACTAAGGCTGCTGAATCTTGATCCCACCTTTTGCCTCCCCACCTTTTGCCCCTCGTCCACAGCTAAGCAATCACTGTCTATTTATATCCCTCTTGCGGGTTCCTTTTCATTCTTGTTTTTTCCCTTATACGCAGGTTTGCCATCATTTATTTATTCATTGGTTTATATAGCGCTAGAATCGACTCCAATGGAGTATCTCTGCGCTTTTCAGTAATCGGTAAAGCAAGGATAAGATGAAAGAGGGGCTAGATCTCATTCCTAAACAGCACAGTTTTAAGGAGTTTCCTGTAGGTAAGATGTTCCTTGCACTGTCTTAATGATAAAGGATATTTATTCTATTCCCCCTCCATTCAGGCCTTTCTGTATTTCAATCTTTTGTTCTTAGTCAAAGTGTGATGACAAAAATACACCCCACTTCCCAATGACGACTTTGGTACAAATTAAGCACATGGTGGATTGCAGGATAAGTTGTCTAAAATTCAATTCAACATTTATTTGTCTCATGTTTTCAGCATTTATATCAGAAACATCACTAAACCACCGGTTAACATTCAATGTGAATCTTGCTGTTGTCGTATTTCTAATATAAAATTGATTAGGCAATCAGGATTATGAATAAAAGTATATATTTCTGTGCTAATTGGATTGGTGTTACAGGTAGCATCATGTTAAAATGGCAAGTAAGACTATGTGCCACAATTGTGTATTTTTAGGTGAACCATTTATCTAATTGCTCTCCTTCTCTCATTTACTGACTAACGTGTAGGGCCGTGCAGTTTTCTGGAATTGCTATCTCTAAAGTGCTCGATGGCGTCCAAATGCCTCATAAGGCAGTGTTTTTGTAACTGGAACAAAATCCATTACAAAGTTGGCATACATTTCGCAATGTGCATTTAGGACTAAATTGTGAATTTGAGACAAAGAAAGTCAGGGATGCAGGAAAACATCCCTTTCATTTGGCGTAAATCTAGATAATGTCGAAATTAATAAAATTATGCATACATTATGATTATGGCAAATTGCATTCTAAAAGAGAACTTTTCAAAAGATAACTTCCCTCTGCTTGCATATGGGTGGCACCCGAATGGAGGATTTAAGTGCTTGGCTGAATATGTTGTGATTGTCTGAGCAAGTTCCTGGTGGAGTCCATTTTGGTTCTAAGTGTGTGTGGTAACCTCCAGTGCTGTTGGGCTTTGTGCGAGGCTGCCTAGATCTCTGCTGACCTTGAAGCCCACACTTTTCATTCCTTTCCCTCCAACCCCTATTAAATATTTTCCTGTGGGTGGGTGTGTCAGGCCATGAGGTATCTAATGTTGCTGCAGTCCTTCTGCCTGAGTGATTCCAGATTCTCTCCTCTTCTTGCCTCAGTCTGCATCTCTTCTAGATGTGAAACCTGCTGTGGACCCGTACACATTCTGCCTGGGATATTTAGACCCAAGACAGGAAAGGCTTGTGTTGTTCACTGATCATGAGGTGTCAATACCTCTCGAGATTGGAGGAGCGCCAAGAATTTAAATAGTGCAAGAGAGCTGATTGGCCAGCTCGTGCCATAATTCCTCATCATCCAAAGGACAGAACTGCACACCACTGCTGTTGAGCTTCACTGTGTTCAAGGGGTAAAGTCTTGTAAAATGCTTATCTTTCCATCACACTAGGAATATATCTGGTCCATGTCCTGATTTAAATTCTGATGGACTGTTCTGCAAGCAAAGATACCTGCCCACTGTGGGAGGGGACATTGGACAGCTCCATGTAGAGGCTAGCCCACCTGCCTGTTGAGTTCAGAAGCCCACCTGGTTTTGTGGACTGATGGGATTCATTGTGGGGTCTGCACTGCTCCAAGATATAAGGTCATCCAACTGTCGTTCCCGAGGTTAGCGATAAATTCCTCTTCATCATCAGCTCTGCCAAGGGCCAGCAGAAGAGCCACCACCCGCTTTGCCTGCTGGTGAGCCTGCTTTGTCCCTGGCAGTCTGTGCTGGAAGGAGATTTGTGTGCCTTCCAGTTGCTCCCTGTGGTCCCAGGGAGTTGGAGGCTTCCATCTCTGGTCTGTGGAGTGGAGCTAACTTCACTGAGAGTGATGGCATCATTCCCTTTCACATGGAGCAGATCTGCACACAAAGTAGTTCCCTTCAGTGCCAAAGATTACTACGCAATATATGCTTTTGAGAAAAATATATTTTTGATTTTCACCTTTTTTTTAGTTATATTGGCGTTGTTCAGCTGCTCTCCCAAGAAAAAACTTTTACAAAAACCAGGACCAAACAAAAATTGAGAAAGCAAAAAGGGTGGAAGACAGTGCCAGACCTTTTGGCTTTGCCACTGCTTGTTTGCTTATAATAGTGGGCTGGATATTCATGCACAGTTCAAAACGGTGAGGGGCACTAGAGGAGTATGAGTGCACTGAGCATGGTGCACAAGGCTAATATTTTTATAGCTTTGAAGGGACTATTGAGCGAATGAGGTTGAGAGGTGCAAGACTAGTGTGTATATATTTATGTACATATCACATACGGCGATAGTGACTCCATAGTTATGGCTAGATTGAGTTTCCAAAGAAAAAACATTTTTTGTTGTCTCATTACCTTTGGTGCCATTCAACAAACCAGCAAAAAAAGTTCATCTAATTAGAGTTTGGAATGCCAAGTTTCGTGCAAATTCGTAATGGGAGGGGCAAAAAATCAGTGTAAAACATTGACCTTTTCACACTTTAACTACTGTAGGAATCTTTGCTCTCCACTACAAATAAAAACTCTAAACGGATTTACACCTAACTAGGCATGAAAGTAGAACTTTACTAAAGGAAGTGCATTTGTTGGGTTTGGTGGAAATCAATTCCAAAGTTTCTGGGAAACTATTATTTAAACAACATTTGTCGGCAGGCTTGAAAGGGTTAAAACGTTAGTTATATGTGGACCTTTGGTCCAATGAATTTTCTGTTGGGGCATTTTCATTTCATTTCATTTCATTTGGTCTTTATTTCGATAAAATTTTCATCATAAAAGACTTTTACAAACAGGATATAAATACAATCAAAAATGAGGGGTTAAAAACAAAGGCAAGGAGACACATTGAAGGAGAATCAAATACACAACATCACTTAAATAGTCAGATGCCGCCTATTTCTAATTATCCAGACCCAGCCTAGAAATTTGGCCACTGCAACAACAACACATTCACCAGTATCAAATCTCAGAATACTGAGAGCAGCAAATCCCTGTCTAGTTCCCAAAGTACGACATATTGGTTTAAGCCATTTGGCCCTAGGGGCAGCATATGCCGGACAAGCAAAAAATATATGCCCAACTGTGTCAACACAGTCAGAACACCAACTACAAGAGTCACAAGACCCACCGTTCCATTTTTTTGTGAATGATTTGGTAGGTAGGGTACCGACCCTGAATTGGTGATAAAGCTTCCTATCCCTGGGCCTGGTGATGATATCCCAGTAGGCTTCTAAAAGAAATACTGTTTTATGTTCAAGAAACCTGCCAGACAGAGACTCAGCGGGAACTGAGGAAATATGCTTTTGAAATACCATTGACCAATAGAGATCTTTAAAATGTTTTTTTGAGGGAAAGGGGTTGTTAACTGGATCGGTCCAGAGAATTCCCAGACCCATAGCTTCCAGTAATAATCTAACGTGCTTGCACCAGGTGATGTTACCAGCTCCCAGGATGGAGCGGACATCCAGAAATGCCTTAGCATAGGGGCCTAATTCCGGTACCGTCCATAATCTCCTCCAGAAAGCCAGTGGTTTGAACCTAGCAATGTCATCAAATGAATGACATCCGAGATCCAACAGAAGCGGAAGCACTGGGGTGGAGCTGGGGCATTTTCTCCCATCATCCAGTTTGCATCCAGGCAGATAAGTGAATCCGAAGCTGTCTTATTGTCTGTACGCAACAGAAAAAATCTGTTGCAATTTCTATCACAGGATGGGGTCTCAGTCCCCCATTCTGAAAATATGAGAAGCCATATGGGTGCCGAGTAAGCATCCCGGACTCCCTGGCTCAAGTCGTGGGTGAAAAAGGCAACCTCAAGTAAAAAAAAAATAATTGTTGCAGATTTTATGCACCCTAAGGCTTGATCTGTGACCCCAGTGCAACTTCACAGTCCCGCCTAAACCCTTCCTTGGGGTCCACAAATACCAGCAAGGGCTCGTGTGCCATGTTGCGCCACCTCTCTGGTCCGCAAACCCATATAGAATCATGTGCCCTGGTTGAACCCAAAATGAAAAACAAGATAAAAGGACGCCAGTCTCCACATTGGCTGCTAAAGGGCTGTACCTAGTGTGAGTTTGCTGAGCGTACTGGGTGCAATGAAGGATGTGAATGTAGGCCATGCCCAGAGTTAACTCCGGCTGCACACAGCAAAAAGTAAATACAAATAGTGATGGATGGAATGCTTGAAATAACGTCAGCCAATGGTAGTTACTCAGGGTTACATTCAAATCCATCGATTTTTGCCCACAATGCCACCTCATATTAGAGGCAGCGATATACAAATAAGCTTTGGTCATGCTTCAATAGGAAAAGTCCAGCCGAACTGCCAAGACAGGCCTTCTCTGAACCAGAACGCAAGCAACCCAAGTTGGGCATCGTGGGTGCCGCTTTGTTCCAGTTATACTGTGAGCATGAGGGCACACACGTGGGCATACCCGTCACACTTATGGCATTACAGTGAAAAATAAAGAAATTTAATGGATTGAATATTTGAATTAATCTCAGTCACTGGTAATTTCTCTGGCCGGATCCCAGTTTGTCTTTTTGCCCACCATGCCACCTCAGATTAGTCCCAGCCATATGCAAATTAGTCTTGATCCTGCTCAAATAGGAATATCCAGCCTGACCTGCCAAACTAGATCCTCTCTGGAGAAGAACACAAGCAACCCAGGCTGCTTTTTTCCAGGATGTGCCTTTACAAAGGACACACTTTTTCAAGTAGATGCGTGTGCATACTCAACCACATCTGAGAAGGTCACGCCCTCTTTAATCACTCATTACTACTCGACCTCAAGTCTAACTCGCATAACACAATTTTTTAAATGACAATGTAAAGCATATGTAAGCGGGTGCTTGAGCCAATTTCAAAGTTTGTGTCCTCGCAGGTAAATGTGCATGCGAGTTCAAGCGGACGTTCACTCTATCATAAATCTTTTAATACTGGTCCTAGAAGGGTTTGGTATTAGCCACGCCCAGCAGCATACTTGATCCCAAATCTTAACTCGCACCGCCTACATACAGTGGAGCTGGAGCAAATTTCAGAGTGTTAGTGCTGTTACCAATGTTACATCACTGAAGTCATAGGGATTGTGAAAAATCCAAGCGCTGCGCAAACAATAAGGATAGCTGATGACCCAAGCACATTCAGCAGGAGAATGATAAGGGTGCGGTATGTAGCCGGTGGCAAGTTTTGGAGCATACTGGTGAAAATCTGTTACATTTACAGGCAACATATTTTCAATTCAAATGATCACAACATTTGCACAGAAATTTTGTTTTACTAATAAAAGAATAGCACACAAACAATAATATGTGAAAATCGGGTTTCAATAAATATTTAGCATTTGCACATCACTACATAAAGTGTTCTGATTTGTTTTGATCCTACTAAAATCTTTGTTTTCATCACACTTCAGAATTTTTTTAAAAAGTAATAAATGTGTGCTTTACTAACTGCTGATATATTTTAAAATATGTGTGCAGTTCATTAACAAATATTTCAACTTTGTTGTGTGCTAGAAAAAAACCTGCCATACTGCAGCCTTTCCTTCCACACTCCCTGTGCCCAAGCAGGATTGTCTGATAGTTCACCTGACCAAATGCTCTCACTTTGCATTTACAGAAAGAACAGTAAACATCAAATTTCCATGTTAAAAGAATACCCAACAATTTGTCATAAGACACAACCTGACATTTGACCATTGTCATTAAACAAATCTTTATTGCTCATTCAACTTCTAACTCCATCCTTGTTGATTTGGAGGTGCAGCAGCCCCCCCACACTACAACTTAAGTGACTAAACCTACTTAGTCCCACAAACTCATCTTGAGTGAATACTCACGTATAATCGGATTAATATTTAAGTTTGCATCATCATTATCATACATTAATCTGGCTACACTTACCGTGCTCCCCATCATTCTAGTCCTCATGTATGGTGCCCTATCATAGCCCATTAGCGTGTCCAAACACAGACACTACTGTAACCGGATGCTTGGCCCTACATCTTTACTCGCGTCATCTGCCAAACTCTAAAAAAACAACCAAGGGCAATTGGTAGCCTGTGCTACCATCATGTTATGATGGTTTGTTGTCACTTACCTTTCTAACCATCATTCAGTTACTCATCAATGATGCCCAGAACAGCCCACTAGCGTGTTCACAGTTGCTCGCTCTTATAGAAAACATATAAACGCTAGTACTGATAGTTTCACTTCCGTGTTCTTGACTATCCAAGTCAAAGAGATGCCACATTATAATGGTGTGTTGGTATCGTATATAGTAACTCTCAGCAAGTACTTGATCTAAATTAAACATTTACATTGCCATGATATTGCAAGGGTCTATTGTAGCATAACTCTCTAACCATCATTCTTATGCTAGTCTATGCGGCTCTGCATTGCCTTTAAACGTGAAAGTTGATGCTAGCTGTTACTAGAACACATATAATGGTTACCTTGATAGGCCTACTTATCCAAGTGTTAGTGACACTATCTTAGATTAGTACATTAGTTTTGTATAGAATGAAATACATTTACAGGGAAATAATAAACTGTTCTGGTCTACTGTGGATTGTCTGTTATGTTAGAACATCACTGTGACAATTTTATGCTAAAAACTCAAATTGGACACCTTTATTTAGTAAATGTCATTGTTCCCAATGTTAATTTTGAATGAAGAGGTATATGTTTTGTTTTAATGAATTTTGCCAACTAAGATAAAAATGCACTCATTTATTTATGTGTTCGCATAAAATTACCTTATCTGCAGTTCCAATTTCCCTATGTGACATGCATGTTCTCCTGGTAGTGCATTTCTACTCTTATCTAAGGCTAATAAAGTGACTGAGTATGAGCGTCTCAAATCTTTATTAACTGAATTTCTGTGGCTGATTCAACCAATATAAATTTTAACATAATGTTAGAACTATACCTCTTTTCAAGGGAAAAAAGTTAATATCATATCAGGTATTGTGTTTGTGTTCCATTTACAACTTCAATCATGTGAAATGCAGCACAATTTGAAGTTACAGGCGATATTTCTGTGAAAAGGTTCATACTAATTCCTCATTTGCATATGGTTAAAAGAAAAACTATAACTTATTGTGAACCCAAAGTACAAAAGTTCAACAAGTTTAAAGGAAGCATGACAATTCTGTTTGTTCATTGTCTGGGTTGCAGGCAATCAGGTCTTGTATCTCTTTCTGTAGCAGTTCTCTTCTCAAATCATTGCCGGGTTTCTTCATCACTGCTTCCAGTACCATATACTTGAGCTATCAAATGTTATGTTTCATCTCATTAAAATGAACTGCTGCTGCAGATTTTTCATTCCTGGTGAGAATGTTACTTTTATGTTCATTTAAACGTATTTTGATTTTTTATTCCATTTTCTCACCACAAACCAATCCACATGGACACTTTAACATGTAATTAATGTTCTGCGTATCACAGATAGGTGAATTTTTGATCTGTATTTTGTGACCTTTAAATTGATGGGTGATCTATGTGCTAGGAATTATGCTGCTGTAATTGACACAGCTATGGCAAAGAGTCATCCCCTTGTTTGATGTGTCCTGTTTTTGGGTGTTCATTTTGTCATCTGTTAACATGTATTTGAGGTTCCTTGTGCGTTGATATGCATATAATGGCTGTTCACTATAAAGATTCCTGACGTCCAGTTTATTATGCAACAATGTCTAATGTTTCATTATTATTCTTTTGATTTTGAAGCTACTTGTCAAAAATGTTTGTATGAATACTTCATGTTTGCCAATAAGTTGTATCTTGCTTTTGTTCCTGTTTCCACCTAAGGTTGTTCAACAACCCTTTTTGGGTATCCTCTTTCAATGATTGATTGACATTTAATCTCTTTTTTGATTGCATACTTTTCAGGATCTGAAACAATCTGTTTCGCTCCTGAAAATTGCAAATATGGCAGATGTTTTTTGAAAGCATGTTGATAGAAACTTTTATTATTTAGTAGGTTGTTGTGATCTGTGGATATAGAATTCTGTGTTCGTAACGCCATTGTCCATTGATACGAGCACATTCAGGTATGTTATTTACTCATGGTCGATTTCATAGATAAAACGTATTCTTTACTTTGTTAAGCTCTTCTATCTGATGTTCCAATATTCCTATTTTGCCTTGACAAATTCAGAATATATTATTGATAAACCTGTAATCTTATGCTTCCTCATATTGTATCCTAAATAGATTGGCATAACTTGAAGATGTACAGTTTTTCATTAGTGTCCAATTCAATTATAGGTAAAATCTTTCTTTTCATTCAAAGAATAGTATAGTGTCCTTCACTCAACCATCCAGTGCCTTGCAAAAGGAGTACACACAATCCACGCAAGTCTGCTGGGGCAGCTTCTGGCTATCCCTAACTTTCTGCCTTTACCTCTCAGGATAACACCACAATTCTTAACAAGGGCGTTTTTCATGGGGTGATACCTCATTCTGTCCCCCTTCTCAAGGGCTATTAGGGTGTCCCTCCCTTTGCTAGGTATGTGGTTCCACAGACTAGAACCCCATTCCTCCTCAGGGATCCTGTGCATCTATAAAGCAATCTCATAAGCTTCAAACCACTTGTCGATGTCACCCTCCCACAACAAAGTCAGGCACCAGACCTTTAGAAATGTGGACCCTGTTGTCTTCGGAGGACACTACAGGCATGCTGCCATGAAAAATGCAAGACTCTGCTTGCCTAGATCTTCTATTCAGCTCTCCAAGGGTCCTTTCGTGAGCCATTTTCCTTTCCTCTGCTTCCATGGCCAGTTTCTTCTGCTCTGCCTCCATGGCCAGTTTCTTCTCCTCTATTTTTAACAGGGCGAATGGCAGCCTAAAATCTCTCTCCATGTTCCTGCCCACTAGCTTCTCTGTGTACAGGCCTCCAGATGACACACTTCTCTCTGGCAGGGAGTTCCAACTCGGGGGTCACGTCATCCCGGTCAGCTGAAGGCCCTATATCAGGCAGGCCCTATCCTTGCCTTTCGATCTCATCATTCCCTTCTGTTGCGTCAGCCAGTGACTGATGGGCTTCCGCCAAGGCCATCTGTGCCTTTTGGAGATCCACCATTTTGATGGTGCTCTTTGCCAGATGTCCCCACTCCTTACAGAACTCCTTGAGCTGGGCCACGGTGAAGGCATCCATGTTGGCCAGCTCAAACTCCAATCTTACAGGTGTGGTTTTAAACATGAGAATTTAGATAAAGCAGAAAGGCCAATCATGGAGAATATAAGCTCAAATTGTTCTCAGATATGGGATAGTAGTGTGCACAAAATCAGTATATGGCCCTGCACAAACAAAAGTCCTAATCCCACCGCTGCCACCAATGTAAGAAATTGGGTTATTGGTTGAATGAGGTGAGAGCCCTGGTCAAGCAGCAACCACAGTCCTTGACAGAGTGAGGCACAAACCAACCCTAAATTAACCTGTGTTTGAACCCCCTGGTAGTTTGGGGCAGAGCTGTCAGGCTTAGCATAGAGGCAATGTGTAAAGTATTTCTGCAACATATCAAACAGTAATAAAGTGAAAATACCACACACAAAAGGATCCCACACGAAGTTAGATAAATAGAACTTATTTTAGTAAATAAAACAAGACCAAAGTGACAAAAATCTAATCAGTAGAACTGGAGATATGCAATTGTAAAGGTTTTAGTAAAATTAGCACCAAAATACTCAAAGCCTCAGCTACAGATATCTGGTTGCGCCGGACCGGGACAAATTCACAATTTCAGGCTGACCGCAATGGAGCATGGGACGACTTCAGGGCCCAGTTAGGTCAGCTGAACAAAGTACCATAAATTCTGGATTGTGGAGCATTGTGAGGATACGTGTCGAAGATACACTGCGCAGCCGAAGCAAAGCGTTGGTTCCGAAATGGCCTTGCACCGAGGATGTGTTGCACAGTGGCGGTTCCGATGCGAGTCTTTGCAACAGATCCAACCCACGCAGCAGCGGCGATGAGTCATTTCTGCTCGAATTAGGACAGCACACCAGAGGAGATGAGTCGGTTCCTCTGTATCCTCAGAGGCTGGAAATGTACCTTAAGCCCACTTCCAAGGGTCCAGGACTGGGGAGGCCCCACTTGGCAGGGTAGACCCTGAGGCTTTAGATCAGACAAGAGGGCAGCAGGCAGTAGGAAAGCACAGAAGGGCATCAGTCCTTCAGAGCAGCAGTCCAGCAGAGTGGCAGTCCTTTCGGCAGCACAGCAGTCCTTCTTCCTGGCACAATATCCACATGTACAGAAGTGCACTGATGTGGTGGTGTCTGAGGTTCAGTATATATATCCAATTGTGCCTTTGAAGTGGGGAGAAGCTTCTAGAGGCATGTCTTTGAAGTGCACAGGTGCTCTACCTTCCTGGCCCTGGCTCCAGACTAACTACAGGGGATATGCAGCCCTTTGGGTGGAGACAGGACAGCATCTATTCAAGTGTAAGTAGGGCTGGGTCCAGCTCCTCCCTTCTATCCTGCCAGTGATAGTCCATCCAGTCATAACTAAGCTCCCCATTGTGTGTGGCTGTCTAGGAAAAACACACAAAGCCCAGCTATCACCTACACCCAGTCATGTGACCCAGAGACCAAATTGATAAGGCAGGAAAACGACAACTTTCTAAAAGTTGTCTAACTTATATGGGGATGATCCTGTTAAGGAAAGAGGGAGCGGGATCAGAAACTGAGTAAACAAAATGAATGACCCCCTATACCATGAATGTGTTTGGAAATACTTCCTAGGCCATATCATTTATGCACGTCCTGGGGTGCAATTTATGCCCCTGTTTTCTAACTTAGTACAATACCTCTTCTTCACTTTTGTCTTTTTTCTTCCTATCTTTACTTTTTAAAGATTTTTTTGTTGTATGTATGTATCTCGTATCTCTATTCAACATCTGTGTCGACGTGGACGAAAAAACGACCCAATCTATATAGCAATTCTTAGTTAATGTTCTATGTCATTTTTGATCCACTTGGATTCTTTTTTTAAAAAAATTTGAATCACATTAGTGCGTATAGATTTAACACATCCTATATTTTATACATACATCTTATGACAACTGAATTACGTAAAAATTTAAACATACATCTGATAACAACTTAATTACATGACACAAATGAAGACATGGTGTCAGACTTGATCACATCAATATGAGACAAATGAGAAACATAACATGTAACTATACAAATATATACGTGTCCTGCTTAAAAGGTAAAGCATGGATATAGAAGGGATAGAGTTTTCTGTTTGTGAACCCTAGAGCCTTTTATTCCCAGGGTGCAGTTTTTAAAGGATACCGCTATTCACTCTGGTTTTCCAACTTTAATTCTTTAGAAGGATGATCCCCTTGGCCACAATCATGTTACGCCGATGCGTTTCGACCTTCCTGGTAGGCCTGCTCTTTATTTTGAAGGCCTTCCTCAGGGCTGGGTATGCAGTGTATAGGGACACAATCACATTCATTATTTAATCTTTAATAAAGTCCCAGTGACCTTTGATGGGATGTTCTGATGACCTCTTTCGTAATGTCTCTAAAGGGGTTTGAAGGGCCCATGATTATTCATGTTCATCTTGCGAGAAAGTTTCCTTCATGTGGAAGTTCAAGGTTCTTCCTACCAGGTTGGAGTTCAGGGTCAGAATGTTCGATGACTCAGTAAATCAGATGCATACATTACAGGGCCTAGGAAGTATTTTCAAATACATTCATGGTATAGGGGGGTCATTCATTTTGTTTACTCAACTTTCTAAAATTGGCATTTTCAAAATTGTAATTTAAATCTGACTGTCCCATATGTTAGGATTCTTAATGGCAATCCCAGAGATACCACTCATGAATTGGTGACCTGGTCCCATTAGGAAATTACACTTATAAAACGTAATAAGTTAACTTCAATGTTATCCTATGGGAGAGGTAGGCCTTGCAGTGGTGAAAAACAAATGTAAGAGTTTCTCACTACTGGGACACGTAAACCTCACAAGTACATGTCCAACTTTTTATATACACTGCACCCTTCCCTGGGGCTGTCCAGGGCCTGCATTAAGGGTGACTTATATGTATTAAAAAAGAAGGTTTGGAGGGGCGTGGCCAAGATGGCGGGGTGAGCGGACGCTTCCTCCCGTAGCTCCTCCGGCCCGGCAAGCTTGAGCCCTTTTCTTACGCCTATCTCCCCCCGCTGAGGCTCAGCGCGGGAGAGGAGAGTGGCGGAGCATCAGGGGTGCACATTGGTGCTGTTTTGGTTCGGATCGCCTCGGGGGAACCCCCCCAAAAGTTCGATCGAGATCAAGGGACGACGGCGAGCCCGAGGGGCGGAGCGCAATGGAGAGCTGTCCGGGCGCCTCGGCTGGGCCTGGTGCTGAAAGTTGCGATCTGGAGGGGATCTGGCCCGCCGCTCGACGGAGACTGAGGGAGCCTTGTGGGCAGGGACCCGATGGTGCGGACGGCTTGGGACGGGCGCCCCGGCACTCAGACTTGTGACGGCGACACTTCGCACTGTGGAGGCCCTAGCCCCTAGCCGAGGTACAGCGGACTCCCTGATGGGATTGGACCATCGGGGCCCCGGTGCGTGACAGACGGGGGCCGGTGGTGGACCTTATTTTACTGTGGGGTGCCTCGGGGGCCCCGGTAGTGTCGTCGGGCCTGGTCGTTTTGGCCTGCTCCGCCCGGCCGCCATCTTGTCCCTGAAGGAGCAGTGGTGGCAGCCCTCGCCGGAGTCCTGGCTGTTGGATGCAAGCGACCCCCGCTGCTGCGGGGCTGACTACCGGAGGGATGTACTGATGAGACCCCCCCGCTGCGGCCCCCTTGGTTGTTTCACACGGGCTCCTGCGGCTGACGGTGACCGGTTTGGGCCGCCATTTTGTCACCTGTGACGCAGCGACTTCACACACAGTGCTTGCCGGCGGCTGAGCATCCCTGGGGCGCCTGGATTGGTGCCCGACTGCGGAGCTAGCGATGTCTGGAAGAGGCGGCCCGAAGAAAGGGGACCGTACCCTGCCGGACATGCTTGGCAGGGCCCAGCACTTGCGGGACAGGACACAGCCCTCGCCGGGGCCCTCCCGGGCTCCGGCGGAAATGACTGGAGGGGAGCCACCCGTCACGAGGGCCTTTATGGAGGAACTGTTTAGCTCCCTCAGGGAGGACTTCCAGACGCTGAAGCGGGAGGTGGCCAGCGAGGTCCGAGAAGTGCGCAGGGAGGTGGAGGGCCTTGGCGAGCGTGTTGAAGCGGTGGAGACGGAGGGCCAACAGCGAGCGGAGGAGATAGTCCACCTTCAGCAGGACGTTCTTCGCCTCCGGGAACAGTGTGTGGAGCTCCAGGCCCATTCTGAGGACCTTGAGAACAGATCTCGGAGGAACAACATCCGAGTGCGTGGTGTGCCGACTGCGGATGAGGGGTCCGACCTGGGGAGCTACCTGCGGGCCCTGTTCCGAGAGATCCTGGGGGAAGCTGCGGACTTTCCCATCAGCATTGACAGGGCGCATAGGGTTGGCCGGCAGCGCCAGTCATCGGCACCTCCACCGGACATTCTGGCCTTCCTGCCCGACTTTCCACTAAAGGAACGCATCATGGCTGAGGCCCGCAGGAAACAGCCTCTGACTTTCCGGGATCGGCCGGTGGCGCTTTACCAGGACCTCTCCGCCATCACGCTGCAGAAACGCAGGTCCTTTAGGATTGCCACTGACTTTTTGCGCGAGCATGAGACGCCGTACTCTTGGGGTCACCCCTTCCGCCTGATTTTTCGGTGGAATGGAGTGTTACACCAGCTACGCTCCTTGCAGGACGTTTGTGGTGTCCTGGGGCTCACGGCGGCGGAGGAGGAGGGAGCGACGCCGTCGTGGAGGTCCTCGGAGAGACGGAACCGGCGGAGGTCAACGAGGCGGCGCTCGGCGGCCAGTGTGGGGCGTCCGGACTCCCCTACCATCAGAGCGGACATGGCCGACGCCCTGAGGGCGGCAGCCGGGGACTCGACCGGCTCCTCTAGCGTGGCCTTGACGGCCTAATACACACTCCGGGGGGAGATGTCTCTAGCTTCTTTACATGCTTGGTACGGGGCCGGGGGGGTTGGGGGGGAGTGGATGGTGGTGAGTGGCTGGACGTCCACTTCGTTCCTTTCTACGGACTTGCCCGTTTTGGGGCTTGACTGAGACAATGGGGTGTTTGAGTTTGTGGGTGGCTAGTTGCCAGGGTTGTGTTTTGGGTGGGGGAGGGGGTTGTTTTGGGGTTGGGAAGGTCCCGTCCTATGTTGTCTATGCCCGCTTTGTTTTGGCTTATCCTGCGCTGCGGCCCCGCGCGCCCCACCCGCTGATTCCCTGCCCATTGCATGGCGCTCCCGACCCCCGCGAGGAATGCCGGGCCTAAAGGTAGTGACCCTTAATGTTCAGGGTCTGAATAACCCGGTGAAGCGCAGAGCGATCCTATCGCTGCTGGAGGGGACACAGGCGGACATTTGCCTTTTGCAGGAGACACACTTATTGCCCCGAGATTGCCATAGGATGCGTTCTGCTAAGTTCCCTACCCAGTTCTTTTCCTCGGCGGCGAACAAGACGGCGGGGGTAGCCATTCTCCTAGCGAGCTCCTTTCGGGGGGAGGTTTTGCATAAGTGTGCTGAACAGAAGGGGAGGCTCCTTACGTATCGCATGCGCCTGGGAGGCATAGCATTTACGGTCGGCTCTGTTTATAGCCCAAACGATCACCAAGAGCGCTTCCTAGACTCCGCGCTGGTGGATGTCACTGCTTCCCCCGACCGTCACATTATCCTGGGGGGAGACCTCAACATTGTCTTCGATTCTGTGATGGACAGATCGGCGCAGCGCTTCCCGCAGACGGGGGAACTGTCCCGGGCTGGGAGGGCCCGGATTACGGAAATGGACTTGCACGACCTCTGGCGCTCCATGCACCCCACGGATAGGGACTACTCTTATTTTTCGCACGAACACCGAACCTACTCACGGCTAGATTACCTCCTGGTGAGTGGACCGATGCGTGCCGCGGCCACGGCGGCGGACATCGGGGTCCTGACCCTGTCTGACCACTCCCCAGTCACCGGCGTTTTCCAGTGGCCGGCGGCCTCCCCCTCTCGGGGGGTGTGGCGCCTTCGGGATACCCTTCTACACAAAAAGTCGGTGGTGCACCGCATCGGGGAGGTCATACAGGACTATCTCACCCACAATAGCAACACTGACACCTCGCAGGCGACACAGTGGGCGGCACTGAAGGCCGTCCTCCGGGGGGAATTTATCTCTATCTCTGCAGCTGAAAACAAGGAGCGGCAACTGAAGAGGGATGAGCTGACAGCTCAGGTCCGGGAGCTTGAGCAGGTCCACCGCCGTACGGGGGCGCCGAGGGTGTGGAGGCAGTTGAAGGCAGCGAGGAAGCTCCTGTCGGCTTTGGATCTTGACAGGGCGGAGTACGCCGCCCTACGCTTGAAACATGCCTACTACACTGGGGGGGACAGATGTGGCAAGCTCCTAGCACACCGGCTCCGGGTCGCGCAACAGCGTAGCGTTGTGAAAGAATTGGTGGGCACGGACGGGGGGGTTGTCTCCGGGGACGCGGAGGTAGCGGAATCTTTCCGCGGCTTCTACGAGGCGCTGTATGCTGAGGAGCCCTCCTCGCCGCGGGATGCCGACGGCTACTTGGAGTCGGTGACCCTCCCGGTACTGGATCCGGCTCGGGCTGACCACCTGGAGCGGGACATCCATGTTGAGGAAGTGATTTCAGCTATCGCGCGGCTGAAACATGGCAAGGCCCCGGGCCCGGATGGGTACACGTCGCTATTTTACAAGACTTTCTGCACGGCCGTGGCCCCTGTCCTTACTCGGCTATTTAACTCTTTCTCCGAACCGGGAGCCATCCCTCCGGATCTCCTGAGGGCGACGGTCACGGTAATCCCGAAACCTGGGAAGGACCGGGCCCTCTGCGGCTCGTACCGACCCATCTCGCTTTTAAATGTCGACCTCAAGTTGTACACGGGGATTCTCGCGTCCAGGCTGAGTCCACACCTCCCCGATCTGGTGGAGGCGGACCAGGCTGGTTTTGTGCCCGGCAGACAGACGGTGGACAACACCAAGAGGGTGACGCATGTTCTGGAGAAGGCCTCAAGGATCTCGGGGGAGCGGATGTTGCTGTCCGTTGATGCGGAGAAGGCCTTCGACAGGGTTCACTGGCCGTATCTTGAGCTGGTCCTCAAGAAACTGGGAATCGGCGAAAAGTTCCGCACCATGGTATTTAACTGCTATAAGCATCCTTCAGCGTCGGTGCGGGTCAACGGGTGCAGCTCCGGTGGCTTTGCCATCGAGCGCGGCACGCGGCAGGGCTGCCCTCTTTCGCCGCTCTTGTTCGCCCTCTACATGGAGCCGTTTGCTCAGAGGATCCGTAATAATCCGGATGCTGTCGGGGTCCGGATGGGCCAGTACGTCCACACCGTCAGTCTTTACGCGGATGATATCCTGTTGACCTTGGACGACCCTAGGAGGTCGCTGCCTGCTTGCCTCCGGGAACTGGACGCCTTTGCGGGGGTGGCCGGCTTCAAAATGAATATGAGCAAGTCGATGGCGTTAGACGTGTCCCTGGCTGCGGATACCAGGAGGGATCTTCAGCGGCTCTTCCCCATGCAGTGGTCCTCGTCCAAGGTGCCGTACCTGGGGATTCTGCTGGCGCCTACATTGCCGGAGATGGTTACGGCCAATTATGCCTCCCTCAGCAGGAAGATCAAGGACGAGCTTGGCCGCTGGAACAAGGGCCTGCTGTCCTGGCTGGGGCGAATCGCGGCGGTCAAAATGACGGTGTTGCCCCAGATACTATATCTTTTCCGGGCCCTTCCGCTCCAACCCCCGGTGGGCTGGATACGACAAATGCAGGCTGACATCTCCCGCTTTGTCTGGCAGGGCCGCAGACCACGCATGAAGAGGGTCCTCTCCACGCTTGCCCCGGAGGCGGGGGGTCTCGGCATTCCAGACCTCCGTAAGTACTTTCAGGCGGCACAGCTACGCTATCTGGTGGAGTGGAGCAGGTGGGAGTCCGACAAACATTGGCTCTTCCAAGACCAGGCAGTGGCGGGCCGCACCTTACAAGAGGTTCCATTCCTGCGCCGCGCGCATCGCCCCCCTAATCTTTACGCTTCCTTTGTTACGCGGGTCCCCCTGCGGGTGTGGGACGCGGTCTGTGAGGCCCGGGGCCTTACCACCTTCCCTTCGCCGCTCACGCCCATTGCGGACAACCCGGACTTCTCCCCAGGGATGGAGCCGGGGGTTTTCTCCCACTGGGTGCAGGCGGGCTGCAGGGCACTCTTCCAGATCTATGGCCCGGAAGGAGTGGTTCCTTTTCAGCAACTCCGCCAGGAGTTCGGCCTGACGGAGCTGGACAGACTGCGTTACATGCAGGTTCGGCATTGGGCCCTCCAGCCCCAGGTGCGTGCCACCGCCGCCCGTCCAATTACACCGTATGAGAGGTGGTTGGCTACTCGGACCTCCGACGCTAAACTGATCACCGATCTGTACAAATACCTACAACCCCCGCCGTTTCACTACTATAACCCGTGGAGGGAGCGTTGGCACAGGGAATTGGGTAGGACACTCAGCCACAAGGAATGGGACAAAATTGCGTATCGGGCGCGGCACTCTGCATACCACACGGGCCTTACGGAGACCTTTACTAAGGTGTCCACATACTGGTACTACACCCCGGAGAGACTGTATGAACTGCATAAACACACTGACAGGGGGTGCTGGCGGAGCTGCGGGCAGGAAGGTACCCTTTCACACATTCTTTGGGATTGCCCAGTGCTGACCGCCTACTGGAAGGAAGTCTTGGACGAGGTGGATAAGCACTTTGGGATAGAGCTGCCGCGACTCCCGGCGTATGTCCTGTTGGGCCTCCCCAATGACCTAATGTACCCACTGAAGTCCCGTAGGGGTAGGCAGATCGCAATCGCGCTGGGGTCTGCGGTTCAGAACATTCTAATCCACTGGCGCACAACCACCGTCCCCTCCATCACCGGTTGGTTGTATAGGCTCTGGCATGTGCTGGGGATGGAGAAGCTGTCGCTTACGGTTGCGGGGGAGATAGACCAATTTGAAGAGCTGTGGCAACCCTTTCTAGCGCTGCTGTCCACTGAATTCCGGGAGCTCACCTGCCCGAGGTATCTTAGGCTTCTCAGGCTGACGCCGCCGGCGACCCCGGCGGACTAGCTTATATGTGAGACGGGGACCTCCCGGGGAGGGGGGGGGGTGCGGGGCTTCCTGGTTAGGATTACTCTGATGCGGGACCATAGGACGGGGGGGAGGGGGGGTGTTGTTGTTTCGTTACTGGGGGGATGGGGGATGGGGAGGGGGGGATTGTGTTCTGTTGAGGGGCTGTTGGCTTTTATTGCTTAGATTGGGGTGTGGGATACACGTGCGGGGATTCCACAGCTTGCATTTCTAGCTTTCATTTACTGTGTTTTTCCCCCTGCCTCACCGCGCTACCTATTGCCAACCCTCTGGAGTTGCACCCTTTTCTTTGATTGTATTCCATGTATCCTGCCTCCTATCCCCCTCCCCCATGGTTTGTTTTGTCTCAATAAAAACGTTTTAAACACAAAAAAGAAGGTTTGGTCCTGGCAAAAGGTTTATGTTGCGAGGTTGAAATGGCAGTTTCAAACTGCACACACACATGCTGCAATGGCAGGCCTGAGACATGTTCAACTACTACTTAAGTAGGTGGTGCAATCAGTGCAGCAAGCCCACTAGTTTTTACTCCAAAAAAGAGGGTTGGCCCTAATACATGCATCTAGAATGGGCTCTTAAATACCAGAGAACAAAGTGTCAAGCCTTCGGCTTATAATGCTGTTTTCTACTTCAACAGACTAAGACCAAATTCAAATTGTATTGGTCTCCATAATTTTTAACGTTAACTGTTTTTTAACCTATTTTAAGGAAAAGCATATCTATTAGTTTTGGAAAACAGAGTTTGGGAAACACACTTTTTGTTTCAGCATTGAACATATAGACAGACTAACACAATAATCTAAAGAAACATTACAAGTATAACACATGAATAAGTTACAAATGAATTCCAGTATTCAACCAGTCAATATTTTCACAGCAATACTCCTCTCGGTTTGTGATTGGATTAGTAATTCATCCAAAGGTTGCTGACCAACGGTAACAAAAGTTCAAGCTCAAAGGGTGTACAAACTTCCAAATAATTCCCTTAGAGCAATTCCTATTTCCATGCTAATGTTTCCCAAATGGTAAAGTGTGCCGAGACGTTTCAAATCCCAATATAATTCTCGGAATTTTCCTCAGGGCTAAGACTGGATGTAATCTATAAATCAAAAGAAATAAATAAGATTTAAGTTAATGAACCCCCTTTCTAAAGTTCTGCGTTTTAGTTAAAAGTGTCTTTTTACTGATGGTACCTTCTGTATGTGTAGTTCGAACATCTTCTTTTGCCGACCATCCGGTCTGTAACACAAACGTATAACATAATGTGGAAACTGTCCCCTGTTTTGGGATAAATTCTGCATTTACTTGTAGGGTAGCAATGCTAGAATACTTACTTTCTTGCTCCTTACTCAAATACTCATATTCTTTGGGTCCCAATATTCCAAATTCCAATTCTTCCAATAGAATCAACTTGATGATTTCTTGTATCTCTTGCGTTGGGTCGTCCTTAATTTGCCTGTACCACACTTGGTCCTGTACCAGGTTTCGTCCTTCCTTCAAATACATTTCTTTGGACCAAAGGACCACCGCTCCACCTTTATCAGCTGACTTGATAACTATCGAGTTGTCCTTCTTGAGGTCTTGAATGGCTTTGAATTGGTTTGACGTTAAATTACTGGGGTTAAAAGACTTCTTGTTCTCCAATTGTTGTATTGTTGAAAGCACGACTAGCTCAAAGGCTACTATCTACTTTGGGATGGTGTGCATTGGAGGAATGAATTTTGATTTATTTGCAAGGCCAGAAGATTCTTTAAGGCTAGTAATCTCCTTGTTATGACACAATGCTTTCAGCCTGATTTTGCGGAAAAATTCAATAGCTTCAATTTTAAGTCATGTAAAATCTGTCTTTCTCCTTGGAACAAATTTGAGGCCCAGTTCAAGCCCAGATTCTTCATCCTTGGTCAATGTCTTATTAGATAAATTAACAATAGAAGATGAAACTAAGTTTTGTAAAACTGGCGCCTTGTTTGCATTTCCCACGGTTGTGGTTTGAAGCCCATCCTGTTTTTTGTTGGCCGTTTTCTAAAAAAAGAGTTTTGTCTTTATTGATTCCTGTTAGAGGAGCCGTAGACTCTGATGATGAAGTCTCAGAGAATGTGAGGAATCTATCTTTCGATCTTCCTTGATATTCTGATAACACCCTACGTGATTTAATTTTCGTGTCGAAGTCCTCCTTCAGATAAGGGTATATAGTCTCATTGTTGAATGTCTTCTTATCCTTTTCGAATTTGGTAGATTTAAAGTTGATGGTATTGTCTTTAACTGTAACCAACTCCTTATCAATTTTTTCTAGTAGAGCCTTGGTCTCTTCTGTGGTATGATTGTCCTTATTCGCCTGGATTTGTTCTTCTAATTCGTCTGCTTGCCACTTGCAAATCCTTTGGGCTGTCTCTATAGTATGAACCATACGGTCTCAATTACATTTTGTGCTGATGAAGCTGAATCCTTTCTTATATTCAGGATCTTCTGTAAAGATGACAGGAAGATTTTTCACTTGTAGGCGCCAAGAGATGGTCCCTGCTTTAAGATGTTCTGTAGAACTGTAGTAATGTAAGCCTTTGGCTTAGAATGTCTAGATCTTAGAATGTATCATGAGGTCACTGTAGCTCTGCATTCTGGTTGTAAGCAGTTTCTCCAGTGCCCCTTCATGAAGAGATGTACTCCCTTGAATAAACCTACAAAAGCTACTGCAGACTACTTGAAGTCATCATTATTAGACTGGCGACGATCTGGGATCACTTGGATGTTCTTTACACAAACTGGATGCTGAATTTACCGAAGAAGGGGCCAGAGAGCAAACCGTTGACTGTTTCATTCCTTTTAAAGACGTCACTGTTCACTAGTAGGTGAATAATCAAGACTCCTTCTATTTTTCTTTTCATTGTCTCATCTCGTTTTTCAGTGACAGTCCTACTGAAATTACGCTACTATACCGACTTTTTCAACGTTGTGACTGTTACTTAGCAACCTACGTTTCCTTCCAACGTCCTCGTGCGCTGCTTCGTGTATTAGCTGTTGTCATTTCTACTTTGCCTAGAGCGCTTCCTGTTTCGCGAGCATTATCTACCTCGCATTTACTCATATTAACTTTTAACTTGTCCTTGATCAGCTCTAATAGAGTGCGCAGGCATATTCCAAGCGAAAAAACCAAGCGCTAGAATGTCTAGATCTTAGAATGTATTATGAGGTCACTGTAGCTCTGCATTCTGGTTGTAAGCAGTTGCTCCAGTGCCCCTTCATGAAGAAATGTACTCCCTTGAATAAACCTACAAAAGCTACTGCAGACTACTTGAAGTCATCATTATTAGAAGAACCCATGTAGTTTAGTTAGAAAGTGCTTTTTTCATAGTCAAATTAACTTTTCAGATGAATTTTGTTGTTTAGCTGAGGTACTCAGAGTAATCACAGAAAATGGGGAAGGGGCGTAAATTAAATTCTGTAAGTATTCTTCTGTAAATGAGAGTGAGTCCTTCTCTGACATATTCAGAAGGTACTAGGTCACTGTGACCCAAACCTTCAAAACAAAGAATGTGGAGTTAATAACTTAAAGTGAAACACCCAATAGTAGCATTTAATTTCCGGGCCCTGGTCACAGGTAGTGCCACTTCACTAGGGACCTACAAGTAAATTAAACATGACAATTGGGTGTAAGCCAATCTAACATGTTTTAAGGCGAGAGCACAAGCACTTTAGCACTTGTTAGCATTGGTAAAGTGTTTAGAGTCCCAAGGCCATCAAAACCGAAGTCAGCAAAAACAGGAGGTCTGAAGGCAAAAAGATAGGGGCAAAACCACACCAAGCATACCAGGTCTAACTGTGGACTAATGCACAAATGGCACAGGTTATTTCGCTTTCCAATTTGCAAAACAGCACATGTGCACTAGTTGGTCCATCGGCGTCAATCACCATTGTAATTTAGTAGAATATAATACCACCTCATGGTGTTCCAGGCTTAAATGCAACTTTCACTTTTTCAGAATCATGTGTCTCACACCGAAGGTTTGGAGGAATCTTCCTATGATTCTCAGGAGATAATCTAACCCTCTGCCACCCTCTTTTTTTCACCAACAGTTTAAGACCTGTTTGATCACACAGTCCTCCTTCACAGTCCACCTTGGCATCAATCTAGACTCAGTCCCACCATCTTAATGCCCTATTTGTTAGCTCTAGTGCTTTATAAGTTCTTTTACATTCTATTATTTTGTATTCCATGTATACCTTTCACATGATGAGGGACAGGATGGCCAATCTCATGGATCTTTCAAGCCCTGGAACAAAACTATTGGAAGAGCCCGACAACTGAAGGATGGTGCAATTGCCCCAGTGCCCCCACATCTGCTTGCTCTTGTGCTAAACATCTACCAGGGCAGCTTCAGATTTCATAGATGTGTATGTACTGAGATTAATGTCCTTTCTATCCAGATCATGTCCCAAACTTGTGTGCACTCTAGAGCAGCCTGAAAAGATTTGGCTCAGTGACCACCATACATCATTAAGTATAGAGCTGTGAATTTCTGAGTGGGTTTCACATTCCCTACTGTAGATTTGTTACTACATTCCTCCAGTGGATCTGGAATGCCATACTGATCTTTGGGTGAATTATTCCATTGGCACACCAACACTGAAATCTCCATAGCATTCACTGGGATAGGACACATGAATGCACGAAGTCCAGGATGCTCCACGTTTGCTTGGTTGCTCAACAGTGTACTCCTTAGGGATGGACATGGGGACCCACTAAATAATACAACCCAGTCAATTAATCAGAATGACCAAAAAGCTATGTAAACAGTCTCCATTGTACATCACCACATATAAATGTGTCTCTTCCATGTTCATCGTGGTCAAACCGAAACTGGACTTAGTTTTACCCTGACTTATTAGTTAGACTTACTAACTTCCTGATACAAAAGAAAACATAACAATGTACCTGGGTCTAACAACAAAAACTAAGTAGTCTGTTTACAAAAACTCACTACAATCCAATGATTATACCAAAAGAAAAGTACATTTTTTAAGGAAAAGAACCCTCACCCACCCTGAGGTGGCATGCTTCATCTTAGGGTTACTCCTCACACCAGAACAACATGTTGTGGTATGGACTACAACTCCTAAAATAGGAGGAGCTCTTGGATGTTTTACACCCTATGTGAGCCTTAGGTGTGGGTGAGTTAAGCAGAGTTCAAAAGTGTGTGTATTGATTGTTCACTTTGTGTATTTTTTGGCACGATTAGTCTTCACCATACACACAAGTAGCATGATTTTCACTATGTTTTGGGAGTGCACAGGTATATTTTGAAGGAACATTGTTGGTGTGTCACATGAACATTGTTGGATGTATGAAAATACTGACAACCTACCTTGTTTCTTTTAGGTATTTGACAGGTGGTTCTTTCCTTTGATCGCTGATGACCACCGTTTGTACCAGTATTTTTATATATTGGATTTTACTCATGCACTTTTTCAGCACAGTGATTTTTATAGGTCCTGATTAATGCCCCTACACCTGTCCTTGGGGTAATCCAAGGACAGAAACATGTTGTCCCAATGATATAGTCAGGGATGATTTCTTCCCTGCGTCACATTGATGATTTTAATCCTGTCCTGGGCAGACAAGAATAAAGTTGGAGGTCTGACCCAGAGACCGTTTAATCATTTCACTACACTGTACACTTTAGAGTTCTGCTTAACTCACTCACACCTTAGACTCACATAGGGTGTAAAACATCCAAGTGCTCCTCCTATTTTTCGAATTGTAGCCCACACCACAGCAAGTTGTTGTGGTGTGACGAGGAACCCTATGATACAATACAATACAATGCATTTGTAAAGTGCACAGCTACCTCCGGGGAGGTGTCCTGGCGCTAGCAGAAAGATCACCCACAGAGAGCCTAGCAGCTGAGAGTCTAAATAACGTCAAGGCAGGAGTCATAAAATAATGTTTTTTAGCTCTTTCTGTAAATGGTTTTGTACAGGCCATTTATCAAGTCAAGAGGGAGAGTATTCCAAAGCTTCGAGGTCAGGAAAACTAATTACCTCTCCTTCTAGTCCTTGTGAATGCGGGGAGTTGGAAGGGTTTGAGATTGTTAGATCTTAGTGATCTCTCCTGGAAGTAGGGCTTGAAGAGGCACCTAAGATAGAGAGGCCCGTTGTGGTAGTAGGTCCTGAAAGCCAAGATGAGTGCCTTGAGACGGATCCTGTTTTTCTCTGGAAGTCAGTGTAGATATCATAAATGGTCAGACAATGCGACCCAGGAGGGGATCTTAAGAATTAGCCGGGCAGCAGAGTTCTGAATTATTTGAAGATGCTAAAACCAGGAAAGCAGGCAAGCCTAAGTTCAAGCTGTTGGCGTTATCCAACCTGGAGGTGATGAAGGCACGGACAATAGTCTTGCGGCACTCCACTGGCATAAGGTGTAGCATCTTTCTTAGGGATTTAAGAGTGAAAAAGCAGGTGGCAGATAGTGCCCTGATTTGGGGTTCAAAGGTAAGATCAGGATCAAACTTCACTGTGAGATTTATTACTACTGGTGTCAAAAGATGGGGGACCCATTTCCATAGGCCACCAAAAGCTGGAGTAGGTGGAGGTCTTAGAGCTACAGAAAAGGATGCCAGTCTTCTCTGAGTTAAGCTTTGGACAGCTTACATTCATCCAGTCCACCACTGATTTAAGACAGAGTGTAATAGAATTCAAACTGGTGGGATCTTTTTCCTGAAAGGCCAGGAGGAGTTGGGTATCATCTGTGTAGAAGGCCATTCACGCCCCATGATTCAACTAGTCTCGCCAGTGGCTCCTGATATATATTTAAAGAGAGTAGGGCTGACAGCTGAGCCCAGAGGGACTCCAAACTCTACAGGTTTAGCCCTGGAGGTGAACAATGGAAGGTAAACACCTTGATAACGATCACTAATGAAGGATTTCAGCCACTGCAGAGCTTGATCTTTGATTCTGATCATTTCAAGTCCCTCAAGCAAAATAGCATGAGAGACCGTATGGAATGCCAAAGAGAGGTCCAGAAGCATAATCAGAACTGGGAAGCTTGAATCCATATTTTCTTTAATATATTCTGAGACCTCAAGTTGAGTCATCTCCATGCTGTATCCCACTCGGAATCCTGATTGTGAGTTGAGGAGTAGGTGAGAAAATGAGATATCTGCCTATTTACATTTTTTCTCAAGTAATTTAGCAACTTTAGGGCGGAGTGAAACACATCTAAAATTGCTGAGAACCTTAGGGTCAGCTGACAGCGTCTTGAGCAGGGAGAGCAGAAGAGCTTGTTTCCAACTAGGAGGAACAAGTGCCTGTCTAAGTATTCATTAAGCTGATTATTCAGGAAAGGAATATCCATGGGAGTGGCAAGTTTAAGGATGGTCGGGGACAAGGAACCAGGGTGGAGCTAGGCTTGCATCTTGTGAGTTCGGCTGCAGATTCCTCCAAGAATAAAGGGACAAATCTTGAGAGGGATGGACTAGAGTGAAGGAGAGACAAGAGTCCTTGAGGAGTGGCACACTGAGCCAGAAATTGATCATAGATGGTTCGTATCTTATTAAAAAAGAAGCCAGAGAGGCCTTCACATAGCTCCAAGGATGGGGACGGGGTGGCTTTTATAGCAGGCAGGGAGAGAAAAGAGTTGACAAGTTTAAACAGCTCTCTGGGTTTGTTTGCAGCCTCAGAGATGGAGGAGGCAATAAAGGTTTTTTGGGCCGTCCCAATAGCTGCAAGGTATTTTTCCAGCACAGCCTGGTAGATTGCTTTAGCATCTTTGTCATACATGGATCTCCATTGCCTTTCCAACCTTTTGCAAACAGATTTCTCTGACTTGTGGGCATCCCTGAACCAAGGAGCAGATTGTTTTAACCACTTAGAAGAGCGGGATTTCACAGGGGGCAATGGTGTCTATAGCATCCGCCAACCATTTGTCAAAAAATGAAGCGTTCGGCTCTAAGTCCCCCTTTCTAAGACAGGAAAGGGCCTAAAGCAACTCCATGAAGAGGAGTCAGCAATTTTATGCCAGGGTCTAGACAACGTTCTGGTCCTTTCATGGTGCCGCATGGTGTTGGAGAGAGTATCTCAAAAGGGACCAGAGCATGGTCCATCCAAGCAAGTTCCAGCACTTAATTTACCACTACAGTTGAAGGATTTGCTCAAATAAGTTCCAGTGTATGACCAGCTTTGTGAGTGGGCTCCTTGATTACTAGTTCGAGGTTAAAACCTTCCGAATAGGAAAGAAATGCTGTGTGGATTTATTGTTAAGGTCGTCAACATGAAGGTTAAAGTCACCCAATACAGGTAGTTGGTATGGAGAGGAGACAGTTGGTCAGGTGCGTAAATAAGAAACTGTAGAGAGGCAGCCGAGGCATCAGGCGGACAATAGCTAAGGATGCCAGATACCGATAAAGTGGGGGTTAGAGTAATGGTAAAGAGCTTCGCTTTAATATTGTTAATGTGAAACCCACCACCATTTCTGTCTGTCCTATCAAGATGCTTAAATGAGAAATCTGGGAGAATTGCAAGAGCAACGTTGGCAGCCGAGCTGTCTTTGAGAAAGGTTTCGGTAAAAAACATCAAATCCCAGTGGTTCTCAGATACCAAATTGAAAATGTCAAGTCCATGTCTCGGTAAGGAACGACAATTTATCAGGCCAGCAGAAAAGGAAGCAAGAAGCAGAGTCACCAAATATAACATTTCGATAAACTATAGTCCTTGTCTCATAATGAACAACAAGGCTTGGGGGCTTCAAGGGAGAACCCGCACCCACGGCAAGTAAATCACACTCCTGGGTTGATAGAGGTAATCTCACAAGCAGCTCCACAAGCTGCGGAACATAATGCTAAGAGATCTTCCCTAGTGTAAGTAATCTGGGGCCCATTATGGCAGGACTTACCGGCAGCATGGCTGGCGCTGGCCGCGGTCCAGATGGACACAGACGTGCTTGCCTTTGGCGTGCCATTGGGGCAACCACTGCATGACCAGGGCATCAGTGTCTTTATATCATATTATAATGAACAACCACTATGGTGCCAGAGAAAAATTAAACAAAGAATAAAAATTAAATAGGAAAAAGAAAAGGAAAAACAGATGCCCACAAAAATAATTTGTCAAAGCTGTAAAAGTTATTATGAAGTTCTTTTTAGAAAAGTAACAACACAATACAGTACAAAGGCACAAACAATTTGTGCTCACCATGCTACACTAGACTGACATATACAAACAACATACAGGGTAAACAAAAACAATCACAATGGAAAAGGGTTTCCAATTCAATAGAGTTGCCCGCACTATAGCATGAACAGAATGCAGTCAATGCTTTATCCCAATTTGCCAGAGGTGCGTCGATGGCGTTTCGACCTTTGCAACTTATTAGGTCATCATCAAGGCAGGAAAATAATTTTTAAGCAACCATAAGACAAACATTTTGAAAGCATTAAAGATACATATATATGAGAGTGCACCATAAAAACTATAAATACCAAACTAATGGTAAAGGTGAATCAAAGGCCAAGTCCACTGGACAGACCACGAATGACGTCTTAAGATTCCAAAGGATCAAATGAGTCACCTATGGACGATCACGTTTGTGAGTTCTTGGAGCTGTATTTCGTGGACCATCCAAGCAGGAAGTAACCTCACCACTAGTACCGTGATCTCATCCGCCCCTGTAATAAAAAAGAAACATAACCTACCCCTCAAACAAAATCAAACTACCATGTGAAGTTAAAATCCATCACAATTTTTTGCAAGAGAGGAAGGAGAAAGGTTAATCCTAAAGTTCCAGAAGTACCGAAGTGAAACGAATTATATAAGTAGATAAAACACCAACCACTTGTAACATGGAAATCTCCAACCTTCTCTGAGATCAGTGGGTGCAGAGACCCAACATTCATGGAGTACACTAATACTACAAGAAAACGAACATGAAATCAATAATATCCCAACACACATAGGGCCAGATGTAGGTGACCAAATAGCGATCGGTAATGCTGAAATTAGCAGAATTCCAGCATTACCGATCGCTATTTGGCTGCGAGCAATGTAGGTGAGTTTAAACCTACTAGCAAAATAAGGAATCGCGAAATTGCGATTCCTTATTTTGCTCTTGCATTTAAGGAATCAGGAATTGCGATTCTTTAAATGCAATGTAAGTAGAACAGAAGTGCACTTTAGCCTTAAGGAATCGCTAATTAGCACCAACTTCAAGTTGGTGGTAATTAGAGATTTCTTTTAAAAAAGCACTTCTTTGCTTTTTTTAAAGTGCCATGTGGCACACATTCATACCCTTAGGGCATATATGTGCGCCACATGTGCACACATGCACATTTCAGGGGTGCAACAGGGTGTCCTTTTGACACCCTGGCACCCTTGAAATAGCGTCCGCTATTTGCAATTCTTTAATACCGAATTGCTAATAGTGAATATCTTCCCATTAATTCCTATGGGCCTCCTAGCCCATAGGAATGAATGGGTAGGTATTCCTTATTAGCTAATCTCAATTTGGGTTTCGTTATTAAGGAATGTTAAGGAATCGTTAATATTTTAGCGATTCCTACCTACATTCAATTTTGAGAGTCCTTAATAGCGAATCGGTAAAATTCGCTATTAAGGACTCGGTATTTCGGTTTTACCTACGTCGGGCCCATAGTTACCTAGTGGTAATCAGACTTGTAAATAAAACTCACAAAATGCCGATCCAAATTAGGCAACCACAAAGTTAAGAATTACCTATTAAATGTAATAAGGGATTCAATTATACTCCATGACATAATGGGTGACACCGTCAATGACATCCCTGATGACATCACATATGAGATCACATTGGAAGTGATGAGTGGAATGCCAATATTAATGTCAGCCACTACTGATCACTCTAGGTTTCATTCCAACCCATTATTTCTAGCTCATCTGAGCCAATACTGATTCAAGTAACACTGATGACCAAATTGTTCAGCAATTGCACGATCACTTCATCCGTGGCTCAATGAGGTTACCGGCCCAGTCATTCAAACTTTATCACACTGAACTGAACGTTCATTCATTTTTATACATAAGCAATCAGAGTCAGAGTCAAATTTACTTTATTTGGCTAATTGTAGCCATCAAAGTACATAAAACAAACAAAACAAATCAAATTTGCAATCGATAAGAACCATAAAATGATTATTATTAATCTTCATAGGGTCCTGTCCCACTCAAAATTCATTATCCACGATAGGACAAGGTACACTCCTTCAAATAATGATACAGTTCATACAAAAATGGAAATACAGACCACTAACACATAATTAAGCCTGGGAATAAATAGAATAAATATATAAAATACAGTTAGCCCAGCATTTGTCTTATCCAACATTACAAAAAAAAATAAGCAATCAATCTTTTACACATCATGGCAGGGCGAGATTTAAGTTTGCTTTGAGACCATAACTGGTAAATGTCAGTCGTATTTAGATTTTGTCCTTTAGATTATATGGTCCTGAATAATAACATTGGAGCTAATTCTGTTTCTGGTGTAAACTCTTATGTCAGGCAGTATTTACCCATGTCCTAATGAATCATCTGCTATTTACACATATGCACATTGCCTTCCTCGTGATATCTGCTCAAATATTACAGAAGGTACAACTTGGTGAAAATCTTGTTTGCAACAAATGTGTGACAATCTCATATACTCAAGTACAATAAACTTTATTCAGGTTGTGAAACAACCAATAAAACAATTGCATAGTAAATAATACTCTTTAAAATACAATTTACAGGGACAATACCTTCTCTTACCAATAATCAAACTTTAAAAATCATTTTCAGAGACAGTACCTTCCTTACATTAATTGCTTTCAAACTGTATAATTCATCATAAAAAACATATTCCAGAATAAATAATATTCTTTAGAAATCAACATACATGAACATTACCTTTCCTTAAACTAATCGCTTTTAAAATGTATGACGCATTGTAAAAAACATATTCCAGGGTCCTTCAGTGCAATGAGCAAATATATAGCAGCATGATACGACCTCACATTATATTTTATAAAAAGTGGTTTCAGGTAAAATTGCCTAAAGTACAGATAAAACCTACAAAAGAGCATAAAGTGCACTGTGCTTTGTTTAGAAAGCTCATCGCAGGGACATGGTGTTAAATCTACAGGGCACTTTTTCATAACAGGGAAGGCGACTAAATGATGCACTATACCTATCTCAATCTAGTCAATACGTAACGGTTTGAAGATTTAGTCACAGTAATTAAATAATCTTGAATTCCACTGTTAGATTCAATTGTTTGATAAAAAATAAAACTCGATTGTTTCTCAATAACTTCGTTACGAGTTTATCTTTTCTATGCCAGGAATGAATCCTTAATCTCCTGTTTGCTCAGGGAAGACACCTGTCCCAGATTTAAAAAAATAGGTATAATAATTAGTGTATATATCATTGATATACTTTAACCATGTGATCTGGGATTTTTTCTCAAGGAGTAAACAGTCTTCAATAATAGATTTAGTAAAAACAGTCTCATCTTTAGCCCAAATCGTTTTCAAAACCAGCAGTGGCCGCATAACAATTAAGTCTGTAAGGTATGTCAGGTCAGGTTTCCTAGCTTGGATGCAAATCTAAAAATCCCATGAACACTCTTAGTCATCTTGGAACGGACATTAGATAATTCCAAATTCCATTTACCATTGTCACAATAGATTACCCTGAAGTAGCAGAAAGAGTTGACAGTTTGTACTGGGGTACTATCGATATAAAAAGTTTTACATTTCTTTGGTTTGGGGCCACATATCATGGTAAACCTTTTTGTTTTGTTAATCAACAGTTTCCACGAGGCTATAAATTTGCTACATTTATCCATCAATCGTTGTAGGCCAACCGGGGTCCTAGAAAGCAGTACCGCGTCGTCCGCGTATAATAATACGGGTATGGGGTTACCTAATATTTGTGGAGCATCTGCATTCTCCTCCTGCAAGACATTATCAACCTTATTTATAAATAATGAGAAAGGAAGTGGAACAAGGACACAACCTTGGCAAATGCCTCGTCTTACTTCAAAATCTAGTGTGCACTCACCCTGTTGTGCATATCTTACTTTACGTGATAACCTCTCATATAGGGGCGAATCCAATCCTGTAAAAAGGCAGTACGAATCGTTGTACGGAGCGTTTACTAAGGGTGGGCGTAGTTCGCGAAGTAGCACTTCGCGAAGCTACGCAAAGTGAAGTTCGCACTACGCGAGCTACGCGTAGCACTTCGCGAACTGCGTAGTAACATGTTCGCACTGTGCAAGATGTTGTTTTCAATGATTGCACAGTGCGGACAAGCAACCGGCACTGTGCAATCATTGAAAATGGCATCTTGCACAGTGCGAGCTGTAGTTTTCTGCTGCTCGAGTAGATTTTTACTCGAGCGGCAGCTTTCTCAACGCGAACTGGTAGTTTCTCATCGCGAGCGGTCGCGAGCATACGCGACCCCTCGCAATGAGAAACCTGACCTCCTCGCGTTGGGAATCTCGCCGGGAGGTTTATTTTCCATGCTCGCGATCGCCAACTTGATGTTGCTGATCGCGAACAAGGAAAAAGTCTCGCCGGGATGTCATTTTGCTTGCTCGCGGTCGCCAACTTGACGTTGAGGACCGCGAGCAAGCAAAAAATGACCGCAGCACTACGCAACACTACGCTACGCGTGTTCGCACTGTGCTACGTGCAGTTCGCGTAGTGCGAAGTAGCGCGAACTTTGCAAACTACGCGAGCGTAGCGTAGTGCTTCGCCCAGGCTTAGCGTTTACCCCGTACGACTTGTACCCGGTAAACTTTCTGTACATCCTAGGAAGTACGGTTCGTACAGAAAGCCTATTTCCGTTCGTTTCGTAAAAAAGCCCGTACGGGTCAAAAAAAACTACGATTCTGATCCGGAACAGCTTGTACGTGACGTCCGGACGTATTCAGGCAGCGGTTTCCGGCCCAGCAAGTACGATTCGTCCCTACGTCACTCCGTACTGCTCTTTTTTTACGGGAGTCAAACACAGCCGGAAAAGCAGAGTCCGACGCGAACCGCTACGCAATGGAGCCCCGGTACGCGACGTACACGCCATGAACCCCGTCGTACATGTCATCCCGGTCCTTTTGGCCTACGACCTGGTGCACCGCACCCGACGCACACGCCGCAGAAGGTGAGAACAACACCCAGGGGCCAGGGTGGGGGTGAGGGGCAGAAACAAACCCCATACCAAAGCCAAACCTATAATATGGAGGCCATACATTACCACCAGGGTCTGGTCACTTGAGGGGGTGTGGCCATCAACCCCTGAGTACCGCAACAACGGAAGTGGACGTGTACGGTGCGTGTCACACGTACCCCTACGGCACCATTAGAACAGTGATACGGACCGTACACACGCAATGAATGCGTGGGTACGGTGCGTACCATACATACCCCTACGGCACAGTAGAACTGTGATACGGACCGTACACACGCAATGAATACGTGGGTACGATGCATACCACACGTACCCCTACGGCACAGTAGAACAGTGATACAGACCGTACACACGCAATGAATGCGTGGGTACGGTGCATACCACATGTACCCCTATGGCACAGTAGAACAGTCATACGGACCGTACAAACGCAATGAATGCGTGGGTACGGTGCGTGTCACCCGTACCCCTACGGCACCATTAGAACAGTGATACGGACCGTACACACGCAATGAATGCGTGGGTATGCTGCGTACCACACGTACCCCTACGGCACCGTAGAACTGTGATACAGTGTCCAGACATAGGGGTGGGTGCATATGACTCCCAGCAGTGGTCAAAGATATGAGTGGTGGGTGCAAATGACTCCCAGCAGTGGACAGAGATATGAGGAGTGGGTGCATATGACTCCCAGCAGTGTCCAGACATATGAGGGGTGGGTGCATATAACTCACAGCAGTGTCCAGACATATGAGGGGTGGGTGCATATGACTCCCAGCAGTGGTCAGAGATATGAGGGGTGGGTGCATATGACTCCCAGCAGTGTCCAGACATATGAGGGGTGGGTGCATATGACTACCAGCAGTGGACAGAGATATGGGGGTGGTTGCAGAGGACTCCCAGCAGTGGACAGAGATATGGGGGGGGTGTACATCATCATCAGATGACCACACCTACATGGAGGTATGGACGCATCTTTAACTTTGGACTATGATTTTAGAGCTATTACAACACATCACTGACAGCAGTGTCCCACTCCCAGGACAATGGATGTCTTTCACACACTGCATGACACACCACATGTGGGTGTGAGGACTTATAACACATGCATACCCACCCATGGCGGATGCAGCACTATACACACCCTGATTTCATGTCAACAGACTGTATAGTCATGTAACTGCATACAAAACAAAGATATCCAAAGGGAACACACACTGTCACGCACATCCCAGGACTGATAGGAATGTTCAGGTGCTGGTCCAGCCACCAAGATGTTGTCTCTCATGGAAGGAATAGGGTTGAATTCCACCAGATACAATGCCCACAATTGTCAGTCAGCTGCCCAAATACCCTGCATAACAAGTACCATTTGTGTGGTAGGCCGTGATTACACACATGCAAAGTGCTGAAAAGGGCCAATTTGTCCCTGAAGGCATTCCTACATACACAAAACACAAGTACAGTGACTAGCAAGGATGGCACAGACGATTCAGCAGGAGACATCGGTGAGCAGGCATGGCCATTGTTTAAGGGATCCGTCACCAACAAAGGAAATGTGGACACAGGTCAGCACAACAATTGTGCAACTGTTTGCAGGGAAGATGTCAGGTGCCACAGAGGAAGGAACACTCCTTGGGACAATGTCTCCAAACTAAATGAACACACACTACCATTGAGTCTTTGCAGAGACATTGTGATGGCACACAGATACCATGGTGCACCTCATGACCATCATACAAAAACATTTCTCAGAACACTAACACATTACCAGAACACCAACTCCAGGAGCCTCATCACCAACATCAAGTACCTGAAATGCAATAGTGTTGAGAGTAAAAAAAAAGGCTTTATTCAGCACCAAAAATAAATAAATTCAAAAGAGACTATGTACAAAGGCCAATGGCCAGTCCATTTCTCAAGTCCAAGGGTGGACGTAGGGGACCGTGTCCACCCCTACCTTGCCTGCACAAAGGAACCTCAAGGTTTGTCGACCGGGAGGGGGGCATCATCTGTGGCAGGACCAAGCACCACAGGGACAGGAGGGGGATGGGTAGGTGTGGTGGGTGCAGGGGCGGACGTCTCCACCACAGGGGGTGGGGCAGCGCCAAAGGTGGAGGTGAACTCGGCGCTGCACACTGCTGCTAGGGCCTCCATCCTAACCCCTGCACCTGAAGATACCTCAGGGCCAACGGAGGGTGTGGTGGGCGAGGGATGGGTACAGCGCTCTTGGGGGAGGGGGTGGACATGGTGGGGGACTCAACTCCTGTGCCCGGGGACTTCCTCGCCCGCTTGTGGGGTGGTGGCTCAGTGGGGGCGAGGCCCAGATCAACCATATAGGTCTCCTTGGGTGAGAGTTTGGCAGGGGAGCTAAGGGGAGTGGTTTTGGTGGAACAGGGTTGTGAGGACTGCGGACTGCGACTGTGGCTGCGTGTATGTCGTCGGCCCCCAGACCCTGAGGGTGTGCCTAAATCCCCCTGAGTGTGCGTGCCAGGAGGTGTGCGCTGTGCCTTACTTGGGGGTGTGCTGGATGTGTCTGGTGGGGTGCGTGCCCGTGACTGTCTGGGTGTGCGTTGGGCAGGCATGGGAGAGGGCAGTGTGGATGGGTCCGGGGTAGGGGGGAACAGAGCGCTGCAGGAGAGAAACTGCTGCCGTCACGGAAGAGTCCATGGACCGCAGAAACCTGCGTTGGTCAGACATCGTTGCTGACATGCCCTCCATGAACGACACCATCTGTGTGAGCAGTTTAGTGTGTCCATGGAGGACATTCAGCACCGATGCCTGCCCAACCTGCAACTGCCGCAGTATGTCAGCAGGCCCTTCACTGAGGGCAGCAGGGGTGACAGGGGCAGGGGGTGCGGTGCCTGGGCCGAAGGAGACAGGTGGGACTCTGCACGGACAGAAGGGACGGGAGCAACTGGGAGGGCGGGGATGGTAATGGAGGAGGCGGGAACAGATGTGGGGATGCTGTCAGTTGGTGTTGCAGCCTCCGCCTCCTCAGGGAGGTCAGCCTCGGACCCGTCGGCATCGTAGCTGCTCTTTCCTCCAGACAGGTCCTCCGACTGACTCCCCTCGCCCTCCGTGCCACTGGCTCCTTCTGACTCCCCAGCACTGGTGGCATTGTCGCTGGGTCCCTCCTCCAGGTCCATGGAGGTGTCTCCCTCGGTTGCGGATGATTATGCTGTGGGCAAGGAGAAGAAATCGAAATGCATCAGTCACCTGTATACATCTGACACATGAGCACAAGAGCAATTGGTCACAGTGCATATCAGGCAATGCATCATGAGTAACAGCTAGATAACTCCGCACATATGTAAGCCCTGTACTGCCCAGTTGGTAGACCCACTATGCCACTTGGACACAAGGAAAAAAGAGAACACAAAAGGCTACAACTTGAATGAGAAATAGACTGAGAAGCTAGTATCTGTGAAGCGGTGAGCACAGCAATACAATGAAGTCATGCCACCTCTTGTTTACCTTGAAAGAAACAGTAGTGGTGCACCCAACGTAAACTGACACACCTCAATACTCAAGGTGTCACCACACTCAGAGACCTGTAAGTACTTTGGAACACAAAAAGAAAAATGTTGGTACCTTGGCACTCACAATACTTTACACAATCTACATGTTTGGAATGTGCCAATTCGCCATTTCGTGAAAAGAACACTCATGTGCCTGCATGAAATATGTTGCACAAGGCAGTGCACACAAAAGTACATTTACACTGTCATTGAAGAAGCCGGCACCTTTTCTAAGAAGCCTCTGTTAGAAATTAATGGTGTTGCAGAAAGTACATATACATGGGCCCACGGAGGTCTTGATGTCTTGAGACTCGTCAGTTTGTATCACCAACAACAAAGGAGTCTCACAAAACCAAGAGCACTGTGGGAACATGTATATGGAGAATCTGCAATAACATTTAATTCTTACAGTGGCTTCTTAGAAAATGTGCCAGTGTGTTCCATGAAAGTGGAAATGTCGTTTGTTGTGCACTTCCTTGGGAGACTTTTTTCATGCAGGCACATCAGTGTTCTTAACACAAATCATCAAATTTCCACATTTAAAACATGAAGAACTGTCGACAAGTGCTGTGAGTGCCAAGGTACAATTTTTTTAGAGTAACAACTTGAATTATGTCAGTTGTCACATGGCCATCCGTCACCTGATTACACAGTTGGCTACACATATGACCTACTGCCTGTCATCTTGAGTGGCACACATGTCCACACCCAGGACAATGCATAAGCTAATGGGCCGCAATTGTGTTGATAAAAAGCCTAGCTGTACTGTGGGACACCCTCATGGCAAGCCAGAATGTACACACAGATGTCAGCACACAAAGTCCAAACAGCGTTGCATCTGAACCGCACACAGGTGCTAAAAATGTATGAGCAGGAATCATGTATTTAAAAAACTGACACAGGCTGCAAAGCACGAACATTAAGCACTGGCCAGCATCACAGGGGCACTGCACGGTGATTCTTTGTACAGCCAAGTCTCACACACAAGTCAGACCTGGCAATGAAAAATCGGGGTTGCACATGTATGCCTCTTCCGCACACCCCACCCCATGCCTGAGTCAATGTGATTGATACAGATCAAGAAGTGACACCTCTTATTCAGGGTTACAATAACTGTGCTGGAAAAATAGCTTCATTTACACAACATCACCTCGTGGGGCTGGCAACACATATTTGTGACAAACAACCATCAACAGATTGTTGTGAATAGCTACACAGGCACTGCCCAGTGTGAGTATGCACAAGCAAAATGGTGTATCCCTGTCCAGTGGACACATGTAGCACACATTGCTAAATACTAACTAGGCCAGGGAACAATGCCACAAAGGCAGACCTATGCTGAACCCACAGAGAATGTGCACAGTGTTGGATGACACACATGATTAGGAGGCCAGGGTGTCTCAGGGGACTGTAGTGGGCACACTGCTCCGTGGTCCTGGAATGAGCTGACTGTACCATGTTCAACCGTCATGGCAATATGTATATCTCCCACTCATGCACATCATGTCTGAGGCAACACATTGGTCATGTATGCTGCAAGGGTGTTCTGTTGAAAGCTCACACTCCTATGTTGAGAATCATCATCAGTGACAACAAATATGGACCTCCAACATAGTGAACAGGTCATGGCACAGGCAAGGTACCAACACAAGTCACAGACCACCCTCCCACATGATGCAGAAAGCAATGTGCACTTAGAGTTACTGGCACCCTGGATGACCATGTGCAAATGTGATTACACACAGACCAGGGACACATGTCAAGGAGGGGTAGGGATGAAAAAGAGCACCAGGTGACATTGGGGAACAGAAAAAGCACTGCACATATAAACTCTGGGAGTGTATCCAGGCTACAGAGCACTTCCAAAAGCTGGCGACACATAACAAGACAAACAGCCATGTACCTACCCCCTCCTTGCTGCAGTCTCTCCTGTAACTGCCTATCGAGATCAGAGAATACCACTGCCAGGACATGTTTCATGTGGGGGGTCAGGCATCGGCGGCCGCCGTGGGGGCGAGGACTGTCGAGCCCCAGCTGGACCCGGGCGATCCGCCGGGTCCAGCACCGGATGTCCTGCCACATCTTGCGGACCTGTGGCAGCTGCCGACTACGCTCCCCCTCAGATCTCACGGCCCTGACGATGTCTTTCCAGATCACCCCCTTCTCAGAGGCAGTTACCTGCCAGGATGACAAAGTGACACAACATCAATACACCTGCTCCATGTCCCAGAGACACACATTTGAACATCATTGAAATGTTGAACAGGGCATAGGATGCAGACAGGAATTACATCATACACAATAAGAAATTGGCCTGTGTTCAAGCCCCAATGCACTACATGGCATTGAAAGTCAACAGGTTGGCATGAGGGGTGCGACACACTCACTGATCATGCCACACACTGTGCAGCACATGCAACAGCAGGCTGAAGGCCAGCACGTGCCAAGCAGTCACATGTCTCACTCCACTGACGCAGGAGTGGGTGGTGAGCGCACTCGTTTTTAAGTGTACTGAAATTACAGTCTCAGCTTTCGTCTTCGCAAGTACACATGTTATGTTTGATTACTTTGTATTTAGACATCTTTATTTAGACGAACAAACTGACAACGGACATTTCCTTGGAATACTACACAAATACGCTCCGCTTTCCCACAATCTTCTCATTATTATTTAAGGGACACATTCTTTATTGAGGTATTTTCATTGAAGATAACCCCTTTTTTGGATTATCTTATCACACTTTCCCACAGTACTTCATTAACACAGACCCCGATTTTCTATGTCGGTTCTTCGAGCCGACAGCACCTTAGTCCTTTTTTAGTGTTTATTAAACACGTCGTCACGCACGATATCCCGGTTTTTAAAAAAGACCAGGAAGTACACTTCCGAATGAGAGTGGTTGCGGATACAGACGCTGTCTATCAATCTTTCGGCTCGGTAAGGTTGCTATACTCAATCTAATCTTCTGAATTTACCGACACTAGTATTACATTCTGGTAATTGGTCGTACTATTTCATTTCATTTTTTCAGACCCCTTACGGGCTTCGGTCGACACCAACTCTGTTACGAGTTCTCTAAACGTTATTTGGCTTCGCTTCAACACGTACTATCCAAAATAGGTGAGCTATGTTCTTTGGCTATACGTTTACCAGCTACCGTTCATTACTGCTCATATTTTTCAAACCTATTCAGTTAACATTCAGTTCTCATCAACCTTATAGATTTCGATTATCAACGTGAAACGAATGCAAAGTAACACAAACACAAATCAGGTATGATATGGAATTTCAATGCTTTTAAATAGAACCCTGCATAATATGAGGGATCAGTTCTCTTTATCTCTTCTTATACTGTTTCTGTAGAGACTGAACACGTGAACTCCAGAAACTTGATTACATTTCTAAAGGTATCGTATACCATTTTTCAGCCACACTAGTCACTTTGGTGTGGGGAGCACATTCCACCATAAGCTCTAACGTAATTCTGTGGTCTTGCAACACGCAGATCCTGAAATTCTCCTTTCTTTCTTACAGCTTACCCCTGACGAAGGGACTCAGGCGTCCCGAAATGCATTGGGTGTTTAAAAAGCTTTTTTGGTTCTTAATTTTTGTTTAAACAAGTGTTTATCTGAACACATATTCATTGATGATGTTCATTGTATAAAATATGGAAATGTAAATTGAAAGATTGCATATGATTTTTGAGAATTGTATATGGAAATTGCATAAAACGAATGAAAGAATTTCACAGCAGTGCACATTGTAGTCCTAGTAATTTCTGCACTAGGCCACATCTTTCAGTCACTCCACTGACGCACCATCAGCATACTAGACAGACACACCCAAGCACAGATCACTCGCCTGTCATTGACAACAGCGGATGCATCCTCACTCTGCACATGTGCCACTTGCCAGTAGGGTGTCACAGGTGTCATGCTAGCTCTGCAAGTCAGACACACAGCACGGCTTACTTGTCACATCAGATGGGTTGATCTGTTGCCTCCTCCATGCAGCTGTGGTGCAACACTTCACATAGACACTCACCCACATGACAAGGAACATTCACACACATCAATGTCCATGAGGTCGTACACATCATTTGGACACTCTCACCACAGGGCCACACAACTCATACACATCTGTGGGTACAGTCACCTGTCACACCGGGGGGACCACTGAATCACCTCAGGACAATAGGAAAAAAAAACAACAAGGATTTGCCAGGCTGAAAGTGTCATGCACTATGCAGTGAAAGTCACAGTAAGCACAATGCTAGTGAGGAGTGCACACAGGAACTACATCATGCTCTGCATGAGAGACATCAGCATGTCCACCCCCCTGGGACCCACTCTAAACAACATTGCATGTCTGTCCCACCTGGACGCAATATTGACAGTCACACAACAGGTGCATAGGCAAAGGTAGTGGACTCAGCACTCACCTGCTCCCCTGGTCTCCCATACAGCTTGGTGTACTGTGGGAGGAGGACGTCCAGCAAGGCCCGATTCTCCTCCTGGGTGAATGGCTGGGCCCTCTCCACAGTACGTGACATGGTCCAGAGGAAGCAGAGACAGCAGCATTGCGGTCGACTGGAAAATTGTGCAGGCAAGTGCCCTCTCATGGGTTCTGGCTGCCTTATATCTGTCTTGCTGAGGGGCATTCATTTAGAGGAGTACATAGTGATTGGTCAGACTCCTTCGCATCCTACGTTTACTCCAATCCCTTTAAACATACACCAATGACTTTAAACATACACCAATTCGCATCGTTCAGATTTTGAGCATCATGTCAAGTCAACAACCACACTTTGCAACATTGTATTTGGTGGCCAACTGACTGTTCCAGGACACATGATCGACACTTTTCAACTGAAAACTCTGTCTCCATGACAACCAGCATGCATTTAGGGCCCCCTATGTAATTTAGAAATCCACACACTGGTACAGTGCGTTTCACACGTACCCCTACGGCACAAGTACAATGGTGAAACGAAGCATACACATGCGATGATAGCGGGTGTACGCTGCGTTTCACACGTACCCCTACGGCACAAGTACAATGGTGAAACGAAGCGTACACACGCGATGATAGCGGGTGTACGGTGCGTTTCACACGTACCCCTACGGCACAAGTACAATGGTGAAACAAAACGTACACACGCAATGACAGCGGGTGTACGGTGCGTTTCACACGTACGGGTACGCACTGGTTCACACATACGGGTACGCACTAGTAGTACAGTGCGTTTGACACCTACGGGTACACACTAGTTTACACGTACGGGTACGCACTAGTAGTACAGTGCGTTTGACACCTACGGGTACGCACTAGTTCACACGTACGGGTACGCACTAGTAGTACAGTGCGTTTGACGCCTACGGGTACGCACTGGTTCACATGTATGGGTACGCACTAGTAGTACAGTGCGTTTGACACCTACGGGTACGCATTTCACAGGCTTACAATGGGAATACAGGCGCACACATGCCAGGAATGGAGGGCTATGAGTCGCACAAGGATGTCCATCAAGTACTTGTCATTGCATACTGTCATGTGCAGGCCCTAGGTGTGGCAGCCAGTGATATTGCACAGGTCATCTCATCTAGTTGCACAATTGATGTGTGATGACCTGTGTACACATGTCATGTGTGATGGGGCACTATGTGGCACACATCACCTTGCCACTTGCCACGTGTGTCTGTAGTCCAACTGTGTCATGCACAGCAGCAATGGGATGGCACAGTCATCACCACCCGCACCTGTCTCCTGATGCAAGGGACAGGGACACTCCATCGATCTGCGTGCCCCTTTGTGACTATGTCAGGTGTGTGTCATGTGTTCCCATGAGCTTGATGTCAGTGTTCCGTCAACTGCATATACTGTTGGTGCATCCAACATGGGTCTGTGTGGAGATGGGCATGGGACACATCTATGCACACCATGCCACATGTGGATTTCCACCGCTGTAGGGTCTGTGTGCATCGGACATCATATTTTCCCAGTCATACATGTCTGCGTTGTCTCAATGGCTGTGTATTTCTCTTGTCACAGGTACCCCTTCATCGCTATGTGTTTGATATGTACATTTGACATTCCTTGTGACCTGTGCGTGTGCCTTGCAGTCAGCTGTGTGGATGAGATGACATCCTTCCAATACAGCTATGTGGTTGTGTGTCACTCCGGTGATATCTGAGGCTCTTCACTCAGACTGGCCACCAACTCATTTCAGGGCATGTCATGTAGACTTGACAATCAACAGGTGTATCTGGCTTTTTGTAGGAGTGCCAGCAAGCTGGCATATGTGTCCTGTATGTATTGCACACACCCGACTCCATAGTTACCTGATGTGTATTAGCAGTGTAGCACGTGCTATGTTCATTGACATTAATATTGGCAGACTCTCAATCTTCATTCTTACAAACAATGTCTTGCAGGGCACCGCCTGTCCCAAGACCAATGCCAGACTTGGGTGCCATGAGGGAACGTGCCTGCATCCGATGTTACAGATTCACTCAACAGTTGATTGAGGACTTGACCGACAGGCTGGCACCACACCTCCAACCGCGACACAGGTATCCTACTGCGCTGACCCCAAAGATGAAGGTGATGGCAGCCCTACATTTTTTTGCCACAGGTACGTTTCAATTCACCATAGCTGATGTTGGTGGCATGTCACAGACAATGTTCAGCCATGTCCTGCGTGATGTTTTAGCAACCATGTTAGAGCACCTTGATGAATTTCACATTTCCTACTCCTGAGGAGTTGACAGATGTTAAGGGTGATTTCTATGCCCTGGGAGGGATGCCCCATGTAATTGGGTCCATTGATGGTACACATGTGGCTTTGGTACCACCACAGGCACAGGAACAAGCCTATCGCAATAGAAAACATTACCACTCGATAAATGCCCTTGTGGTGTGTCTTGCTAACATGCTGATTTGCCATGTCTGTGCATGTTTTCCAGGATCAGCACACAATGCATACATCATGAGGCGTAGCAGGGTGCCACAAATGATGCTGCGGCTGCACAACGAACGAGCATGTCTTGTTGGTGGGTATACTCTGTTTGTCCTGTGTGTTGCGGTATCTTTGGCTGTTACAGCATCTCCTGACCCACTTTTTTACATGACGTTTCCATGTAGGGGACTCTGGATATCCCAACATGCCATGGCTAATGACACTTCTCCGCAACCCAAGAACAGCTGCAGATCACAGGTACAACTATGCACATGGGCAGACCAGGTGAGTGATTGAGAGGACGTTTGGACTCCTGAAGAACCAATTCCGGTGCCTGGAAAAGACAGGCGGGTCCCTCCCTTATGCCCCGGAGAAGGTCTGCCGAATCTTCCTCGTGTGCTGCATGCTGCACAACATGGCAGTTGAGAAGGCAGTGCCACTCATCCTGGATCCGGATGAGCAGGAACATCCACCCGTGGAGGATCAAGGGCTTGCTCACGAGGCTAGTGATGAGGAGGAGGAGGAGGATGATATCTAGAGTCAGCTCATACGCAACTTCTTCTCATAATGGTGAGTCACTGGGTATGAGTGTGCAAGCTTGTAGCATTGAGTGGCATGTGTTGCAATGTGTGTGCCCAGCTGACTGAATGCAAAGTGACTTCGATGTGTGTTCTGATGTGTCACTCGAGTGATGATGTCATGCCACACAGTTTTGCGGAGAGACTTTCTTTGAAATTGACATGTGTCCAACATTGTTCATGTTTTGTAAATGTCCATTTGTGCGGCGAGAATTGTTTTAGGTGACTTATTGTGTGTCTGTCATTCCCAGGTTTTTGCGCCTCTTGTCTGCTCGTGTCATCTTTGTCCTCCTGCTATTCCTCATGAGCATTGCAACGTGTGCTGAATCAGCGTTCCATGCACGGACATGTGGAAATGTCAGTTTGGGTAAGGATAGCAGCAAGGCTTTTTGGTGGTGGTGCGGGTTGGGAATGTGTGGGCCTGCTTCTGTGCATGTTGTGGTACCATGCATACATGTCTTCTCACCATGGAGCATATAACATGTAGCATCACTCCCATGACATGATAGTCACCCTTCTTGACTGTCATCTGTAGAGGAGTGTGGCGTCTGATGAAGGCATCAATGTGTGTAAACCTTGCCTCTGAAACATTGCGGATGCTACGGGTGGACATAGTGTGGGGCATCACAACAACAGGCTGTATGGGGAATTGCAGCCTCTCCGTGTACAGCAGGATGTGTTTGGCTCATCCCCTTGACTTGTATGCCAGTTCATTGGGATTGACATAATCTGTGTCGTGAAGGGGGGGTCCAGCGTATGTCCCACATGTTCTGTCAACTGACCTGTGAGTCTGTTCACATGGATGCATTTCCCTTTGTGTGTGTATGTGGAATAAAGGTGTTAAGCACAATCCAAAGTGCCTCATCTCTGTCACTGCAGCTCTCTTGCCAGTTTGCATGCGTCATCTATGGCATACTTGTCAAATATTGAGCATATGTGTATGTGTACTTCGGCAACATGCATGCAGTTCTTCATGGCTAATTATATCTATTGTGCATGAAGTCCCTGGTTGTGTATGTATTTGTGCAGGTTGCTCCCCACAACGGGACGTGAACACATGCTGATGGTGTGTCTCCTGTGCGCAGCTCCGCATTTTGTTGCCTGACCCTGTGACCATCGTTTTTGGTGATTGGTCATACACTTTCTCGTTGTGACCCATGAGTTACCTGACACTCCTTTCTTTACATACACCTGTTGCACTGTGCCTTTCTGACCTCCTTGTCTTACGCCTGCTGCTGCGTCACCTGCGGCACCGCCCCGCCGAGTGCCCTGATTCTGCAACCCACACGCCTCCAAAATGCTCCTCCCTTCCCCCCTCCACCCATTCTTAATGCAGTCAGCAGCTTGTCTGTGCCACTGTTGCGCCAACGCCGTGCCAAAGGCAGGACCGTCTGCGCCTGCAACGTGCACAGTGCCCGAGCCTCTGGTCTTTGCATGACCCACGTCACACAACAGGCTCATGCTGCAGCAAAACTACAAGCAATGTCCTCCACACAATCATCCGCCTGCTATCAGGCAACCCCTAAGCGCACACACGATACCTTTGCATGCTGAGTGTGCAACTCAAACTGCCTACACAGCGCTGACCAGCCTACCAGACCCTGTCAGAACAACCAGGTCATGTGCCTCCTACTCCACACCCGCTCCGTCCACCAGCACGCCATTGGACTCTGTTACCTCCTCAACACAACAGGCCCACACATCACCTTCATGACAGTAACCTGGACATAAGCATCCTCAGCACACGACTTCTTCATTGCCATCTCAGACGGATACAAGATCACCCGCAGGGATGGCACCAACAATCCCGGAGGATGAATTGCAATTTATTCACAAGTACACCCTCAGAGTCACAAATCCGGGTTTGCAGCAACTCCCTGGCAACCCTCAGAGTAACACTCATCTACAGATCTCCAGGCCTACATCCACAATTGCGCTAAGCCATCAACACGTACATCTGCACGCACGCCCTCACCTCCACAGGCTACATGTGGCTGGGGACCAGTAACTTCTGGCTGAAGGCACACCACCATCCATCATTGGTCCATCAACATTTTAATTGACGTCTTCGACAAGCAACACACTGCCCCACACCCTGCTAACCATCCCCCAAATATGCTTGATGTAAGTCACCACAGACAAGCTATGTGGGACACTCAAAACAACACCACCGCAACACTCTGAAACCTCACGCACTGGATCAGCAACTGATCCAACAATCTTGCAACATTGACGGACTTTCCTGTGAAGCACAACAATAGTTAAGGCACCTGGGACACGGCAGACCTACTGGACTCCTACAGATGTAGCTGGACTCTTGTGCACACCTTGCAACACAAAGAGCCATCATTTACCTTACAGGCCTGGAAAAGTCTCCATGACCCCCCTCTCCACCATCACATGCGCACACGACCTCATCATCATCTCGTATGCCATTCACACCCAGCTGCTCCTCAAACTCACCAAAGAGCCAGCCATTGCCAGATCCAAACTTCAAGAAGGCATGAGATCCGTTGACGAATGGATGGACATCAGCCACCTGAGGCTGGACTTGGACCGGACTGAAGTCATCATCTCACGATTGTCCCCTTACGGCTGTGTCAACTCCTTGTGTCCTACTGGTCTGGGCACCACACCAGCACCCAGTGGCCACGCATGCAAGCTGGTGTTCATCATGGACCCATCGCTGACAATTACCATGCAACTCACCACCATCTGTACCTCATGCTGCAACACCCTCCGCATGCTGCAAATGATCCACAGATAGATCCACTGCAAGGCAAGACAGACCGTCCCCCAGGTCCACGACACCAGCCGGCTCAACTACAGCACCGGCCTCTATGTAGAACAACAGCAAAACTGCAGGAGAAGTTGTCCACATCCAGGGTGCATCCGCACACCTCATCTTCAACATCCCCAGCCACATCACCGTCCACCTGAGATAGCTAGAATGCCTCACTGTCTGCTGCAGGATCACCTTCAGACTCCTCAACCACACTCAGGAGGCAGTCCACAACCCCAGACCCAAAACAAACCTTGGACGTCTGTCATCCAACACCCAGTTGGCCCAATTCCGTGCAGCCCACCTTGCCCTGGTCACCATTCATCACATCCACATAAACACTGCATGCAGGAGATAGTTCTCCCACCTCGCCAAACAGACCTGGGACTCACTCCCCGGGCACATCAACATGACCCATGACCTCTACACCTTCATGATACTCTGGCAAATTGGTCTGTCTGAGCAGTATTGCGAGCCCCCCCTCAGCAGCTTGAGGCCATCACGGGTGAGTATTGGGCTCCATGTCTGTATTTGGTGATACATTGCGACACATGTGTGTCATTGACTGGTCTCAGATCCAAGTGTATGGATGGCTGGAGTTAGTTCAACACTCAGGCATACTTTGACATCTCCCCACACGTATGTTGTGGACTCATGCTAAATGACTGCAACATAAAATTTCACGTATTAATTATTTAATTATAGCTCTGTGGCATGATTTGTGCACTGAAAAAGGTGCAATGCAGGGACCATAGAATCCAAAGTTCACAGGGGGAGATGGGATCCTTGCCATTTGAAGTCATCAGAGTCCAGACCACAGTGTTTGGCATCATTAGACAGACTGTGACCAGCAGGTCCATGTAGCAGATGATGTCAGTCAATGAGGTGATGCTGTCGCACATGAAGGCCAGGTGCCAGGCCAGGTGACCTGGGAGATGTGGATGGTCCGCTGCCTCTCACGGTCTTTTCCGCGGACGACCCACCTTCCTCCGGGGACCCTCAGATGCAGGCCTTGACGATGCTTGGGACGCTCCATCGGACGAATCCTCCTCCTCCTCCTCCTCCTCCCTCCCTGTGGCTGGTGGTGGTCTTTGCCTGGTGGCACAGGGAGGGTTGCCCATGTTGTCGGCGATCCGACGGAGTGAATGGCTTATGTCCCTTTGCACCGCCAGGAGCTCAGCCAGTCTTGCCTCCATCCGTCCTTGGTGTTCTTGTTGACTGGCGTGTTGCTCGGCCTGCTGGTTCTTGATCTCTGTGAGGGTCACCACTACCTGGCTGAACTCCCTGGTGTCACGCCGGTATGCCTCCATGATGTTGTGTATGTGTGACATACTGCTCCCTTCAGCTAGCTGGTCAGGTTCTCGCCTCCGCCTGCCTCCACTCCCACCACCCCTGCCCACACGAGCCTGGCCTGCCGTTGTGGGCACATCGGGACTACGGGACCCCTGAGGGATGGCAGTGGTGTTGTCTGCCTCCTCCTGGGTGCCCGGTGCTCCTTGTCCCTCCTGGTCAGACTGGCTCAGTTGTTCACTGCGGGCAGGGCTCCTCGGTGTCTACTGGGATGTGGCAGGAATGGGGGTGGTGGTTGTCACAGATGGTCCTGAACCAGGTTCTGCAGGGGCTTGGACACCAGAGTGTCCAGGTCGGTCGGGGTCATCCGCGGAATGTTGAGAGGCGTCGCTGCCGGTGGGATCAGGTTCCTCCAGGGCCAGGGACTGTGAATCTTTACCCCCATTGTTGGGGGTAGATTCATCACGTTGCCCTGTGTGTGAGAGACAGACAATGTTAATGCTGTTTCACGCAACATACATGTATCATACACATTCAAGTTGGCACTGTGCCTCCAGGTAGTTGTATGTGCCTAGCATTCTCTTCAATATTCACTTGTGGATGGGTATGTTGCGGGGGACAGATTGATATGTTCTCCTGAGTCTTTGACATGTAGATTTTTGGCTGGGATGCTTCTTCAGCTATGTATTGGTGTTGTTGTGTTACATGTCCATTGTGACAGTGGGTAAATCCATTGCCTGTCCCGGGGGTGTCTGCTTGTGTAAGGGGTGTGTGTGACAGGGCCTGCTGGTGGGTGTAGTGTGATTTGGCAGTGGGGCTCCCAGGTGATGTAGCTGTCCCCCCATGGAGCATGCTGCCATGACAGTGAGTGTGAGTTCCTGTGCTAGATATCTGACCTTGTTGTCTTGGTGTTTGTGTTTGCACTGGTCACAGGAGGGCCTTGTGCTGCCTACACCCGGGCCGAGTGTGAGCTATCTTGTCAGTACTTTCCCAATCCCTGTGCATTGCGCATGGTGCATGGGTATGTACCTGGGCCATATGGGATGAGGGCAATTGTGTCTGATTTGGAGTTCAACAATGTGTTTTGTGCCACCCACCCTCCCAGCATACCGGACATCCATTCTTGGGTTGCTGCTTCATGTAGCATAGGACATAGCATGGCCTTGCTTTCTCAATGGAGCATACACATGTTAGTGGCATTAGGGTTATTTTTTACTGTGGTTCTGGCCGGTGAGGGCTTGGGGGTATTTGCGTGCATTTGGTGTAGTTGGGGTGTGGATGCCATTACCCCCATGTTACCTAAGTTGTTTGTGTACTCACCAGGCTCTGGAAGTCCTTGCAGTCCATGTACTTCTACCGGCGGAAGCAGGGCCATCACCTTCTCCTCCCAGGGATGGAAATGTACTGGTCTGCGGGGAGCACCACCTCCAGTGATGTTGTTCTGGGCGTAGTCATCATTCATTTTGCGCTTGACCGCCCTCCGTAGATCGTACCACCTGGCTTGGCATTCATTCCTGGTCCTTCTGATGGGTGCAACAGCATTCACCCTATCGACAATCCTTTGCCACAGGCGTGATTTTTCAGCTATGCTGGTCTGTCTGACCAATGTTCCAAACAGCTGTGGCTCGACTCTGATGACTTTATTGACAAGGATCTCCAGCTCCTCCCTTGTGAACTTTGGATTCTTGTCTACGGGCATGGTGTGGGGTGAGGGTGTGGATGGTTGTGGGTGTGTGGGTCTGAATGTGACGGTGTGGGTGTGAATGTGAAGATGGGGTATGTGTGAAGGAGGTTGTTTGACGGTGTATATCTTAAGGTGGATGGGTGCAGTTGTTGGTGTGTGCTCTCTAGCTGCAGTGAGTCTGTTGCAAAGGCTCATGGTTTGTGTGTGTGGGCCCTTTTTATTGGTCCAATTGTGGGTGGGCCTCAGTTTGAATTTTTGGTGGGTGTGTTATAAGGGGTGACTCTGTTTGCCTGTTTGGATGTGTCCAGGTCAGTCATTTCCATTTTTAGTGCACTGTAGACGTGTTTTGTGGTGTTGTGCGAGTCGAATAGACCCTCCTTGTGCTGTTTTACAGTGTCCGTGGTTCAGTACGGTACAGGGGTATGAGTCGTACAGGCACACACCCCCATGCGTTGTGTATGTATGGTGCATACACGGCCATTGCTATGTACGGTGCGTACACCGCCATAGCATATGTACAGTGTGTACACCTCCATTCCTATGTACGGTGCGTACACCGACATTGCTATGTACGGTGCGTACACCGCCATTGCTATGTACTGTGCGTACACCGCCATTGCATATGTACGGTGCGTACACCGCCATTGCTATGTACGGTGCGTACACGGCCATTGCTATGTACGGTGCGTACACCGCCATTGCATATGTACGGTGTGTACACCGCCATTGCTATGTACGGTGGGTACACCGACATTGCGTATGTACGGTGCGTACACCGACATTGCGTATGTACAATGCGTACACCCACATTGCGTATGTACGGTGCGTACACCGACATTGCGTATGTACGGTGCGTACACCGACATTGCATTTGTACAAGTCATTCCCCGTGTACGGGACGTTTTCCGTACGAATCATAAATCGGAAAGCCGGTCCGGATCGTACTTGTATGCTCGGACTGTCTTTTTACGATTCGTACGGAAAAGTGTCCGGGTCCGTCTCGTACAACTTTTTCCGCTACGATTCGTACGGATCGGTCCCATCCGTATGTACTTTTTCACGTACGAATCGTACTTCACGGGTCGGACGTGACTTGTACGATTCGTACGGGAAAAAATACGGATACGAGTCGTACGGGAGAATAAAATACAGGATCGGAATCGACCCCATAGTCTTGCAAGTAAGTGGATAATTCCCTTGGGAGCCCCAAGATTAAGTAAAGTAGGCCACAGGATTGTGTAATCAACTAAATCAAAACGCACTGCTAAGATCTGCGAAACTTAAGTATAGTCTCCCTTCTGTTCAAATTAAACAATTTCTAGAACGGTGGGCAATGATTTCTAATCGTTGCTCCCGTGACTATATGATGCTGATTGTTAAAACAGCAAAAGAAGTAATTGAGCAACTAGCCGCTGAAATTCTAGATCTTGAAAATAAAATCAAAGCCTCAAGTACAATAGAGACAGCTAAAAAGAAACTGGAGGAAATAGACAAAGATCTGTCCTCTTACACTGAATACCTGACTAAACGTAAAGTGGAGAAACTGAGAAAGGATATTAGATATTTCAGCAAGGAAGGTACATACCCATATTTAGCTGAACAATTTTACAATCAAGCTGGAGGTATGCAATATGAAACGGCAATAAATAGAACACCGTATGCCAGTAAGAAAGTCATTACTTTCTCAGATACATCTGACTCAGATCAGGAAGAACTATCAGGGAATCAAGAATACAGAGAGGATGGATTCAATGCAGGTAGACCACAAGGGAGACAGTCTTCTTTTTTAGGGAGGCGTTTCTCCAGACGCAACAATTGGAGACCGCGTTATCAACCGCGTTTCCCCAGATCACAATTTCAACCGAGATTCCAGGGCAATCCAATGATGGATTACGACCAATATCTAGTAACCCGGAATGCACAATACTGGAGGGAGTAAATACTCTACCTGTATTTAATCTAAGTAATACATCTCTGTCTGATCCAACAATTGCTCTTTTGTCAAAAGGATTAACGTTTGCACCGCATTCAGGCCTCAACAAATTTGAGCTATTTAGGGATCTCGTAGCGCTTTTCAGAAAGATAAGATTGAAGGTATTTTTTTCAGACACAGATGTACAAGAAGCCACTCTAAATCGATCTGGCCTTGCACCACAATCGCTCTTTACACCTACATTAGAACAACTTCCACCTGAAATAGCGGTATTTGAAAAAGTGGTATACAATAAAGTTCTAAATATCACAAAGCATGTGCCTGCAACACCCTTCAATTTAAATCAACAGGAATATGCAGCAATGCAAACCCTCAAACAGACCCCAGCCCTTACAATTAAGGCATGTGATAAAGGAGGGGGTATTGTTGTGTATGATACTCCCGGGTATATCTTAAAGATTAATCAAATGTTGGGAGACACACGGTATTACTGTGCTATTACCAGAGATCCCACAGCTCAAATAGCTAAACAAATACTAAAAATAACCAACAGGGCACTGAAAAATGGAGATATATGCATGAAGGAATGGACTTTCCTTAATAAAGAAAAACCCAGAATGGCTAGCATCTATGGCATACCAAAGGTACATAAGAACGCTAGGGATCCTCCATTACGACCGATAGTAACTACTATCGGTTCAATAACGGAACCATTAGCTAAATACGTAGATGCTATATTATGCAAGCATATTCCCAAAACTCCGGCATTTGTAAAAGATACTAGACATATTATCAATTTACTAGAAAACACTCCTTTCTGCACAGACACCCAATATATGGTCACTATGGACATAGAGGCCCTATATAGTAATATTCCCATTGAAGGAGCTCTTTCATCTGTACACTGGTTCATTCAGGCCTACAATATTGAATGCCCATCTGTTTTTGTACTGGAATGCCTCAAGATTGTACTAGAGGATAATGTGTTTGAATTCAACCAACAATTGTATAAACAGAATCGGGGAGTCAGTATGGGGGCATCTTGTGCCCCCACTGTAGCTAACATCTATATGACCTTCTTTGAAAAGAAATTCATCTATAACGAAATAGCACCATTTTATGAATCCGTAACCAATTGGTCGCGGTTCATTGATGATGTTTTTTTTTGTTTGGTCTGACACATATGAAAAATTGCTAGAATTCATTGAGTGGATTAATTTATGTGAAAATAACATCAGCTTCACCCATAACATCAGCTCTCATCAAGTGGAATTTTTGGACATCATCATCAAGCATCACATGGGAGTTTTAACAGTTGTGTTGTTCACTAAATCCACCGCTAGGAACACACTACTGCATTATGATAGCTTTCACCCTAAGACCCAAAAAGACAACATACCGTTTGGAGAATTCTTACGCCTCAGGCGTAACTGTACAAACATTCAGGATTTTGACGAGAAATCTGAGATTATGAAGAAAAAGTTTAGAGTCAGAGGCTACCCAAACAAAATTGTACGGGATGCCTATAAGCGGGCACGCTATTATGACAGGCAACATTTATTAACAAATGTAAAGGCCAAAACAAATCCACCTTTGGTCTTTGCGACACGACATTCCATGTTGAATGCAAGAATTCGCCAAGCGGTATGCTCAAGCTGGCATATACTAAATGTGGACAAATCCAAACAAAGGGAGACAATATCTAAACCACTATTTGCATACAGGCGTAACAAAAGCTTGAAAGATCACATAGTCCACTCAAGGATGAAAAATGAGACTAGCCTGACTCAAACAAATCTTGAAGGCTCAAAAAAAGTGGTGGGAAATTTCAAATGTACATCATGTAAATCATGCTCAATGGCTATTGAAGCATCTACATTTACATTCAATGGCGTTAACATCTCCCCAAACACACTGAACAATTGTAAATCCACTAATGTTGTCTATTTGATTATATGTCCATGCCACATGGGATATGTGGGAGAAACAGGGAGAGCTTTCCATGTTAGACTAACAGAACATAGATCTGCTATCAGAACGCAGAAAACATCAGCACCCATGGTGCAACATTTTGTAGATTTGGGACACACAGCGGAAGACATCCAGTGGTATATTTTGGAAAATGTTTTGCCACGAGCAGGTATACAGACCGACAAAACTAGAAAAATGAGGGAAGTGTATTGGATGTTTATCCTTAATACAGTGATATCAGGGTTAAACTTAGAAATTCCCTGGGACCAAGCCATAAAAAATAATGGATAATATTTATTTATCCATGATGACTAATCTCCCTTGTTATTTGATACGGTACCGGATAGATCCAATTTGCACCTTAAACTGTGATAAGATATACTGAGATATTTGGGTCTGTTTGAGGAACAATAATTTAAGATAAACTAAAAAGATAAAGACAAGTCGATAAAACTCACGACTAGTCTAAATCTAATCGGTATAACTTTTGAACGCTCATACTCAATAAGTTACGCTTGAACGTTATTATAATAAACTACGCAGTCTCTTAAATGCCCATAAATATTCCAGCAAGGCAACTAGATTCATTTATTGCTGTATCATGGCGTCTAGTTCTCTAACATCCATAATCAGTTTAACATGGTAGTGAGTTTGATTAACCACTCCATCATGGCGCTACTTTAGCTAACATTGTCTGGTGCACTATAAGTCCTATTTTTTTAATATTCCAGCAAGGCAACTAGATTCATTTATTGCTGTATCATGGCGTCTAATTCTCTAACATCCATAATCAGTTTAACATGGTAGTGAGTTTGATTAACCACTCCATCATGGCGCTACTTTAGCTAACATTGTCTGGTGCACTATAAGTCCTATTTTTTTGTCAATGACCGGTAGAATACACGCAAAACTCCAACCCGGCTTTTTATTGGTTCTAGCTCCAAGGTGCCGACGAGATACGTAAAAGAATCACATGTCCAGACAATTTGCATAAATAGATCTATGGCGTAACCAATTAGTTAACCGCTGAATCCAATGAAGGTGCACAACATGTGAGAGAAAAGGTATGTTGAATACAGGCTCTTAGCGAGAGTGCCGAGACGTGAATTTGAAATTAAACTACTCCTAGGTTTGGGCAGGTTTGAATACTAGAGTGAATTCAGAACAGGTCGTGAAATGTTAGAAGCCTTATGGGTATTAAGACGCAACCTGTTAACCATACCGTTTTCAAAGTTTGGGGACGTTTAAAAATGAAATTTCCATTGAGACATGACCTTGAAATGCTCTCAGTGAGAGTGCTGAGACGTGAATTCGATATTGTTACATTCTCAGGTTTGGGCAGGTTTGAAAACTAGAGTAAATTCAGAACAGGTCGTGAAATGTTATAAGTCTAATGGATATTAATACGCAACCTGTAAACCATACCGTTTACTAAGTTTGGAGGATGTTTAAAAACGAAATTTCCATTTAGACATGACCTTGAGATGCGAAAGGCTAAAAACACTACAATCGTAAACACGGGTGTTCAATTGCAATTTGTAAATCGAGCAGCCTTAGATCTTGATAAGGGATTAACACTTAAATCCAATCGAGTAATGAATTGACACGCTACATGTCAAATAGATCTAGACTTTTAGCGTCATTAAGTCCCACAAATGGCTACCATTTGGAGTCATTTTATTTACCAAAAAAAAGCTGGGGAGGATATTCTCATTGTACAACCACCTAGTTAGAATATTGATACATACTAGCTTAACCCAATTATGTAATATATGGCATTAATTAAAATACATATATTCATGTCACCAACTAGGAGGATGGAATAGACCATTAACCGCAGAAGAACAGATTTGGTCACAAAATACGATAAAATCAAAAAGAGTCACCTGGGGTAAATAACAACATAAAACGAACTAAGGTATGTACATTTGAAATATAAAGGTAAATCAATAAGATAATAATTGAAAGTCAGTAGCAATTGAAAGGATGCTTTGCAGATAGTATGCAGATGTATAAATCGAAATGTTGTATATTAGTTTGAACAACACGATCTTTCAGAACTGATATCAGTTGTAAATATATAAATATAGTTAATGAGATAATTACTGGTTACAGCATTAGGAATATCGTGTAGCTCTTAAAAGCAGGCTTGATCTTTAATTTATCTTCATTTTACTGGAGACAGTAAAAGATATATGTACATATATTTAAACCCCTAGATCCAACTGCTCCTATGAAGATAGGATATAACTGGCCACCCTAGGCGTAATACATTTCATATTGAGAGCCATATTGACGTCCTGAGTACCGTCCCACAAAAGTGAGTGATCCTTGTAAAAATCGTTGTCATATTACAACTATAGCATATTATTCAGTAGCCTGTTTATAATATACATATGTATCTTTCCTTTCTTTAAATTAGTCATGGTTCACACTATTGTCAAGTGGAACAACACAATTTGAAGCGTACGGACAAATTGAAGTTAAGAACGTGAACGATTACTGACAAGAGGGTTAGTACAATACACTTCTATTAGATATATTAAAAAGAGCAGACTTTTGTTACAAGATAGATTACACACGTAGAGGTACATTACGATTTAGGTGGTTGTAGAGCTTGAATAAAAAATAATTGGGCCCCGAACTCCACGTTTAGAAATAACTGAAAATATTTATCCGCTAGAATAACTTCATGCAAATCCTATTGGTAAATCCTTCTTCTGCCAGCAGGAGTGAACATTGTCAGTATGGTTTCAGAGACCTAGGACAGGATATGTTAATTCACACTTAATCAATACCTTTTAGGTAATGTCAATGAACAGTGATTGCTATATTAACTCCCAATTATGCAATTTTGGTTTTAATCAATATATGTTTTTTTGTTTTTGTTATTGATTTCCATATGTAGTGTAAATTCAGAGCGGGTTCCTGACGAAGGCCTAGCCGAAACGCGTTGTGTCATTCGACCGCCTATATGTCAACCAATCACCTATAAAACCAAGTGTCAAGTGATGGCTTAAAATGTTGAATTATATTCATAGAATATGAAATTTGATGAAAGAAATAATTTTGCACTACTTTGTTGTTAATTACTGACCCTCCTAGGATTAGTGAGGATTAAACACAGTCCAATAAGTTTGAAAGAATTGTGGCAATATAGGCATGCACTGTAAATTTATTATGAAAAATTAATCATGTTTAAACTACAATTCAATTTATTGGTATCCATGAATGTAACTGTTGATTAAGAAAATAATTTATTCCGTTTTAAAAAAAAGGAAAAAAAGATTGAAAATGAAAAATTTTGAAGAAAAACTTTTTGCATTAATTAAAAAAAGATATATTATAAACATATCAATTTGTTTGTTCTTACTAAATTGAGATATATGTTTGTCAGGCATGCGTAATCATGTTTATGTAATTTGAAATATTTCTTGTTCAATTGGGAGTTGATTTGCGACTATTGTGCACTACACACTGTGCCCGGTGTTCACTTTTTTCACATTAGTCTCCCTTCTGTGGCAGCCGTATATTTGCCTATTAACATTACTAAATTGATACATTGTTCAACTGCACCTAATCCTTTTCTGAAGCCTCATTGTGCTGGTGAAAGTATATTCTTTCCCTTTACCCATTCCTTCAGGCGTACTAATAAAACTTTGCTCATCACTATGACCGATGAATCTAAAAGAGATATTGGTCTATAATGTTTGGCTTCCGACTTGTTATCCTTTTTAAAAATAGAAACAATGACGGATTGGCCCCACGAAGGGGAAATGTACTCAATCACGGCTAAGCTAAAAACTCTTGTAAGAATTGGCCCCCATAAACTGACTTTAGCTTTAAATACATCTACGGGGATACCATCTGGGCCTGGGGCATTGCCTCCCCTACTTCCCCTCAGTCCTTCCTGCACGTCTCCCAATGTGATATTCAGGGGTATGACTTGCCACTTATTATGTGGTAAGTTTTGTATTGCACATCCCTCAGGTCCCAAAGGGTTAAAAATGCTCGTAAAATGTGACACCCAGGCTTCTCATGTGACATGGGATAACAATTCGGGTAGTGAATCGTTCTTTAAAAATGACATGTTCACTGTTTCTCAGAAAAGCGTATTATTTGCTGTATCTGCTGCCAGGGATAATTTATCCCATGCTAACTCTTGCAGCTCCCTTTTCCTCGTCTCAAGGACAGATTTATAATTACATCATAGGTTTTTAATTAATTCATTGTCTCTAATCTTACAATGTAATGCTTGTTTCAGTTGCTCTAAAGCCTCGGTGCAAGTATGATCAAACCACCCCTTTCTTCCCCTTCCTCCTATCTTGGGATGAGCCATTAGAATCCTATTAATGGTAACATTAATTTTAACAAAATTATCAATCTTTGTGCTAGGGTCTTCCTCCTCGTTAAGACAGTAAATAATCTCTTTATTGCATTTTAAGACAATGTCGTGTATAACTTTTGAGGTTCCACTCCCTTCCATTTGATACGGGTGCCATTAGGTTTGTAAGGGGCAATGTTGGTTATAATACTTTGTGGCATTTTTCCATTTGTACCTCAAAATTTGAATGTCATAATAATACAATTGTGAGCACTCAATGACAGTTGGGTAACCAGCGGAGTGGCACACATAAAGATAATACTAGACGAAACTGAAACATGGTCAATGATCGCGACAGCATTTCTACCAGTAAAAGTTGGTATAAAATCCCCATCAGTATCCCGAGCACACTGCATTAGTTCTAAGTCATATTTGGCAATCATTGAATTTAAAGCTTCCCCGTATCCATTATGTGGGAAATGTATACGATCATCCCCTTTATCATTCCGAAACCCGCAAACTTGTGTAGCAGACATTGGACATATTTGGGTATTAAAATCTCCAGCCCATATAAGTACCATATCATTATTAATAACACCTAGGAATGTATCAAGCCCTTTATCCAGCTCATTTACAACTCTACTCCTGGTGGGATCAAACACATTATTATGGTAGTTCACCACAACTACATCCTTCCATTCTTTACAGTGCAACCATACAATCTGGGAATGTGCTCCTATTGTAACAATTCTTTTGACACATGCCGGTAGTTTATTGGAGATGAGAATCAGAAGCCCCTCTTTTATCTTCCAGCGGGAGATGGTACAGCCTATAGCCAATAAGTCGAAAACCCTTCTATATATGTATTGGGTCGGAACACCAGGTTTCCTGTAGGCAGATCAAATCAAGCTTGTCAATAAAAGCATGCCATCTTAGTGAGTCTCGTTTATTCATAAACCCAGCAATGTTCCATGTTGCTATTTTGTAACTATTTTCTATTCTAATCCCCAGGAGATCAGTAAAGGTATCACAGTTACTTTTGGCATCCCAGTTGTATTATTTAAGTTGATAGAAACATTCCCTATAGTTGCAGCATCTTCTAGTGTCTGTTCAGGAGGATCAGTTTTAGCTTGCGGATCCACACAGCAATCTACAATCCCACCTCCATTGGTGTAAATATCAATGCGGGGGGGATAGTCACCCTTTTGTCAATCATTATCCTGTAGAGTACTCAGGGCCTGAAATCTATTTGAAACTGGTAATGTGTATTGACAATCGATTGTCATGTTAAGAATCATTAGTATTAGACTACGCTCATCTACCCTCCTTTGGGTCAACCTTAGGTGCCTATAGAAAAAACCAAGAGGTAAAATTGATATATTTTGGTCATACTGACTAGGTGAACCTGCTCTCTCTAGGGCACAGCTTTCCAAACTGTGTGTCGCGACACGGCACTGTGTCGCCTCCTATGTGTGGGTGTGTCGCGGCGTGACACGATGAGGTCTGCGTGCCGGGCTGATACTAGGGGAATGCGAACTACCGTCTTAAGCCTGAGTAAGGACAAGGATGATGTAGGACGTGCATGCAAGGCGGAGCAGCGGAGCTCAAAGCACAGAAGCCCATCATAAAGGCTAAAGCGGCGAGGAAAGTAACCCATGCACCGTCACTACCAGATGCTGAAAGACAATTAACTAAGTCCTATAATCCACACAAAGCATTACAAGAATACAGTCCAAGTTTTTCAAGCAGGCCTCGATAAGATAGCACTGCACAATGCACTGGCAATTACACCTGGGGGAATAAAACTTGCATGTTACCCATCCCTACACTACCTGTGTGTTTGTGTTAGTAGGTTGTGTTTTGTTAGCATGTCGTATGTGTGTGTCGGCACACTTTTTCGTTTTTGCTAGTTCATGTTTGTTTGATTCAGGCATTTCTTTGAGAGTTTTTGAGCATGTTTGTGGGGATAATTTTTATGTCAGGTACTTTATTTCCCTGCACTTGCCCGGATGCATTGGCCTCTGTATGTGTGTTTGCGTCTGTGAGTGTGTGTTTTTTGTATGCGCATCTGCCCATGTGTGTGCACTGATTTGTGTATTTTAACTCTCTCTGTGCATGTTCCTGTGTTCTGTGTATGCGCGTTCGGTTGTGTTTCTTTTTGTGTTCTTGTTTCATATCGGAATTTTCTGTGCATGTGTTTGCACCGGTTTGTACTGTGTGCTCCTGGGACCATGTCTGGTTACATTCATGTTTAGGCTTTCCAACCTGCATTTATTTGCCTTCCTGTTTTTTTAATTTCTGAACAGTTTTCTTTGTGTGCGAGTTGTTGTTGAGTGTGTTTGTCTGCCTGCGAGGGTTTCTGTGTTTGTTTTGCGTATTTTTCACAGCTGTGTGCGAGTTTAAAGCCAGTTGTATTTTAAACATCTAGCAGGGCAGACCTGGTTACAGTTACTTGAGGGTGTACTGTCAGAAGTGCAGGTGCTTCTGGTTTTGTTTTGGGGTGCTCCCGGAGAGTTTCTCTCGTTTCAGCATTGTGTGTTTGCAGAGCAGGATATGACAGACATACTGAAAGACTAATATCGAATGATTTACTTCATTCCTCTGACCCATTAATACGCTTCAGCTATGAGCCTTACTGTACAGACCCTCCAGGATTTCGCAACTTCGCGATTTGCAAATAAATCGCGAAATCCGCAGTTTTGTAAAAATACAGCGATTTTTACAAAACTGCCAGCGAAATTTGGAAAATTTAGAGGATGTATAAATAGAACAGTGTTGAGCTGGGGTGGTGCAGGGTTTGCAGTGACGTGAGAGTGGCTGGAGACTTCAGAAAACACTCCTCCAGTGAGCAAGTAACAATCAGCCAGCAGCAAAGCAGCCATTCGAACCGGACGAAATGTTTCAGTCACAATACACCTTTCACTTTTAAAAGAACCAAATAACCGCGGATATACAATGTTTACCTTCTTTATAAACCTGCTGCTTATTGCGAGACCTATCTTTTTTAACCTCTTCAGTGCCCATGACGAGATAGTCTCGTCATGGAGCACGGTTGCGCTGTGCCCATGACGAGACTATCTCGTCATGAACCCCACCCACTAGTGCAACGCCCGGCACAGGAGGGGGAAAGGGCGTGGCACTGAAGGGGTTAAACTGATGGGAATGTGGATAGAATATATGTCCTTGCAAAAGTATTTCAAACAGATATGTTACACACATGTCAGCCATTCTAACAAAAACACTGTTTTCTTTTTCAACATTTTCTTAGTCTGCGCCACAAGTTTTTAAAGGGTATTATTAATAAAAAAATATATTTAGATTCATTGCATTTATTTAGGATTACGAACTAGGGGAGAAGCAATGTGATATAACCTGCAATTTTCAGAATGCAACCAAATTTCAGTGTCTATTCACACGTCATAAATAATGGTAAACATTGCAGTATTTGTAGTATTTCGAGAGGGTCACTTCAGTTACACAACTCAAAATCATTACAGTTTTTCACTGACTCCAGGGGGAAGAGCTATGTTACAAACAAACAAGCTTAAACCTGGAGAAGAATAAATGTGCGCACTCAGGGTCTCATTTATAGGGAATTGGCACAGGGCAGCACTGCAAGTCTTCTTGCTGCGCTGCCCTACGCCAATGTGAAAGGGCAGGTCTTTCCCCCTGCACTGGCGCACAAATTGCAGCCTAGCGCCATCACAGGCACCCTTGCACCATGGTGCAAAGGTGTCTGTGTTGCATACAGGATTGTTTATGTGCAGGAAGAGGCACCTTCTTACATTAAAAACAATCCAGAGAGGCCTTTTTCCTCTTCCTATGTTTGCTGGAAAAAATGGGGGTATAGGATAAGATATTGCAGAGAGATGTAAAAGGTAATTGGATCAGCCACTAATATCCTGTGCCCTAGGGTGCCTGAGGAAGAGGTGTCCTGCCTCACGGATCCGGGAGGCAGCGGTGCCCCGAAAGGGGTGCATTCATGGGCACGATGTTAGGACATGGAGCTGTGCTTCCGCAGAGCTGCAGACACTTTAAACATGCCTATTGCAAAGTGGAATACTCTGCTAAAACAGTTTCCATTGATTTCAGGTTGAAAATGAATGATTATGGGTAAAATAAAGTGCCTCAAAAATGAAGCTAAATTTCCATAATTGTGCCGTAAAATTTCCATATTTATGCCACTAAATTTCCATATTTGTGCAGCTAGATTTGCTAATCCATGCTGCAATATCCTGGGGGGTCTAACTGTATGCTGGATTGAGATGTTTTTTTCTGTTAAGTAAATGCTTTGTTTATATTTCTGACTTTCAAAATTGGTTGATATTCCAGCTCTGTGTTTACTGCTTACTCTTCTAGTGTACATTCATTGTCATATGGCTGGGTCTGAACTGAGGTGGCGAAGTGAGCTAAAGAATGTTGATGGATTCAACCTAGATCTGTGCCTGGGGGTGAGTGTCCGTACATTTTCAGCGCTCCGTTCACCATCTCCTTGTGTTAGCTTTATGGTTTTATATGCCAATCTTAAGTCCTATGATATTATTGACTAGATTAGAACTAGATTCTTGAAAGATGGCAGCCATTATTTTCAACACAGCTTGGGCAACAGTTTGATTTCCCAAACATTTTAGAGGTTTCAGAAACGTGGTCCTTCAACTCAATTAGAAGTTCCCATGGGCAATATTGGCGTTGTTCTTCCGCCTTCAATGGTATGTTTTCCACGTGCCGCACTGCTACCTCATTTAGGTTGCCTGTCTGATCCAGTCAAAAAGGCTTCAGTGTCGTAGCAGAGCGATATGTGGTTGTTTATGTGACTATCTCTTGATTGCTTCCAGTTCAAATAAGTAGATTAAAAATGAGACATCAATTTGTTTTTTTAGGAAAGTAAGCAATCTAGTGTGGTGGGGATGACCATGGCATAGAAATGTAAGGGCCTTCTGATAAAGGATGAAATGTAACTGTGGGTTCTGGACAGCTCACTTGGCATCCTGAGTCTGGCCGAGCCAGTGTCAATGCAGTTATTACTTCTGTCCCATCTTATGCTGAGAGCTCTGATTTCACATGATTATCTGCTACTCAAATCCTAAAATGTTACTAGCGAGAATGAAGACTGTAAGCAAGGCGTAAGATTGTTAAACTACGTATCTCATGTTCTTCCTATCCTTAGATTTCCACATTTCTTCATTTTCCCGGAAGGCAAACAGAAACTCAAAATGGATAAGTTTATAATTAGGAGGCGAAAAGCTGGTGAGAATGACGTTTGTGAAGAACAAAATGTAGCAGCTATTGAGCAAAGTACCTAAGAATCAACTGAATGGTCTGTCTCTGTACGTAAGAAGTGTTAAGGGAAAATCGCCAATCCTCGTTTATATAATAAAGCTTATATGAAACTGGGGTTCACATTTTCTGGTAATGAAAACCATCCTTGTCCCCAGTGTTTAGTTTGTGGGGAAATACTTGCAAATTAAAGTATGGTACCAAATAAATTAAAATGCCATTTTACCACAAAACACAGCCATTTGTCAGAAAAACCAGTAGAATACTTTATTGAGCTTGCAAAATCTATAAGGAAGCAGTCTGCATCATTCACAAAGAGAATGAAAACATCAGAGAAAGCTCAAAAGGCAAGTTACTTGGTTGCTCAAATAATTGCCAAAAACAATGAACCACACACTGTTGTCGAAACCACCATAAGGCAATCTTGCTGTGCTATTGTTCGAACAATGTTTGGGCCAGAGTTTGAGATAGAAGTTAATAAGATTCCTTTGGCAGATAACACAATTGGAACACGGATTCAAGATATGTCTGCTATCGTTAAGCTGCAAATGAAGGATATTTTTCAAGACGACAATATGATCTTTACATTGCAACTAGACGAATCAACAGATGTCAGTGGGTTAGCCCAATTACTAGTTTTTATACGTTTCATTTGTACTGAGAATTATTGAGCAATTCCTGTGTTGCCTAGAACTTCCATTGAGAACTAGAGGTGAGGATATATTTCAAACTTTAGATTGCTTTATGAAGGAAAATAATTTGCGCTGGTTAAATTGTGTCGGGATATGCACGGATGGTGCACCCTCAATGGTTGGCTCAACAAAAGGTTTTATAGCTTTAGGAAAGAAAGAAAATAAAAATATCATATTTACTCATTGCATTTTACAACACGAGGCAATAGTCTCGCAAACCATTGGAAATGAATTAAGGAAAGTTATGGACAAAGTGATTCAAATGGTCAATTACATTAAAAGCAGACCTCTTAATTCAAGAATATTTGCTCATATTTGTTGGGGCAAGGTATAAAAAGCTCCTAATGCACACAGAGGTTTGTTGGCTCTCAAGAGGTTGCATGCTTTGTCGTGTATACGAATTGCGGGAAATGATGCTTAAACTTTTTGAGGAAAATCAGCAACACGAATTCTGCGATCTAATTCAAAACAAACTTTGGTGCACAAAATTGGCACATCTTGCTAACATATTTGAACATTTGAATAAAATTAACACCAGTATGCAAGGAAAAGGAGAAAATATCTTAACAGCAGTAGATACCTTTTGTGCTTTGAGAGAAAAAAATTAAATTTGGGAAAGGAAAGTGAAAGAAGGCAGTTTCTAAATGTTTCCCAAAACTGATGAGTGCCAGCTGAAATGTGATATCAGCCCACTGATTGTTGACCATTTAACATTGCTCGGAGAGAAAGTTTATCATTACTTCCCAAATGTTGAAATCCAAGACTATGACTGGATCAGATATCCATTTCTTTCAACTGCAACTGGGAACTTTTCCCTTACTGAAGAAGAAGAATTAGCTGAAATAAAAAAAATGATCGAAGTATGTTAATGATGCATGAAGAGGGGGATTTAGACAGCTTTTGGATTCGTGTTACAAAAATGCATCCAAACATAGGTAAAAAAGGGTTAACAATTCTCTTGCAGTTTTCTACTACATACATTTGTGAAGTATCCTTTTCAACGATGACAAACTTAAAGACACTGAAACGTGTATGCTTGAAAATGCTTGATGATGAAATGAGAGTGTCTTTATCTAACATTTAACCAAATATTGACCAGCTGTGTTCATCCTATCAACCTCATATATCTCATTAAAATAGTAAGACAAATGATGTTGTTTTTATTAAAATGTTGTAATTGTTGTGCTATGAGAGACAAAATAGCAATTTGGAAAAGCAAAGTGAAAGAAGGGAATTTTTAAATGTTTTCCAAAACTGCTGAGTGCTCGCTGAAATGTGATATCAGCCCGCTGATTGTTGACCATTTAACATTGCTCGGAGAGAACATTCATTATTACTTGCCTAATGTCGAAATCTAAAGACTATGATTGCATCAAAAATCCATTTCTTTCAACTGCCACTGGGAACTTTTCACTTTCTGAAGAAGAATGAGAAATAAAAAATGACACTGAAACGTGGAAGCTTGAAAATGCTTAATGACGAAAGGAGAGTGTCTTTAATATTCCTCCAAATATTGACCAGCTGTGTTCATCCTATCAACCTCATTCATCTCAATAAAATAGTAAGTGTTGTTGTTTTTATTCAAAGCTTTGAATTCTTGCACATATTTACATATTGTTACTCATAAAGGCCAACATGTTTTGGAAATGTATGTGTGTTATATTTCAAAGCATATATTTATTTTACAAATCAATGAGAAGTTTTCATGAGATGTTGTGTCCCCATACATTTTGATATTTACAATTTCTATAACATATGTATTGGTCCTTATCTCTTATATGCAGGTAATTTTACCTCAAAGTGCTGAATGGGAAAACATATGACTCATCTTATTTTCTTTTGGCTTTTGGGGCGCTGCGCTGAGGAGAGCGGTCCCACCTGAGTTCAATGCGCAGGGACCGGTTTATAAGTTGCATGATTGTTTTACCACTCACAATTCCCCCTTCCTGAACGGATTTTTGTATAACTCATATTCAGCAAGGCAGCAGGCGGACTTTGGGCATGGTTGAAAGGGTTGGCAGTGCACGCACCCTCCCGGCAGATAGACAGTTTTGCCAGTCACTGTCTTTGTTAAAACAGATTCACAATTGCTTTATTAACCTTCCTGCTTTCTCAAATTTGCTTTAAAATGCACCATTTGCCCACTCTTTTTTCAAAATGTTCTCGGGAAGAGAACCCCCGCGAACCTCCCTAGTTTGTTCGGGCTCGCTCTCTGCGCTCACTCGCTAAACTGCATTACTGTGTCACTAAACGTTGCATTTCTAAAAAGTGTGTCACCAACATGGAAAGTTTGGAAAGCTATGCTCTAGGGTATTTCTGACCCATCTAGGGTTTTTTAACCCCTTGCATGCTCATGACGGAACCACTCCGTCATGAGCCACGGGCGCCGTGTGCTCATGATGGAGTGGTTCCGTCATGCTGCGGCCGTTGGCGGCCGCTCCGCCCACGCGGCGCTGTTTCCCCGCCTGTGCGGGCGATCAACGCAAGTGGGCGGAGTCGTGACGGAACCACGCCGTCATGAGCACAGCTCGCCCGTGACTCATGACGGCGTGGTTCCGTCATATGCATAGCGGCGCCGCGCTCACCCCAAACCCCCCCAGCGCCGCGGCGGAATTCGCGCCGCAGCGAAGGGGTTAAATTAATAATGATACAGTCTACTCTATGTGTCTTCCGTAGAGGGCCTATCCAGCACACTCTTTGCGTTAGCAATATTTGATCAGCTCCTGTCACCGGATATCCGCAGTTCTTCTGCTATCATAAGTCTCCTTCTGTCCTGGGTATAGTGGGGGACATTAACCATGACGGCCACATAGGGGCAGCATTCCGGTGATAGGTTTATAGGTGCATCTATCCTACCATAATTGGCCCTAGTGTCTTTCCTCTCCCTAATAATAGTAGGTAATTGTTCTGAATCAGGCCTATACATGCTAACTTTCTCAGCACAATTAGCTGCTGACTGCAGTCTTAAGGTGGGATCGTTAACTGGGATAGGTCTCCCCTTTTTATTCGCGAAATTTCTCAAATCATTTATACTTCTTGACTATTCCCTTTCCCTTTCCGTCTCTTTACTGGTTACAATTCCTGAAGGGACAGTAATATGTGGCATTGGATCATTTGCCCCCACCCTCGGTACACCCTTCTCCTTTTCTTTATTAGTACTTATTGTTTTGAGTGTACTGTTAATCTTGGTTACTTCATCGGATAGTTTATTTAATTTATCACTAATCAGGGCTAGCAACTCCTCTATTTTAGTTATAATAGTGCTGGAGCAGAGTTTTCAGTTTGAAAATTCTGGGGCTTTTGAAGCTCTGGCATGTCTATTTGTTGTACTAATTCATTAATAATTAATAATTAATTATTTGTCTTGTGCAAGTGCGTTTATATTAATCAATCCGTTTGTTTAAACAAGAGAGGGTTACACGTGAGTGTGCTTAAATGTGCTGACTGATAATAATGCGTGTGTAAAATGTGTTTTCATGTTTAAACGTTGCTATGTGCTGTTTATTTTTGAGCACAAAACGCTTTTGAATTAATGCTTTTCTATGTTGCAAGTGCTAGATAAATGCATACACATAAGGGTATTAGTGGGGTTAACACTGTTTAATCACTATGCTGTAGTAACGTTGTTTTTGTCTCTTTTAATTAAGATGGTCTATTAAGGCCTATGTTGGCCTGAGAAAGGAGGCTGAATAGTGAGCCTGGCTGTGATTATAATTTGAAAGCTGAGACGAGGGAGACCCCTGCTGGAAATGGTCCTGAAGCTAACTGACCATGGTCCTTGTCGAGAAACTTTCCATGAGGACAGCAGCAGTTTTTGGGAAGTCTCCAAGAGAAGTGAAAGTGTCCTTGGCAGCCTTGGGAAACAAAGGAGCCTTAGAGAGAAGCTCTGAACTGTGGCTCGATGGCCGAGGAGAAGCAGGATAATTGTGATACATGTTTTATTTTCTTGGTTCCTGTTCCGTAGTTTTCGCTATGTGTATTTTTCCTGAGCGGAGATTCTCAAATGTAGCAATGTTACATCCTTTCCTTCTCGCTCTGCTCAGCAAGTCCGGCGGACATTACAGCTTTTTCTATGTTTCTAATGTATCTTTCTATTGTTTAGAGTATTATAAGATGTTAGCCTAGAGAGGGTCTTTTGCCACTTGCCATTTTGCCTTTGCCGCGTATCGAATCTGCGTTGCTGAGGATTGATGCTGACGGGACTTCGTCTTGAGAGACATTTACCGAGAGACTTGTCCTGACCCGTTCTGACACTTAGCTAGAATAGGTAACTATGAGAAATGATTTACTCTGATTGATTTTCTTGACTAATTTTAGATAAAGCAATATAATTTTAAATATGGTGTTGGATATTCTTTCTTGTCAATTATTGGGTTTGCATTATTGATTATTGTTGTATATATTGTATAGGTTATGCTTAGGGACAGTCACAAAAACCAGGTCTTATCGACCTCGATATAGATGCAGGGTGTTCAGGAGCGTTTCCCTTCCACAGGTTTATTGCTGGAAAAGTATTTGAGCGTATGTTAGTGAAATGGGCCCTAGCGTATGATGTATGCATGTGCGTGTAACTGTGAGATTATTTTATCCGTGGTAGTGAGAATATTGTACACACCCTGATCTCTATCAATAGTTGATGTAACATGTTCCATTTGTAAATTCAGAGACGTATCTTGATCAATTATACTTTTATTTGCAGGCCTCGGGCAGCTCTCAGGGTTGGACCTTTCATACTTTTATTACCACCCTACGTTACTATCTTTCCCCCTCTCCTTATCTTGGGTTTGGGTGATCTATTCGGCGTATGAGTACAAAGGGGGGCAAATTGCGTTTGTGATTCTAGCTCTAACACTCTTTCCGATACTTCAGAAGCTCCCTGGCTCTCTGTATGTATTAGTTCCTCCAGTATGTCACCTCCTACTGTTATTAGCCCATGAAATTGGTGAGAGAATTCGTGAGCACACAGTGGATTGGCAGAGTAAGAAAGTAGATGAGATCCTGAGACATGCAAAATACTTCAGTGATGAAATTGAAGCAAAACAAAGAAAGCTGAAAGAGAACGCAATGTGGGCACAAGTGAAAGTTGCGGAGAGACAGGAAGCACAGTTAGTGGAACAAGCGAATAATCCAGGAAATAATGCAGGGAATAGACCCAGATATGCAGGGAAAGGAAAAGGAAGTCTTGAGGAAGCGAAGAAAAAGTTCCCTTGTCACAACTGTGGCCAATTGGGGCATTGGAGATCGGAGTGTCCTAATCCACCATTAGTGAGTAATGAGAGTAAAACTTTAAATCAACAGGTGCAGAACCAGAACGAAGGAAATAATCAACAACAGCAACAACAGAAAGTTGTGAGACAGCAGAGTCAAGAGCCAAAACCGCCCTTGCCGCAGAATAGAGGGTTACAAAAGTATAATCAGGATTCAGGATTCTACAATGATGAGCAGGTAAACAAACCAAGACGTTCTAACAAAGTACAGCAGTACTTGTTAAAGAGTGAAGGGAGTGAGTCTGAGGGTGATTATTGACGGTGCCGAGGAGAGGAAGAAGAGTGCATACTTGGTGCAACTCTAGAAATAGACCAGGCAGGACCATTTGTGGATGGGAAAATAAATGAGGAGAGTGTTACTTTTTTGGTAGACACAGGTGCGACAAGATCAACTGTCAGGTCAACAGATGTTAGAAATCTTCCTCTCTCGGATGAAGCAATCCAAGTAGTTGGTGTAGCCAATACACAAATCAAAACACGTCTTACTGAACCGGTAAGAGTACAGATAGGGAAATTTTCAGACATGCACAGATTCATTGTCTGTGACACGAGTCCAGTGAACCTATTGGGTAGGGACTTGTTGTGTAAGATGAACTGCACAATTTTTTGTACACCGGATGGAATAGCCTTTGAGACACCAGATGAAGATGCTTTGTACCGAGTGACTCTAGAAAATAGAGAAAGTGAGTTAATTGGTGCATTTGCTGTGTTTAATCCGGAGGATTTGCCTCAAGAGCTGAGAGACACAGTGAAAAGGACAGTTTGGGATTTTACTGGAGAGGATGTGGGATTGATGAATAATGTAGATCCAGTGAAAATTGCAGTAAAAGAGGGAATCACATATCCTAACATTCCTCAATACAAAATGACACCAGAAATAATTGAAGGGATAACTCCTATAATTGAGAAAATGATTCAGCAAGGAGTCCTGAGAGAACTACTGAGTAGTCCGTGTAATTCACCGATAATGGGACTAAAAAAGCCCAATGGGAAATTTAGGATCGTACAGGATTTGAGAAAAGTTAATCAAATTGTGGTGGCATGTTGTCCTATTGTGCCAAATCCATAAGTGATCCTGTATCAAATTCCACATGATGCTGAGTGGTATACAGTGATTGATTTGTGTCATGCGTTCTTTTCAATTCCATTACATCATGATAGCCAGCCGATTTTTGCATTTAGATTTGGCCAGCATATCTTAGCATGGTGTCGAATCCCACAGGGGTATACGGAGAGTCCTTCGATATTCAATCAGTTATTGAAAAAATCGTTGGAGAGTTTGATCATGCCTGAGAGTTCAGTGTTAGTGCAGTACATTGATGACCTATTAGTGGCATCAAAAACACGTGAAGCTTGTGAAGTAGATACTATAGCTTTACTGAATCATCTGGCAGATGGAGGGTTAAAGGTATCTCCAGCCAAATTACAGTTTTGCAAGAAAGAGGTGCATTATCTTGGACATAATATTGAAAAGGGTCTGAGAAAAGTGACTACTGACAGGATCAGAATAATCAGAGAAATGAAAGCTCCAAAGACCCAGAGAGAAGTGAGAATGTTCCTGGGTATGGTGGGTTATTGTCGTCAGTGGATAATTAATTTTTCCCTAATAGCAAAGCCACTGATTAAACTGACAAAAAGTGAAATGACGGATCCATTGGATCTAGATGCAGAACAAATGGCAGCATTTGATGAGCTCAAAAGTAAAATGTGTGAGGCTCCAGCTTTGGGTATGCCTGACTATGAGAAAGAATTTGAGCTGTACTGCAGTGAGAGAAATGGATGTGCACTTTCAGTGTTAATTCAGAAACATGGATTACTGAGAAGGCCTATTGCGTACTTCTCATCGACACTTGACCCTGTAGCTGTGGGTTTACCAGGTTGTCTGAAATCTGTGGCTGCAACATGCAGGAGTCTGGAACAAAGTGAAGGAATCATAATGGGATATCCTGTAAGGGTATTCGTACCTTGTCGTCAATGGCAAGGATGTATCATGGCCAGGGACATTTGGGGAGGGACGCGATGGTTAGGTCGTTCAAGCAGACCTGGTACAATGCAAAGTTCAGGACAATTGCAGAAATTATCTGTCAGAGGTGTTTAGTTTGTCAGCAATTTAACACTGGGAAAAAGACAGTGGTGAGTCTGGGAACAATAGGCAGAGAAGGAGGTCCTTTTACAAGAATGCAAATTGATTTCATTGAAATGCCCCAAGTAAACAGACTGAGGTATGTTCTAGTGGTAGTCTGTTTGTTTTCAAGGTGGGTGGAAGCTTACCCGACTAGAAGAAATGATGGATTAACAGTGGCAAAGTTACTGTTAAGGGAGTTGATTCCTAGGTACGGGTTTCCAGTCTGATAGAGGTGGACACTTTCAAAATGAGCTTATGGGTTTGATTTGTGAAGCATTGAAAATACAGCAGAAGCTACATTGTGCATACCGACCAGAGGCTTCTGGTGTGGTTGAGCAGATTAATGGCACAATCAAGAATAGGATTGGAAAAATGTGCTTAGCCACTGGCATGAAATGGCCAGATGTTTTGCCTCTAGTTCTGATGACTATGAGATCTACTCCAGATAGAACTACTGGTTTGAGTCCGCACGAGATAATCATGGGACGTGCTATGCGCCATGCATTCGTGCCTGTCAATAAGTTGGTGACAATAACTGATGACATGATTTTGGATTACTGTAAAGGCCTGGCTGACGCAGTTAATTCTGTGTTTCACCAGGTTGGAGAAGAAGCTACCACACTTGAGAAGAAGCAAGCCCATGATCTGAGTCCAGGAGACTGGGTGAGGATAAAATTCACAGAAGAAGAAATTGCTTGATTCCAAGGTGGGGAAGGCCAAGACAAGTTATTCTGACTACGACGACTGCAGTAAAGTGTGCTGGAGTGAAGCACTGGGTACATGCAAGTCATACTCTGAGAGTTCCAAATCCGAAAGAAGGGACTGGTAAAGAGTATTTTGAAGAGTCAGATTCCAGTGATGACGAAGAAACAGAATCAGTGGGGAAAGAAGTAGGAAGAGCTTCGAATGAACCACTGCGAGTATCAGAGAGGAGATCAAATTCTGTAAGAGAGCCTGAGGTTTCAAACAGCAGTGAAGGAAAAAGAAAAGAAAAAAGAAATCACACAGAGACTACTCCTGAATCGGAAGAGGAGGAGATTGAAGAACCACTTGAGATTATACTTGAAGAAGTAGGGTCAGAAAAAGATAGAGAGGGACAGATTGCGGAAGACCCCCGAGGAGGTGTAGGGAACATTCTTGATGAGCCAGGTGAAGGGACAAGTAGACAGCAAGAAGATTGCGTGTCGGAGATTCGAGGAGGGACAGGAGTAGGGAAGTCTCAAACAGTGGTGAAAAAATCTGTGGAAAAGAAGAGAGCTGCTGGAAAGCGGAAACAAGAGGCACTTGAAACAGATGATGAAGATGAACAAACAGAGGGTCGAGTTCTGAGAAAGAGAACTTGGATCGGAGAGAGAAGTAATAAAGAAATAAAGCCGAATAAGGTGTTAAGAGGAGATCGTTGGCCTAACAACAGAGTTAAGAGGCTGAGATACAAAATAATAAGAGCAAATACATCGAAAGCTGAACAAGTGAATGAAGTTTCGAGTCAAAGTTCAAAAGCTGAAGGAGAAGAATCAAAGGAGTCAAACGAACCAGTGGAAATTAAAAGAGTAAGAAGACCCAACCAAAAGTACAGATCACCGGAATGGTCTTATGTGGCACTGTCTGAAGGAGGAAAAGAAGAAGCAGTGACTCGAGATAATCCGGAAGAGATCTTGAGAGAAGTGGTTGAGGAAGATACTGGTGAAATTCTGAAAGTACTCTTGACTGACATTGGAGAAGAGTCGAGTACTGAGGATTTTGATGTTGGAGATCTAATACAATTTGATGTTGAAGAAATTGAAGTGAAGAATGACAAGTATCCAAACTGAATGAAAGAAGGATTCACTTGGATTAAGTGAACGAAGAGATCATTTGGATAAACTGAAAGCTGAGGAATTGCTGAAGAATTGAAATTGAAAAGTTCAAACAGTAGTGGAGTAGTAGAGGCTAAACTAAAATGGCTAACATAGAGGATAATAGAAATAGATGTGCTTTTCTTAAGAGGTGGTGTAGGATGTGCTGCTGCTGTACTGGATTATTAATGCTTCTATGGGGTGTTTTAGTTTTATTAGTTACTTTTAAAGTAGAGTTTGAGATGCATACAGAGAATGTGACAAATGTAGAGAAGAATTCACAAAAAGTAGTTCCAATTAGAATTAGTAATGCTTACACACACAAAGATAGGTCAATTAATAACTTTTCTAGTAATGTTTTTTCGAAACTGTTATATGAATATGTGAAGACAATGGAAGTAAGGGATTGCTACGTCTGTATGCAATTACCTGCATCCGTTTCAGAGGGTGTTACTTATCATCATTTACCAGCTACATATGGTATTTCCTGTAGTATTTTAAGTAGTGTTTTTTATTTGTTAGGGAAAGTAGATTATAAGATGTCTAACAGAGATAGTATTTTTGGGCACTTGCCAATGAACAAAGAGCTGAATCCAGCTAAAGAAGCTAACACTTTTGGTGAGATTTTTATTGAAGAAAAAGGATTAACATTAGATTACATTTTTAAGAATAATTTAACTTGCAGTTTGAAAGGAGAGGAGAAAGCTTTCCTGGATATGGTAGAAGAAAGGAGATTGAACATGCATGAGAAAGCAGGAAAATATAAAGTGAGTGAGACAATTTGGGACATTGAGATGGGAAAAGAGTTGAAGAATGGGGCTAGTCCAACTTTAGCTCTAGATGCACCACAGAAGGGTAAACTTTGTATTACAAGAAGGAAATCCCAATATGATACATATTTTGTCGGGACTAGTGAGTGCCATGATACATACTTCATTGCAACAGGTTGGGGTTTCAGAGGTGGAGAAGATACGATTTTTCCAGGAGTATATTATGTTTGTGGGAATAAGGCTTATTACAAGTTGCCTGACCATTGGTATGGCACATGTTATGTGGGCCTAGTTTTTCCAAAGATTTTTCATATAGATAAAGTAACAGATGTAGAAGATATTAACTTACTAATGCGTTTTAAGAGAGAAACTTGGTCTGAAATAGTGGGTGATATTTTTGGGGTTTTGATTCCAGCAGTGGGAATTTCTTTGAATGCTTATGGAATTCGGAAACTGTCCACAGTGGTTGATCGCTTATCGACAAATACCGCTGGAGGGTTTCTTTTGGTGAATACGGAATTAAGTGCCGTACGTGCCATGTCTATGAAAAATCGACTTGCCCTTGATATTCTATTGGCCAAGGAGGGTGGAGTCTGTGGAATGCTGAAAGTTCAACATTGTTGCACTTACATTCCAGACGAAAGCAAAGACCTAAAGGTCTATATCAAAAATATTACTGATTTGCATGAAGAATTAGTACCACTTGAAGCTGAGAGTTTGTGGACTAAAACAGCTAATAAAATGATAGCTGTTAAGGATTTTATTGCAAAGATAGGTAGTACTATTATAGGTAGAATATTGTTTCCCTTGTCTTGTATAATTGTGGCTTTATTAATAATAAGATTGGTGTGTGTGTGTGTTGTAAAAACAGGGGAGGGAGGAAGAAATTGAATAAAGAAAAGAAAAACAAGAGGTTGAAGAGGGAACCTCAAGAAATTGAACTAGAAGAATTGAGGGAGAGTGTTTACTTAGAGACAAAAAGGGATGATGAAAGAGTGACTGGTGTTTAATGTTGTGTATAGGGGAAAAGACATTTCCAATTTCTCCTAAAATGGGACTAAATTTTCACGAATTTTTTTTTGGGGTTTATTTGGTGATAAAATCACCAAAGGGGGGATTGCTGGAGCAGAGTTTTCAGTTTGAAAATTCTGGGGCTTTTGAAGCTCTGGCATGTCTATTCGTTGTACTAATTCATTAATAATTAATAATTAATTATTTGTCTTGTGCAAGTGCGTTTATATTAATCAATCCGTTTGTTTAAACAAGAGAGGGTTACACGTGAGTGTGCTTAAATGTGCTGACTGATAATAATGCGTGTGTAAAATGTGTTTTCATGTTTAAACGTTGCTATGTGCTGTTTATTTTTGAGCACAAAACGCTTTTGAATTAATGCTTTTCTATGTTGCAAGTGCTAGATAAATGCATACACATAAGGGTATTAGTGGGGTTAACACTGTTTAATCACTATACTGTAGTAACGTTGTTTTTGTCTCTTTTAATTAAGATGGTCTATTAAGGCCTATGTTGGCCTGAGAAAGGAGGCTGAATAGTGAGCCTGGCTGTGATTATAATTTGAAAGCTGAGACGAGGGAGACCCCTGCTGGAAATGGTCCTGAAGCTAACTGACCATGGTCCTTGTCGAGAAACTTTCCATGAGGACAGCAGCAGTTTTTGGGAAGTCTCCAAGAGAAGTGAAAGTGTCCTTGGCAGCCTTGGGAAACAAAGGAGCCTTAGAGAGAAGCTCTGAACTGTGGCTCGATGGCCGAGGAGAAGCAGGATAATTGTGATACATGTTTTATTTTCTTGGTTCCTGTTCCGTAGTTTTCGCTATGTGTATTTTTCCTGAGCGGAGATTCTCAAATGTAGCAATGTTACATCCTTTCCTTCTCGCTCTGCTCAGCAAGTCCGGCGGACATTACAGCTTTTTCTATGTTTCTAATGTATCTTTCTATTGTTTAGAGTATTATAAGATGTTAGCCTAGAGAGGGTCTTTTGCCACTTGCCATTTTGCCTTTGCCGCGTATCGAATCTGCGTTGCTGAGGATTGATGCTGACGGGACTTCGTCTTGAGAGACATTTACCGAGAGACTTGTCCTGACCCGTTCTGACACTTAGCTAGAATAGGTAACTATGAGAAATGATTTACTCTGATTGATTTTCTTGACTAATTTTAGATAAAGCAATATAATTTTAAATATGGTGTTGGATATTCTTTCTTGTCAATTATTGGGTTTGCATTATTGATTATTGTTGTATATATTGTATAGGTTATGCTTAGGGACAGTCACAAAAACCAGGTCTTATCGACCTCGATATAGATGCAGGGTGTTCAGGAGCGTTTCCCTTCCACAGGTTTATTGCTGGAAAAGTATTTGAGCGTATGTTAGTGAAATGGGCCCTAGCGTATGATGTATGCATGTGCGTGTAACTGTGAGATTATTTTATCCGTGGTAGTGAGAATATTGTACACACCCTGATCTCTATCAATAGTTGATGTAACATGTTCCATTTGTAAATTCAGAGACGTATCTTGATCAATTATACTTTTATTTGCAGGCCTCGGGCAGCTCTCAGGGTTGGACCTTTCATACTTTTATTACCACCCTACGTTACTATCTTTCCCCCTCTCCTTATCTTGGGTTTGGGTGATCTATTCGGCGTATGAGTACAAAGGGGGGCAAATTGCGTTTGTGATTCTAGCTCTAACACTCTTTCCGATACTTCAGAAGCTCCCTGGCTCTCTGTATGTATTAGTTCCTCCAGTATGTCACCTCCTACTGTTATTAGCCCATTACCATCTCCTAATTGCCCCTCTGCCGCCATTCCTAGGCCAATTCAGAGGCGGCGCTTGGTCCTATGCATCTCGTCTGAGATTGCACTAACTGCACGTACGAGGAATGAATCAACAGTAGCGCATGGTGTATTAGTCACAGTGCTTTTTGCAGGTGCTTTCCTTTCTACTATTCTTGGGCCGTACAAGTAGGTGTAAACAAGGATACGTGCAATTGCTAAAGTGCAGATACAAATGCAGGATAAAAATATCTATTAGAATTCTATAACAATAAAACAGTCTAACTCAAGTGGTGTGGTTCCTATAGTGGACTATAATATAAATAAATGCCAAAAGGCAAGCCAAAATAGGACAAGAAAGGTAAAGATGTCCTTAGGTTATTGTCCCAGTAGTTTATTCTCAGCTAATAGTGTTCGTGATATCCTAGGGCTGCCGGATTATCCTGTATACTCCGCTTATAATGCTTTAGATAGTTTTCCTATTTCCACTGATAGTGCCGGTGACTCTACTGTATTTGAGCAATAGTCCACCTGCGAGGCGCTACATCGACAGGAAGTTTTATCGTATGTCCGTACCTTATTTCCTTATGTCCACCATCAATCTTTTAGGCTCGGGCGTACCAGGGGTGCACCCAGGAGCCAGAATCAAGAGGGCGGGCCCAGCCCAGCCTTCAACGGCCGTGGACAGGCGCAGACGAACCCGGCCTTGGCCCAGGCTTTGCTTGGGCGCAGCCCGGGCCCGCCCGCACGCTTCCTGCACTGCATGAGGCTCTGGTCGTCTTTATGTGCCTCCAGGCACAGCAATCAGCGTTGCCAGCTCACAGGCCACGAGGAATGGCGGGATATGGAGCCACCCCAAAGGCCGGTGGAGCGAGTCGTTCTCCCGCACTTCGGGAGGCTCTGGTCATTTTTATGCGCCTCCAAGCGCAGCAATCAGCGTTGGCGGCTCACAGGCTGCAGGAAATGGTGGGATATAGAGTCCCCCCAAAGACCGGTGCAACAAGTCGTTCTCTTGTGCTGCGGGAGTCTTTGGTCATTTTTATGCACCTCCAGGCGCAACAATCAGCGTTGGCGGCTCACGGGCTGTGAGGAATGGCGTGATATGGAGTCCCCCGGAAGGCAGGTGCTGCGAGTCATTCTCCAGCATTGCGGGAGGCTCTGGTCGTTTTTATGCGCCTCCGGGCACAGCAATCAGCGTTGGCAGCTCACGGGCTGCGAGAAATGGCGGGATATGGAGTCTCCCAAAGGCCGGTGCTGCGAGTCATTCTCTGACATACTCATGTTGGAATGCAAACTGGCATTTCATGCATCACAAAGCTGAGCGCCTGTGTGCTAATGAAGATAGCCCATAGGGATACATTGCAATTTATCAGGGCTTGTGAAAGTGATAGACAGAGAGGGCGGAGCAAAATTATCCTGTGGTAACGGGAGCTCCTCATCATACGCTTGTGAATCAAGTGTGAGTCGCCTGGTGTGCTCAGGAGGTGAAGTCCTGGAGCTATTGAGCTCTGGGGAAAAGAAAATGATGGAAATTATCCTGATTTACACATTACAGGAAAGAGTACTGAAGTGCTCCTGCTCTCATCCGTCCAAGTGAAAGCAGTGGAAGACACCGTCCCGTCCCCAGCCCAAAAGAGGGTACTGGAAGTGACTTTATTGAATTGAAATTTTATTTATATTGTATTGTATTGTAATTGCATTTATATAGCACTTACTACGAGGCGTCGAAGCACTTTTTCGGCGAGTAGCATGTTACTCCAGAACCCATAATGGATTACTGATGAATTAGTATAGTGAAAATATGAAAGTAATTTGAGCGGTGGATATGTTAGTCAGTTATTTGGATTCAGAACGATAGTGGAGGGAAAAAGAGGGGAAAAGGGTTGCATTTATATAGCGCTTGCTACCCTTAATGGGGTGTTGAAGCCCTATTTCGGCGAGTAGCATGCTACTTTGGAACCCATAAAGGATGAGTGGTGGATATGTTAGTTATTTGGATTGAGAAAGAGAGTGGAGGGATAGAGAAGGGTAAACGGTTTGCATTTATATTGAGCTTGCTACCCCTGATTGGGCGTTGAAATGCTTTTTTGGCGAGTAGCACGCTACTCTGGAACACACATATATATTTATATATAATAATAATAATAATACCGATATTTATATAGCGCGAACAGCTACCTCGCAAGGAGGTGTCCCGGCGCTGAGTGATCACTTTTCCAGACAGAATGGGAGGAGAAAGGGGAGGGAGTGTTTAGTTATTCTGGGAAAAGAGCCAAGTCTTTAGCTGCCTCTTAAAACTGGCTTCCGTTGGAGCCAATTGGATGTTGGCCGGTAGAGCGTTCCAGAGTGTCGCCGTGCAGGCAGAGAAGGATCTGCCTCCAAGTCTGGCTCTCCTGGCGCGGGGGATAGCAAGCTGGTGTCGTGAATTAGAGCGCAAGCATCTCTCCTGATAGTATCTGGGGAGTCTAAGCTTTAAATAGTTGGGACAGGTCCCCTTTTGGGCTCTAAACGCCAGAGTTAGAGCTTTAAACTTGATTCTGCAGGCTACAGGGAGCCAATGCAGATCGCGCAAGTGCGGAGAGACATGCTGTTTAAAAGGGATGTTTTTTAGCAGTCTCGCAGCCGCGTTCTGCACGATCTGCAATCGTTGCACCAGATATTTGGGTAGGCCAAGGTAGAGGCCGTTTGCGTAGTCCAGTCTGGAAGTGACTGTAGCATGGACCACCGTCTTGCGACAGTCTTCAGGCAGAAGGGACAGAAATTTGCGTAGGTTTCTTAGTTTATGGAGACAGCACGCAGAGACCTGCTGTATATGTGGAGAGAAGGAAAGACTCTCATCCCATCTTACTCCCAGATTTTTCGCATTAGTGCTGAATAGAGGAGGGAAACCCATTTCGGAGGGCCACCACAGGCTTGGGGGGGGCCGAGTATGTTTGCCAAAGAAGATGACCTCCGTCTTACTCGCATTCAGTTTGAGTTTGTTTGCATTCATCTAATTGGCAACATCTCGCAAGCATCCCTTCATATTGCTGAAGGCTGCCTCTGAAACATCCGAGAAGGGGAAAATTAGTTGTGTGTCATCGGCGTATGAAATCGCCTTGACGCCCCATTTAGCAATAAGAGAAAAGAGTGGAGCCAGATAAATATTAAAAAGTAATGGACTGAGGGCCGAGCCCTGAGGGACACCACACCAGAGGGGTTTGGGTTTTGAAGAAAGGGGGCCCAAGGCTACTTTCTGGGTACGATCAGTGAGATAAGACTGTAGCCAGCCCAGAGCCTTATCTTCCAGGCCTGTGTTTTTTAGCCTTAACAGTAGCCTCCCATGATCCACAGTATCAAAAGCGGCAGATAGATCCAGGAGCACCAACATAGCCGATGCTCCTGAATCTAAAGACCACCTGATCAGCTCAGCCACTTCTATCAGAGCGGTCTCGGTGCTAAAGCCCGCCCTGAAACCTGACTGGGTTTCATGCAGTATGTCTCTTTCTTCTATAAACCTGTTTAGTTGGCGTTGTATCAGTTTTTCGAGCATTTTGCCGGGGGCTGCCAACAGGGAGATTGGCCGGAGATTGCTAAGATCATCCGGGGCACCGTTTGGTTTCTTTTTTAAAGGCAGGAGTGTGGCATGTTTCCAACAATCGGGGAATAGACCTGTTGCAATAGATGTGTTCCAGATATGTAACAGTGAGGTGGTAATTGAGTCCGACATCATTTTCCAGAGCTTGGGCGGGCATGGGTCATCAGGAGCCCCTGATTTACATTTTTGTAGTTCCCTTTTGGCCTCGGCGAGGGAAATAGGGTGGAATTGAGCTAAGGCGGGGAGGGATGCCACATTATCATTTGTGTCGGACATGATTGTGGGCTCGGGACTGGTGAAGGTGTCGTAGACTTTCTCGATCTTTTTATCAAAAAAGACCGAGATGTCCTCGCAGAGTTTCTCCGACGGAGTCACTTCAGTTTCAATTGCACGAGGTTTAAAAAAGGATTGAACAATTTTAAAAACTTCTTTGCTAGATTGCTCAGCTTGCTGAATGGAGGACACAAAGAACAATTGTTTTGCTTTTTTTATGGATTTGTGGAAAACACGCAAGGCTTCTTTGTAGCAAATTTTTGCTGATATGGAATAGTTTATCCGCCAGAGACGCTCTAGTTTTTTGCAATGACTTTTTTCAGCCAATAGCTCAGTCGAGAACCATGGGGCCGAAGGGGATTCTCTGCGTGATGTAGCGATTTTTGCAGGCGCGATGGTATCCAACGTATTACCTATCCAAAGATTTAGAGCCACAGCGTCCGTGTTCACATCTAATGACAGAGTTGGAGTAGTAGCTGAGAGAGCAGGGCAGAGAGTCTCTGCTGATATATTAACCCAGTTTCTGCGAACATAGGATCGTCTCCCTTTTGTCTGGTGGTGGGAGGGGAGGGAGAAAGAAAAAGGGATTAAAAAGTGATCCGTCCAAAGCAATGGTTGTGCGGTTTTAGCTGAACAGTCTGGGATATTGGAAAATATCAGGTCCAACGTGTGGCCTGCCTTGTGCGTTGGTTCCGAGATAATTTGGAATAGATTCGCTGCTTCCAGTGTAGAAATAAGTTGGGTGGCTAGGGGGCAGTCTGGACTGTCAATGTGAACATTAAAATCGCCAACTGCAATAAAATGGGGGTGAACTATTGAGCTTTGGACTATAAGGTCCATCAGTTCGGCGGTATAGTTGGTATGGCAATCCGGAGGCCGATAGATAATCAGGCCGGCTAGGGACAAATGGGGGTTTATTTGAAAGCAGAAATGAAGCCCCTCAATGCCTGGGATGGAGGTAGGCGTTGAGGATGACAGTGTATATTTGTCTTTAAAAATAATCGCTACCCCACCACCCTTTTTATCATTTTCTCTGTTTGAGACGCTCATTTTGTAGCCTGGTGGGACAGCCAGTGAGATAGAAGCTACACTATCCACAGACAGCCATGTTTCTGTAAGAAATAGGGCGTCCCAATCGGAGTCCTCTAGTAGCAGCCAGATATCATCCGCATGCCTAGGGAGGGATCTGCAATTTAGTAGGGCGGCTTTAATAGTAATATCAGGGTAGTTAATCGGGGAGCCTGTTTTAGAATTTAAAAATACTGTTTTAGGGGGCGGAACGTCGCGAAGTGTCTTGTAGCACACCGGACATGATCGCGGTGGTGTAACGTTGGCCAGGTCATACCTGAGCGCATGACAGTGATTGTCTGTATTCAGAGCTAGTAATGCAGACCTAGACCAAACAATCCGCGTAGCGTCCCTACTCTTACCTACAGCGTGGCTGGCGCAGGTCGCGGTCCCGTCGCGGACGGGCGCAGACGGGCTTGCCTTAGGCGCGCCTTTGGCGCGCAAACGGCGCCCCCGCTGCGCCCGTCCGCTGCGCTTCCGGAATATACACATATTTTATAGTGGCGGGAGATGTAGTGAAGGGGGCGTGGCCTCACAAAAGGGGCGTGACCTCAATCGACGCCAGGAATGGCGGCAGCGCTAAACTCCGCTGTGCACCTCTCGACGAGGAGTTGAGAGCCCTGTACTAAAGTGCCACGAGGAGATAAGTGGTGAACACAAGGTAAATGTGACTCTCAAATAGTTTTAAAAAGGTTTTAAAAAAATAGTATTAGAAACACCCTCCCGGCTTCCGCCTCAGGAGACCTAGAAAAGCAATTAACCGGCGCTTGTAGTCAGCGACCTTATATATGCTCCGAGGTTGTTGTTTTGCTTCGGTAAGGGGGCGTGGCCTCACAAAAGGGGCGTGGCCTCAATCGACGCCAGGAATGGCGGCAGCGCTAAACTCCGCTGTGCACCTCTCGACGAGGAGTTGAGAGCCCTGTACTAAAGTGCCACGAGGAGATAAGTGGTGAACACAAGGTAAATGTGACTCTCAAATAGTTTTAAAAAGGTTTTAAAAAAATAGTATTAGAAACACCCTCCCGGCTTCCGCCTCAGGAGACCTAGAAAAGCAATTAACCGGCGCTTGTAGTCAGCGACCTTATATATGCTCCGAGGTTGTTGTTTTGCTTCGGTAAGGGGGCGTGGCCTCACAAAAGGGGCGTGGCCTCAATCGACGCCAGGAATGGCGGCAGCGCTAAACTCCGCTGTGCACCTCTCGACGAGGAGTTGAGAGCCCTGTACTAAAGTGCCACGAGGAGATAAGTGGTGAACACAAGGTAAATGTGACTCTCAAATAGTTTTAAAAAGGTTTTAAAAAAATAGTATTAGAAACACCCTCCCGGCTTCCGCCTCAGGAGACCTAGAAAAGCAATTAGAGATAGATATATATATATTATCTACTGGCAGTCGCCAGTAGATAGTTATAGTTAGGACCGAGTTCCCATAGGAAATCTGAAAATTCTATTTTGAATAACTTTGGCGCTGGTTGACTTATCTTCATGAAATTTTCAAAACTAATGGGGCGCTCTGCTCAGCTCCTACCCTGAAAGTCTCGGGGTGATTCGTCAAGCGGGGGCTGAGAAAAAAGGGGGGTCCCAAAACGCGTTTTCCCCATGCATTTTCCCATAGGACCTTTAGTCGAAGGTACAACCCGAACGGCTGAAGAGAATTACTTGAAATTCAGCAAAGAGGTAGTCCTCAGGTCAGGCATGTGCCTTTTGCTTAAATGGTATAAATCCGTTCAGTAGTTCCTGAGAAAATCAAAAGTAAGAACACATATATATCTGGGCGGAGCCTAACCACACATCTCATTGTGAGATCTGATTGGCTGTCAGCACTTCATCCAAGAAGTGTTGGCAGCCATCTTGGGACAAATATACATGATAGCACCTCATTAAAAAGCATTGCAGTTAATAGAAGGTTTTAAGACTTTAGTTACATTATAAATCATTTGTTGATGGTACCATACTCATTTTAGGAATTGTGGTGTGTTCTAAGGTGATTTTACCATGTGAAAAAGCCTTCTGCTGTGATATCATGAATCATGTTTGAGAGAAAACTATTTTCTCATGCTTTTCCCACAGAGGTTTGGAAGGTGATCTATAAGCTAACTGAGAGCATATTTTCTGTAAATTCACATTATCTTTCTTAGTCATGTGAGAATGAAGTCTGACATTCTCAGTAAAACATGTACATCCAACAAGGGCAGAGACTGTCAGTTGATTCCTTTGTGTTCTACTGCAGCTTCCCAGAGTGTTCTAAAGAACAACTAGAGCGCTAACAGTCCTACTTATGACAAACGTGTGGCACACCTGAAGCCATCTTGGTTGGAATAAAGTGGTAATTCTTAAAACATTTAATTTAAAAAGGAACACAATGAGGGGGTTCATTTTGCCATAGAAAGTATGATTAGTGCTGCAGAAAGAAAAATTAGGGCACATTTTGAGTGACTTCTCAAATCCTCTTCTATTTCATTAAAAAATTCTGACATGCAGACTGAAACATGCACTTTCAATACCAGCAGCAGACTTCCTTGGTGAGCAGTAGCTTTACTACAGTGATCTAATAAGCAACTAGAGTGCTAACATTCTGAATTTATGGCAAATATGTGACACATCTGAATGCCTTCTTGATGGAATAAAAGTAAAAAACTTAAAGTATTTCCTACTGAGGAGACTGTAGTAAATGAGGAAATTAGGAAACATCATAACAAATAAGTCTCCCAAAATGGCCACCAGAGACAAAAGAGCCCAAATGTAGCCCAAATATCACCCAGATGTAGCCCAAGTATAGCCCAATGACAGAATGTCCCAGAGTGTTCTAACGAACAACTAGAGCGCTAACAGTCTTACTTATGACAAAAGTATGGCACACCTGAAGCCATCTTGATTGGAATAAAGTGGTAACACTTAAAACATTTAATTTACAAAGGAACAAAATGAGGGGGTTCATTTTGCCATAGAAATTATGATTAGTTCTGAAGAAAGAAAAAATAGGGCACATTTTGACTTCTCAAATCCTCTTCTATTTCATAAACAAATTCTGACATGCAGACTGAAACATGCACTTTGAATACCAGCAGCAGACTTCCCTGGTGAGCAGTAGTTTTACTACAGTGATCTAATGAGCAACTAGAGTGCTAACTTTCAGAATGTATGGCAAATGTGTGACATATCTGAATACCTTCTTGATGGAATCAAAGTAAAAAACTGAAAGCATTTCCTACGGAGGAGACTGCAGTAAATAAGGAAATTAGGAAACATCATAACAAATAAATCTCCCAAGATTGCCACCAGACACAAAAGAGCCTAAATGCAGCACAAATATCACCCAGATGTAGCCCACATGTAGCCCAATGACAGAAGTGTGCAAAACACTTATTTTTTGTGTATTTGCAGTTTTATATAGTGCAGACTTGTCAGGTATTGGAATGCTTTACATGAGCATTGGTTACATCACACAAGATCAAATTCATTTTGGTTGTAGACATGGGGAGATTAAGTGATTTGACCACAATCACAGAATGTTGAGCTGAAGCAGAAACTCCAACCTGGGGCCCCAGTTGCAAAGTCTGCAGCTCTGGAAGTAACACCACATCCTCTCGCCAAGGTGCAACATTTAATCAAGTGGTCAACTGGATAAAAAAACATAAAGATTACAAATAATTTAAAAGTTCTTTGTCGCTATTTGAAAACTCAAAAAATATGTCCTCATTTTAGTTTTTTAGAGCACTAACCATAATTTTGATGCAAATAAGACCCTCTCATATATGTAATTTCTAAAAGAAATACTTTAGGTATTACAGTTTTGATTACATCAAGATGACGTCAGGCGTTCCACACTTTTGTAATAAATTTAGAATGTTAGCAATCTAGTTGTTCATTGGGATACTGTTGAGAGGCAGAGGCCAGGGGCACGGACTCTGAAAATTGAAGGCAGATAGGAGAGTGCAGAGGCAACAATTTGACCACACTGGGCAGGCAGGAAGGGCAGTGGCAGCACAACAGACTATGGAGGGCAGTGGAAAGGGGGGCAGGGGCAACAAACCAACAATACAGGACTGGCAAGAGAGGTTGTGGCAGTATAATAGACCATTGTGGGCAGAAGGAAGAGGCAGTGGTAGTACAACCATACATGCCAACAGACCCGTTTCAGCCAGGAAACGTCCAATGTTTTTAAGCTCAAATGGGCTTTATTTTATCTGTCTCCTGTCTACAATCTCCTCTTTTTCAATGTAACTCAAAGGGGAAAATCAGTACCCCAGTTGTTTTTCAAAATCTCCCTCTTACCAAGTTCAAAATGTTCGCAAGTATGGTACATTGAATCATGGTAGGCAGGAGGAATTGGGGTAGGGACATGGACTCGGATAACAGAGGACAGGAGGGACATGGAGAGGTGCACCACACTGACCCTACAGGGCAGGCATCAGGGCTTGCAGCAGCACAATACACCACACAGCTCATGTGAGACGGGAGTGCAGCACAACAATCCATAGAAAGCAATAGGGAGGGGACAGGACCATGCACATGGACAACAGAGAACAGATGGGAAAGAGGCAATGGTAGCTAGCTGACCATAATGGACAGACAGGAGAGAAAGCTGCAGCATAACAGACCATAAACGGCAGGAGGGACGGATCAGGGGCATTACAATGGAACAGACAAGCCAGGAGGGAGGGAATAGGGGTCTGCACATGGAAAGAGAGGGCTGGGGGCAAGGTGGCAGGGCAGGAGCAGCAAGATGACCATGGAGGTCAGGCAGGATGGGCACTAGAAACAAGACACACCATGGAGAGCAACAATGAGACTATGGTGGCATACACACAGACCATGGAGGGAAGGTGGGAGGGGGTCAGGGGCAGCTAGCTGACCACAGAGGGAAGGTGGGAGGGGCCATGGCAGCACAGAAGACCATGCATGGCAAGCGGGAGGGTTAGTGGCAGCACAATGGCTATGATGGGCAAGAAGGAGGGTGCAGGGGCATGCACAAAGGACCATGGAGGATAGAAGGGAGGGTCAGGACCTGGGCACAGACAAGAGAGTTCAGGTGAAGGGGCCTCACAACAGACCGCGCGGGGCAGGCAGGAGGAGCAGTTGCAGCACAACAGATCAGGGAGGGCAGAAGGGTGTGGCAGTAAAATGGACCATGGAGGACAGGAGGAAGGGGATAGGGGCATGGCATGTGGACAGGAAGGGTGGAGGTGGCAGGGACAGGTTACAGTCATCTGACAATACTAGGCAGGTGGGAGGGGAGTGGCAGCTCAACAGAACACTCAGAGTAGATATGAGTGGCAGGTCCATGGAACATAGTGGGCAAAAAGGATGGAGCAGGGGCATGCACAAAGACATTGGAGGGCAGGGGGAAGGAGAATAGGGGCAGCAAGCTAAGCACAGAGGCTAAGCAGGAGGTCAATGATGGGCCATAGAATTGGGCAATGGAGGGCAGGAGGAGTGGACTGGTACATCATGCTAAATGGAGGGCAGTGGCAGCACATCAGACCATGCATGGCAGGAGGGAGGAGGCTAGTCCATGGATTCAGACAACAGAGGATAAGGAGGAGGTGGATGGGGCAGCAAGCTAACTGTTCAGAGAAGGTGGGTATTAGGAACTTTATTGTTTTTAAAATGTGTGTCTGTGCGAACTACTTAAAATATGAACAAGTATGCAGCATAATCTCACTTTTATTCAGGAAGAAGAGGACGTTTGTGACTGTGACTCCGGGCTCACTTGGCAGAAACATCCCCTGACCCTCCACCCCCATCGCAAAATGTAATGCCCGTGAAAAGGGTAGGTGGACGCAGTGTTATATAGAACATAGTCCTGAGAGCACGATTGAAAATGAAAACTAGATGTAGTATATGGTATAAACTATGCACCAAAAAGTGTTATATAAGATGAACCGGGCGTGAAATATAATATGCAATACATTGTGCGCAATGACAGATTCATTGGAGAGCGCGAGATAGCACAGGCACTAGCGCGTGCTATGCGATATGCGCCTTGGAGTGTAATATGCACAGGGCAGTGTTGTGTAACATAACTAGTCTCTAAAGTTGTAATATAAAATATGTGCTGGGGAGTGTAACGTTGCATATGCACTGTGACAAAGATATGGATCCCAGATTGTAATATGTATGGCATAGCTCTGTGCGTTATAACATACACATCGAGGAAGGCACGTTAGATGGGGCAATATAACCTGTGCGAAGGCAAGTGTGGCATGACATATTCACGGGGTGGTGTTACAGTGCACACGGGCTAGAGAGTGTCATAGCATACGCACTAGCTGGTGGAATACAACACAGAGCTGTGAGGCAATTGGCGGGCACTGGTGGGTGTAACACAGCATTGGGCTCAGCCAGGAGCATGCTGTGACTCTCAAGTGAGGTTCGTCTCCTTTCCAGAGAGTAAAATAAAAAGTATTACACATCCGGCGGTGGATGTGTTTTTTATTAACCGTGAGGGGGGTTTCTTGCATAGTTTGGTTGTATTTAAGTCAAAACCCCTTTGTAAATTGATACTTGTATAGCGCACTACTCACCCGCAAGGGTCTCAAGGCGCTTGTACGAATACCGCTGTGAAACCCATCCTGGCTTTCCCTGTGAGGTGTCCACTCCTGGGCACCCCCAAGGTGGAGGCCAGGCATCCTTAGCGTTGTGGGGGCCGTTGTGGAGATTATGCAAGCTATTGCAGAGTGGGACTCCATGATTGGAATAGGCACCGAGGCGAGAAATATCAGGTCCATGGAATTTTGAGCCCAAGACCAGCTGAGGCGGGGAATTGAACCCTGGTCCCAGGCCAGACCTCTGCATCAGGGTCTGCTGCTCTAACCATTGAGCCACACTTCTCCACCTTTGAATGGCTTGGTGTGCGTGTATATTAAATGTGCTCGTCAATAGCTACCCATGTTTGTATAAATAAACAACAAGGGTGTCTACTTGGAGAGTACCCACCGGCGGGGGCGCCGGGATTAGGCACGGTAGGGCGTCAGACACGTCAGAGCTTCACTAGCGGTGTAAATACATTCCATGTGGATTCATTCTATGCATAGTCGCCTTTTAATGAATATCACGCAAATCGTCATGGTGATTGGTACATACGGTTTGTCCAGCATGTCCTAGGTGTTTCTATAAATATATATATTTTTAAAATATTAAAAAACAAAGGCCGGCCCTGGGGAATGGGGTCCCCGGAGCCATAAGTGGCCTGAGGAGGGGGGCAACGCAGCCCCCTCCTAAAGAATTTAAATTAAAAAAAGGCCATGACCCGGAGGTTGGGGTCCCCGGGGCCGATTAAGGCCTTCGGAGGGCCAAATTAATTTTTTTAAACAAAATAAATTAGGGTGCAGGCCCTGGGGGATGGGGTCCCCAGGGCCAGTAAATTAGAAAAAGAAGGGGGGCCACACAGCCCTCCTTCTAAAAAAAATAAAAAAAATAAAAGACCGGCATTGCGCTGGAGGCCACGCCCCCTCCTTGCAGCACTCTGCAAACGCGCCCCCTGGCCAGTTGTAAGTTGGGGAATTAATTCCCCTTCAATACTGAGGGTCCCTGAGGGCCAACTAGCCCAACAGGTATCTCCAGTGTGCGCCAGAGAGCTGCGTTGCAGACAGGTGTTCTGAGGCCACGCCCCTTTTTACACCTCTATGCAACGCAGCTCTGTGGCGCTTACTGGAGGTACCTTGTGGGCTAGTTTGACCCTAGGGACCCTTAGGATTCAAGGGGACTTAATCTCTCAACTTAGAACGGCCACAGGGCGCGTTTACACAGTGGTAAAGGGAGGGGACGGGGCCTGAGGTGACGTATGCAAACACGCCCTGTGGCGCGTTTTAAGTTGGGGAAATAATTCCCTTTCAATCCTGAGGGACCCTGGGGGCCAACTAGCCCACCAGGTGCTTCCAGTAAGTGCCACTGCTCTGCGTTGCAGAGAGGTGGTGCAGGCCGTGCCCCTTTTTACACCTCTCTGCAATGGCGCTTACTGGACGTACCTGGTGGGCTATTTTGCCCCTAGGGATCCTCAGGATTCAAGGGGACTTAATCTCCCAACTTAAAAAACGGCCACAGGGCATGTTTACACAGTGGGGAAGGAAGGGGACGGGGCCTGAGGTGACGTGTGCAAACACGCTCTATGGCACGTTTTAAGTTGGGGAAATAATTCCCCTTCAATCCTGAGGGCCCCTGGGGGCTAACTAGCCCACCAGGTGCTTCCAGTAAGCGCCACTGAGCTGCGTTGCAGAGAGGTGGTCCAGGCCGTGCCACTTTTTAGACCTCTCTGCAACGCAGCTCTGTGGCGCATACTGGAGGTACCTAGTGGGCTAGTTGGACCCTAGGGACCCTCAGGATTCAAATGAACTTAATCTCCCAACTAAAAACGGCCACAGGGCGTGTTTACACAGTGGTGAAGGGAGGGGACGGGGCCTGAGTTAACGTGTGCAAACCAGCCCTGTGGTGCGTTTGAAGTTGGGGAAATAATTCCCCTTCAATCCTGAGGGACCCTGGGGGCCAACTAGCCCACCAGGTGCTTCCAGTAAGCAACACTCCGCTGCGTTGCAGAAAGGTGGTCTAGGCCGTGCCCCTTTTTACATCTCTCTGCAACGCAGCTCTGTGGCGCTTACTGGAGGTACCTAGTGGTCTAGTTGGATGCTAGGGACCCTCAGGATTCAAGGGGACTTAATCTCCCTACTTAAAACGGCCACAGGGCGTGTTTACACAGTGGGGAAGTGAGGGGACGGGGCCTGAGGTGACGTGTGCAAACACGCCCTATGGCGCGTTTTAAGAGGTAGTTTTAATCCCCCGCCCTATTATATACTAGGGGCTTACAGAGGAGGTCATGCTGATCACAGGGGGACCCCAACGCATAGTGTTCCCTAGTGTATGTAGGTGTTTTCACTGTATTCTGAGTGTCTTTTAACATAGCACTGGCTCTACGACTGGTTAGTCAGACTCAGTTACCACCAGTATCCGTCTGAAAAAGTTGAGGGTACAGGATGATTTTGAAACAAGGCTTCTTTCTGCTCTTCTGTTTGTTCTTTCTGCACGTTATCCTTCTTCCTGCACTTTTCTTCGTCTTTGAGGACTTCTGTTGCTTCTTTCTGCATTACTTTTTTTCTTTCTGTGCGTTTTTTCTTCTTTCTTCACATGTCCTATCTCTGTAGGCATAGTTAGAAATTAGCATTTAAAAAACCTTTGAAATTCACTGAAAAAAACACAGGTTTCAGGCACGTTATAGTTAGGAATTAGCATTTAAAAAACCTTAGAAATTCACTGAAAAAACATAGGTTTCAGGGGCGTTATAGTTAGCTGGACTTTTCACTCGTACAAAACCATTGAAATTCCCCCGTTATAGTTAGTTCAGCTAACTATAACTCGCGCGCCCGCAATGCACTGCTGATGACGTCACATATTACATCACTCATGACATGGTCAGTGACATCACTCATGACATCACTGATGACATCTCAAATGACATCACTAATGACATCACTGATGACATCATCCTTGTGATAGAGTGGCAGACTTCCTCTTCCCCTAATATAACCTTTGATACACACATTCAAAAATAGAAACTACAATGTTCAAAACAATGGACAAACCAATACCAGTTACAACAACCTATTCAGTAATTCTAAGATCCACATACACATCCACTCATTCACCAACAGTCCTATACAGTCACTCATACATGTACTCACTCATCATATGTACTCACACACCTATACATCATGTTACACAACACCACTCATCCATGGAGTTACTCACACACATAGTCACTCATGCTAATAAAGAATCAAACATCCATTTACTTGCATATCTAGTTATACACACACCACCACACTTACTTCTACAGAAACTTACACATACTTAGTCTTTTAAACAATCACTTATAGAAACACATACTTATTCATACAGGAACTATTTCAATCTCTCACTCTCACATATACTCACTTATATACACCAATAGTCACATATACTAGTTTAAAACATATGTAGTTACTCATAAAGACACTATTGAGACAGTCTATCACTCACTAACACACCCATGCACACACTCATCCACCCATACAGTCCTGCACACATGCTGTCTTCAACACATACAAACAGTGAGTCACTCATTAATGCACCTATGCACTACGTAATACCCCCCACCGAACCATACAGGCACTCAGACACTCATACTGATACTCAAAAAACCAACTAATAACCTATATAGACACTCATGTAGCTACTCACCAACCCATGCAGCCACTTATACACAAAGTGAGAGACTGATACAGATATTTATTCACTGAAAAAACCATAGGTTTCACACATGTTATAGTTAGCTGTACATTTTACTGATAAAAAACCAATGAAATTCCCCCGTTATAGTTACTGTAGGCAACTATAACTCACGCGACCGCAATCCTCTGCTGATGCTAATACTGTATTTAGACACTTATTTGCCCATGTCTTCTTCCATTAAATTTTAGCTATACATATATTACAAATATTTTTTTTTCATAAAGACACATGTCATCAGCAGAGGATTACGGTTGCGTGAGTTATAGTTGCCTACAGTAACTATAACGGGGGAATTTCATTGGTTTTTATCAGTAAAATGTACAGCTAACTATAACATGTGTGAAACCTATGGTTTTTTCAGTGAATTTGCAAGGTTTTTTAAATGCTAATTCCTAACTATAACGTGTGTGAAACCTATGGTTTTTTCAGTGAATTTGTACGTTTTTTTTAAATGCTAACTTACTTTGCGCCATTCGTGGCGTGTGCGCCCACTTAACGCAGTTCGTTCCGTGCGCGCACGGTGCGCTTCGCGCACCGTGCGCGCACAGTGAGCACGCGGTGCGCTTCGCGCACCGCGCGCCCACTTTACGCAGTTAGTGCCATGCACGCACGGTGGTCACGCGGTGCGCTGCGCGCACCGCGTGCCCACATTATGCGAGATGGGCCATGTACGCACGATGCGCTTCGCGCACCGTGTGCACATGGGGGACATATTATGCGCATCGTTGTGAAATGTTTTGTTTATTAATTTCAATTATTTCATAAGCCATGCACAAATGGTGCCCTTCGGGCACCATTTGCACATGGGGTGGGGAGAGTGTGGATACGGTAAGCGCAATCGGCGATTTTTTATGCTGCCCTACTCAGAGTGCGAGAGAGAAAATGGCGGCCGCCGCTTCCTGGTTTCGGCCGATTCGAATGTTTACTAAGATCTAAGAGCCAATCAGAATCGCGCTCGCGCACGTCACCGTACGCGTACGGTAAGCGCACCGTAAGCGCACCGTAAGCTGGCTCAGATATATATATTGATTTAAAGGCTATTTTCTCAGAATCTACTGAACAGATTTACACCAAACCTACAAAAGGCACTTCCTTGACCTGAGGACTACCTCTCTGCCAAATTTCAAGTAATTCTGTTCAGCCGTTCGGGCTGTAGCTGTGTCTAAAGGTCCTATGGAAAAATGCATGGGAAAAACGCGTTTTGGGACCCCCCTTTTATCTCAGCCCCCGCTTGAAGAAACCCCCCGAGACTTTCAGGGTAGGAGCGGAGCGTAGCGCCCCACCTATTTTGAAAAATTCGCGAGGATTCGTCGACCGGCGCAAAAGTTATTCAAAATAGAATGTTGCGGATTTCCTATGGAAACAGGGTCCTAACTATAACTACCTACTGGCGACCGCCAGTAGGTAATATATATATATATATATCAACTCAGTTCGCGAGTCTCTCTGCCACTAATGGCGGCCGGCTTGAGCGAGGGCGCGAGTCCTCTAAATATATCACCAATTCTTTTGTGTCGACGAAAAAGATGCTTGAGCCCAATTCCATTCACGCAAAGTGATTTATTACAGCATGTGGCAAGCCAAACTTTATTACAGCATGTGGCAAGCCAAACGCGTTTGGCTTGCCACATGCTGTAATAAATCCCTTTGCGTAAATGGTACCTGGGTGAGTACAATACTGCACCTCCCGAAAACATTATGTGACCATAAACTGGTACTTCTTGCTCTGCACCTACCCAACTACACACCTCTCCCCTTCATATGGTGCTTCAATGCCAAGGCCTTGCTATACCCACTCTACAAATCCACGATACACGCTGCAATAGAAGAATATTTTCAACTAAACGGAAACTCTGTGCAAGATGCCAGTTTGGTATGGGAGGCTTTTAAAGCTACTATACGTGGCATATGTATCAGTACAAATGCGGAAATATTGCAAGATATCCGCACTCAACTGCAAAAATGTGAAGATAAACTCTGGCAATTAGAAACAAACGCACACACAATGCAGCCACACTAGGTGAAATAAAAGAAGCGCTATCCGAATAGCAGGAATTTGTTGAAAGTGAGGTTAAATATCTGTCACAGCGCCAGATAGCCAGAGCATATGGGGAGGGAGGCAGATCGGGGCGCAAACTGGTGCAAAAGATATGCAACACGCAGATTAGCAAATACTGGGAGGAAATAACAGAAACACTGAGCCATAAGTTGGAAACCAAAATAGAATGCTCGGTGCCAGTTTGCCTCTTGGGCATAGTAAAACACCTACGATCTAGTAAACACAAGCTGTGTGTCATAACACTACTACTGGCGAAAAGGCGAGTCTCCATTCACTGGGACAGTAAGCGCTCCCCTAGCAGAAAAAATGGTTAATAGATATGGCATATTGCAGAAACACTTTGCAAACGTATGAAGAGGAGCTCTCAACAATGTCCAGGCCTAAAGAATATTGGATACCCCTAATGGATTACTTAAGATTGAATCCAGATCTGTTCTCAAACCCTACGATGTAAACAAATTTGCTCTGAATGTATAACAAAGAGAAATGTATTGTATTGTACTGTATTTTACGCACATGTATATCAACTGCGCCGCCAAGTAGTGTACTACATTCACCTGGGATGTTAGTGTTATGTTATGTATTGTTTGTTTTCTGCAGATCATAAGAGTAAAAAAAAGAATGTCTTTGTCTAGTGCTACAGAGAGTGTGAGTCCCTCTTAGGCTGGCACTATAGAGAGTGTGACCCTCTTCGTCTAGTGCTACAGAGAGTGTGCGCCCTTCTTAGGCTGATGCAATAGAGAGTGTGATCTTCCTCATCTAGTGAGCTAGAGAGTGTGCGTCTTTCTTAGGCTGGCACTATAGGGAGTGTGGCCCTCTTCGTCTAGTGCTACAGAGAGTTTGCGTCCTTCTTAGGCTGGCACTATAGAGAGTGTGACCCTCTTTGTCTAGTGCTACAGAGAGTGTGCACCCTTCTTAGGCCGATGCTATAGAGAGTGTGCGCCCTTCTTAGGCTGCCACTATAGAGAGTGTGACCGTCTTTGTCTAGTGCTACAGAGAGCGATTGTCCTTCTCAGGCTGGCGCTATAGAGAGTGTGACCGTCTTTGTCTAGTGCTCCAGAGAGCGTGTGTCCTTCTTAGGCTGGCACTATAGAGAGTGTGACCCTCTTCGTCTAATGCTACAGAGAGCGTGTGTCCTTCTTAGGCTGGCGCTATAGAGAGTGTGACCGTCTTTGTCTAGTGCTACAGAGAGTGTGCGCCCTTCTTAGGCTGGTGCTATAGAGAGTGTGACCCTCTTCGTCTAGTGCTACAGATGGTGTGCGTTCTTCTTAGGGAGGCACTATAGAGAGTGTGACTCTCTTCGTCTAGTGCTACAGAGAGTGAGCGCCCTTCTTAGGCTGGTGCTATAGAGAGTGTGGCCATCTTCGTCTAATGCTACAGAGAGTGTGCGTCTTTCTTAGGCTGGCACTATAGACATTGTGACTCTCTTCGTCTAGTGCTACAGAGAGTGTGCGCCCTTGTTAGGCTGATGCAATAGAGAGCGTGATCTTCCTCATCTAGTGATCTAGAGAGTGTGCGTCCTTCTTAGGCTGGCACTATAGGGAGTGTGGCCCTCTTTGTCTAGTGCTACAGGGAGCGTGTGTCCTTCTTAGGCTGTCACTATAGAGAGTGTGACCCTCTTCGTCTAGTGCTACCGAGAGTGTGCGTCCTTCTTAGGCTGGCACTATAGAGAGTGTGACTCTCTTCGTCTAGTGCTACAGAGAGTGTGCGCCCTTCTTAGGCTGATGCAATAGAGGGTGTGATCATCTTTGTCTAGTACTAGAGAGAGTGTTGACCCTTCTTTGGCTGACACTATAGAGTGTAACCCTCTTCATCTAGTGCTACAGAGAGTGTGAGTCCCTCTTAGGCTGGCACTATAGAGAGTGTGACCCTCTCCGTCTAGTAATACAGGGAGTGTGCGCCCTTCTTAGGCTAATGCAATAGAGAGTGTGATGTTCCTCATCTAGTGATCTAGCGAGTGTGCGTCCTTCTTAGGCTGGCACTATAGAGAGTGTGACTCTCTTCGTCTAGTACTACAGAGAGTGTGCGCCCTTCTTAGGCCGATGCTATAGAGAGTGTTATCTTACTCATCTAGTGATCTAGAGAGTGTGCGCCCTTCTTCTGCTGGCACCATAGAGAGTGTGACCCTCTTCGTCTAGTGCTACAGAGAGTGTGCGCCCTTCTTAGATTGGTGCTATAGAGAGTGTGACCCTCTTCGTCTAGTGCTACAGAGAGTGTGCGTCCTTCTTAGGCTGGCACTATAGAGAGTGTTGCTCTCTTCGTCTAGTGCTACAGAGAGTGTGCGCCCTTCTTAGGCCGATGCTATAGAGAGTGTGATCTTCCTCATCTAGTGATCTAGAGAGTGTGCGTCCTTCTTAGGCTGGCACTATAGGGAGTGTGGCCCTCTTCGTCTAGTGTTACAGAGAGTGTGTGTCCTTCTTAGGCTGGCACTATAGAGAGTGTGACCCTCTTTGTCTAGTGCTACAGAGAGTGTGTGTCCTTCTTAGGCTGGCACTATAGGGAGTGTGACCGTCTTCGCCTAGTGCTACAGAGAGTGTGCGTCTTCTTAGGCTGGCGCTATAGAGAGTGTGACCCTCTTCGTCTAGTGCTACAGAGAGTGTGCTCCCTTCTTAGGCTGGCGCTATAGAGAGTGTGAACGTCTTTGTCTAGTGCTACAGAGAGCGTGTGTCCTTCTTAGGCTGGCACTATACAGAGTGTGACTCTCTTCGTCTAGTGCTCTAGAGAGTGTGAGTCCTTCTTCAGCTGGCATTATAGAGAGTGTGACTCTTCGTCTAGTGCTACAGAGAGTGTGCGCCCTTCTTAGGCTGGTGCTATAGAGAGTGTGACCCTCTTCGTCTAGTGCTACAGAGTATGCGCCCTTCTTAGGCTGGCACTATAGAGAGTGTGACTCTCTTCGTCTAGTGCTACAGAGCGTGCGCCCTTCTTAGGCTGGCGCTATAGAGAGTGTGACCCTCTTCATCTAGTGCTACAGAGAGTGTGCGCACTTCTTAGGCCGATGCTATAGAGGGTGTGCGCCCTTCTTAGGCTGGCGCTATAGAGAGTGTGACCCTCTTCATCTAGTGCTACAGAGCGTGCGCCCTTCTTAGGCTGGCGCTATAGAGAGTGTGACCCTCTTCATCTAGTGCTACAGAGAGTGTGCGCACTTCTTAGGCCGATGCTATAGAGAGTGTGCGCCCTTCTTAGGCTTGCGCTATAGAGAGTGTGACCCTCTTCATCTAGTGCTACAGAGTGTGCGCCCTTCTTAGGCTGGCGCTATAGAGAGTGTGACCTTCTTCATCTAGTGCTACAGAGAGTGTGAGTCCTTCTTATGCTGGTGCTATAGAGAATGTGACCCTCTCCGTCTAGTGCTACAGGGAGTGTGCGCCCTTCTGAAGCTGCCGTTGTACAGACTGTGTGCTTAGGCCAGTACTTTGGAAAGTGTACCCTTCTGTGATGGTGCTGTCAGAAAGTGTACCACCGAGGACGGTGCTATGGAGACTGTGCCCCTGTGCACTATGCAGTGCACACTATGAAGGGTGTTCATTTTGGTGCAGTCTTACAAACTACCTTCCCTCTCAATAACATGCTGCTCCAGGAGAGTCTTTTGCCCAGGGTTGAAATTGTGTTTCTTTCTATCCTCTTGTTGTCTCTACTTCACACACAAAAAACAAAGGTGTCAGACTTTAAGGACTCCTTGGGGACACTCACCCCAGCAGTGCAGGAAGTGTCATGTGCCCTAATATAGTCCTGTGGAATTGGCCCTTTTTAGCCTCTTTTAGGAATTAAAAACACTCAAAATTAGGATCCAGAGTGTCCCTCGCAGCCCTGGCCCTGGTGCCACTGCACCTGCTGCACCATTGACAGCTACGCTCCTGAGTGACCCTCCACATCTGGAACTGGACGTAATGAGCCTGATTAAGTATTGGGCTGTCAGGTAAAATCTTTTCATTTCAGGTGAAAATGCATTATTAGGTGGAGAATCCAAGAGTGGAATTTCCACTTGCACCTAGACAACAAGTTGGGGACGAATCCATTTGTGGATTTCCCTTTGAATTTAGAAATTACCTCTAAGAATCAGGAGCTGTTTCCATTACAACCCAGCGCTGACTCAGGCCCAGAGAAGGCTTGAATTCTGCGACAGGGAGTGCCCCTGGGTACTTTTATTAAACTCCTCTAAGCGTAATAAATCTAACAATTGCGTGACAGGCTGTAACCTCTGAAATATTCGACGGCTTGGGATAAGGCGGGCATATGTAACCTTGGGGGTAAATTGGAACGTTTTCCAATAAGCCTTGGAAGGCTAAAGACGTCTTGGGGAGCTATGCCCATGCGAGGTGGCAGCCTTCCAAGCGAGTGCGTCTAACTCTTCCTTCCAACCTCCCCGTCACGCCGAATCTCCCGCCGGCTCGCTTCGGACAGTCGTACGCCGCAGTGCGCCTCTCACCTGGTGCCAAGCGTTGGCATGCCGACAGAGCCATCGTTCTCTGCGGGCGCAGCTGGCATCTCTGTGCTCTGTTCTGCTGAAGGCCTGACGGCGCTCACTGACCTCATGGGACCTCACTAGTTCAGCACTCTCTGGATTTTGGAGGCCGCTTCTTTCCAAAAGTCCGTCATCGATGACCTTTAGCTCAGTGAAGCAAGCATCAGTCGCAAGTACGACCCACTCCCCGGTTCCATCTTCTCTCGCTCTTGTCCGAGTGACGACTCCGTCGCCAAGATGCCTCGGTCCCCGTCGCCTCGCTCTTTGGCTCAAGGACCGGCTTTACTGGTCACGCGCACACGAACTCGAGGGCATAGCTGTCATTGGTGCAAGATGCATTGGCTCCAGGGCGTTAAGGCCTTACACGCCCCCATAACTCATGATATGGCTTTATTTTAATAGCCAACCAGTGTACAGGGGGGCACATTTCCCTGGTTTGCACCAGGTTCCTTTACAGGGTTGTTCCAGGGATCTATTGGCTCGCTGGTAGGGGAAGTAACATAACATAACATGTGTATTTGTAAAGCGCACGTTCACCCCAGCAACGGGGCATCTTGCCGCTGAATAACAGATGTATATTGTTACCCAACTCAATGGTACTCATTTTATCGACCTCAAATGGATGAAAGGCTGAGTGGACCCTACCTACCTACCTCATCCACTCAGTCTTCATCACCCTATGTCCTTAATTTAGAGCGGAGCGTGGCCATCTTTCAGGTTACCCTTTCTCGATCACTATAGAAACGTGCGTCATCACCACTCGGCCCTTATCTCAGAGGATGCAAGAGACCAATCCTCTCAATTCGCCCAGAGCCATCATGCATGTTTCCATGGGGATGTGTAACTTCGAACCGTGGCTGGGTATAGATCTTGCACAAAACCAATAATCTTATAGAAATGTAAATAAATATCTGAGAGCTGCTCCAGGGAACAAAAGGGAAACAGCCACCTATGTCCCAATATTCCTCCGTTACTAGAAGTACTCAGAGGATAAATACTACACAAAATATTGTTCCCGAGCAAAAAGCAAATAAACATTTAAACATCTGGCATCAGAACCAATCCAATAAAATTTCAGTCCAATATATAATCAGATGGTGTCCTTCTTTATTTTCTTTTTTTCTCAAAGCTTCTCCGCGTGGTCATTTAACATTAGCTCACAATAACACATTGGCATGGATGTTGTAGCCAAAATGTAGCCGGTAGCCAACACGTGTTTCGTCTTGGGTAAGTGGCCCAGCGACTTCCTCAGGGCTCGGTTAGACTGTAGCTCCAATCAAGGCGTCTAGTAATATAGGTTCATTATGTATCGGAAAAGGAGAGTACTCCCGTCGTCATCGATGACGACGGGAGTACTCTCCTTTTCCGATAACGATGACCATCACCCATTCACAGATGCATATGGATGCTTTTAAATATGTTCAGGTCTCAGCTCAGGCACAGACTCTCCCCGTTAATTTGTAAGCTTGACCACCTGTACAAAACTTTTACATTAATGCTATTTTTAGAAAAGGCAGCCCGAAGATTCCTTGTTGTATACACAGAGAGGTCTGCCAAAAATTGCTGATTTCTTTCCGTTTCACTGCACGCTGCAGTGAGATTTCCATTTACACATTTTTTTATTTATTTAAATGAGATGTGTCATTAAATCCCAAAGTTTTCTACAGGTTTGCAAACTAACAAAATAAAGGGAAGAGCCAAGCCCTGAAAATATTTAACAGGTAAACTCTACACCAAACATCATGTACATATGATAACATCTCTACAAAACTCAAAAAGTTTATTTCTTTAACATGTGGAAACTTTGTCATTAGTACATCACATTATAGCACTACTTTGAGACGTACTTTAAACATGAACCATGAGTGAACTAAGAGGCAAGACAATTTTCATGTAAACCGTTTATGTGCCCCAGGTTATTATAAAGCAACATTGTAATCTATTAAATCAAACATAGGTTTTTTAACAACTGTTTTTCTGAACTCACATACTTGGAAGTGCTTTCTTATGTGATAATGAATAAAAAAAGAGTTTTGCTAAAATAAAATATTTGCCTAAGATCACACAATTTAAGCGGGGAAGCCATGATTAATTCAGGTTTTCTGATGTCACTTTGTACAAATCAAGCAGTAAATGGGTACCTATTTGACATTCCTTATGTTACAGCTTTCCTCTTACCCCCATGTGCACTTCACAGCAGTTTTTTTATAGCAGGAACAAACCCGAAGGTATTGCAGCAAGTTACCTGTGCACTAGTTACATTCCTTCTACAAGGTCAACATTTATTGTTAATAGGTATGGGTTGATTAAGGGGGCCGCCACCACGGTGGTCACAATGCCTATCTTTTGCATTCCGTTGGGTGCTGCTGGCTGCAGCTCACGCCGCAATGCAAAAAGGAGATACATTACATATTCCTCCACTATGTGGCAGGCACCATGCGGTGCCTACCACATGGTGCAGGGATATGTAGGGGGCCCCTATGGTGCCCCCCACAACCCACAGCTTAGGGCAAGGGGGTAGAGGGGCCTGCTACGGGCCCCCAAAGTCCCTTTCTGTCTGCCTTTTCATGGCGGGTTACCTACCATGAAAAGGCGGGCAGAAAGGGACATCATAATCCCTACGGCGGTGCCTGGCAGGCACAGCCAACATTGTACAGAATTGGATGTACCTCCGACGCACCGGCGGACTCAAGGAGCCCGTCAGATGTGTGGGGGTCAGTCTTTCCGACTGCCAACCATCCATCCGCCATGGTAATATGGCGGGGGGATTACATAGTTCCGATGGAGGTGGGACCGCCATCGTCACCGTAATATCGGCCCCTGTGTGATTTGCCCAGAATCACAGAAGGTTGAGGCAGGCTCACTGGTTTTGTTTGCTGAAATCCAGCTTTGGGCATTGCCCATGCAGGCAGCAAGCGGTGCCAGTGGGAACAGTAGTTTGTGTCAGTAGGATAAGTGGTCAGGGTACCCTAAAATAAGTGGCATTTTTACCTACACACACACACACACACATATATATATATATATATATATATATATATATATATATATATATATATATATATATATATATATATATTATATACTGGCGGTCGCCAGTTGATAGTTACAGTTAGGACCTATTTTCCATAGGAAACATGCAACATTCTATTTGGAATAACTTTGGCGCCGATTGACGAATCTTTGCGAAATTTTCAAAACTTTTGGCCAGCTCCGGTCCGCTCCTATCCTGAAAGTCTCAGGATGATTCGTGTAGCGGGGGCCGAGAAAAAAGGGGGGTCCCAAAACATATTTTCCCCATGCAATTTCCCATAGGACCTTTAGCCGCAGCTACAGCCCGAACTGCTGAACGGAATTACACCAAATTTGGCAAGAGGTAGTCCTTAGTTCAGACTCGTGCCTTTTGCTTAAATGGTGTAAATCCGTTCAGTAGTTCCTAAGAAAATGACATTTAAAAGTACATATATGTCTATGGCCTCGGAGAGTCCGCATACCCTAAGCGTAGCCTAAGCGCACCCTGCCGTGCACGAGCTGTATTCTAATTGGCTGTCAACACTCCAAATCAGGAAGTGTTGGCAGCCATCTTGTGCCTCGGTAGAACCGAGGCACAAGAAATCAGCAAAAGAAACGCGAAAAATGCAAAAAGAGGGCAGGGTAGAAACACCCTGACCCCCTAGGCCTGCTCAGGGGGTCCCACAAGGACCCGCAGGGCCCAAAAAAGCATTTAAAACAAAAAACGGCGAGATTCGCGCACCCAGCGCGTATTTCGGCTGAACATTTAAAAAAACTGACACACTTCTTTGGTAATTGGCCCCCGGGGGGCCAATTCCCGGGGGCAATAGTTATGTAAAGGGGGGCCCAAAGGGGCCCCCAGCCCCAGGGACCGCCACCCCCCGGGGCTTATTTCAATTGTGGGGGGGCTCTCAGGCCACCCCAGCCCTGGGGACTGCCACCCACCGGGGCTTCTTAATATTTGTTGGGGGGGCTCTCAGGCCCCAACAGCCCCGGGGACCGCCACCCCGGGGCTTCTTAATATTCGTTGGGGGGGCTCTCAGACCCCCCACACGCCCCGGGGACCGCCACCTCCCCGGGGCCCTAAATATGTAAATTGGGGGATCGTGATGGACCCCCAGCCCCGGAGACCACCACCCACAGGGGCTTTGAAACAGGTGGGAGGGGGGCCGCGCGGCCCCCCTCCTGGAGCCCTTGATGGCCCTGGGGACCGCCACCCCCCAGGGCCGGCTCCTGCAGTGTCCCGGGGTTCTCACTCCCGGGACACTGCCGTTTGCAGTGACACGGCGGGAGCCTCCCGGCTCCCACCCTGTCATTGCAAACTGCTTTGCTATTTGGAAGAGAGAGCAGGAAACCTGCTTTCTCTTCCAAACAGCAAAGCAGATTGCTTTTCCACATGGGGAGCAGCATGTTAGCTGCTCCCCATGTGGAAAAGCAATGCCGGCTCCTGCAGGAAGCGGGGAGCCAGCTGGGACCGTGCGGGGATTGGGGACCCCCCCACGGCCCACAACGGAGTGGGACAGCCCCGGGGGATGGGGTCCCCGGGGCTATTAGTGGCCCGGGAGGGGGGCCACGCGGCCCCCCTCACCAAAATGATTTTTTTTCTTTTTTTAAATAAAAAATAAAAAAGGGCCGGCCCGCGGATGGGGTCCCTAGGGCCATAAGTGGCCACAGGAGGGGGGCAAGGCAGTCCCATCGAATTTTTTTTTTTTTTTTTTTAAAAGGCCCATGCCCCGGGGGATGGGGTCCCCGGGGCAGATTTTGGCCTCAGGAGTGGGGCCACGCGGCCCCCTTCCCAATGATTTAGTATAAAAAAGAAAATTGGGGGCAGGCCCTGGGGGATGAGGTCCCCAGGGCCAAAAAATTTGAAAAAGAAGGGGGGGGGGGGGCTACACAGCCCCCTTCTAAAAAAAAAATAATTAAAAAAACAGGATCGCGGACAGAGGCCACGCCCCCTCATTGCACCACTCTGCAAACGCACCCCCTGGCACGTTTGCAGAGGGGGATCAAATTCCCCTTGAATACTGGGGGTCCCTGGGGTCCAACTAGCCCACCAGGTACCTCCAGTATGCGCCAGGGAGCTGCAATGCAGAGAGGTGTTCTGAGGCCATGCCCCTTTTTACACCTCTCTGCAACGCAGCTCTGTGGCGCTTACTGGAGGTAGCTGGTGGGCTAGTTGCACCCCAGGGACCCTCAGTATTCAAGAGGAGTTAATCCCCCAACTTAAAACGCGCCACGGGGCGCGTTTGCACAGTGGTGAAGGGAGGGGGCGGGGCCTGAGTTCACATGTGTGCAAACACGCCCTGTGGCGCGGTTTAAGTTGGGGAATTAATTCCTTGTCAATACTGAGGGTCCCTGGGGGCCAACTAGCTCACCAGGTACCTCCAGTAAGCGCCACGGAGATGCGTTGCAGAGTGTTGTAAAAAGGGGCATGGCCTCTAAACACCTCTCGGCAACGCAGCCTCCTGGTGCATAGTGGAGGTACCTGGTGGATTGCGTTCAGAGGCCACGCCCCTTTTTACACCTCCCTGCAACACAGCTCTGTGACACTTACTAGAGGTACCTAGTGGGCTAGTTTGACTTTAGGATTGAAGGGGACTTAATCTCTCAACTTAGAATGGTGACAGGGCGCGTTTACACAGTGGTGAAGGGAGGGGACGGGGCCTGACGTGATGTGTGCAAACACGCCCTGTGGCGCGTTTTAAGTTAGGGAAAAAATTCCACTTCAAACCTGAGGGGCCATGGGGGCCAAGTAGACCACCAGGTGCTTCCAGGAAGCGCCACTGTGCTGCGTTGCAGAGAGGTGGTGCAGGCCGTGCCCCTTTTTACATCTCTCTGCTACGCAGCTCTGTGGCGCTTACTGGATGTACTGCGAATTTCGATTTACTCACCTGTTATCAGGAGAGACCTCAGTGCTGCATCTTTGAGCCCAGTACTGATCCTGAAAAGTAATTCTAACCATACTTACCAGTAACTTGAATTTCCTTCTATAGGCTAACATTGACTGGTTTCACTTGGAAAATTGTTCTAAGTGTGGAGTTTTGGAACTTTTAAATATTCACCTAAAATCATCCGAACAACGAATTCCGATTTACTCACCTGTTATCAGGAGAGAACCCAGTGCTGCATCTTTTAGCCCAGCACTGATCCTGAAAAGTAATTTTAACCGTACTTACCAGTAACTTGTATTTCCTTCCATAGGAATCCATTCTCTGGTTTTCACCTGAAAAGTTTCTAAGTGTCTATTTTCACAAACTAAAAATATTCCTAAAAAATCGCCTGTATGACTTAAACGAATTCTTTCAACTGTTTACAGGAGATGCACCAGTGCTGGATCCAGGATCCACCACTGAGTAAGAAAAAGTAACGATAACACTACTTACCTGCAAAGTGAATTTCCTCCCTTAGGATAACATTGGTGATTCTATGTGAAAAAGTTTGTGGCAACTTTTAAAATACAATAATATTCCCTAAAAATCACTAGTGTAACCAAAACGCTTTTACTCAACTGTTTACAGGAGATGTCCCAGGACTGAATCTAGGATCCAGTCCTGTGGTTAGAAAAGTAATCCATAAAGTAACTAATTCCATTTAACTAGAAATTCATATTGAGCTCAATGTTGCATTGTGTCTGCAATTGTGTTGCTCATTTCAACAACTGTAACTACTGTACTTAAAAGTCTATTGCCTATTTGCAAAGTATTTAAACTAAAGTAACTCATTCTGAGAAAGTATCATTTGTAATGTAATGTATAATGTAATTATAATGTAATTTAAATTTAAAAGAATCTAAAAATAAATAGTTTACAAAAATGTAGTAAATCAGTATAAAAAAATAAATATAACAATTAATACATTTAAAAATTGTCATTTACAAAACCTTTGAAATTCACTGAAAAAAACATAGGTTTCAGAAATGTTAGAGCTAGGAATTAGCATTTAAAAAACCTTTGAAATTCACTGAAAAAACCATAGGTTTCAGACATGTTATAGTTAGGAATTAGCATTTAAAAAACCTTAGAAATTCTCTGAAAAAACCATAGGTTTCAGGGGTGTTATAGTTAGCAGGACATTTCACTCGTACAAAACCATTGAAATTCCTCCGTTATAGTTAGTTCAGCTAACTATAAATCGCGCACCCGCAATCCACTGCTGATCATGTCACATATCACATAATTCATGACATGGTCAGTGACATCACTGATGACATCACTGATGATATCTCAAATGACATCACTGATGACATCACTAATGACATCATCCACGTGACAATCTGATACACCTCAACATACACTAGTATAACCTTTCAACACTCATTATAAAATATGGAGTAGCATATTTGAAACCATTGACACACCAATACAAGTTTCTAAAAACCCACTCAGTGATTCCTACATCTACACACACATCTAAACACTTACCTATAAATTCACTCATACATGCTAACAAAGATCAATAGAACAATATTAAACATATTTATACACCTACATCGACATTACACACCAGCACACATCCTATTCACTTATGCAGTCATTCTACTCACTTATGCAAACAATTGATCATACTTACATTTACTAAGCTACACACATACAAACACCACTTCATTTATTCATATAGATAGTAACTCATACTTAGTGTGTTATAAAATGACTATTACAAGTATACAGTTTTCGATACAGTCACTCATACAATCACTGAGTGTTAAGTACACTTATTTATAAACAACAACTGTCACATACACTGCTTTTTATATTTCTACTTTGTTAGACATGTATCATTGAGAAATATATTTACTCATCACCACACCCATAAAGAGATTCACTCACCCAAACAAGTGTTTCCACATGCAGTCTTAACTCATATACCTACTAAATCAACTATTTATACATCTTTGGACAGTCACACACCTCCCATCCAACCACACACACATTCACTATCCTATACAAATACTCACTTAAATAATTATTACTAATATAGACTTTACATAGCTAGTAACCAACTTATGTAGTAGTTTACACAACAAGAGATAAAGTGAAACATATTCACACAGTTTAATCACTATCCCATATATTTAGTGAGACACTTTAAATTAGTCATGTACACAGTCAATCACAGTGCTACTAAATCCTCCATCCAGACACTTATACATCCAGTCAGTCTTCAATACAGATTGCGAAATATATAATATATATTTAAATATCGAACCAAACCACATTCACTGGATGATGTCATCAGTGATGTCATTTGAGATGCCATCAGTGATGTCACTGACCATGTCATGAATGATGTAATATGTGACATCATCAACAGTGGATTGCCGGCGCGCGAGTTATAGTTAGTAGAACTAACTATAACGGAGGAATTTCAATGGTGTTGTACGAGTGAAATGTCCTGCTAACTATAACACCCTTGAAACCTATGGTTTTTTCACTGAATTTCTAAGGTTTTTTAAATGCTAATTCCTAACTATAACATGTCTGAAACCTATGGTTTTTTCAGTGAATATATATATACACATATATACATATACACACATATATATATATATATACATATACACATGCATATATTACCTACTGGCGGTCGCCAGTAGGTAGTTATAGTTAGGACCCCTTTTCCATAGGAAAACCTCAACATTCTATTTTGAATAACTTTGGCGCCGGTCGATGAATCCTCGCGAATTTCTCAAAATAGGTGGGGCGCTACGCTCCGCTCCTACCCTGAAAGTCTCGGGGGGATCCGTCAAGCGGGGGCTGAGATAAAAGGGGGGTCCCAAAACGCGTTTTCCCCATGCATTTTTCCATAGGACCTTTAGAACGAGCTACAGCCCGAACGGCTGAACAGAATTACTCGAAATTTGGCAGAGAGGTAGTCCCTAGGTCAAGGAAGTGCCTTTTGTAGGTTTGGTGTAAATCTGTTCAGTAGATTCTGAGAAAATAGCCTTTAAATCAATATATATATCTGAGCCCGCTTACGGTACGCTTACCGTACGCTTACCGTAAGCATACGGTGGCGTGCGCGAGCGCGATTCTGATTGGCTCTTAGATCTTAGTAAACATTCGAATCGGCCGAAACCAGGAAGCGGCGGCCGCCATTTTGTGTATTTCACTCAGAAAAAAAAGAGTGAAAACAAGAAAAGGGGGCAATGAGGAGAGTTACAGACCCCCTTACATTTGTGAGGGGGTCAAAGAAGGACTGTAAAGTACAAAGAAAACATTTATTGATTTTAAAAAAAATCACGGGGTACGCGTACGGTAAGCTTACGGTAAGCGTACGGTAGAAAAAAAAAAAAAAAAAAATGAAAATCAGATTTAAGTGTTTAGATATTAGGGGGCTCTAAAAAGAGCCGTTGTGTTTATGAAATGATTTTTTAGTGGTACCTACAAGTAAGTACCGATGCAGAGTCTAAGGTTCAAGAGGAAGACTCTGTTCCCTTCATCATTGAAGTGCACACCATCTCCTCTATAAATGTCTTGCATGTCATAACGCAAGTTGTTGTGGTAAATGGCACCCATACCATAGTCACGGAGGAAAGCAGAAACAGATTTGTTGACGTGCTTTCTTGCTTTGTCATCGCACCGCGTGCCCACCGTGCGCGCACGGAACGAACTGCGTTAAGTGGGCGCGCACGCCACGAATGGCGTAAAGTAACTTAGCATTTAAAAAACCGTACAAATTCACTGAAAAAACCATAGGTTTCACACACGTTATAGTTAGGAATTAGCATTTAAAAAACCTTGCAAATTCACTGAAAAAACCATAGGTTTCACACATGTTATAGTTAGCGGAAATTTTACTGATAAAAAACCAATGAAATTCCCCCGTTATAGTTAGTGCAGGCAACTATAACTCACGCGACCGCAATCTTCTGCTGATGACATATGTGTCTTTATGAAAAAAAAATATTTGTAATATATGTATAGCTAAAAATGTATGGAAGAAGACATGGGCAAATAAGTGTCTAAATACAGTATTAGCATCAGCAGAGGATTGCGGTCGCGTGAGTTATAGTTGCCTGCACTAACTATAACGGGGGAATTTCATTGCTTTTTTATCAGTAAAATTTCCGCTAACTATAACATGTGTGAAACCTATGGTTTTTTCAGTGAATAAAAATATACATACATATATATACATATACACATGTATATATATAAATTTATATATATATATATATATATTTTTTTTTTTTTTTTTAACAAATTAAGCATGGCATCTAGGGTTGAGTTGGCAGCCTGGAGGTGCTGCCCACAGTACTCGGTTGGTAGACAGTGTAGAGGGTTATTCAGAGAAGAGCATGAGAAGCTGAACTTGCACTCAGGGGGTGTGGCAGAAAGAAGCCTGTATGGGTATATGCTACAGTGAAGTAGGAAAGGGGCATGATAAAATTTAGCGAAGCTCCTCCTTAAATCTTCTGTTGGACTGACAGGATTTGATAATTGCATGAGCTGCACCACACCCTCTCCGAAATGTCACCACTACCTATTTGCCTTTAGTCAATACCATTTGAATATTTAACATTTAAGTATACAATTTACTATTTAATTTATTTATGTAAAAAAAAAAAAACTGTTCTTTCACCTGATCATCCCAGAGGTAGCTGGCTCACTGGCATAACGGCTCATGGTAAGTTCCATTTGCTCACACATCTCAGAATAGTTTGCACAAAGACATTGCCTTGCCGCTCGCCATACATAAAAATTAGAGGGAACATTGCTTACCACCTACTTGAAGTAGGTTGTAAACTGCAAGTGTTTTGCGACCGTAAATGCGGTTGCAAAACAATTGTACATACCAGTGCGACTCGCTATTTGGAAGGGACGATCCTTGGCACACCCCTTCCTAATAGCAACTCGCAAACCCTATTTTGTGAGTCACTGACTCAAAAAATAGTGTTTGTACATGCCGCAACCCTTAGTAGCAGTCGCAAGCAGGCCCAGTTTTTGCTTGCAACTGCCAAAAACTGTCGTACATCTCGCCCTTAGTCTTGATTTTAACTTTCAAGCCTGCAACCTAAACACAATGTTTCTTGTGTGTTTACTTATTGTAACTGTTCTTATGCAATCTGGAATCTTGGCCATGTTATATAAAAATACAAAACAAATAAAAGAATATTCATTCTGTCACTTGGTGGGTTTTTCTCGGCCAAGGAACTTTAGGGAGGGACTTTCATACCCCGAGGGATGAGTCACCAAGATCTCTTTGTCACAAAACCCCTTTAACCCAATCCTACTTGGACTGTGACTCTGGCAGATCCAGGGCACCTGGACCTTCTTGGGGACCAAACTCACAACTAGCTCCTATCCCATCGCCCGAGTAGGCCTCCTCAACTCACTGGCAGCTTGCAGGATGTACTCTGAGCAATCCCTTATCTGGAAGCGAACCTGTTCCTAACCATTTTAGGGGCATATTAACAATGTGGCGATAACAAATTACTGCCGCTTTTGCGGCCGTTTTCGTCCGAAAAGCGGCGATAATTTTATCGCCTTATCAGCAAAGACACGCTATCGCGTGTTTTGCTGATTTTGCTCCCGTTTCCAGCACGCCTAACTTTGCATCGCTAATGAGATGCAAAGTAGGCGTGTCTTTGGAAACAACATGGGTAAATATCACGAAGGCAGCTTCGTGATATTTACAATGCGGGGAAGCGATTATTTAAATCGCGCTAAGTATGCCTTAACGCAGGAATTTAACGTCTGTTAAATTCCTGACTAAGGCATACTTAACATGGGGGGTGGATTGTGTGGCTAAGACCACAGGCCCCTATTATCAAGGGTATCGCCGTTTTCCATGGAACATCGCTGGAAAACCAGCGATGTTCCATGGAAAACATCGCTATTGCTAGGATAATTATCGCCATTGCGCTGAGCGTTGTTAATACAGAGCTAGCATGGCGATAATTATCTGCGATAGCCGGCGTTAAACATTTTAACGCTAAGAGCGGCCAGCGATAATTATCGCTGGCCGTTGATGATATGCCCCTTAATGTGTTATATTCTGCCAAGTGGACTTTCGAGCTTTTGACTCTGATCACTCCCTCGAACGTTGTTAAATGTGTCAGGCTCAGTCAGAGGGGGGGGGGTACATTCGAATGAGTGAATGGTGAATCTATGGAATAAGTGGCTGATTGATGAATGAACCCAAAGGGAAAATTCCTTTTTGACTTTCAGCCAGAGAGTGACAGCGGAAAAAGCAGACGCTGACCATACTAACACCAGTTATGTTACGGCATTTGTATAGGACTCCTGGCGTTTCAAGGGTACAACAGTGACCAGTGTGCAAAGCAAGAGTAGGTAGTTGCCTACTGTGCCAACTGCAGGGGGCGTCCTATTGCCCCTGTGAGTAGAAAATGTCACAAAATAGAAGGAGAAAAAGGGTGGCCAGAGGTTAAAGTGGATGGGGGAACGACAGGTGCTAAGATTTTATCAATTTGAGGAAATAGTTCCCATACTTTTTATTTAGAAAACAACAGCTCCTCAACGGTTGAGTTGCTGCAGGATGAAAGGGGAGAAGAAGGGACTTCCTTACCGTGAAGTGAGAGAAAGGAGAGGCAGCTAGACAAGAAACAAGCATTCCCTGCAAGGTGCCTGCTACCTGAAAGAAATGTAAGTGTGTGCAGTTAGATCATTGGCAAATCTGAATGGTGCTTGGGAGCCAGTACATTTGTTAATTGATTGATAGAATCTAGAATGTGTCCTTTAAAAAGAAACCTATAAAAAAGGTTTGCACTGGCTACAATCAGTTCATTACTAAAAACATAACTTTTGAAAACACTGTAAACATGTAAACAAAACCACTTTGCACTGTTTGCAACAGCCTCTTTGCTATTTATCTTATACTTTGTTCTTTTGGCCAAGTCTGACCCCTCCCCCGCACTCAATGCCCCCCCACCCCCATTTTTACACAAGATCACAGTTTTCATGCTTTTCTTTAAGCACTTCCACCGCTGGAGGTAGTAAAATGCCTCTTGGAAGGGAGGCATGGCATGACAGCCATAATTCCTAATTTAAGAACTGGGGGGCGGGGGAGAGGGGGGTCATCATCCATCAACATCCTGGGATTCTGGGCAAATCACGTAGTCCATCAACATCATATGATTCTGGGCAAATCACTTAATCTCCCCGTGCCTATAAAAATCTGACCTTGTGTAATCTAATCTGGTGCTCGCGCCCAGCCCTCTGATGCATTTGGAACAAATTTGTGCTATATAAAACTGCAAAAAAGCTACTGCCACAAATAGCACCGCATTCGCTCTGTCAGTGTTCTAGGGCACCAGCCTCCTGGCATCACCCAGCTCATGGCACACTGTGTTGTTTATCACATTGGAGATGGCCGAGTGGGCGCCTTCGACTGCACGTCCTTCCTGCTATGGATGTCCCTCCCTACACCCTTACAGCATTGTTGCATTTTCCAGAAACTCCAGCTGGCCGCCTTCCATTGCTCCAAGTTGAGCCAAAAACGTTCAATGGCTCCAGTAGTGTTTGTGGGTGGGGGGATATTTGCCCCAGTGGCTGTTGTTGCCTGTTTCCCTCTTGTTCTTCTCCTCTGTGCTGAAGCTACTCTTGGGGGCATATCATCAAGGGGCGACGATAATATTAACGCCGCTTTAGAGCCCGTTTTTGGGCGAAAAGCGGCGATAAAATTATAGCATTATCATCAAGGGCATGCTAGCGTGTGATTCCTTGACGTATCGCCCCTTTTTCACACGCCTCGCATCGATAATGAGATGCAAAAGAGGCGTGGCTGTGAAAACAACATGGGATAATATCGCGAAGGCAGCTTCGCGATATTATCAAGAAGGGTTAGCGATATATAAAATCGCGTTAAGTATGCCTTAACGCAGGAATTTAACGTCTGTTAAATTCCTGACTAAGGCATACCTGACATGGGGGGTGGATTGTGTGGCTAAGACCACAGGCCCTATCATCTAGGATATCGCCGTTTTCCACCATGGAAAACTGCGATATTCCAACCATCTCTGGGATTTCTATCGCCTCCGCGATGCGAGTTGTTGATAATGCGCTAACCGGGCGATAAATTCCAGAGATAGCCAGCGATATTTATTGCCGGCCCTTGATAATATGCCCCTTAGTTTGTAGAAAAAGATAAGTGCAGGAGTCCAAATATTGAATTAAGAGCCACAGTAAGGGCTGTTGAATTCAAGGGTTGTTGAACACCAAGACTGCCAAGTATTTCTTCTCCCTCCTGCTTTTACCTTCATCACTATATTCTCTAGCTCCTTATCTCACTCATGCAGGTTCTTTTCCATCCCAGTTTTCTTTCTTTGTCACTGTTTTCTTATCTTTCACTGTCCCCTCCTTTTTTCCTTTTATGCCCTTCTCTGTCTTGCTCTGGGTGAAAGTCTGAGGATGAAAATTAAGTCCTGGTCCCCAGAGAGGAGTGCAGTGCTCACCGCCCATACCACCGGCACAAATAAAGCGTTGGTGCTGATGTTGCACCATTGTGTCCACTGTTGGAGCACTGTGCAGCGCCTCAGCATCACTTCAGCTCTCACTGCGCCTTAACCTGAGATAAAGAAATGGGTGGAGGGGGACTCACTGGGGACACCAGCGAGTGGCGTGACTGCTGCTCCTGCACAAGTTAAGGCTCTATCAGAGACAAACATGTATATTAAGGTGTTTTGGGGCCTTAAGGTAAACATTTTGTCCTACCCCCAACGATAACGATTTTTTCATAGACTATGAAAAAAGCGCTTGGTGTGTGTTGCGGGGTAGAAGGGACAGAGTCGACAACCAGGCTAGGGCGATGTAAAGAAGGTTTTATTTTATATAAAGTTCTCTTTTGTCGTATTGTCCTTCTGCTAGCTGTATACGAGGGAGAGTCCGATAGGCTTTGTCCTGAAGCCTCCAGGCTGCTGGTAGGAGGTACTCTTCTCCACTTTCCCCCTTTAATGATCCGCACACTCTGGTTGGCTCCGGTGAGGTCGTTACAGCGAATGCAGAAACAAAAAAAACCAACAAGGAAACCAAGGATTAGGACAACGTCCTGCTCAGCTGATAGCAAGGACCGGGGGTGAGGGAAACCGAGTGCTCCAGTGCTCTTTGGTTCGCCGGCAAGTGCAAGGGACTAGGTGTCGAGTGAGGGGGGGGGGGTTAGGGCTTGACTATACGGGTACGTTAGAACGAAGGTGGCGGCTTTCTTCCCACCCAGCCCGCTACTTTCCCCCGTACCTGCTCAAGGCACGCTCCTCCCGTGGGAACGTGGCGGGGCGATTCGAGGGGACGGTGGCCTCCTGGCTTGTAGCGGTCGTCTCTGCTCGGCTCTGTGCTCCGCTCGTCACGTTCTTCCCTTCTTCGCTCCTTCTCCTGTCTCCTCGTACTCCTTGGCTCCAACTCTCCTTCTGCCTCCCGGGAAACGCCGTCCGTCGTCTTCCGGGTTTCCTCAGCCTTTATCCGCCCCTCTACCACGACGTCATCAGGGGGTGGGGTTTCGTCCAACTGGAAGGCTGCATTAAAGGAGCCACGTCCCGGCTCCAGAGTCCAGTCCTGTGAAGGATAGGAATACCACTCTGCTGAGGTACTTTGGTCCGCTGGTTGCTGTAGGGGGAGAGAAGGGGATGAATCCCACGGGTTCACGTCTGTTGGGGTGGACTTCACTTCCCCGTCACAGTGTGATTTGAAAAAGTTGTTCTCTTTGAAACAAAATAATACATTGGTATGCATTTCCATGAATAGATATACAATGTGTTCTCACTTTGAAGTAATTTATTATCTTATCTTATTTCGTCAGCATTTGTCTGATTGTGCTGTGTAACATGTATTTAAATAGTACAAAATAAAAGGAAAGAAGGTATACAAATAGTAAATACGATAGAACTCTGAATAGCATAAATACTGTGGAAGAGATATCTTGGGGAAATGCCTTATATTATGAAAGGTCATCGGGTCTCTATTAAAGGAGTGTCAGAGCCAAGCCAGAGAAACTGATGGAGGAAGCGATTGCTGCTTCTCAGGAGCCAGAAGACAGGACAATAACATCTCACACGAGCACGAGGTATTCGAGAAGAAGCAAAATATTATAAAGCTGCAGAACAAAGTTATTTATTTAGGTTATACTTTGAGATCAATTTAGATTGTTAGAAGTAAATGCGTTTATATACAATGAATAGGAAGGTATATTCTATACATAAACATAACTGAATTTAAATTGTGCTGATTTATGTGAGGAATAAGAAAGATCAAAGACAATCTTAACCACAAAAAGTGACCAAACTGCGCAGCACATTATGGAATTAGAGGCTAATTCTGCTGCAGATTCGCTGGCTTTCTTATGAAGCTATTTGACACTCTAAAACACATATATTGTAGTACAAAAGGGAAAGCATTGCTTAATAAAATCCTAATGATTCTTAACAAAGAAAACAACATACACATTCAGCAAGACTGTATTTAAAATTTAATTCCGTAACAATTAATCATTATCTCTTACATGGAAGAACACCAATGTCGTGTTTTATACCGGTGTTTGCTAATTTCCAGAGCAGAACATTTTGAGTAAAACATATACAATGCTGTCCTCAGAATAAAATACTCATGTTTACTTCCTTTTAATAGAAGGGGTGACTCCTTTATTTCGGGATCCTTTTGTTTTACAATTTGCCTCCTGTATCTCAATTTTGGGTTTATTCTCTGTTCTGGCCATCAGTCATTTGTTGAGATCTTCAGGTTATGCAGCAGAGCGTGGATTTTGCTGCAAACTTAGCAAATCAATAAGTACAAGCGAAATGTAGAAGTCTTAAAATCAGAAAATTCCAGTGTTCCTTGATATTGATGGAAAATTGTATAATTGGATAACATGCAGATTTTCATTTTTTATTTTAGGACAACATTCGATCAGAAGAAGGAAAATGCCCACACCAAGGGAGAAATAAAACACAAGAGACTAGGAAACAATAGGTAGTTTTGTGAACCCTACAGAACCAGCAGCGGCCAGTTGCAGGTAAGAGCGGTAGGGCGGCGGGGTCGGGTGCGGGGGATTTCGACAGACTATGACGAGGGAAAATTAATTATTTATTTAACCTCTTCCCTGCTCATGACGGAACCGTTCCGTCATGAGCCACGGTTGCCGTGTGCTCATGACGGAACGGTTCCGTCATGACACGCCCGTCGGCGGCCGCTCCGCCTGCGCGGCGCTGTTTCCCCGCCTGTGCGGGGGGACAACGCAAATGGGCGGAGTCATGACGGAACCGTTCCGTCATGAGCACAGCCCAACCGTGGCTCATGACGGAGCGGCTCCGTCATGAGCACAGCGCCACCGCGCTGCCCCCCCGCACCCCCCAGCACCGCGGCGGAATTCCCGCCGCGGTGAAAGGGTTAATTTTCCCTCGTTTTCGTCTGTCTAATCTCCCCCAACCCGGCCCCATTACCCCACTGCTCTTACCTGCATGGGCCATTGCTGTACAGGACAAAGGGTCATAGACTGACATGTTTCAGAAGGTTTTCAACTTTTAAGTTCTGATCCTTTACTGTTGAAAATTCAGAAGAATGGGGACAGGAGTGGAGCTTTTGTCCAGAGGGCATCATCATGTCATTCTCACATTTGAATAATGCCGACAAGTATTGACCGTCTTTCCATATTGGTTGATTTTCATATATTTCATAACTTAATGTCCTAATTTCACAGATTGATCTGCGGGTTTCAATATGGGGCAGGAACTTGCTGTCCATCAACCTAGCATGTCCTGGTCTCATATGCACATCACATCCCTGCAGGATCTAAACTGGAAGCAGCATGTTCTTCCCATTACTACATATCTGCAGCACACAGGAGGATCATGCAAGCTCTGCCTGGGGCTTACCACCCATTTAAGGTCTGAAAACAACAATCAAAAGGCAAATGGTGAGAAAGTCAGAAGGCAGAGTGTTGAGAGTCCCAAAGACATCCCCGCCCTGGGTGCTGTTTCAGCGGTAAAGTGGATGCAACAAGGGGCTTAACATAGACACAATGAAGGCTCATTCAACATATGCAAAAAGGACACAATGGTTTTAATTGGCAACAGTCACTGCCAAGGTGGCTGGAAGAGGGAAGGGGGCCTCTGGGCTGAGTTAGTTGTGGGGGGAGCTTTTGAGGGACTTTGGACAGGCGCCTCCTCTGCCTAAATAGGGCCCTGTGCCCAACAGGGCATGATTGTCGTCGTTTGGATAGTGGCAGGTCATTTCATACTGCAACTTTGTGTCATCTGTGGCTCCCATTGCATGGTATCCACAGTTATATAGCGCTAACTACCCTTAACAAAGTGCAGATGGTGTTTGAGGGTGGCTAGTGTGTGACTCTTAGATATGCCCACAACATTAGAGACGTCATTATGCATAAGGAATTGCTTATCACACAGTTTCATGCAGCTTGTAAAGAACCTGTCATGTAGTTTGTGATGTAGCTTGTTATGTGTTCATATTAACAGAGAGTTTTGTGGGTCTGGTCTGAGGTGCAGATGCCAATTCCAGTGGTGTTGAGGCAATGAACATATGCAACATCCACCTATTTCCTTGCCGTTAGAGATGCATCCTGGTGTTGCTACATTGACCACTACCGTTTGCTGAAAATATCATTCTTTGTTACAATATTGTGGCTTAATGTTGACCAACCACTCCACTTTAATATATTTCACCAACTTGCTGCCTTGTTTCCTGTTCCTGGTCTCTCAGTGGTCTGGTTGACACTATCAGCCTATCCTACTGGAGTCTTATCTGTAAATGTGAACTGAGTGTTTTCGTATTCATGAGCGGTACGGTTCTGCTGTTATTAATGTCTTTTTCTCTTATACCCATCAACCTACTTTGCTACAGCCGCGGCCTATGAAGGTAAGAGCAGTGGGGCCAAGTGGGGGGGGGGGGATTTCGACAGACGATGACAAGGAAAAATTAATTATTTAATTTCGCTCGTCATCGTCCATCGAAATCCCCCCACCCGGCCCCACCGTCCCACCGCTCTTACCTGTTCGGACCACGGCTGGTTTGCTAGACGGCCTTTGTTTCATTTATGTAGTGCAGCCATCCTTCATTAACTACCAACCTCTAGATCTACCCCTCAGAAACATCTCTATAGTAGCACAGCCCTATACCCTATCTTGAATTACCTTAGATGCTGCTGCTCCTATATCTTGTTTTCTCTTTTACACGTTCCCTACTTTCTTCAGCATGGTCTACTCAGAAAATTTGATTACAAATATTTTCTCTATTCTAAAAATTTGAATACAATACTCTTGTCCATTCTGAAAATGTTAATACAAAATATTAAAAAAGATTAGTTGACTCCAGATGGAATGGAATATGTGACTGCCTGCACGACCAATTGAATACCCACACATCCTTGACACAGCAACATCACGTATACTCATGAGTGACACTGATGCTGCAACAGTATCAGTGGTCTACTATTTCTTGTTAAGATTTTCTTTCAATGTGTGTTTCTTAAAGGGGACTTCATCTTTTCCTAGTGTTGTCATTACAACTATGAGTAAGGGCGCACCTAACCAAATCAATCTTCTCTTGAAGCTGTGCACCTATAACCTTTAAGCCGCAACCTTACAACAAGCTGCATTTCAGCTGTTTGCAAAAGGTTGTCAGTGAAGAGCACAGCTTTATGGGGCGCAGAAGAGAGTTCCAAACCTCTAGTGCTTGAACTTCATAACACCTGGTCCCCGTAGATAAGAAGCAGAAATAGGGTGCGGCTCACCAAGACTGTATGAACCCAAAAGGAAATCTTTGTGTTCTTCTGTTCAATGTACACAGAAGACTGTTGAAGGCCAAGATGGCAACCTTAAAGAGAACCGTATCCTTTGTAAGCAACCAATGGAGGTCTTTTCTGGTTGTCATCTGGAATATTAAGTAGGGAATATCGCTATACCTTCATTTTGCAGCCAAAATATCAAGGACAACTATATTGAAAGGTAAGTTTATATATGTATATGTATATATAGAACAAAGTTTTGGACTCTCCCCACTTCTCAGTCGGCGAAGAGAGAGTCACGGACTCAAAAATATTGTGGCAAGTTCAGGTCTTTATTTTTGCAGCTTTATAAAGCTGCAAAAATAAAGACCTGAACTTGCCACGATATTTTGGAGTCCGTGACTCTCTCTTCGCCGACTGGGAAGTGGGGAGAGCCCAAAACTTTGTTCTATATGAGAAACGGAAGTTGGTTGATTCCGCTATACGAACCCCATCCCTGAAAGCGGCAGCCGCCCATAACCAGCAAGTCGTGTGGATCCTATATGTGTATATATATATATATATTCACTGAAAAAACCATAGGTTTCATGCACGTTATAGTTAGGAATTGGCATTTAAAAAACCTTTGAAATTCACTGAAAAAACCAAAGGTTTCAGGGGCGTTATAGTTAGGAATTGGCATTTAAAAAACCTTAGAAATTCACGGAAAAACCATAGGTTTCAGGGGTGTTATAGTTAGCTGGACATTTCCCTCGCAGAAAAACCCTAGAAATTCCCGTTATAGTTAGTTCAGCTAACTATAACTCGCGCCCCCGCAATGCACTGCTGATGACGTCACATATTACATCACTCATGACATGGTCAGTGACATCACTGATGACATCACTTATGACATCTCAAATGACATCACTGATGACATCATCCATGTGATAAATTACTGCATCTTCTCACACCCTAATTTAACCGTTTATACACAAACTCAAAATTTCAGACGTCCATTCTCAAAACCATAGATACTCCAATACCAATAACTACATACCCACTCATTGACTCTTAGGTCTACATACACCTCCACTCATTCACATGTACAGTCACTCATACTTACAGTCACTCCGTACAAGACTATCAAATGCATTTATACACCTACATAGACACTCACACACCACCAATCATCCAAAGAGGTACTGTCACACCTAGTCAGTCATGCAAATAATTCATCACACTCCTATTTACTCACCTATGCAGTTATACACACTCAAGTTCACTTACTCATAAAAATAGTACGACATTCTTACGCTCTTATACAATCATTGATACAAGCACACACTCATCCATACAGCCACTCTCACAATCACACACTCTCACATATACCCACTTATATACTCTTACACGCATATATACTGCCTTTCACATATGTAGTTAGTCACAAATGTACCACTGAGATATACATTCAATCCCTAACCCACCCATACATACACTCACTCAACCATACAGTCCATCACAGTTGCACTCTTAAAACCATGCACCCGTAGAATCACCCACTCATACATCTATGCACACACACCCCACCCACACATACACTCAGGCAGCCATACAGATACTCAGACAACCAATCAATAACCCATAGAGACACTCATATTGCTATTCACAAAACCATGCAGCCGCTTATACACCAACAGACAGACAGATACAGACATTCACACAGTTTAGTCACTAGTCTGCAGTAAGATACATTTAATGACTCACTTATAGAGTCAGTTACGCACCTAGAAAATCACCCATTCACACACTTGTACACCCACTTATTCTTCAACAGGCCTTTCCCTATATATATTAAACATATTAAAACTGTTCAGAAACACATACTCAATGGATGACGTCATCAGTGATGTCATCAGTGATGTCATTTGAGATGTCATCAGTGATGTCATCAGTGATGTCACTGACCATGTCATGAGTGATGTAATATGTGACGTCATCAGCAGTGCAGTGCGGGGGCGCGAGTTATAGTTAGCTGAACTAACTATAACAGGGGAATTTCTAGGGTTTTGTACGAACTATGGTTTTTTCAGTGAATTTCTAAGGTTTTTTAAATGCCAATTCCTAACTATAACGCCCCTGAAACCTTTGTTTTTTTCAGTGAATTTCAAAGGTTTTTTAAATGCCAATTCCTAACTATAACGTGCATGAAACCTATGGTTTTTTCAGTGAATTTCAAAGGTTTTTTAAATGCTAATTCCTATCTATAACTTATCTCTGAAGATATCATGAAAAGCATTCTTTTTTAAAAGTAGGGTGCATTAGTTTTGTGGAAAAGCATCTTTGTGATTGGTTAAGAAAAAGCAGTTTCAACGTGGAGTACATATCATAGGATAAAATTTGCTCAGCTCAACCACACCTGCTACTTGCATTTGGAAGGCACTGTTCGAACTTAAAACAATCGTCAAATTTTAACCTGCACGTGTCATTAAATGTTCAAGAAAATGTTACAAAAAAATATCGTAAAGTTTTAAAAAATTGATGAACTTTTAACCTGCATGTGTTGTATAATATTCTAGAAAGTGTGTTGATAGAATACGTTGCAATTCTGACTTCTATGTGTTGTTGAATATTTTAAAAAACGGTTCATATGGAAAATTAAAAAGAAACCAATAGAGAAGTTTTGAAACCTAAAAGAATCAAGGAACTATTCTCATTTATTCTTTACATGTATTTATGTGTGCAGCAACACAATTATAGACACAACAGCACCAGGAAGAGGAAGAAGCAGGGAGTGGGGGGAGGGGGGAGATGGGCAGAATGGCACACATGCACAATTAAGTACAGCACAAGTATAGACAAACAATGGCCAAAATGAAACACACCAACAAGGAGCACAAGGCACACAACCCGCCAACATCACACCACTGAACGAGCATAGAAGTGAAAACCATGCTGCATTTATACAGGATGTGTACAAAGGCCAGTCGTTGGTGTTGTGGGATGTCTGCGACCGTGGTCATCATGGATGAGATGCCCAGCATGTGGCACATGGTCGAGTTCACTGTGTGTTATGTTGCCAAACGGCTGCTCCTCCCTCCCACGAGTCCCCACACTTTTGTACAGTGAGTTGTTGTATCTCGTGCACTCGTACGGCACGCCATTGTAATGCCTATTTGCGCATGTTCTGCTACATTCCAACAACAACATCACAGTGCTGTTTGGAGGTGGTACATGCCACTTTACAACATTGACTGCTGCGGCTCTTGTAACAGGCCACACCAGAACACAGAGACACACTTACCGCACTTCCTGTACACGGACATGTCCGTGACACCCCGTTCCCCTTGCCGGATAGGCACACCCCTCCACTGACCTGTGAACCCCAGATCAGCACACGCCAGTTGTGCATGCAGGAGGATGCGTACGTAGCTACACATCCAGGCTCACTGCCAACGCTGAGGTGACAGCACACTGTGATGTTGCAGGGCTCGTGCCTATCATGCTAAGACAATGACCACAGGGACACACTTACTAAGATATGGGTTTGGGGGGCATTGGCGGTCCTGGAGTTGTTGAGATGAGTCTTCTGGCCCTCATGGGTATCCCTGTATCATGCTCATTGACTTTATGGCACCTGTGGGTGTTCTGGTGTGGCTCTTGGCTGTGTTCCCTTTCATGGTGCAGGTAGTTGTCCTGCTTAACACCAGCAGAAAGCAGGTGTCAAATCCCTGGTGCTAACGTGTCTTATCGCCGGAATTTGTTTTGCATTGCAATTAGTGTGAAAGTTGTGATGTGATTTTTTTCGTATGCAGAACAATATACGAACTGAGCAGTGTATCTCGTCAAGATCCAGCACCTGACGCACTATTCCCAATCAATATAAATACAATGAGATTTCTTAATAGATTTTGTGTGTACACTGTAAGTGCAGCCAATACCTCAGTGCAATACAATACAGGATTTTAGTATTTAGAATAAATCGCAAAGGTGCACCTCATGTCTTTTTGCACGGGAACGGCTACTCTCCATTTTATTATCAGCACTTTAACGGAAGTAAAGTTGAGATAAATCTAACACACTATTCAGAAGTTGGTGCAAACTACAGATATCACTAGTATTCCAGCGATAAGTGCCCCAAAATATAACACCATGGTGGACTCCATCAAATAACAGTAATAAGAACAAGAAAGAGTCATGCAGCAGTTAAGACAACAACCAAAAACATTGTAAATTTTTTTTTCAAACTTTATTTTTTATAATAATAAATATATAAACGATAAACTATTTTCAAACGTTATATTTTTATTAACCCCTTCGGTGCTCATGACGGAATGGTTCCGTCATGACCCACGGTTGAGCTGTGCTCATGACGGAACCATTCCGTCATGACCACGCCCGCGCAAGATTCCGTCAGCACAGCGGCGGAATCTGCGCAGCATCGAAGGGGTTAACATAAATATAAACAATAAACTAATAAACAAAATGTAACAACAATAATACAAAACAACAAAGCAGAACACTCCTGTGGGAACCACGGATGTCGACGACAGACCTGAAAAATCAAAAAGATTGTTAAAAAAAAAACAACATGGTATTCTTAACAAAATACCACAAGAAACAAATCACAGATATATAAAATGTATACAGCTAACAAAATGTTATACGTTTAACTCACAAAAACTGTAAATGTTGCCGCTTTAAAATATTTTACCAAATCTGAGGATTTTTTTTTGCAGAAGGCACCATGCCCATAACGTTTTTCATCAGTGGTGAATTTTTTTAAAATTTTTTCCAAGGGGCAAACAAAGACCAATGCCACCTTCTTCATTCGCAAGATTTGCCAAAGAGTTCTGTTACGAGGGGATCCTAACAAAAAATACTTGTGCGGCACAGCAAGTATGATGAAACACCTAAGGACCCTTCATCCAAACAATCTTGCACGAGAAGAGTGCAAACAGATGAGAAACACTCCTGTTCTGTATCTGTAAAAAAGAATCACAAATAAATGTATATTAATAACTTTCAAATTTATACTATTCCATTACTGTACAAACACATTTTATATAAAAACTGACTAAGAAACTATAGCTCTGAACCACAAGTGTGACGATCGTTAAAACAGTACATGCATAGTGCATACTACTTTGAAGCAGTTCATGCCCTAAAGCCTACCTCACTAAAAGACTACATGCTAACTGACTAAATGATTACAGTACTATAAGGAGACACACTGGGTGAGTGACAGGGTGTTTGCTAGAAGAGTATGAATACTAACTAGAGAATTGAAGGTGTGAAAGACAACTGTGTAGGTGATTAGAGGCCTGCATCAATACTGCATAGGCATTTAAAGCAGTCCATGTGCTAAGGCCTGGCTCACTGCATGACTACTTGGGTACTGACTGAATGATTAGAGTACAGCAAGGAGAGTGCCTAGGCGAATTTATAATTGCTAGGATTTTCGCACAGGGAATGGATTAGTACTTGGTACTGAATGAGTCACTAGAGGAGTGCAAAGGCAGTCACAAGTGCTGGACTGTATGGATACTGACTAGGAAATTAAAAGTGTGAAAGACAAGTGTCTAGGTGTTTAGAAGACTGCATGCATAGTGCATAGGGGTTTGAAGCAGTCCATGTGCTGAGGCCTGGCTCAGTGTATGAATACTTAGGCACTGACTGAATGATTAGAGTACTGCAAAGGTAGTATCTTGGTGAATTTATAAGTGTTTGGGTTTTAGCACAGTGAATGGATTAGTACATGGTGCTGAATGGGTCACTAGAGGACTGCAAAGGGAGTGACAGGGCATTTCCTGGAAGTGTATGGATACCTACTAGGGAATTGAAGGTGAGAAAGACAATTGTGTAGGTGGTTAGAGGACTGCATGCATAGTGGATAAGGGTTTGAAGCAGTCCATATACTAAGGCCTGGGTCACTGGATGAGTACTTGAGTACTGACTGAATGATTAGAGTACTGCAAGGAGAGTGCCTGGGTGAATTTATTAGGGTTTGGTGCAGTGAATGGATTAGTACATAATGCTGAATGGGTCTCTAGAGGAGTGCAAATGGAGTGACAGGGTGTTTGCTGGAAGTGAACGGATACTGACTGGGGAATTGAAGGTGTGAAAGACAAGTGTGTAGGTGCTTAGAGGACTGCATGCATAGTGGATAGGAGTTTGAAGAAGTCCATATGCTAAGACCTGGCTCTGTGCATGAATACTTAGGCAGTGACTGAATCATTAGAGTACTGGAAAGAGACTGTCTTGGTGAATGTATAAGTGTTTGGGTTTTGGCACAGTGAATGGATTAGTACATGCTGTTGAATGGGTCTCTAGAGGACTGCAAAGGAAGTGACAGGATATTTCCTGGAAGTGTATGGATACTGACTAGGGAATTGAAGGTGTAAAAGACAAGTGTATAGTATGTTAGAACACTACATGCATACTGCATAGACATTTGAAGCAGCCTATTTGGTACTTAGAAACTGACTAAATAATCAGACTACTTCTACGACAGTGCTTAGATAAAACTTTTAAATTTTCAGTTTTGCCACAGTGAACAGAATAGTACATGGTACTGCACCTTAGTGTCAAACCCTGGCTCATTTTATCAATGCATAAGCAAAGACTGGCTTCTAATGCTACTAAAACTTCACAACATGACCGGTTTTAAAACAGGTATATGTCAGCAAATACACGATGTTACCAAATGCTTCTCTCACAAACCTTACCCAAATGTACACAGACTCACAGTGTGATTTTAGACAAGCAACACTATCCTAGGAGTTTACCAAAACTCATTCACTACTCTGGAAGAGTTAATGGTACTGCACACAATCTACATATTTAAGTACACCACATCAGTGTCAAAGCATGACTCATTTAATCAACGCATAAGCAAAGACTGGATTCTAATCCTACTAAAACTTCACAACATGACACGTTTTAAAACAGTTATCTATCAGCAAATACATGATGTTACCAAATGCTTTTCTCACAGTGATCCCAAATACACACTAACTCACAGTGTGATTCTAGACAAGCAGCACTATCCCTATGAGTTTACCAAAACTCATTCACTACAGTGCAAGTGGTAAGGGAACTGCACACAATCTACATATTTCACAACTGCAATTTACTGTCAATGCCTGACTCATATAATGAAAGCATAAGCCATAACTGTCTTCTAATGCTACTAAAACTTGACAACATAACATGTTTTACAACACTTATCTGTCAGCAAATACACAATGTTACCAAACACTTCTCTCACAGTGGTTCCCAAATGCACACAGACTCACAGTGTGATTCTAGACAAACAACACTATCCCTAGGAGTTTACAAAAACTCATTCACTACAGTGGAAGGGGTAAAGGGACTGCATGTAATCTACATATTTCACAACTACGCTTTAATGTCAATGCCTGACTAATTTAATCAACGCATAAGCAAAGACTGGCTTCTAATGCTACTAAAGCTTGACAACATGACAGGTTTTAAAACAGTTATCTGTCAGTAAATACACGATGTTACCAAATGCTTCTCTCACAATCCTTACCCAAATGCACACAGACTCACAGTGTGATTTTAGACAATCAACACTATGCTAGGACTTTACCAAAACTCATTCACTACTGTGGAAGGGGTAAGGGGACTGCACACAATCTACATATTTAAGTACAGCACATCAGTGTCAAGACATGACTCATTTAATCAACATATAAGCAAAGACTGGATTCTAATGCTACTAAAACTTCACAACATGACAGATTTTAAAACAGTTATCTGTCAACAAATACATGATGTTACCAAATGATTCTCCCACACTGATCCCATATACACACTAACTAACAGTGTGATTCTAGACAAGCACCACTATCCCTATGAGTTTACCAAAACTCATTCACTACTCTGGAAGAGTTAATGGTACTGCACACAATCTACATATTTAAGTACACCACATCAGTGTCAAAGCATGACTCATTTAATCAACGCATAAGCAAAGACTGGATTCTAATCCTACTAAAACTTCACAACATGACAGGTTTTAAAACAGTTATCTGTCAGCAAATACACGATGTTACCAAATGCTTCTCTCACAGTGATCCCAAATACACACTAACTCACAGTGTGATTCTAGACAAGCACCACTATCCCTATGGGTTTACCAAAACTCATTCACTACAGTGCAAGTGGTAAGGGAACTGCACACAATCTACATATTTCACGACTGCTCTTTAGTGTCAATGCCTGACTCATTTAATCAACACATAAGCAAAGACTGGCTTCTAATGCTACTAAAACTTGACAACACGACAGGTTTCAAAACAGTTTTCTGTCATCAAATGCACGATGTTACCAAATGCTTCTCTGACAGTGGTTCCCAAATGCACACAGACTCACAGTGTGATTCTAGACAAGCACCACTATCCCCAGGAGTTTACCAAAACTCATTCACTACAGTGGAAGAGGTAAGGGAACTGCACAGAATCTACATATTTCACGACTGCACTTTAGTGTCAATGCCTGACTAATTTAACCAACGCATAAGCAAAGACTGGCTTCTAATGCTACTAATACTTGACAACATGACAGGTTTTAAAACAGTTATCTGTCAGTAAATACACGATGTTACCAAATGCTTCGCTCACAACCCTTACCCAAATGCACACAGACTCACAGTGTGATTTTAGACAAGCAACACTATCCTAGGACTTTACCAAAACTCATTCACTACTGTGGAAGGGGTAAGGGGACTGCACACAATCTACATATTTAGGTACAGCACATCAGTGTCAAAGCATGACTCATTTAATCAACATATAAGCAAAGACTGGCTTCTAATGCTACTAAAATTTGACAACATGACAGGTTTTAAAACAGTTATCTGTCAGTAAATACACAATGTTACCAAATGCTTCTCTCACAGTGGTTACCAAATGCACACAGACTCACTGTGTGATTCTAGACAAGCACCAGTATTCCTAGGAGTTTACCAAAACTCATTCACTACAGTGCAAGTGGTAAGGGAACTGCACACAATCTACATATTTCACAACTGCAATTTACTGTCAATGTATGACTCATATAATGAAAGCATAAGCCATAACTGTCTTCTAATGCTACTAAAACTTGACAACATGACTGGTTTTAAAACACTTATCTGTCAGCAAATACACAATGTTATCAAATGCTTCTCTCACAATCCTTACCCAAATGCACACAGACTCACTGTGTGATTCTAGACAAGCAACACTATCCCTCGCACTATATCAAAACACATTTCTTCATCTAGAAGTAGTACTACATTTTAGTATAGAAACATAACATAACTCATTTCACAGATTCATAAACAATGACTGGTTTCTAATTCTACCAAAATATAAAAACTGCACAGTTATCTGTCTACAAACACATGAAAAACACAAATGCCTATCACAGAATGGTTTCTACATGCACACACATTGTAGAGAAAAAAAGTACTCCCTACACTTTAGGAGGAAAAATACATTAGTCTGATTAAAATCAAAATAGTCTACATACATCCCCTCACAATTAAATAACTCATCTTTCAAGTTCTTTTGTAGATTAAGGAGTATATCAATCACTCACCATATTTTCTTTTACAGAATCTCTGCACTGTGCACCTCTCAGCAAAAGCAAAGAATGAAAACGTTTCCCTTTCATTTCCACACATATACATGTAAACATCAAATCACAATCCTTCGCACATAAACTCAAAAGCAAACACACATTTCTATTGGTTAAACATTTCAACCCTTTCCAACTGAAATACATTTCAACCCTTCCCCCAATCTGCCTTCTGCCTGTTACCATAGAAACAGCTCATGGAACACTGCACTGAGCTCACAGGTCACAAGTTCAGCACACAATGTTCCTACACAAGGCACGAAGTGTGCTTGACTTTTCAACATATCAGCTTTTCATATATAATGTTCCTTACAATCTGTTTTTGTTAACCAATAACAATCATACCTTTAAAAAATATAAACCCTACCTTTCAGTGTAGAAAGTTGTTATACAACCAATGATTCCTTGTCGTTTTTCAAAAAACGTTGCCGTGGATCCGCGCACCCATAGCGAGAGAATCCGTGCTTCCAACGCGATAGGATGCGCGCACCGTGCGCGCATTTTGCCGTTTTTGGTTTTTAAAAAGGGGGGCCACAGGGAGTCCTTCTGGGACCCCCTAAGCAGATCTAGAGGGTCAGAGTATTTCCACTCTGCCCCCTTTATATCTTTTACACACTTATTACCCTTCCATCTTCAGCCTCGCTTCTACCGAGGCAGAAAATGGCCGCCAACAGTTCCTGGTTTCGAATGTAGAGAGACGCTCGACAGCCAATTAGCATTTAGTGGGCGATCGGGAGGGTGCGCGCTCGGTTCGGGGAGGGTGCGCTTACGGTGCAGGTACGGTCCGCGGATCCTCCGCGGCCATAGATATCACTGACTTTTTTACCCTAATTTTCTCAGGAACTACTGAACAGATTCAAACTAAATATGCAAAAGGCACGAGTCCAAACTGACTGAAACTGGTGTCATTCCGTTCAGCGGTTCGGGCTGTAGCTGCGACAACAGATCCTATGGGAAATTGCATGGGGAAAACGCGTTTTGGGATCCCCCTTTTTTCTTGCCCCCGCTTCACGGATCACCGCCAAACTTTCAGGGTAGGAGCGGAGAGGAGCTGGCCAAAAGTTTGGAGAATTTCGCGAAGATTCGTCAATCGGCGCCAAAGATAATCCCAATAGAATGTTGCGGATTTCCTATGGAAAATAGGTCCTAACTATAACTATCTACGGGCGACCGCCAGTAGATAATATATATATATATATATATATATATATATATATATATATATATATATATATTCACTGAAAAAACATAGGTTTCAGGAACGTTATAGTGAGAAATTAGCATTTAAAAAACCAAAGAAATTCACTGAAAAAACCATAGGTTTCAGGGACGTTATAGTTAGTTGGACATTTCACTCGTACAAAACCATAGAAATTCAGCCATTATAGTTAGTTCAGCTAACTATAACTCGTGCCGCCGCAATGCACTGCTGATGACGTCACATATTACATCATTCATGACATGGTCAGTGACATCACTGATGACATCTCAAATGACTTAACTATAACATGCCTGAAACCTATGTTTTTGTCAGTGATTTTCAGAGGTTTTTTAAATGCTAATTTCTAACTATAACGTCCCTGAAACCTATGGTTTTTCAGTGAATTTCAAAGGTTTTTTTAATGTTAATTTCTAACTATAACATACCAGTCTCGTTTCCAGAGTGGTGGAGAAAAGTGAGCATGGCATCCGAAACACCTCTTAGCAATCCCACTATGTGGGATTTACTGGAGGTAACAGGAGAAGTAGTTAGCCCGCAATGTCAACCTTGGGGGCCAACTACCCCTTTTATTACTACCAGTAAGTCCCACACAGCAGAATTGCTAACTTCTTATATCAGGCCCCGCCTCCTCCCTGCACCACTGTGCAAACGCCCCCCCTAGCACGTTGTAAGTTGGGGGATTAAGTCCCCTTGAATCCTGAGGGTCAGTGGGGGCCAACCTGCCCACCAGGTACCTCCAGTAAGCGCCACAAAGCTGCTTTGCAGAGAGGTGGTCCGAGGCCACGCCCCTTTTTACACCTCTCGCTTTCTGGAGGTACCTGGTGGACTAGTTGGCCCCCATGGACCCACGGGATTAAAGGGGAATTAATCCCCCAACTAGACTGCCAGCACCATCAGCACACTGCCAACCACCGGGGTCATGGTCGGGGGAAGGCAGCCTGTATTGGGCAGTACAGAGGTGCAACACTGCCATCCATTATACACATTGATTATCGGTTGGACCGCCGCCTAAAGGTCAGCGGAAGCAAAGGATTTTCTATTCAGTTCTTCCAAGCAGATTTTGACATGGATCCCACAGGAGCTCCTTCACCCTGAGGAATACGATCCTGTCTTCTGCAAAATACAGGTAAGTGCTTTGGTACCATGTACCCATTACCTTGACTGCCCACATATGTGTCAGACTCCGGGAATGGGTTGGTGGTATTTGTCCACATATATCATGCGTATGTGTGCATTCAACACATATTCAGTCAAGAAACTCATAACACGGCGGTCAAAAGGCCAGAGGCGCAGCGGTCTACTGGCTGTTGCGGTCCTTCAGCGGTCGGCCCGGCGAACTCGTAATAAGGATCTTAGTCAAGGTTTGATGGATATGCACATAAATTGGAAGATACTTAGCCTGTTTAGATTTCTCTTGATGTTTTTAAGGTTGCTCAGATCCATCAAGGGGGGCAGTTTAAAAGGGGAAAGGTAGAAATGTTAATTTGCTTATAACATTGGCACTGCGAGAGAAATCTGCACAAAAATGGAAAGAAGCTTGAAAGGATTGGTTTTCTATTGGTTTGTTAAGTTTCTGCCAATCCTTCAAATGTGGGGGTGGGACAAAGTTACAAGGGGACAATAAAATGTTCCTTTACTTAAAACTTTAATTCTGCTTTATGAATCTGCATTAAATGTGTCAGGCAGTTACAAAGTTTCACCCAATGTATGTCGTTCAGGTTTCACACAGATTAAATTGGAGGTAAAAGGTGGAGGCCCAAATATGTTCTATATACTAATAACTTTTAAATTGTTTGATGCAACTAAGTGACATTTGGCAGAGACTTTCCATATTAAGTATACTATTGTTTTTCTCAATTCCATGCAGGCCCATCAATGATGGAGGGTCAGATTTCCATTTGAAATAAGTGTTCATTTACAAATACATTTGGCACCATACTAACAAAATTTAGCAAGCTTCTAGAAAGTTTAGCTTTATTTTGATCATGTCATGTTTTGAGCAGATCCATCAAAGGGGAAGTAAGTGTTTCATTCACAAAGAACTTTCTCAATTTTTAGCCTTATACTACCAGTATAAAGCTAGGCAGGACCTGCAACTAACCCCTAGGTCTAGGAGGGATGGACACAGGGCATGGCTAAATGGTGTGCATAGAGCAGAATGGATACATGGCATGTGAATGTGGTACATCATAAAAAATCGATTAAATTCACTGAACAAACAAGAGTTAAAGTACAGTTATGGTTCAGCTAGCACAACATTGAAAATCCCTCAAAATACGCTTGTAATGGTGTGCTATGCATAATGCACACCACAACTTACACCCTGGCACACTCTGTGAATTTCCTCATTGTAAGTAACGCAGGCACAGTTTATAGAAAAACAAAACTCTTATATTTAACATACTGACTATACCGGAACAAGCAGAAACATGTATGACCAGAAGTCACTCGATCCAAAATGTTAGTATTAACATTACACTGTAGCACTTGTCAAGCTAATTCATTTTTTCAGTGAAATAAACTCCTGAAATAGGGTATAAATCCATTAATGTTAACTTTGGTGAGACCCATCTACTTTGAAAAATGGTGTTGTATACAAATCGGAGTTGGCATCACCTTGTCCTAAAAATTCAAAAGGCTTAGCAGGTCAATAGAAAGTTCCAGTCTTGTCTCAGTTTTGTTTTATATTTGTACAACAAATCTGATTAAACCTTTGCAATTACATTTCCGCACAACACATTTAGGGGGCACCATGCAAGTATTCTAGTGTATCTTTAATACATTTTTTGAAAGGCCTACAATGACTCCTTTATTTTATGTCCGCATACGAGCAAATTTTCTATGAATGAATAATAATGGAGCAAAGATTATATTACTTGACAAAAGCTGTTACAAGTTTAAGGCGTACAGATTTCGCTAAAACTGGAAAGACATTCAGACCTCACTGTTGTGATTACATCATTCTTAAATTGCTACCTTCAGATTTTCCTATCTAATAAAATAGCCCATGGATAATCCTGATTTAATAATACATACAGTGGTTTTACAATTGATCTTCTCATGTGGGCATGTGTTTGTAATGTGATTCCATTATTAAATTATGCTTTTTGGCACAGGGAAGCAGACCATGAGCTAACAGTAATAAGTGCTGCTGTTATCTGCTTTCCTCAAACAATGCTACTTCACAAACATTTTTGTCATGATTGGAACTTGGCAGGGTGAGAACAGCCTTGTAGTTAAGAGCCAACTAGTTTACTATGTTTCGGATCTAAAACAAGATTTTCACAGCTCCTTTGCAAATTATATCTGGAAAGCAGTTTTATTGATGAAACATGTAAAACCGTAATCTTTTACCTATTATCTAAATTCACTGATTGCTAAATTGGACATTGAAAATTTATGATTGTAACAAACTGTGCAAAAATAGATTTAAAGAAAAGGCACTTGCTGAATAGGCTACGTTTCCTTCATTTAATGACAAAGAGTTTGCCATATTTCTAGGATGCCTCTTATATTGAGACATTATTCTGAGTACAACCCCCAAAAATACATTCTCAATTATCTAATAAATTTGACGTCTTTCTCTTTTATATGTTGAAGGTGATTGGGTGAATATGCCTTTAGAGTTCATGATCATGGCCACTGGAATTATGCAGTAGACGACCAAATGATGCTGCATGGTTGGCTAATTTATTCGATAAGAAAAGGAAAATTATGCAGCATGATGCGGCACATTTTGTGATAGTATTGATCCATCGGTGAACCAGCAACAGATACTCCAATACCATATACTAACCTGGGCCCATAAACACACATACACACAGGCCAGTAAAACCGCTGGAGTCAAAGTTTGTGTTGTTTCTTACTTCAAGATTAGGTACCTATCATTCCTAACTAATCTTTTTTTTTTGTAATACTTTATTTTCCAGGTTTTCTCACATCTCAGCAGTAGACAGTTGGTGGTACACTGTCTTAGAACGTATCATAGAAATAGGTATCATAATAGCACAGTTAAGTACAGTAAATATAACACATCAGTATACATGAAAAAAAGTAACATCTGCACATTCCTGAGATTGCATTACCCTCTGCCTGTCCCGGCTTCCCAACAAACTATAGCATGTAATCGCCTCTGCGTCTAAATCCAAGTGTACTTATATATAACTACTGGCAATCTAAAGATGTTACAGTAGTCCTGAAGTTGTGCACTGTATAGAAGCAGCATCTAACTAACGGGATATGCACCATCACCCAACACCCTCCGGGACAATGCCATTCTCTAGTTGTGAGGTGGAGGTCTGACGCAATGTTTCAACATATGCCTGATAGGGCCCCCATATGTCCTTAGGGCGTGACGAACTAGGCATGATGCAGCATAAATCTCACTATTTACATTACAGTAAGCCAAACTGCGTAACCATCCCTGCAGGGTGGGGGCAATACTCCGGCCCCACAATAAAGCTATCTCCCTTTTGGCCAGTAGTAATCCAAGGGATGCAAACCTTCTCAATTTTTTAGGAAAATTAACCGTGTATCCCAGTAGTGCCACTTCTGGAGTGGGAACAAGAGTCAGATTATTCATGATGCCCAATGTGCTATGTACCTGCTCCCAGTATGTTTGCAATTTGGGGCAGGTCCATGTGAGGTGTGAAAAGTCTGTATGTGGTGCGGGGCACTTCTGGCAATTGTGGGGTCTGGACGGATCTAGCCTGTGTGCTTTGGCGGGAGTGCAGTAAATACGGCATAGGAATTTGAAATGTAGGAGCTTATGCCGACTGCTAAGGGAGCCTTCCCTCGTCACTGCGCAGCATTTCGCCCATTGTTTGCCTGTAATGGCATGGCCTGATCTTGCTCCCATGTGTTGCGAACCTCGTCGTCTCTAACCTGTCTCGCATTAGCGCATGCTTTGTATAGCTTGGAGATGAGTGCCCGTCTCACTTTCAATGATCAATGTAAGTGGTGCAAAATTCCTAACTAATCTTTCACTGATCAAAAAGTTCTTTCCTCTGGTCAATGGACTATTAGTTGAACTAGTTGATGGTGAAATAGCATGAATTATTTTTCTTTGCAATGAAATGACCACAGACTGGGAAACATTTTAAAGGCTTATCTAAATTAATTTCACGTGAACCACTTTCAGAGTACAGTACAGTCTCCGTCACTCATAGGAAGGAAGATTCAATTAATCAATCAATCAAACAAATATCATACTCTGCAATGACGATGCTCAGAAAGGAGATGATAGAGAAAAAAAAGCACATCTGCACATTCATTAAATTATATTTACCTAAGATGGTGTGAAAACCAACCCCCTGGCCAAGGAGCTGGGAAGGATCCGCCGGGAAAGATCAGGCGACAAAGGCTTCAGGACAGGAATCAGGACATGATAGATGACCTCTCTAACACCGACGCTTGCGTAGCACCCCTCTCTAACACTCTCTTCCTCCTCGAGATTCTTCCGCGATCTACTTCTAAATCAATTAAGTTTTCAAGTTGATGGTTCTGCATTCAATTCTTCATCAGCATTCGCTCCTCACTCCGACAGCATCCCGAGCTCTGCAGCATTCAGAAAATTTCCGTCTCCATCTCTAACTAACTAACTAAGACTACCTCCATTATACTCTTCGACATTCATGTACCACCCATTAATGTTTCAATATCGCAAAAATACTAAGTCTGATAGGACAGGCAAGGGTGGATGATCATCACACCATGCTTATTTTTCAATTTAGTCTTTCAGTCCATTGTTCAAAGATCCCACCCCTTCATTTTTATTCATAAATCTTTATTCCCACCCGTATTCACATCTTATTAGACACAAAAGTATAATTTTCATGTGTTCCCATTCATTTCAGAGGACTTCGGTGCTGGTTCCCAGGGTATGTATCTTTTGCGTCCTTGAACTGTGTTCAAGAGTCACATCACTTGTTCCGGCTCAATCACATCACGTATGTGCAGAGGTCAGGTGGGTCACAGACTCTGGTTTCGTACGAGAAGCCCAAATCCATACTAATAGGAAAGTCAAAAAGACAAATATTAATTTAAAAATAAAATGGTTTCACTATGTACCACCTATCTCTACTCTAACCCCATTTACTTATAAACGCTTTCCCCGCATTAGCATTAGTAAAACAGCTTGGTTCAGTTTCAGCAGAGCAGATGCCAAGCATGTGAGCTTTCTAGCAGCCATTTTAATAGCATCTGTGCATGCGCAAGAAATTCCCTCCAAGTGACAGCTCGTCATACTGCGTAGATGCAGTTGACGCATGCGCAATAAAGATTTCCCATTAGCGGCTATTTTAGAATTTCGCTCAAGTTACTTATTAGTAAGACATGTAGACAAGCTTCTCTGTCTTTTATGTCAAATGTGGTGCGTATTAATTTACACAATACATAGTTAATACAAGGTTAGAAGTTAAAATGAGAAGTTTGCTTCCAAGCAAGTCTCTTTTCTTCGAGTCCTTGCTCCATCAGTATTACTTATCATGTTTTCTTTTTTACACCTGGTAACAGTGTATAAAAAAAGTGTTCACCATAATTAGTACAAATTTAACACCCAAATACAACAATTAGTAAATGAAAGATGATCAGTTAACCTTTTCAAAAAACCTTCAGGTGCGCAGGAACCCAAGTCGACATATTTTTTGTAACGTTTGATCCGTTTAAGCTTGAAACAAAATAATTTTTTAGTTAAAATCTGCATATTATGCGACAGCTGATGGATTATGTGGCAAATGCAACAAATCCATTACTATGCAGAAATCGCTGTGGCCTCAGAATTGGATAATACCAGTGGCCCTGGTCACACATATCTTACTCCTTACTTTTAGCTAATTCCATTTGGCTCAAACATAAAGAAAGGTCAAATTTGCTAACTGACAGGTGAAGGTACATGTGTGGAAGATTCTTAAAGCACCGTTCACCCTGTTTCGACTCTGCACGGTTCTTGATGAGCCTTCGGCAAAGCATATGAGCAAATCTCCTTCCAGATCATAGTCATTTGAGGGAACAGTGATTAGCCAAGGTAGGTTCTGTTTCTCTGTGTTTGACGGAAGGCCAAAGGCAAAGCTGTTCTTGAGAGATGGTGGATAGGCACAGCTAGCACAGCTGCACAAATTAAAGAAATGAGAGGGAGTCACCAGACACTTTAATTCTAAACACAAATAGAAATTTAATCATGCCAACATTTTTAAATCAAAGAAAAGTGTAAGAAGTACTTAACAAAACCTCTATTCCCTATAATTAAATGGGTATCCATTATGATACCCATGACTGGACAATTACAATGGGCCTGATTTAGCCCCCCACTGGGCGGCCTGCCATCTATCAGGGTAGCAGAGACTTTCTCTTCTGCCAACTCAACCGGACTGCCACCTGCCAAATTAAGAGATCACCGTCGGCCCCGCAGGGATCTCTTTACCTTCAGAGGAGCCGCAGCGACAGAAGCTCCTGTGAAGACACAGAAAGTTTGGTGCGTGGCTGCTGTCATTTAAGCAGCCAACCCCTAGATTTTCTTGTTTATCATACACAAATGCCAAAGTGGTGTTTGTTCCTGAAAAACATCAAACTTATTACCCCCATACCCAGGGAGTTCTCTTCCAGGGTGTGGGGGGGTCGCTATTTTATTTGTCTGTGACCGACAGAAAAAAAGACATCAGACTGTCCGCTATAGGGCAGGTAGTCTGATGCCCTTATTCTGATGGTCCCTATTTCCTTATAATGTACAGCAGGGGTACTTTATCTCATATATTCTTTGTGTAGAACCACTTAGCTATACAATAAAATTCCAAGTCTGAAATTACTCAAACACCAGATTATATAAATTCATAAAATTAAAAAGAATCTTGAAAACATTTCTAAAGTCTAAAACATACATTTGCCATGTCCAGATTATAAATCAGTTCAGTGACAGCACTCATTGTAAGGGATAAACATAGGTCTTATTGACTATTATGTTCACCTACTATGCTTACTTTATATAGTAGCAGTTATTGCTATGTAAAATTATTCTCATACGATATAATGCATGTGATATAGTGATGTGAATGAAGCAAAAGAGTACAGCTTTACAGAGAAAATGTGGTGATGTGCCAGCAATCACTCTATAGACTGCTGCAAAGATCACCAAAATTAAGCAACAACCTTGATAAACTACTCCGCCATTCAGTTTATTTCTGCAACAGCTGGTTTACAAATGGCCTACTCAACGACTGATGTACTCTCAGAACAAGTGTTAACTAAAACCGAGCATAGCTGGCAAGTTAGTTTGAATGTAAGGTACCTTTTAGGGTGCTACCCTTCTTCAAGCCCTTGGACACAATCAAATCCATGACATTGGAAGAATTGTCTACCCTAACATATCACTCTCCTCACGCACCCGTCATAATATCTACAAAGACATTTTCAAACTGGTGTATGTCACTATACAGAGGTTAAAAAATATTAATCTATAGTAATATCTCATTCAACATTGACCTACCACAATTTTGTAGTGTAGGTATGAGTATAAATTTGTTAAGCGTAAACTACGCCCCTGAGGGTCCTCCAAGCGCGAACCACTGGAATGAAAAGAAAGAGAAAAACCTGGGAGAAGCCTGAGATGAAAAAAAATTAGATCAAAATGATTAACCAAATAACCTAGTCTCCAACTCCTTCCTGAAATTGGAGTCAGAGATGTCTTCGTTGATCTGTGGAGGAAGGCGGTGCCAATATTTCACTGTACAGAAGGAAAAGGCCTTGTGCCCGGAGACAATGTTCCTTTTTTGTGGATGTTTAATAGAAGCATTGTTTTGGATCAAACATTTTAGGCTGGAATACATTTTTGCAATTTATTTTGGTAAAAGATTGTCCTGAACCATGGAATACCCAGTGAGCCATACAACAACATTTAAAGACCTATTATTGAATGGGGAACCAGTGAAACTTAGAGAGATGTAACCCAACAGACTCCTTCTGGTTATGACCTAAAATAAGTCTGTTGGTCATGCCCTGCACTATCTGATGTCTTGCTAGTAGATCTTCAGGTAGAATTCCCGTGATCCAGGTGTGACATAATCTCCTTCTGGCCCATTGTTTTCTTGCAGTCCATGGGCAGGAGAGCAAGGATTTTTGTTAGGGACTTTAATATCCTAAAGCAAGATGCAGCAACTTTGGTATATTTTTATTATCCTTAACTCCGCCCATACTTACTCTGAGAGGCAAGTAAAAGAGGAAGTAAGAACTTTAAACATATATTTACCTTGCAATGTAGTGGTAGGTCCATGTACGGGATGTAATATCATTATCATGTGATAAATCAAAGCATTGCATACAATACAGTGATCAATCACCTCTCACTCAAAAGTGAACTCTTTTTCAGTCTCTGACAAGCCAATAAAAACACCCTGAAACCTATACCAGTCAAAAAGCGTTCAATCAAAGCTTATATTTTGGCTATCAGACCTCTTGACCTGCTCTAGCTTAAAGGTATTTGCATCAGCCTTTGAAGAAGGCGTGAAGCCATGCGTCCCTCCAGTTAGAAAAGAGGGTGAACTGAGGCTAGAACTAAGTACATCCATGTAGTCGTAGATCTGTAAATCAATAAATATTTATTTATTTATCCTTCACAAAATTACATCACATGTTTTAAATGATGAAATAACATTAATATATAACTTTAGAAATGCTTTAAAAACACATACACTTTTATGACATAAACTCTGCACTTCCACAATATATAAGGGATAAAGTACTCCTGCTGTAGATTATAATGATATTGGAAGTCACTGAGGAGTTTCATAACAATGTAGAGGTACGAGGGGGAAGGATAATTTTCTTTATAAGATTAGGGAACTTTGAGGTGACTTGCAATATCCTTATCATGTATGGCTGGGGGCAATTTATCCCATATAACACATGGTCACACCATCACATTTCCCACAAACCACTTTAAACAGTGGTGCATAGCTATTTCAGAAAGAGAGAGGATGTTTGCAAACACGAAGTATACAAATAAGACCCACCAATGCAAAATTAAACACATCAAATACCTTTTAGGTATTTGTTGCAAAACGATATTAGACGGTTCATTACAAGTAAGGTTTTTAAACAAAGCTGCAGTAACTCAGAATGTTTAGAAGATGCAGATAGATTCTGACTCTTCTATAATTTCTAATGAATGCAAAAAATAATCATGTTCTTGTTTTAGTCACTAAGCTACAAAAATAGAGCAGAAGACAGAAAAGCAGCTTTTATTTTTTGTTGCTTTAAACAGCTGCTCCATGACCTTTCACCTCAGCTGCTTGCTTTGGGAGCAGTGATTATGACATCAGAACTCAACTGCAAAAACTTATTACAGTCGAGTTCTGATGACCTTGCATTATAATCAGAGCTTGGGAACATCACAAAATCCCAATTATATAAGAGATAAAGTATCCATTATAAGGATATTGCAAGTCACCAAGATGTTTCCAAAACCATATAGAGAACAAGGTCTAAGACGTGCAATATCCTTATTATGTACGCTAGAAGGTACTTTATCCTATGTAATACATGGTCATACCACCACCTTAGAAATATGCATCTTTTAAACAAAGAAAGACGTCCCCACATGTCACTACATGGAGAATTTTAGGTATACAATCCTCAAAAATAAACACATGTTCATCAGGTGATAGATCCAATCTTCATTTATTTTTGCAGAATCTCATCAGTATGGATAGTGTTGTTCAATCACACTATTTAAATAATTACACATCAGATATCTGTTTTTCCACAACCCAATGCATTTCAGGACAAGCCCTTCATCAGGGGAATAGTACTAGAATACAATAAATCAAGTAAGTCTAAGTACGACCACACAAGCAATCGATATGTAGTCAAAAAAATTCAAGAAAAGTGATGGAAATAAGTTCAACAAAATCCGAAAGAAAAAAGAAAAAAAAATCCCATCACCTTTCCTACAAACCACTTAAATGCATGGCACATAGCTCTTTCACATGAAAGAGCGAGCATGTTTGCAAGCACGAAGAGTAAACATAAAACCTCTAGTACAAAATTAAACACATCAATAACCTGTTAGATATTTATTGCAATTAGATATTAAAAACATTCAATACAAGTCAGTTTTAAAACAAAAAGACAGCAGTACCTTGGAATGTGTACAAGTATGTGGATGCTTGCTTTTCTCTATCTAAGGAGTGCAAAAAAATTAACATATTCTCTCTGCCTGTCATTGTAAGCTATTAAAATAGAGCAGAGAGAGAAAAGCAACGTTCCGTTTTCGTTGCTTTAAACAGCTGCTTCATTTATGCTCTCTGACCTGACCTGCCTTTCACCTTGGCTGTTGGCAAAAAGACATAGCAACATCAGAACTTGAATGTAATAACTTACCATAGTCGAGTTCTGACATCTTTTCTTTTTAAAAGGCAAATGAGTGCGTCCCTAGTCGCTGATTATAAATAAATTAGAGAGAGGCAAATATACTGGGATTACAGAATCCTATGTATTATTAAGAAATAAGAGACATGCATTTATTCAGGGATTGTAGAATCCTGTGTATTATATGATAATAACACAGCACTCTCAATTTTGCGCATCCTATAGTTTGTAAACTAGGGCCATGACAACTTTTGCTTAGCTTCTTTTAAGGTGAAAGAGATAATAAAATAATGTACCCCATTTAAACTTCAAAGTGCCTTTGACGTCAAATCGTTTTTATTTATCTCACTTCAAGTATGATTTGAAAAAACGTATTGCCACATATCTGCTGTCTTTGACTTTCATATTGTTTTCTCTTTTCTTGAAAACCATGAATTTTGTGTTCTTCAGAATTATTATTCTGTAAATTCATTGGCAATAGTTTTGCATTTTCACAAGGGAGCTCTACAAGCTTTACGGTATCATATCCAAGATAACTATACCATGCATAAAAAACATAAAGAAGGACATTCTACAAAAAAACATCTAAATATGAGATTAGAAACCACTCTCCCAAAACAGAAAGAATGGTTGGCAAAAAACAATATCTAGGATATTGTGGCTGGTAGATAAATAACGTTATGCAATGTCTTTGTATAATAAAAGAATTGAGGCTGTTTGCATGATGATTGATAGGAATATTAGATGTATAAGGGTTTTCTTATGTTTTGCTATAATCCATGTAGTTTTAGGAACTGTTCTATATTTATTTTAGGGTTGTTTAATAAAACTCCAACTGTCTCTGGAGTACAGTGAATTCTTAAGCAGAAACTGGGGTTAAAAGTTTGGTTCTCTTGTAGTCTTCATCTTATGCTTCTTTTTTCTTCCTCTTTGATTTTTTTATGGTTTAAATCTTTTTTAATGTTCAAGACAAATAGAGAAAAATGAAACCAGACCCCGGCTCCTTGATACAATGTATGACAGACACAAGTGTCGCGACTAGTAGTATTACCCAGGTAAAAGGCATGGAGCAAGGCTACAAGAAAAAACATATTAAAAGAAAAAAAAGGAAAAGAAAAAAAAAGAGAGAACCCACCAAAGGCAATGTACCCAAAAATTCCCCAAACATGTCCACCCTCCGCCCTCCACCCCCTCTCGTCCACCAACTAAAAACCCTCGGGAAAGGGAAGGAAAGGATTAGAGGACCTGCAAAGGATCATCTCAATCTAGTAGCTCTACGCGGGAGGGCCGTCTGTGGAATTTGCGTGTCAGCCAGGCGTAGTAATCTGAGGTAACGGGGGCAAGTCAGTTCCCTGAATTCAGTTATGAGGAGGGTGAGGAAGGGACGCCAGAGCTCCGGGAACTCAGACCCTCTGCCTGCCAGAGTGAGAGTGAGCTTCTCCATCCCCAATACCAGCCAGAGTCTCTGCAGCCATCCAGAGTGAGGTGGGGGCAAGGGGGAACGCCAGTGCGCCAGTATGTTCTGTGGGGCCGCTCCCAGGGCAATGGCGATCAAGCAATCCCTTCGGGATTTTAGAGGGTACATCAACGGATTAGTCAGGCCCAAGAGGATGTAGGCTGGGAAGTGTGGGAGCTGTGTATCCAGGTGGGCATCTATTTCATCCAGAATTTGGGACCAGTAAGGCTGGATGTGCTCACAGCTCCACAAAAGATGTTCTAGGGTGCCCACCTCCCCACAGCCCCTCCAACACAAAGGACTCTGGCGGGAATCAAAATGATGGAGGCGCTCCGGCGTATAATACCAATAGGTAACCACCTTAGTCATTGTCTCAGTGAGGCCTGTGTGGTGCACTGAGTGTCGGGCCCTGTAGTAGATATTGTCCCATTCCTTATGGGTGAGGGACCTGCCAATCTCCCGTTCCTAGCGTGCCCGACCGGCATTGTATGTGAATGTGGTAGTAGCCAAGAGATGCTTGTAAAGATCGGAAATAAGCTTCTTATCCGAAGATCTAGTAATAAGCCATTTCTCAAATGTGGTTTGGAGATGCTAGGCACCGGGCTTAACTTGTGGTTGCAGGGCCCAATGTCTGAGCTGTAGGTATGGGAGTCTCTCAGTCTCCGGGATGCCATATTCTGTACAGAGCTGCGGGAAGGAAAGAATGCTATCCGTGTCAAATAGATGCCCTAAGCATCTGCAGGGAGAAGGCCGCCAGTGTGCGAAGGCCTTAGCTTCCATGCCGGGTTGGAATTCTGGATTGCTAAAAATTGGCGTTAAGGTGGAGGGAAAGGATGTCAGAGCATGAGTGGTAGCAGTGCGGTCCCACGCCTCCAAAATCGTGCCTTTAATGTAGGATGCATAGAGGTTCGGAGGCCTGTGAGCCTTACGAAGAAAGGGGACACCCTGCAGGGTCGTCGCCGCCACCGCTTGGTCTTGGATCAACCAGTGCTTCTCAGACTCTAAGCGGCTCCACTCTACAAGATAGCGGAGCTGTGGTGCGTAAAAATAGAGCTGCAGGTCAGGAATCCCCACCCCGCTCTGGCAGCAAGATTGCTATCGCATGCTTGAATCTGGGCTTGCGGCCCTGCCAAAAGAACTGTGCCAGGTCCGATTGAGTTTGTTGACTCCAGCCGGCAGGAGGACGAAGAGGGAGCGCCTGGAAAAGATACAGTAACTGGGGTTGGATAGTCATTTTAGTGGCCGCACTTCTACCCAGCCAGGAGAGGGTGTGATGCTTCCATTGACCCAATTCGTTGCGGATATGGGTGTGAAGCCGATCGTAATTAGCGGTGACTGTAGCTTGAATGGTGGGGCCTAAGTGCACCCCCAGGTAGGGGACCGTGGAAGCAGCCCACTGTATCGAGTGCTCATCTTGGATGCGTGCCAACGTGTGCTGAGTAAGGGAGATGTTAAGCGTGGTCGATTTGCCCATATTAATTTTAAAACCCGAGGCCCGCCCAAAACTGTGTAATTCGATGAAAAGTGCTCTCAGCGACTGGATCGGGTTAGTAAGGGATAATAGAATGTCGTCCGCATATAGGCTAATGGCGTGGACGTCTCTGCCTAATATGATGCCAGTTATAAGACGGTGGTGCCTAATCCATAGCGCTAGCGGTTCCATGTATAGCGCAAAGAGGAGGGGGGAGAGAGGGCACCCCTGCCTCGTGCCTCTACTAATGGGGAACCGAGAAGATGTCTGCCCATTCACCCGAACTGTCTCTTTGATTTTTTTAAATATGATATTGACACCCCATAGATGGAACTATACTATATATTGAAGCTCCAATCGTCTGTTAAGATTGGATATTAATTATATTTGTGGATAATAAGTGATGATTGTGATACTCCTTAGTTTCCTTGTTTCCATCCAGTAAAAATCAAGACAGCTGTTAACTTTTGGCGCATGGAATGATTAATTATTTACGTTTTGCAATAAAAAAGAACTTACCTACAACCTGCCGCATCGCCGGTTCTTCTGCTCCTCTCATGGCTCCACTGCAAGCACTGGCTCCCAGACTCCTCTGCAGCCAATCCTGAAGCTGCTTTCATGCATGAGAACAGCTTCAGGATTGTCCTGAGCACCCTCGATTTGCGCTCCCAGGGAGACTGGGAGACTTTGCTTGCTGTCTCCAACCCGGCAACGCAGCACGGATTGGAGACAGCCTCAGGGCGCATGTCGGTTAGGCCGGCCTGAGACGGCTGGCCAATCTGACATGCGCACTTGTAGCAGTTCAAAACACTACCCATCAGTGCCTGTCATCCCCCTGGCCCCACCCCCAAGATTCGCCTGGGAAACAAAATAAAATGATAATAAACCTGGGTTTCTTATCGTTTGATTGAAAAACAAAAATACGCTGCTGGCAGTGGGGGTCACTCCTCTGCCATAGTGGAGGAGCTGCTGCTGCATGGTGAACATTGGATGATTGTCAATGACCTGTATGTATCACATAAAGCGATGGTGTCAAGGAGAAGTAAGAATACTCACCCCTCTCATGTAAACTTCTGCTGTTATGTGAAACCCAGTACCTTGTGCTGACATCCCTGTTCAGTGAGTGTATGTGAAGTGAGTGTGTAGTGACGGGCCGGGTTCTCTCTTTCAATTTACTCTAGAACCGTCGGCAGACGGACCGTTGGTGTCTGCCTGGAAGTGTAGAGGTGAGAAATAACTTTTCATATCAGAACTGAAAGCACAATGATTTATGACTCCGAAGAATCACAGACTCCAGGTTCTAAGTTTAGGGAGTTTATTACAAATCCAAAAATAACTGGACATACAAGCACCTCAAGACAAGGTTGTAGAAATACATCGGAACTAATACAAAGCCAGACCTACGAGCAATTCTTAATCGCTGGATCATAAAAAGCATGACGAATTCCAGGGCCACGACACAAGCAATAAGTGCCCAAAGTCAAGATCAGACTTCATTGAAGGTTCGAAAGTGAAAAGCATTAGTCTATCCCTGCACTACCTCTAACGTGACATCCCTACTTAGCATTCCCAAGGCAAGTCAGGAAAAAAGTGTCAGTACGTGAAGTAGTTAAACATAAGAGGGGGGGACGAGGAGCTATTTAGAAAAAGGTCCTGTACCAGAGCTCCCAAGTTAGATGCGGTAGCAATGTAGGATGGTAACAGTTCCTATGGGGAAAGAGGGAAGAATAAACAGCCAGGTGGGCTGTAGGGAAGTGTGAAGTGTCTCCAGATGGGTTCGAGTGTGCCGCGAAAGAGTAAGGTACTCCTGTGTGGATCTAGAGGTGTCCTCATACACCCTTTCAGGTGTATAGCATCATCATCGGGCTGGTGCTCCTCGTGGGGGTGGCGCTGCAGTCCCTCACGGCCCATTTGACGGGGCTCTTTGATGGAGATCTTTTAGGAGTTTGCCGCACTTGTGCATGGGGGTGTGTGGGTAAAAGTGGTGGTGGTGAGTGAGATATAAAAAGAGCCCAAGGACACTAGCAATTTATTGAGGATGTCCTTGGAGTCTGGTTAAAATATATCATGGGGGATGGAGAAGCAAGGTCAGTTGCCTGTGTGAGAGGGGAATTTAAACAAATACGGTCCCTCTTCTCTCACCCGTGTAGTGAATAGTGTGGATATATCAAAGGGTCGACATGTTTCGAGCTTAAACTAGTCCTTAATGGATCTAAGAGCGCTTCATCAGGACCTAAAGAAAAAGTGTGTCAAATGGGAATCGGGAAAAGACGCCCTATAATCCCATGGGTCCTTATTATAGGAAATACTGTAGAGAAATTAGGTAAGGAACACGTCGTTTATGCGTGTCCCTAGATGCGGCCCTCCCTCGCTCAAGGATGGACCTCGTCAGCGAAGCCGTGCAACAGTGGAGGCGGTTGGCGCTCTTCCTCTGTGCTCCGGAACAACTACCCGGTAGCCACGGCTGCTGGACCAAGCAGCCGTGGCTACCGGGTCCTGATGAAGTGCTCTTAGATCCATTAGGGACTAGTTTAAGCGCGAAACATGTCGACCCTTTGATATATCCACACTATTCACTACACGGGTGAGAGAAGAGGGACCGTATTTGTTTAAATTCCCCTCTCACACAGGCAACTGACCTTGCTTCTCCATCCCCCGTGATATATTTTAACCAGACTCCAAGGACATCCTCAATAAATTGCTAGTGTCCTTGGGCTCTTTTTATATCTCACTCACCACCACCACTTTTACCCACACACCCCCATGCACAAGTGCGGCAAACTCCTAAAAGATCTCCATCAAAGAGCCCCGTCAAACGGGCCCGTGAGGGACTGCAGCGCCACCCCCACGAAGAGCACCAGCCCGATGATGATGCTATACACCTGAAAGGGTGTGTGAGGGCACCTCTAGATCCACACAGGAGTACCTTACTCTTTCTCGGCACACTCGAACCCATCTGGAGACACTTCACACTTCCCTACAGCCCACCTGGCTGTTTATTCTTCCCTCTTTCCCCATAGGAACTGTTACCATCCTACATTGCTACCGTCAATACGTGAAGACCTCCTAAGAAGTACACTCATATTGTATGGGTAAAGAAGCCAAAGGCTACAGAGCTCCTTCTAAGATGCTCCTTCTTTCTCCAGTGATCTCCTCTCTTCTACTAACTCAACTCCCGGGGCACTGTCCTTAATTCAAACAACAAAATTGCAAAACATGCCCATTGCTCATCTTTCGATCACCTCACCCAGCTGGGCACTCCTCATAGGTGATTTTTTATTTATTTTCGATACTCCCAGCTCCTGGCTCGATGACCTTGATTACCAGGCCTCCTCCAGTGAGAAGGAATGCCGTCTCACATTATCAGCATTTCTTGTGCGAATGCATACTCTCCTCCCCTGAGCCTAACTCCTAAAAAAAACATTATTCTAGCTACCAACTCCACCTGCAACAGAAACGTGAGAAAAGAACAAATCCAACATTCACATGAAATTTAAATATTAAATCTAAAATGCGAGAGCATCAGGGGCAATACATTTCCGGCCCACAGAAATCGGCCAACATAAGAGAATAGCACACAGGCCTCACGAGCTACATATAAATTAATTTTTTCATTAAGCATTTCTAAATCAACATGTTAAATGAGCACATCAAATACATGAATACTATTAAGCCTCGTGTATGGATTCTACACTTTAATATTTTTCTCTAGGCACATGTGTATTACAACGTTAAATTCTTCATGTCTATTTGAAATAGAAACCTAGCACATCACTCTTCATTTTATTATGGTACACATTCTACTGTTCCATGTTAATACAACAAAAGAATAAGTGCAGGTGCGAACTATTCATGATTATGATGCACTCCTACAAATGAAAGTGCACCATCATGCTCTATCAGTCACAAAAGTGTAGTAGTAGGACCATGTGTTGTTTGAGTCTGAGAACTGGGGCCAGTGAGATCCACTTTGAATGCCACTTGTGTAGCAATCACAAGATAATAAAGTATGGAATGGAAAGAATCTTATAGAACGTAACATACACCTGTAGGCCATGTTGGCACAGCAAAAACAGGCAACTAACAATAGGGGAGCGATTGAAGCCAACTAGCAGAAAAGGAACGTTTTCAAGGCTCTTCTGAATACAAAATGCAATGACATACATTTCTAACCAAGAGGCAGTGCGTTCCATAACTTAGGGCCAAGATCTATTAAATCTAGGGATGGCAAGTAGCAAAGAATTACAGGGGTGAGGTTATACATGGTGAAACATATATTTATAGATGGAAAAACATAACGGGAAGACAGATCTTTTCAGTCCATAGAAAAGCCAATACCTGAGGCACAGTACCTTAAAAGTAATTCTCTCCTTCAGATGAATGGACACAGCAATAACGTGGTCCCTTTTTCTGAAGCCGCTGGCCATCCTCCCAGCAAAGTTCTGAACTTGCTGCAGTTAGGGTAGAAACACATCAGGGAGACCCAGATGGGGAGAATATTATAATCCAGTATCAGTATATCATTACAAGAGGCAATGACTTGACCCTGCAAAATTTGGGGTTAAAACCTTTTTTCAGTATCTTAGGTTGAAAGGAACAAAAAAAAAACACACCTATTAGCTGGGACCATAGATAAGTGAGAGTCAAGAAATTTCACTGAATAGGAGGTAATGGCACTGAGCGCAAGGCTGTGGGCCAGACAGCACTATCCCATCTATGTGTTATTTTTGTTTGATAGCCACTGGCAATTCTGACATAACAGCATTTAATTACAAAAAAATGTCACAACATCCAATGTTGGACAGCTATGAAGCATTTCAGTCACTGCTTGGTTGAGTCAGGTGAATGTTGATCCAGTCGAAGGATGTTCTGGGTGTCTTTAGCATAAGGAAAGGTGGATCAGCCCTAGGATGGAAGAGAGGAGTCAAAGGCCAGATGTAGATTTTTAAAATAATGGGTAAATTGAAGAGTCCTGAAGGATGCCGCAGAAGATTCCTTGCGCCTGCAAGCAGAAAAGAGGTACAAAAGGGGGTGGTGATGGACGGAGCATCAGTACCAATCAAACACTCACACCCAGTCAACAGATCTGGGTTTGATCCATCACCGTTCTTTAGCCCACTCTGCCACCCCAGTTCAGACATGGCCATATGCAAATCAGTCTGACCCTGTGCCTCATGGGAACAGTCCAGCCCGAACTGCCAAGCCATGGCTTCCCTGGACCTGAAACAAGCTTCCTAGAACCGGTTTCTGGCATTTCAGCCGTCTTCAGCCAGGCTTGCTTGAATCCAGTGGCAAAGTGAGCAAGGGTTTTTGCAAGCAGAAAAGAGGCAAAACAACCTCTTGGAATAAGAGGAACGAAGCAAACCATGCCAACGCCTACTTTATTGTGTCAATTTCTTCCAACCAAGTTCAAAGGATGTTATGGTCAACAGCATCAAAAGCAACTGACAGATCAAGTAAAAACAAGGACGTGGAATCATCTTGATTGACAACAGATTCCAGCTCTTCTAAAGCAAGGACACATCTGTTTCTGTGCTCATGCCAGATCTAAATCAGGATTGTCAAGGACTCAGCAAATTGTTGTGCTTCAAATAAGCTGCTAATTGTCTGGATCAAAATCTCCTTATTGGTTTTACCCAACAGAGGGAGTAGGTTGATTATAGGTTGATAGTTTGCTACGTTATTGCTGACAAAACTATGTTTATTTTGCAGTAGTCTCACGACCACTGTTTTCCATTCCTGAGGAATAGAATAGAGGCAGCTGAGAAAACGAGACAAAGTCAGGGGGGAGTGAAAGAATGTTAAAAAAGAACACTGGACAGGGATCGTCTGGGGAAACTTACTTAGCTTTCTTCAATGAAGAGTCAAAGTCATCATGTTCAAGAAGACTGACAGAAGACCAGGCATGACAGGTAGTATTTTTTTAACAAGGTTTTATTTAGTTTTTCGGTAAGTGGCATACTACATGCAGGGAGGAAAATAAATGCATCATTGCTTTGATCATACATCAACAGGACACCATTAATATCGACAGCTTACAATTAGTATACGTATAGTGCCATAGGATATCACCGTTGATTTATTATAAGCAAAAGACATTCAATGAAATCAGGATTAATGAACTGCATTCATACCTAATGAACATCACAAACCTCTTAACTCCCCCTCACCCCGTTCTTGTGTAGGGCCCTGAAAGTGGTCCCACAAAATGCGCAATATGGATAATCTGTGAAGGTTTACGGTGTGTTTGGTTGTGAATCGGAGGCCTTCGCGCCCCCTCCCTCCAAACAGACTCCCCTTTACTTTCAAGGGGGGGCACATTCTGCAGCTCTTTCAGGTCAGACAGAATAACGGACCAGGTGCAGGCCGTTATCCAACTTTTCGTCCCTCCGAACATGCTTTATTTGCACCGCCTCCGCAGTCGCCCATTTGCAGACACCTCGGCGCCAGTCCACACAAGCAGGTGGCAGCGGGCTTATAAATTTAACAATGATATGTCGCTTCGCTAAAAGCAAGCCCAGGAGGACAAACTTTCTGCCGATATTTTTGTTAGGGGGGGTGGCAGGAGGCCCAACAGCCCCTACAAAAACCATCTATATGGGCCATCCTGAGGCCCTGTAAAGAGCCTGCAGACCCTCCTGACAGTAAGTATATAGAGACGGGCAGGCCCATACCATGTGTAGAAAATCTGCAGCTATGTTCCCACAGTGTGGGCACTTTTCTGACTGAGTGTTGTACATAGAGTGCGGGATTTTTGGAGTAAGATATGTTTGATGTGTATAGTTTTATTGGAGTAGCTTAAACCGGGCATTGGGGCTGACCATGCGAGTCCCTTCATGGATTTGTAACCCACTCACGGGCTGTTAAGGGCTCTCCTAGCATTTCTTACCATTTAGTCTGAATGCGTAGTGGGGGCACCTGGAGGTCATGACACAGTGCCCTATAAATAAGAGAAATCAATCTACGCTCATGGACCATACTGAGTACTATCAATAAAATGTTGGAACTCAATGAAGGGGGGCCGCAATTCACATGTAATAAACCTTCAGGGTAGTGGTCTTTACTCATGGTGCATCCCCCACTCCCACTCCTCATCAGCATGGAGTCAAATATTTTTTGGAAGGGCTATATAGTCCATAAGGGCATGTCTGGGGCATAGGGTGTACGCAGAACCACTTTTCGAACCGCTTGCTCACAAGTAGTCGCCACTAATCGGATAATATGGGACATATTCAACCAGACTCACGATCCACCTATTAACAGGACAGTTAGTGGGACCTCACAATGAGGACCCCTTAGTAGCCACTTCTCCCAATTATCCTCAGCTTCCAGCCAGTAGACCGTGTGCTGCAGGTGTGCCGCCATATGATATGGTTCAATGTGGGGGGACCTCTAGGCTTCCCCACCTCCAGTTCCACCTCAGGGTGGATGATCCGACACCCTTCCATTTATTACCCAGTGCAGGTCTATCATAAGGCTGTCAATGATGTGGAAATAATGTGTAGGAATTGCATAGAGGGTGCCCTGGAGCGTGTAGTGGGACCTCAGCAGCAATACAATTTTTATGATGACTATTTTACCCATAAGGGACGGGGGTAATTCTCTCCAGAAGCAGACCGAGGCTCAAAGCACTTCCACCACTTTTCCAATATTAAGAGCAAGGAATGTCGGCACAGTGTGTGAAAGCCGAAGGCCCAAATATCTAATGTTTTTGGTCACCCAGGGAAGAGCCACGTGTGGGAGTGTCTCAAGCGGGATCCCAATTGATTTTCCTTGCTGAAATAATTTAGATTTGTCTGGGTTGACGAGGAGTCCAGAAATTTCACAGAATTCCTGAATTACCTGTAAGAGGATCGACACGGCGTACATCAGCTGTCTCAGATACAACAGGGCATCGTCAGCATAGAGGGAGACCACGTGAGTGGTCTCTCCCAACGTTATACCCTAGAGACCCAGCTTCCTTTGAAATCTCTCTGCTAATGGCTCCACAGCAATCGTAAACAGGGGCGGTGAGAGAGGGCACCCCTGTCTGGTTCCCCTATACAGACGAAAGGTATCCAAAACTACACTGACCGAGTGCACCCTAGGATATGGGTCAGAGGAGAGCAGTTGGACTCATTGGATAAACCTGGGGGCTATACCTATTTTCGGGAGCATGTGCCAGATGTAACCCCAATTTATGGAGTCGAATGCCAGCTCAACATCTAAAAATGCCAGTGCGTAGACATCGTCCTGTAATTGTGGAGCATGATATATGTGTGAAAGCCGTCGAAAATTATGAAGGATGTTTCTCTTTGGGACGAACCCTGACTGATTTGTGTGTATAAGGGACTGTAGAAGTAAATTCGCCGCTAGCACATTACTGAGGAGTTTCATTTCAATGTTTAGGAGTGAAATTGGTTTGTATGCCGAGGTAGTCTCTGGGTCCCTGCCTGGCTTGTGCACCATCACTACCAGGGCCTTGCGCATCGCAGCTGGAAGAGCGCCCCTCTGCAGGGGCTCTTCAAAAACCTCCAAGAGATTGTCAGCCACTGAGTCGGCATGTCACAGTACGGTTTTAGTGGGGTGGGTGACCACCGGGAGGCTTGCCCCCGGGGTTTTTTGGGCCTTGGTGCAGCCCAGAGCCCACTTGGGCTCGTTGGGTCTTCATTTGGCTGCGCCAATAAAATCGGCCAATTTGGGGCTCCGTATCACCATTTCAGTAAGGTGTCATGGCAGCCAGCTGGGCTAGGTCAGCGGAGCGTGGGCAGGAACGTTTTTCCTGCAGGAAGCTTTCCTAAGTATATCAGAAATGGTATCCGCACTGTTAGCAGCGGACCCAAGGGTAGCCGAAGCCATGCGCCTGCTAGCTGAAGCAGGTCGCATGGACCTGGTACGGGCAGAACCTGAGGTGCGGCCTACGCGGCAGGCTTCTGACGGCGTCGCTGTGGTATGGGCGTGTTTGCAGCTGTGGGCACGGAAGAGCAAGATTAAGATACCGGTAGGCGAGTGCGGCCGCATTGGGAGCGTGGCCGCACGGGGCAAGACGCAGCGAGTAAGGGGGTGGGGTGCCTCACAGCGTCCTGATATTTCCTTTATGCCAGGAGCGGGCGGGGCAGGCAAAGGGAAAATGGAGGTCGCGGGAGGCGCACCTGAAGAGTAGAAGGAAGGAAGGGGGGAATCACTTTGGGGAAGAGGGTGGGAGCGAGCTGAAAGGGCGGGGGGGCAGCAGGCATCAATCATCAGGTGTATTGGAGGGAAAGGGGGCAAAGGAAGGACAGGCCCAAGGGGGTGATCAACCAGGCAGAGAGGCAGGAGAGGAGGGGCCAGGCACCAAGGATGGCAACTGCAGGCCTGTGGGTGGCGGGGAAGGGAGCAGGTAGGGTGGGCACAGCAGCATGGAAGAGCAGGGGGGACAAGGTGGGGGCAGATACCATCCCTGGAGTTGGGGGGTGGTTGGAGAGGGCCCCATCTGGACTCAGGCACCACTGGTCAGAAGAGGGGAGTTGGTCACAAGACGGAGGGAGGGTCCTCCGGCCCGGCGGGGCGGCACTCGGCAGGGCCCATAAAGAAAAGGGCGAGAGGGGCAGTGGAAGCCACCAGGGTAGGGGACAGGGTAGGGGACAGTATCGAGGGGAGGCAGGAAGGTGGGGGTATTGGCGGTGATGCCCAGAGTAGACAGGAGCAGGTGAGGGCATTAACCCTGGTTTGCCAGACCTTACTTTTCTATTCCAGGGTCAGCAGGTAACGGACTCGGATGAGTCCCATGCGGCTCCATGGCTCCACGGCACCGAGGTGAAGGGGAGGCATTGTCACGAGCGGGCTGCCGTACCACAGCGAAGGACGAACAGAACACGAGAAAATGGCAGACAGAGCCTCGATTAGTGGAACCACAACCCCGTTGGGTTGATGCGACCTCGGGGGCAGTGATGCGAGTTCCAGCACAGACACAAAGGAACAGGTCGGAAGGGTTTGTGCCAGTCCAACATTATTCAGTATTAGGCTTGGAGGAGCTAATCCGCAGCGGGAGAGAAAAGGCACAAGCACAAGATATAATGGGAGAGGACCATTTGCAGTTAGACTATGAGGAAGCTGGCATTGAGGAAGGGAAAATTTTGGAGGACGATGAGGGAGACCAGGAGGGATGGGGGGGGACATAATAATGATGTGCCTAGTGTGTTACAAATGGAGAAGGAAAAACAGCATAAAGTCCCAGATAGCGTGGTGCCACCTCCTACACGACTGGTTAGGCGGCGGAATCCAGTGAGGATGCCGACCTTGACACCAGGTAAGGGTGAGAAAGAGTGAAACATGTTCAGTCACATAAAAGGCCAACTGTCGGTGGGGATGGATGCACAGGGAGGTGGCGCTGAAGGAGAGGTTTGCCTGCTGAGAGGTTTATACGTCAAGGATGCAGAGGTGAGTCGGGAGTCACTAGAGTTGGTCAGGGACAAGAAGAGAGAGGGGGCAATAGCAAGTGGACAGGGTGAAGGGCAGAGGACAGCGTCAAGCAAGGATTCGACCACAGAAGACAAGGGCGGGAAGAGGGTACAGACGGAGGGGACAAAGGAGAGCCATGAAATTAAGCTCAAGAGGTTGCCATACATGGGGGTGATAAAGCCACTGGGAGCACACATTATGTTGTCCACTAAAGAAAAGATTTGGAAAGGGGAGTATGTAGACATGCTGAAGTTGCTGCTTAGAGAGCTAAGGGCAAAAGAAGGGTCAAAAGAAGAAGAGCTAGAGCTGGCCAAAGACCTAAAGTAGCCATGACCAATGAAAATTGGTCAGCAGCATTCTTGATATTCGCAAGCGTATACTGCCAAAAAATACCCAGACAGATCAGTCGCACTGTTTAAATACATGGATGTGATCAGGAGAGCCCAGGTCACATACGGGGGATAGGCTTGGTCACATTTCGATGAAAAATTCTGGGCGAGGCTCACTTGCGACACAGAGGCAAAGTTGCGGGAGATAAATGCAGATTTGTACCAACAGACAATGGGAGCGGTGAAGTTTGGGAAAACAGCATATACGGCCAGTGGGCTACCTCTGGTTAACCGCCCCGTTCAGAACCATCCCGCCTGCGGTTGGGCGGGATACACAGCAGAAGGCTCAGGGGGCATACAAGGGGCATGCTGGGATTTCAACAAAGGGTCATGCTCCAGGGACTACTGCAAATGCAGACACAAATGCTCGAAGTGCGCAGGCAGACACTCACTGGTGCAGTGCTACGGGGCAGGATCGAACGGACAGGGGCAGCAGTTTATTCAAGGTGCGCATCAAAATACAGGGGGCAGGGGTGGCAGAGGAGCACAGGGAAATATGGGGAAAGGCTCATACACTCATTAGATAGCAATGCTTGGAGCAGTGGTTGGCTTACTATCCACACACAGAGGATGCAAATGTATTGAGAGTAGGTGTCAAAGAAGGTTTTAGGTTAGGGTATGGGGGGCCACGGTCCACCAGGTGGGCAGAGAATTTGAAATCTGCAAATTCGCACAAGGTAGTAGTGTGGGACAAATTGTTTAAAGAAATTGCAGAAGGATGCATGGCAGGCCCATTCACAGTTTGCCCCATAAGAGACTTGATCATTTCACCAATAGGGGTAGTGACAAAGAAAAACCCTGGACAATTCAGGCTGATACAACACCTTTCATGGCGGGAGGGGGCATCAGTTAACTTCTTCCTATCTGATGACTTGACATCAGTATCATGTTCATCAGTAGACATGGCCAGAGAGCTGGTAGTGAAAGTAGGAACTGGAGCCATGAAAGCAAATTGTGACATTAAGTCTGCTTTCCGTTTATTGCCAATACACCCCGAAGATTACCAGCTGCTCGGTATACAGTTTGATGGGCACATATTTGTGGACAAAGCATTACCAATGGGCTGCTCGATATCCTGTGCCTTATTTGAGCGTTTCAGCTCCTTTTTGCAATGGGTTTTCTCATGACAGACAGGTAAAGAGATGGTGACATTGATGACTTCTTCCTGGTGGGCCAGCCTGGTTCAACGAACTGCCAGCAACATCTGACAAGTTTTCAAGAGCTCATGGGCCAATTAGAAGTGTCCCTGGCACCAGAGAAGACACAAGGTCCAAGTATGGTGTTGTAATTTCTTGGCATTGAGTTGGACTCAGGGACAATGGAGGCGCACCTACCGAATGAAAAGAAGCTGCAGATGTTGATGCTAATTGACGACATACTGCCTAGACAAAAAGTGACGGTTAGGGAGGTACAGGTTCTGCTAGGACATCTAAACTTTGCATGTAGAGTAGTGCGGGCAGGAAGGACTTTTTGCAGGAGGTTGGGAAGGTCACTGGCTGGCCTTACAATGCCACACCATAACATGGGTCGGTCCGCAGAGACTAAAGAAGACTTACGCATGTGGTGCAAATTCCTGGAAGATTTCAATGGCATCCCAATGGCAATGCCAAAAGAGTGGGAGTGGGATGTCACCATATACTCCTACGCTGCAGGAGCTAGGAGTTTTGGTCTGTATTGGCAGTGTAGATGGTGCGCAGAAGAGTGGCCTCGACAATGGAAGAAAGGGGGAGGAGCATTGCCTTTTTGGAACTTTTCCCTCTAGTGTTTGCAGTTACAGTGTGGGGGCAGGTCGTAGCACACAGGAAGGTAATTTTTAGGGTGGACAACATGTCAGTGGTGCAAGTGGTGAACAGGCGATTACTCAAGTTGGTGAGGGTTTTTGTACTCAGTTGTTTGAAACATGATATTTTGTTTCAAGCCAGGCATGTGCCGGATGTGGACAATGACATCGCGGACGCTTTGTATCGTTCACAGTGGGAGAGGTTCCATGGTTTAGTCACGGAGGCGGACAAATGCAAGATGACAGTTCCAGTAGGGATGTGGTCCATAGGAGACAAAGGATGCTCCAACTGGTGATAGTGTTGTATGCAGATTTAGATTCAGTTTATAGGTATCCCGATTTATGCCCTTATAAAGGTACAATTCACATTGCCCTTATTTGGACATAGAAATCCGGCATTGTCCATACAAACCAAATACAGGCATGGCCACCTACATCCGTCCATCCACGTCACAACGATTTCTTGGAAAACCAGACCCATTAAGCCCTAAGGAATTTCCCCCAGCTTGAATATTGATTTCTCCAAGAACTCATTAAGTATGCATGAACATCTATTCCTTAGGGGTTCATTCATATCGTTCCTCTGCCTGACTTTTACGTCAATACTGGCATTCCTAGACACCTTCAAGGTATAAATATACCAGCACTTGCCTTGGCAAATTGCGGTTTCCGGAGGATTCGATTCAACCCAGACTACGCGGTTTGCCACAGCAAGTTCGGAAGGAGATCGAGTTCCAGCCTGATACACTGACCTGACGCTGTCATCCTCCTCGCAGAGAATCCAGCTCCAGTGCTCTCTGATTTCCCTTGCGGGGGTTAGACTATCAAGTCCAAAAAAGAGATTCCAACCTCTCTTATTCTCAGGTATGGAGCTGACTAGAACTTAGAGAAACTTTTGGCAACTCTTGGCTAAACTAAAATATAGCTAGCTATACTTTAGAAATAGCACCTACTTCAAACCTCGTACTGCACTTAGGTTAGGTATACTGAGTAGAACAATTTAGAAGCATCAGATGAGTATCACATTTTAGCATATGTTATTTATGTATGTATTTTTATTAATATATGTCATAGCTACAAACCATGCTATTGCAGTATTATTTTATCTTACTGCTAACCTCGTACATATTGTACTTCGCAGTCTGTCTTACGATTGTAGCAATTCATATCTCTTGCACGAGAAATAAGACTGTTCAATAAACCCTTTTATTGAAAACGCCTGTCTCTCTATTTCTGTGCAACTCTGTAGAAACGAAGCATGCACAATTGACTGAGTGAAACTGTTATCTATTGTTTCAACGATTCTGAGACTGTTCCGATTCTAAAGGGAAACAAAGTTGCCATGTTTATGCGGTTGTCAGAGACTAATCCCCTCTTGTAATTTTGGAGAAGTTTCTAGTGACCTCTGAGTTAGCTGGGTAGGGATAATATCCGCCACAGCTGAGTAGGACGAAAGTCCTATGTATTACCTGTTTGGTTTTGTTCAACGTTGAAAGATACAGTGTTCCAAAATATTGGGCACCTTATCTTTGTTTCCTTGAAACTTGCTCTGCAATTTTTCATTAAACAATGTCCGACACCGGAGATGCTGTCATCGACAACGGTCAAGCTACGGCTGACCTTACAGGTCTTAATGAAAACGAGTTGGGTGTTATACACATCCCACCAAATTTAAGGAGAGACATCACTCTAAAACTTATAAAACATGGTCTGACACCAAGAGGTGGAAGAGGAGTTTTTGTGATAGAGGTACATGAATCTCACCAGACAGAGGTATTCTATTCATGGCTAGTATTCCCAGAATCAAATCCAGTAACACATATGTTTCACTTCTACAAAGAAGATGAACCACCTGAGGCATTCTTTCGAGGATATTGAAATTCCACTCACATACCAGGAGCATAAGCTCTGGTTTAAAGGTGCCCTAAAACATTATAATCACATTACCAGGCTCGGTCCACTAGGTAGACTAGGAGCAACGTGGCCAATTTTAGCCGGCTACACACCTCATCCTGACATTGAAACTATGTCCGACATAGATTTACTTGCTCAACTCAACGAGTTGATCAAGATATATAGACAATTGGTTCAATATGTCATGCGGACTTTCACAGTCCAACAACCATTAACAATTCCAAATCCAGCCCCTTATCAGGGGCATACACTAAAAATTACTCCACTCAGTTATGGGTAAGTTACCCGCAAAACGCGAACAAATTCCATTCTGGTTAGCTCCAAAAATTACTCAAATCGAAGCAGTATTTCCTAATACTACCCCTTTTGAAAAACACAGAAGTTTAACAATTTGTTTACCAATCGGGTTTACACCACATCTGGAAGACTGCACCACTTGGGGCACAGTCTTTTCTGCAATCTGCACAAAAATACATGGTGTTCCATCAATGGCGGTAATACCTGATGTCCTGAAACAGATTCAAAACGAAGACGGGGCAGAGCCTGCTCTGAATTTAGGTTTGAGGTTACTTAAAAATTTCGACCAGGTGTCAGCAATAATATTATCTAATATTAAAGGTGAAGCAGCATCAGTGGCGATCCGCCAGAAACTAAGGGAATTTGATGTAACAGAACAACCTCAAGAACTAGCCAGAATAATTGAAAAATCCTATGAGGAATTAGGCAGAGGCAGTCTGGGAGGGAAACCAGTAAAACCACAACTGTCGGAAAGTCCTGGCAAGGTCTTTCCTAAAAACACTCCCACCACTTCTAAAAAGAAGTGGGAAAATAGTAAACAGCATTCCAAAGAGAAGCGTTCTCATTCCCGAGGCAGGTCTCCACCACAGAAGGAGCCCTCTGAAAGGAGGTACAACCTCAGGAATAGGGATAATTTGAGAAAAACTGACAGATATCAAGATAATGATACACGTTCCTCTCGTACCTTTCAGATATCGTCACAGACATCCGAAAGAAGAGGACGGTCAGAAAACAAGGAAGAACGCGTGAAGTCCGAAGACGATCAACACGTTCAGAAAAATAAAGCAAAACCTCCATTAGCAAGAAAAAGGTAGCAGGTCTGAAGATCAGACATGCCGAGAATACTGAGAACTCAACAACGGAACGGAGAAAGGGCCCACCAATGCTGGACAGTGCAGCAGAAGTTACAATAGCTCGCCAGAACCTGAAGGGACTTCTGGAGACAGTGGACTTGAATGAAGAAATACAAGTTGAGACTGTAGACACCAGGGTTAGTTCTCCACATAGGTTATATGAAATAACACTCCGGATGGAGGGAGACATACCAAGAAAAGTGATAGCACTATTTTGGGAGCATCTTTCAAGGGGTTATGATATACTTCTAGCAGAAAAGGACTGGCCACCAGAATTCGTCAGGGAGTGCCCACATGTCGAGGCCATCATAATGCCTGCCTTCTCCAACCACATTCCAGTTCATATAAAATATACATTAGCCAGGAAATGGGCAGTAGTCCAAGACCCAGCATTGTATAAAAATCATGTAGGATAGGATGGGGACTCACCTCACCATAAAATCCAGTTAAAAAGTCAACCAACTGCTCAAAGGCAGTACCCAGTTAAGCAAGAAGCTTAAAAACAGGTCAGGGAGATCTTAGATCAACTTGAATATCAGGGGGGGATTGAAACATGCACCTCATCAATGAACAATCCTTTGTTTCCTCTCTCCAAACCAGACAATACATATCGTCTAGTTTTGGATTACAGACACTTAAATTCTTGTTGCAAAACATTTGCAGTGCAAAATGCACACAGTACAGCATTAATGAATAACATTGTGCGTTAAAAATATAAAACCACATTAGACATTTCTAATGGTTTCTTTTGTCAAAATATTGCACCTGAAAGCAGATATTTGACCGCTATCTCAATAATGGGGACCCAGCGTCAATTTTGTTGACTGCCCCAGGGGTTCAAAAACAGCCCAGGGTTATTTTCAGCAAGGGTAACAGAGTTACTACAAACTTATGATGACGAGGCAGTGTCATATGTCGATGATATATATCTGACAGACGATGACCTGGATAGGCACTTGAACAGGGTGCGCACCATAATATTGGGCTTCGCCTCAGAGGGTTACAAATTCAACTTTAAAAAGTCAAAAATTGCCCACCTCAACGTCCTTTTCCTAGGATATGAACTATCAAGTGAAGGCAAAAGCCTGGCAGCCAACTTTTTAGAAAAGTGTGCGCTGCTCCAACCTCCGAAAACAATGAAGAATTTACAGTAGATTCTAGGTTTCCTGAATTTTGGAAGAACTTACATTTTAAATTACGCAGAAAAGGTTAAACCTCTCTACGAATTAATCAAACCTGATTTTAAAAACACACAATGGACACAAAAACACACAGAAATGTTGCGTTCACTCCAAACAGACATGTTAGCAACTAAACACTTGCAAACACGTGTAAACGTGCACAACTTAGTGATCCGAATAATTCCGGGTCAGTGCGGATTCACCTACTTAACTTTTAACGAAGGTGAAAAAGTACCCATTGCATATAAATCACACTTGTATACAAAAGCAGAAATGAAATTCACTTCTACAGAAAAAATTCTGACAGCAGTTCAAACCGCTGTAGCAAAAGAAAGAGCCCTAGCACAGGGGAAACGCATTATGATTGTAACTCCTGTACCGGCCATAGAGGCAGTTACAAAGGCTAGCATTCCAAATGCAAAAGCTTTACATCCGAGATGGATACAATGGGTTAATTCTCTTGATGCAACTGATGTTGAATACGTTTTTGATCCATATTTGAAAACACAAGCATTCCTGCAATATGAACATGAATGTCCACTGCCTACTGAAATTCTCCCTTTGGACCAGTACGAATTTATAATTTTTACTGACGGATCTGCACAGCCCGCTACGGTGAGTAAACAAGCTTACAGTGCAGCGTATGCTATCGTTAAAGGTCGCATGTGAGATGGCAAATTCAGACCAATGGTCACAAAAACCCAGTCTCTAGGAGATTGTACAGCTCAGCGAGCTGAACTACAAGCAATTAAGATGGCACTTGAAAATACAGATCGCGAATTCCCCACACTAATAGTGAGCGATTCTTTTTACTGTGTTCAATCTTACAATGAATATTTACAGAATTGGATTCAAAATGGTTTCAAAGATGCAAAAGGTGGCACAATTAAGCACAATTTGCTTTGGGAACAAGTAGTTCAGTTGCAAAACGGACTACAGAACACTCACGTGATACACACGCTGAGTCACCAACGTGATGACGTTCACGTTGAAGGGAATTCATTGGCTGATGAAGCCGCGAAAGGGGCTGTGCAAACGGCTTCCGTAGCTGCAATTACTCGTTCAAAAACGAAAATAGACAGCGAAATAATGCTGGCTGTCAATGCATCAAGCAAAGGCAGCGGTGCAGCATTACCTATAAAGTTTCCACTCAAATACTCATACATAATTGATGTGAATGGCGTTCCATTTGCTCGAATCCCTGGTGTGGGGGATAGAGTAATTCCAAACAGGGAACGTAGAGCAGCTTTGATTTACGAAGCGCATCTGGGAGAGGGTCTGATACATCAGGGGATCTCAAAGACAATTTTAGAGTTAAAAGAGATGTACTGGTGGCCACATTCACATCTTCATCAATAACTGTATAGCATGCAATAGAGATCACAGTACAGAACGCCACCAGGCACCTGACTACAAAATAGCCAGCCCAGTTCAGACACCATTATTAGACAGCATTAGACTAACTATATGCATGCGTCCTCGTGGACAAATACAATCCCAAAAACAATAAGTCTTGGTTCCTATGGATGTGGCCTCAGCGCTCGGCTGACGCTCGAACTGTTATAAAAGATTTGCGAGTCTTTATCGGCACATACGCAATAGGCACACTACATTCTGACCAGGGTCCTGCGTTTAGCTCTAGTTCTTACAAAGAAGCTATGGACAGTCTGTGCATAGCATTGCGGTATTCTTCTCCATTCCATCCTGAGGGAAATTCAGTTGTGGAAAGAAAAAAACGGGACATGACGCAGTCTATAACAGCTAGGGTATTAGGTTTGGGTGATGGGTGGGTCAAACATTTATATGGGATCCAGAGAGCACTAAACAACTTGCGAAGAAGTTCTCTAGGGGGTGTCACTCCATATGAGGTCCTTTTTGGGACTAGAATGTTGGTTCCGGACTTAGATATGAAAGGCACAGTGGTGGAAAACAAACAATTTGATATCAAAGATCGATTGGCTGTTTTACAGGACTTAAATGACCTAAGACAACAACAAAGCAACGTGGTCCTGAAATCAACCACCACTGAGAAAAATCTGGCCGTCCCAGCAAGGCCTGTCTGGATCCCGAAGCTTGGATATCTAGTCAGAGAAAAGATCGCGGATAAGAAGGAATTTGGACCTTCGTACAGACAACCAGTACCTGTCCTAGCAATCCACGCATCAAGAACAGTACTTTTGCCGCCCCTTGCTGGTAAAAAGGAGAAAAGATTTGTGTCCATCGACCTGATCAAACCACACTATGTGGCCGATACTGAATAGTAGGCCAAGTGGACTCCGCCAATGTAGCAGACGTACTCCTCTAGCTACAATCCAAGAGGTTCAAACTGAGAGACTCATCACCTTTGAAGATTCGACAGTAAGAAATAGAGGACTAAGCAACAATGCTCTGGACCTTGTACCTCTTGAGACCCCGATAACAGTTCGTCCAGACACACTTGTCTACAACGAAGTAACAAGTGATCAACTGGTTCCAGCAATTTCATCAAATACGGATGCAATTCCAACCATTGACAGAACTGCTTCTGGCTATTTCATGAACTTTGATACGTTTTCTGAGGATCCCAGTGAGCCTGAAACTACGCCAGTACAAAGAACTTTCAAAGAACATGCAACAGACTTTTTTCATCAACTGGAAAAAGCTTATCTGGTTTCACCATGGATTGAACTATGGATTGTTTTGGGAATAATCTTCTTTCTGCTTTGGTTAGCTCTGGTAATAACTCTGGGTATGCTGATTAATGGAAGATATATTCAATCAATCAATCAATAAAACTTTATTTCGGTCAGTATGACCTTAAAAGTGCAAATAACAATGCATACAAATTTGTTCAAAGACAGTTGTTTAAACAAGAGTAGGCATAACTTGGCATACATATTAGTCGATAAAGATTGCCTAACACAGTTTTAGGATGTCCTCTAATCAGTTTACTTCACCAGATAAATTGATCGCTTCGGGTATGGCAGTGGATTGGTCAGGACAGGAGGCAGTGCTCACAATTGAAAGTGCATAGTGCGAAATGAATAAATAATTTAAAAGATCAATTTATCTTAAAACATAGTCTCAGATACTACATAGAAAAGATTTAATTAAAACATTATATGGACATTATATGTGGCAAATTTTTGTAAAAAAAGTATTGCCTGACATAACTATAAGGTGCCCTCATTTCGGGTTATTTCACCAGGAAATAATCACATCTAGTATGACAATAAATTAGTCAGGGAGAAAAACAGTACTAGCATTTAAAAGTGCATAATGCATAGTAAATAAATAGTTAAAACAAATATTGATTAAAAAGTCAGTTTCTCCAGAGGCGTGATGCCAAACACTGAATACATAACTCAGGTACAGCTAGTCATTAGACAATAGGGCCTAGGTGCAGACGGGTCCATGGATGCGTACTTTTTACAGACTGCCAATAATATAAGGGGGTCCTTAAGAAGAATCCCCATTTCCTTTGTGTAGAGCCAAGGTCTGTACTAATTAAGATAATTTTAAAAGTGCTCTGCGGGTACACCACATGGAAAAAAGGAATCCTGCTACTGAGTATACTATCGGGGTGCTACAGACATGTTTCAGAATCCTGAATGCCTCAGAGCAACTCCTGGTTCCCAAGTTTCTGCAAATCTGTACCAACCAACGCTTTCTTGCCTTATGGTATACGGAGCAACTAAAAAACACTTGAAGGACTGTCTCCGCGGGGCAGTCGCATGCCGGGCATTTCAAAGCTTGCAGACCCCCCATTTGTGTGTAAAAGAGCGAAGAGGCAGGGACCAATATCTGAATTGAAGAAAAAGCTTTCTTGAGCTGCCGGCTTGATATCATCCAAGGCCGGCTCAAAGTTATATCTATCTTTAATTTCTACAAAAGCTGAGGTCAACTTGCCTATTAGGGGGTTACGGTGGAGCTGTGCTAGATTGAACTCCCCATAGTGGACCTTTAATGATTTCCTTGAAAGTGAGGAGCAGGCGAGCTCCGGGTCACCCCAGAGATCATCCCGCCCCAAACTAGCTGTCATGTGCTGTATGTACGCAAGCCACGGGAGCTTACCCACCCCCTGTAGATTCATCACCTCTTTTAGTTCCTCCCTGTACACTGCAAGTTCTAGAGTGACCCACAAACGCTGCCAATATAAAAGAGGTCTGAGATTAGATTCTTCGGCAATTGCCCTTACACCCAGATCTAATCGGAGCGGAGTGAGAAGGGTGCTCTGTGGGAGGTTAAACAACTGTCTAAGCAAGTTGTTTTCTATCCGGGTGAGGCTCTCAGAGCTACAATGGCCCCATAATTCAGCACCATATAAAGCCCCTCCCCTTGCTTGAACCTGATATATTTCAATAGCAGGGCTCACCGGTTTGTGGCTGGACTTGCGAAAAACCTTTATTAGGCCGCCTGACGATTGTGCCAATTTCAGAGTTGATTTTTTAATTTGTGCCCCCCAATCCATGGTCTCTGTGATGGTGATGCCAAGATAATCGAAAGAGGAAACTCTTTTGAGGGGTATACCGCTTAGTGTAGGATTTGCTCGGGTACTTTTAGTGATGTTAAATGCCATAAATTTGATTTTCTGTAGATTAATTTCTAATCCTCTCTCATTACAGAACGCTTCAAATTTATTGAGCAACCTCTGGATTCCCATAGGTGATTTAGAGACTAATAAGGTATCGTCGGCAAACATCATTGCAGGGATTTTGCGTGATGCCAACTTAGGGGCATCAAGATCTTTCTCTGCAAGCAAAACGTTTACTAGACCATTATTATAGAGGCTAAAAAGAGTGGGGGCAAGCACACAACCCTGTCGAACACCACGATTTATCGGGATGGGAGCTGTTAGCTTTCCCTCCTTGCCAAACCTGATTTGGGCATAATTGTCCTCGTGGAGCCGTTTTATAACTTGGGATAGATATGGTGGAACCCCCATCTCCTGAAGAACTGCCCACAGTTTTTCTCTAGGGACCAAATCAAAAGCTGACCTCAGGTCTACAAATATTAAGTAGAGGCTGCCACCCTCCAAACATACGGTCTTCCAGTATAATATTTGTAGCCTGAGGATTTGGTCCAGTGTGGAAATTTTTTCTTGAAACCCTGCCTGTAGGGGGGTAAGTATTTTCTGTTTCTCCATCCAGCTATGCAGCCTAAGCAGCAACACCCGCGCAATTGTTTTTTGCGTAATGTTAATAAGACTAATTGGCCTATAATTGGTTGGCAGCAACGGTGAGCCCTTCTTGTGGATGGGAATTATTTCGGCCCCAGCCCAACTGGCATGGATCTTCATGCCTTGGAGTATGCGTTGAATAACACCCAAAGGTATGGCGCCCATATAGTCGGTTCGCTACAAAATAAATCCCCAGGGATCTTATCTAATCCAGGGGCTTTGCCTGGGGCTATTTTAGAAAGAGCACCACTGATCTCATTTAGAGTTATACTGGGGATTTCACCATCGTTATCATTGGAGAGCTCTGTTCGGGTCGGATAATCAAACCCCACAGAGCATCCCTTAGTTGCCCCTTCTTCCAGTGTCTCTCCCCTTGAATAAAGGGCCTCAAAGTGATCCCGCCAGACCTCTGCATCCAGATTCGGCTCTATTGGTGGTTTGAAACCAGAGCTACCTATGTTAACAGTTTTACAGAAGGTCCTCATGTCCCTAGAACCCAGGGAACTTCTCAAAATGTTCCACTTATCAGATTCCCACCCTTTTTTAGACTCGGTAACTGCGGCCTTATAGGCCATTTTTGATGATTTAATTAAGGGACGGTCATTAGCCTTAATAAACAGTACCAAGGTTTTTTGGATTTGCGGCACTGCTCGTTATACCATGGATGGGGGATCTTCCGCTTTGGCCTGTTGATTTTTGAAGGGAAAAAAAAGTCTAATGTGACTTCTCCTAGTTTGACATGGTTCATGGCGGCCATCTGGGGATCGATTCCATCCCCATTGAGGGAAATTGAGTTAGATGCAGTCAGAAGCACCGGAATCATAGCTTTATAAAGGGCGCTAAGTTTGGCTTGTGACTGACCAATATCCGACCAGCGTACTCTTCTCCTGCAGTTTGAGAGTGTCAGCCCATCATCGATGGGGTTATAAGTACTTGTGACACTCCTAGGATTAAACTCATTGAGTTCAAGTACTAGGGCATTGTGATCACTATCAAACCGTGATATAACTTTAAAATCGATTAGCCTGTGCCAGGATTTAGAGTCAATTAAAATATAATCCAATAAAGAACCTCGATCATTTCTATTGAAGGTATTATTGCAGGAAGTGTCAGACAGTGTTCTACCGTTACAAGCTTTTAAGGATGTGATTCAGGACAAGACAGTTCATCTGCATCACCAGAGGGTACCATTTTTTAACCGGCGGACACCTGGGTGCCAATTACGATCCGGTAAAAAAATGGCCCGTCCGACTCGTATCCGGTCTATTTACCGTACGAATCGTACAAGTGCCGTACAAACTGCCAATTACGATTCGCATGGGAAAAAGACCATACGAATCGCATTGGGAATAACTCCCCACACGTCCTCGGGTCGGAAAACGTGTCCGACACGTCCCCGGACGATTTACCGTACAAATGTGAAAAGTGAAGTCCGACCGCGGAATCACGATCCATCCCGTGTGTCCGATCTTACAACCGTATGGAAAAAACACCGTCCGCACCGAACTCCCATAGCAACCATGGAGACATGTGCCCGCATACGCGCCCAACACTCCCCCCAGCCCTCCTATGTACGAGTCGAATCCCCACCCGTGTATGTACACCCGTGTATGTACGAGACGTACCCCCACCCGTGTATGTACACCCGTGTACGTTCGAGTCGTACCCCCACCCGTGTACGTTCGAGTCGTACCCCCCGTGTATGTACACCCGTGTACGTGTCGTACCCCGCGTGTATGTACACCCGTGTACGTGTCGTACCCCCGTGTATGTACACCCGTGTACGTTCGAGTCGTACCCCCACCCATGTATGTACACCCGTGTACGTGTCATACCCCCGTGTATGTACACCCGTGTACGTTCGAGTCGTACCCCCACCCGTGTACGTGTCGTACCCCCGTGTATGTACACCCATGTACGTGTCGTGCCCCCGTGTATGTACACCCGTGTACGTGTCGTACCCCCACCCGTGTATGTACACCCGTGTACGTGTCGTACCCCCCGTGTATGTACACCTGTGTACGTTTGAGTCGTACCCCCACCCGTGTATGTGTCATACCCCCGTGTATGTACACCCGTGTACGTTCGAGTCATACCCCCACCCGTGTACATGTCGTACCACTGGGTATGTACACCCGTGTACGTGTCGTACCCCCACCCGTGTATGTACACCCGTGTACGTGTCGTACCCCCCGTTTATGTACACCCGTGTACGTTCGAGTCGTACCCCCACCCGTGTACGTGTCATACCCCCGTGTATGTACACCCGTGTACGTGTCGTACCCCCACCCGTGTATGTACACCTGTGTACGTGTCGTACCCCCACCCGTGTATGTACACCCGTGTACGTGTCGTACCACCACCCGTGTATGTACACCCGTGTACGTGTCGTACCCCTGTGTATGTACACCCGTGTACGTTCGAGTCGTACCCCCACCCGTGTACGTGTCGTACCCCCGTGTATGTACACCCGTGTACGTCCGAGTCGTACCCCCACCCGTGTACGTGTCGTACCCCCGTGTATGTACGAACCGTACCCTCACCCGCGGACGTATGGAGCGTACCCCAGGCCCCAACACCAGCACCTTCACACAACATCGCGCATGTACAAGTCGTACCAAGCCAGACACAAGGACAGCACTGTACAACAAAATGCCCGAAGTACACACCGTACACAGGTTAAAAATGCACGTACACAACCACGACAAAGCAAAACACCACAAGAATACACCATTCGAATGGCACAAAGCCACTAAACATGTCCCACAAGCTCAAAAACTACACAATCACTGACCTGCAACTGCCAAAATCCAAAACAGAGGCCCAAAACACAACCACTCCTTATAACACACCCACCCAAAGTTCAAACACAGCCACACCCACCAATGGACCAATAAAAAGGAACCACACACACAAACCATGATCCTTTGCAACAGACTCACTGCTGCCAGACCCCACAGACAACCTACAGCACCATACTAGAAGCTTTACCACACCTTACACTTGCACACCTTCACACACACACCTTCACAAACACCCCCACATCACATTCACACACACACCCAAACAACCACACCCACACACCCACAACCATCCACACCACCCCCCCCACCATCCACACCCACACCCCTCACCATGCACACTAACAAGAATCCAAAGTTCACTAGCCGAGAGTTGGAGGTCCTTGTTGATGAAATCCTCAGAGTTGAGCCACACCTCTTTGGAACATTGGTCAGACAGACCAGCATTTCTGAAAAAACAGCCATGTGGCAGACCATCGTCGATGCTGTGAATGCTGTTGCGGACACCAGAAGGACCAGGCATGAATGCCAAGCCAGGTGGTACGATCTGCGGAGGAGGGTCCGAGCCAAAATGACCGACGACCACAACCAGGCCAACGTCACTGGAGGAGGGCCGCCCCGCAGACGCGTAGAATACCATCCCTGGGAGGAGAGGGTGATGGCCATACTGCCGGTGGTGGCAGTGAACGTCATCCACAACCAAACTCACAAACAGGCACGCAACCACCACAAGCTATCGCATTACTCAACCACACTCCATGAACACGCACATGCCACTGGCGCCACCATGCCCCATGCACCCAGCTGGACAATGCCAAGTCACATGCCACAGAAAACACCAACACAAGACACGGTAAGCCGGATGGCGGGAGTGTGGGCCCAAAAAATCACATAGTGCAAATCAGAAGCAGACAACAATGCCCTCTGCCCATATGGCCCAGGTCACAGCCAGACAAACAGTGTGTCCCCACACAGGAAAGACTCGCCAGCAAATGGCGGACGCCTTGCATCAACACATGGGGGTGACGGCACGTTCTTGCACATGACAGCAGCCAATGAACAGCCAACACTGTGAAAGAGTGGCAGCACACACCACCAAAGCAGCAGTGCAGACACACACACTACACCCAATGGGTGCCTGGAGATCAGAAACAAACTCACATCAACAATCCAAGGGCCATTCAAAGATCTGCTAACAGTCTGTGCCCAGGAAGCTGGGCTGAGGTGACAGAGGGTGACACACAGAGGGAGGGAGAGGGGGACAGAGAGGGGGGGAGACACAGGGAGACGGACAGAGGGAGGAGGCTGACACACAGAGGGAGGGAGAGGGGGACAGAGAGGGAGGGAGACACAGGGAGACGGACAGAGGGAGGAGGCTGACACACAGAGGGAGGGAGAGGGGGACAGAGAGGGAGCGATAAAGGGACACACAGGGAGAGCAAATCAGCCTTGTGGGGTGTGGGAATGTCTGCTCGTCAGCAGGTAGACTGTGTGCATGTAGACAAGGGTGGCCAGTGCCAGAACCCCCCCTCTTCTCCATGGCAAAACACAAGGCCATGTCACAACCTGTGCACGAGCACAACGACAGCTACCTGCATTATCTAAGTGTGTGGAACCACTCCATGTGCCCACGTACAGTGCAACACGGAAGGCGCCAATGCATGGCTCGCCACACCTGCCCACTCCACTGCTGACTGCAGTCACAATTGACGCAGCAAGTAAGACTGTGCCACACATAGGTAAAGTCGCAAAAGCTGTGGCCAAGGGACCTACCCATGTACAAGTGCACTGTGAGTGGAATGCAAGACATATCCAAATTCCCAGAGGAAATGTGCCAACTTAGAAACCAATGAAACATGGATGTTGCATGGAACAAAATTAACATTGTCTCTCTCACACACAGGTCAAAGTCGTGGATCACCCCCCAACACTGGGGGGAAGACTCACAGGACCCGGCTCGGCGGGATGACGGAGCCACCGCCAGCGACGACTCTCACCACTCTGTGGACGATCCCGCCCCCGACCAACCTGGCCCCTCTGGTGTCCAACAACCTGCAGCACCTGCGTCAGGTACAACTGGGACAACCACCACCCCCACTCCTGCCACATCCCAGGAGACACCCAGGATCCCTGCCCCACTACCACAATGCAGCCAGGCTGGCCAGGAGGGACACGGTGTCCCGGGCACCCAGGAGGAGGCAGGCGGCAACGCAAATGCCACCCCTCAGGGGTCCCGGAGACCCGATGTGCCCACAACGGCAGGCCAGGTGCAAGTGGGCAGGGGTGGTGGGAGTGGAGGACGGCGGAGGCGCCAGCCTGACCAGTTGGCTGCGGAACCGGTATATTCCCATGTCCGAAACATCCTGGACACATACCGGCAGGACACCACGGGCATGGCCCAGGTTGTGTCCATCCTCGAGGGGATCAAGACCCAGCAGGCCCAGCAACATGCGGAGCAACATGCCTGTCTACTGCAACACCAACGGAGGATGGAGGACAGACAGGCTGAGCTCGTGACGGTGTTCACGGGAATTCACAGTACACTCCGTCGGATGGCCGACAACATGGGCAACCCTCCCTGTGCCAGCAGGCGTAGAACATCACCACAGGGAGGGATGAGGAGGAGGAGGAGACATCCGAAGGAGCATCCCAAACATCGTCACGGCCTGCTTCTGAGGGTCCCCGCAGGAGGGCGGGTCGTCCACGGAAAAGACCGTGAGGGTCGGCGCAACAGCACCATCTCCCAGGACACCTGGCTTGGCACCTGGCCCACTGGACCAACAGCAGCACAGCAGCAAAATACATTCTCTGCCACATGGACTTGCTGGTCACTGTCTGACCAATGTTGACAAAGACTGTGGCATGGACTCTGAGGATTTACAATGGCAAGGACACCAAGTCCCCTAGTGAACTTTGGATTCCACACACCCAGAAAGCCCCTCATGTCAAACCCCCCCCCTACCCCAACCAAAATAAAAAGTCACACCATAAAGAGAAGATGCCTACTGATTGCATCATTACCTTACATGTGTCTTGTAAAGTCTGACTATGCCTGAGTTCTCATTTGACTTCAACCATCCACACCCTGGGGCCTGAGTCTGGCACAGGACACACATGGGTCACATTGTATTAGGCAAGACAGACAAGGAGCACCATACACACCCATGATGGGCCCAACCAGCTGAGGGGGTGGCCGCACAACCGTGTCGACAGACATATTGAGTACAGCGACAGCCATGCGCAGAGGTCAGGGATCATGTGGAGTGTCCTGGGGGGCACCCAGGTATGTGTGGACAGGTGGCAGAACCATGTCCTGCAAGCTTGAGTCAGGTGGATGCAGTGAATGGTGGCCTGGCCAACGTTGGATGCATGGGGATGGCACATGTCACAATACCCACAGAGTCATTGACTACATGCACAATACAGAGTCTAATCCCACACAAACAGCTTGCATCTTGCTACTCTACACATAGACACATAGCCACTATCACGGAAAACCATGCCAGACATGCCGGATGCACCGTGGCAACACACCAGCACTGACTGAGAAGAGGCACCTTGGAGGCATAGGGACACCTTTATTAGTCTTGTTTTCGGGATTGCAGAGGAAACTCGGACTACACATGAAGGGGTCATGTGGAGTAACATGTGGGTCCAACACTGGAACCCCCCTTCTGCAGCACTAATGCGTGATAGCCATGGAACTGGCACACAAGTGTCGGCTAACAGCTAAACACCCCCTGCTGCTCACGGAGAGACTGCCATACACCATTGATCCGCTGATGTGGAAGTCCCACAGCATGTCAAGCCAAGGCAAACCGTATGTGTCCGAGGGCAGTGTAACACACATTGATGCCATCATCACATTCCCCAATCACATCACTGATGACTGTCAACAAGTCTGACCATCTATTCAGGTGTACCCAGCTGCATGTAATGTGTTCCATGGTGATGCGACATGTCTGCAGAGGAACCAAACATCGACAGGGGCAGTGTGCATACATCGTGAACAACTGCCACACCCAATACACCCCTGATGCATCCCTTACCCTAAGGAGACTTCCAAACTTGTCCGAGCGTGTAACGCTGAGTCAGCACACGATGACGTGTCCATGAGGAATAGCAGTGCCACAACAATGCAACCAGCAGACGGCATGCGTAAGTACCTGGGGATGAGAGACACACAAGAAGTCAGCCACAAAAAGCACAGCCACTTGCATGTGCATGTACTCGACACATGTAAGGATGACAACATGCCAGGTCACAATTATGACTGGGGAAATACACTCATCACTGGCACCATCACTCCAGTGACACATCCACACACACCTCTGACTCACGTGGCATACATGCAGATGGACACACACATCGCAACACATGCCACACGGGGACCAATGCGTGCACACGCAGACACTGGTACTCACCACTAAGCAAAGAAGTCGCGTATGAGCCGAGTCCGGATGTCCTCTTGCGGAACCACATCCTCCACATCACTAGCCCCATTGCCAAGCCCTTCGTCCTCCACGGGTGGATGGTCCTGATCATCTTGATCCAGGATGAGTGGCACAGCTTTCTCAACTGCCATGTTGTGCAGCATGCAGCAGACCATGAATATTTTGCAGACCTTCGCCGGGGCATATGGGAGCGCGCCGCCGGTCTTGTGGAGGCATCTGAATCGGCTCTTCAGGAGGCCAAACGTCCTCTCTATCACTCGCCTTGTCCGGCCATGGGCGGTGTTGTAGCGGAGCTGGGCCGGTGTGATGGGGTTGCGGAGAGGTGTGATCAGCCATGGCATGTTGGGATAGCCAGCGTCCCCTACATGGAAACCACATGGACATAAGTAGGACAGGAGAAGCGGTCGTGCTGGAAGTCTACGCAAAATACAGGACAGACAGACTGTACCCACCAACAACACATGCTCGTTAGTTGCGCAGCTGCGTCATCATTTCAGGCATCCTGCTACGCCTCATGATGTAGGCATCGTGTGCTGATCCTGGAAAACGAGCACAGACATGTGAAATCACCATGTTGGACAGACACACCACAAGGGCGTTGATGGAGTGGTAGTGCTTGCGATTCCTGTACGCTACCTCCTGTGCCTGTGGTGGTACCAAAGCCACATGTGTCCCATATTTGTAATATATTTTTGAACTTGCATATGGATTCACGGCTACATCGCGTTGAGGCAGGCTGGAGTCGCGACTCCAAAAAATTCCAGAACCAGTTTTGGCACTTTTAGAAGTCAGTTGGAAAGGTTTAATATGTCTAACCAATGGCTCCCCGTCGACAAGATGATCATCTTCAAACTCCTCACCCACGCCCACAAAGCACTCCACGACACCGGACCAGCCTACCTGAACAGCAGACTCAGCTTCCACACCCCCACCCGCCAGCTCTGCTTCGCCAGCCTCGCACTCGCCACCGTCCCCCATATCCAACGAACAACCTCCGGCAGAAGATCCTTCTCCTACCTCGCCGCCAAGACCTGGAACACCCTACCCACCCAGCTACGGCAGACCAAAGACTTACTCGCCTTCAGAAGACTCCTCAAGACCTGGCTCTTCGAGCAGTAGCGCAACTCCCCTCCCCCCTCTCAGCGCCTTGAGACCCTCACGGGTAAGTAGCGCGCTTTACAAATACCATGATTGATTGATTGATTGATTGATCTATGGACCCAATGACATGGGGCATCCCTCCCAGGGCATAGAATCCACGCTTGACCCCAGTCAACATTGCAGGGGTTGGGAAATGGATGAAGTCATCCAGGTGAATCAACATGGCCTCTAAGAAATCATGCAGCACATGGCAGAACATGCTCTGGGACATGCCACCAACATGAGCTATGGTATTTTGAAAGGTACTCGTGGCAAGAAAATGTAGGGCTGCCATTACCTTCAGCTTGGGTGTCAGTGCCGTAGGATACCTGTGCAGCGGTTGCAGGTGTGGTGCCAGTCTCGCCGTCAACTCCAGAATCAACCGTTGGGGGAAGCGGTAGCACCGGATACAGTCATTCTCCAGCATGGCAGCCAAGTCCGGAATTGCTCGGGGAAGAGGCGGCGCTCTGCAGTAATTTGGAAGTGACAAGGAAGAGTGAGTGCACCACAACAGCAATTTCTTTGTACTGAGCACATGTTAATCTGTCAATACACATATGCTACATACGGAGTCAGGTATGTGCCACATGCCCTGGACACGTATGGCTGCCAGGTGACACCCCTACCAAGAACCAGCTACACACGGAGATTGTGAACCTCCACATGCCATGGCATGGGATTAGCTGTGTCCCAGTGTAAGTGAACAGCCAGACGCAACACAGGAGTGACATACATCCACACATCAGCAGAAGTAGGATGTCGATTGCAGAGACTGGTAGCGGAACACTAGAGCCACAGGTCACATGACAATACACTAGGACAGCCCACACACCTTGCCATGAAGGTGTACATGTGATGACTCACCACACATTCATGGACAGGATGCAGACATGTCCTTGTTACGCTACTCCGTGTCCCATGCATACAAACGCACCTCACATCCAATACCACATGTGGCATGGTGTGCGGAACAGTGTGCCATGTCAATCTACACAGACACATGTTGGTTGCTGCAACAGCTGCTGCTTTTGAGAGAGCTCCAACATCAACCTAATGGGAACCCCCCACACATACATTACATAGTCACATCGTGCACCGTGGGTAGTGACATGTCAGGTGTGGTAACCCCTGTACCGGGCCTCAGGGGACACTTGCGTGTGTTGTCCGTGCCATGCCAGTGACGCTCAACCCAAGTGTGCAGTACGACATGCACACATGTCAAAGGAGTCAAGGGCATGCCTGGCACACATTGCACCGTCACACATTACATGTGTACACATCTCATCATACATCTGGTGCGTTCTCGACTCAGGAGTAATGTGCCACATCACAGCCTTTCACATCTGTGCCCCACACATGTAGTACTGCCCAGACAATGCCTTGATGTCCATCCATGGACAAGTATGTCAGCCCTATTCCTTCCTGTGTGCTGCCTGTCACCACTGTGATGTATGAAAAGCACCGTACTTTCGCAACAAGGGCCTGTGTACGTTCCCGTATCACTATGGGAGTGCTGCCGTATGTGTACCCCTAGGGATAGTGAGCGTACGCACGCCTGTACGCTCCGTCTCACTATGGGTGTTCTCGCATATGCGTACTCATAGTGATAGTGAGCGTACACGCGTGTGTACGCTCCGTACCACCATGAGTACGCATACGCGAGAACACCCATAGAGAGACGGGCCGTACACGCGTGTGTACGCTCCGTACCACTATGGGTGTTCTCGCGTATGCGTACTCATAGTGATAGTGAGCGTAGAGGCGTGTGTACGCTCCGTACCACCATGAGTACGCATACGCGAGAACACCCATAGTGAGACGGGCCGTACAGGCGTGTGTACGCTCCGTACCACTATGGGTGTTCTCGCGTATGCGTACTCATAGTGATAGTGAGCGTACACGCGTGTGTACGCTCCGTACCACTATGGGTGTTCTCGCGTATGCGTACTCATAGTGATAGTGAGCGTACAGGCGTGTGTACGCTCCGTACCACCATGAGTACGCATACGCGAGAACACCCATAGTGAGACGGAGCGTACACACGCCTGTATGGGCCATTGCTATGCATTTGGGGTGCCCTAGGGCCCCGGAACGCACCGTACCTGTGTGTGAAGCTCCAAATTACATAGGGGACACATGAGGGACAAGTATAAAGGCCTACATGCATGCTGGTTGTCATGGAGACCAAGTTTAAATTTTGAAATTTTTCCGGAAGGTGCACAGCAGAAGTCAGTTGGGATGAATCTACTTTGTTGCAATGTGGTTCTGGAGTTGACATCATGCTCAACAAAAAAACACATTAAGAACCCACTGACTGCTAGGTTTGAAGGGATTGGAGGAAACATAGGATGCAAATGTGAGTGACCAATCACTCTGTACTCCTGTGCATGAAATAGGCCAGCAAGGCAGATATAAGGCAGCCAGGTCCCATGAGGGAGCACTTGCCTGCACATCTTTGTATTCCACGACCCAGCTGCTGCTACTGATTCCCTGCAACCATGTCAAGGGCTGTGGAGAGGTCACAGCCATTCACCCTGGAGGAGAACCTGGCTTTGCTGGATGTGATCCTCCCACAGTACCCCATGCTGTATGGGCGAGCAGGTTATCAGGTGAGTGCAGAGTCCACTAGCACAGACTGTGTCCCTTTTTTGTGACTGTGACTTCTGGCATTGTGTCCAGGTGTGACACACATGCTATGTACTGTAGGGGGGGTCCCAGGGGGGGAATGCCTGATGTCTCCCAGCAGTGCCCAGAGACAAGAGGGGTGGGTGCCTAACACTCCCTGCAGTGCCCAGAGACAGGAGGGGTGGGTGCAGAGTCCTCCCAGCAGTGCCCAGAGACAGGAGGGGTGGGTGCCTATCACTCCCAGCAGTGCCCAGTGACAGGAGGGGTGGGTGCAGAGTCCTCCCAGCAGTGCCCAGAGACAGGAGGGGTGGGTGCAGAGTCCTCTCACCAGTGCCCAGAGACAGGAGGGGTGGGTGCAGAGTCCTCCCAGCAGTGCCCAGACATGAGAGGGGTGTGTGCAGAGTCCTCCCAGCAGTGCCCAGAGACAGGAGGGGTGTGTGCAGAGTCCTCCCAGCAGTGGCCAGAGACAGGAGGGGTGGGTGCAGAGTCCTCCCAGCAGTGCCCAGAGACAGGAGGGGTGTGTGCAGAGTCCTCCCAGCAGTGCCCAGACATGAGAGGAGTGTGTGCAGAGTCCTCCCAGCAGTGCCCAGAGACAGGAGGGGTGTGTGCAGAGTCCTCCCAGCAGTGGCCAGAGACAGGAGGGGTGGGTGTAGAGTCCTCCCAGCAGTGCCCAGAGACAGGAGGGGTGGGTGCAGAGTCCTCTCAGCAGTGCCCAGAGACAGGAGGGGTGGGTGCAGAGTCCTCCCAGCAGTGCCCAGACATGAGAGGGGTGTGTGCAGAGTCCTCTCAGCAGTGCCCAGAGACATGAGAGGGGTGTGTGCAGAGTCCTCCCAGCAGTGCCCAGAGACAGGAGGGGTGTGTGCAGAGTCCTCCCAGCAGTGCCCAGAGACAGGAGGGGTGTGTGCAGAGTCCTCCCAGCAGTGCCCAGACATGAGAGGGGTGTGTGCAGAGTACTCCCAGCAGTGCCCAGATGCAGGAGGGGTGGGTGTGATGCACAGTGTGAGCCTTGATCATTGATTGTGTCTTTGCCCTCATTCCACCTGTGTACTTTCACTGGCACGTACTGCTTTTGCCCTTCCCCAGAGGAGAATGTCCCTATGGCAAAGGTGCAATGCGTTGGCTGCATGACATGCCTTGTTGTAACCAGCTAATTTCTTCTCATATGTGTCTCTGTGACATGTTGCAGGTGTATTGATGTAGTGTCACTTGTTCATCCTCACAGGTAGGCGCCTCTGCCAAGGAGCAGATATGGCTGACCGCCGTCAGTGCCATGAGGAGTGCGGATTGTCGGAAGCGGCGCCTGTCCCAGGTGAGGAAACGCTGGCAGGATATCCGGTGCTGGACGCGGAGGATCGCACGGGTCCTGCTGGGGGACTCACCTGAGAGCCATAAGAACCGCGTTCGCCGCCATCTCTCCCACATCCACAAGCGTGTGCTGGCGGTGGTATTTCCAGACTTGGACAGGCGCTTACAGGAGATGCAGCAGCAGGAAGGGGGTAGGTACATGTGTGTTTGTTGTGTTTCACCAGCATTTGTAAGTGCACTGTTCCATGGATACACTGCCAGGGTTTAATGGTGCTGTGCAGATCCTGTTACCCACAGTATTGCAGTGCTCTCCTGCCTCCCTTCCCCTCCTTGCAATGTGTTCCCTGGTCTGTGTGTAGTCACTCCGTCACAAGGTTATGTAGCCTGGCACCTTCTCCACGTGTACAATGCCTGCAGCATCATGTGTGGGGGTGGTGTGTAACAGGTTTTGGGACCTTGCCTGTGCCCTGTCCAGTTCTGGACTTTTGGGTTCCATGTCAGTTGGCACTAATGCTGAGTCCAGACATGGGAGTTAGTCTCTCAAGTGTGAGGCCTTACAGCACGCATGTCCTATGTGGTGGCCTGTGACATGATGTGCATGAGTGTGCGGTACGCATAGTGCAGGGATGGTAGCGTGTGTTGCAGTCATTCCCATTCAGGAGCATGGAGTTGTGTGGCCACTACTGTCCCCAGGGGCATATTTTCCTAGGTATCATGTGTGTAATCCGAAAATGTCGACAATCTCTGTGTCTACAGCATAGGTTGTGCTCTGTGCCATTGTCCCCTGGCCCAATGTATATTGACGTGAAATGTAGTACAAGTGTCCACTGTACAGCCTGACCTGATTTTCCTTGTTCATACTCACGGTGGCCATTGCCTGTATGTCTTGTTACAATCATCTGATGATGCTCATTTGTACATGATTATTTGGACAGGCGCACCTTGGGTATTTTGTGTGCAATATTGAATTTTTGCATCCCATGTGTATTTCACCCAGACTAAGAGATGTAAGTGCTTCCTGTGTCTCCAAAGAATTGTTTCATGTAGGGGGTGGGTGGTGCGGGCATGGCCTACATGTCAAAACCTGAAATCTCCTTGCTAGGACTGGCCAGTGTGTGATGTTTGTCTGGACATACTCTCAAGGTGCAGTGAGCCAGCCAGGGTGGGCATGTTTTCAGTATTACCTATGCTGCATGTGCCTCTACTTCCTGGATATGGTCCCTGCTCATCCCTATTTCCTGCCACGCTGTGTGGTGCAGATGCAGTGCTGGATTGTCCCCAGGGCCTTGCTCCTCAGTCAAAATTCCATTTCATCTCATTTGCTATTGTGTCATGCTCTCCATAGTTTTTCAGTGGCATGGTGGGTCAAACAACTGTGTCTTGCATGCCCTACATATGTACCTTGTTTTGTAGATGTAACTCTTCTTTTGTTTCAGGCTATGCACTGTAACCTATGTAGATTGGACTCATGTGACATATGTATACAGGTGTATGATTAATTTCTGTCTCTTCACCCTGCCCACAGCATCGTCGGGGGACACGGAGGGAGACATGGGCACAGACGGAGCAGAGGGACCGAGCACCAGTGCCAGCGGTGACATCGTGGCTGGCACATCGAGTGGGACTGAGGCGGAGGAGAGTGAAGCCGGGGACCTGTCGACTGGCACAACAGAGTATGAAGCTGACGGGTCCGAGGATGATCTCTCCGAGTGACCGGAGGCTGCACCACCATCTGACAGCAGCACAACATCTCGCCCCGCCCCCTCCATTGCCATCAGCCGCCTCCCACTTGCTCGTGTCCCTTCCCAGCGTGCCCAGTCACCGCATGTCTCCTTCATGCCAGGCACCGCACCCCCTGCCCCTGTCTCCACTGCTGCCGCCAATGCCGAGTCTGTGGACATCCAGCGGCAGTTGCAGATTGGTCAGGCTGCGATCCTTAATGTCCTCCATGGCCACAGCCAGGTCCTCAACAACATGGAGGCATACTTGGAGGGCATTCACTCATCGCAGGCTGACCAACGCAGCTTGCTGAGGTCGATAGACTCGACACTGACTGCAGCAGTGGGTCTCCTGCAGCGCTTCATCCAACCCCCTACCCCTGCCCCATCCACACTTCCCACTCCCATGCCTGTCCCACGTACACCCAGACGTCAGCATGCACACACCACGACGGACACAGGAACCACACCAGCAGGGAAGGTCACCCGCACACCTCCTGGCACGCACACACAGGGTGAAGTAGGCACACCCACTGGGTCGGGGGGCAAACGTAAGACACGCAGCCAGAGTGGGAGTCCGCATTCCACCAAATCCACTCCCTCCAAATCCCCTCCCCTCAGCTCTCCTGGCCACATATCCGGCAAAGACTCCTTCATGGCCACTCTGTCCCTGAGCCCCACAGTGACACCACCCCGCAAGCGATCAAGGGAGTCCCCGGTCAGGGTGGTTGAGTCCCCCCCCTGTCTACACCCTCTCCCATCCCTCTGACCCCCCCTTCCTTGGGGCCTGTGGTTCCTTCGGGTGCAGGGGATTCCCTGGAGGACCTTGCTAAGGTGTGCAGCGAGCTCCTGGCCTCCACCTTTGGCCCTGCCCCACCCCCTGTGGTGGAGTCCTCCATCCCTGCACCCACAATGCCTACCCTTCGCCCTCCTGTCCCTGCGGTGCCTGGTCCTTCCCCCCCACGTGATGCCCTCACCCCTGTGGAAGACGACGGAATCTAACTGTGCAGGCAAGCTAGGGGACACGCATCCCACTGTGTCCCCCATCCAGCTGTGACTTCTGGACTGCCCTATGGGCTTTGTAAATATTGAACTTCCTACAAACAAGATTTTTTGGATCATGCTGAATAAAGCAATTTATTTTTTTCCCTTGGAACACTACTGCTTTGCTGGTATTTCTGTTGGTGGGGCTGCTACATGGTTGTGGGTGGTGTTCATGTGTTGGGTGTGTGGGAAATGTAGTAGTTTGCTGCTCATAGGGGGGACCCTGGTATCTGTGTGCCATCACACGGTGTTAGCTATGTTTCTCTGTTCATGTAAGCAGTTGCTGCATGGTGAAATTGTCCCAAGGTGTATTCCTTCCTCTGTGTACCCTGACATCTTCCCTGCAGGGTGTTCCCAATATTTAGCGCTGAGCTGTGTGTACATTAGCTGGGTGTGTGACGGACTCCTTCAACTTTGCACATGCATGCTGAGCGATGTCTCCACCTGCATCATTCGTGGCATCCTTGGTAGTCATTGTACTTGTGTATGTGGACTATTGACATGACTTCATGTGGACATGTTTTCTTTTCGGCGCTATGCATGCGTATACTCCCAGCCTCGCACACATGTGGTACATGTACTGCAGGGTCTTTGTGCACCTGACTGACATTTGTGGGCATGGTATCTGTGGCTACTCCACCCTTTGCGTTCCATGGGCACTGCTGGGAGTGTTAGGCACCCACCCCTCCTGTCTCTGGGCACTGCTGGGAGTGTTAGGCACCCACCCCTCCTGTGTCTGGGCACTGCTGGGAGTGTTAGGCACCCACCCCTCCTGTCTCTGGGCACTGCTGGGGGGACTCTGCACACACCCCTCTTATGTCTGGGCACTGCTGGGGGGACTCTGCACCCACCCCTCTCATGTCTGGGCACTGCTGGGGGGACTCTGCACACACCCCTCTCATGTCTGGGCACTGCTGGGAGTGAGAGGCACACACCCCTCCTGTCTCTGGCCACTGCTGGGGGGACTCTGCACCCACCCCTCCTGTCTCTGGGCACTGCTGGGAGGACTCTGCACACACCCCTCCTGTGTCTGGGCACTGCTGGGAGTGTTAGGCACCCACCCCTCCTGTGTCTGGGCACTGCTGAGAGGACTCTGCACACACCCCTCCTGTGTCTGGGCACTGCTGGGAGTGATAGGCACCCACCCCTCATATGTCTGGGCACTGCTGGGGGGACTCTGCACACACCCCTCTCATGTCTGGGCACTGCTGGGGGGACTCTGCACACACCCCTCTCATGTCTGGGCACTGCTGGGGGGACTCTGCACACACCCCTCTCATGTCTGGGCACTGCTGGGGGGACTCTGCACCCACCCCTCCTGTCTCTGGGCACTGCTGGGAGGACTCTGCACACACCCCTCCTGTCTCTGGCCACTGCTGGGGGGACTCTGCACCCACCCCTCCTGTCTCTGGGCACTGCTGGGAGGACTCTGCATACACCCCTCCTGTGTCTGGGCACTGCTGGGAGTGATAGGCACCCACCCCTCATATGTCTGGGCACTGCTGGGGGGACTCTGCACACACCCCTCTCATGTCTGGGCACTGCTGGGTGTGATAGGCACCCACCCCTCCTATGTCTGGGCACTGCTGGGAGGACTCTGCACCCACCCCTCCTGTGTCTGGGCACTGCTGGGAGTGATAGGCACCCACCCCTCCTGTCTCTGGGCACTGCTGGGAGGACTCTGCACACACCCCTCCTGTTTCACAATATGTACGCTTAGAACATACACGTGTGTGGGTTCGCTCCATGCATACGAGGTGGGGGTACGTGTCATACTTACACTGTTGGGGTGGGGTACGCTCCATACATAGGTGGTTGGGGGTACGGGCCGTACATACACTGGTGTACATACGCGGGTGGGGTACGTGTCGTACTTACACTGTTGGGGTGGGGGTACGCTCCATGCATACGCGGGTGAGGGTACGGGTCGTACTTACACTGTTGGGGTGGGGGTGCGCTCCATGCATACGCGGGTGGGGGTACGTGTCGTACTTACACTGTTGGGGTGGGGGTACGCTCCATGCATACGCGGGTGAGGGTACGGGTCGTACTTACACTGTTGGGGGGAAGGTACGCTCCATACGTACGCGGGTGTGGGTATGTGTCGTACGTACACTGTTGGCATGGGGCTACGCTCCTTGCATACGCGGGTGAGGGTACGGGTCGTACTTACACTGTTGGGGGGGTACGCTCCATACGTACGCGGGTGGGGGTACATGTCGTACTTACACTGATGGGGTGGGGGTACGCTCCATGCATACGCGGGTGAGGGTACGGGTCGTACTTACACTGTTGGGGGGGGTACGCTCCATACATACACGGGTGTGGGTACGTGTCGTACGTACACTGTTGGCATGGGGGGTACGCTCCTTGCATACGCGGGTGAGGGTACGGGTCGTACTTACACTGTTGGGGGGGTACGCTCCATGCATACGCGGGTGAGGGTACAGGTCGTACTTACACTGTTGGGGTGGGGGGTGCGCTCCATGCATACGCGGGTGGGGGTACGTGTCGTACTTACACTGTTGGAATGGGGGTACGCTCCTTGCATACACGGGTGAGGGTACGGGTCGTACTTACACTGTTGAGGGGGTACGCTCCATGCATACGCGGGTGAGGGTACGGGTCGTACTTACACTGTTGGGGGGGGTACGCTCCATACGTACGCGGGTGGGGGTACGGTCCGTACATATCCGTACCCACGCTGTGGAATGCTTGTGCCGGCCGTACCCAGGCCTTTGCCACATGGGTACGAGCCGTCCCGCCATTGTTGGTGTGACGTAGGTGTGGGCGTGGTACGACTCGTACCCACGCTCTTAAGGCGTGGGTACGGGACGTACCTGTATTGTTGTGTTGCCGGTTCGCGTCATCAAGAACTTCCGTTGTGGCGGTCCCTGGCTTAGCTGGACACGCCCCCACCCCCTCGTAGTGACCAGGGCCTGAGGGTCAGGTATGTCCAGGGCATGTGTGCTGTGTGACTTTGGTGGGGGTTTTGTGGCCTGCCCTGGTCCTGCCACCCCCCCCCCTTTCCCCCCTACCTTTGTTGTTCTGACCTTCTGCGGCGTCTGCGTCCGAACCTGTAGAGGAGGTCGACTGCTATGAGGGCCGGGATGACACGTAGGTTCGGGTCCATGTCTGTCCGTCGCGTACAGGTACACCTTGTTCGCGTCGTCCTGTCTGTCCGTCGCGTACAGGTCCTCCTTGTTCGCGTCGTCCTGATTTCCCGGCAGTTTTTGGCAGCCGGAAAATATTCACCGTGCGGGATGACGTCGGTGCGAATTGTGATTCCTGGTTCGTGAATGGCAGGCTGCGTGCGTCCCGACGTCACGTCGGTGCTTTCGCGGTTCGCATTTGTAGGTTTATTTTCGTCGGTCGGCGTTTTGTACGATTCGTACGGAAATAGTATTTCCGTACGAATTGTAATTCCATGTTTGTATATTTTGACGACCGGGTACGCGTCGGACGGAGAATATGCTCCGTCCGACGGCTCGTACCCGGTTTTTACAGGATCGTGATCGGCACCCTAGTCTTCGGAATAGCCCAGTATTTATCCTCATCGTAAAGGTTATCATCGTGCATTCCCTCAAGTGGCTCAAACTGACAATTAAAATCCCCTCCTAGAATCACCATATGTTCATCTGCAATGGTGGCTAAAAAATTATTTAGATCTTCCAATGTTTTTAACTCCTTGCCCTGGCTGACTGGTCTAGAGTACACATTTAGAAGGACCATAGAGATCTTTGAAGGGAAATACAGAATGACACACAAGATATCATTAGAGGCTGTGTCAATCTGTTTGGCCGTACAGCCTAGGTGTACTCCCACCCATATACTAAGCCCTCCCGATGGTCTCCCTTTTCCCCCTGTTGTTGCAGGGATGCTAAAGGTGGCAAAGCCCAGTTTTGAAACATCCCCTCTGACCCACGTCTCCTGAAACATGCAGATCTCATGTTGATCAATGAAAAGGCCCCAATTGGGGTGATGTATCTTACTATTCAGACCCGCTATGTTCCAAGAAAGGACCCTTGTCTTTGGGCAATTAGGGCAATAGGCTTTGTTAGCCACTGTGGGGGTTAGTTGTGATATGGCCTTGTTTGGTCCGATGTTTTCCTTCAAATCATTCCCTCGAGTTAATGGAGATTTTTGGTTGCCAGTCGGCACCATATCACAGCCGTCGGGGTTTGAGCCTGGGGAGCCGCTCATGCACCCGCAAGGTTCTCCTTCCTCACACGGCATGCAGGGTCCTATTGAAAGAGCCTTTGCCCTAGTTATCAGTGGCGGGAGCCAGGGTTGGGATTTAATGTTTAGGGCCTGAACTTCAAGATAATCTACGCCTTCCAGACTACTGTACCTATTTGCTAAAGGGATGTTAAAAGTAGGTTTCCTTGGCCAATGCTGAACCGGGAGAGTTAGCTCGCCAATATTAGCATCGGCTCTCCAGTCCAGGTACTACGGCCTTGTATCTTGGTGGACCCTATAAGGGGGGTAAAAATAACCCAATGGGAGAACTTGGATAGTACCTAATTGTCTCCCATCGTCTTTAGATAAGACTTCTCGGGCCAAAAAAGGGTTTCTAAAATTAATCACTATACAGTCTCCATGTAGATCCTTAGGTCGCCTGCCTATCCAACCTACTCTGCTTGTGGTTAAAATTTCTTCCACCTGATCATACCTAAGGTGCCTGTCCTTAGCAAGCCAGTGTACAAATTTGTTCTTGAGTTCCTCATGAGTTTCATGTTGATCCCTTCTAAGTTCTGATGTATCTGCAAGGATTACAACATAAGGGATTGATACAGGGGGAATATTAATGACTGATTGAGGGAGATTATCCTTTGTGGCTTCTATGCGTGTAAAAGTATCTGCCCCTGCCTGCTGTCTATTTGGTTGCCACTGTCTTCTAGGTTGTTGGAATAATGATGGACAGTTGGCTTGGTTATGTGTGGTAGCAGGTGGCCTCGTGTTGCTATATCTAGTAGAAACCACAGGTTGCTGTCTCTCTCTCGGTACTTGCAACAGGAGGTGCTCACGGTTTATGGGCTCTGGGATAGCCACGGGAATATTTGTGGTAATCTGATCACCTGTTCTAGCTTCAGGATCTACATTACTGAGTGTTGCCCCCCTAGTATTTAACCAGTCATTAAAAAGTGAAGTCAACCTGTCAACCCTTTCCAAAAGTGGTTTAAGATAATCCTTAACTATGTCCCTCATTTGGATCTGCAAGTCCATCACTAGCTTTGTGACCCACACAGGCTGTTCGCTTATTCCTTCTGTGCTATCAACCAAATCTCCTGACCCCGACTTCCCACTTTCTGGTATCTCTCCTGTGGACTTCTTTCTTCTTGCTGCCAGTTTAGCTTTTAGCTTAGGTTTCCCTTTTTTACCTGGTTGAGTGGGTATATCCGGCCTGATTTGGTCAGTGTTGGTTACATCAACTATTGGTGTTCGATCCCTAGGAGAATCAGTTATCGACACCCCTGAAATTTGTGAAATATTGGGGTCAATCAATGGGATTTCTAAATTTGGGGTCAGGGACAGACGTCTCTCTGTCTTCTCAATTTCAGTAGCCACAGCTCCTAAAGCCTTTTCCAACATCCTATCAATGGAGGTTGGTTTGGTATTAGGTTTGGACATAGGTGGGGCCTGTTTCCTTTTAGCATAGATTTGTCT